>NC_141698.1:623894725-626294725 GCF_964263255.1 Lissotriton vulgaris
CATCGTATTATCACATGAATGATATCATCAGTGATGTGATCAGTGATGTCAAATGAGATGTCATCAGTGATGTCATCAGTGATGTCACTGACCATGTCTTGAATGATGTAATATGTGACATCATCAGCAGTGGATTGCGGGTGCGCGAAATATAGTTAGTACAACTAACTATATAGGAGCAATTTCAATGGTTTTTTAAATGCTAATTCCTAACTATATAAGGCCTGAAACCTATGCTTTTTTAAGTGAATTTGCAAGGTTTTTAAAATGCTAATGCCTAACTATATAAGGCCTGAAACCTATGGTGTGTTAGGTGAATTTGCAAGGTTTTTTAAATGCTAATTCCTAACTATAATACTATATAAGGCCTGAAACCTATGGTTTTTTAAGTGAATTTGCAAGGTTTTTTAAATGCTATTTCCTAACTATATAAGGCCTGAAAGCTATGTTTTTTTCAGTGAATTTGCAAGGTTTTTTAAATGCTAATTCCTAACTATATCAGGAGTGAAACCTATATTTTTTTTCAATAAATTTCAAAGGTTTTGGAGATGCTAATTCTATTAGCGGATAATGTTTATATATGTTATTATCCTTCTGGGACCACCTGAGCAGCCATATTGTTTCTCAGGAGAAGTGAGGCACAAGAGAGCACAAAACAAGAGTGGAAAACGCGAAAAGGGGGCAGGGTAGAGACCCCCTGACCCCCTAGCCCTTCTCAGGGGGTCCCAGAAGGACCACCAAGTGCAAAAATATATATATATTTTTTTAAAAAGCGGGGTACGCGTACGGTGTGCGTACCCCTCGATTTTTTCGATTTTTTTTTTTTTTGCCTTTGGGGGTCCTTCTGGGACCCCCTGAGAAGGGCTAGAGTGTTGGGGGGTCTCTACCCTGCCCCCTTTTCGTGTTTTCCACTCTTGTTTTGGGCTCTCTTGTGCCTCACTTCTCCTGAGAAACAATATGGCTGCTCAGGTGGTCCCAGAAGGATAATAACATATATAAACATTATCCAACAGTGTCGTGTTTTCCACTCTTGTTTTGGGCTCTCTTGTGCCTCAGTTTTCCTGAAAAACAAGATGGTGGCCAACACTTCCTGGTTTGGACAGTTTGGAATGTTGACAGTCAACTGCCAGCCAATCAGAAACTCGCTCGCGCGCGTAAGGGTACACGCACGTACGCGTACGGTACACGTATCGTGCGCGTACAGTGCTCGTACGGTGAGCGCATATAGATATATAATTTGCTCAAATTCAATTTTCTCAATAACTACTGGAGGGATTTTCACCAAATATAGAAAAGGCACTACTGCATACCTGTCCCTACCATTTTGCCAAGTTTGGTGTAATTCCGTTCAGCCGTTCGGGCTGTAGCCGTGTCTAAAGGTCCCATAGAAAATGCCTTTTGAAAAATATCAAATTCAATTTTCTCAAGAACTACTGGAGGGATTTTCACCAAACATAGCAAAGGCATATCTGCATACCAGGCCCTACCATTTCGCCAAGTTTGGTGTAATTCCATTCAGCAGTTCGGGCTGTAGCCGTGTCTAAAGTTCCCTATGGAAATTAACATGGGGAAAACATGTTTTGGGACCCCCCTTTCAGCCCCCGCTTTACGAATCCCCCCGAAACTTTCAGGGAAGGAGCGGAGCGTAGATGAGCAAATTTAAGAAAAATTACACACAGATTCCTGAATCGGCGCCAAAGATATTCCCAATAGAATGTTGGGGATTTCCTATGGTAACTAGGTCCTAACTATATATACCTACTGGCGACTGCCAGTAGGTAATATATATATATATATATTCACTGAAAAAAACAAAGGTTACAGGGACGTTATAGTTAGGCTCAGATTTCACTAGTAGAAAACCAGTGAAATTCAGCTGTTATAGTTAGTGAGCTAACTATAGCTCACAGCCTCACAATGCACTGCTTGTGACCTCACATATTACATTACTCATGAAATGGTCAGTGATATCACTGTTGACATCACTGATGACATCTCAAATGACATCACTGATGACATCATCCAGTGAATGTGAGTTTTTTAAAAAGTTTATGAGTGTTAAAGATATATATACACCAAGGTGTACTGGTGAATCAGTGGGTGTATGAGTGCCTGGATGAATGATTCAGTGGGTGCGTAGCTGATGGTATAAGTTAGTGATTACGTGTCTCAGTGACTGTATGAGTGAATTAACGGTTGTGTGAATATATGTACAGTTGGTGTCTAAGTGGCTGTATGGGTGTATGAGTGGGTATGTTAGTGACTGCATGGGTGAAGGATAGGTTGTCTGAGTGTCTATGTGGGTGGGTGGGTGGGTGGGTGAGGGTGTCTGTGACTTCCTGTATGGATGAGTGAGTGGGTGAGCCAGTGGCAGTATGTGTTGGTGAGTGTGTGTGAGGGGCTATATGGGTGACTAGGTGTGTGTATGGCTGAGTCGGTGAGTGAGTGGATGTGTTAGTTGAATATGGGCGAATAACTGCATATATGAAAGGCAGTGTAGGTGAGTGTTGGAGTATATGAGTGACTGCAAACGCATTTCCTGGCACACTACTAGTTGAGGGAAGAAGTCCACTTTAGTCCTGAGGCCATCAGGAGTAAAGTGGAATTCATTCCCCAACCAATAGTGTGCCTTGAGGTGTGTTTGCATAGTGGTGGAGAAAGAGGGTTTTTCCTCCAAAGACCTCTCAGCAATCCCTCTGTGTGGGACTTAATGGCGGTAACAAGAGGACTTGTTGGCCCCCAAGGACCCTCTGAAGCCAAGGAGACTTCGTCCCCCAACCAGCAGTGCCCTAGGAGGCACATTTGCTGAGTGTTGGAGAAAGGAGGCTGGGCCTCCGGCGAGTTGACAGGCTTTTTTATAAGGCTTTTTTATACATTTTGTTTTCTTCTTTTAGTGAAGGGGGGCTGTGTAGCCCTCTTCCCTGGGCCGCTTTCGTTTGGGTTTGTTTAGTTGCTCTGTTGTTGCTTGTGCTATGTTCCTTATGAGCGACTTAGGTGCTCCTCAAGCGGTGACCACATGCAGACCATGCCCCTTGGATACTTGTCACCCTCCAAGATGACCGGTGTAAATGCCAGTATTCCACAGGGTAAGTTCCAAATCACTGGCTGGACTGTTCAGAGCATCCTAGACAAAGTGAAGCGGGGGTAGTGCTTCAGCAGACTAAACGTCTTGGGACAGACATTCTGTAATTAAAAGAAACACATCTCCTAGGTTCTAAAACACCCTGTCTGTCTCGTTATGGCTTTGACCAAACCTTTCACTCAGGGTTTGCCAGAGGCATGGCCATTCTGATCCACCACAGAGTCCCCTTCCAATGTTCACGCTCATGGGTAGACACGCTGGGTAGATATGGCGCATCATCAGATGACCCTAGCGCAACAGCTGTATTATGGGGAAATTCTAGAAGAAGCACAGACTTCCTGGTTGGCTTCCTGTAGTGGTATATATCTTTGGGGAGACAAATCTAGTAAATTACTGCATCGGCTGTGCCAGCATGCGCTGAAGCCGGTTTATATCCCAAACGTTTCCGATCCCAATGGCGATATTCTCACCGATCCCTCAGCAATAATTTGCTGACTACTACACGGTGCTGTACGCCAGAAGCGATGTGCTGCCAGAGGCCCTAATACAGAAATTTTTGAATGATCTACCCCTGAAAGCCCTGTCAGACACTGCCAGGTCGCTGCTTGATCCCGCCCTTACAGTCAAAGAGTTAGCAACCGCCCTAACTGACCTACGCCCAGGTAAAGCTCCGGGACACAAAGGCTTCCCATGTGAATACATGCCGCAACTGGGCACCCACTACCTCGAGGTGATCCAAACTGCCTTGGAAGAGAAGCAGCTCCCCTACACTGGAGACACACTGAAGTAGTGGTCTTCCTCAAACCAGGCCAACCCCCAGGCCGCCACTCCTCATACCGTCCGATCTCCCTATTGAACATAGCAGCTAAACTACTCACCAAAGCCCTGGCCAACTGGCTCATGCCTCATATAACTGACCTAGTCCATCCAGACCAAGATGGATTCATGCCCCACCGTGCTACTCGCCATAATATCCGCTGTGCTCACAATGCCATGGCTGATGTAGATCGCCTGGGATGCCCGTCCGTCCTATTTCAAGGAGTTATTGATAAGGCCTTTGATTCTGTCAGTTGGACTTGATTTGATTTGTTTTAATTTGAGCATTTATAAAGTGCACACCTGCCCATAGGCGTCTAGGGCTAATACCTGGAAGTACAGCATGGTTGCCAATGATACTGAGTGTGAAAGGTTAGTTGGAGAACAGCCAAGGTTTTAATACTTTCCTGAAGGCTAGAAGTGTTGGGCTGTTTTTTATACCGGCTGGGAGCATGTTGCAGGTTTTAAACAGTCCCTACCAGAAAGCTTCTTCCACCCCAACAGGCTTTCTTAAACTTGGGTGTTTGTAGAAGTTTGCAGGGATCAGATCTTAGATTTCTAGGCGGTATGTACCAATTCCGTTGGTTCTTCAGATAGTGAGGATCAGACCCATGGATTACCTTAATTGCTAGGCATTGGAATTTGAATGTGATCCTCTTGTCCACCGGGAGCCAGTGCAGGGTTCTTAACTTGTGAAAGACTGGCTGAAATTTCGGGATATCCATTAGCAGTCTGGCTGCCGCATTTTGAAGACGCTGCCGCTTTTGAAGGTGTTGCGTTTGGATCCGTACGTACAGCGCATTCCTGTAGTCCAGTCTAGACAACGCTAGTGCTGTCACCAGGATTTTTAAGGTTTCTGGTGGAATGAAGGGGCAAATTTTCCTGTTAATCTTTAGGATGAAGAAGACTGATGAGGTGAGGGAGCTAATCTGGTTTTTGAAGGTCAGTTTATTGGCAAAGATAAAGTCTAGATTTGTTGCCTTGTGCACAGGGACTGGAAGGTCTCCCAGACTGGACGGCCACCATTTGGTGACCAAAATGAGGTATCTCCGCCCAACAGGAGAACCTCCGTCTTTCCACCATTCAATTTAAGGCAGTTCAAACTCATCCACTGATTGACCTGAGTCATACAGAGATTGAAACGATCCACTGTCTCTTCAATGTTGCTGGATAATGACACTACTAGCTGGGTATCATCAGCATAGGAGACCACTGAGAAGCCAAATTGCCTGATGATTTTAGCCAGAGGGAACGTATAGATTAAACAACACAGGGCTTTGGGCCGAGCCCTGCGGCAAGCCACATGGGAGCATAAACTGTTTGGAAGAGAAGGCTCTGGTCTTTACTGATTTAGCGCTATCAGAAAGGATGGAGGACAGCAGTTTAAGGGACGTGACTTTGATTCCTAATTATGAGAGCCTTTTGACTAAAGCGACATGGCTCACTGTGTCAAAGGCCGTCAAAAGATCTGGTAAAATCAAGGCGGCCTTCCTCCCAGCATCCAAAATTGATCTCAGTTCTTCGGTAGCCATAACCAGTGCTGTATCTGTACTATGCCCCTCCCAGGAAACCGTATTGCGTTGGGTCCAGAAGTTCTGTGGAGGAGATAAATGTTGTAAGCTGCTTATTTAGTATTTTCTCCAGCACCTTCGCTGGGAAGGGTAGTCTCGAGATGGGTCTATAGCTACTGGGGTCGGCTGGATCGAGATCAGGTTTCTTCAGGAGTGGCAGAGTTTACGCAATTTTTCAGGCATCAGGGAAAATGCCTGAGCAAATTATGTTCTTGAAAATGACCCTCAATTGCTCGCTGACAATTTCAGGAACAAGGTGCTGTATTTTTGAAGGGCAGGGATCTAGTGGAGCCCCAGCTTTGGAGGTCTTAACCACCTATATGATCTGCTCTATGGGAGGTGAGGAAAAGAAGGTCAGCAGGTTTGGTGGGGAGGGAGCTGCGCCTGCTGGAAGCTCCCCATTTTGTTTGCTCTCCCGCGAAGCCTCAAAATTCGCACCAGAGTTTTATCATACGTAAATCTGCTATATGCGGATGTTATGTGCAGCATGTGGCACCTCGGTTTCTCCCCGGTTTCCTACTTTATTCACCACAGCCATGGAGCCATTGGCCGCTTGGGTCAGAATTGACACATTGATCCAGGGCCTTGAATGGGCGCAGGAGGTCTCAGATCGCATCGCACTATATGCCGATGATGTCTTATTTTTCCTTACAGACCAGAATAGAACAGGCCCTAGGCTCCTTTGTATCATGCAGGCATTTGGGGAGACGTCCGGTTTATATTTAAATGCCAGCAAATCTAGTAGGTGGCCGATATGGGGGGGGGACATGGCTCTGGCAAATGTTCGGCCAACCTGGCATCACCACAGAGGGGCTGCAATACCTTAGCATCTTCTTGTCCGCCTCTCAATCTGTTTCTTGCAATTATAACCTAGCTCCATTGAAGGAACAAGTAAAGGCAGAGGTGAAATCCTAGTCACACTTGCCCCTGTCATACTACAGATGATCTACCATCTTGAAGATGGAATCCCTCTCCTGTCTCTTATTCCAATTGCAGAACCACCCATATCCGAATCCCGCTGCCTGGTTTTGGCAAGTGAACGCAATATTGGGTCAATTCTTGTGGTGAGGAGGCGCAGTCCGAGAGGCCCTATAAACTTGCTTTCAGTCTACCTACTGTGGTGCCACTGCAGCCACAGACATTCAGTCCTACCATACAGCATCACACCTGCAAGTGCATAACAAATTGTGGTACAGGGACGATCGCATATACGCAGTTGAATGATTGGTAATGCAGCAACAATTCTATTCACACATATCTTTGTAGCAAGTTGGAGCGACAGGAGTGGTGTTTCAGGTGGGGAGACAATTGCTGCATCGGATGTGGTGGTGGGGCCGCCTAACACGAGAGACCCCGTTATGGCATAATGGTCTCCTTCCTCAAATGGCCAATCTATCCAGGTTCCAAGGGCAGGATAATATTGGCATATCCTCATTGGGGGATGGTCATGCATGGTCTGACATTTAAATCCTTCCAGGAGCTCTAACGCAAATTTGTCTTGCCACGCAATTAATTTTACAAATATCTACAATTTCGCCATGCCCTGTTCCTCTACTTTAAAAACCTGGACTCTCTTCCAGAGTTCAATCCACTAGAAGGCAAACTGCTCATGGGAGACCTGGGAGATCACAAAATTACTAAAATATATCAGTCCCTAATTACCAATAGCTCCACCACATTTGATGCCCTCCAAGCGACCTGGCAGGGAGACTTGGGTCTGATAGTGGATGACGATTGGACCGAGGCCCAGGAATCCCCACAAGGAACAGCCACTTCTTCATGCCTGAGCATCCTTCAATTTAAATATCTACACCGTGCATAGTTTTCCTGGCGCAGGCTCTGGCAAGCTGGCCTTGGGGTTTCCCCCACATGCCTATGATGCAGCAATGGCGAGGCCACCTTTCTTCACACAATATGGTCATGCAGTGCACTTACAAAGTTTTGGCAGAGGGTTATGACATGCCTGTCAGAGGTTCTGGCCTGGGATTTTCCCATGTCCCTGAAATTCATTTTCATACACACTACAGTCGAAATTAGGGGCAATAGGTACAAACAACACATGTTGCTCTTGGGCCTTACCTTGGCAAAATGAGAAATCACCAGGCTGTAGAGAGCTACCTCCCCTCCCCTGCTGGGTGTTTGGAAACAGGGCATGGACTCCTGCATGGGCCTAGATCTATTGATATTCAAAGCTAGGGGGTGCCCACAGAAACATTCCAAGATTTGGCAGCGATGGACTATGTACCGTGGCCTTCCCTTGGAGCCTTTGTCCTCTGTGGCATCAGAATTAGAGAATGAATCTGGATAGATGAGCTGGCTTATCAAACAGCTGTGTGATTTATATGTTTTATATGTGTTGGGCCATTTAGGTGCGGGAGAGCTTTTTCCAGGCAGCATAGTAGGGCCATTGCACATTTAGTTGTTTTGTTGAATGATATGGTCTGGTCTGGGTGCTCAAGTAACCATGAAAAAGGTTTTAATATCAGACCAATACTACCTTGGTTAGCTCTGGCACTCTCTAGAGGAGTTAATTGAGATTCTCGCATGACTGTTATTGTTTTTTATGGAGCCATAAGATTACTTTTCCCAGACAAGGTTGAAAATATATTGGGGCAGATTTATGTTAACTGGCATATCCCCAGGGATGCGCCAGTTAATGTGCGCAACAGCTCCGCCACCCATGGTGCGCCGCATTTATAATGCGGCGCACCATGGGGCAAAAACGGCACAGATGCGTGACACATCTATGCCGGAAAGGTGGCGCATTGCTGGAGTTGCGTCGCAAGCGTGACGCAGCTCCAGCAAGGCTCAGGGGTGCCCCATCTTCACAATGCTGCGTCAAGACCTACGCCTGCTTTAAGCAGGCGCAGGGTTTTGACGCAGCATTGGCCTGAAAGTGACTGAGTGAAATCTCATAGATTTCACTCAGCCACTTTCAGGAGGCGTTCCTGCGCGGGAACGCCCCCCCCTGCGCAGGAACGCCTCCTTATGGCGCAGGGCTTTACAACGCGACGCATCTCCTAGATGTGTCATGTTGTAAATAGGGCGCATTGTTTGCACCGCAGTTGCATCAAAAAAAGTGACGCAATTGCGGCGCAAAGAGGCCCAAGGGCATCATAAATCTGCCCCAATAGGTTTAATGTCTTAGTCAATACCATTAGAATGGTGTAATTATGTGATTGCGCAGCAGTGGCATTTTATGCTTGATTATGGATTTACTCCATAATGCACTTAATCCAACATCTGCTGCATTATCTAAAGATCTCACAAACATAAAAATGGTTTCTAGCTTACACTGGTCAAACATTCAAAAACAACAAAAAAAACACACATTATGCCACACCATGGTAAAGAGTAACTGAGTACCTTCGATTTGCGGTATCACAGGCGTCAAACTGGTACAGACGAGAGGAAAGTTTTGCAAGACAGTATAAATGTGTTTTACGAGGATAAAAAAATGAATTCATACTGCCCACAATGCGATTTATTACGCTGCATAATTTCGTCAACCATGCCGCATAATTTGGTACTCAATTGCAACATAATTCCAACAGCCCTAGTCAAAGGTTTTAAAGTCAGTTGTTATAAATGTAATCTAGGGAAATATTAAAATATTTCAGGGTCTAGCACAGTCCCAAAGAGTTCCATGTATCAGAATGAGCAATTCATGCTTATACCAGTAAGAATGTGCCTAGACCAAGCGGCTAGCTGTACTCAGATTTAGTGACCACGTCCAGCATAACTACCACCTTGACCCCTGTCCCCTACCCCGCTTTGCTTCTGGTTTGCTGTTTCCCACCAGCTGGCAATCAGTGTTCTCCTGGGGGGAGGAGGGGATTCGAGGTGGGTGGAGTTAATGGGTGTGGCATTCACTCAGGTATTTAAACCTGCCTTGCCACTGGGTAAAGCCCTTTTGTATTGCGGCCTGACCCCAGCTGGAGGACTACCTGCAAGAGGCAACTCTTTTCCCACCACCTAATTCAACCATTTTCCGTTTTATGCTACGTAGATGGAAGGTGAATACAATTTGGAGGGGTAAGCACATTCCACCATAGATTTATCAGAGTATCTTGTTTGCTAAGGGCTTGGATGGGAGTTCAGGGCTAGTCCGAGCTCCACCTTGGGGTGTTTAATTTGTAATAAAATAAGTCCCGGGACCCTCTTCAGGAGGCCACCAAAGCTGGCTCAACCCATTGCCCCTGCCAGGGCTGCCAAACAAAACTATTAAACATCACACTCCCAAAAGTGTGAAAAGTCAGCCTATACCAGCCCCCCAAAGCTGAATGACTATCTTGGGCAACAGGTATTAGTCATTTTAATGCATAATTATTAATGAACATCTGTTGTTGTGCTCATCTCTAAATTTGACACCATGTGTAAGACGTTCATATGTACCGGTGTTGACAAAAATTAAGTGCTGGTGAGGAGCACCGAAAATCCACAGCTCAAATTAAGCACTGGTTTTAACTCCAAAGATCTTGCGTCCGTCCTTTATTGGTGTACTCTTTCACATAGTGTACACACGTGCGCATACTAGAGCGCCTGCTGGTACCTTTCACATCTGTCGCGGTCAGGTAGTTCCAGGAGGACCCGTTGGCCATAAAATGACCTCCGTAAAGCCTGCCTGCCCACTGGCTTTCCCTGTCCCCTGAAAGCCGGCCCAGACTTTTAACATGCTAAAACCCCTAACATTCCCAACTAAATCCATCAAAGATCATAAAACAGCATTTCACAATAAAGTCTGATATTTCCGAAGCCTGCACATACCTGCAGTATTTCCTGATTGCAAGAAGCTCCCCCAGTAGCTAAGATTCTTGTCCTTGGCACTACGATGGAAAAGAAATCTAGCGTTAAAAGAGAAATACTTTGAAACATGAATTTAAAAGCAATCTAAGCACAAGCATGCTGCTATTTTCACGCTGAGAGTTAAATGTTACCGGCGATGCTTCGGCACACCATCCTATTCCTATAAAATGAAGTAGTCTAGGAAAAAAATTAAAAGTCAATAAAAATGAAGGAAAAAGCTTACTAGTGCCACAACATTTATGTATTTACATATTTTCCCTCGCCTCTCACTCCCCTGTAATGAAACAGATAATGTGTAGTCAAATAAAGTAAATGACCTGTTCCAGATGCTTCCCGAGTTCAACATCTATTAAGAAATATACCTCAAAATGTACTGCAAAATGGGGCATGAAAATTGGGTAATGAGACTGATCGGAAAACTGGTCTGACTTCGGGAAGAGCTCGTAATTAGTTACCTACTCAGCAGTCAGACCATTCCTATCAACATTCAGTGCTCAGTTTACAGAAGGGTAAAATTTCAGAAACAGTAAGGCCCACATTTACTCATTTTTCACACAATGCAGTGGAGTAACCACATTTCCTTCGTTCCAGAAAGGGGAAACCAAAGTGCAGAGTAATTTAAAGTAAGATTGGCCGGCAACTATCATCCCTATTTCAGGGTCCAAACGAAGTGACCACATCACTCCTATCTTTTCTTCTCTTCGATGGCTTCCCATCGAGGCACGATCTATTTATAAAACTGTCTGCATCACCCATAAAGCCTTGCACACTTCCTCCTCTCGTTACCTGGCAAATAAACTGAAAATGTCTGGAGGTCGGAAAAGTTTCTGCTTGAGCCCCCTTCCTTCAAAAAGGAAATATCGATGGCTCAATCGTTCGCAGCTAATGCAGTGAGAATCTGGAACTTGCTCCCACCCTAGCTCCCTGCCACCACCTCCATCCAGATTTCCAAAGCTGACCTCAAATCTCTTATCTTCCAAAGACATTTTCAGAACTAATACCCTAATTCTCAGACCCCTCTAGGAAGTTAGTTCATCATTGTAAATTTGTAAAATCTTCTTGTTCATTCCCCCCCACCCCCTGTTTGCTGTGTTTGATATTGTGTTATTGCCTATATGGTTTTACTCTACCTCTCCTGTTTATTTTTGTAACGTTCAATTTTGTACCATTTCTCTCAAGTAACGTAACTGGTTCTATTGGACAGCGGTCTGACACTTCCGGGTAAAGTCTGCGCTACATAAAAATGCAATAAATAAAAAATTAAAAATAAATCCCCTGGGTAGGAGCTCCAACCATGCAGTCTTGCAGCAGCGGCCAGTGCAGGTGGGGCGTGGGGGAGGGCTAGTGCAGGCGGTGGGGCGGGGAGAGGGGTATGCTGCTCCACCGGGCTAACCTGCACTGGCCGCTGCTGCTTGCACCCTGGTACAGAGCAAAGTGTGTGCTGCCTATCATATCATTTATACTGAAAGCAAAACCTTCCAGTAAAAAAGTCCTGGCATGAGAAACGCAGAAGGATCGAAGACATTGAATGGGTGTTGTGGGCTGCAGCATACACGCAATGTGTATCTTTGAGAAATAAACATATTACTGTTTGTTACACCTGCTTCCAATATGAGTTAGATTTTGATGCAAAGTCCAGTCTGGCTCTCCTGGCAAATCAGGCTTTTCATTAAAACCTTTAAGGGCTTCGGGTGATCTGCCCCAGTAAAGACCACTTGATGAAAAGTGATGCAGTGCAAAGCATTTTTTTGCACTGAAGGGCGCCTTTTCACCATATAAAAAAACTTTCAGACTCAAACCATATTTTGCACTCAGTAAATTCTATGTGGAACTTTGTGCTGCTTTGAGTTGATGGAAAGTCTTAATAAACATGGGTGCAGCCATAGATGTTAAACACCTTCCCTAATAAAGAACGAGAATAATGCATCTAAAGAGCGGCAAATGGAAATCAAGCGAAGATGGGTGTGTACCAAATCCTATATGACGATGACACCATGGGCAATTCACTGCAGAGATCTCCCCTGCTGGATAGGCAACATGTACACTTTCCTTCCCAGAGTACACCTCTAGCCATTGAAAGGCAGGCACTGTGGGCAGTATGACCGGCAAGACCAGCAAATACCGGACTAGTCCCCAGACCCTCTAAATACATCTGTACAACACTCCCTTGTGGAAAACTCTACCTCTACTCCCCCTTGCCGTCACAAGGCCTTTCTCCAGCTGGATGTATGACGTTACAACGCACACTTTCACAACGCATACCATTACAACGAAACTTTTACAACGCAGGATCCATTACAACGCATGCCATTACAACGCATGCCATTACAATGTAAGTATGGGTAAGTCTTTTTTTAAATTAATGGGAATGTAATAGTAGTGTAAGTGTTGGATAGTGTAGGGGTTAAAATTACTATTCTAACTCCAGTGGGGCGTAATAGTAGGGTAAGTGTTGGATAGTGTAGGGGTTAAAATTACTATTCTAACTCCAGGGGGATGTAATTGTAGGGTAAGTGTTGGATGGTGTAGGGGTTAAAATTAAATTAAATACTTACCCATACTTATGTTGTAATGGCATGTGTTGTAATAGCAGCTGCGTTGTAAAGGCATGCGTTGTAAAGGATGTTTCCGACTCCAGCTACATCGTCCATCTCAAACACTGTTCATTCTTGCTCTACCGTTTTCTACTATGACTATGTACTTTTCTTTTTTACTTACTCCTCTGGCAATATCTCACAATTGCCGCAATTCCCTGTAAAGCGCTATGTAATTATGTGTACCGTAACTACCTCAAAATTAAATCAGAATCAATCCCTAATGTTCTTGACACATACTGTCACCATGTATCTATATTCACTCCAAATGTATCTTACTTAGTGCTGCTTATGCAATTCTGTATACTTCGTCACTTTCTGTCACTATGTATCTGTATTTACTCCAAAGGTGTCTCAGGTATTTGCAGCTTGTGCAAACTCTGTGAAGCGCTCTGATGCCCACGGGTCAAGTCTGCGCTATTATATAAAACGCAATAAAAAAAATTATATATATATATATATATCACAGCAAACCAGAAGCACTGCAGATAGGGAGGAGGACCCACCCTGAATATAGATGGTGGCAGTGTCACAGAAAAGACTAAAGAGCAGGATTAGAAAGTCCACAGTTATAGTAAACAACCAGCTGCCACTGGAAAAGAAGGAAATAAGCAACAAGAAAGGGAATGGGGGAATTTAATTAAGGTCAGAGTGCAAGCAGGGTCTAGTTGAATCACGCTCATAGGAAAAGAAAAAACACACCAATAATGCAGCAATGATTTCAGGGCAGAAAGCTCACTAAAAAGGCAGTATTACAGTCAACCACTTGCCCGAAACAACATTCATTTTCAGTTATAAGCCAGACTTATTGGCTTAGCCAAAGCCACACTTTTGGATTTCAGCAGCGGCCAGGCAGCAGGAGCAGGGAAGCTGGCCAATACGCAGAATGGGGGGTTATTAGGTGGAATGGGGTATGTGACTTCTAGCACTGGCATTAGACACCACAAACCTCTGGAGACAAGTTTCTCTGCGCCCCTCCAACGGCCCAGAGACTGAATTATGCAGCCATACAGAAACCAACATTCTGCTCAGACGCATGGTCGCAGGTTCTAAGCATATTCACAACCATGTGAAAATGAATTGATTTACACATGCACATGCAATTATGCATGGTACCAGTGGAGCATTTGTTCTTATTCTTCTTCAGAATTCTGCAAACCCTTTCTTTGAAAGCTTCAGGAATGTGCTGCAGTGAAATCAAATGCGCTCAGCTCTAATTCGTAAGTTCCCTACTTAGTGCACCAATGCCTTCTATGGCCCTGATTACGAGTTAGGTGGAGTGGAATGCTCGGAAGGGATACCGCTTTGCCTGATAACCGTTAGCCTGGTCGTCTCACAGCCAATTTTCCTGGTTGGTGAAAGATTGGATCTGATTTTACCATCCCTCTCCCCTGCACATACTTGGCTAACCCTTACTCTTCCTTCCCAAATGAAGGGCTAACCCAATTCCAATCAAGAGACCTTTTTGCCTACAGGAGCAAGACTGAGAGATTCTGCCAGGGTTGGACTTCTCAATCCAGTGGTGCTCCATTAACTTCTCTCTTCTCCTGCTCTTTAAACCTCTTGGTAAACCCATGTGCTACCATCTTGCGTTGGGTTCTGCTCTGAGTTCCATTAATAGCCTTATCTCCTAACCTTAATATTGATGGTCACTAGGATTTTAGGTCTATTATCCTTGCCACCCTATAAAGGACTTTCCGCCCCTGGTGTTTGATGAACTACGGCAGACTCTACATTCTGGCCAGCCCAAGCTCCTGCCGTTGGTTGGATCTCTGCCCAATCAATGCATGCTACTACACCTGCCGCGAGAACCTACCGGACTCTGTGCTGCTGGTGCCGAGTCTCACTCCAACGTGGTAGGGTCTTTTCCTTGCTGATAGACAATTTGTGAAACTGCCATAAAAATAAGCCATCCAGGTAAGTAAGTGTGTGTATGTGCTTCAAATACGGGCAAATTCTGTTAGCTCCTCAAGCGGCCCGTTTCCTAGTGAGAACTCTTTCTACCCTTAACCGCATCACTGCTGCGGCGATTTTTGCGCTGTGCGGCTTTTTTTTAAAAGCCGCGTTACATGACGAGCTCAGCTCGTCATCAGCACACGACACCCGTGGGTGATGACGAGCTGAGCTCGTCATCAGCATCGAAAGGGTTAAAGAAGCGGAACTCGCTATAGGAAAAATTTTAGCCTCTGAATGAGGAATGTGATCTTCCTCAACACAAACATCAACTCCAAATGAACTCTCTCTCTAAGCCCCCAAAAGACCTCCAATGGACTCTTTTCTGCATACTGCAGCTAAACACCCTGATTCATCTAGGTAGCCACAATTGCAGGTTTGTATTTGGATTTCACTTTCCCCAAGACAATAGGATTTTCAGAATTCCATACAAACATTGTCACTTTCACCAGCGAGATGTATATTTACTATAATGCTTGCCTCACATTTTCATTACCTGCTCATCTCCTTCCTCATCCCATTCCTTACTCAATGAGTGTTATTCCTTCAAAAACCGAATTAAACACTGCCTCCCCAAGGTATTTTCTATGTTTCCTGCACATAGACAGTTCCTCTCTATAAACTCTATCATCACTCTAGTAACCAACTACCTTTATTTCCAAACCCCTTTATCAGATAGCTGATGAAGGTTTTCAGGAAGAGAGAGAGGGTCGTCAGTGCTGGGACGAGGAAGAAAAAATCAGAGTAATAAAGATTACCGGTTAGTAATCAGACATATATATTCCAGACAGAGGTGACTCTTTAATAAAGCTTCATGTAGCATATGTTCACTAACCTGAAATGTCAGGGAAGTAGAGTTCTTCATCTATTCGCTGACACTCAAATGTAATTTCAAGAGGGTTGAACTGCAATTGAAGGCATCAGTGTGTAAAATCCCTAAGCTATACATGGTTAAATCACTTAGTATGGCAGTACAATGCAAGCGAGTCTAATAACACTGATTACTTCATGTCTTAACAGCTTCTTCAGCGAAGGAATGTTCAAACAAAATAAATTATAAGAAGTACATGAGTAAGAGGGGTTCATATTCCTCTCCATGGACTCCATCCTGTTTAATAAGAAAATTTTCGTCCAGAGGACAGGGATCTCCAACGGGCACATGCATCATTGTCATTTGCATTCGCAAACGGTGTGAATCGCAAATTTCGGCCGTTTGCGAATACAATTGACAAAATTGGGAATGCATCATGTTTTTCGCAATTTTAGAAATCGCAATCATGTTGCGATTTCTAAAATTTCGATTGCATTTAAGAAATCGCATTTTGCGATTTCTTAAATGCAATGCAAGAACATTTTAAATTTGTGAATTCGCAAATAGGGAGAGGTAAATTACCATGAAGGTGACCTTCATGGTAATTTGCAAAAACTTTCAAAAATGCATAAAAGTGCATTTTTGAAAGTTTCTTTTTACACACACACATGCCCTCGGGGCATGTGTGTGTGAAAAATGCACTTAAAGTTATATTCCAGGGGTGTGTGGGGGGGGGGTCCTTTGGACCCCCCCTGCACCATTGAAATTGCAATCTCAATTTGCGATTCGCAAATTGCTAATCGCCAATTGAGAATGACTTCCCATTCATTCCTATGGGCCTCTAGGCCCATAGGAATCAATTGGAAGGGATTCCTTAATTGTGATTCGCAAATTGTGAATCGCAATTAAGGAATTTGAAGAAATCGCAAAAAAAATGTGATTTCTTGGTGCTTAACCGTTTGCGATTTCTTAATTGCGATTCCTTAATTTTCGCAATTAAGAAATCGCAAACGGCAACACTGATGCATGTGGCCGCAAATCTCAGGCCTTAACATGGGCGTGGCGGGAGTACTTAAAAAAATTCTGATGAATGATTTTAGATTTGAGGTGAGGGGTGAGAGGGGTATTATGTAAATTTTTTAATTCGTGCTCAATCTTTGCTCCTTGCTGGTCAAAGAAGAAACTTGAAGCTACCTTAAAAAAGCACACTCTAAATGAAGACATCTGAATCAGAGAGGTGTATTCGATGAGGCGCAGTTCTACCTCACACACTGTACACTCAGGACCATATTTATGGAAAAGGAACATAACACGGTGCAGTAATTCACCTTGCTGTTCTGTGCTGCATTACAGGGAAAGGGCAGAAATGCACCGTATTTAAAAGAATACGACATGTTTCTGCTGTTGCCCCTATGCTGGTGCCATTTTGGCTGCCTAGCGCCAATTCAGGCACCCTTGCAACATGGTGAAAGGGTGGCTGCGTTGCAGGCCGTATTCCTGCACAAAAACAATCCTGAGTGGATTTTTTCTTTTTCTACGTGTGCAGTGTTCTCCTGGTTACACCTCCATTGGGAAGGCGTATCTTTTTGTGCATTCCCAGGTCTATCACTTTTGGTAAATCTGGAAAAGCATCAAAACCATGCGAGTTGCGTGGGAACACCCACCCAATGCCATGGAACACCCAGCGGGGCATCCTCCGCTATTGGCGGGGGAGCGTCACCCCACTGCTTTTTCGCAGTGCAAGAAGTAATAACATAAAATGGAAATAACGTTTAGTTATTAGCGTTTTTTTTATTTTTTGCCAGCGGGCAGGTTGGGGGCACTGCTCTGCTTTTGGAGCAGGCAGGGGAGTCGTGGTTTGCACACTCATGAGCTTCTTTACATGCTGGACACCAGGGAGGTCAACTCAAGGGTTAGGGACATTTAGGGATGCCATTGCCTGTGTGATCAGGTTCTTGCTGTTGAACAAGTCTTTGCAGATTACTAACATACATTGTATGTGAGTGCACCCAGGCCCCTTTGTGAGCCTGCGCACCCAGTGCTGAGTGATATTCAGCTGCCCTCAATCCCCCTGTCATTAGCTAAGCACCTCAACCAGTCAATTACAGTGGAAGAGATCAGGGAGGTGCTCTCGGATATGTCTCTAGGGAAAACTCATGGTCCAGACAGGTTCTTGGTTAACCCCTTAAGTGCTGCCTCGGTGCATTGGCCGACGGCAGCACTACCTCCCCAGTGCTGCGCACGACCATTGGACGTCCATTCAGCACTAGTTCCAATGGACAGCGCAGCACTGGGGAGGAATGTTTAATAGCATCTATGAGGTTAAATACTATTGGATATTCCAGAGTCCCCTACTTCCCAACCTGCTATTGATGTACAATGAGGCAGTAGATCGGGAGACGTTCCCCTCAGGTTGTATACGGTTAGGATTGCATTGATCCCTAAGCCGGACCAGCCGCTGGATATATGATCCTCATACCAGCCTATCTCTCTTATTAATTTGGATGTTAAGGTGTTTCCCAAAGTCTTGGCTAACCGGCTGCGCCACACTCTACCCTCTCTGATCCATCCGGATTAGTGTGGATTGATGCTTGCCCGTGGCTCTAAGCATTGTATCTGGCAGGTCCAAGTGTCCGTCTCCCAGGTCCACCACCTTCGATGCCCCTCAGCTCTGCTCTTGATAAGGTCTTCGATACCATTGGATTGGTCCTTCCTAAGTGCAGTGCTGAAGAGAGCTGAGTTGGGGCTCCGCTTCCGTATCCTTGTTGATCTGCTTTATGCTAGCCCAACTGTCCAGGTCCAGGTCAATGGTGTCCTGTCCCCTCCATTCTCTATCCACAGAGGCACCCGGCAGGGCTGTGACTTCCTCTTCTTTTATTTGCCTTGGCTATCTGGCCCCTGGCATGCCTCATTCACTGAGATGCTCGTATTTAGGGCTGCTCCTAGGACGACGGCCTGGAAGAGTGCATTGCGCTACATGCAGATGACATTTTGATGTTCTTAGAGAACCCACAGACCTCTGGTCCATGATGTTTGGAGGACCTGCAGATATATGGGGAGGTATCTGGGCTCCGGGGAAAAAAATCCAGATTCCTGTTGGACCCCATTTTCAGGGACACTAGTTGCTGTTCCTGGTGTTCCACTGCCCCTTAACGCCACTTGCCCTTCAAATACCTGGGTATTTAAATCTCACGTCTCTCAGACTTGTCCTGGAGCCTTAATCTGACCACCCTGTTCACTAAAATGAGAAGGGATCTGCAGAAGTGGAGCTGTCTACCATTGCATGTCCTAGGTACGGTGGCCCTTTTTAAAATGATGGTCCTGCCCCGATTTTTGTATATTATTTTTAACCTTCCCCATCCAATTCCTAGGTGATGGTTCCAGACTCTTGCTTTGATGAGCTGCACTTTCCTTTGGCCTGGTTGTTACCCCAGGTGGTCTTTGTCAATTGCCGGCAATCCACCTATGATGGAGCAATGGGTATGGCGGGTCTATATTGTTATTATTTGGCTTTGCAACTGCTTGCACTCGATGACTGGTTTACTGGGGATTGGGATGACCCTGCCTACCGGTGGAGCTGGCCTTGCTTAACCTGGATGGTCTGATGGGCCTCCACTACAGGACCCTGATTCCCTGGTCCCTTCCTGAGTATACCCAAGTGGTGTTACTGTGGATTAAGGTAGGGCTATGACCTTTTTCAAGATTTGCCCGGCGCTAACCGCCCGTGTACCATTCAAATTACCAAGCAATGAGGCAGGCGCCGGAGACCAGAAGGCAGGAAACAGAAGTTTTATTCCGACGGAGCAGAACACATCAGATCAGACAACAAGGTATCGTCTCGAGGTGCTCTAACAGCCTCTCTGAGGCCTGGCCTCTTATACACTGGTTTATGGCATGTGACCTTTCTTTATTACAATCATAATATTGTGAAGTAAGGAAAAAGACATCCCCATAATCCTCGTGTCAATCCCACCCCTGTATACCTTCACAATAGAGGTCCTCAACCTGCTGATAAGAAAAGGGGTCATCACGCAGCTGAGTGTTTCGCCAAGTCTTAGGATGTGTGCGCCTGATCATATCCCAGGGGGTGGGGAGGCCCTGATCAATAGTGTGTCCTTTGAAGAGGGGCGATTGCATACAATGAGGGGCAGTAAATGGTATCTCCCGGTTTAGGCAATGGCCTCGGACCTGTGTGGACAGTCGGACATGGGGTAAGGGGTCATCAAAGGAGTGGTATTCATGCCGCGTGGACAGTTGAGTGCGGAGGGAAGGTTTATCAACAGAGGGGCATTCATGGGAGGAGAGGAGGTGCTGGTCAGGCGCTGGCGTGACTCCCATGGGACAGGGTCATGATGCTCATGAGGGGGAGGGAGGGGGAGCCAGGGTGCGCGGAGGATGCTTGCTGGGTCAGAGGGGCGCGCTGGCGATCGATCGTGGACAGGGAGACCATGATATCTAAAATGGCTGCCGTGCACGTCGTACGTGGGTGACAAGCTGGCGCAGATGATGTTTAGATCGCAACTAAAATTCCTCAGTCCTCCCTTTTAACATGTCTCGCCAACTTGTCAGTTTGGATTTATCCCCATAAGGCCACGTATCTCTACTTCATAGAGGGGACTCATGTGCTCATTTCGGAAGTCCAAAGTCTTTGGGCACATACAGTTAGAAACAAGGCCGCACAAGGATGGCAGACATTGGATACCTAAGCAACACCCACATAATATTACAACAGGTATCAGTATGAAGGAAAACAACCTCCAACCCCAGTTCCTCAAAGTGTCCCAAAACCAGCTTCCAAGCGACCATCCTTCTTGTTCTTGGTGAACCTCTGAGGAAAGTCTGTGGAGGTGTTCAATTGCCTTGTAGACGGAAGGCGAGTTGTCAGGCACGTAGGTGCAGCAGCTAGATCCGATGATGCGGCATGCTCCTCCTCGGTCGGCTAGGACCACGTCTAGGACAAGGCGGTTTTGAAGGGTCACAAGACGGACCGCCTGAAGCTCCGCCGTGTTGTTAGCGAGGATGCCAGCCGTGATGTTGATTGTCGTTTCTACTGCCTGGGTCAGGTGTCGGATAGCGTGGCTGTTTGCCATTGGGCCCCACAGAGGAACAAGTCCCTTTGCCGCGTCCAAGAACTGAGCTCCAGTGGAGTCGGCTTGTTCCATGTCATCTGCACGCCTCTGCCGGTGATGGTTAGCAGGGGCTACATACGTGGGGGGGAGAATGAAGGCAATGTAGCAGATACCCTTCCAACCTTTCGGGAGCCAGGTGTAAGCTTTGGTGCCACACACAAAGTACATATTTGGAGAAGCAACAAAGGAAGGGGGGTCGGCTGAGTCCAATGTTCTAATGATTCGGCAGGAACTGCGACCCACTGGCTGTGATCCCTGGCCTTCGAGACACACGAGACCTGTGACATTGATGACTGAAAGAGCCACGGTCAGAGTGGCGGTAGTTTGTTTCTGCAGATGAGAGAACGTGGATCTAGCTGGATTGTGGAGTACCTGTACTTCAACACGTTCTTTGGCTGGAATGTCTTTAAGGAAGGTGGCGCCTGTGAGCGCAGGACACAGGGCAGCAGAGGTCTTTTCGGTTTTGTTCAGCCAGAAACCAGAGTAGAAGTGCGACACTGTCTGGCTGGAGGTGGCGTTGTCCTTGTGGCTCTCTTGCATGAGGATCAACCAGGCGAGGCAGGAGCCGTGAACTGAGAAAGGAGAAGGGATGAAGGGGATGGAGTGTCCAGTGGCATGCGGGAGCAACCCGCAGATCCAGCAGTTCGTGGCATTTGCAGCAAGGTTGTGTCGGTGCAACAGTTGCACGAAGGAATTGTTCCAGAACTCCTTCCGCCTTTCTCGGAGCAGAGGTGACAGAGAGATTAGGTGATGCTCTTTCAGGGGTGTTGGCTGTGCAGTAGGTAGCAATGCCTCATGAGCCGGTGCGCTTTCCTCCAGAATCCAGAAGGAGGTCATGAGGAGGAGGCAGAAGAGGAAGACCATAAAAAGGGCGATTGTCTTTGATTTGTGCAAATTGTCAGTCTTTGGGTTTCTATAGTGGGTATTTCCTGTTGCTTGCATCATCTTCTTATCTGGCGCTTCCATCATCTTCAAGGGGCTCGGTAGCGGGCAGAACCACGGACTTCGTTTAGCTTCTCTCCCGGCAACCCTTTGGTTGTGCTTAGGTCACCGTTCTGAGATTCAACTTAGTCCGAGGTCTACTTAGCCGAAGCTCCCTCCTTTCGACGCAGGAAATACCCTTCTCTGGATGGCACAGTGGGATCAGAGAATTTTGCAAGTTCAAGTGCCCCAGTATCGGGATAACAGTTCAATGTCGGTCGGTCCTTGTTCAGGAGCTCTTCTTGGGTGTTGACGTTTTCTGTCGTGGCCAAGTTCGCAGACACCTTCCGGCAATGATGTGCGTGCAGCCAGTGCCTCTTCCCCTCCACTCGAAGCGCCGTCCGTGTGGTAATCAGCACTTGCCAGGGGCCCGTCCACCGGGGTTCCAGACTCTTGGTTCGCTGGAAATTTCGTATTAGCACGAAATCTCCCGGTTGGATGTCGTGGCCGGGGCCCCTGGAAATATCGGGGATGGCCTGCTGCACCTGTTGATGAATGACAGACAACGTTTTAGTTAATTTGCACAAATAATCAGACAGTAGGACGTCCGGGACGTCATGGATGGAGGTTGGTTTGGGAGCAGTCCAGAGGTTCATCGGTCGCCCGAATACAACCTCGTAGGGGGTCAAATGATGCTTGGTGGGAGTGGAGCGCATCGATAACAATGCCAGTGGGAGGGCATCCGGCCATTTAAGTCCAGTGGTGGCCACTATTTTTGACAATTTCAGCTTCAGTGTGGCATTATGGCGTTCCACCAGGCCGGCGGATTGGGGGTGGAAGACCGCATGAAACCTTTGCTTCACCCCCAACCCTTTTAAGATTAATTGGATAGCCTCAGCTATGAAGTGGGGGCCATTGTCGCTCCATAAAATTCGGCAAAGGCCATAGCGAGGGAAGAATTATTTCAGTAGTACTTTGGCAGTAGTCATGGCAGTGTTGTCACGGGTTGGATAGGCCTCTACCCATTTGCTGAAGGCACATACGATGACTAGTACATACTTCAAGCTTTGGCATCTTTCTAGTTGGATGTAGTCCATCTGAAGGACCTCAAAGGGGTGATTGGGGATCCCAAACCCTCCCCGGGGTACCACAGTTCCTTTCCCGGGGTTGTGTTGCAGACAGATAAGGCACTGCTGGACTAGGCGTCTGGCTGAGTCGGGGATTTTGTCGTTGTGCCAGACTGTGGAAATGAGTTCGATCATGGGTGCAGATCCTATGTGTGCGGGGGAATGAGCCATCGTCAGTATGGGGATCAGGTATGAGTCAGGCAGCAACCATTTGTTTGCATCTTTTGTTCGCCAGCAGCCCTCATCGTCCTTCAAACCCACCCCTGCCCACTTAGTCAGTTCGTGAGGGGTGCTGGCCGACTGGATGTCTCTGATCATTTCCCTTGCGTCAGTCCATTTCTCTGCTTGTGACCTGGTCACATACATGCGTGTCACCGTCCTATTCTCAGCTGTTGTTCGTGCAGTGATGTCGGCTAGTGCATTCCCTTGTCCGACTAAGTCTGTCACCCTCTTGTGTGCCTGGCATTTGATCACTGCTAGTCGTTTGGGGAGGAGAACAGCTTCAATCAGGGCAGAAACCAAATCTCCGTGAAGGATGGGGGTGCCGTGGGACGTCAGGAATCCCCTCTCCTTCCACAGGAGTCCGAAATGGTGGACCACCCCGAAGGCATACTGGCTGTCGGTATATACGTTCGCAGTGGTCCCTGTGGCTATGATACATGCTCGTGTGAGAGCTATCAATTCTGCTGCCTGGGCAGATCGTTGTGTGATGCAGGCTGTCTCAACTACTGTTCGGGCTGTCGTAACTGCATAGGCAGCTGAAGTGGTGCCATCTGGGAGTTTGATGCATGAGCCGTCTACCCATAGCTCTCCATCGGGGTCAGTGAAAGCGGTGTCTCGGAGGTCAACCCTACTCCTGGTTTGTTCGTCCGTAAGGGTCACACAGTCGTGTATGGGAGGAACGTCGGGGTCATTTTCAGGCAAGGGCAACAATGTGGCAGGATTCAAAGTCGTGCATCTCTTTAGTGTGATGTGGGGTGCAAGTAGCGTCAGTTCGTACCCTGTCAGTCGTGCGCTAGTCAGGTGTTGAGTCTTGGTTTGGTTCAGAAGGGTGTCGACTGCATGGGGTACTAGCACAGTGAGGGAATTTGAAAGTACGATTTCCTCACTCTGACGGATAGAGACAGCAGCGGCAGCTACTGCTCGAAGGCAGGCAGGTAAAGCTCTGGCTACAGGATCAAGGGTGGCGGAGAAGTAGGCACAAGGGCGTTGCTTAGGACCAGTTGATTGAGTTAGGACAGACAATGCACACCCCTCCCTTTCGTGGGTGAAGAGGGAGAAGGGTTTGGAGTAATCCGGGGTTCCTAGGACGGGTGCTGAACAGAGTGCATTTCGTAATTCACAAAAGGATGCTTGACACTCAGGGGTCCAAAGGAGCGGGAAGGAGCCATCTTTGGTTAATAGGGCAAGTAGGGGTTTTACAATGAGGCTGAAGTTAGGTAACCACTGTCTGCAAAAAGAGGTTAGGCCAACCAAAGAGCGGACTTGTTTTTGTGTTTTTGGGGTGGGGGTGTCTAGGATGGTTTGGATTCGGTCGGGCGTGAGTTTCCTCCCTTCTTGGGACAGGAGATGGCCTAGGTATGTCACTTGTGGCTGGCAGAACTGTAATTTCTTTTTGGAAACTTTATGGCCATTCTCTGCAAGAAAGTGTAGGAGTTGGATAGTGGCTGTGATTGCAAGTGGGGTGGTGTCGGCCGCCAAAAGGATATCGTCGACATATTGGATCAACACCACTCCATCTGGTGGCTGGAAGGCATCCAGCTGTCTTTTGAGGGCCTGGCTGTAAATGCTGGGGCTTTCAGTGTACCCCTGGGGAGCTCTACAGAATCGGTACGAGCGGGATTTTAAAGTGAAGCCGAAGAGATAACGGCTGTCTGGGTGGATCGGGATAGAGAAAACGCATTTTTAAGGTCGATGACAGTGAAGGTGGTGGCAGTGGACGGGATGAGCGTCAGAATGGTGGTGATATCGGAGACTACAGGGTATTGGGGTACAACCACTTTGTTAATTTCTCGCAAGTCGATGATGAAGCGGTATGCTTTCTCATCTCCTTCGCCTTGCTTCTTAACAATAGGTAGGATTGGGCTGTTGCAGACGTTGCTAACCACCTCTTCAACCACTCCTGCATCTACCAGAGACTGAATGATCGCTACCAGTGCCTTCTCGCCCTCTGGGGATATCCGATATTGCGGGAGTTTCGGGAGCATAGCGTCCTGTCTTACAGTTATATGAATAGGGTCAATCATCATTCGTCCCACATCAGAGTCATTTTTGGCCCACAGGTACGGAGGCAGGGTGTCAAGCAAGGACAGGCCAGCGTCAGTTATGGGGCACATGTGTCGTAAGGGGCAGGGTCTGGGCATGCCTGGGTTGTCGTACAGGATGACTCGGATTCCATCCGGGGAACATCTAATGGTAGCTCGAAAATGTTTCAGTAAGTCAATGCCCATAATGGCGTCTGGGGAGTTGGAGGAGAGCAGAAATGTCGCGTCAGTGGTGTTGTTTTCTAGGTCAAAGGTAATAGGTATGGACAGGGGATTAGTGGAGGGCGTTCCATCGAAACCTATCAACGTAATGTGCGAGCCAGACAAGGGTGCCCTTGGAATCAGTCGTTTTGATAACACACTACGTGTCGCCCCAGTGTCTACCAAGAATGGAGACTCTGTACCCAGGACCTTAGCGGTGACATAAGGACCTTGCTGGTCAACACAGAGCTCGACTGGATCCCTCCCTTGCCCCTGGCAGTCCTATGCAAAGTCGGGGGCATTCTCACCATCAGATAGTTGATATTGGTTCTGTCGGGGGCGGTCAAATGTGTTCAATCTCCCTGATCTGTCATTGTTGGTGTCGTTTGTGTGCCCTCGTCCTTGTCCTCTGTTTCTTTGTCCCCCCGCCACATCCCTGGGGTCCCTATTTCTATTCATCTCTAGCAGAACCGGACACTCAGATTTGTAGTGGCCGAACCCTTTGCAGAAGGCGCATTGGTCATTGCTAATGTCTCTACGTCCAGTGTAGGGTGTTGGGGTGTGATCTTTAGGTGATAGATCTCTGGGGGGGGTTGATTGGTAGTTCCCCCTTTTGCGTTCCCGTCCCACCGCTATACCTTGTATCTGGGCTATCATTACCCTTTCTTTTAATTCTTTCTTCTTTTTCTCGGACGCCCTATCATTCTCATTCTTTTGGTGCTCGTAATACTGAGCCATCTGAAGGATAGCTGCGGGTTTGGAGGCCCCCCAACTACTCTCACTTGTCTGCAATTTTTGGGAGACCTCTTGCGTTAGGCCCTTTACATAATTTTGTACAAACAGGTGCTGTCCGGTTGCAGTGGTCATATCTTGGCCACTGTAGTCGGAGAACACTGCCTCGAATCGGGAGAAGTATTCTGACACGTCTTCCTGTGGTTTCTGTCGACAGGCCGTGACTATCGACCAGTCTACCTTTCTTTCTGGGATCAGTGTCTTTAACTTCTGAACTAGTTTGTCTGGGAGCTCCAGTATGTCCTTCACTGGTTTCCTTCCTGGCTCTCGCTGTCTATCTAGTTTACCGAGTTGGTCCCAGGTATGTCCAAACAGATCCGTGTGGTCAGCCTTCCGGATTTGCTTCCACACGTCAGCTGGCAGGCATAACCCGAAGAACAAGTCAATGTCCGCTAAAGTCATTATCGTCGAACCCAAAGCTGTGCCTAATTCGGTATAGAATGCTGTCGGGTTCTTTCTCAAATCGGGCAGAGTTTGTTTAAAGGTTAGGATATCTTGTCGGTCCCATGGTTGGTAAACCCAATTATACACAACTCTCCCTTTTGCATCTGCATGATTAATATCATCGCTTGTTCCCAGGCCACGTGGCGGGATCCAATAAGGGGCCGCCTCTCTGATGGGCATCATAGTATTGGCTACTTCTACTGAGGTCGCTTCAGGGACTGTAACCTTTGTTTCTTGTTTTTGTTCCGTGAGGTGGCGGAGGACCTCAAGCATTTGCATGAAGAGCTCCGTCGCCTCACATTCAGTCCCATCTCCAACGTCAATCTTCCTATACAGCGTTGTTAGTTTAGCGGGGCCCTTACTTTGATACCTATCTTCATATGCGTTCAGGGTGTGGTAGCTGAATCGCAAAATGAAATGCCGTCTGTGGCTGTCGGCATGTGAATTATATATGCTCATTGTGTACTCTTCGCTTTCCCTTCGTTCTACTAATGTCTATTTTGTCGATCCCATCCCGCTCATCTTTGCTCAACCTATTTGGTCTGGCTGGTGGTTGTTTGCTAGCTTCAGGGTCGTCTGACGATGTTGTTAATGTGGCTGGTGCAGAGGCCGTGACGGCTGGTGCACTAGCACTAAGGTCACTTTCGCTCGCACTCGGGGCTTGCAAGCTTTGTTGGCAGGGGGCATATGGAGGGGGCATGTAGATGATTGGGGGACCTAGCAGTAACTCATCGTTCGCCCGTTGTTTGGAGGGCACTTCAGGGTAGAGCGCAGAGGGGGTCCTAACAGGACATTGACCTGTCGACCCTGATTCTTGGTTTTGCGTAGCTTCCTTTCTTTCTTTTAATTCTTCTTCTAGTTGCTTAGCGGCTAGGTGGGCTGCCTTTCGTAATTCTTTCCCTATTTTTGCTTCTTCTCTTTTCCTTCGTTGTTCATGCCTATACTATCGAGCATAGTGGGCGTGGTCTTATTCTTCTGGAGCGCTATTTCCAATGTTTTTATTTTGTTTTCATCGAAGGAACCTATCAGTGGCCACTGACTTTCAGGGTTCTTTTTTGTATATTTATGCCATAGCTTAGTATAAGCTATAGCGACTAGTCCATGCTTAGTGAACATGTCCTTATTAGGGGTGCCTTCCAGTGGAACCGGATGGTTCTTCTCTAATAAGCGGTCCGGGCTGTACAGGCTACCAATCAGTGGGGAGAAGATAGGCATGACAGGTTACAACGGGGACAAAGGTCTGCACTACCTATCTTATCACGGCGGGCAAAGACTAGACAGAATATTTCTATTCTCCGTTGTTTGCCGGCGGTGAATACCTCAAAAGAACCAATACCGAACAATCAGTGTTCGGTCAATCAAACAATCAGTGGGGAGAATAAGTGGGTACGAAAAGTTTGCGTTACCCACCCTTTCTCTACCTGCAAAGAGAGACCTTGTTCTTCCCTGTTTGCAGACAAAGAATCTCCAGACAATAATCCCCGAACGATAGTTCGGGAAAACAGTGGGGGAGGAAGATAGGCACGACGGATTACAACGGGGACAAAAGTCTGCGTTACCTATCCTTCACTGCTTGCAAAGAGAGAACCTGTTATTTTCTCTGTTTGCAGACGGTGAATCTCCAGAGGGTTCAACAAAGCGTAATACTAGTATTATCCAAACCAAACAATCTTTTCTCAGTTCGTCGTGTCTACACGACCTTACCCGGACCGCATGGACGGTTTCCTGTCTTCTGAATCCAGCGCCCGATCATCCTCTCTTCTTCGTGATGTTCGTGGCACTCCTGATGGTTCCCAGTCAGGACCGTAGATCACTCGAGAGAGGTCTGTTCGGAACTAGTGAAGGTCGGATGATCGGCTGTCAGACGAGGGTCTATCGGACACGAGCTCTCCCGATCGTTGCAGTCGTTCACTCTGTCGTCAGGACCTCTCCCACTGGATCCACGTGTCGCTGATGGGCCCCACGTTTTGGGACACTAATTGTGGATTAAGGTAGGGCTATGACCTTTTTCAAGATTTGCCCGGCGCTAACCGCCCTTATACCATTCAAATTACCAAGCAATGAGGCAGGCGCCGGAGACCAGAAGGCAGGAAACAGAAGTTTTATTCCGACGGAGCAGAACACATCAGATCAGACAACAAGGTATCGTCTCGAGGTGCTCTAACAGCCTCTCTGAGGCCTGGCCTCTTATACACTGGTTTATGGCATGTGACCTTTCTTTATTACAATCATAACATTGTGAAGTAAGGAAAAAGACATCCCCATAAACCTCGTGTCAATCCCACCCCCGTATACCTTCACAATAGAGGTCCTCAACCTGCTGATAAGAGGAGGGGTCATCACGCAGCTGAGTGTTTCGCCAAGTCTTAGGATGTGTGCGCCTGATCATATCCCAGGGGGTGGGGAGGCCCTGATCAATAGTGTGTCCTTTGAAGAGGGGCGATTGCATACAATGAGGGGCAGTAAATGGTATCTCCCGGTTTAGGCAATGGCCTCGGACCTGTGTGGACAGTCGGACATGGGGTAAGGGGTCATCAAAGGAGTGGTATTCATGCCGCGTGGACAGTTGAGTGCGGAGGGAAGGTTTATCAACAGAGGGGCATTCATGGGAGGAGAGGAGGTGCTGGTCAGGCGCTGGCGTGACTCCCATGGGACAGGGTCATGATGCTCACGAGGGGGAGGGAGGGGGAGCCAGGGTGCGCGGAGTATGCTTGCTGGGTCAGAGGGGCGCGCTGGCGATCGATCGTGGACAGGGAGACCATGATATCTAAAATGGCTGCCGTGCACGTCGTACGTGGGTGACAAGCTGGCGCAGATGATGTTTAGATCGCAACTAAAATTCCACATTACTGTGCTGGAGGTCAGTGCTCCACTTTATGGTATGGGATTATAGACTCACTGGGCTGACCCTCCCCTATGGCAGGGGATTTGGCTGCCCCACACTGCAGGTCTGGAGGGCTTTGTGGGGTGGGACAGAATAGGCATCACTTATCTTGGGGATGTGTGGGCAGGCAGTGGCGTGCAGCCAGTTCGGGAGCTGCAGGAGCATTGTCAGCTCTCCCATACCCAGTTCCACAAGTACCTGCAACTGCAGCATGCTCTGGAGGCTTATATCCCCCGACACGCAGATCCCGGAATTCAGTCCACTCTAGGCTAAATTGTTCATGGGGAAGCTACATAAAGGGACTATCTTCCTGATTTATTGCTCTCTAGTTATCAATACCCCAGACCACTTCCCCAGGCTATGATGGAAGAGGGAGACCTGGGTGGGAGAACCTGAGGTTCCGTGACAATTGTAAGTGGTGTTTTCGACTCGCACGAATATGGTCGAGTCTGGTATCTATGAACCGCAAATGACGAGTTTAGTAAGTGCGCGCAGTTTCACTGTGCTAACTTAAACCGTTCGTCTGTTACGTGGGTATTTTTATCTGTACCCACGGGTTCCATCTTAGATACGGCATCCATTTTGTCTCTTGCCCTCAAGTAGCCAGCGAACGGACGTTGTCCGCTTCGCGACCCTGGGACTCCCAAGATATTTGCGGAAGACACATGTCCTTTGTAAGTGTCTTTACGACGAGGGGGATGCTACTGTAAAGCAGATGGCGCCGCTCGAGGCTCATCTTGCCGCACGGACTTATTGTCTCAGCCGTGCATCTCATTAGGCACGTCCCTTTGATGCCTGTATCTCGTGTTTCCCGATACCTCCCCTTTTACACCCTTTCCGATCTCCCCACTGTCTCCGTCTTCCTCTGCACCTGTCCTTGTTCCTATTTCGATCTGTTTTACTGCTGATTGGAATGCACTAATGTTGGGAAGATGGGTTTTTACAGTTGGGAATCACCAAATGTTTCCGCACTTATGTTCCGGACCTCATGTGTATCAAAGTGACCAAAGCGACCCCTCTGGGGGATAATGGTGGGAACCGGGTTGTAAACTTTTGCGTGCCATGTTGTCCTATGGGTAAAAACTGTATAAAAGGAGCGATCCACAGAACCAATTTGAAGCAGTCTCCCCGAACTACACTCGATGTACTTCCTGTGATTTCTGTGTTCCCTGCAGCAAATAAACCTTGAATCTTTGACGCCGAAGGAAGTGTCCCGTGTCTCTGTCATTTCGTACGCCGGAGCAGGTTACCCACGAAGGTTTCAGGTGTTGTGCCCTGGCACCGCTGGGTCTTAAAGAACCCAGTCCTTCAGTTGGCGCCCAACGTGGGGCTGCATCAGTGGTACCGGTCCAAGCCCGACGATCGTGAGGAACTTCGTGTGAAATCTCCGAGGGAAGGTGCACTCCGCTTCATCGATCCTGTTGTCGAAACAAGTGGCCCGAAGACTTTTCCCGCGAAGATTCCCACCTCCTGACGGCTGCGACGGACTGCTGCCCTGACTGTAGACCTGTTTTGGCGCCTGGCGTAGACCTTGGTATAGCGAGACGATTGACGGGCCTTCCTGGTGACGCCATCGATCTTTGAGTTAAGTATTTGTGGGTCGCTCCCAGAGTTCTTGGTTGTTGACACTCTAGCGAGTGTTTTTGTTGTTAACGCTGTGTGAGTGTTTTTGTCGGTGACACTTTGCTAGCGTACTTTGTTGTGTTGTTTGACGACTGCAGCCGCCAAAAACCGAGGGTTTTGTTCTTTGCTGGGACTTGGTAAATCCCGTAACCTTTGAAGTTTGTGAAACTCGGCTAGTGTGCAAGATGCCTGGCCGCAGTACTTTGTTTAGTTGTTTCAGGCCTTGTGGTACGGATTCCCGACTGGAGGACTCGTGTCCGATACCTCCGGTTGGAACTCCCACGTATGAACTGTATAGCAAACATGGGCTAGGCCCGATTACTTTTAATGAATACTGGATCAAATATACGAAGAAAGATGGTGACCTTCGCTGGCCACCACATGGTAGCTTCGAGGCACCGATCTTAGATAATCTGGAGGTTAAATTGTTCGCGGAAAAGTCAAGGCCGGCCATGTTTGATGCCTTTCGGTTGTGGCGTAAAGAAGCCCGACAGAAAGAAATCAGACAGACTAAACGGAATCAGCGAGATAGTGCTGGTACCATTGTAAAGAAAGCAGAGCAGTTCCAGCATGATAAGGAGGTTAGGGAAAAGGAAGTGTTTGACAGATTACAGCGTATGACTATAGATAAATGTTATCCTACTTTGCCTACGGAGTTGGAAAAGAAGGATGAGTCAGTTGAGGATCCTTTAATGTCCTATCTTATGAAATCGCCACCTCCGTACGTACAGGGTACCACAGCCCCTGTGATTCCCCCTGTACCTGTTCCTGCACCTATTCTTCCTTTGCCTGTTCCTCAACCTGCACCCGTTCTTCCGACTGTTCCTGCTCCTTCATCTGTTTCTATTCCTACTGCTCCTCCGCTTCCACATACTCCTGCTCACGCTACTGCTCCTGTTTTGTTAACCCCTGCTGTTGTTTCTGCCTCTACCCCTTCACTTGTTAGTCCTGTGTCCTATACTTCTCCCTCTACTCGTTCTCGTACTACTCCTCTTGCGGCTAGCTTCTTTCATTCGCTCGGACCTGTTCATGGGTCCGCTGGTTCCGATGGTCCTCAGAGACGTAGTCAGCTTCCTGGAAACGGAGAACGCGTTGCGCTATACAATATGGCGATGGGTTGGATGGTAAATCCTCTTAGAAGTCCACCCCGTGTTGTCCTCGAAACATTTTGTCAATTCAATGTACCAACCCAGAGGTATGTGTTTAATGAAATGTGTAAGTTCCTTCATGATCAGATAGCGGCCGATGCGCCTGATGAGGTGCTGACCGCCCTGTCTGATCTTCAGCTTCAGTTCTCGAATGGACTGATAGTGGATACTAACGTTCGACGTGCTGTTGAGCGGTTACTATCTTTTCGCCCCGCTCCGATCCCTCATGCATTGTTTGTCGAGGATGTTGAACAACAGCCAGACGAGTCTGGCCAATATCCCATGCGTGAAGTTCCACCGGTTTGGATACCACCAAATCCTAATGCTCAACCTCCGACGACAGTGGGGCATTTCCAGTGAATATGGATACATCTTCCATGGAAACGCTCGGAAGTGTTACAGGTGAAGCAATCTTTGCCTGACCCTCGCAAAAATCCTGCAGGGTATTACAAAGAATTATCGCAGCTCGTAGATGCTACAGTAATGAATCTAGCCGATATCGACATGTTGTTCGGTAATGTCGTACCGCAACCGGTATGGGCTAAGATTCGTCAGGAAAATCACGCAAACGAATTAGGTGGTGCTTGGGCTGCCATTGTAGCGGCAGATGCTCGACAAGTTGGTGGTGCTAAACCCGAGCAGTTGATTACTGCCCTTCCTCAAAGAATTATAACATTAATGAAAACTCTTATGCCCGCTATGAGGGTAAATTGGGACAAATTGTCAGCTTGTAAACAAAAGAAGGACGAGAGTGTTTCCGACTTCTTTACGAGGTTCGAGGAGGCATTCATCGACCATAGTGGCCAGGATATGAGCACTGAGGGTGGTCAAAGATTGTTTGTGGATAAATTTGTTTCGAACTTATTGCCCGATTTGAGCAATAAATTAAAGAATTCGGAAAGTGCATGGGCCGTTTCTACTTCAGCTCAGATATTGGCTACGGCACAATATTATGAGAACAGAGAGAAAGAAGAGAATGACCGTGCTGATAAAAAGACGAAAGAGCTCAAAACTAAAGTGCTGCTTCAGCAAGCGTATCCCCCACGTTCGAATCAGAATAATTCGCAACAAAATAGATCACAGCCGCAATCGAACAGATCTCAAACTCGTAATGACTCCTCTTCCCAAAGATCTTCGTTAGGGTACAATCAATGTGCTTATTGTAGACAAGAGGGTCACATTAAATTCAATTGTCCTGTTTTGAATGAACGTAATAGTGGTAACTCATCTAGAGGAGGTCGTGGTGGTTCACAGCAGGCATCACGTGGTAGAGGTCGTGGTGCTCAGAATGATCGCTCAGATAACTCATCAAATTCCGATAATTGTTTCGATCAACGTGGATCGTCCAATGGACGATCTGCGCAGTACAATGTAGACGATTATTACGTCGATCAGGGAACTGACGGCAGTAATTACTAGGACAGCCAAAGACAAGGAGAGGGAGTGGTATCAGTTCCGGTTGATCAGAGAGGGCCTTACGTCGCAGTTGCTACATCGGGCGTCGTTGAGCCTTTTCTGTTGGACACTGGTGCAGCGAAAAGTTCCATTAAGCATTCGAAACTCCCTGGCGCACCTTTGTCTGGCTTAACAAATGTTTCCGTTGGATTCTCTGGCGCCCCTGTTAGCAATCCAGTTTCGCGCCCTTTGCCCCTTAAAATTGGGCCACGTGAGCTAGAAGCTCCGTTGATTTTGACTACGGGTTGTGGTGAAAATCTTTTGGGCCTGGATTTGCTTAAACGTTTGTATGCGACTTTGTATTGTTCTCCTGCGGGTGTAAAGCTTACGTTAGGAGAGAGGGTTGTCTCTCCCATGTACCTGTCCCTCAATAAGCTCCCACCGGAATTGAGTTCTCTTCCTGCGTCTTTGTGGGCAACGGGTCCCAACGATGTGGGCCTACTTGATATCTCCCCTTATGTTGTACAGTTGAAATCTAATGTGCGACTGCCACGTATTCCCCAATATCGTATCTCCCTTGATGGTGAACGAGCACTGTTAGCGATCATCTATGATTTGATCGAGAAAGATGTTATTGAGGAGACTCGGGGAAACGTGTGCAACAGCCCTGTACTGCCCATTCTTAAACGTACTGATCCTTCAAAACCGCCTGTTTATCGCTTTGTTATCGATTTACGGGAGGTGAATAAAATTGTGGTTCCTCAATTCCCTGTTGTGCCTGACATCACGGCGCTACTGACTCTGATTCCAGCTTCTGCATCGTGGTTTTCGGTGATTGACTTGAAAAATGCGTTTTTCAGCATCCCGATTGCCGAGGAGAGCAGAGACCTTTTCGGTTTCTCTCTTGGTGGACGCAGCTTCCGGTTCAAACGCGCTCCTCAGGGCTACTGTGAAAGTCCATCGATTTACAGTCAAGCCTTGAAGGGTCAACTGGATGCGTTTAGGTTGCCGGCTGGTGCGGCCTTAATCCAATACGTCGACGACTTATTGGTGGCTGCTGATACTCTGGACATTTGCAAAATTGCTACGGTGTCGTTGCTGCAACATCTCTGTGAGTTGAATCATAAGGTGTCCCCTTCTAAACTCCAATATTGTTGTCAAGAAGTAACCTATCTAGGTCACTTATTGTCAAAGGAGGGAAGGAGGTTGACCCCCAGAGAGAATTGCAGCAATTGCGCGAATGGCTGTGCCAACAACCCAAAGAGATGTGCGTGCCTTTCTAGGTATCACGTCGTACTGCAGGCAATGGATTCCTAATTTTTCATTGCTAGCGAAACCATTGGTGGCTCTTACGTGCAAGGATGTTTCAACTCCTTTACCATGGACGGAAGAATGTCAGAAAAGTTTTTCTGAATTGCGTGATTCATTGTGTTCGGCTCCTGTGTTGGGTACTCCTGACTACAGCAAGCCGTTTACATTATATGTTCACGAGAGGGAAGGTTGTGCTTTGAGTGTCTTAACGCAACCTTTTGGTGGTAAGCAACGTCCATGTGCATATTTTTCCTCGACTTTGGACCCGGTAGCTAGAGCATTGCCGAGTTGTTTACGAGCAACAGCGGCAGCCGCGGTCTCCATCCGACAATCAGCAGGATTGGTCATGGATAATATGCTTACGGTGATGGTTCCGCATGCAGTCGACACTCTTTTGAATCGGACGAAAACTCAGCACTTGACGAGTGCGAGGTTGTCTGGGTACGAGTTGGCGCTGTTGGCAAGCCACATTCAAATAAAACGTTGTAATGTTCTGAACCCGGCAACTTTGTTACCAATTAGCACAGAGTCAGATGAAGTAGCAGAACATGATTGTTACTTGAGGACAGAGGAGGAAACAAAAGGTCGAGTGGACCTTAAAAACACCCCATTGGAAGATCCGGACGGTACACTGTATGTGGATGGGTCATGTTTTAAGTTGCCGAATGGCGATGTGACTACTGCTTATGCTGTTGTAACGTTGAATACTGTTGTTGAGACGGCAAGATTAAATCAGAATTCTGCCCAAGCTGCAGAGCTGATTGCTCTTACTAGAGCATGTGTGTTAGCGAAAGGGAAACGTGTGAATGTGTTTACCGACAGCCAATACGCATTTGGCGTCGCACATAGTTTTGGACGATTGTGGAGAGAGAGAGGTTTCTTGACGTCGCATGGTACGAAGATTCAGCATGGCCAGCTTGTGAATGACCTTTTGGATGCACTGACGCTGCCTAAGCAAGTTGCAATTGTTAAATGTAGTGCGCATCGTAAGGTGACGGATGATGTTGGTCGTGGTAATGCGTTTGCGGACGAGACTGCTAAGGAGACTGCCCGGAACCTTAGCACTCGAATGTATGTGACGAGTTCGGTTAGGTGGCCTACAGAATCGAGCATGTGTGAGGACACTATCGAGAGTGTGAAAGAAATTCAGAATGAGGCCACCGAGACTGAAAAGACGAAGTGGAAAGAAAGCACGGGAAAGTTGGATGCGAATGGTTGTTGGATTGATTTGTCTGATCAGAAAAGATGGATGTTACCGGATGCGTATGTGCTGGCCGTTGTGACAATGGCGCATGGGTTAGCACATATTAGCGCGAAAGGTATTTGCAAATTATTGTCCCCTGTGTGGAAGAATGATGGTATCACGAAATGTGCTGAACGTCTGGTGAAGAATTGTATGGTGTGCATGATGTACAATCCTGGCAAAGGAACCCCAACTCCTCCTGGCAGTTTTGCTCCCCCTTCATGCCCCTTTGAGGTGATTCAATTGGACTTCATCCATATGGAGCGATGCAATAACCTGAAATACGTCTTAGTTGTGGTTTGCGCATTCTCCCGATGGATCGAGGCCTATCCTCTCAAAGACAATACTGCTTTGTCTACTGCGAAAATCCTACTGAAGGAATATTTTCCTCGGTATGGAATGCCTAGAGTCGTGTGGTCAGATAACGGAAGTGAGTTTGTGGGTAGTGTGATGAAGAGTGTGTGTAAGGGCCTTGGAATTAATCAGAAATTCCACAGCGCCAATCATCCCCAGTCAGCTGGATTGGTTGAAGGGTATAACGGCACCCTCAAACTAAAGCTAGCGAAGATTCAGGCTACGACTGGTCTTTCGTGGCCTGACGCTTTACCTTTAGCATTACTGTCAACTAGGGCGACTGTACACTCCCGAGTAGGGCTTAGTCCCTATGAAATAGTGTTCGGCCGTCCTGCGAATGTGTGGGGGGTTCCTAGGCCAGGAATGTTCTGTGATCTTGAGTACCCAATGTTGATCGATTATCTTCATGACTTGACTGCTAAACTGAGGTTAATTCACCAACAGGTTTACGACGCATTGCCGACGCAGACGGAGGGTCCAGGCCACCAGCTCCAGCCCGGAGATTGGGTGGTGACGAGAAATTTTTCACGCAAGAATAACCTGGACCCGAGGTTTACTGGACCCTATCAGGTTCTCCTTGCCACGAGGACTGCTGTTCGTCTCGAGGGATGCAAGAATTGGGTGCATGCCACCCATACCAAAAAGGTCCCTATCCCTTTGCCGACAGACCCGTGGGTAAGGAGAGGCATTGCATCAACTGAAACCGAAGGATTGCCGGCGTTTGTACCTTTCAGCGACGCGCAGCCTGTTGGAGAATCCTCAGCACAGCAGAAAGACATTGTTGAACAATTATCATCAAAAGACTCAAGACCAGAACACTCAACTGATCAGCGGGACGCTGTCTCTACAACGGATCCTTTGTTTGACGATCAGAGACGTCCTGGGAAAACTCGATACTTTCTACGATCTAGCACTAAAGACTAATAAAAGATCCTGCTTTGCTGTATTGACAACTGCATTATCCCGTTTTCCACGATCAGTTTGAACATTCGTACCACTGTAATTATTTTGTACATATTCATTGAGTTCCGTTCCTTACACTTTTTGCTTTCACAGCTGAGAGATATTGTTTTGCATACATGTATATTGTGCATTAAAGGCCGTAGGGCCGCGCGCGTACTTCCTTCTGGATAGTAGGTCTTGACGCTAGGTTAAAGGCCGTCGGTTCCTGGGAACTCCTAGGGATTGACTATTGCTACACAGAACGAAGTGCGTCAAGAAACGTTGCGGACGGTCATAGGGAATGGCATTCTCGAAGCTGAATGATTTGGAAGGAGCTCAGGCTCATAGATTCAAGTTGCAGCAACTCAGTCGTACCAAATGTTTCATATTCCAACTATTTGTATTGTTTTTGACTGCTTCTGCATTATTGGCGGGTGGGGTGTATTACACGATGTCTTACTTCTTACCTTCTGCTACACCTACTCCTACTCCTGACCCTAAACTTACCTCCACTGTTTCTCCTCATTCCTTTCATATGTTACCGGAACACGAACAGGCTAGACGTGTAGAATTCCGCAACAATTCCTTTATTCAGCTCCTTCATCAGCATCAGTTAGTGGTTAACACTACTAATTGTTGGGTGTGTGGGTTGATGCCACATACTACGGATAAGGGAATTCCATATCTGGTGTTCCCGTATAGTTCCCAAGGGTCCGCTCGAGCATTTCAGACAATGTTTCGAAGCGCACTGGGTTTCCACCCCATTCGAGAACCACGTTCCCCCTACTCTGGTCCTACTTCGTATCAAAAACCTTTGTCGATAGCAATAGAGGATTTAGATAGTGATATCTATGATCCCTCGCTTATTCCCGAAGAAGAGGTACAGGCCTATAGGGTCCTAAGTAGAGGTGAATATAGTGCGTTCACTAGCGAAAAGCAGCTTAAAAGCTCGCCTCCAATATGGGTCGTACCCCACACTGGTAATTTTTGTCTCATGGGTCGTGGCCGAAGATCGCAAGCCCGACTTGGAGCAAGTGCTTGCACTGAAAATTACATACTGCCGATGGTCTCGTCCCCTGTGTTTCTGGCTGCCAAGGGTACATACTTTATCTGCTATGATCGTGCATATGCATGGTTGCCCGCTGACTTCATGGGCTCATGCTTCATTACAAATCTGTTGCCTCCGACATTCACTGTAGATGCTGATTATCATAAGACTAGAGTTGTGCGGGGCGTAATTAGCGAAGAGGATACTGCCGGTCAAGAGGCAGGAGACTTTTTCAAGGGTTTCCTCCCGTTTTGGGGACCTATGGTTAATAGTAGGAACCTGAGACAGTTGACTCGAGTGGTAGAATCGACAGCTAATATTACTGCCAGTGCCCTTGGTAATATCACCACTTAACTTCAGGCGGATAGACTTATGACGTTACAAAACCGTATGGTTTTAGATGTCATCTTAGCAGATCGAGGTGGGGTATGTAAGGTGATCCATTCGAGCTGCTGCATTTTCATTCCAGATAACGCTCCAACTGTCTATCAAGCCATCTCGAGGTTGCATAAGACCGCGAATCCATACACGTGGATGTAGGGGATTGGACGCTACTTGGATGGTTTTGGGGCCTGATGTCGACTTGGGGTTGGAAGATTCTGATGATCATCGGAGTCGTTGTAGTGTTCCTGTTCACGTGTTGCCTTTGTGTGCAGTGTGGTCCTGCCTTATGTGGCCTCTGTGCTACAACGTGTATGAGACAACCACCTGTTACCAAGGGGACTCGGTTGGACAGAGCTATGCTACAGCAACATCTAGATGGTCTGATGAATATCGAATATGATTCCGACTAGTGCTTGCCTACATGAGGGCAAAAGGAGCGTCTGAGGTTCCGTGACAATTGTAAGTGGTGTTTTCGACTCGCACGAATATGGTCGAGTCTGGTATCTATGAACCGCAAATGACGAGTTTAGTAAGTGCGCGCAGTTTCACTGTGCTAACTTAAACCGTTCGTCTGTTACGTGGGTATTTTTATCTGTACCCACGGGTTCCATCTTAGATACGGCATCCATTTTGTCTCTTGCCCTCAAGTAGCCAGCGAACGGACGTTGTCCGCTTCGCGACCCTGGGACTCCCAAGATATTTGCGGAAGACACATGTCCTTTGTAAGTGTCTTTACGACGAGGGGGATGCTACTGTAAAGCAGATGGCGCCGCTCGAGGCTCATCTTGCCGCACGGACTTATTGTCTCAGCCGTGCATCTCATTAGGCACGTCCCTTTGATGCCTGTATCTCGTGTTTCCCGATACCTCCCCTTTTACACCCTTTCCGATCTCCCCACTGTCTCCGTCTTCCTCTGCACCTGTCCTTGTTCCTATTTCGATCTGTTTTACTGCTGATTGGAATGCACTAATGTTGGGAAGATGGGTTTTTACAGTTGGGAATCACCAAATGTTTCCGCACTTATGTTCCGGACCTCATGTGTATCAAAGTGACCAAAGCGACCCCTCTGGGGGATAATGGTGGGAACCGGGTTGTAAACTTTTGCGTGCCATGTTGTCCTATGGGTAAAAACTGTATAAAAGGAGCGATCCACAGAACCAATTTGAAGCAGTCTCCCCGAACTACACTCGATGTACTTCCTGTGATTTCTGTGTTCCCTGCAGCAAATAAACCTTGAATCTTTGACGCCGAAGGAAGTGTCCCGTGTCTCTGTCATTTCGTACGCCGGAGCAGGTTACCCACGAAGGTTTCAGGTGTTGTGCCCTGGCACCGCTGGGTCTTAAAGAACCCAGTGAGGATGCAAAAAGGTGCGAGGCTAGACTGCCCCCCAAGAATTGGCTATTTGCATGCACCTCTGGCTTTGTGCACATCACCTACATGGCTCCCCTGCAGCTCCACCGAGCTGGCAGGGCCTCCCAGGCCAACTATGGGGGATGTTCTCTGCCAGATGCAGATTTCGTCCATGTATTTTGGTCCTGCCCAGGGTTTATTCCCTTTTGGGAGGAGATTGGAAGGGAGCTTTCTGCAGTTGTGGTAAGCCAGCTCACCCTTACCCCCAGGGTAGCTTTGTTAGGATTGCTGGAGGGCATAGGTGGGAAGGGGATGGAACATATTTATATTGGGGTGACAAAGCTGGTGGCCAAGCGAGATATCACCCACAAATGAAAGTTCCCAAAGCCCCCCCCCCTCGGAAGCAGAGTGGCGTAGGGGGTAGATTGGTGTGCTCAGCAGGAACAACTATATACAAAGCCTGAGGCTGACCTCTGCAAACACAGGAGGGTCTGGGGCAGGGTGTGGGCTTACCACAAACTAGATGTGGGGACTGACTGAGTGTTTTGCGTGCTTTGTATACTATTGTGCTGGCTTGATGGGCTGCGGTTGCATTTTGTTGCATGAGTTCATTATTAAAAAAAACTTACATTAAAACATAAACCACTGCTTATAATTTAATTAGCATAGGTAGTTTCAAGCAGGCTGTTTTTACTTAGATAAGGTATAACACCCTTTTAAGTTTTAATCACTGGGAAATATGGTTCTTTTTGGGCCAAAGGAAATGTTTTGATTGATTGGAATTACTAAAACCTGAAGACATAATTAAAACATACAATCAAACCTCATAAATTATTAAAAAAGGGGAAGAATGGTAAGAAAGGCATTGCAAAGTAAATTATTGGTCCAAGACTCCTGGCACTAAAGTGCACTTCTTTTTACGTAGATGTGCACATGACCATCAAAATTCCATTGATCAAAGGGTAAGAGAACCTATGGCTGAAGTGGACTGACACATTGCCCCATGTCGTATACTAAAGCCTGTGGAGGAAAAATGTGAATGGTAGCTGATTAGTTCAGTGGCTGACCGGTAGATGAAGATAGATAAACCACGCTCCTCTATATATAGCTATGTATTTTGTATTTATTAATCATTTTGATTACATGTAGCTAGTAAAGCTCTTAAACCTGTCTCTAGGCCGTACCTAAAAAAAACCAGCTGTATTCCTTTATATCAATGTACTATTCAAAATAGAGCCAAGCAAGTACTGGCAAAGCCAATAGGTCAGACCTTGGCAAATTCGTCCATTGGTTAATTTTGTATGTCTAAATGCAAGCAATAAAAAGAAACATACACGCAGCCACTATAATGTGCCCGCCATATGTTTTCAATGCAAATTTTAAAATTTAAAAAACATTCAGTAATGGGGACGTTTTACTAGTGTCTTTTAAAACAAATATCAAGTCTTTCAGATGTGCCTTATATTTTATCAGGAGTTATTTTGCAAAAGAGTAACTACCACGACTCACACCATTCTATGCTCCCATCAACCCTGCCAAATACAAGCAACTTTAAAAAGGAGGTGGAATTTATATCACCACCAGCGAACTGGTCAGGTGGATGTGCAGAGAAAAGAAATAGCCGGTATTTAATGTTAATATAATTAAAATAAATACTTTTAGAAGATTTGTCATTGAAAAGAAAGAAACTATTTTTAGATGGATATGCAAGCTTTGTGCAGTCACTTGCAATGAAGGGAGCCAATGGGTAAAGTAGGCTGACACAATGGGCAAGATGGATGCTGTGGCGGGTGGGAACCAAATGGGAATGACAATTTTGCCCATCAAAGGATGAAATCTATGAATGTTTATTATGTATGAATCTTTGGAAAAACAATAGTCTGACAAGATGCTAAGGTTGTCTTAAAGGCCAGAGTTTAAAAAAAGGGATCCCCCCAAGTCAAATAACGGCGATGCGAAAGGACAGAACGCAATAGGCAACGAAGCGAACACACGGAGAGGTGCATGAACTGAAGGAGCACAAACCGCGACCCTTTACAAGCCCTGAAACGACGCTGGGAAGCCGCCAGAGACAAAAAAGACCCACCGAAGGAAACGGAAGAACAGAAGCACAAGATGGCGGCGGGCTGCTGAGAACTCCGGAGCCTCAAGTAAGAACTACCGAGTGCACCGCCCCTGAGCAGCGTACCACCTCCCAGTCCCCCGGGGAAGCCCCCGATCCCCAGGAAGGAGCACCTAAAGCTAACGATCATCGGAGCCAGGGCGGAGGGGAGCAGAGCTGGGACGGAGGCGTAAGGGCGGCCATCTTGGTGCAGTACAAGCACGAGAGGGGGACGCGGCCAAGTGAAGGGAGCGCCAGGCGAGTATCTCACCCATCCGACAGTGAGCTCACCGAGACCGGGCAGGCCGACGAGCAGAGAGAGGCCGAGAGCAGAGCGAGTGCTAGGAGCAAGGCGTAGAGAAAAGAAGACCCCGCCCTTTGGGAACCGAGGCGGCCATATCAGTAAAGTCCGCAGTCACACTCCCAGGTCCAAGCAGGCGCCAGACAAAGAGGCAGTGCCACACTCAAACACAGGCGGTGAAGACAGGAGCGCAGATCCTCGGGAAAGAAGGGAGGGTGTAATCGACGGCGACCGAAGGAAACTAAACGGTGGCGGCCATCTTAGGAGGGGCAGCAGCAGCGAAACGAAACAGAGCGGAGTGCACCAACAAGCCCACAATTAGACACGAGGTCAAATAAGGCCAAACAGCACAGGGCCAAGCGTGCGGAAACGCTCGAGATCACTGAAGCCACGGAGCCCATGGGTCACTCCTGAGGCCACTCCTGAGGCGAAGTAAGTGGCGGCCATCTTAGGAGGGGCAGCAGCAGCGGGTGAAGCGCCGCTCCGGTGCACAACAAGCCCACAACCAGAAGTGAGGTCAAATAAGGCCAAATCGCCGGCGGTCAAAATAGCCGCACAGAAACGTGCAGTGCGAAGTGTGATAACGGCGCGACAGAACAGCGGGACCTCTGGCAGCAGAAACGGCGGTGTTGAAGGACCGCGAGGAAGGCGAGGCGGGGGAACAACGAGAATTAGGGCAGTGCACAGGAAGCACACCTACCCGCTGAACACACAGGCACAGGCAGCCGCTCACCACAGGTCGTGCAGAAAGAGCACGTAGACAAACAGTCACCAGTCACAAACAGGCGCCAGCAAGAGAACACTAATTCGCAGGGGCCAACACAATCAGGGCTAACACCACCCCGCAGAATTGCAGAAGGCTGGCGGAGGCCAGGACCAAGACTAGAGTGGTCAAGTGGCCACCCCGTTTCAGAGACTGCAACCTAATAACGGGGCCGGCCCAAAGGAAAAAGGACGACGGAAAACAACAAAAGACACCCACAAAGCAGCAGCCAACAGAAGTCAAACCCAGAACGCACCAGGTCAGGAGAGGTTTCGACACAATGGCGGATAAAGAAGGCAACTTAGTGACAAACGCCCAGAAGAAGAACAAAAACGATCCGACCGCGTCGCCCGTGAAAGATCGCGGAGACACGGGCGGAGAAACAACCAGTCTGGACACACTACTGAAAGAGATAAGGGAGGGTAACGACCTCGCAAAGGCGACAAAGAAGATAGTGGACAACATACAAATGGAGCTAATAGCCATAAGAGCGGAGCAGAGCAGAGCCAACGGCAGAATAGACGAAGCGGAAAAAAGAATCAGCAACCTGGAAGACCGGGCCAACACAACACACAATGATCTAGGCCTAGTCATAAAAAGAACATCAGCCCTACAAAGATCAATGGCCGAGCAGGATGACAGGAGCCGCAAGGGGAACATAAGACTACTAGGAATACCCGAGGAGGAGAAGGACGCCCCGGGAGCATGCGCCCGTATGCTGGAGGACATTATCCCCAAAATAACAGGGCTCACCTTTGAAAGACCACTTGAGCTGGTCAAAGCTTACCGCATCCCAGCAAAGAAGCAACAAAACAGCAGCGCACCGAGACCAATCATATGCAAACCGCTGCGAGAGGACCACACGGAGGCGATATTCGCAGTTGCCAGAAAAGGCAAGCCAATGACAATTAACGGGAAAAAAGTGACGATCACACAGGACCTATCGAAGCTAACGGTGGAAGTGAGGAAGGGCTTCCTAGCTCAACGAGAAACCCTGCGGGAAAACAACATCACCTTCTCTTTCGCAGGCCCTTCCAAACTGAGAATCACAGACAGACACGGTAGCAAAATCTTCGAAGACCCCAACGACCTACACAGGTACCTACGAGGGCCACCCCCAGAAGAAATGGAACACCAAAGCCCAGGTGCCAAGAGAAGAGCCTCAACGGACGAGAACGAAGGAGAGGGCGTATGACAAGCTCGAGCACACAACAAGATGACCAACCTTGAACTCTAGACAACAAACCTACCTCGATAACGCACAGACCAATCAACATAGCTACCTCAATACCGCCAATGATCAACGCTGCTACCTCAATCACCAATGTCGATCATAGAGACTATGAAGACCGATGAAGCACATATCCTTTGCCTTCTGTCCACAGAGACACTGCCATACTTGGGGGGGAGGGGAGTGTGAGGAACCTTGCTGTCACACACCCGATTTTCTACAGGCGGAGGGAGGGGGGAGGGGGGCGGCCAGAGGAGGCGGGGGGGGCAGGCGGGCATGAAGGCCAGCGTGACAACGGACAGTGGTGCAATGTATAACTACTCTTTCTCTTTCTCTTCTTTCTATACTGATCTCTACACCCACCCTCTTTCCCACCTCCCACCCTACTCGCTTAATCCCTGGGGGGGAAGACCCAAGTATTCAGGAGGTACAAAAGCAGGCACCTCGAGACCCAGCAATGAAGACGACATAGCAGCCAGCGACAATTACAAAGTCCCATGACAGACAGACTACCGGCGAACCTCTCAGTGAACCTAAAGGTAATCTCCATGAACGTCAAAGGCCTAAACCACCCAATTAAACGCAGGAAAATACTGGAACACCTGGGGAAACTCAAGGGGGACATCTACACGCTACAGGAGACTAAACTCTCAGAGGAAGAGGCTAAACTACTGAAGGCAAGATGGATAGGTGAAATCCTATGCTCACCTGCAAAGGGGAAGAAGCGGGGCGTGGTAACCATCCTAAGCAAGAAAGCCAACCTCACCATACACAAGACAAACACGGATGAAGACGGACGTCTGCTGATAGCAAGTGTCCAAAGAGGAACCGACAAGCTACACGTAGCAAACATCTACGGACCAAACACCGAAGACAGAGACTTCTGGCAAATGGTAGACGGCGAACTCAGCAAGCTACCACAGGACGACCTCCTGATTGTAGCCGGCGACCTGAACAAGACAATGGACCAGGCCACGGACAGACACCCAAGCAGGCCAAGCCACACCGCTCCAGGAAGCAACACCCTTAAAGATCTCTGTGCCAAACACCACCTAGCAGACCCATGGAGGCTTCAACACCCCACAGCGCGTGAATACACCTTTTATTCACACCCGCATAACTCATATAGCAGAATCGACTATATATTGATGTCCAGCGACCGCACGCACCTGATCGAGAACACAGAGATAGCCCCAATAACCATCTCTGACCATGCACATATATCCCTCGCCCTCAACGGCAAACACAATGAAAGCATAGCGAGGAGGTGGAGACTCAACGATGACATCCTACAGAAAAGAGACAATGTAAAAGAAATAGAGGAAGCACTAAACAACTATCTGGAAGACAATGACAATGGTGAGGTGGAGAAGGACACCATCTGGGAAGCGCTCAAAGCGACTTTAAGAGGCAAACTGATAAACATCAAATCAAGAATGAACAGAAGCAGGAATAAGCAGATCTCAGAGCTAGAGAGGGAAATAGAAGAGCTGGAAAGAGGTCACTGCGCAAACATAACGGACAAAAACACACTCACCACGCTCACAAAGAAAAAATACGAGCTAAACAGAATCCTAAGCGAACGAGCAGGTTCATGGCTAACAAAGTTCAAGTCGGTGAATCTATGCAGAGCGAACAAAGCAGGGAAACAACTGGCATCTTACCTCAAAGGGAAGCAAAGGAAGCACACAATAGCAGCAATAACAGACAAAAACAACGTATCGCAAACAACAAACAAAGGCATACTGGAGGTTTTCAGACAGTACTATCAGGAGCTATACTCCGAGGACAAGAACTTGAGCAAAGACGGGGGCCACTCCCTCCTAATAGACATCGACCTACCGAAACTCAGGGAGGAGGAGAAGGCATCCCTAGAGGCGGATATAACGGAAGACGAAATCGAAGCCGCAATCAATCAGCTAAAACGGAACAGAGCCCCAGGACCAGACGGGTACTCCGCCGTGTTCTACAAGACCTTCTGCCCCAACATCAAGAAAATACTATCGGAAACGTACGCCGCCTGCATAAGGAAAGGGGAGATGACGAACACCATGCGAGAGGCAAACATCACAATAATACCCAAAGAAGGTAAAGACCACCAATACCCGCAAAACTACAGACCCATATCACTCATAAATGTGGACTGCAAAATTTATGCAAAGGTGCTTGCTAACAGACTTAATAGAATTCTACCTGACATCATACACAACTCACAAGTGGGCTACATCAAACACAGGCTGTCGCAAGACAACACAAGGCTACTATGCCATCTGATCAACCACACAACACAGAGCAATGAACAGGCGGTCATGATAGCACTGGATGCGGAGAAGGCTTTTGACAGAGTCTCGTGGCCATTCCTCAGGAACTGCATGACAAAGTTTGGACTAGGGGAGAAGTACATAGCAATGACAATGGCCCTGTACAACAAACCGAGAGCAAAAATAGTGGTCAACGGGAGCACATCCGACCCGCTCCTACTGAAAAGAGGAACCAGGCAAGGATGCCCACTGTCACCTGGTCTCTTCCTACTGGCACTTGAACCACTGCTTGCAAAAATAAGAGACAATGAGGGAATAACGGGTGTCAAGATCGGAGAGAAGACAGTTAAACTGGCAGCGTACGCGGACGATATCCTCATCACCACCACCAAGCCATCAACGTCGATCGCAGTACTAATGGAGGCAATAGGGGAATATGCAGCAGCGTCCGGATACAAACTCAACAAGGACAAATCGGAATGCAAACCAATGAACATACACACCACCAAACTTGTACTAGGAGACTCCGGCCTAGCCTGGCAAACGAAACCACTCAAATACCTTGGCCTACAGTTCGGAAGGGACCTAACATCAACGATACAGCACAACGAAGACTCCCTGCTAAAAAAAGTCAAAGACAGACTAGAACTGTGGTCGCCAAAATACATCAGCTGGTGGGGAAGGATAGAGACGATAAAAATGATGATCACACCCGCAATAAACTACACGCTAAACATGCTACCGATCCAAATGACGGAAGGCTTCCACAAAAAACTAGATGGCTTGATCAACACCTTCCTATGGAGAAACAAAAAACCACGAATTAGCCTACCCAAACTGAGGCTAGCGAAGGAACTGGGTGGTCTCAACCTGGCAAACTTCAAAACCTACCAGACAGCCTGCCTAGCCAAACAAGGATTCGCATGGATCGACGGAACACAACATTACAAACCAGTCTGGCTGGAACTAGAAAGCGAGCTCCTAGGAGGCCTACACCCGATAGCGATCTTAACTGCAAACAAACACCCCCTATGGTCCAACACCATATTGAAGCACACCAGAGAAGCGCTGATGAAGGTGGACAAGCGAATGGCACAGAAACTGAGAGGTACAACATGGGAATCCATCTGGTACAACACAAAAATATCATACCAAGGGGCAGTAATAGACTATGATGCATGGATCAAAAAAGGGATAAGCCTTCCCAAACAAATAGAAACAAAGGGGAAGCAGCTAACCTTCTCAAACCTACAACAACTACACAACCTCCCCAACAGAGAGCTATACACATTTCTGAAAATAAGGTCTGCCATAACAAGAGCAAACCTAACCCGAGAAGAACCGGATATCGTCAAGTACGTGCTAATGCTAAACTCGGCGGGACACCAGACCGCCAAGATCTACAAACTGCTCGCCCCGACGACCCTGTCTCTAAACAAGAAGACAACAAACTCATGGGCTACACTCCTGGGCAGACAGCTAAACGAAAAGGAACAGGCGCAAATGTGGGCCTCAGCCACAAAAAGCAAGATCACCCCGCAACTGGCACAAACAAAATACTGGCTTCTCCACAGAGCCTACTGGACCCCATCAAGACTCCACAAAAGCGGAATAGCAGATTCAGGCGAGTGCTGGAACTGTCAGAAAGAGGAGGGCACACTTGAACACCTTATCTTTGGGTGCGCCAAAGTCAAGAGGTTCTGGGCCCAAATAAACGCATTCATAAATGACATGCTCCAAACAGACTTAGTACTAAACTATGTGACACTGGCGACAGGGCATGTAACAGCAAACCTGAACGGCAGGGAAGAAAGAGACCTCCTAGACCTGCTCCTGACAGCAGCCCTGAAGATAATCTTAACGAACTGGAAGAACACGGCGAAAGCAAACTTCAAAACATGGATCAACTGGGTCACCTTCCTAAGAGGAGCAGACAACATCACGGGCCACCTCTCGAAAGAACACACGCCCCAAGAGCACATGTGGAAACAACTCGACGAACATTTAAAGAAGCCACACTAACTCCCCCCCCCCCCCCCCTCTCTCTTTTTTCTTCCTCTCTCTCTTCAGCACTGTTGTAAAACTGCCAATGTATATGCCACTTTATTATTTTTTCAATAAAAATCCTTAAATCAAAAAAAAAAAAGATGCGTTTCTTCATATTTCCATTACTGACTTCCAGTCGTCTTCCAATCAAGCTTCCGAAACTCGTGTGACACTGGCACGTCTTTTGACATGCTTGAGTGAAGCGCTAGAAGAGATTTGCTTTGTTTCACGTGCAATTTGCAGCCACAATTTCCTTGCTGCTGATGCTCTTTACATGTCAGCATCTGTTGATTGATGGCTTGCATTTCATAGCGAGATGGCTGCCTGGCTCTGTCTACATTGATCGGGATACAGAGACATGACGCACTGGACAGATCAGAATGGCGAGTTCCTTATTCATCAAAACGAAGACTGTTTCAATAAAACCATTCTCAGATTGAAGACCTCACCGCCCTTACTGTGCTCCTTAAAAATAACATGTAATGTCATTTTTCACACTAACATGCAGTATCCCTATTTTGAAATCCTATGGTGTTTCTGAAACTCTGTGTATTACTTCAAGTAGGTTTCTTTTGTGTTCTTCTGGTTCTATTTTTTAGAACAAGGTGGCCAAGACTTATTAAAAAAGTAATGCAACCTGGCAACTGAAGCTGCTGTACTGTGCTGCTTTAAAGCAAGAGAGCAGTGTCATGTCCCGGGCCCTTGGCCCACATGCTGTGTAAAGGACGATACGAAGACTAGTATCAGTGGTAGATAACTGGCCACGAGCACGTGCGCCCAGGCCCTTTTATTGACCGGGTCATCTGAACAGGGGCGCCTGTGGTGGATTGGTGTGGGGTGGGTAATAGGCCAGCCCTCTGAAACAGGTATGTATCCAGCAGGTACATCCCTCCCAAGATCCAAACAAAAGGATAACAAGTCCAACCTGCAGGAATAAACGAAACAAGCTTGACACCACCGAGTCTCTCAGTCTTTAGAGGCAATGAGCAGGACAGCAATGGACACGTTGACAGGTGCAGCTAGGGGGCACCTGGACATCACTGCTCGCATCCAAAATGAAACCAGATCATTCTGGGCACGAACACAGGGTGTATTGAGTCCAGACCCTTCGACAGCCTGTCAATTGGGTTGAAGTCCACCCATACAATGTTGGTCTGTCCTACCTGCTATTGCGAGGTGGGGTTGAGGTCAACAATTCAAACTGAAGTGCATCACGAGCATCTGTGGGGTCAGCCGCAGATCTTACTCTTGAGGTGTCTTGACTCCGTGAAGTACAACCTTCTAAGGACTAATGTTTGGACGTCTTACTCTGATGCCCCGGTGCCTCCTGGTCCCCATCTGTGGAGAAGCGTAATGTCCATCTGTCGTGCGGGGTGCCATTGAGGCCCTTTCTGATAGGTCACCACAGGACCACATAAACTGTGCTGAGCTGTGCGTGGGCGACGTGGGGGCAGCTGCAGAACCACCAACAGAGCTACAGCCGAGTCACTTGAGCTACCACAAGGGTAGATGGCTCATTGTTGGGTATGCTCGACAACAGAATCCAGGTGCGGGTGCGGCTAGCAGATCGTCTCTGGATGATTGGTCAGTCACAGTCCCAGGGGTACCTCTTTGGTCTCTTGGTGATTTACAGGTATAAGGGCCACCCTGGTGGTGAGACCCTCCTTTGGTGGTTACGATGATGTTCGAGGCATGATGGTGTTACCATTAGGCAAGCTGTATGACAGGTGGCAAAGACTTACAGGGAGTAAGGGTGACTGGATGGTCTTCACATTCCCGGTAGCTCGGTGTATTGCTGGTCCTGTTCTTCTCCTACAGCATGTGCGGTTCTTAGCAGGGATGCCATCATTCATCAAGCAACCGGAGACTGTGGCCGGACGGTCACACTGGGAAGCATGGGGTAGATCGTGCCTACATGGGGCTCACTTTTGGTTCTCTCGCTAGGCTGTCAACAGTGACGTCACTCCACATTGGTGGCTTGCTTGTGTCGGTAGGTGCATTCTCATGTAGTGCCACGAGTCCTCAGTCTTGTCATCCTTGATCATCTCTCCTGCAAGCCTGTGTTCCTCAGGTTCTTCAGTGTGACAGGTTTGGTCACACACCCTTTACTCCTTTCCTTTTCCTAGTCTTCCTTGCTATGGAGAGTCCAGCCATGCATCACGTGTTCTCCTCTTCTTCTGGTGCTAGGTGGCGTCAAACCATGTATCACCGGTTTTCCTCTCATCATGGACCTCTTGTTGGTGCTGTCTTGTTTGTATGACTGGAAGTCTTCTCTTCAGGTTGATGTGGCATCAACCCACACTTCTTATATCCCCTCCTCAGGGATCTCCACTCCATAGATGGCAGGTGACCCTCCTTCCACCTCCTCTTTGCTAAAAAGGCACATTGCTTGTGCCTGGATGTTTTGCAATTTTCAGCAATGGTGCGTGGGTGTTGGCAAGGTGTACCTTAAGGGTGCAGGATGGTGGGGCTTTGGCGTCTGGCCAGTGTGCCTTAGAAGCAATGTGGTTTTATCCTTTCCTTCTCCAAATGGCACAGTGCCTGTGCCTCGAGACCGCAATTTTGCTGCACTTGATCCTGCCTAGGGTCATGTGCACCCGGCAGGGTGGATCACTCGATATGAGGTTCTCATGGACAGGCCAATGGCAGCCCTCCAGTGCTTGTGCGGCCGGCTGGTAGGGCCTATTTCGTGCCGCCGTACATTGTCTATATGCCCCCCGCCGGAACTCTGGCTGCACCACCATACAACAGTGTTTTTTTCTCCAGGGATCCTTCCTGCCTGTGTGACTGCAGCTCCAACAGCCGTGACTTCCCTTGGCAGTGTCTCTGCTGTGGCACTGTTGTCAGCTGGTGGCTTGATGAGATACCTGATCATGATCTGAGGGCCGATGGGTTGCCACTTGGGTGCCTTCTCACTTCTTTTCTGGAGGGTGATCCTCACATTGTCTATTGGCTTTCTCTTTTCCAGGGCTACTCTCCTTGCGGATGGAGTCCCCAGGTGTGGCCCTCTGTGCAATTCATGAGAGTCTTCTTTCATGTGCTGGAAGAGGGGCACCGGTGGTTCTGGTGGGTGCGGCAGGAGGCCAAACTATCTTTTCTCCTGTAGTGGTATCAGACTGCTACTAGGGGGCACACAACGCAAGCTACTGCCACTCATGTTGGTACTTGGATCAGTTGGTAGACAAAAGGGTAGTTTGGTTATTTTCTCCATTACCACATGGAGGTTTAGCAGCGGTGGAATGTGGTTGGGTAGGGGACGCAGCATACAACCTTCTCAAGTATGCCATTACTTACTGATTTATTTGTATTGGCAAAGGTCGCTTTTTGGTGGCTGGCTGGGAATGGGGCTCCCCTGCGGCCTTCGAGGAGGCAGTGAGTTCTGATGTGACCACCCAGTGGCGTTGGAGCCTGGACCCTTCTAGGACCCCTTCTGTGCTCCTTCACTATTGGTGCGTCTGCAGGCTCCCAGATCGCACAAACTACTTCGTCATGCTTGGTAGAGGAGTATTGCGCTGTGTTTGCTACGGGCGGATAGCGTAGTATGCTCTTCTCTCTGCTGTCCTACGGACGCAGGCTCAGTGTTTGGAGTGCACCTGCATCCTCTCAACCAGGAGGCGTCTCTTGCTAGGGAGCAGTAGCACAGGGCACTCTTCCCTCACGGAAATGTCACTGTGTGTCTGCCTTACTTCACGCTCTCAGAGGTGACCCCAGAGGGCTCTTCCCACTGGTATTCCAGCGTGGCTTCAGCCACACAGGCTCTTCACGATGGCAGCATTGTCCTTGGGAACCTAACTGTATGAATGCAGGCGCACTGCAGATATCAAAGTTACTCTACAAAAAAAGATTTTTAAACCAAGGGTGCTCCACTACTCTTGTGTTTTGACGACACACGCTAATAAACCTGCAGACCTTACAGGGTGGACCATTATTGTAGTGGGCACTCTTCCTGCTGAACGAACTATCTCTAATGATAAACTTTCTTTTTTCAATATAGAAACATACTCAAGCAATATTCTGTTGTTTTTCAAAAACTTATTATTAAGCAATAGATCAGGAGAGGTGCTGAAACACTTATGTGTACAGTAGGACACCACTAGAAGAATGGTGCCATATCTGCTAAGATGCAGTGCTGTTTTCCTCTCTCTGCTTCTACATTCTTTTTTTTTTAAAACCTTTATTGTGCAATAAGAATGGTACAAATACGGGCCTACAACCGTCAGGCCGGCCACAGTACTTTTATGCACAGAAGCAAACTATACGGTCCCCCAGCGGCAGCAGGCAATATAGCATCAATTAACAGCAGTTACACTGAGCAGAATCATGTCGCTAGGGAGAAGGAGCAGTGAAGGTTAAGATTTTTAAGATTTTTTAGTCTAAAGATAAATCAGTGAAGAATAGAACCAAGGAGGACTGAGTCCGTACATTAACTTCACCACATGGGCAGGCAGCATCAAAAAGTAACAACAGTAGTGAGGAACCCCCCATCAAATCGGCAGTACAGTACACAGCAGCAGGAGAGTCAGCTAGCATTTACGCACCACCCACAGTGCTACCCACTCCCCCTAAACCCTTATCGCAGACTCAGAACGGAAAAAAGGGAAAATCATAAAAGAAGGTCATACATAGGCACCATAGAAACTTAACTAAAACTAAATATAACCCCCCACCCTACACACATGCAGAGGCTACGACCTGCCCCCCCCCAGCAGAGTGTCTGTCACCCCAAAAAACCCGAAATTTAGGAAGAGAAGAGAAGTAGTGAGAGGAAAGAAGGAAAAGAAGAAAAATTCACCAGTGATATAGGGAGCAAGGAGAAAAATCTATCCCTGGGCTCCCATGAAAGAGCGACGAGGAGGAGGGCCACATCGTACACGCTCGGACACCGCCGGCACGTTAAACACTCTTCACCCCAGTATCGATTAACAGATAGCTTCACCAGAGATCTAACCATTGGGGAGAGTCAGCAAGTAATACACAATGTCATATGCAATAATCGGGTCTCTCCTAGCCTCCACCCGCCAGTATATCACTGCAGCGAAAGGGCTCGCCTAGCATTGGCCCGACCTAGGATTCATTCTATCACCCAACCAACTTGGCAGTCTGATGCAGTCCGTGTCGACGAAGAAACATGGCCGCCTCGAGGATGGGGGAGGTGCACCGTCGCTGAGGGAGCATCGCCTGTCCCCCGTAGATAGTAGTCCCCTATGAAAGTGCTTCTCCAAGGCATACAGGCGACAAAAGTCACGGAACGGGGAAGTTAAACTGTTCAAGGAAGGAGCAGGGGACAGGGCAGGAGAGCAGGCTAGCAATGGACAGCGCAGCAAGACTGTTACACGAGGCAGGCAGCTAGTCAGAGAACAAAGGGGAGGCAATGTTGCATCAACAGTCCTGACGGGTGGCAACAAATCTTCAGAAGCCCCAGCAATGGTTCTCTCAATCGACACAGTAGCACCAGGAAACAGCGATGGGCTGGCAGATTGTAACAAAGTCAGTCCCAGATCCTGTCGGGGGTGAACCCCCTGCGCTCGGCTCTTATCAGGGGCACATGCGTCAAGTGTCTTAATCAGCACATTATAGGTATGCCGCATCTCCGATCGTACCTCACCCAAGATCTTCATCACATCCCTGTAGGTCCATTCCGGCTGTAATTCACGTAGTTCTTCACTCCCGGAGGAAGAATCAAATACGGCCCCCTGCGCGAAGGTGTACTCGCCTCCCCAAGAGGAAAGCACGGTGCCATCTCCACAGCGCTGGTGATCGGGCACCGCCATCTTGTCAGCAGTCCACGGGGTGCTGGGAGGGGGAGAAACGGGGGGCCTCGGGCCCCGATCGGGAATTGGTTGTTGTCCCTGCAACAGACTGTACCCCCTCCTGTGTGCCGTGGAAGCAGAGGACAGCCGGTTGCGAGGTAGGCGGACAGGACTGTGAGGAGCTCACCGGTGGCAGGCACAACAATGAGGAAAGCCGACCAGCATCATGGCGGCCACAAACAAAGGAAACTGTGCGAGCCCTCTCACGTTCGTGCCGGTGCAGCTCCGTGTGCTCTCGGCAGGGCAGTGAAAGCAGGTATGAGCCAAGCAGCCGTCGGGCGAAAGCACCCCCGAGTTGTAGGCAGCCGCCGCAGCAGAGAATTCGCCTCGGGGCAAGCGAGGTCCGGCAGGCGCCGAGGAGCGGGCGGAGACCCAGGGCAGAGGCGATCCGCTCAGGAACATACGACTCCGGGCGGGCGGAGAGGTCAGAGGGACACCGTCAGGATCGGCTCCGTGTCCCGCACATTTCAGGCGTAAGAATCCGCAGGATAGCAGGCAGGATGTAGGCGCGGGTCTCCAGAGCCGGCGGAGCCGAGCGACCACACGTCCGTTCAGGTCGCCATCTTGGCTCCTCCTCACTTCTACATTCTTTTGGCTGCCATGCTGCAATGCACATACCCCATTCAAAGGTTCTGCACTCTGTAACGAATATTTGTGTACTGGAATGAGATCCTTTCAGTACACAATCTATCCTTTAAAACTTTTCCTGATTTGTATGTGTGCTGTATAATACAGCACACATGCTGCAAAGAAGGAAAAACAAGGATACATGAAAATACTTCTTGTTGCACCTGCCTTGCGGAGGCATTGAATTTTGGCACAAATCCCTCTTTACAATTGGTTGTAGTTAGGGAGATATGGATTTCGCTAACACCCTAAGGTGGTTTCATGGGAACCCCCAATCACCACCCATGGAACGTCCCCTTGATGCAGTGAAATGCAAGTAGAAGAAAAACTATGGTTTCCTTCAGGAGAAGTTTTAAGCCTAAACCTCTTAGGCAAAGTGATATGATTTTAAAACAATAGATTGTGATTTTATAGTTAGTTTTATTCACTGTATAAAATTCATTGATGAGTGACAAATACACTTATTAGCATTTCATATTTCATTACAGGTGCTCCAACATAATCACACAGTGAAGGTAAATAGTGACATTAGTGAGAAGTTGTGCACTGGTGCTCTACATCAAAAATAAGTACAGCATATATAGACATATTACTAGTGGCTGATAACATTATAGATACTCAGCATTACTCAAAATAAAAGTGCAATGGGTACATCATAATTAAGACTCCTAGTTTTCTGTTTTTTACTGATTACTACAGATAAATGCAACATATGATAAATACACAAAAATGTGTTTCCTGTCTATTCATTTTTAAAAATTGAAAAATAATGGAAATTGTGCATCTAATAAGTAACTTTCCATGCTGTCTATTGTGAATTCCAAAACAACAGATGAGCAGATAGATAGAATAGGGAGTTGAAACACAGGCTAAGATATCTTTAAATATAGGCATATGTTAACATTTATTTGTAATACATTGCTAATATTTACCTGTGGGTGTAGTGTTTTGATATATTTGGCTGCTGAATTTGCTAAAATGCCACAGATATCATAATAGTAAAGATCATGTTTATCAGTTAAATAAATGTGGAAATGTACCAATTTTGACTCCACTTATTCGTCAACTACAAAATAAATATGGATAAATGCTAATAAGATGATACAGACGGAAATGTTAAAAAAATAAATACCATAAAACAGAGAGCCCTAATCATTGTAACCATATCAGTCCACTAGTTCATTTGTCATCGCTTTTACCCTTTAGGAATAGATTTATGCAGGGCCATCATCTGGACAAAGCATAAGGTAGCAATCAATATGGAGTGATGAATCACTGTTATTGGATTGAGAATAGGGCAGGAGACTAATATGGAGTTGATTGGTTGTGACAATGAGATCCTGCCAAAAGGCTGGAATATAGCACCACCAGGAGACCAATATGTTAGGGATATGAAATGCTAAAAAGCGTCTTTTTCACCATCAATAATCTTTATACAGTGAATGAAACTAACTGTATAATCACGATCTATTGTTTTAAAATTAGAATACTTTGCCTAAGAGGCTTAGACTTAAAATTTCTCCGAAAGGGAACCACTGCTTTTCCTCTACATTCATCCACCCAGGTTCCCAGGGTTGCGCTATGATAGTTTGTTCGCAGTGAAGCAGCTAATTGCGCAACGTTTTGTACCTTTGAGAAACCACCCGAAACAAATCCTGATTTGCATTGGATAGTAAATCCCAACATAACATTCCCTTGAATCCGCATTACAAAAGTAATGCAAACCAAATGCAAAGCATTAGTTGATCTCAGCTGAAGTGTTTATAAGGGGCAAAACTTTCATGAGACAAAAATGCAACAGTTTTGACGTACGAGCGGGAAAAAGCTAATATGCATAAAAAAAAAAAGATGTAATCTTTTTCCATTATGATCTAAAGCCAGCTTGGACCATCTTTGCAATAGTGTTTATGCACTCACAAATGGTGTAAAGAAAGAAGGATCTGCAGTGCAAAGTAAACACTTGTGTATAGTACCTTTTGATAAAAGAGCGACTCAGAATCAAGCAAAACTCATGCAAACTGGTGATGGCGCTGTTCCTCATGCTATTACAGCCCATTAGTGTTGGCAGGGGGACTGGTCAGGAAATATGCTGGGGGGGCTGCTCAAATGCGAAAGATCCCCCACCTTTGATTCTTTCACTCCACTTGCCGGACGAAGGGGCAGGTTTAGGACAGGTAGCAAATAATGTGATGCTTCTGAACCACCTGGCTGGGGTATATACATATATGATGAGACAGGGGATTTCTTGAACAGGATCATTGTCCCCAGACTGACAGACGCCCAAAGATGGACTTGACGAAGATGTACTACTGGAAGAGCTGCAGGAGGTCCTCTGGGACATGGCTCTTGGGAAATGTCTGAGACCCAAAGATCTCCTGGTTGAATATTTCCAAGCATACTCAACTTCCCTACTCCTTGGGCTGTTAGAAACCTTTTGTGAGGTGCATCCCATGGCAAATTACCAGTCCACAGGCGAGAAGCCCTAATAATCATGCGTTTGAAGTCTGGCAGGCACCCTGCTGACCCCGGTTCATACCGACCACTATCTATGCTCAATGTAGACATTGAGTTACTTGTGAAAGTCCTTGCACAATGGTTGAGTTGCATGGTCACCAGTCTGGTCCAAGGGGACCAGTGTGGCTCTATGCTGGGGAGAGGTACCCATATGAATCTGCAAAGACTATCCCATGTGATGCAAGAAACCTGGGGGATGGAGGTGCGGACAGCCCTCATCACCTTAGATATTGAAAAGGCATTTGATACCTTGTACTGATAATACCTCTGGGAAGTGTTGCACCAGATGGGCCTCAGTCTGGGATTCCTATGACTTTTATATATGGCAACCAGTGCAAGGGTGCACACTGGTAAGGTTGTTTACAACGCATTCAATTCTGAAAGGGGCACCAGGATGTGCTGCCCAATATTCCCGCTCTTTTATGCACTCTCCATGGAGCCATTAGCGATACATCTGAGGACCGAACTTAGGGACTGGGGTGTATAAGTGGGCGCTGTGACTCATGTTGTGTCAATGTATGCTGATGACACTCTGGAGCATGTGATTAACCCGGGGTGCTCAGTGACACACCTGCTGCGGCATATGGCAGATTTCAGGAGTGTGTCAGGCCTTCATATCAATCACCATAAGACAGTGCTTTTCCCCCTGGCATCCTTGACTGGGATTGATGCATCCGGCCTTCTTACGGTGGTCCTGTCTTGGGAGACTCGGCAGTCCCCTACTTAGAAATGCGGATAATGCATGACCAACACCAACAATATGAGTTGAATATGGGCAGTTTGGTGGATGATCTCACAACCTCTATCTGGTTATAGGCAGGGTTCCTTTTAATAATGCAGAATTCATTCTGCGAGGTGTCCCCGCCATTATTTTGGCGACTTGTTGGGCTGTCCGTGTCCCTGGTGTGGGCGGGAAAGAAGAGCAGAGTCTGATGCGCGGTTTAAAAACTGAACCTTGCTGAGGGCGGGCTTGGCCTTCCAGACCGTCAGTTATATTATTTGGCAGGCCTGCTCCAGTATGCTGCTCTGTGGTGCGAGGACAGTCCCAATTGGGAAATGGTGCTATTGGACGGTTTGGAGCAGTTTACAATCTCCCCAAGCTTTTTATGCTTGGCCGTGGCCTACCAGCTGGCACTACCTTTATCATCTCTAAGGTTGCCCAGGTATGGGAGAGACCTGTCATGCAGGTTCTAATACAAGCACCCTATGCTAAGCTTTTCCCAATTTGGTGGCTGTGCCCACTCATGTGCATACGTGGCTCTATATATATGTCTCTGGGTGGCTCGATGGTGGATGCCAAAGACTAGGGGATCTGGTTTTGAACAGCACCTTCATATCCCTTGAGGAGGTTGGGATTCACTTTGGAATAGGTCTGGGGCAATTTATGCAATATGCAAGTGTGTCCCGTTTGTCCTGGGAGCTCTGGATGTCCTTCCCAGACGACACTGGTGAGTTGCACATTCTGCAGATGATGTTGGATCCCAGCTAAGCCAGTGGTATCATCTCCCAGGTGGGTGGAGTGGAAAAGGTCCAGGGAATTTAAGGCTTTGAACAACACTTGAATAAGTAGTCTTAATGGGTGAGTGGAGACACACTCGAAGCTCTGGACCTCTTGGGCTTCAAATAAAGAACAGTTTTGAAAAGTGTTAAGTGTAATCTCCACATAGAATTACATCAATTTTCCAAGATTAGTATCCATTCTTTCCAAATCGTAATATGGAGGACAGAGACATTTTTGTTTGCAGTGAAATTTCTTTATTATTATTTATTTTTATTTTTATTCATAGAGCAAGGACAGCCGACACGTGTTTCGCCCCCTCTTGGCGAATTGCGCCGGGGCTTTCTCAAGGCTAGATTGGTTAGATCACGTAGACAGTTGTCATTTCCAGATATTTACAGTGTCCCAAATACAAAAATATAATTCTTCAAAGGTAAAACATTTTTTGTTAGGCTAATGCCCCTGATCCTAAAATCCTTCCGTCATGATGGTCTCCTGGGTTGATTCCCCTTGCGGGCAATGGCAAGTTTAAATTGACACAAATGTACTACCTGCACAGAGAATATCTCACACTGCAGCACCTGCATAGCGTTTATCCGGTGTACTCTGCTGTGTGTGTAGTGTGGAGTGTCGCCGGCTGCATTTGGATATGTTACATCGAACTGCAGGGTGGTACAGCCATTTTGGGAAGCGATATTGTGGGAGGTGCGAAGAGTGATGGCTGTGAAGGCGGAGTTAATAATACCACATTACCTGTTGGGTCTGCTGCCTCTCCCTAAGAAAGGTAGGAAGATCCAGTACAGATTTGGCCAGGAGGGACTGGCACTGGTCAGAAGGCGTTTAGCAATTCACTGGGCTAGCCTGGCCCCTCCGACTTGAATTAAATGGTGGGCCAATTTATTGGGGTGGGCAGTGGTAGAAGAGTGCCGGCTCCAGAAGGTTAATTTGGATGATAAAGCGGAACAAGATCTGGAGCTCTGGGGCGATATGTTGGACTATTTGGGAGAGGATGATGCAGTGCTAGTCATTAGATTTGCCCTGAGTTTGCAGGAGACGTGATCATCTCTGCCTACGCTTTGGCTGTGATTTTGCCAAACTCTAGTGGACCCATGTCCTGTGGTTTGGGCCGAATGTGTCATGGGCTTGGATGATGTGTTTTGCATTGTGGTAGTTGCCAGCTGGGGCACTTGAGGTGCCCCTCACCCCCTTCTTTTCATTTGTGTCACAATATATGGTTTGATATGGGTACATCAGTTCATGCGAGAATGTGTTGTCTGTGGTCCCATTTCCCCTTACCCAGGGGATTATGGATAACTTCGCCCTGTGGGGCAAAATGCTACACTATACTGCTGCAGAAATGTTTCGCTGATTGTTTCGTTTTTTTAAGGGCGTTGCTGTAATAGCTCTGTTCTTATTCTTCTCCGCTATTTGTGTTGCATAACTTTAGAAGTTTACATGGAAAGAAACAGACCGTAAACAAAAAAAGCCATTAGTGAGAAGTGAATGGCTCGCCCTGAAAACACTCTTGGAGGTAATGCAAAACTCAGCACTTAGATGTTGAATCCTCTGGCTGAATTGTCAGATGCAGCCAGCCTCCTCTAGGATATGTTCAATGTCCTTAGGGAACTCATTTAATGGCGCTCCTCTGGGGTAAGACTGAAAGAGAGAGTAGTCCAAATTTCTGAATTTTGAAATATTCAAGGATGTTTGTTATATAGTAATGCGCTGCTATACCGTTGTACAAATGATTTACATTCTACCACACACTGTGTAATTTAGATTGTATAAGCTGGTTATGTAACACTGCTGCTTAGAAGTGTAACACTTAATAATAAACTAAATTTAAAAAACATCTTAACTAAGCCAAACTCACCAAGGGTGGTCCATTTATACGTAAGGTACTGAACAGTAACAATATCCACACTACAAGGACAGCAATGTAACGTCTCATAGAATTATCTTTTTGTTAAATGCACGCTCAGTTGTAGCTCATAAAAATGTACGAGCATTATTTATTATATCCCAGATGATTGACATACTGTTTTCACTGAAACTTGCCTGCATGAGGCCTCCAGCCCTGACCTTGCATTTGACATCCCACCAGGATATAGAATTATTCGGTGAGACAGCCCTCTTAGAAAAAAAGGAATATTACGTATCATTTTTCTGAAAATTACCACTCTTATGGAGAATTTTGTATAGCAGCAGACTCTTAGCATTTACATTTCTGGTAAACAATTACATACCAGCATATGGTCTGCTATTCTGCAGTCCACTGGGGCCATATGCCCATTTTGGCAAGAAGTTTACAGATTTTCTTGACCCTTTGGTAGTTAACTTTTCTAATGTTGCATTTCTTGAGGATTTTAATCCCTGGGTCAAGGAAAGAACCCAACCGGCCAAATGCTTGAATTAAATGGCCATCTTTGGAAATGAAACTACCCATATCGCAGGCACATGTTAGATGCTTTCTTTACTACCAAGATAATAGTAACACTTTTGAACCCATTTCTTTGATTTGGTCTGATCTTTACACAATGCACTTTCAATGGGTTTGTTAAATTCTACACCAGTCAGTAATGTCCCTTCTGACACCATCAACATTTTATCGTACCTTGAGTAACAATTTTAAACAAGAGCGAGCTTAATGGCCATAAATTATTCTCCTTTAAACTGTGATGATGATGATAATTTACCAGATAAAATTGAAAATGTAAATTCATAGTTGGTAAACACAATTGATAGGTTAGCCCTGTGCGGGCAGGTTAAAACAAAGTGAATGCAACCCTCAGCCCCGTGGTATACAGAAGGGCTACCCTGCGCCAAGCACATTTGCAAGAATTCAGAAAGATTGTGGTGGTGGAATTATAATCTGGAAGACAAACGTACTTATCTGATGGCATTAAAACAATATAAAAAGAAATTAAATCATGCTTCTATCAGTTGCTTTGTTAATTGAATTGAAGATGCCAAACATTCCACGCATAAAGGGTTTTCTACTGTTAAAGATTTATGCAGCCCTCCATATTTATTGACATTCATTATTCCCTAGCAATCACTATCTGATAAACTTTCTCTTTTCTTTTCTGATAAGTTAGAATCACTCTTGGCTAACTTTTTTAATGTGGCTTTGAAGGATGAAAATTAATTCTATCAATTTGAAAATATAAATTCCATAGAACCTTTGGCTCACTTTCTTCTGCTCTTCATCATAGCTACAGAAACAACTTTGGTGCAGACCAAATCGGGTTTCTTTTTAGATCTTTGACCTCAACACATTCTCCTTTCATTAGCTAAAGAAGCTGCTTCTATCTTGGCAGGTATTGTGACACTTCCCTTGCTTCTTCCATAGTCCAGAGAAGCTGGCAGCAAGCACTAATAATACTGTTTTTGAAAAAGCCTTCCCCTGATCCTCACAATCTTAGAAATGTCAACCTATGTCCCTACTGCCACCGCGTGCCAAATTGATGAAAAAAGAGGTCAATAGACAATTTTTTGTTTGCACTACATCATGGCTAACATTCTTCTAGACCCTTCCCAATTAGATTTCCAAGATTTACACAGTAAAGAGACTACTTTGCTATCTGTCTGACAATACGTACATACAAACTTAGGCAGAGGCAGTGGCGCAGCTTTGAATTTAGCAGACAGGTGCCCTGCCTGTTGCACTCCCTCCTGTTAAAGCGATCAGCCATGGCTGGTATTGAAGGGTAAGCAGTTGAATGGATCACTTTTTTGCGGCTTCTAGATCCCAGACTATTCAACCATCTGCCTTTTCCTCTACTCTGTCCCCCTTGTCTGTGGTGTTCCTCAAGGCTCATCATTAAGGTCTTTGCTGTTTAATTTGTGTGTGCCTTCTATTGTGACCTCCAGTCATTCTTTTGACTGGCAAATGATATCCTATGCAAACAATACTTAGATTGTTAGTTGTTCAAATTAAGAGATGCAATTGGTAGCTGACAATTTCAGGAGCTGCATGCCTGATGTTGCTCAGTGGATGTCAGAGAATTCTTTAAAACTGATTTTTTAAATTTCTTTTTCTTTTTTATTGTTTTTCTAAATTTGCTGTTAACATTAGAGATAGAACAGAGGTGGTGATTTTGAGAGGATGTTAATCTGTTTGGACCTCCCCGTGGTGGCCTGGATTGGGACTCCCTCCGACCTCTGTGGGGTCTACAAAAAGCCTAGGGGTGATCTTAGACAGCAAGATGTCCTTTCAAAGTCAGATCAATAAAGTGAGCTCCAGCTGCTTTATTTGCTGTGCATAATGTGCAACATTCTGCCTTTGATACAATTAGACCAGCGTAAAACAGCAATTCAGGCAGTCATTTTGGTTCAATTAGATTACACCATTTCTATGTACGTTGGATTTATCATGACGTTAAATAACAAACTGCAGCTTATTCAGAATAGTTCCACCAGACTGATGTTAAACATATTGTGGCATAAGCCTATCAGTGAATATGTCCACAATCTCCATTGGCTTCCGGTGCATAGAAGAGCGATCTTAAGGTCTATGTGTATCTGTCACAAAGCCTTACCAAGTAAAGGACCACTTGGCATTCGAGATTAGATCACTCCCGACTGCCATTAATGGACCCTTCATTCCACCTCCTCTACTTTATTAACCTAATTTTTTGATTCAGTAACCTGTTACCGAATCGCAAAATGGGTTTGCGATTCGGATTTAGGAAGGGGTGTGTTTAGAGAGTTCGGGGTAACCCATTCGCAAATGGGAAGGGGTCCCCACGGGACCCCTTCCCCTTTGTGAATGTTTGTAAAACCATTTTTAAGAGCAGGCAGTGGTCCTACGGACCACTGCCTGCTCTTTAAAAAATTAAAAGAAAACTTTTCATTTTTTATTTTGTAAAGCATCTCGTTTTCCTTTAAGGAAAACGGGGTGCTTTACAACAACAAAAAAGATTGCTTTATTTAAAAGCAATCATGGACATGGTGGTCTGCTGATCTCAGCAGGCCACCATCCCTGTGATTTTTTGCGATTCCTAGGGGGTCGCAAATTGCGACCTACCTCATGAATATGCATGAGTTAGGTCATTTGCGACCCCCTAGGAATTGCAAAAGGTGTACTATACACCTTCATACATGGCATTTTGCGATTCCCTAATTGCAAACCCTTGTGATTCGCAACTAGGGAATCGCAAATAACTATCTTGATACATCTTGCCCAAAAGATTCTATCGGGCTAAAAACCCTAATCTAGCTAGACCTATGAGACAACCTGGTCTACACCTTTTACTTCTACACTCTACACTTCCTGGGTTACCCAGAATTACTAAATCTGCGTGCTGAAGGAAGAATTAGGACCACAAAACCTTTTTCCCTAGTACGGCAGCTATAATCCAGTGTGAGTCCGGACACCCTGCAAGAACACTGAGGTGGCAAACAGCTATGTGTAAAGATTTATGATAAACATAAATTAATTAAGGTCTCTTCTAAAACATTAAAGTGTGTAGCAAACAATGTTTCTGGCTTTAAGAGTAAATGAGTATATATACTGTGAAGTGTTTATATGATGAACACATTTTTTTCTTTCTTTTTTTCATTACTCTGATAATTTCTGTTTGGTTGGGTGCCTAAATAATTGCATTCTATCTCGCAAATGAGTAATGTTTGACCTGTTGGAGATTTATATGTCTTATTTCCATTTCCATGGTCATGGGATGGTAAATAACTCGAGCATCCAGGGGGTGTGTCCACTATTTACTAACATTTAAAAAGTGAAAAAAATTGTTACGACTTTGCATGTGATCAAGGGCCCCTGGGCCCGAAATGCGTCGTGCTGCTGCTGTTTCACCTCACCTGCACTATTAAATATACTTGAAGCCAGTTCTGGTGGTCCGTCTCTCTTTGCTTCGCCAATCTGACTGATTGGAGGTGGCGTGTGGAGTTTTGTTTCGGCATATGACGGCAGAAGTTGGTTTGCTTCTGTTTCCGGACCCCCTCTCCAAAAGTCGGCGTTTTCTACAAACCAACTCGTTTTTAGATCCTAATCGGAACTACGGAATACGCCCCCTCACTCTGCCGAGAAACGCTATCACCGCATACAAGGAGGAAACGAGCTGCATCTGCATCGGAAGACGCAGGGGAGGATCGAAGTACCCTCGACGTGGTGAGTTCGTAGGGCAATTGTGAGGTGGGGAGGTCATTGAAAACGGCATACAGTGAAAGTGCAGCTACCAGGAAAGCGTGGACGCTACACTTCAAAAGTCAGCGGGTATTCAGCAGCATATCCGCAGAAGCTTTCCGTGCTCGAGCAGCGGAGGCGGAAGAACTCTTTGGAAACATACCATCGGCAGCAGCCGGTTCCAAAAATGCTACCAGTCAAAATGAAGTACAGGAAAATATGAACATCAAAACACTATACAGAGATCTCGAAAAAAATTAAAAACTCGAAATCACCAAATGGTGGGAGCATTACTCACTAACGAAGTACGCGGATGTGGGAAGAGTGCCAAGAGGTTTAAGGATCATGCTTGCTCCTAGTTTTGACAAACCAAATCCTTTAATGTTAAAAGAGTGGGGGCAGAGCAATCTTGCTGCCTGCATGAATTTGGTTCATATTTTAATCAAGTACGCAGCCATCGATCGAGAAGAAATTTTGAAAGAAATCGAAAGGCTGAGCACTGGAAAGTACACAAATTTGCTAGAGATCAAGCCGACTATGAACAGGGCCAGATCTTCACTTTCGCCCGCAAATTTAGTATTGCGAAGCGACAGCAATACAGCTCTAAAAGAGTCAAAACTGCGAATCTTTCTGGCACAGTGGCATCGTCTAACATCACAGAGGAGGAGCCTTCCAGCATTGATTCTATTTCGGTAACGAGTGGTTTCAGCAGAGAGTTAGACCTAGATTCCAAATCACACACAGCACCCATTCTAAATCTGGAAGAAGAATTGGATATTTTAGTGAGAGAAAGATTAGATACATTGAGGCCGCGATTAAAAAATCAAACAAAAATCGCAGAAACAAAAGGAGGTGTGAAAGAAGACGCAAATGTATCCAAAAAACCGCAACAACAATAAAAGAAGCCGCAAACAAGATGGCAGAACAAACACAAGTAAGTGACAATTCTGTCATCAATCTATCTGATGTGACTTTAACCCTAGCAGAAAAGCAGCTTTTGTCACTAGGCTTAAACTTCTGCCCCAAACAATATTTTAATTTTGCGGCCACTAGAATGGATGTCTTTCGCTTCATTAGGAAATTAAAACTGAAGAAATTATTTTCCGTGCAGAAACTAAAAGACAGTACAGAACATAAGTTGTGCGTCCCATTGATATTACAGAGGATGCTGGTTTATCTTCTGGAGATGTTCCCCTTTTGGTTACTCCACACAATTTACATGCAGCCACAGATTCTCAGCCCTGTAGCCCGGATGTAAACTTTAGCACACAAGCAAGATTAAACAAAATTGACAAACTTCAAAAAGGAGCGGGGCTATCCCCCATTAGAGTAAATCAAGTTTTGTACCTTTGGCCACTAAGGATGCCATAGACACATTTCATGTTTGTATAGCCAACGAAATCAAGCAACTTCACAGGTCTACTGTTAGAAAGGGCGCCAATTTTACCCGACAGCAAAGAGACTATGCCACCTTAATGAACAAACTGATCAAAAACACAGACATTGTAATTAAACCATCTGACAAAGGTGGCAATGTCATTTTATGGCCTAAGAAGGACTACAATGTGGAAGCCTATAGACAACTACTAGATGGAACTTGTTATGAGAAGACCACTCACAAAGAGTATGATAAGGCCAAAGACACCCTCCTTAAACTATTGCACAAATGGCGCAGGGAAGGCTTAATATCTATGGAGGAATTTAAATTCATGCATACTGATTTTCCTGTACTCCCTGTGTTCTACCTTATACCCAAGGTACACAAATGTGTTACCCCTACCCCTGGAAGACCGATCATTTCCGCGATTAAAAGCGCCAGTGAACAGGTGGGAAGGTACATTGATTTCTTCCTACAAGATTTGGTACAGTCTCTCCCCAGTTTTGTGAAAGATCCGAGTGACTTCCTAAGCAAAATTGAGAATTCAGAGTGGAACAGTGACATGTTATTGATTGCCTTGGATGTAGAATCTCTCTACACCAGTATTGCCCATGATATTAGACTGCAGGCCACTGAATATTTTTTGAATAAGCGCCCAGTCAAATATTATGAACACAACAAGGTCATAACCAGCCTAGTCTATTGGTGTCTCCATAACAATTTTTTCCTGTATGGGAAGGACATATGGAGACAGCTTAAAGGAGTAGCGATGGGATCCTGTTTCTCCCCCAGCTACGCATGTTTACACTATGGCTGGTGGGAGGAACAGGTCCTTAATATCCAACATTGCACCTGGGTAAATGAAAAGATAGTCAAATATCTACGATATATTGACGATGTATTTATTCTATGGCAGGGAGATGAACACAAGGCTGTGTTGTTTGTCCAAGAAATCAATGACAATTCTCTCAATTTGAAGTTCACGGCCCATATGAGTAAGCAAGAAATTGAGTTCTTGGACGTGAAAGTGTATATTAACAACAATAGAATTGAGACCACACTCTTTAGGAAGCCCACAGCTGGGAACACAACTTTGCAGTGACTAGCCTGCATCCAAAGCACACCATCAACAGTATTCCTCTAAGGCAGATCCTGCGTTTGAAAAGGATTTGCAGTACTTCTCATGACTTTGAATTATGCTTAACAGAAATGAACAATAGATTCAGAGCACGTGGCTACTCTGATGCCATTTTAAAGCAAGCATTAGCAAAGGCTAATACGCGCTCGAGAGCAAGTCTGCTAAATTCCAATGCCTTGAGCAATGAACTCACATCCGAAGTAAAATCCACCTCTACAGGTGATGATTGTCCCAGAATGATCACTGCTTTCAGCAGTGAGGAAAACAAAATTAGAACTATTGTCAAAACAACTGGCCCATTTTGCTCACTGATCCAGTTTTAGGAGCTCTGCTACCCAATAGCCCGTTGGTTACATTTTGTAGGGCCAAAAACATGGGGTCTGTACTTGACACTACCAGTCCCGAAACCAGACAAAAAAATATATGGCTAAAACCTGCGACTGGTTTTCGGAAGTGCTCATCTTGTAGGTCATGTAAATCCGGGATTAACAAAACCCATTACCAAATCCCCTTTGGACAGCAAGAGTTTCCCATTGTTGGCAGTTGAATTGCAAGACTGCGTTTGCTGTCTATGTCCTGACGTGCACCTGTGGCCTCAATTATATTGGCAGTACCAAACTACAGGTGCACGTCAGGATCCTCCAGCATTTGACGGCCATCCTGCGTAATGATCCTGCCTACCCTGTGGCACGGCATTTTAAGATCAAACATAATAATGTCTTATCCTGTTTAACATACTATGTGGTAGGATCTGTTCCAAAACTTCGCAGAGGTGGTAATAGAGAATCATTACTCAGGCAGTTGGAAACCACTATGATTCTGCAATTCGATAGTAAATGGCCGAATGGGCTTAATAATTCTGAAGACATGTACACTCATCTGTAGGTTGTGATGTGATAAGCTGCTCTGTTGTTCCTATGTGTTTGTCTTCTCATGTCTTAGGAATATATATTCCGAGCTATTTGGTTCCTGATAGTTCCTATTTTTCTCTAGTGTATTTTTGTTGTTTCCTGGAAATGCAAGGACAAGATGTTCATACTTATATATAGAGATAGTCAGGTTCCCTGTTGCCTCTATACTGTCTTCGTGTTGTATATTATAGATTTATTATTCTTACCTTTTAGCACTGCTCACTTTTATATTAGGTGTTCACTTTTTATGAATCATGATGTGATCGGATACTTTTAACACAAATTTTATTTATATGGTTTTTACAATGAAATTTGGTTACAACCGATTCTTAATTGTTATGACATATATGAATATGGAAGTTTTTTAGACCCATCCTCATCATGCACGTGGCACTTTAACATAATCATTTTTGCACTATAAATACAGCTCTGTTTTGCACAATGGGTTAAGTCGTATTCTATGATTACCACAGACATATTTGTTGCTATTGATATATCTTTAGCAAGTTGCACTAGTCACTTTATATTGACGCTATTCTCCTGAGATGCCATAAGTTGCCATATGTTCATTTTCTAAATCTAGGAATTACATTTTATATATTGCAGGAAGAATTGGAGCCAAAAGGAATTTATCCTGGAAGTCTACGGCACCCTTCTCTCTGCATTACTAATGTCCAGCTTCTACATCACGAAAATAGCAGAGTTGTTGCTACATTTCGAATCAGCATTGATGCAGACATATGTTCATACTGTCAAGTGTTTATATGATGAACAATTTTTTTTCTTTCTTTTTTTCATTACTCTGATAATTTCTGTTTGGTTGGGTGCCTAAATAATTGCATTCTATCTCGCAAATGAGTAATGCTTGACCTGTTGGAGATTTATATGTCTTATTTCCATTTCCATGGTCATGGGATGGCAAAAAATCTTGCATCCAGGGGGTGTGTCCACTATTCACTAGCATTTAAAAAGTGAAAAAAATTGTTACGACGCTTCCGCGCTCGAAACGCGTCGTGCTGCTGCTGTTTCACCTCACCTGCACTATTAAATATACTTGAAGCCAGTTCTGGTGGTCCGTCTCTCTTTGCTTCGCCGATCTGACTGATTGGAGATGGCGTGTGGAATTTTGTTTCGGCATATATATATATATATATATATATATATATATATATATATATATCCAACAAAGCAGGTCAGCCCACAAAGTTGAAGTAAAGCCACACAAAGTTTAATAGGCACATTCGAAATTTGCATCCATTTCACCGCTTGCCAGCAGAAACACCACACAATTGCAGTCTTTCAATATTATCGTCTGTCTGACGCGTTTCAGGATCGTCTCATCCTTTCTTCAGAGGCAAAGTTAAGAAGAGTAAGAAGCAGCTTTTCTTCACGCACATAAATAGATATTCCCAACACCTGCCACATTGGGCGTGGCGTTTCGCAAGGCCTTCTGGACAATGCAGTGCGCTGAACACTCTTCCCCAAGTGGGGTAGCTTCCCAAGTCTTAAAAATTAAACATATATTAAAGTTCCAAGTGGAAAGAAATACCACAAAAGGTGCTGCCTGCCCCGCCTTCCAGCAACGAAACCGTGCCACAAACCAGCACCATCCTGCGTTGGCGTTGTTTGTCTTCATTCCGTGATTGCTGGGCAACAGCCGTCAATACATCCAACAAAGCAGGTCAGCCCACAAAGTTGAAGTAAAACCACACGAATATAAATATATATATAAAATTATCCACACTCTCACAACCTCCTCTCGGCGAAGAGAGAGTAAGGGGCTCCCAGATGATAGTTTAGGCAAGATGTTTTATTCGTTCTCACTCCTCACATCAATGACGCGTTTCGGGCAATGAGTGCCCTAGTTCACTTGTAAGTTTCCAAAGCTGCTCTTAGCAAATGAAAAGCCAGTTTGACGAGTGCACTTCGCTTGGGGGAGCATACACACACCCACACATATATATATATATAGTTACATATATTGCGTAAATTGATGTATATATACATGAACAAGACTACGCCAGTAGTCGAAACGTTGCATTTGGAAGGCACAGGAACCAAATAAAACATCTTGCCTGGAACAACGTGGGGTCTGTCTCTTCATTCGCCGCTGGGCTGTGGAAGTGTGAAGATTCTGTGCTGATATATATATATATATATATATATTGAGTGTATTGATTTATTTATATTGAGTATTGAGCTTCATTTGAAATAGATTTACAGCTTTCTCAGAATTCAAACAGAATTCCAAGACTACATCATGGTGACTGATACAGCGCTTACAGCACTCTAAATTGTATGGGTGCATTTTGCTCATGGTTTAAATGGACTCACATATATTTTTATCATTTGCAGTGTTTTATGCTTATTAAGATGCATTTATTCACGCTATATAAGTATTGAAATGTAGTGTACTCATTCAAGCAGGATCTTACATGTATTAGAGACACTTATAATTCCTGTATGCATAATGTGCAGGATAACATTATATCCATACAAATATAACTGTATGTCATTTAAGTTGCCTGCACAGTAGGCCTAGACCTGCAGGTTGTTGTTGTTGGTTTCGAATCCTTGGTTGCTCAAGAAATAATTAAATGAATCCTTTTTGTGTGCAAAGACCGTATGAACACATCCTTCTGCAGGTGCAGGAATTCGACCTTGTTATTCTTTGATTTAAGGAGATACCCAGAATGTCTTTGAAGAAGACTACGAGGCGAGAAGGGAGGATGCCTTCCATGCATGGCCTATCTGAAACCCAAGGCCACTGGAAGACAAGAAGAACTTAAGTAAAGCTTCTAGGGAAATCTACTGGAAAAATATTACAAGTGAATCAGTTTATCATGCGACGCATTTGGGGGGGCTGAACTTTGACTTTTTGTATGATATGCAGGGACAGAGTGGGGGACGTCTACATTTTTTGGAGGAGAAGGAGCATCTTCGAGCGGGCTCCATAGCCTTAAGCTATTAGACCTATTTAACGTGAGTACATCTTAGGAAGTCGACACGTGCTGACACCTTTGGGTATGTTATAAGGGAAATAGACAGGACCCTCTGTGAGAGCAGTGTAGGGAAAGATAACTTTTATTTTTCTTCCTCATATAAAAGGATCTGGACTCAGCTTCAATTCTGTGTTGCATTTTGATTTTGGAGTGCATCACATTATGCCTTTTATGCCGAATGATTAAATTCGTAAACTCGGCTCTGTATTGATTTTCATGTACCTATATTCTCTGATATTAAGTTGTGTTTATATTCAATTATTTTTAGCCTTATAATAAAATCCATAAACGGATATTCAGAGTCAGTGGTCTTTTAAATGTGACTACATTGTAAGTATGATCTTGAATTGTTTCCTCCCCTCAACCACTTTCAGCAGGCAAATAAAAGACCATCTGTGCTGAATTGTGTAGGTAAGGCAAGGACTAAATTTAGCTTAATCAAATGGTTGCAGAGGATGGTTTGCCTTTAAAGTGTGGGGAGAATGAGTAATTAGAGTAGAAGAAGAAGAGAATTTGGGTTCTGGACTTGGAGTAGACGACGTTGAAAACAAAGACTGATGGAGGTCGGAGGATGTTGATGGTGTGGAGCAAACTGTGGTAGCGTGAGTATGAAATTGTGCGGCGTGTTAGATTGCGGGGATGAATTAATTGTGTGATGTCTTGCAAAGTTGGGATACAAGTTGGGTGAATGTGGGTTAATCGGTTTAGTGGTCTGGACAGGTGCGGATAAGAAAGTTTGGTGAGCGGACTCAAGAGAAGTCTAAGATCCCTGAATAGTTTATATATGTGATTGTCAGATCAAAATTGTGGGTGTTGTGAAGCACTATCGACGATTCACGTGTGATAGGGAACTTTGTGTGAATGTAAGAGTACATCGCAGAAGAAAGCCTCAGGTACCGGGGTAGACTACGGCAATTGAGTGACCAACGCAGGTCGGGGGTCACAGTGGATATTCTTGTAAGAGTGTTTTATCGATCTTTTAGCGGACGGACAATTACTTGTTTTATGTAACTGTAAGTTATTGTGGCTGTGTCAGGAAGCAGTTACTTGGTTTAATAACTTTTAGTTATACAGTTACTTGTAGTATGAATGTGTGAGCAAGTGTACAAAGTCTAATTGTAAAGGAGGGTAAGCCGTTGCAAAGAGGGAGTTGTGACGTCAGTGCGCACCGCGCTGGGTAAGGTCGGTTGATGTAACGCCACGCTGGGATTCGTGGAAGTTCGTCTGGAGTTGAATATTGAAGTTTGGATAGCAAATAATCGATTTATAATGAGATGTTTTAAGGTGTTGCGTGATTTGTGTAAAGGTGACTCAGGGGTGGTAACTCGGGTGGGAGAAGAAGCTCCACCGGAGGATACCCCGGCACATTACATGACAACAAATGTAGGAGTTCATAATATAGTGTGGTTGCAAAAATTGGCAAAAAATCACAGAGAAAGAGGGGGAATTGGCTTTCCCTCGTTATGGGTCTTTTGGAATGGAGGTGCTGTACCAGCTGAGAGGAGTAATGGCTTCTCTGAAACCTCCTCCTAGACCAACACAATTTGAGGCATTAGACGTATGAATGAGAGCAGCAATGGCAAAAAGAAGAGCAGCTTCAGATGGAAGAATGAAGAAAGCAATGAAGGCATATCAGCATGCCAGGTGGCATTCACAGCTGAAAAGATGGAGAGTAGATACCATTGAGGGGGAACGATAAATCCATTCAGGTTGTTAGATGGAGGGTCTGAAGGAAAGAGCAAGACAGAGGAGGACAGTGATACAAATGATAGCTTTCTAGACAGACTGTTAGCAGAATGTCCTCCGCCTTATGACTCCAGGTCAGAGCCAGAGAAAACACGGAAAACTGGGTAAGCTTTAGGAGTGGGATGACTGGGTTCAGAGGAGCAGGCTGCAGAAGTAAGAGGGAGAATATCAGTGGGAATAAGAATTCCAGGGGAACTGGAGGGCCAGGATATGCAGACACTGAGCAAGACGTAAGTGCATGTACCATGCACTTACCAGACTCTCTTATGGTACCAGTTACCATTGGACCTGTGGCATCGATCTATAACGCCAAAGAGAGAGCAGGTGAAAGTCAACAGCAGACAAGAGGAGGGGATGAGATTATATCTGGAGGGAGTCTTACAATGAGTGGAACAGGTATGGCTCAGATGCCAGTGGAAGCTAGTACTCCATTGCCAGCTACTGCTAATCCATCAAGAATGGACAGTGGGTCGGAGCGAAGATGAACAGGAGCTTTGTCAAATTCTAGGTCAGACATAAGAATATGGATTCCGCCAGTGAGGGAATCAATGATACCAAGAGAGGAACTGAATAAGAGACAAGCAACCTCTAGTGCAACCTCTAGTGCACGGTTCGAACCACAGTGATTATGTGAAGGTAATCATTGGAGAAGTCAAAGTTGTGAGAGAGAAAGTCGCCCAATATTAAGAATGGAGGGAGTGTAGGTCCAAGGAGAGCATAACGGTGTGGAAGGGAAGAAACAAGAAGTGAGACAGGTCAGAGAAGCATACAAGTGGCAACAAAGGCCCCAATGATAGTTGTGGTAAGACTAAAAGCAGAAATAGATGATGTGATTGAAGGGAATTTGTCATTGGAAAGAATTGAAACATATGACCCAAGCGAGTTGCTATTTGTAGCTAAGGATGTTACTAAAAAGGGAAAGCGAGCTCATGAAGCATTGGTACAATTGGCACAAAGGTATGAGGTAGATTTAACCATGACAAAACTGATGCAGGGAAGCTGTAGATTGAATTATACTGATCAAGATTTGGAAGAAATCATGTGTATCAACAAAGGCCTTATTATGAAATACAAGACAGATTAGATCAAATTCAAGGTCCTCATGAGTATCAGAGGGGGGTGCAGGGAGAGTGCACTTTGGTGGCTGCCCTAGAAGGGATCAAAATTGGATGAAATTTGGTAGATGCAGAGGTGAATGAACATCCTGTTACCGGAGCTGCACGCTCCACAGTAAGGACAGAAGTGGTTCCAGATTTATCCCTTTCAGGACAATCGATCCAGGTGGTGGGTGTTACCAATCTGAGAATGACTAACCGGTTGACAAATGAGTTACCTGTGAGAATAGGACCGTTCCTAGACAAACGTCAATTTGTGGTGTGCGATTCAAGCCCAGTCTGTCTATTGGGACAAGATCTTTTGTGATGCTAAATTGTACTATATCTTGCACTCCAAAAGGTGTGGAGGTGCGAAACTATGATAACAATGCCGATTTTAAGATGGCCAATATGAGCTTGTGTGCAGAGCTGTTTGTGGTTCTTACAATGGAGGACCTACCCCATGATTTAAGAGATTCAGTCTCTCGGAAAGTGTGGGATTACACAGGTGAGGAGATAGGATTGATTCGAGGGGTTGAACCTATTAAGATACAGGTCAAACCGAATGCTGAATTCCCACGAACTCCGCAATATAAATTGACTCGAGAAACTGTGGCTGGAATAAGACCTGTAATTGAGTCCATGATTGCACCAGGCATTCTAAAGGAGATAAGAGGAAGTCTTAGTGGCAAGTACAGAATAGTGCAGGATTTGTGCATGGTCAAAGAAATCATGATCGCATGTTGTCCTGTGGTATCAAATCCAGTGGTTATATTATTTCAGATCCCATGTGAGGCAGAATGGTTTAAAGCCATAGATCTCTGTCAGGCATTTTTCTCCATACCATTGCACGAAGATAGCCAAGATAATTTTCCATTTAGGATGGACGACCGTGTGTTAACATGGTGACGTATCCCTCAAGGGTATGAAGAAAGTCCCTCTATCTTTAGCCAATGTCTGAAAAAGAATCTTGAAGGGCCGGTGATGCCCCAAAGCTCAGTCCTGGTATAGTATATCGACGACCTTTTGGTCCCTTCCGAGACTGAGGATGCCTGCAGGATCGACACAGTGGTTGTGCTTAATCATTTGGCAGAGAATGGACACAAGGTGTCCCCAAACAAGCTTCAGTATTTTCAAACAGAAGTGCAGTATTTAGGTCACCGAATTGAGAAGGGAAAACAAAGGGTGTCACCAGATCGCATAGAGACGACTCTGCAAATGGGAACTCCAAAAACACAGAAAGAAGTCTGCATGTTTTTGGGAATGGTCAGGTATTGTCAACAGTGGATCCCAAATTTTTCTTTGCAAGCAAAGCCACTCTTGAGGTTAACTCGAAAAGATATCAGTGATCCGGTACCATGGGATAACGACTGCTTGAGAGCCTTCTATGAGCTGAGAGAGAGCCTCTGTCATGCTCCATCTCTGGGAATGCCAGATTACAATAAAGTATTTTTGCTCTTCTGCTATGAGAGAGAAGGATGTGTATTAGCGGTCCTTGTACATGCCTGTAGACCAGTGGCTTATTTTTCTGCTACATTAGATCCAGTAGCTTCTGCGTTGCCCGGATGTCTCAAATCCGTTGCTGCAACAGGTGTCATCATTGAGAGATGTGAAAGCATAGTGATGGGTAATCCACTTATTGTTTATGTGCCACATTCAGTAGAACTGTTAATGACAAGAACAAAGACACAACACAGTATTTGATGAATAACAGACTTACAAAGTATGAGCAAGTTATATTCGCTTCAGAAAATGTTACTTTGAAACACTGTACCGCCCTGAATCCAGCGACATTGTTACCTCTTCCTCCAGAGGAAGGAGAGTATTCTGAAGAGCATGACTGTCTGGATGTTACTGAGCTATCGACCAAAACCAGGCCTGACATTGTCGATAAACCTCTGCCTGAATCTGATTTGATCCTTTTTGTTGAAGGTTCATGCTTAAGAGACAATGAAGGGTGTTTGAGAGCAGCTTTTGCGGTGTGTACCATCTTGGTGGTGGTTGAAGCTGCCTGTTTGAAACGAGTATACTCTGCTCAGGTGACCGAGATTATTGCTCTAATACATGCATGTACCATCGCGGATGGAGTCCGAGTGACTATCTATACAGACAGCCAATATGGGTTTGGAGTGGTTCATGATTTTGGACAGTTATGGTCTCAGAGGGGATTTTTGACATCTTCAGGATCCCCCATCCGTAACGGAGAACATGTACATTAATTATTGAAGGCTTTACAGAAACCTAAAGAAATAGCCGTAGTCAGATGTGCAGCTCATGGGAAGGGAGAAGATTTTGTCACCAAAGGAAGCAACTATGCTGATGAAGTCGCTCTTTTTTGTGCAATACATGTTTGTGTTTTCAATGGAGAATATGTAGGAGAGAACACAGAAGAGACAGAGCTCAGCATGATGTTAGCTGTAGCGTATACTTGGGATGCGGTGAAGAGGCTGAAGGATGAGGTCTCAGAGGAGGAATCTGCATCATGGGTTAGAGCAGGCTGTGAAAAGAGAGAAGATGGCATTTGGGTGTCAAGAGATGAAAGGGCAGTGTTACCTAACTGCTTATTGAGCCCAATGGCAAGGCAAATTCATGGAGCAGTTCATCTTGGAAGAGACGCCATGGTACGGGTGTTTAGGCAAGCTTGGTTCAACCCACGATTTTGTGTGCATGCTGAAGCAGTCTGTCTCAGGTGTGTTACGTGCCAACAAATGAATGTTGAAAAGAGAACTATGATTGCAATGAGCCACATTGGCAGATCAGGGTGTCCTAGGATACAATTGGATCTTATCGAGATGCCGAGGTGCAACATGCTGAGATATGTTTTGGCGTTGGTGTGTATCTTTTCACGTTGGGTAGAGGCATAGCCAGTTAGATGATGTGACAGTCTCACAGTGGCAAAACTGCTCTAAAGGGAACTGATACCGAGATTCAGTTTTCCTACCTCATTGGAAACAGTAGAGGAACACATTTCCATAATGAAATCATAAAATTGTTGTGTACAGCCTTAAAAAATGATCAGAGACTGCACTGTAGTTACAGGCCTGAGGCTTCTGGTCTTGTGGAGCAAATAAATGGCACAATCAGGATGAGGGTGTCAAAGGTTTGTTTGTTGACTTCATTGAAGTAGCCTGATGCATTACCATTGGTAGTGATGAGTCTGCTTAGCACTCCTGATAGAAGGACAGGGTTCTCTCCCTCGATAAATTGATGGGAAGAGCTATGTGATTACCTATGGTGCCAGCTACAGCATTGATAAACATCACAGATGATTTGGTTATGGATTATTGTAGGGGGACTGGCTGATGTGGTTAATTCTGTATCCTACCAGGTCGAGGCGCGACTGCATCCACCTCGAGAGACCTGCTGCATGATCTTAACCCTGGTGACTGGGTGCTTGTCCATAAACACGTGAGGAAGAGTTGCCTTGATGCTTGCTGGCGAGGACCATACCAAGTGATTTTGGTCACGAGTACGGCTGTAAAGTGTGGAGGTTTGCCAAACTGGATCCATGCGTGGCATGCTTGTAGAGTGCCAGAGCCTTTTGATGAAATGACTCCCCTGATTCTTAGAGGTGCCAGTGAAAGTGCAGTAGAAACAGAAGGAACAGGTCAGATCATGAGAACTCTTGAGGAGACTGAACAAGCAACAGAGCAAGAAAAATAGCTCAAACTCCTCCAGAGTTGAACTCACAGTCTGAGATAGATGAGATTGCAGAAGTGAACTTTGAACCAGATGAGAGTGAACAGCCTGGTGCAGAAGGACCAGATCAAGAGGAAGAGAGGTGAGCCGATGCTACAATAGCAAAGTGGCCAACAAAGAAAGGCTGAATATAAGGCTTGCATATAAAAAGAATCTCGCTCCCATTCCTGAAACATCTGAATCAGATCAAAGTGAATCCAAAGAGAGACCGGATGGTCTAAGACACTCCAGAAGAGAGAGAGTACCATCTAAAAAGTACGCAGCCCCTGAGTGGATGTATCTGGCTGCCATTGCAGAGACCGGAGAGATCCAGGAGGTTGGGGACTGGCACAGTGAGTCATGGAGAGAGAACTCTGACAATTGATATTCAGTTAATAGTCCCTGGAGTTGATGCTTTTTACAGTTCCTGATCCGCCAAGGCTGAGTGGTTTGCAATTCTTGATCCTTAACCAAGTTGCTTGCCCTACCTTTGGTCGGCAGCCTACCGCACAACAAATGGGAGAGATTTGCGCAGAGATTCTGCAGCTTGTTCTTGCTATCCTTGGATCTAACATCATAAATGATGATGCTTGAAATGTGAAGAAAAATGTATTAGACTTAGAAAGAAGATAACCTAGACCCAAGTGAAAGAAGATTTAAAATTAGGGACTTACTATTAGAAGAAGAACTGAGGGTTAGGGCTGACTACATCTCATCAATAGATTTAGTATCGTTGGACAGAAAATTGCCATAAATCGAATAGAAAACAGAACATAAAAAAGACATTGTAAATAACAAAATCAAGCACAGAAAAGAGATTTTTTTCGAGTTCATTCACGTTTTGACTGAACAGTATTGTAAAATGCAGTGTGACAAATCAGGACTCAAGCACAAATGCATAATTGGTACCCTTATTATTGCAGTGCCTATTGTCATAGCTTTGGTGATTGTTACATCTTTGGTTGGGTCTCACGATGCTGAAAAGAATGGGGAACAAGTGACATCTACCCCATCCAACTCAGATGTAGGAGGGGGTGCTTCTGCCACAGATAGGGATATGATCAGGGAAACTATTTGCATGTTACATGTAGATTTGTCAAAAGGTGATTTCATGCTGAATGCATATGCTCGCTTGTTATATGAGCATGTTGATACAATGGAAGCAAAAGGCTGCTATGCGTGTATGCAATTGCCAGCATCAGTAGAAGAGGGTATCCGATATCACCATTAGCAAGTAACCTATGGTATCACATGGAGTGTGTTGTTGAGAGATATTCTATAGTAAGGCCCATTTTGAGTACTATTTCTCAAATTATGAAGTGGTACTCTCAGAAGTCCCAGTTCTGAAGTACATGAATAAATATGATTATTACACAGAGGTAGAGAGGATGTCTAAGTATTTTGTACCCACTATTACCTTGCATACATCGTTTGCCCATAGGCACAATTTGACTTGCATCTTATCTGATATCGAAAAGAAATTCATGGATCAAATACAAGAACGACCTAGGCAGACTTTATTTAGGCCAGATCCAAATCATAAGGCTATCCCATGGACAAGGAAGAATTAGTTCATAAGGCAAAAGGAAGCTCTGGTCCAATAGCTTTGGACTTTCAGCAAAAAGGAAAACTGTGCATCAGACACCATCAATTTATTATGACAAAATATTTGTGGGTGAGAGCTATTGCGAACACATTTTTTTGATTGAGGAGTCAAGAAGAAAGGCGCTATTAGATAAATTAACCATGGTACCAAATGTGTATTTTGTGGGTGGAAAGAGTGCTTATGTGAAATTGCCTAAAAATTGATATGGTACATGATTTTTGGCTGTGGTATTCCCGAAAATATTCCATGTGGATGAATTATGGCCTTTGGAAGGGAAAGGGCCTCACAGAGGGAAACATGGTGCAAATGCTGGAGAAATTATTGGAGATGTATTTGGAGCTATGATACCTAGCGTGGGAGTGATTTTGAATGATGTGAAAATTAGAAAATTAGCAACGATAGTGGATAAGCTTTCGGTGAAAACAGCTCAAATCTTGTTACTTGTTGATGAAGAGATGGTTTCGATAAGGGCTATGGTTCTTCAGAATCGTCTTGCTTTAGACGTCATATTAGCAAAAGCCGGAGAAGTCTGTAAATTATTGAAAGTTCAACAGTGCTGCGCTGCCCATATATTCTTGACAATAGGCAAAATATATAAAATTATACTAGTAACATCTCAGAGATACCTCAAGATTTACGTGATTTGGCTGCAGATGGGATTTGGGAAGACATTGCTAAGGGATTTGGGGAGATTGGGAGCTGGTTTGGAAGTCTGGGACAAGGAATATTGGGATACATTTTGAAATCTATCATAATAGCGGTCATTTGTATAATTATACTATTGGGAGCATCAAAGCTTACAAATGGCAAAAGGCACGTCATAATAACAACTCCTTGAAGAAACTAGAGCAGCAGTTAGAGCGACTGCAGGACATTCATTATCTGCACCTAAAAGGGTTAGAGAGATTTAGACAGGGACGGCAAGCTACAACTTCTATTTAGGTCGGTCTCTTCGACAAGGAGAAAATTATGAGACGATAGAATGTTGGTGTTATGACACTAGTCATAAGAGGGGGGACTGATAGAGTGCTTACAGCAATCTAAATTGTATGGATGCATGATGCTCATGGTTTAAACGCACTCATATATTTTATTATTGTATGCAGCTGTGTATTATGCTCATCAAGATGCATTTATTCACGCTGTATAAGTATTGAAATGCAGTGTATGCATTCAAGCAGGATTTTACATGTATTAGAGACACTTATAATTCTGGTACGCATAATGTGCAGGATAACATTATATCCAAACAAACGTAACTGTGTGTCGTTTAAGTTGCCTGCACAGTAGGCCTAGACCTGCAGGTTGTTGTTGTTGTTGGTTTCGAATCCTTGGTTGCTCAAGAAATAATTAAATGAATCCTTTTTGTGTGCAAAGACAGTATGATCTCATTTATTTATTTATTTTATGCGATTTTTAGAGCGGGCAAATACCCCGACGGGTGTCTCGGCGCTGACGTAACAGAATCCTCACTGTGGCAGAAAGTAATTTATGCTGAAAACAGCCAGGTTTTGAGTTTCTTCCTGAAGTTGATGAGTGTGGGAGTGGTTTTGATATGGAGAGGTAGCGTATTCGAGAGTCTGGCTGTTGAGATGGTAAAGCATCTGTCTCCCCAGTTGGCCCTTCTTGTGCGTGGGACCTTCAGCAAATGAGCTGATGATGAACGTAAGGTTCGAGAATGTTCAAGCGGGCAAAAGGCTTTTTTAAGAATTAATGGGCCTAAGTTGTTGATGGCTTTATAAGCAATGCATAAAGCCTTAAATTTTATCCGGCTCCTCACTGGGAGCCAGTGCAAGTGTCGTATATATGGGGAGATGGATGTGAACTTGGGGATGGTTAGTAAGGTTCTGGCCGAGGCATTTTGGACCAGCTGCAGTCTGTTGAGGACCTTTTCCTGGGCGTTCAGAAGGAGAGCATTACAGAAATCTGTTCTAGAGAAGACCAGGGTACTGATTAAAGTTTTGCCCGCATGAGGAGGTAAGTATGGGATTAGCTTTTTGATCCTCTTTAAGATGTAAAAGGATGAGGAGACCACGGAATTGGCATGTTGGTGGAAAGTCATTTTGTTGTCGAATACGACTCCCAGATTACGGACCTTGGTAACTGGTTGAGGTGGCGTTCCCATCTCCGGTGGCCACCATTGGGGGGACCACGTCGGTTCCAGTTTCCCGAATGTCATCACCTCTGTCTTGTCAGAATTTAATTTAAGACAGTTTGATGACATCCAGAAACTTATTGCCCTCATTCCCTCCTGGAAGTTTGCTGCAACCGATATACCATCATTGTATACAGATAGCACCAGTTGAGTGTCGTCCGCATAGGTTGTAAGTGCAATTCCGTAAGATTTTATAGCCCTCGCTAAGTCTGAAACGTAAATGTTAAAGAGTGTCAGACTTAGCGAGGAGCCCTGTGGTACTCCGCATGGGAGAGAAAAGGTCTGGGAGGTTTAGTGGCCCATCTTCACTGTCTGTGGACGGTTAGCCAGAAATGAAGCCAGAAGTTCTTTGGCTTTATTCTTTATTCCTAAGGCTGAGACACAGTCGATCAAGGTGACATGATCGACCGTGTCAAAGGCCGCGGAGAGGTCCAAAAGTGTTAGTACTGCGGCTCCTCCCTTATCCATTGTAGTCCTTATCTCATCTGCTGCTTTTAATAGCGCTGTCTCCGTTCCATGACCCTGTCTAAACCCGAATTGGGTGTCATCAAGTAGATTGTTGTCATCTATAAATTTCGATAGTTGTGTATTCATAATTTTTTCGAAAATTTTAGCCGGGAAAGGAAGACAAGCAATGGGTCTGAAGCTGGCAGGAAGGAGAGGATCTAAAGTGGGCTTTTTTAAAAGTGGCTTAATAATGGCCTCCTTCCAAACAGAGGGGTATATGCCAGTCGAAAACATTGCATTGCAAATGGAGGTCAGGGCGGGGGAGATAGCTTCAGGGATGAGGTTAAGGATGGCGGGGGGCAAGGGTCCAAAGGTGACCCAGATTTAGTGCGCGCGACAAGATGTCGGATCTGTTCCTGCGTAGTAGCTTCGAAGACAGAAAAGCTAGGTGCCTTATTGGAAGGGGTTACCAAGGGGGTGGGAGAAGAGGGGGAGTGGGAGAAGGCTGAAAAGATAGCACTAACTTTGTTTTCGAAAAATTTAGCTAGAGAGTCCGAGAGAGTCTGTGATCCATCTGAGCGCGGCGCAGGCGGGTTAGACAGATGAGTGACCACCTGAAATAGTTCTCTTGCAGAGTTTTTCGCCTTGTTAATTTGGGAAGTATAATAGAGGGTTTTTTCTGATGTGATAAGTTTTTTATATTTGGAGAGAGCATTTTTGTAGGCAGTTTTGTCGATAGAGCTGTAATGGCGACGCCAATGCCTTTCCAGGTTCCTGCAGTGCTGTCTTTGCAGTCGTAGGGATTCTGTAAACCAAGGGGCCGGGGGGAGCTTTCTGCTACGGTAGGAGGTTTTGATCGGAGCTAATTTGTTGCAAGCTTTGTTTAAGTTGCTCAGATAGTTGATGGACGCTAATGTAGGATCCTGTTTGTTAGGGATAGTACTATCGAGCATCATCTCCGCAAGGTGATCAGGGTTAATGTTTTTCCAATCTCTGAAGGAAACAGGAGAAGAAGATATAGAAGGAAGCGTAATGGGATTGTTCTTTATGGAAAAATAGACGGCTGCATGATCCGTCCAAATAAGAGGGATTACCTTAGAGACAGAGATGTGTGGATTGCTAGTAAATAGTCCATCTAAGGTATGTCCTGCTTGAGGAGTGGGTTGTTTAACAATTTGCAAAAGACATCCTTCTGCAGGTGCAGGAATTCGACCTTGTTATTCTTAGATTCAAGGAGATACCCAGAATGTCTTTAAAGAAGACTGAGAGGTGAGAAGGGAGGATGCCTTCCGTGCCTGGTCTATCTGAAACCCAAGGCCACTGGAAGGCAAGAAGAACTTAATTAAAGCATCTAGGGAAATCTACTGGAAAAATATTACAAATGAAACCAGTTCATCATGTGATGCTTTTGGGGGGGCTAAACGTTGTCTTTTTGTATGATGCGCAGGGACAGAGTGGGGGACTTCTAAATTTTTTCAGAAGAGAAGGCGCATCTTACAGCGAGCTACATAGCCTTAAGCTATTAGACCAATTTAACGTGAGTACTTCTTAGGAAGTTGACACATGCTGACACCTTTGGGTATGTTATAAGGGAAATAGGCAGAACCCTCAGTGAGAGCAGTGTAGAGAAAGATAACTTTTATTTTTCTTCCTCATGAAAAAGGATCTGAACTCCTCTTCAATTCTCTGTTGCATTTTGATTTTGGAGTTCATCACATTATGCCTTTTATACGGAATGAATTATATTCGTAAACTCAGCTCTGTATTGATTTTCATGTACCTACATTCTTTGATATTAAGGTGTGTTTATATTCAATTATTTTTGGCCTTATAATAAAATCCATAAACGGAAATTCGGAGTAAGTGGTCCTTTAAGCGTTACTACATTGTAAGTATAATCTTGAAATGTTTCTTCCCCTCAACCGCTTTCAGCAGGCAAATAAAAAACCATCTGTGCTGAATTTAGTAGGGAAGGCAAGGACTAAATTTAGCTTAATCACAGTTATACATTCTCTGGAGTACAACACGCAAACATTTACGCATGACGGTTTCCTACCAGGTGAAACATTCTGCTTTCATAGATATGCTTCGTCCCTTGTAACTTTTTCCCATAGGATATGCATTTCTCACTGTGAGATCCTGGTCTTGAAACATCAATACTCTTGCTTTGACAAAAGTAAAGTTTGTCAAGGCAGGAAACTTTATACAAGAGGTATATGAATACCCAGAGCTAACCAATTTGTGGGTGTTCACCTACTTCAGCATGATACCCCATTTATAAAAGACCATAATGCCACCCCTACCTCTAAACTTGCTAATGGGTCAAGTTCCCAACAGTGGCAGATTTAACACATTTATAAATTACCCTAAAGAACATAACATTTCATCAATCCTTTAAACAGGGTTTAGAGTTTTCATTCGCACAGTTTGTGTTACCAATTGGCTGGGCAAAAACGGTTGGGAACCCTCACCCATTTAAATGTAGCTCCTTCCACACTTTCAGAACAAAAATGGTACTTTAAAGGGATGAATTTTTCAATTTTCTAAACATTCCTTGGCCTCACACGAATGATACAAACAACATATTCATTAAAAAAACCTTGGTGTATTTTGATTCCAGATATATGAGATGATCTCACAAAGGCATGCAGAGTTTGTAAATCTGTAGCACCTTGGGTCAGTCACCTTCTGTCAAATGCAGTAGACTGTTTAACACACACACCCTTGAGCAAACCACCCTTTAAAACTTCTCAGTTCAACTAGTTAAATTATCGCTTTCAATTAACCTTTCTCAAATAGTTTTTTGTAACGAGTCATTTATTAAACCATGGGAGATGAACCCAAACCAGTCCATCGATTCTGCTTTCCCTGCCTTCCATTTACCACCACAGCGTCGAAGATAGCTCAAACCCACCAGGGGATTATTTGCCTGGCGAACCCTGTATTTGTTTCTGAATAATGACCTGCTTAAAACAAATCCGCCAGGACCTGAGGAAATAATTCCGCAAACGAGGCCGCGCTCTGCACTTCACGGCAGCACATTCATCATTCTCAGGGCCCCTTCTCCAAATGCAGCTCTCCTCGCTGCTGATAGTGAGTCAGTTATGGCATTTCGTATAACCTGGCAGTGGGAGCAAAATGACGCAGCAAAATCCTAAAGTGTTTCTTTGTTTGTCGTAACTTTATTGCAAAAAAGGAAAATATATCTTTTGCAGTGTTTAAGTATGACATGATTCGGAAATCAGACACACAAAGCTTACTAGCTATATTTTAACCAAAGGCAGGCTCTCATTAGGAATGCCCCAAGGGTACACCTCGTGGGTTGGTGGGCAGGGCCGGACTTGCCATAGCGAGCATCGGACGTTTTCCTGGTGGGTTTTGGACCCCTGGGGGCCGTTTTTGTTACCGGGGGTTGGCTGCATTATGGACCCCTTGTAACAAAAGCGGCAGCAGTGAGACAGGAGTGGCGCTTCCATTTGAAACTCCTCCAACCCCCCACCCCAGCGGGGCTGGCTGAGCGGTGTGCTAGGGAAGTTTTCGGTTCCCAGTCAGGGCCTGTTGGTGGGGAACGCGGTTAGATATGGTGGTTGGTGGTATTACCAGACAAGGTAATCTTGGGCCCAAATGCATCGGACAAGATACTTCTGCGGTGGTGTTATTGAAGATTGTCTCACTTAGCCCACCAACACCATGGTCATCAAAATAGCCCCAGGATCCATTTACCACCTGCTTCAATGTGGATTTTGGGCATTTACATTCCCTGGCATGGGGAAAACACATGAAATTGAACCCATAATCCAGGAAATTCAACTTGCAATCCCTGTATTTTGGTGTGGGAATACTGGCTGTAATAGGTAATTTAAGCCGAAGGAACCCCACACCAAAGTACAGGAAATTCATAATGGCCCTTGGTGAGCCTGAAGTAAATATAAACAAGCATTTGCAATGCATCGGTCTCGCTTTTGGGACCGTATATGTATTTAGCTATGCAGCACATTTGCTTGGGTGCTGAAACATCTACTGTTCTTTAACATAGAGGGAAAGTAAGCACCAAACTGCATGACACGCCAGGTATGGGAACACGTGGAGAGAAATATTGCCTTTCAGCTGGAAATTGTATAGTCCAAAGCTCTGTTTTTAATATAGTATCAGGGCCTTCGGTGGTCATATTACTGAACATTCAAGATTTGAAAAAAATATTGTCCACCGGTGCACGTGGAAGACAATTTCTATGGACTGGAATCTAGAGAATGCTAAAGTGATTCTGGTATTTTACTGACCTCTGCTGGTCGTTTTCTATCAAGAAAGTTAAATAGAGGCAGTTGCCAGAAAATTTTTAAAAAGAAAGTCTCTCAGCAAAAAGCAATTCTAGTATTTTACTGACCTCTGCTGGTCGTTTTCCATCAAGACAGTTAAATAGAGGCAGTTGAACTGAAAAAAAAATCCCTAAGCGAAAGCAGACAAGTCCTGGGGCTGATCTCCAGCAAACAAACACATATAAGTATATAATAATAATAAGTATATACTAAAGTATATACAACAGGTCTTGAATGCTCAAAAGTATATACAAGAGGTCTTCAATGCTCAACCTAAAAAATTGAATAAATAAGGCAGATGGTCTGAGGTATTTAGTTTGATTGCCCAATATTCGTAGGGCTGTCTGTTCACCCAACTCTAAATGGAGTGTGCGGACCGAGAGTTTGGGATATAGGGTACTCTACTACATTTGCGGTGTAGTACACTGTATGTTAGTCTCTTAATAAGGCCCCTCATCAGTCTTGATGGCAGTCTGGCAAATGAACTCTGTGTGTTATTTAGGGATTGGTGGATGGCTCGTCATCCTGCCAAGGTGGTGGAGATCATACCATCTGCCACCAGGAATATGGCCACACACCACATATGTAGTGGACTGCCCTGCCTGCCGAACTCTAAATACAGTCTTTGGTTCTCAAATATAACATTGCAAGTTATGCCCCATTGCCACTCAGAGCATCCCACGTGTAAGTCAAGAAGTTTGAGTGCACATACTGGTAACTGTGTGCACCGTGCCATGGCCGCCGATGGCGGAGAGGAGGGTGCTCTGATCCGGAGCTCCTGTCGCCGGTATAACTAAAAAGTGTAAATCCTCATGTACAGCCCCCTCCGAAAGAACAGAAATTACAAGGTATCCAAAATAGGAACTTACTGGCCAGAAAAGAGAAACATGAAGCCTGAAGGTGTGTGCACTCCAGGCAAAAGTGCCCGTTGATCCGCACCTCGTCTCCCCCTTCACGGAGGAACGACCAGCGAGTTACACCGCCGTCGGGAGTAAGCATCCCTAGCAACATCTCCCTCCGGGAGAAGGAGCTGCTGACTCCCTTTGAGGAAATCACCACCCTGTGAAAGATTGCCAGCACGAAGAGGGAACCTCCGACCCATGAAAGATCGCCAGCACGAAGAGGAAGCCGCCGACCCTACAATTGCATGCCTCCGGTCTCCTGCTCACTTAAGAACCGGTGAGTGACAAAGGGCATAGGCCTGATAGCTGGGTCCCCAAAAGAAGTCGTTCCGATTCGCGGCTCCGTCTGCTTGAGCCCTGAGCCCCCGGTGCCTGACCCCAAAATGGCGACCGACTAAGGCAGTTAAACTGCAAGCTCAGTTACTGTCTCGATTCAAAGACAAAGTCGGAACCGCTTTTGTGATCCCCACAACCAGCGCAACCAACAGACATCTCAAGTCCCCTACAAAGCCAATCAAGACAAAACAGCCTAACTCAGAAACACTAATGGATCATCTAAGAAGCCTGATCCCAAAATGGCGGCCACTAGGAGCCAACCACACCGACAACTAATCCATCCTATAACCCGTTCTATGCTGAGAAACTCGAGCGAACTCCAGCAGTCATTTGGCAGGCTAATCAAAGAGTGACTTTAACAACAACGATAATCAAAACTAAAGAGAAACCACTACAAGTAGCTCCACAAGCAGAACAGTCCAAAAGCTTGACTCCAAAATGGCGTCCATCCGGGACAAATCACCCCGGAGCTCTCGACTGCAACCAAACAGGACAAAATGAGCCATCCCGAATAAATGTTGGCTCTAGCTTAAGGGAACCAGAACTCTCAATATAAATGAACCGGGTAATTTCACAAAAAAGTGACTACAGTAACGTTGGCCCTAACTGAAGGGAACCAGAACTCTCAATATAAACGAACTGGGTCATTTCACACAAAAAAGTGACTACAGTCAGTGAACTACAATGCACCCACAGAACAGAATAATTAGACCACAAGTCAGCCCCCCCACACCCGCACCCCGAATCAACTCAACACATGGCTTAAAACCCCATGGCAGGAACTCCTTCTCCATCAGGTACCCTCCCAACCTCTCACTCAAAGCGAAAAGAAATTTTCAACAAAGGCTGTTAAGACAATACCAAGAATCCCTAATTGCAAACTTATACCCTGCGCCTCAAAAGGCTCCCAGAAGATGGATCTCATTTTCCACACCCAGAATCCAAGGGACTTGAACTCCATTCTCAGATCCCACCTCCATATATCAAAAACTATCACCACCCCTCTAATCTGTAAACTAATGTTACTAATACCCAACCACCAAACTCGCAGTGGTAACACCTTTGTGACCATATACAGCAATGGCACAATCCTGATCCAAGCCAACAACGACAACCTAGTTGCCTTCGACTCACTCTTCCCCACGCTACGTCTTGCCCTCACCCATCTATCCCAGCCACACACACGGGAAAACCCATCCACCCACTCAATCCCCCCGCCAATCTACCACCCCCCAGTACCACTATCCACCTCAACGCCTCCCTGAGCCCTCAATACTCACCCGTTTAGTCACACCCAACACTAGACCCACCCAAGATGACGCTCTTCAGCCCTCCTCCAGTATCCCCCTTTCCCCTCCCACCAACCCCCTTCTAGTATCCCCCTTTCCCCTTACCCCCATCCAGTAACCAATGAAATTATCCTGCTGATAAAAAACCCCGAACTCCCCTCCTGCACTAAAACCAGCGAACTCATTGATACCTGTGATTACCCCCATAAACCCTACTGAGACCGTAAACTCAGGGAACAGCCCCCACAAAGTTCCGCTATCACCACCAAACACAACAAAACCCCCTCCAACCATAAATGGTCGGACACGGGACACTCTGAGACCAAACCCCCCTACCCCTCCCTCCTTGAGCATAACCCAAAGACTGGCTCGACTAGAATTCGAACTAGGAATAGCTTCGCAAAACATTAACAGAATCTTCTCCAAACACAACATCCCCCCCACCCAGGGCCCTCCCCCCTCATTCCCTGGCTCTCCCAATAAACATAGATATCACCACAAGTATCTACGACTCTGATGGAAGTCAACCCCCCTAAGTAACCATCATCACAGACCCAAGAGGACGATCGCTGCAAAGTCCATGAACGAGGCGTGTGATCTGACCGAATCCTATAAAGCAGCGCCAACCACCACCCCCAGCTCTGTGATCCCAGTAAATACTGGACTTGGTAGAGAAACCACAACCACAAAAACAGCGAGAACTCCAGAACACCTCACAAATATTACTAGGGCTCCGCCAAATGAGCAACTAAACAACAAGAAGGTGGCCAACTGCATGCTTATAAACTGCAGATCTGCGATCAAACACGCTACAGAACTTACAGAAACCATCCTAACACATGACATAGACATCATGTTCATCACTGAAACATGGTTGAATGAATCCTCTCCCCCTATCTTCGATATGCTCATACCCCCGGGATTCTCTATCATCAACAAGGACAGGAACAACCAATGAGGTGGAGGGACCGCAATCATACATAAAAAGAACATCTCTATAACAGAAACCGACTCCTTCAAATACCATAAACTGCAGTACCTTACAGCCACCATCAAAACATCGGATAACAAAATGCTTCACTGTCACCTCATCTACCGACCACCAGGAAACAATACCTTATTCGGTGAACAGCTGGCTGACCTGATCTCCCACTGCCCACTCTCAAACGAGAACAACCTAATACTAGGATAGCTAAACCTTCACTGGAATGAAACCAACAACCTTCAAATACAAACTTTAAAGGAACTCCTTCACAATAACAACTTGATCCAACACTGCACTGAACAAACCCACGACAAAGGTCAATCCTTGATGCCATCATAGCCCACGAAGATGCAGTCACCATCGTTCGCATCCTCCCTGTCGACTGGTCAGACCATCATTTCATCCTCTTCCACATCAATCAAAAAACTCATCGTATACCTTGCGCGAATGATCACTTTCACTGGACGAGGAACTTGAGACAGATCCCCTTGGAAGACCTAGAAGAAATACTGAGCACACTTTTCCCCTCCAACGTAGGAGAAAGGTCCACAGTAGTACTTACCTCACAATATAATGAGGCTCTGACCGACATGCTGGACAAAATAGCACCCCTGAAACCGAAAAAGAGCAAGACCCTACCATCGAGATCGTGGTTCAACACCGAACTAAACCTGGAAAGAAGGCAACTAAGAGCAGCTGAAAGACTCTGGCACAACAACCCCTCAACAACCCACCTCGAACTACTCAAAACGGAACGTAGGAAATACAATAAGCACATCGCGCAGTAAAAATCCTCCTTTTTTTGCGACACACTGAATAATACGAAAAACCGCCCCAAAGAACTCTTCAACATTATCAGACAGCAAACATCCAAACCAACACCTGCTGCAATTCCAGCCTCCACAGACCTACATAACAAATTTGCCAATTTCTTCAATGAAAAAATACTAAAGATCGAGCTCTCACTGATGGACCACTCTCATCCCTCAAAGGCTGGCCCACTACTCATCAAAGAAGATATAAACCCACCCAGCCAATCAACCAACAACTGGCTAACCTTTGCACCCACCACTGAAACGGAAATCATTGAACTAACTACCGGATCCAAAGCCTCATCGCATCTTGAAGACCCCCTTCCCGCTCAACTGGCAAAAAAACTCAAACACTCCTTAGCCCCTATCTGGACTGAGATTATAAACAGCTCCCTGGAAACAGGAATCATGCCTGACTGCCTCAAAATAGGCCAGGTAACACCATTAATAAAGAAAGGTGCCGACCCTAACAATCTCAACAACTACAGGCCTGTCTCCAATCTTCCTTTCCTAGCAAAATTACTAGAAAAATGTGTTCTCCGTCAACCCACCCACCACAGGGACATTCACAACCTCCTCGGCCCGCACCAGTCAGGCTTCAGAAAAGGATGTAGCACAGAGACTGCCATCTTAAATATCATATATGATGTGCACAAATCACTAGACAAGAACTGCTGCTGTCTAGTCATACTCCTTGACCTTTCAGCGGCCTTTGACACAGTAGATCACAAACTACTCATTAACATTCTCTAAGAAAGGGTGGGAGCAAAAGGGGTGGTCTCACAATGGTTCACCTCCTTCCTACAAAACAGCTACCAAAGAATAAAAAATCAGAAGCTCAACGTCCGACCTACACCCTATAATCAGAGGTGTTCCCCAAGGCTCAGTTCTCTCACCCGCACTGTTCAACATCTACATGGAGCCACTCACCATCATCCTCAAAAAAGCCAATATCCCCTTCCACCTCTATGCAGATGACACCCAGATCTACCTAGAAACCTTCTCCATAGCTGACATGCAAAGACTAAACAACACCCTAAAAGAAGTACAAAAGTGGCTGCCCCTAAACCATTTGAAACTAAATCAAGACAAAACGCAAATCCTTCTCATAGCCAGCAAAGAACAGACCCCCCCAAATCACGGAATGGATAAAGTCTATTGATGCTCTCGACTGTACTCTCATCCCAGCACACTCAGTGAAGTTACAGGGTATCACGCTAGACCCCAACCTGGATATGATCAAACACATCAAGAACACTGCAAGAGGTGCCTTCTTCAACTTAAAGCTCCTGAGCAAAATCAAACCATTCATCCCACCAACTGACCTTAAGCAAGTCACACAATCCCTCGTTCTATCCAGACTAGACTATGGGATCGCCACCCTCACAGGCACGGCTAAACTTCACCTTGCTCCTCTCAGTACAACCCTAAATGCAGCAACCAGAATAGTGATGGGAGTAAAAAATAATACAATCACATCACCCAGCTCTAAAAGATCTTAAGTGGCTCCCAATAGAAATGCGGGCCAATTTCAGAACTGCTTGCCTCACACACAAAGCTCTGCACACTGGCAAACCCACCTATCTGGCTGCTAAACTCAAAAAAGCGGGACAGACAAGAAACCTCAGAAGCAACAAATCTCTGCTACTCATCCCCCTGAAAACCTGCAAACAAAAGACCTTATCTAGGTCCTTCACCTGGAAATGCACCCAAAATTTGGAGTGCCATCCCTACACATATTAGGACGAACCCCTCCTTCAAAGCATTCAAGAGCCAGCTCAAAGCGCTCTTCCTCAATCGAGTCCTCACAAAATGACAACGGTCCTACTCGAATTTCCTACCTCAAGACAGAGGAGCCAGTAACTATGTTAAGATCACTGCTTATAACACTTCCCCCTGTCCTGCAAATTACTCCCCCCTATTTATACCACAATCTTTCAACTCTGCATCGAATGCTACTAGACGTGTATGGATTAATGAACCTTCTTGGAATCACTGTTTTCCTGGACACTCTTGGTGTACTAGACTGTTATGAACAAATGTTGTAAAGCGCTCCGATACTTCCGGGTCTGGCTAGTGCTATATAAAACTGCAAAAAAATAAATAAATGCCTATTTGTTGCAACGGCTATCCCTAGCCTCAGCGTACAGCTGGTGTCATGGCAGACTGTGGCAGACCTGCCACAATTTAGACGATGATCAATAATATGGGCTGCAAATCCTTGCATGGATTTGGGTTTTCATCTCATTTGTAGAGAAGTGGCACTGTTGGGGGTCCAGTTTGTCTATTGCCCTGGCATAGGACTGAGAAGATCACCCGGGTGGGTTTGTGTTGAGCGTTGATATAGTTGCTCAGCAACCCTGGCGCGGCCAATGCTCTAAAGCACTAGCCCTCTCTATGCCCCCACTCCGTCTATAGCATTTTTTCCTGTCTCATGGTGGAAATTATTCCCAGGATGGCAGGTCTGAAAACAAACCATTATGTGTTGGAAGAGGTTCCTGGGATTCCTTTTGCAGACATTTTTGTTTCAAGACACAAGTGGAAATATAGATATATGTGGAGTGTGTTTACTAAAAATGAGGAAATTGTGGAAAGCAGCCTCCCCCCCAATAACAAATCCAGCTAGGAGAATCTTACACAGGTTCAATGTAAATGTGAAATTATACACTGTAAGCACAGATTAAATAAGGATTGCCAAAATAGTGACTAAACATACATATCTCCTTGCAAAGTCTTTGGTCTATTTTAAAGTCCAATAAACCAGCCACACTCACATTCCCCATTGCAGGATTCAAAACATTTACTATTTCAAATCAAGTCCTAGCGTTCATGAAGGCTAACGCGGTGTCGTGCATTTTTTTATTTTTTGGTGGGTGCAATTTATGTAATGTAAATAGTCCTTTTATATTTATTCACTGTCTTTTGCCGTTAGCCACACGTGCTCAATAATAATAATAACAATACTAATGCTAATAATTATTATAAAAAACAATAGAAATAACAACAGCAATAATAATATGTTGTAACACAGCATTTCAACCATAATGCTTCCGTTTCTACATGCCGCACATTACCAAGACTACTATTAACCAACTCAATCGTACAATTAAAAAGTGACATATTTTTCCCCATCAGGTTGCTGCGCTTATTTAGGAAAGGCATGTACACAACCTAACCCCCACGAAGCAGCAGATCAGACACAATAAGCCATATGCCCAGATATGCTGCACCTTCAGGAGAACATTTAAGGGACATTTAAGTCTGTCAGCAAAATCGGGCATTAGGGCAAACGCCGCAATCCAAATCACAACACTGAAACACACTTGGGAGCGGGACAGGGATAGGATAATGACGGAGAAAGAATGGCGTACGGTACTGGAACATCCCCGGAGGGTATCACGCAATGTTAGGTTCAGATTCATACAAGTAATGGTCTTACACAGAGTATACCTAACCCCTAAACGACTACACTTAATGTTCCCGGATGTCCCCCATGGATGCCCACGCTGTGGAGAGGATGAGGCTGGGTTCCTCCATATGATTTGGGCTTGCACAAGACTCCGTGAGTATTGGTCGGTGGTGTGCCGGGTGCTACATACGGTCACGAACCTGCCGGTTGAAGCACTGCCCTGTTTGCTGGGGCTGCACAGACGGCCTAAACCACTGAAGGCCCAACTGAAATTATTGGACTTAGCTCTCTTACTGGCCATACTGGCGATAACAATGAATGGAAATCCCCTAGGGCACCGGGAACACACCTATGGCAAATAGAGGTACTGAAATGGGGCCGGGCAGAGGGGGCGGCCTTCAGGAAGGAGGAAATGCGGGGCCATAGAAAGTACCCCATGTCCAAAGACTGGGAGGTCATGCTCATAGCACTTGAAGATATAGACCTGGCCCCGGCACCGGGACATAGCTCTCAGGGTTAGGAGAGAGGAGTTGGGGACTGTATAGGTGGGATTTGATAGCCCCCGCAGGTCGTACAATATGCCAGGATACAGCGTTCATTCTGTTACATGACAGCCAGTAAAGACCGAGCTTAGATGACGAGAGTTGCACGGACCACCAGGAGACGGGGAGGGAGGGGAATGTACGGAGAGGGTGGGAGGGAGGGGGAGGGAAAATTAGTTAGTCATTTGTTTGAACACACGAAATTATAGAGTGCGAATACAGTCATGTGAAAGAGATGTGTTGCAAACCGTAATTGGACTAACTGTATTGCCGATGGTTCCGTGTTTAGGAATAAAACTGACAAAGTGGGTTGTTATGGTTGGGAGAAAGATTGGAAAATACCAGCTGATGTAACGCGGACATTTATTGCACTGTCATGTTCCTGATGATACAGCTGTGAATAAAGAGTTTTAAAAAAAAAAGTCTGTCAGCAAAATAACCCACAGAAGAGAAAGACAGTATGCACTGTAATGCTGCTTACAACAAGACCATGAACAGAGGTGACGATAGGCCCATCAGCTACAACTCTAGCTAGAGGCAGAGATGTGCAGGCATCACTCACCATTTACAGTTCTGTTGGGAATGGAATGGTGGGTTAGCTGTGTCCTCGCTGCTAGTGCTAGTGCCAGATGTTATACACCAGCCACATTCCCAATAGACAACCATCACAGGTAGCATAACCACCTAACCAACCTCCAGAGATCACACTATCATTACTTAACTGTGGCTTCCACCCACCTCAACCAATAACCCAATTTCTTACATTGGTGGTGGTGGAGGGATCCAGTACTTGTGTTTGTACACTGCCACTCAGTGATCTGTGTAAAACAAAAAATCCCCAAAATAATTTGCCATTAAATTCGATTTCTTTCTAGATTCTCATTAGTTTCTATTTTGGTCATGTTTTTCTTTTTTGGGAGAAAGCGTTCATCAAGGGTAGCCAGATGTGGCAACAGAGTACCCCAACACTGACCCTTTGGCAGACCTCTGCATGACAATGAAAGAGTGTGTCACTCTTGTGGGGATGGTGGCTCCTACCTGGATGTTCTGGCTAGCCAGGCACCTGTTGAGCCTCAGGGGACAGACCCTAGATGAGTAGCCAGTTTCAGGCTAACACACGTGGACTGGTGGGAAGGCCTAGTGCACCCTGCTCTGAGAAACCACAGAAGTCATAGAACCCTCAGGGGGAAGAAGGTAACTCCTTGCCACCCCTAAGGCTGGAAGTGAGGCCTGCCCAAGGCTCCAGCTTAGAGCCTCCACCTGGCAGTGGATGGCCCGGGCCCGATGCCTGGCTCTTGACACTGGGAGCTTTCAGTGACCTCTGCTGGTTGTTGTCTTTATCGGTAGCATTTGAACTGGATTAGGGTCAGAAGTATGACACAAGGGGTTGAAAAGGCTGCATCACTTAGTTGGCGATGTTGGTACTTTTTGCCAACTAGGATGCATCGGTGAGCACATTAAGTTCAGGAGCTTCACTGATGGGGTTCATAGATTAGGAGAATGGTTCTCTATGGGCTAGAGTAGTGACACCAGAAGATAATGACCTACGTTTGTCTTCTGTTGCTGAACCCATTGGCTTTAGTACTGTCGTCTGCTGGAGGGAGTTCCTGATTCCCAAGAGGGGACTCATCAGGCCCTGGACGATTGGCTGCCATCAATTGAGCTCCTCCAGAGAAGAAAGGTGGAATCCTGAAGTTTTGAGCTCTTCGCGATTATGAACGGGACCGCTCACAATGAGACTCTGCTGCCTGCCACAACTGCCAGCGTGATGCTCTGTGAACCCCACTTTCGTGGTACAGAGACCACCAGTGACAACCAGCAACAAGAGATCAATGACAGCCCATGGTGACCACCAACGTAAATCTCCAGCAACGGCCTTCCACGACATCCGCCCGGCTCTTGGCGCTACAACAGTGACAGTACACGCCCCCCAGCCTGTTCTTTTCTCTATAGCGACAAACATCGGAGACACTCTCCCCGCTCCTTGTGGCATCCTCTACCTCAAACAAACTTTGAGATTTCAATAAAATGCCCATCCTGTCGTGACTTTATGTATATTGTCGGGCTTCTTTTTCTACGATAAGCATTGATTACTCTTTATGGGCTCTAGGTCTGTGACCTGCACACTCCCTTCCCTTCTGGCTAGTAACCCTAACAAATACCGGCCATTATTAAATCTTAAGCTTCTGAAAGGTCGGAACAGGATACTTAAGTATAACTTTGAATAAAATCATCTGTTTTCACTTTTAACATGGCCTTGCCATCTCTGTTTACGTTAATCATTGGTCAGGGTCATTAAAGCAGTTCTGGGGGACATTTCTAAACTGCTTTTTAAAAATAATTATCGTTTTAAGTATGTATTGATAAGAGAAAACAAAAGGCTTTAGTTGATTTTCCTGATCTTTGTACCAGCTGGGACAATGAAATATTGGTCACACAAGTAAAAATAAACAGACCATGTGGTAACTCTAGCATCTGTGCACAAAGTTATTACACTATTACTGTCCCATAGTAATAGTCAGAGCTTGCAATTTATAGAATTTGTCATGGGGTGCAGCAGAAAAACTGGGAAATGTGACGTGGACGCTCACCTCTGCTAAATAAAATGCTAAACATTGGCAAAGCCAATTGCTCTAGCTTTAATGTACTAACACATGCTAGTACAAGCATGCACACAAGTTTCTTTGCTTTAGCACTGTGATACCCAAACTATTAGGAGAGGAGATGGTGTGGCATAACAGCCTGAGATGCTGACTTTGGAACTGGGGTACCAGGTTTGAGTCTCAGCATTGGCTCAATATCCTGTGATTCTGGACAAATTATTTAATCTCCTTGTGCCTACAAAAATGGATGTGTTCTTGTGTAATATAACTGGTTCTCATGTAAAGCGCTGCAATACCTACGGATCGAGTTCATGCTATATAAAACTACAAAAAAATGGCATTGTTAAACCATATAACCAGTGCTTTAAATGGAAAAAAAAGTGCAGGTACTCACCAAATTGAGATGTGGACTAGGGGGCGGGGCAAAGCTATTTACAGTGCTAAGGGACCTAAGCCAGGGGCACACATTTAATGTGATTGAGATTGAATTGGTGTGCTGATGTGTATAATGATACTAAAGCATTTCTAGTACATTTTGAGTATTCCATTTCTCTTATACGTACAAAAGGGTACATTCGTTGTCAGTGAATGTAATGCCACGTGGTGTAAGGTGTCCTATTATTATGTTGTAGTGGATTAGAAGCTTGAGCTGTGAGCAACTCAGCCATCCCCCCAAGCCTAATGGGAGCAGCGCGCTGCCACTGCGGATTTCAATCAGCATTGTGCATTAAAGCAGCGCTCCAGTTTAACAGTTGAGGAGGCGCTATAATTCTTGACTTTGCATTTCAGTGCAGTGATGGGAATCACTGCACTGAAATGCGATAGTCTAACTCGGCAGGAATGCATGTCTTATAGAAAGGCTTACATTCGCCTCTGCCCACATTACTAAACCTTAATTCCCACTGGCTCTGCACAGCATCACTATCACTACCTTCCTCCTCAGCCTGGCTCCATACAAGTGCTGCCCTACTCTGCTTTACCAGCAAGAAGACTTCTTCGAATGTCCTAGAGTCAGGAGATATGCCCGTAAGCAGGCCCTGATCACACGCCTGCAGTGCAGAGACGTTTTAAGGCGTTAGCAAAGTGGGCTATGGCCCAGGGCCCCAGTCTTTCAGGGGGCCCCAGACAGAGCCAGCTCTGTTCTGCAGAGAGTCCTGCCTTTATGACGTGTACTAATTCTTAAACTATTTATTTTAAACACAACGTTTCCTTAAATTTATTTTTATTGTGGGTGATATGTGAGAGACTATTACAGATATTTCAAAGGGAAATGTTTGCTTCATGCAACATCCATACAAAGAACTTACTTTTAGGTCAAAACGGGACCTCACATGTGAGAAATGGGAGGGTGTCACAGACATTATTTGCAGCATAATTAGTGAGCTACTGCTGTGTTACAATGTTGAAAACACACATCACTATCCCTGAATATGTGATTTAAAGACATTAAGAATTTGGACGAATCTGCCTGTCAGTGATCTGGCCAAAGACCGCATGACCAAGCTGAAATTTAATCAGGAATTCTAAACTGTTCCCAAAATGGGCCCCAAAAATAAGTTTGGGCTCGGGCCGCCAAAATCCTTAAGATTTCCCTGTTAGAGTGCTAGTGACTCCACAGAAACTGAGTGGACAGTATGTCAGTAATCACAGTGTGAGTCGGCCCCTCCCAATCTTCCTGCCAGCTCTGAAATGAATGCTTGCGGGTTGCCGCTCAATTAGCACATTGTGGGGGGGTAGATTAGCACTCGATCAAAGTGCTTCACGAAAACTATCCGACTCATTGTCAGCGCGTTGTGCTTCTTTTTTGAATGCCAGTTTCCATGAGCTTGGCTTGCAGTTCCATGAGTACCGGTACTCTCTTTAGTTTAGACAAAGAGAAGTTCCGGTACTCAAGAGCAGAACATTTAGAAGTGCTGGTACTTAGTACCGATAAGTACCCGCTCATTTAAAGCATTGCATATAATAGAAAGAAGACCTATTCCAAAAGAATTTAAACTAAATACTAGATATTGGCAACGACAGGGCGGTAGTACCTTCTCCAAAATCCAGGACGTTTGCACATGACAACGCTCTCCTCTTGAAAGCTGGAGTTGCAGTGTAGTGCTGTGACGCTGAACATAGATAACCAAGGTTGCGTTGTGCCATCATATAATTTAAAAAGAATTCAAATGTATCCAGCGCCCAGTGGGTTATTCCAACAGAAATAAGTAATCCTGTGAGGGAAATATTGAGAAGGGAGCAGAAATCTAACTTGCAATTCTGCATTACAAAAATAGAAAGGGTTGATTTCCACACTAAGACCTCAGCCAGACCCTATACTGGGGATTCAGAAATTAAATTGATTGAAGCTAAACCCAGAAACTGAGCTGTTTATATTACTGGTAATATGCCAGGACCACACAGCTGGGCAAGGGGATAACAGGCCTTAAAAGATAGAGGACGTAATTTAAAGTCACTGTTCCAATTACATTGCAGAAAATCAGCACATTTGATGCAGAGGTCACTGAGAGGCTTAGCACGGCTGAAGCCATTAGTCAGGCAGTGATAAAAATGATGACACATGGTTCAGATTTCTCTGACATTCAAAAGTATATTTTCTAGAAAGCGGATAGAAAAGTTCCATTTCGGTAGGCAGGATGAGATTTCTTAGGCATATATAAATATTTATATAGTGTGAAACTAGCTGGGTGGCAAATTACACAGTACATCAATAGAGGAGCAAAAACAGGTTTCCTGTTCACATATTTACAATTTCAGGCATCAGGAGACCCAGGCCAATATCACACAATTTGTAGTTAAATGGCCCAGGTTAGTTAGGACCCATGTTCCCAGAATCCAAAGTCAGAAGCATAGCCACCAGATCCCCTAAGGAAACTCTGTCAGGGGGGTGACTAGTCATAAAATAAGCAGTGATGTCAGAGATTGTTCATATTAGGGTTGTGGGAAATGTACGTAATTTAGAATTGCATAATTGCATGAAATTATGCTAAAATGGAAAAATTGCATTGATTGCTATATTTTAGCACAAAATGAGTCCTCGCGTCTATTTTGAAAGTGCAGACCAATTGCTCACAAAAAAACACGGGTGCCGTAAACAACAGGCACTCTTGTTCTATTCGGTCGCTTTGTTCCTGGGCACCCACACTAAAAGTTTTTTTTCATATTCATACCACGTGGTGTAAAGGCACCATTTCTAGAATTGTGCGTTGCAAATGTGATGCAAAATTTGCGAAATTATGCACAATTAAACGGGTATAATGGGAACTACACTTGGGCCTAGTGTATATCTGGGGTCCAGTTAATGAATATTGCACAGTGATTGGCTATGCATATTACAGTAGCTCTGGGGTATTGCTATGAATAAGCACCTTTCCTCCACCTTGGTCTTTTGCTGTGCGGGGAACGAGATTTTGATATCAATTTATGATTATGATAAATTTAATAAAGAATCCCATTCATCTGTTTTGGACCGCTTGTATCTGTCATTGAGGAAAAGACCACCCCCGCATTGGTTAGACAAACCCCATTAACTGACGCCACTCTGAAGAACCACTTACAACTGATAAAGTTTTAAGAGTTTATATAAGGTTGAATTTGAATGCGATACAATCCACTCAGGATAAAATCTCAAAGTATACAAAATACAAAATCAATTTCAATATCAGCCGCTTAAGCTTCGGTGTGAAGTGGTTCCTTCTACGTCTTCTGCAGTAAGATAAAAACAATAATCGAGTTAAAACTGTCCCTACTCTATGCTATGTGACAACCCTACTTCGCAAGTTTCTTCCCTAAAAAGGTGTCAGCAGTTTGACTCCCAAAGAATTTCAAACTCTCTTAGCCTCTAAAGGAAATCTTAAGTTTCAGAAGCAGTACCCTATCTGCCTACCCATCCGCTCTCTAAGGGTCCTCGGCCTACTGCTCCCTTGCGCTCTGATGTCTCAGCGCATCTGCTCAAGGCATCTACCCTTCGCCTTTGCTCTGAGCAATTCGTCTCGCTGTTCCTAATCTCCCAATTGCTACCTCCTCCCCGGGGTGCTGTCCCTAAAATACACAATCACCGTGTGGTTGGAACGCCCCTTGACGCCCACCACGGACTTTCCCCGATGATGTCAACTTCCTGCTTCTTCCATTGGTCCACTCCTCGCGTCGTCCGTTAAGTTGACCCTTCTCCTTTGGATGTCATCTTCATCATTTCATCGTCGACATTTATCGATTCTTTCAGATCATGTAACATATGAATTTAGACAAGGCCTTAACTCTATGTCTCTTAACTTGACCCTGCTAGGTCCTGTGAATGGTCTTGTCAAAACATAGTCTACATTCAAAGTGTCTCTCCTCACGTTCGAGCAATAAGCTCCGTCCGGCATTGTCACCTTAAATCTAACAAGTGCTAGACTTCTCGGCTCTCATGTCCACATCAAGCTATTTACGACCTTCACAAACCCTCTAAATTACATTCATGTGACTATGCTCCTTCGAACTCTTGACCAGTTAGGTTACAAACACAAATGACCTAAACTCTTCCAGCATTCCTACAAAAACCTTCTACACAGTATAACCTTTGGCATACATTTATATATTCGTACTTTAGCAAAAGCCCTAGTTATACTTAAATACATTCTACATCAAATATATGAAATACATAGAATACGACTGTATAGAACATAACTTATGCATTTCCCTTGGTTACATCTTTATGTGAGTTCTCTTATACATTTATCCACGTTTCTCCACGTTTACGTCTTTCCACGTTATATTTCTCGCCGCTTCTTCCAATCTAAAGTTACACATGTTTAAAGTTACACACGTACACGAATTCTACTGTGCACGTTCGATATTTCCTAAGCATTTCTACACATTTCTATATATATCCATTATGTATACGGGTTTTCTAAATCTAATGCATTTTAACGTGTGAATACATTTACATTTCCTAAACCATGTTATCACATTCATTGGCCTTTATACTATAATCGCCAACTTTACATTACGATATGCGTTTAATTCCTACGTTTATAACATATACGTCTAGATATGGCTACTATATACTTTGCATTCAAATTGCGCTCTCTCAGTTCCCCCCTTTGATGACTTTTAGGAGTCATCACTAAAAGCAATTTGAATACATCACTTATACCGAACTAGTTACATCAGTTCCTCTTTTTATCGATTCAAGTGTTCTCAGACTTTTATACTGTTGATCTTGTAGAACAGCTAGTCTCCTTTCTTGGTCTCTCATCGATCTTTGTAACTGGTTCGACCTATACCATTTATACAATTTTACTAAACCTACTAATGTAATTATACAAATTAATACTATTAATACAGGCTTCAAAATATACCAAAATATGCTTTTGCCTAGATTAGCAAACCAACTTCCAACCTTTCCCACTCCATTTCCTACTTTTTCCCAAACATTTACTTTTGATAAATCTTCAATTTCTTGATGAATCTGTGTAATGTTCTGTATGACTTTCTCAAGTGGTTTTGAATTATCAGGAATATAAGTACAACATTCCTGAACTTTCAAAGCTTTACAAACTCCGCCTTCTTTTGCTAATATTACATCTAAAGCAAGTCTGTTCTGTAAAACCATTGCTCTAATCGACTGCATTTCACCTTCTACTAACATTAAAGATCTTGCAGTGCTGGCAGACAATCTATCCACGACTGTCGCTAACCTTCTAATCTTAACATCGTTAAGAATCAAACCTAACAATGGAAACATCGCTCCAAATACATCTCCTACTACTTCTGCATCTCCTACTTCCCTTTTCGTTCTCCTCGAAGCCTTTCCTTCTATGATCGCTAAATCCTTTGCATGATATATTTTGGGGAAGACAATTGCCAAGTAACACGAACCATACCAATTATCTGGAAGTTTTACATAGGCATTTCTCCCACATACAAAATACACATTCGGAATAGCTTGCATCCCTTTCATAAAATCCTTCGTGTAGTGCTCTAACCTAAAAGAGTGCTCGCAACTAACTTCACCTACAAATTCACTCTCATAATACGTTTTGCTTCGAGTTAAACATAACTTTCCTTTCTGCGTTCTATCCAATGCTATTGGACCATTGCTACCTTTCTTTTTATGTGCCTTCTCTTCTTCTGTCCAGTCTATTTTCCATTGTCCTGACATTTTTAGAATCTTCTGCCGTCTGCATCGATCATCTACTTGTGCTATAAACCTTTTCTCTACTTCTGATACTTTGCAAGTCAGATTATTTCTACGTGCATATGATGTATCTAATGTGTCCCAAGGAAGAAAGAATTTAGCCAGTCTATCTTCCTTTTTGTAGTAGTCCCACTTATTCATTTGTTTATAATTCGGAACTTCAGGCAGTACCGAATCATAATTTGAAAAGTAGTACTCAAATCCTTCTCTACCATAAAATATACTAAGCAGCAAACTACATGTTATCCCATAAGTCAATGGGAGATGGTGATATCTAATGCCTTCGTCTACAGAAGCCGGCAATTGCATACAAACGTAGCAATCTTTGGCCTCCATGGCATCGATATATTCGTACAATAATTTGGCATATGCATTTGACCTAAAGTTTCCCTGTGACTCATCTATGTGTAATCTACGAGCTTCATCTGTAAGTAACGCCTTTTCACGTATAACATTGCTCTCCTCCTTCTTCCCCACGAGAGCAGGTTTCAAAGTCGTTACAATTTTTACATTTGCTATTCTTTTATCATTTTCATGTCCTGTCATGTAAGATATCGTTACTACTATGATTATGAGAAATATCACTATTGCTATAAGTGTACCTACTATACATCTAGCTTTTCTGTTTGGGTTGCCGTTCTCCATGTTATCAAAACAGCGTACCTCGTTCTCTAGCGAAAGTTCTCTTTCCAGTCTTTGGTTGCTTGTTTGCTTTCACAGTCTTTTAAAGTGCTTTTTATTAACAGGTATCTTTCGCAACAATGTCTTTTTCTCTTCTTAGCAGCAGACAACCCTAGCCCTTCTCCGTCCTCTAAATGTAATCCCTAATTTTATTCTTCTTTCCACTCGGCGCTAGGTTATCTTCTTCTTTATAACATAAGTACAAAAGTCTTTTATGCATCAACAATTATTTTCGGACCTGCAGCTTTCACAACAATAATTAACAGTTCAAAGCGAATAACTTTTTCTTCTTCTTCTGTCATTTGCTGACCAACTGTTGGAAATTGTAGTCTTTTTAGCACTAAATCTTGAATTTTACTCAAACGTGGGGGTATGGGAAGTGTGAAAGTCAGTAACCCCTCAGTCTCGAGTCCAGGTGCCAACATCCATATCTCCACTGCCACAAATGGATCGAGATTGATTACTTTCACACTCTTCACTCTCCCAGATTTCTGTCCCCAATACATCTGCTAGATAAGTCCACTCTGGGGTGGCGTACCTTCTGCAGGGCACACGTACCCTTCTTGATCTTCGTGGACTCTCAGTTCCTGAATCTGTCGTTTCTTCCTCCTGGTCCGATTCTTCAGCGATCGGGGCAAGAGTTCTTTCCTTTTTCCTTTCCGAACTTGGCCTTTTCCTTCTCTCCGGCCAACTGGCTTCGTTGCTTTCCGTCTTTCCGCTCCTTGTTCCAGGACCTGTCTCTTGGTCACTCTCAGTCTGCTCGATATCTGTGTCGGATTCCCAATTACTTTCTTCTCCTGAGGCAACTTCGGTCCCACTCGTGTCCTGACCTTCGTCGCCCTGTTCCAACACAGTTTCAGCTTCTTCGATCACCTCCACAGCTTGGCTTTCCCCCTCTATGGCTTCTCCGCTTCCCGCCGGATTCTCATCCGAGAGAGGAGCTGTGTCTTCTGGAGGTGTTGGCACTCTTCGGGTGTGTGAGGCATGTATCCAGTTTGGCAGACCTCCACACTTCACTGCGGTATTCGTTACAAGTATGACTTGAAACGGTCCTCGCCAACGCACGTCTAAGCAGTTCTTCCTGACATGCTTCTTCACCAGGACCCAGTCTCCTGGACTCAGGTCATGGCACAAGTCTTGTACTGATGGAACCTCTGCAGCCTGGACCTGGAGGGACACAGAATTTACGGCATCAGATAGTCCCTTGCAGTAGTCCAAGATCAAATCGTCTGTGATGTTCACTAGCGCTGCAGTCGGAACCGATGGCAACCTCATAGCTCTCCCCATTAGCACTTCATGTGGAGAGAGGCCTGTTCTTCTATCAGGTGTGCTACGTATACTCATGAGAACTACTGGAAGTGCGTCTGGCCAACTCAGGGATGTCGATGAACAAACTTTAGCCAGTCTGGACTTGATAGTACTGTTAATTTGCTCTACGATCCCTGAAGCTTCTGGTCGATAGCTGCAGTGTAACTTCTGATCGATATTTAAAGCTGAACACAGCATCTTCACCACTTCGCTATTGAAATGAGTTCCTCTGTCCGATTCCAAAGAGGATGGCACCCCAAACCTCGGTATCAACTCTCTAAGTAACAATTTTGCTACTGTAAGTGTATCGCACCTACGTGTAGGGTAAGCCTCAACCCATCTAGAAAATATGCAAACAATCACTAGCACGTATCTGAGTCTGTTGCATGGAGGCATTTCTATGAAGTCAATCTGCATCCTATTGAAAGGCCCCCCAGACCTTCCTATGTGACTCAAAGTAACTGGTGTTCTCTTACCCACATTTAGTTGCTGACAGATCGTACATCGCTGACACACTGCTTCTGCCGCTACTCTAAATTTAGGGTTAAACCACGTTTGTCTGAATACTCTCACCATAGTATCTCTTCCTATGTGTGCTGATCCATGCAATTTCCTTGCCATTGGACTAATGAGTTCATTTGGTAAAACTGCCCTTCCATCGGCAGAAACCCAGAAATTCATTTCACTTTTTTCGCACCCTGCTGTTTCCCAGCCCTTTTTCTCATCATCTGGTGCATTTTCCTGTACTGCTCTCAATTCATCCCACGTATCTACAGTGTCTAACAACATGGTCAATTCAGTTATTTCCTGGATTCCCCCCACTTTTGCATCAGTGTGAGAATATCCCTGCTCTGCGCAGTAACGCGCTACTTCATCTGCATATTTATTTCCTAGTGATACAAAATCCGTATTTTTTGTATGTGCTACACATTTGACCACAGCTATGGCCATAGGTTTTTGCAAAGCCTCTAACAGTAGTTTCACGAATTCTCCATTCCTAATAGGAGAACCCGAGGAGGTCATGTAACCTCTTTGAGACCACAACTGCCCGTAATCATGAACTACGCCGAAACCATACTGGCTATCGGTGTATATAGTGACTCGAAGTCTATCGCCTGCTAAGCAAGCACGAGTCAAAGCCACAATTTCAGCTACCTGTGCGGAGTGTACTCCTTCCAGGCAAGCGGCTTCTATAACTCTGGTAATCGTGCATACTGCATAAGCTGCTCTCAGCTGACCGACATCGTTTCTTACGCATGAACCATCAACGAAGAAAATTTCGTCTGGGTCTGTCAATGGCTCATCTACGATATCAGGTCTCGGTTTGGTACATAGTTCAGTCACATCGAGGCAGTCATGCTCTGTACAATTGTCGTCGTCCACTTCATTCGGAAGTGGCATCAAGGTTGCAGGATTCAAGACAGAGCATCTCTTTAGGGTCACATTCTCGGCAGCCAGTATGACCTGCTCGTAGCGTGTGAGCCTGCTATTCGTCAGATGCTGAGTCTTAGTCCTGGTCATTAACAGTTCTACAGAATGTGGTACATACACTTCTAACTGATGACCCATAACTACGCTTTCAGATCTTTCAATGCTGACACCCGTTGCAGCTACGGATTTGAGACATCCGGGCAACGCTGCGGCTACTGGATCTAATGTAGCCGAAAAGTACGCCACTGGCCTGCGCGCATCTCCATGGACCTGTGCTAATACCGCTAAAGCGCATCCCTCTCTCTCGCAGCAGTAAAGCAAAAAAGGTTTCTTATAATCCGGCATTCCTAAAGCCGGGGCGCGACATAAGTCCTCCCTCAGCTGCAAAAACGCCATCAAACACTCTTTGTCCCATGGTACCGGATCACTTACTCCTTTATGCGTCAGTTGTAATAACGGTTTGGCCTTCAGTGAAAAGTTTGCTATCCACTGTCGACAATAACCAACCATGCCTAGAAACATCCTGACTTCTCTTTGTGTCGTAGGCGCGTTCATTTTCATAATCGCCTCTATTCTGTCTGGAGACACCTTCCGCTTTCCCTTTTCAATCCTATGGCCCAAGTATTGCACCTCAGTCTTACAATATTGCAATTTACTTGGAGACACCTTGTGTCCGTTCTCGGCCAAGTGATTTAACAAGGTGATGGTGTCTTCTCTGCAAGCTTCCTCAGTTTCTGACGCAACTAGGAGGTCGTCTATGTACTGGACTAGAACTGAATTCTTGGGCAGTACCAGACTCTCAAGATTTCGTTTCAATAACTGGTTAAAGATCGATGGGCTCTCTGTATACCCCTGAGGGATACGACACCATGTTAAGACGCGATCTTCCAGCTTGAAAGCGAAAAGATACTGGCTCTCTTCGTCTAATGGTATCGAAAAGAAAGCCTGACACAAATCTATCACGGTAAACCATTCAGCTTGGAACGGTATCTGAAACAATATCACTGATGGATTCGGTACCACTGGACAACATGAGACAACAATGTTATTAATCTTTCGAAGATCCTGCACTATTCTGTATTTTCCACTAGGTTTCTGCAAACCCATGATCGGGGAGTTACATGGACTTCCCACGATCTCCTTCAGTATTCCCTGCTTAATCATGGATTCGATCACAGGCTTAATCCCTGCAATCGTCTCTGGCGTTAGCTTATACTGTGGTGTTCTTGGGTACTCAGCATGGGGTCTTACCAAGATTTTTACCGGGTCTACTCCTTTGATCAATCCTATTTCTTCCCCAGTAAAATCCCATACCTCAGCTGAGACTTTCTCTCTCAAGTCTTGTGGAAGCTCCTCCACTGTTAAGGTAGGATAAAGTTCCACACATTCCCTTGAGTTTACAACTTTGAAATCAGCGTCCTCATCATTGGTCTGCACTTCTACTCCCTCAGGTGTGCAATGTATCGTGCAATTTAGTTTGCACAGCAAATCTCTCCCTAATAAGCACACAGGACTAGAATCGCAGATCACAAACTGATGTTCGTCACTGTAATTCCCTATCCTTACTGACACTGGTTCGGTCAAGGGATTTGTCATCCTTTTGTTCGCGACTCCTACCACCTGAACCGTTTCTCCTGATATTGGCAGACCCGGGACTACCGCAGATCTTAACGTGGATCGAGTGGCCCCCGTATCCACCAAAAAGGTTGTAGGACATCCCGCTATTTCCGCCTCTACGTATGGACCTCTCTGATCTACTTCCAAGGCGGCTCCTAGTGTACAATCTTCCTCCCTATTCGCCCTCTGCCCTGTAAGTGGGTCCACGTAGTAACATTCCTCTCCTCCTACAAACAATGGCATCTGTCTGTAGGTTTTCCCTCCGTTTGTGATGCGAGGTGGTTGAGGAAACGGGGCTCGAGGAGTCTGAGTCCCCCCTTTGACAAACCTGCCCTTCGGGACTATGGCTCCCTTAACCACGTTGTTCTGGACCTCTTCCTCCTCCTGCTCTAATTCCCCTGACTCAACATTGTAAGGACACTCGCGTCGCCAGTGTCCCACCTCATTACACTGATGGCATCTCGTCGTCTTTTTCAGTGTCGCGATATCCATTCTCGGTCTCGGTCTTTCTTCCTCGTCTCTGCTCTGATTATTCTGTTTCTTTGCCTGCGTCCCTGTTCCCTGCTGCCGCGGTTTATCCTTTCCAGCAGCTTGCATTTGCACTAACATTAACTTTTCTTTAAGCTTCTTTGCCTTCGAGTCTATCTCGTCACTACAATACCTTGCGTATCTCAGAATCTCGTCTAAAGGTTTGTTCTGCCAACAGATCAGATGCTGTTGGATCATTAGGCATATTTCCGGTCTCAATCCTAAGACAAACTTTGAAACAAACTGTCCTATGTCCTTGGGATCCATCACATCTAACCCGCTGTATTGCTTGAATGCTTTCAGCAATCTTTCGTAAAACTCATGCACTGTCTCTTTCGGCTCTTGGGTAGTCCGATCTATCTTTACCCAGTCTATGTCTTGTACCGGCACTTTCTCTTTTAGCCATGTTATTACTCTCTCGTATTTTTCCATGACTCTATCAGATGGACCATTCGTCCTGGCGTCTCTTGATGGCTCACAAGTGGGCCATTCAACACTAAGCTTGCACGCCGTCCACAAGTCTCCGGGTACTACGATATCGAACAGTGTGTTCAAATCGACCCACAGTACCTTCGAGATCTTCACGAATCTCTCTACCTGCTTATACCACTCGACGGGATTATCCCTAAGCTTTGGGAAGGAATTGGTGAATGCCGCCAAATCCCCCCTACTCCAGGGCACATGAACGTAACTTCCATTCGCGATTTCTCGCAAAGGGAAGGCTTCCATTCGCATCAAGCCTGTGTCCTGGGAGCCCTCAAGCACACTCCGTCTAACGGAGCCCTTTCTGGACCATCTTTCCTCCCATCTATCTAGATCTCTCCATATTCTGATACTTACGATCAATTCCCTTATGTGTACTTTCAGCGCGATCGTTCTGCGATCATCCAAATCCTGATCTGTGCAAGTTAGCCTGTGGTTACTCTGTAAAGCCTTAGTTCGTGACAGGTCTACCATGTACCTGTTTGCCAAATTAGATAAGTTCTCATGAACTGTCCTCGCTCTTCGAGTAATATCTTTGGATAGAAACAGTATCTCATCTGGTGTATACGAGGCTAATCTCTCTAATGACACTGTACCGTCAATCAATTCATCCAAATCTGCCTTCAAACTCATTACGTCAAGCCGTTTTGCTTTTATTTCAGCTTTCAGCATTTCAGTTCTATGTTCCTCTCTCATATCCCTCTCACCTCCACTATGCGCCCTACGCCTGAGCACAGGTGAGTTATGAGGAGTCTTCCTTCCATCTTTTCGTTCCCACCCTTCGAGATCCCAAGCCTTTCCATCTCCACGTGGGGTATGGTGGAATAATGCTCCGTCCCCCAACCCTATGTTCCGATTTTTAGGCTCGGTTTCTCCAGATGTGAGATAGGATCCACCGTTCGGTTCTAACCCATTATAACTTGCTTGTTGTCTGGTGTCGCTTAATAAAATGAAAGGTCCTCGCCGGTCTTCCGTGTTCCCGTGATCTCTTTCGTGATCACCGGATGCATGGCGAGACGTTTCGCGACTCCCTAAATTCTCATGACTCCGTCCACTATCCCCGGATGCATGTCGAGACGGTTCGCGACTCTCCATGTTTCCGTGACTCCAATGTCTCACATTCTCACCTGGGGCATGGTGTGTGCACCTAAAGGTATTCCGGTACTCCTGTGTCCTACGTTCCCCTTCACTGAAGGTGACGCGAGGCACTTCGCCACACCCTGCACTTCTGTCTTCGCACATTAGCCTATTGCTGTTATCAGCAGGATAAGTATCCCTTCTGCTCTCTTGGCTTCCTCCCTCCCACTCGGGGCTGCTTTCGCCAGCTCCACAATGAGAGAGAATCCTGTTATCCTGCTCTCTCCATTCGGATCCCGTTTCTAAACTTTTATTCCGAGCTTCTTCGGCCGCGTCCCATTCTCTCAGGTATTCCCTTAATTCCTTATGGGTTTTCGGTTTAGGACCCCTCAAATCCATTGGCCCTCTTCGACCTCCCTGTTCTACTCTGGGACCTGTTGCAGAATCTAATGGGGTACTCCGACTTATTGGTGCTCGTATCTGCCTGTGGGGATTCATTGTGGCATTCCTATTCTCCTCTTCTGCTCTTTCATTGTCCCATCGTGCCTGTTCCTCCTGCTGGACCCCTTCTGGGTTATAGATTGACACAATAGGGCCTATGGTGACCGGGACTTGCAAAGCGTCCGGCATTTGGTATGACCTAGCGCATTGCGTCTCCGGCACCTTCTGGACCACAAATCTTCCCACTACTCTCTGTTCAGGACTAGTTTGGGGTATCTCTACAGTCTTAGTAGCGTCCCACTCTGTTACTGGGATCGACTTATATTCCCCCCACCTAGTTCCGTCTACTTGCGGTAATATGGGACTCGCAAGTTCACCGCTGTATGGAGGTGGTCTATCTGTTAACAACCTTTCTATTAGATCCTCCTCCGACTCGCTTTCCTCATCATCTTGTTCTAGAGGTTTCCTTTCTCCCGTAGCCTCTATCATGGTGAACAGTTTGTCCGCTTCTATCTTTTGTACCCTCCATTTCTTAGCTTCATCGTCCCATTTAGCATCCTGCACTGCTTTTACCGATCTTCTCACTCTTTCTTGTCGCCTCTTTACGCCCCTTTCGTGTGCTGTTCTAAACCACACACCAAGAGCTTCAAATTGAGTTGGCCTCGGTAGAGGTCTCATCGAAAGCATCGTCGCTTTCAGTTGATTCAATACTTCTAATTTAAACGTTCCAAATCGTGGAAACGCTAGTTCTTTTTGCCCTTCAGTTAGCCTATGCCACTCGGAGATCCACAATATTGAATGTAAGCCTACATTGATTGCCATATGATATGCTGGTGTGCCTTCTGGTGGAGCTTCTTCTCCGGCATATAAATTTCTCCTTTTCTTTTTAAAGATTTTTCCTAAACCCTTAAAACACTTCATTTTGATAACGTACAATATTTCTTACTTATTTGCGTCTTAATAACAACCACCAGTCCCTGTACGACTCTCGCTAATCAGCCTATCCCAGCACGGTTCTATACTAACCGACCAATCTCAGCGCGGCTCCACGCTGACGTCACTTCTCTCTTCTTCAGCAGCTTCCCTCGTTCCTCAACTCGTCTCACGATCTCATATGCGTTTTCATTCATACATTGAAAAATGACTACTTCCGTCCAAGCGATCACTTTTCTCTGACTGTACGGCCACAGTCTAACTGTAATTGCTACCTCAACTGGCACCGCGTCTTTCCTCTTACGGTCGGACACTTGCCTCAACTGATAGGTTACTTACACACAGTAAACGTACGACCAGCGTCCGCTACTCATTCACTCACACATACGCTCCCCCTATCATCGGTCTGTCGGGAAATCAATGGTACCTCATGACCCCCTTTCAATGGTAGACAAATTACTCTGGGTGTTCGATACACCCGAACCACTTAAGTCCTCTGGACATAAGATTTCATCCGGTTGCGCGCGCTCACAACCTTCCCTCAATCACACTACAGGCATTCAACTCCGCTTGACATTACAACACAGGAACAACATAAAACACCGCAATCTTACAACGCATGACCCTTATACTCACTCTCGACCGACTCTGCTGCTTTTCTCTCGACGCACCATCAGCACCGTCTTCGGCTGCAATTCTTCTTCTGGTCGACGATGACTAGGGACCTTGGGGTACACTAACCTGGCCTAGGTCGTCTTCCTCAAGAAGATAACCATCCTCTGCTACCAACTGCGGGGAACGAGATTTTGATATCAATTTATGATTATGATAAATTTAATAAAGAATCCCATTCATCTGTTTTGGACCGCTTGTATCTGTCATTGAGGAAAAGACCACCCCCGCATTGGTTAGACAAACCCCATTAACTGACGCCACTCTGAAGAACCACTTACAACTGATAAAGTTTTAAGAGTTTATATAAGGTTGAATTTGAATGCGATACAATCCACTCAGGATAAAATCTCAAAGTATACAAAATACAAAATCAATTTCAATATCAGCCGCTTAAGCTTCGGTGTGAAGTGGTTCCTTCTACGTCTTCTGCAGTAAGATAAAAACAATAATCGAGTTAAAACTGTCCCTACTCTATGCTATGTGACAACCCTACTTCGCAAGTTTCTTCCCTAAAAAGGTGTCAGCAGTTTGACTCCCAAAGAAGTTCAAACTCTCTTAGCCTCTAAAGGAAATCTTAAGTTTCAGAAGCAGTACCCTATCTGCCTACCCATCCGCTCTCTAAGGGTCCTCGGCCTACTGCTCCCTTGCGCTCTGATGTCTCAGCGCATCTGCTCAAGGCATCTACCCTTCGCCTTTGCTCTGAGCAATTCGTCTCGCTGTTCCTAATCTCCCAATTGCTACCTCCTCCCCGGGGTGCTGTCCCTAAAATACACAATCACCGTGTGGTTGGAACGCCCCTTGACGCCCACCACGGACTTTCCCCGATGATGTCAACTTCCTGCTTCTTCCATTGGTCCACTCCTCGCGTCGTCCGTTAAGTTGACCCTTCTCCTTTGGATGTCATCTTCATCATTTCATCGTCGACATTTATCGATTCTTTCAGATCATGTAACATATGAATTTAGACAAGGCCTTAACTCTATGTCTCTTAACTTGACCCTGCTAGGTCCTGTGAATGGTCTTGTCAAAACATAGTCTACATTCAAAGTGTCTCTCCTCACGTTCGAGCAATAAGCTCCGTCCGGCATTGTCACCTTAAATCTAACAAGTGCTAGACTTCTCGGCTCTCATGTCCACATCAAGCTATTTACGACCTTCACAAACCCTCTAAATTACATTCATGTGACTATGCTCCTTCGAACTCTTGACCAGTTAGGTTACAAACACAAATGACCTAAACTCTTCCAGCATTCCTACAAAAACCTTCTACACAGTATAACCTTTGGCATACATTTATATATTCGTACTTTAGCAAAAGCCCTAGTTATACTTAAATACATTCTACATCAAATATATGAAATACATAGAATACGACTGTATAGAACATAACTTATGCATTTCCCTTGGTTACATCTTTATGTGAGTTCTCTTATACATTTATCCACGTTTCTCCACGTTTACGTCTTTCCACGTTATATTTCTCGCCGCTTCTTCCAATCTAAAGTTACACATGTTTAAAGTTACACACGTACACGAATTCTACTGTGCACGTTCGATATTTCCTAAGCATTTCTACACATTTCTATATATATCCATTATGTATACGGGTTTTCTAAATCTAATGCATTTTAACGTGTGAATACATTTACATTTCCTAAACCATGTTATCACATTCATTGGCCTTTATACTATAATCGCCAACTTTACATTACGATATGCGTTTAATTCCTACGTTTATAACATATACGTCTAGATATGGCTACTATATACTTTGCATTCAAATTGCGCTCTCTCAGCTGTTTCCAATTGCATCTTTGCTGCACAATTCAGTAGAATTGACTTGATATATTTTACAGGAGAGCTTCAAGCACTTGGAGGCCTACTGGAGGGTGGAAGAACAGAACTTGGCTTTATTCTTGCGTGCTAAGCTTAATGGAGCACAAGATGATGTATATTCTGTTCACAAGACTAACGACCTGAACTAGGGCAGGTTATCTGCCTGATCCTTTCCACCTGCGTCTGCACTCTTCCAGCCTAGTTTGAAGGCAGAGAAAGGCATATTTCACAACACAGGAGCCATTGGAATGATCGTTTGCTGGAAATGATGCTGGCTGAAATGATGTAAGTCGGCCTCCTAATTGGGTTCATCGCACTGCAGTGAAAAAAACTGCGAGGAGTGGAATGCTTGAAATAAACTCAACCACTGGTAATTATTCAGAGCCACATCCCAGTCCAATATTATTTTGCTCACCATGCCACCTCTGATTAGACCTAGCCTTATGCTAACCATTTTTGACCCTTCCCCAATCCCTCACAGTCAGGCTTCCGTGCAGGTTTTAGCACGAGTCCGCACTAACTGAGGTGTCCGACACGATCAGGCTGCTGCTGGATGAAGGGACCCCCACCATGTTGTTTCTCTTGGACCTATCAGCGGCTTTTGACACCATCTCTCGCAGGATCTTGTTAGATAAACTGTGGGAGATTGGGGTCATGGGGAGCGCGCTGGACTGGATACAGAGCTTTCTCTCCCAAAGATCTCAATGTGTACAACTTGACACCTTGGTATCCAGGACCACAATCTTGGATAAGGGGGTTCCTCAGGGCTCTGTATTACATCCCACACTGTTCAATATCTACGTCTTTGTCCGCTGTCATTAAATCATGTGGTTTTCATACCATCTCTTACGCAGAAGACACGCATATTATTGTCCCTATAGAGAAGCACGCAGTAGAAACTAGAGATAGATTCAAATCATGTATGACGAAAATTGCAGTATGGATGAAAAAGAACTTTCTGCAATTAAACTCAAACAAAACCGAGATCCTACTGTTCGGGAAAGCTGAGCAGTTATGGACCAAGGATTAGTGGCCAGAAGAACTAGGAGAAGCTCCCCTACCTAAATCTTGGGCAAAAAACTTGGGCGTACCAATCGACTTCAAACTTTCCATGGAGCAGCATGTGAAAACACTATCTGGCAAGTGTTTTGGACTACTTCGCATGCTAAAGAAAATTTTTCCCTGGATCCCTCTCTCCACCAGAAAGGTTCTCTTACAGGCACTCCTAGTCAGCAGCTTGACTATGGAAATGTCCTGCTGGTGGGGATGAGGGAAGATCTATTCTCCAAACTTCAAGTCGTACAAAATACGGCGGCACGCCTAGCTCTTAATAAACCTGTACGTACTCCTTATCTTCCATTACTGAATGAGCTACATTGGCTCCCAATGAGGAAAAGGGAAGTCTTCAAGCTCCTGTGTCTGGCGTTCAAGGCCCTGGTTTGCCCTGGTCCAGAATATCTAAGGAGGAAATTAATATGGTACACTCCTACCATGCAGTTAAGATCTAGTGGCCATAGGCTCCTCCAAATTCCTAGAATTAAAAAAAGCTAAGATTAGGTTGATGTGCTTTCTCTTATGTTGCTCCCAAACATTGGAATGCGCTACCAGTTGACCTGAGATCCTGTACCACATTCATGGCCTTTAAGAAGAAATTAAAAACATGGCTATTTTAGGGCACTCACTCAGTATGTCGTTGTCTGCCTTCCCGGGCGCCGAGAGATCCCTTTGGGGATGATTCGTAAGCCATATAAATAGTAAAAATAATAATAACAGGCCATCCCAAACTGCCAAGCAGGGCTCCCACTGAACTGGAATGGAAGCAACCCAAGACCGGTTTCACCCTGATTGGGGCTCAACAGTCGGGTGCAGCCTGAGTAGCACACTGAGCACAGGACACACATCTAGGCATGTCTTTTGTACTTAGGGCATCTCGCTCAAGTAAGAAATACAGAGCTGCGTAGAGTGCTTGAATTAACCTCAGTCACTGGTAATTACTAAGGTCACATCCCACTCTATCATTATTTTGCTCACCATGTCACCTCAGATAAGATCCATCTATATGCAAATCAGCCTTGGGCATGCTCCAATAGGAACATTCCAGTCTGAACTGCCAAGTCTCTTCTTCTCACAACTGGAACACCAGAAACCCAAGAAAGGTTCACCTTGAATGGGGATCATCAACCGATGCAGCTTGGTTCCATTGGCACAGCGAGCAAGGCGCCCACGTTGCGGAATTCCTGTTGCACTAAGAAAAACAGTGATGGATGGCAAGCTTGAATTAATCTCATCCACTGGTAATAACTTTGAGCCAGTTCCCATTCCATCATCATTTTGCTGACCATGCCACCTGAAATTAGACCCAACTATATGCAAATAATTATTGGTCCTGCAATAGGAATAGTCTGAACAGGAACAAAAGTAACCCAAAGCCAGTTTTGCCCTGACCAAGTTACACCGAATAAACCCCAATCAGGATGAAGCCAATCTTGGGTTGCTTGTGAGAGAGTGATTTAAGCATTCCATCCATCACTTCTGGGTATATTTCAGTGTGATGCTCTAGTTGTAATGGGTATGCCCTGATGTGGGTCCTGTGCTCACTATGTCACTGGAACTAAGGTACGCCTAACTGACAAGCCCCAATCTGGGCCAAAACATTTTTGGGCTGCTTGTGTTTTACTTCATGGAGGACCTGTTCTGGTAGTTCAGGCTGGACTTTGCCTATTGGGGCATGGTCAAGATTGATTTGCGTATGGGCGGGTCTAAACTGAGTTGGCATGCTGTGTAAAATAACGATGGACAGGGATGCAGCCCCAAGTAATTACAAGTGGCTGGGATTAATTCAAGCATTTCATCCATCGCTTATTTTTTATATTTTCTAATTTAGGCCAGGCACTCCAATGCCATTTTTGGTGATGTCCCTTCTTTGTAGGGTCACTATGGAAATCATGAAACACACTCTGATAAAACTTCAAGTGCATAAGGTACATTTTGTATGTGGGTCCTGCAAACAGACCGCTAGTTTGGAAGTACAATTCCAGAAGCCATTTCAGTGTAGGCCTCATAATGGGCAGCAGTAGCTGTGATAGAGCCGAGCAAGGGAGGAAACCCCATGGGTAACGAGAGGAGGAACAGAAACAGCCAGCGTCTTTTTTTACAATTAACAGCTGCCATCCGAGCAGCAGGTTCTAGCAAGGCTTGAAAAATAACCAACAATTCTAAGGCAAAGTTGCACGGACATTTGAAATGGAGCGTTCTGTCCATGGTCAGTGTGGCAGGGGCAATACTTCCACTACACTGGCAGTTGTGTAGGCAAATTGACAAATTCTAAAAGTTTTCATAAGTATGTTTTTGAATCTGTATTTTTTACAGAACTTTTTTTTGAGACTGTAATGTCTTGACCTTGCTTCCTTGCAATAGAATTAAAATAAACTTGATTTTTTACACAACACAATAATATTGTGTTGCATAGCAGTGCTGTGCAAAAAAAAGAGTCTGGCTTGCAACTTGATCCTTCACACCCCTGCAATGTCCACCAAGAAATTGACAGATGGTGCACAAAAATTAAGTCAATAAAAACTTACTGTTTATTACAGGTAGGTATTACCACCAGTTACGATAGGGTTGGTACTAGTCTTTTGATACTTGGTTTCGATTCACAATTTACTGGCGGACAGTAGCAATATTTACTTTCCACTGCATATCCGCAATACGAAAATATATGCCACTACCCATGAAATTATTTGAGATCAAGGGTCAGGCCCAGATTGGCTTTTAACTCAATTAAAACATTTAGCACAGAATTAAATCTAAGAAGAGGCAAAAAGAGCATAAAGAACATTTCTATAGTAGCAGGATCATCAGCTCTTCAACATTTAGAACTTTGGAATGTTGGTAGCTCCATTAAAAGCAATGGAGTACTCTGGGCTTCTAATGTCCTGCAGAAGCCCGAAGGGCCAACATTCCAAAGTTAATGTTCACAGCTGATGCTGTGAAAAAAGGCAACCAGAGCCCAAGGGGATTTTCAATCCCCCAGGCTCCAAGAGATTTTTGTTTTATTTGTTAGAACATTCTGCCCTCTAATGGTGGAATGTTCTAATAGCTTTTTAGCCCTCCGAAGCAGGGCTATACCAGCATTAGAGTCCCGTTCCCTTGTTAAAGGTCCTCGCTTTTGGCTCTTGCCTTTAACACTAGAGTCGGCTTTTAATGGCCGATATATCCCACTAATGTTGTGTGTGATCCTGATACGATCCCTTTATGGGACATACAGCACGTCTTTCTGGCACAGGCCGGAGTATGTGTCCACTATCACTTCTTTTTTTTTGTAGAGTCTTATATAGCGCAAGCTAGACCCAAGGATATCGGGTATCAGAGCGCTTTACATGAGCACCAGTTTTGTTACACAAGGACATATTCATTTTTGTTAGGGGAGATTAAGTGATTTGCCCAGAATCACAGGATGTTGAGCGGCATTGCAGAGACTCAAACTCTGTTCCCCAGCTTCGAGGTTGACCACTTTAGCCGTAAGGCTACATCCTCTCCCCTTCCAGGTCAACTTGATCAGAACTCAAGGCAACAGAGGAATAGACTGCATTGAATACAATACCAGCTTTTGTGTAGGTATCAACATTGAAGGTGTGTTAGATAGCTACTCAAACGCACATGGCCATCAGATGGGCTACGATGAGATGGGAAATGATGCACTCAATTAGAAAAGCCGTTTTTGAAGCATTTTCCCAAACTTGTTGCAATTCCTCTCTGCAGATTTTACACTCTTTGAAAAGTTCACAAGCAAAATATTCACTGTTACAGTTCAAATGTCGAAATAAGGAGGATTATTGTTAGTTAGTGACCATTGTGTTTCCTTAGCTGGGTGTTCGATTCATAATATAAAGCTTTTTTTTCAAATCCCTGCTACAATAGAGAAAGTGGACATTTGCTCCTGGTTGCTAAGCGCCAGTAAGTAAATTGTTCTTCTTAATTCAACATAACTGGGTAAGTGAAATACTTTCTTAAATGCTTTCTTTCAAGTGCGATGGAAAAATCACACTGCAACGAGAACCTAATGTCGTGGAGTGAATAAGAAAATGCCTTTAGCTTACATGCAACACTATCCCTCAAATTGTTTTTTAGAGCATATTTCCCCTAAATGATACTCGTGACAGTGGAAATGTGTTGGACTCACATAAAAGCAAATTAATTGCGGTTGCAATTAATAAAGAATACCCATTTAGCCTTTAAAATGTTTTCCCTCAGTGATACTAACATTAGCGAAGATATATTTGCTGTGGATAAAGGGGCTCAACAGTATGCAGGTTATACATCCTGCCAGTGTTTTATTTTTTGAAGCATGTCATGAATGTGTGTGTGTGTGTGTGTGTGTGTGTTTCTCCCTCTTTTTCAATTGGGTGGTGAGTGTGTGGTTTACATAAAATAGCCCGTGTTCCACAGAAACATAATTCATAAATGTATTACCACTGCCGTACCATCCTTCTTTCAAGTGGGTGGGTGAGTGTCTCTCTCTTTCAAGCGGGTGGGTGAGCGTGGGGTTTAAATAAAATAGTTTAGGTTATATCCTGCTAGTGTTTTATTTTATGTAGCATGTCATGATTGTTTTTGTGTGTGTGTGTGTGTGTGTCTCTCTCTCTCTTTCAAGTGGGTGGGTGAGTGTGTGGTTTACATAAAATAGCACGTGTTTCCACAGAAAAATAATTCATAGATTTAATACCACTGCTGCAGCACAAAAAAACTCGTGCTTTGAGTTTTTATAATTTTTTTTAAATAAAGGCGCAATGAGTGATTAACAAATAAATTGTTTACGTGTGTAAACTCAGAGCCATATTTATGGCAAAGTGACGCAGCGGAGTAGGTCACCTTGCTGTGCCGCGTCACAGGGAAAGGGAAGAAATGCATTGTATTTATCCCAATACATGTTGTATTGGGATGTATTCCTGTCCTCTCCCCAGTGCTGGCACAAAATGGACTGCCTAGTACCTATGCAGGCCTCCTCCTCCTCCTTTGCATGCAGGATTGTGTTGTTTGTGTTTGTGCAGGAAGGAGCACCTTCCTGCACAAAAAAAACAATCCACTGAGTCATATTCTCTTTCTGTGTGCTGCAGCATGCAGCACACATAGAAAGAGGAAGCAACAAGAAGAAAAAAATATGTTTTTTCTCCTCATTACGCTTCTTCTGGGAAGGCATGCCATTTTAACACATTCCGAGGTTTACCAGTTCTGGTAAATCTGGGAATACGATGCGTCGAAATCCATGTGAGTTGCTTGAGAACACCCATGGAACGCCTTCCCAGGGCAGAGTAACGCAAACCAGCAATTTGCGCTGTATTGCTTTACTCCAGATTTATGAAGCCACTAAGGGCCACTCATCGTGGCCTTACATGGCTTCATGAATCTCATTTTTGAGTTGCTTCGCGCATGCACCACATTGCAAGTTGCAGGGTGCAATTGCAATGCAACTGGCCTCATAAATATGGCCCTATGTGTGTAAATGATGCCATGCATAAAGATTACTGCTTATTGGGTACTTACACAATTCCCCCACCACTCAAAATGAGTGCCATAATATTTTAACATTAAGGACATCTGAATAATACAGAGTGTCGGTGAGTATGCATATGGGTGGGAATTGAATGGCCTTGTGTTTTCTATCCATTATACTGCAAATCCTCTATGGCCCTCAATAAGAGTGATACTGAAAATGGGCTCGTTTTTTCCTATCTGCAGGAAAATCAATACAGAAGGTATCAATATCTCCAGAGGTTGGGAAAAACTTACCCATAAGGATTTGGACCCTGAAGGTCATCTTAGAAACAAGGAACTACTAAGAGAATCCCTATTTCCAAGTCTAATTTCACCGATAATTCCTCATTTATCGCTAAACCTTCACATCCAGATTTCAGAAGTATTCAGCAGCCGAAATCGCAACGTTAAAAGCAAAGAATGTATAATTTGGATGAGTTATTGGATCTAAAGAAATTGAGCACCAACTCAAAATGAGTGCTTGTTTATCTTATTAAAACCTGAAACATGTAGACACTTTACCGCAATTTCGGTATGAATTATGCTGATTTATTTGAATAGTGGGAAGCACAAAACTAAATCTGAGAAATGATTTACAACCCTTTGTCAATGCCCAAAGATTACGTTCTGACACTCCTCTGGTAGTCTTCTGGTAATGGGAATATTGGAGCCCATGATTCTTAACCAATAGGAATTCTTCTAGACACATTCAATTCCATTGTGTTCTATTCTTTTCTGACATTATTAACTGCATCCATACAAATGTTAATTAGTCTTGATCTTGCTTTATGATAACAGCCTTAATTGCAGTCACGTTCCCTTTGGACAGAAAAATAGTCAATCACAGTTATAAAGACATAGGTCCAAAGCACACAGTGCCGAAAGTGTCAAGTATCACCTCACTGATCCAATAAGGTCAAAATGCATATGGGGTGGTTTGTACTCTTACGCAGATGAGACGCGGCTTAACAGTTTTGGTGGAACAGTTCATTTGACCAGGATTAAAAGTGATTCCCGAATATTTTGATGTCCTTTTCTAATGGTGCATTTGATCTGTAAATAATGATACTGACAAAACCAACACTCCTGCAGAATGAGAGTTCCAAATGGGCCTTTAATAATTAGAAAGCTAAGATGGACACCCTGAGAAGTCAGATAACAAAGGTGAGGTCTGGTATTCCAGTGATCCCAGGTGATCCCCACGAAACCAGAAATCCAGGAAGAGACCCGATAATGAAGAGCTCCAAGGTAGGCCTGAAGGAATCAAAGATTCTGGAGGAGCCATGGAAAATCAGAGATTCAGGATGAGTCAAGTAAGCAGACGGTTGAGGTTTCTCTAAAAAAACTGTCATGCTCAGCATCATTAAAAGAATAGTGTTATCGGTTTTCTCTCCTGCTCTTGTATTGATAAATTCAGGGGAAATGGAGAACAGCTCAATGTGCAGAGTGGTTATCTGTATTGCTGCACATTCTCAGGACTCAGGTTTGAATCCTGTTAGAATGCCCTCAGGCTTCATCCTTCTGAGGTTGACAAAGTAAATTGAGTAACAACAGTAATACCATAATAGCAGCGATTTAAAACTGCTGTGATTAATAACAATGCAAAAGTCCATAGTTATTATAACCGTATATAAAATCCAAACATTGGAGAAACTCTGGGTGGATGTTGCCTTATCCACTGCCACCCTAGGAAAATGTCTCTTGAGTCTGCCCAAAGGTAAACAACATTATGAAGTTAAAAAATATCCCTAAGAGCACTACATTTCCTTTGGTAGCATCGGTTTATAGCGAAAGCATGTACAAATATTATAAAAAAATATAGATCAATATAGATTCCAATAAAATAAGACCACTTCCGAAAGTCCATGAAAACACATTTTTAATGATTGTAGTAGGGACTCACAAATATTGGTGTGACAAAATATCGTTACCATAATATCGATGGAAACATTTACTATTCTTACCCCGACATCTACATCACTTGAATAAATATATATCACTAAGGTGAGTTTATGTGGAGTTAGGTATAGAAAATGCAGAGAAACTTACCTTTTAATATTTTGTCCCTCAATAATGTTGTAACAATAGTCTTTCCATCGATATTTCAGATTCCATATTCCCAGCCTGCACCTATTTTAACTTACCCTTAGAAGTTCTGATCAAAGCATTCCTGCCCAACTGGCTGTTATCTTAAGAGTTGTTTCACATAGGGAGAGCTAGTGATTGCCAACCTAGTTGCGTTCTCCCAAAATAATATCCAGACACAAAAGGACAACCAGGTAATTGTGGAAAAAGACTGCTAGAAACCACTTAAAAACCTACTGGAAGATTCAAAGATTTTAAAGTAGATGCCTCACCCACTAAATACTAGCATGCTTCATCAGCTGCGCCTATCCACACCCAGGGCGGACCCAACCTTGAACTGGAGTTTTTAGTTAAAATATCTATCTGCATAAAGTAGGGATCCAGTGGGATAAAGAAAGAAAGTTTAAAAAAAACTCATGGTATACTTATCAAAACTTATTTATTAAAGAGGTACAATGGGGCTGTTTACAAAATATATATACAAGGTTCTAATTGAGAGTTATTATCTCAACCATCCCTGATTCTTGCTGACATGTTTCTGCCCTCACAAAGAGCCAGGATGGGTCTGGAGCCTTCCTCATGGCTATCTAAATTCTGGCATGCATGCCATGCAGTTTAATGAAAGCTCTCTCCTGAATAAGGATCCTTCTATATTTCATACAACGCATCCTTTTTGGGGATCATGCATGTTTGGCAGGGTATGTCACACATACTCCAAGGAATGAGTCCCTTCCCGGCACCTATGTATGATGTACAGATCTTAATAGGCCAAAAATCTTAGAGGACATGCCTACAGTACTACCAAACCACTCTGTCCCAAATAGGACGTGCACCCAAAATATGTAGAGCTCTGTCACATGTGGCTGGCATCCTTGAGGACTTTAGGAAAGTCCATCTCTGCAGGTCACGTCCTCATCATCCACCATATACAAAATTGAACCTCCTAAGACATTGCCAATATTGAGATGACTGTAACGCAGACAATTCAGGTGGATTGCTGTCCTCCCTCTGCCCTAACTTTCTCCTTTTTAGAGTCAAAAGATTCAAAGTCAAGTCGGGGTCAGCAGACACTGTGGGGTCAGTAGACCCATGCCTGTGATCGCTTTCCTAAATGAAAAAGGGATGAGTTTGAACAGAAAAATGAAATCTTTTGCAAACCAGACTTTGGATACAAAACATTAATAAATACCATAAAGAATCAATAATTGGAAGGGACACACTTAACGTGCCTTCCAAATCCCGATTTGTAAAGGTTTCCTATATCCACTTAACGATTCAGAAAACCTTTTCTAAATATTGTTAGTGTTCTTTGTACATTTTAAAACGGGTTTCAGCATTCACAAACCCTCTGATTTACTGAATCAGAAGGTTTGCGAAAGCTTAAAGTGTTATTACATGAAACCCACAGAGTTTTAGGTTTATCTCCAGCAGAAGGAATGCTTGCATTGAGAAATCGGTAAAGGCAATTTAAAAATAACACAAATCACACGTAAAATTACGAGAACCGATCCAGTGCCCAAATTATAACCTCTAAATATTCGTTTTTAGTAAAGTGATATAACCAAGTTTCAATACTGCAGTAATTGATCATATATTGTTGCAGAATTGGGAGAGGCAGTTTTATCTCGCCATTACTGTAGATACACAGTGTGTTTCTAAAGTGAGCGGTGTGGTATACAAGATGTTAAGTAGTGCTTACAGCAAGTGATGGTAGCATAATTTCAGAGACCCCAGATGGTCACATAAAATTCCCCGGGGGAGTACTGTATTTCCAAACATTCTCCTTGTGGCGACGTGCTTGCCACAACAGATCTGTAAATAAACTGTCAGCTTGTTCTCAGATCAGTCTTTAATCTGCTGGGGAAGAAAAGTCAAGTTGGTGCATTTGGACAGAGTCCCTAAAGGGTGATACTGATTTAAGTGGCTTATCATGGGTCAGTAGCTTGCTGTAAATGAAATCCAATTCTGTGTGCACAAATGAATGACAATGTGTTAGGGCTATGAATAATGCAAGGGCTTCCCAAGGACATACACTTGTTTATTGTATTAAACAAACTGTCAAAAGCAACTGGTGCACTGAATAATACAGGGCTAAAAATAAAAGAGAGAAAATATATCTGGAAGTTATAGGGGTGTGTGGTCAACTCACTACAGTGTCTGAAACAGCCAGCACTGGCAGGCCTTCTGTGATAAGGGAGATATAGGAACCAGGGACTACCCCTCACGCACACAATGTACGTGTTATTGCGTATCTAGAAAAACTGAGTACACAACACAGCGGTTAGCACCTGAAATTGACAAATGATATCAAACCTCAGGAGGAGACCAGCCATAGGAGACCACAGATTTTGAGCAGAGCAGGTGTTTAGTAGCCCATTGTGAGTGGGTCAGAAATGGTCCAGTAATTCCCTTCCCTCTCAGAATTGCTGAAGCCATGGCCATCCGTAACTGGTGAGGCGGAATTGCTCCCCATTACAAGCTTTTGGGAGATAACATATGGGAAGCAGTTTTCCGCAACAGTTCCCTCATTTCCTTGCCGGGTATTTCAGTAAAGTGTGCAAGAGATATAGACAGTCCCTCAGTGTTCCTCTGAGACTTGTAATCCCTCAGGGGCAGTACATCCTAGTAACACAAAGATGGGATGAACATCTGAAAATCGGCAAACTCCAGCCTGCACCAAAGTTTTCTTAAGTAATTTGTTACATGTGGAGCACTATGGGGAGATGTACATAGGCTTATTTGCATTCGCAAAGGGTACAATTTGCAAAATCAGGCAGATTGCGAAGGCAAAAAAGCCTTTTGGTATGTAGCAAATACAAATTGCAGTTCAGTAAAGTGTTACAGAATCACAATTTTGGTTTGCGATGAGATACCGAAGCGGTATATGGAAGGGGCATTTTTTTTTCTTCAAAAAACCTTTGTTTATTTCACAGTGGAGACACAGCCATAGTGCCTACAACCCTGGGGCCGGCAGCGGGCCAACAATACATTAGCTAGTACTTGCAATAATTACACAGTCCTTCAGCCGACAACCATGAGGTCCGGCGGCGGTTTGTATATATATGCACGTAATTCAAGCAGCATCCAGCATTGTATAAACTATGTGCACAAATGTCCAATATAATATCAAGCTGCGTGAAGTCTTGTTTACACTGTGATCTGTACTGTTGTACTGTCAAAACTATTCAACTCCGCAACTAGTAAGTTACAAGCTATGTGTGGTCTATCTTTGTATTTAAGAAATACCCCCCCCCACCCCACCCGGTTCACACACACAATGTCATGAGTTGGCAATACACAAATTGAGGATTCTTCAAAAGTCCATGCACACCTGATCCTCAGTACACTCTCTGCAAACTAGCAGTGCGCACATACCTTGCGTTCTCCCTTCATAGCTGTTCTCCCCCCCAGAACTCAACATGGCCCCATGTGAGATGTAGTGGGGAGCTAGTAGCTAGTTCACACTCCCACCCATCCGACACACTCCCCCGTCTACTCCTATGCTTGGAGGCATCTAGTTCCGTTTCGCAGGTCCCTCCCGTCAGTGTCTATTTCGCAGTACTTTCCACAGCATCCACCTGGGCCCCCCCAGTTCCATCCTCCGAGTCGGAATCTCCCCCTGGATGGCACAGCCTATGTATGATTGATACAGTCTCCAGAAATTTTTAAGGCGACTTGTAGGGGGTAGGAGTTCACTATAGTTTTCAGTTTGGGTGCAACAATAAAGCATATCTTGAGCCCAATGGGTTGCAGTGGGCAATGGCCCTCTCATCCAGCAAAGTGCTACCACTCTTCGCGCCATGAGCAGCCCCATGTCTGCCAGTCGCCGGAGTGCAACAGGGAGGCCCCTAGAGTATCCCATTAGCACCAGTGCCGGATCTGGAGTCAGCTCGACTTCAAGAATCTTACTCATTTCTCAAAACACTGCATTCCAATATGACTGTATTCCAGGGTAGCTCCATGCCAAGTGTAGAAAGTCAGCAAGTGGAGCACAACATCTTTCGCATGACGCCGAAGGGCCTAGACCGTAACAGTGCAGCCTCTCAGGTGTATAATATACCCTCTGTAGGAATTTGAAATAGATCAATCTGTGCTTCCCGTTCAAGTAAATCTTCCTAGTGTTAACGTAACAATATTGCCACATTGCGTCATCCGTTGTAATCTCTAAATCTCTCTGCCATTCCACTCTAGCCTTCATTAGCTGGTGTTCCTCATGTGACATTTTAAGCCTGTACAAGCCTGTTAGTAATTTACGGGGAGATTCCGTCTTTATGACGTAGGTGAGCTCCGGTACTTCCGGTGGTTCCGCCAGGTCAGGCCCCAGCAAGTCTAGAAAAGCACTTCCGACTATATGGTATTGGATTCGGAGCAGCAGAGTGAAATCTCTACCCTCGCCCACTTGCTCCCAGATTTTAACCTAGCCCTTCCTGAAAAAGTCGCCCGCAAGGCGTATGCCGAGTTGCTGCAAAGCCTGGACCACTCCTTTTTCAATGAGAGGGGGCAGCCATGCTGCCCAATCTAATGGCATGAGTGGCGAATATAGCAGTACACTACCCTGCCTCTGCAGTAGAGTGTGCTAAGCATGATTAGTGGCTGTGATTGAATCAAGAATACCAGTCCTGCAGTCCATTGGCTGAAACACTGTGATCGGGAGGGCAAGTGGCTCCACAAACAGCCTCTCCATGAGTACATGTGGGATACGCTGTTCGCCATGCACCCAGGTGTGTAAGTGTGACGCCTGCGCCACTCGATAGTAGAGTTCTAGATTTGGGGCGTCAAGGCCCCCCATACTGTACGGCAATGTGAGAGTCGTCCATTTGACTCTAGGCTGTTTACCAGCCCATGCCAGATTGATCATCAGCTGTGTAAGTCGTTGGAAGAAGGCCTTGGACAGTACAATCGGGATTGCACTGAAGAGAAACAGCAGCCTGGGTAAGACGACCATTTTCATTATGGCGATGCGCCCCATGAGCAAAAGAGGAATCTTGTTCCTGGTCGCCACGTCATCCTCCAGTTTGCTATCCATCACACCGTAATTTTCCCTAATCAGAAGCTTTGGGTCTGTGTGTAGTCGAATACCTAACTATCTAATAGGGTCCTCAGTCCATTGAAGTGGTACTCCATGTCAAACCTCTGAGTGACCGGTGTTAGGGGGAAGGCCAGTGACTTGGTCCAGTTTACCTTCAATCCCGAGTGGGTGCCGAAGTGGACTACCTCCCTGAGCATCGGGGGCAGGTTATTTATGGGACCGTGGACGTACAACAGGGTGTCGTCTGCGTACATGGAGACCACTATGTTATAAGTAGGGAAGTGAATACCTTTGTTGCCGTGATATTCCCTCAGTGCACAGGCCAACGGCTCAGCCGCCAAGGCGTACAGTAGGGGGCAACCCTGACGCGTCCCTCTCCCAATAGCGAAGGGATCCGTAACCAGATTGCTGATTCGCACCCTGGCCGAGGGCTTGCTGTAGAGAGCACCTATCATTTGGAGAAACGGCTCGCCCAGTCCCATCCTACGCAGCACCTGCTTCAGAAAGGGCCATTCTACTGAATCAAATCCCGTCTCCATGTCAAGGAAGACGGCGATGGCCTTAGTATCCTGTTTGACATGTTGCATCATGCCCAACACCGTGTGGATATTGTATGTTAAGTTCCTACTGGGGATGGCGCTCGCCTGCTCCGGCGCTACTAGGATAGGGGCCAAAAGCGCCAGACGTGTTGCCAGCACCAAAGCATATAGCTTGGTGTCAACATTTATCATGGATAACGGCCTATAGGAACTGCACTCATTATGTGCCTTTCCAGGCTTAAGTATCGGAACTAGCAATGCTTCCTGCATTGACTGCTGCATGCTGCCCTCCACACATATGTCGTCAAATAGTGCAGACAGATGTGGGATAAGTTGCTCCTTAAAGGCTTTATACAATTCAACTGTAAGGCCATCCACACCTGGGGTGCTGCCGGATCGCATGGACGCTAGGGGTTCTAGTATTTCCTCCTTATCTATGGGGAGCATAAGGAATTCTCTGTGAGTATTAGAGAGCATAAGCAAGTCAATATGCTCCAAGTACACCGAGATTTCGTCAGTGAGATCACCACCCCTCGAGGAGTAGAGGTCAGAGTAATAGTCCCTGAATGTTTGTGCTATTTCCAATTCGTCCGTGATGGTCCGGCCATCGCTAGATTTTAATTCAGTTATTTGCTGCTTTCCTCTCCTACCCTTCAGCATCCGGGCAAGGACCGAGCCAGGCCTCTCCCCCTCACCATATGAGCGCGCAGTTGCGTATTTACCCATATGTTTGACCTCCCTGTATGCTTCCTCATGATTTTCCGTAAGAAGGGTTTTTATCTCTTCCGCTACTGTAGTGTTAGGGCACCTCAACTGTCGCTCCTCCAGCTTCAGTTTTTGTTTCTCCAAGTCCGACAGCCTCTACCTAATGGATTTAAGGACACCGGAGTGTTTGGACATAGCGACCCCTCGTATATAGACCTTACATGTCTCCCATACTGTTTGGAAGCTTTCCACTGACCCAACATTAGTATAAAAAAAGACATCTATTGCCTCTATTAGCTCTCCCCTGAAGGCTGGGTCAAGGAGCGAGAACGGGGGAAATCGCCACGTGAAGGGGGGAATCCCCTTCGTCGGGGCATCAAGCACTAGTAGAGCGGTGAATGATCCAATAAAATGCGGGGTAGTATCTACCAATCTCTAACAAGTCCCATCATGGAGGAGGAAGCCAGCCAGTAACCAATCCTAGTGTGGATATCGTAATAGGCTGAGTGGTGGGTGTAGTACCCCTGTGTTGGGTTTCTGTACCTCCACACATCTTCCATGCCCGAGCTAATGAGGAGTGAGTGAGTGAGTTCAGCAGCTGGGCTGCTGCAGACGGTCTGGTTTGTGGACCAGCGGATCTATCTAGCTCTGGATTGAGTACTAAGTTGAAATCTCCTGCCCACAGAATTTGTGCAGCGCCGTAGGTGGTAATAATATCCGCTAAGGACTGAAAAAAGTCGTAGTTCGGACCTTATGCATTAATTACCACAAAGTTCATGCCTCGGCCTCTGCAGTGTGCTATCGCAAAGCGGCCCTCTGTGTCTACCCGTAGGGAGGTTAGGGTAAGGTTTGATTTTGGATTCACCAATATTAGTACCCCTCTGGGGTGGGTCGTGATGCCTGCAGCTACAGTGTTACCCTCCAAACCCCTACTGTGCAGTATTTTGCTCGTAAGCGGCAGATGCGTCACCTGAAGAAGGGCTATATCTACCTGAAGTCGTTGTAGGTAACCCAACACTTTCCTCAATTTGCGGAAATCGTTTAGCCCTCTCACATTCCACGTGAGTGCCCATAGCGCAATGGAAGAATCGCGATCCCGCAGGTTAGGTGTACTCATTGTTGTAACAGAAACAGTAGTGTGTAGAAATGCAATGTCCAGATGAGCCTTGTATGACCATCATGTGCAAACTTTGCAGAAGCCCTCCCCCCTTCCCCACAAACAGCTCCAGTTAGCAAACATTTTGCACCCCCTCCCACAGCAGGCCCTCCCCAACTTGGCCTTGCAGAGTACACTCCCCTCCCTCCCTCCTCCCTCCCTCCCTCCTCCCTCCCTCAGCTCAAACAGGTTAGTCTCCACAGAGACAAACACATGTGATCTGCACGCAGGGGCGGAGGTTGCCTGACCACCAGCCAGGAGTGCGAATGCGCACCACACTGGAGACTCCCTCTGCCACCACCCGCAGAAGACCATAGTAAGCATCAGTGAGGTCGTATCATTGCGCAATCAGTCATTATAAAACCAGAACACAACAAAACAATTTGTATGTGTATTGTGCCCTATTTCTGCAGGTCAGGTCTTAAATACTCTCCCCAGACCTCCGACGGACGCCTGCTGCCTTATATTAATCCAGCCACCAGGCAGCCCTGTGCAAGCATCATGGCGGGCCCCAGTTCAGTATAGTTTGGGTGGGCAACCCTGCGATGAATCTAACCCACACCAATGACCCCGCTCCTATAACAAAAGTCCTGCAGCCCAACTAAACAGTCCTCGCTGCAACCAGCAGGCACGCCATCTTACCATTGCGCGTCTTCATCAGGAAGCAGACAGTCACTCCTGTTCCTCCTGTTGTTCGCCACCTTCTACTCCATCCGCCGGGAGATTCGCCTCCCTGCGTTGTTCCTTTGACCAGTTCTTTAAGGCTTGTTGCAGCGCTCTAGGTTCAGTGAACAGGTGTGAATGGGCTTGCCGGTTAACGCGTAACTTCGCCGGATACAGCATGGCGTAGTCCAGTCCAAGCTCCCTTAGTTGTCGCTTAAGTGCGGCAAAGTACTTGCGGGCCTCCTGAACTTTGGCAGTGAAGTCCAGATAGAGCGAGATCTCCGAGCCCTCGTAATGCAGCGATTTCCGTTCCCTAGTTTGTCTCAAGGCTGCGTCTCTGTCTCTGTAATTTAACAGCTTGGCTATGAGAGGGCGCGGAGGGGCCCCCGGGCGCGGACGCGGGCCAAATGATCGGTGGGCACGCTCCACTACGAACATCGAGGAGAAAGTTTCGGCTCAGAGGAGGGTGGTCAACAATTTTTCTATGAAGAGCTCCATGTTGCCTGTCTGTGTTGTCTCCGGAAGGCCCGTTATTCGGAGGTTGCAGAGACAGGAACGAGCTTCTAAATCTTCTGTTTTGTCCTGCAAGGACTGCATCATCTTGTCCAGCTTTTTTTGGTTTGCGTCCAATTCCGTCTGCAACTCCTCCGTTTCCGTTAGCCTCCTCTCGGACATGTCAAGGCGCTCTGCGTGCTCATCTATGCGCTCCGCCATTCTGTCCATTCTGTAGGTGAGGGCGTCTAGCTTCAATCCCAGCGACGTCATGCTATTTTGAAGGCCTTTCTCCATTGCTAGGAGCATGCTCTTAATATCTGCCCCTCCAGGTATATCTTCATCCTCCTGCTCGGCGTGCCTTTCCCCGGCACGGCTGCACCCTGCGATCTCGAACGCCTCTGCTCGAAGTGAGTTTGCTCTGAGTTTTGTCGCCCTTGCCCATCGTGTGGCTCGGCGTGACGTGCTCCCAATGTTTCAGCCCAGCTGGTGAGACAAGCTCCAGTCCTTCTCAAGTGGTCGGATCTGCCAGAAACACGAGGCGCAATACCGGCAAGCCTTTAAACTGTTCCTAGTCGTGTTCGGTCAGGCACAATATTTCGGACTCGCCGAGGTCGCCAGCTCCACAGCAAAACAAATCCCACACAGGATCCCCACCTTGCCACCAGCCTAGTCTCGCACAGACTCCCCAAAGCTGGGGGATCGATCATAGAAGGCTATCAGGGAGAGACGCTGCTACCTCTGCCCGTCCGACAGGGTGGGCAGCAGTCCACCTAGTCGGAGGTGGGCACTCTCTGCTCCAGGACTCCCCGATGGGATGAAGGGGGGGCAACTTGAGCGCAAAGTAAGAGGACCCAGGAGCTCTGTATGCCCCACAGGCTCTGTAGCTCGTTCCCCACTGGTCTCACACCCAATGTGGCACCGAGGTGACCAGGATCACCCAGATCGTTCTCCGTGGGTGGTCACTCAAGCTCAGGGGGTGCACCGTCCGGGCTGCGTGGTCATAAGGGGGCTCAGTGGGGCCCGAGATCCTTCCGTTCACCTAAACCCAACAAAGAGCCCAATGGCTGTCCGGCTTTTTTGATCCGTTCCAAAGGTGCCCCCCCACCCGCTGCAGTCAAGGGCCTTCGGCTTGTCAGTGCGGTCCGCCGGGGTCCCCACACCTCCCCAGCCCCTTCAGTGTCTATGGGGGTTCCGGGCTGATCCGCGCGGTCAGTCGCGCCTTACCCGACTAGCAGCCAGGCAGCCTCCGATGTCTTCGCCCCTGGGAGGGGGGAGGCAGCAGCGACGTCCGAGACCCCTCAGTAGATGTGTGGGCCAAGCGCCTGGGTGTCCGCCCCCGCCGGGGCCCTGTAGCATGCAATCAGCCGCTTCCCAGGCCGCCCGCCAAGCCGCCGCCTCACGCACAATGAGGCTGCTCGGGCAGCGGGATCACTGGAGGGCGAGGCCTCAGGGCCTACCAGGCCGCCGCCGTGTATGTTGAGGTAGCTCCCGGGATCCGGGACGAAGACGCTGCCGAGTCAGGTCGCTAGGTTCTGCGATGCTTCACCACCATCAGAGGCCGTGTGAGAGCCGTGTCTTGCCTCTCCGATGCAGGATAGAAGAAGGATAGTTTAACTGCGGGATGGAGCTAAGGGTTTATGCGGCCATCTTCGCTGCCAGCAAGCTCTGCCCCCCGGAAGGGGCATTTTTTGGGAGTTCCTTCTAAATATGGTTTCGGAATAGAACGTATTGTTTTACAATCGAAATCAGGTCACAAACCATTATTATTACAGACTACACAAAGGTAGTGGCAACCAGTTCACAAACAGAAAGGGGTCTCCATGGCACACCAACCCCTTTGCGAATGTTGACAAAAAAATATAGCATGCATTATATGTCCACCAGTGCTTTAAAAAAACATAGAGTGTAAAGTATAATTTAATGGTCTCAAAGCAGTTGCTGTTTTTCACAGCGCCTGGTTGGCGAATTGAGAATATGTTTGCAACATGACATATGTCATAATGTGTCACAGTGCAAACTTGAACATTCATGAGATAGGTTTCTGTATGTCAATCACACGAAAGGGCTAGGAACGCAGGAATGGAGACTGAGAAGGACAGCAGACCTCCATTCCTGGACTCACATTTGCATTTTTTTTAAATTTTCAATCAGGGCTGCAATAAAAAAACTATCATCATACAAAGGGCATTAGAGAGCTTGTATCAGTCCCCATGACCTCAGTACTCTCCCTTCAACGCCCACCTTTTTTTCACAAAAAGGAAGCTGTCCGGCGTGGGCAGCTTCCACTTTGAAAATGTCATAGCAACCCTTTAAAGGGGTTGAGAGGTTATTGCAAAACCAATTGCTGTGATAACATTGATGTATTTCACTGGAATTCATAAAGAGGGGGTGCACCTTTTCATGCCCTTTTCAACCTCTGAATCAACAGAATCTGTATACATTGCACAGACATTTGAGACTCACATTGTACCTTTTGCCCTCAAAAAGCTTCTGGGTTTGTGAATCGCAGGGTTTGCGACTGGAAAATGCTTTATCAGGTCGTAGATGGACATTCTTCAAATGATGCTACTGAACTTTACAACCCATTTGAAGTTCTTCTACATCCATTTTAGCCCTCTCAAATTATCACTTTTACCAAATATAACCTCTGCAAGAAGCGTGACAGCTAGCTCCTGCTGTGTTCAGGAGGACCTACTGTTTTCTAATTACTTCCTTATTTTCAATCTATATGCTCCTATCCACTAAGACTGTTCCTACTCATGAATGAGCACCATCAACAGTCAAAGTTACCACTGGCCCCATTCCAGAGGCGCAACTAGAGCCAAATTTCGGGAGGGGGGGCTAATTCTTACAGCAAAAGGCAGAGTGGAGATGCAGGGGCTCTAAGAAGCGGTGAAAACACAACAAGGCCACATTAACAAGTAAATGGTCTTGTAAAGAACTGTGTAGTACTCAGGTGCCGCTGCAATAAGACGGTCGCCAGCCTGGCAAGCTGTCCCAGCCTGAGCTGACACACACAACGGGGGTGGGGGGGTTTAGGGGGGCTGAAGCCCTTTGAGCCAAAAGCGCATTGGGCACCTACCCGATTCACATATATACACATATATACTGTCCGACATGCAGATGGATGCCTGCATACTGCCAACATATAAAACAGTTCTTCCCCAATTCAAAATTGTCCCACAGTGCATCAAGCAAGTGTATGATTTTCATACATTTCCAAGTGTAGGCATGTCTCCTAAACTGACTACTGCTGTCTGCAGAATAAGACCAGGTGACCCATCCATCTGTTGTCTTTATTTCTACAGGTAGAAAACTTTTATGTGAAGAATCCGTTCTCTAACAACTTCCTTGTTCTCTTCGCACGTCTCCATTTTCACATGTTACTTAGGTGTACGTGTAGAACTGCAGAAAGTGTGGGATGGCAGATTCAAATGTTTGTGAGTACTCGCAAGATTGGAATTATTTGGGTGTTCAGCTATCAGATCTGCCCTCTACCACAACAGTTACATTGGACTACACATAACCTCATATTTTAGTAGAATTTTCAACCTCAGAGGAATGGACCCATCTTGCATATTTTTCACATATTTAGGGAATGGGTATTTTGTTGAATGGGTGGTATGATGTTTTTTTACGTTTATAGCATATTGAGGGTAATCACAGTTCCGGGTGGTGTAGTAAGGCGTATGGGGTAGAAATCATCAGCATTTGAATCATGTTTGATTAGGGTTGGGGACACGTAGATGTTTATGAGTTTTTTCGTAATTTACGTTTTTAACATCTAAATATTGCTCACAATGAAAAGTGTGGTTAGGCTGTTCATTGTATTTGTTCTAGTAACCCCTGACGAAGAGCCAAGAAGGCTCAAAATGAATTGGGTATTCATACAGTGCGTCTACTTCAAATCGTGATTGATTTGTACGTACCATTGTATAAAGCCTGGAGTGGCGTGCAGCTGGAATTAGAAGAGTTCAATAAAGATGGCAGATTCAATCATACTGTCTCCGTTGTGATGAAGAGAAATAGTGTATGGATTCAATATTGGACAACAAAAAGGTTACGTTTATAAAAGTTTACATCAGAGTACTTGGATTAATGAAATATATTGGCGGGATTGATTCCCACTTTTTGCAATGTGACAGTGATAGCGCGAGAGGAGTGCTCTTTTTCGAATACACTTGTATTGACTGTGGTTTGGGGCGATCCACGGACACTGATCGTACGCAACTACACATAGGGTTTTGGAGCTTGGTATCATATGAAAGGGAAGGAGTGCATGCTCTATTGTATATATTTCTGCTTTGCAATTCATTGCCTCGAGGAGCTGATGCACCCTATTGATACATTGAACGTCTTGAAAATGAAAAACAGAACGTAATATGAGTTTGTCATCGCGGAGACAGAAGAAATGGAGTTGAGTTAATAAAATATTTCGGACATTTGTTATGAACAGTTAAAGTTACTTAACATGATTGCTACTACTGGGAACTTGGTATTTTTTTATCTTGCACTCATTGTCATTATTTTCTATTTACACAGAGCTGATTTAGTCATTCACAGTATAAATAATGCACACATATTTTTTTAGGAAATTTCGTATTTTCTTATTTCTCTTATATTTCGTATTAGACCTGACATCATTGGCGTGAGTCTCCCTTCCATTTTTGACGGATTGCCTCCTCTGTTTTGATATGTTTTTGCTGGTTATATGTTTTGGGCACTGTGCCACTGCTAATCAGTGCCACAGTGCAAGTGCTTCCTATGTTAAATTGATGTACTAATTGGATTCCATGATTGGGTTATTTGATCTATCTGTCAGCCCCTAGTACAGTGCACCATGTGTGCTCAGGGCTTGTAAATCAAATGCTGCTGGTAGGCTTGCAGCACTGGTTGTGCCACCCACAGTAGCAGCTTGTAAAGTGTGTCTCAGGTCTGCCATTGCAAGGCCTATGTGCAGTCTAGAACTGCCATGTCGACTTGGCCAAGTTTACCCACTTGCCAGTCCCTAAACCTTCCCTTTGCTTCATATTAGACACCCCAATGGTGAGCCCAAGGTCAGGGTGCATTGTAAGTATAAGGTAGGACATGCTCTGATATGTGTAGCATGTTCTAATAGTGAATTGCAGCCATTTTCGTTTTTCACTATTGAAGGCTACCTGTTCTCCATAGGCTAGAATGGGCAGTTAGATTATTACATTCTTATAATCCTAACTGACCTCGCTCGTTTCCCCTGGACTGAGTGGTCGCTCCCCAGTGTCCTGCTGCGTCACTGGTATCGTTGCTGCCTTGCTTTTTGCCATTCACTGCTGCCTGCTGTGTGCCTGATAGACGCTGTATTTAAACTGCATTTTTTCATTTATTTAAAGCGTCGCTTTTCCTGTTTGCGCGCATTTCCCCCCTCCGCCTCCATTTTGTCGGATTGTTGTTGTTGTTTTGGTCATCCCGAGCCCGCCCCGCCTCCCAGCTGAGACGCCCTCCCACTGACCATATCAGCGCTCCACCACAGTAAAGCGCCGTGACTCGCTCGTTTCCCCTGGACTGAGTGGTCGCTCCCCAGTGTCCTGCTGCGTCACTGGTATCGTTGCTGCCTTGCTTTTTGCCATTCACTGCTGCCTGCTGTGTGCCTGATAGACGCTGTATTTAAACTGCATTTTTTCATTTATTTAAAGCGCCGCTTTTCCTGTTTGCGCGCATTTCCCCCCTCCGCCTCCATTTTGTCGGATTGTTGTTGTTGTTTTGGTCATCCCGAGCCCGCCCCGCCTCCCAGCTGAGACGCCCTCGCCCCTCCCCCTCCACCATCCATATATGTACACCGCCACTGTACCTCGCATCAACAAGACCACCATGGGAGGCAGATCCTTTTCATACCTGGCTGCTAAAACATGGAACTCACTCCCCGCTTACCTGCGCCTCACCCAGAACCACCTAGCGTTCAGAAAGCAGCTTAAAACGTGGATATTTGACAAATAATCCTCCTCCCCCTCCTAAGCGCCTTGAAACCCTCTGGGTATGTAGTGCGCTATATAAATTTTATGACTTATGACTTATGACTTAGTAAAGTTGGTTTTAATATTCTATGTTTGAAAAGACCACTTTCAGAAAGTAGGTATTTTCTTGCATAACTATCCAGGCCTGACTCTGCTGGGTTGTGTATTCCTTGTCTGGGTTTGTGAGTGACAGGGCTGGGGGATTCCAGGAGACAGGCTGGGGCAGCCCCTTGGTGAATAGAGAGATTTGCATCTAGATAGGAGGGAGGAGTTGCGCCCGGGACCTGAATAGGGCTGGGCTTTCCCTCTACAATGCTGGCTCCACCCCTGTGGCTTGTCTGATGTCTCTGCCCTGCACTGTGAAAGGAGAGGAGGAATCATGTCAACAGAGTGCTCCAGAGCTGTATCATCCCTCCCCTCTGCTGGCTCCACTTCCTGTGGGATGGCTGATGTCTCTGCCCTGCACAGTGAAAGGAGGAAGAGAGTCATGTAAACAAAGTGCTCAGGAACTGGTTTGGACTAGACAGATGCCCTTCTGCCTTCAGAGAACAAAGGATGTTGGGGTATAAATATTGGGACCCTGATCCCAAGAAATTAGATCACTTCTGGACAAGAAACCTTTCTGCCAAGGAGAAGAACCAAGGAAGCTGCAGGAGTTTGGACTGCCCCTCTTCCAGTGTGATGTTTGCTGAGTAGGCCTGCAGTGGTTGCTTCATTGCCATGGGAAAGGAGAAGGAACTTTGTAAGGACTTTCATCTACAGACAATTCTCCAAGGGCTTGAACTGTGCTTGCGTCCTGCTGAAGTCTCAGGGACAAAAGACTACACCTCCAGCTCCCTCCTGAATTTCCTTGCTGGGAATTCTGACTCCAGTCACTTGCTTGCCACTGGGAGCTGGAAGTGCGACGCTGGGTTTAGCAGACCACCATGTCTGTGACTGCTTTTTAAATAAAAAGTTTTTTTAAAAATACTGTCCATTTTCCTTACAGGAAAAGGGGATGCATTTAAAAAAGAAAAATGAAACGTTTCTGTTTCATTTTTGAAGGGCAGGCAGTGGTCCCTGGGATCACTACCTGCTTTTAAAACCTTATTTCACATCCATTCACAAAGGGTAAGGGGTCCCCTGGAAACCCTTTCCCGTTTGCTCATGGCTTACCACCTACTTGAAGTAGGTGGTCAACTGCGAGTGTCTTGCGGCCGTAAATGCGGTCACAAAACATTGCTACATTCCATTGTGTCTTGGTATTAGGAAGGGACACCCCTTTCTAATAGCAACAGTCACAAAAGTTATTTTGCGAGTCAACTACTCATAAAATAGCATTTGTACATGCCAGGAGACCTTTTTGCAGTTGCAAACGGCCCGATTTCCCGTTTGTGATAGCAAAAAGACGGTCATACATCTGGCCCTTAGTCTTTAAAAAACCCTAAAAGGGAGGTGAGATGTTAAAAGTAAATGGAAGAGAACAAGTATAAATCACAACTGTAGTTAAGATTCAATCACACAGAACATTATAAGGAGGATAAACAATCTATTGCACAAAAAACAGTGAGGCACCAAACAAACATCCTAAGTCTTACCAAGTGCACTACTTTTTTGCATAAAATATCCACAGTTATGTGCACCATAAAACGCAATATTTCATATTTGTGTAGTTTATTAGAATTTAAAATCTGAGACACAAATGAAATCGAAATTATTGTACGAAATTCTAAATTTTCATATTCTAATCCTAATACTGACCAACAAAAACTGTAATAGTTTAGAATCTGCCATATTTAGAATCTCTTAATAATTAAGATTTAATATTTTAACAAATATTTTAATCGTTTTTTTATAGCTCAATTTGGAAAATATAGCATTGCACCCTATTTCCAGGCACTTTCATAAGGGTCTCACGGGTCAAAGATGTAGCGAACCTATTGAAAGGAAACACTATATTCAATTCTGTCTTAGTCCACGTTTGTTTGAGCGGGTGTTGAACATGGCCCTTTTTGCAGGGTTATCCCCAAACTTTTTGCTTCATCCTCCTATTTGTTTCCTGGCCTATTGTTGTTGGCTTTTGGAATCAGTGCTAAAGTGCATATGCTCTCTGTGTAAATTGTTATCATGATTGGTTATCCATAATTGGCATATTTGATTTACTGGTAAGCCCCTAGTACAGTAAACTAAGTGTGCCTGGGCCTGTAAATCAAATGCTACCCGTGGGCCTGCAGCACTGATTGTGCCACCCACATGAGAAGTCCTGGAAAGGTATGCAGGTACGTAGTTTTAAACAGCCATGTTGACCTGGCAAGTGCACCCACTTGCCAGGCCCTAATCTTCCCTTTTCTTACATGTAAGGCACCCCTATGTAAGGCCCAGGGTAACCCCAGTGGCAGGGTGCAGTGTATGTAAGAGGCATGATATGCACTGGTGTCTGTGTGACATGTCCTGATAGTGAAATGCTGCCAATTTTGTTTTTCACTATTGAATGGGTATCTGTCCCATAGGTTAGAATGTGAGGTACTTTGTAACATCTTACAAGTATAAGCTTCCCATTGTGACAAGATGGAGAAATAAAGTTTAGGCTGGCTGAACTCAGAATTTAATAACATATCTTTTAGTAAAGATGGTTTTTAAATTGTGTGTTGGAATTGGCACTTTTAGAAATTGGTCATTTTCTTGTTTAACCATTTTGTGTGCCTCTGCCTGTTTTTGGATTGATTGTCTGGTTTTGGAGTGACAGGGGCTGGGGGTGTGCATTCACTGAAGACAACCACTGGGGGCGGGGGTTGGAGTGTGCCTGGCCCTTCCTGGATGATTCTGAGCTGAGCTGAATGGGACTTGGCTTTAATTAGAGTAGTGGGAGGAGATTTCTTTGCACCTGAATAGTGCCTGGCTCCCTTGCACAATGCAGTCTCCACCCCCTGTGGTCATACTGCACTAGTTAGGACAGAACTGGTTTGGACTGGGCTCAGTGACCCTTGCACAAAGAGAACAAAGACAAAATGGGGTATAAGTAGTAGACCTTAAACCCCAGAACTTTGGATGACTTCTGGACTCAAGATGAACCTTTGCCAAGGAGAAGAGCTGAAGTACTGTGAGGAGGAGTGCTCCCTCTTTGCTGTGTGCTGAGTGGGGTTTGCCTGCCGTTGCTGTTTCTGCCAAAGAAAGGACAAAGACTGGACCTTTGCTATGAACCTGCTTGAAGAAGAATTTCCAAGTGCGTGAGTGTGCTGGCCTCCTGTTCTGAAGTCTCAGGGACACAAAGACTTCACCCCGATCTCCCCTGAACTCTACTGCTGAGAGCTCTGACCTGCCAGGAGGGTCCTATTCCAGTTTTGGGCCTCAGGAGGTTGTTCCTGCTGTTGTCAGCTGGAAGAAAACTAAGAGAAGTAAGAAAGCATGTCTCCGACGCCGTCAGCACTGACACTGTAATGCCACGACTTGTACCAAGGCCAAGGGCACCACTTGTGAAGTGCACAATGCACCGCCTGCCCTGCACCGCAACTCCGACACCCTTCGATGCCTCCCAACACTTGCAGTTATCAGCATTTCCCGATACCATTGCCCACACTGACTCCGTCATCACCAGTGCCTGCAACCTTTTATCAGAGCACTGATAACTGCAGAGGGTGACTCCACGAATTCACCAACTTCACATTGTCACTGGAACTGACGTCTTACCACTGACGCAACGGTCTTCCCCTGTCCTGGACTCAACACGTTGCCTCTTCGCGGACACGACGCCTCGCCTCCCCCGTGGCAGCCAAGGTTCTGATTGCTTCTGGGTCCGTGTGACTCTGTGCCCAATGCTGCGCTACTCACGGTTGGCGTCATACTTTGGATTTATTACTGTCATGACGTCGCAATAGCCTCAAGTGGAGCTATGTGTTTTCTTGTATTGTATTGTATTGTATTGTATTGTATTGTATAGGCATTTATATAGCGCACTACTTACCCGGAGGGTCCCAAGGCGCTTCGACCGCTGCGAAACCCTTCCTGGCTTCCCTGAGAGATGGTCCCTTAATGGGTATCTCCAGGGTGAGACCAGGCATCCCCGGCGGTCTGGTGGGGCCGTTAGTGAAGATGAGGCAAGCTAATGCCCAGAGTTGCCGAGTGTGAACGCTGATCAGAGTGGGCACCGAGGCGAGAGAATTATCGAGTCCGCTGACCCTGGTCCAGAAACCTGCCGCGCCGGGAATCGAACCCTGGTCCCGGGCCGTCCTCTGCTCTCGGGTCTGCCGCCTCTAACCAGTGAGCTTTATTTTAGCAATAACTGTTCTAAAGTCATATCTTAATACCTGTATTTTGGATTTTTGTAATTTTGATCTTGTTGAGTTTAGATAAAAATACTTTATTTTTCTAAACTGGTGTGGTGTTCATTTGTGGTGGTATCACTATATTACTGTGTGTTTTGAGTACAAATACTTTACACATTGCCTATGGGATAAGCCTGTCTGCTCGTGCCAATCTACCCAGGGGATGAGCAGGGGTTATCTAAAGTGTGTATCCCTCTTACCCTGACTAGAATCAAGAGTCCCTATTTGGACAACGGTACCTACCTCTGCCAACTAGAGACCCCCATTTCAATCAGTGGATAATTACATTGGACACAAGGCTGAATAAGTGTGGTCACTATGTAATCAGGTAGAAAAAGATGTGCCAGAGTGGAGGAGGTTGCTGGAGAGGTATCCGTTTATACTGTCAGGTGAAGCCACATCCATGCAGTGTTGTGTCAAGAATGGGGAGGCATTGGTAAGACAGACCCCCCTAACCACTGATCACTACGTCCAACTACTTTGGGCAACTGGAGCAAGGCCTAAGAAGGACCACTCACACTTCTGCATTTTATCCAGTCAATGAACATTTTAGCAGGCCAGCAAGACAGTTCTCCCACACCAAAGTTACAGTTGTTAAAGCGTTTATCAAGAAGAGTATCCTAAGATATAGTAACAAACCCTACAGTTTTTGCCATTACCCATCCATCTCCACTTTACTGGCCTTTGAAAAACCTTTGCACAACATAGTCAACATCAACAATACTGACATTCATCCAGTTTCTCATTTAGGCCCTTGGAACACTAGAACGTATTTAGTGGAGGCAAGTAGGTTGGTAACAAATGCAAATAAGGTCACTCAACTTCAATATTCAAGACTATCCCACTTTCATAGTAGCAATATTTAAAAGCAAAAAGAGCTCCTGATAGTTATGGACTTGTCCAGTGTCAGCTGGACTAATCCAAATGTTGGCATTGGGTGACGGAGGCATCTCATGGTTGTTGCTCCCGTAAGTCTTGATGACTTGGTGCCAGTAAAATGTGTACCACAGTTGCTCAAACGAATGTGTCAATTTTAGAATCTGATCGGACAAATTATGCTAAATAAGTATATTCTACAAATATTGATTGTTTGTATTTTAATACAGAAGCTCAAGTATGGCAGCATTAGTTTATGAAAGAATCCTGGATTCATTTAAAATCCTAGAACTAATCAGCTCTATGCAAACATCAGGTGTTCAATTGTCAAATGAAATGGCAATAGCTCTACTTTACGGAGAGTGCATTATGGTTGGGTCAAATGCCTAGTTCTTGAAGATGCAGCATCTTGATACCATTACATAAGAGAGGTCCAAAGGTGATCAGAGTAATTATCGGCAGGCAGCACTTTGATCCTCCTTTATGAAGGTTCTTGACAAAGCAATTGTAGACTCTCTTAAAAACAGGGACAATGAAAACATAATCTTATCGGTAGAGAAATCCGGCTTTCATGCCCAGTCCTTCTCTCTTAATACTTCAAATGTGTTAAAAGTACATAATCCATAAATGGCAGCTGAGGAGTGCCACATTTATTGATTTCTCATCTGTCTTGGGAATTGTATTTGGGTTTATATTGTGACACAAATTGGCTGCCTCAGATATTCAAAACATGCTGTTGAGAACCATAATTACCTTGCATACTTAGACAAAGGGGCCCAGTAGCATGTCGGGGGGATCTCCCTGCCTGCATGCCAATTCCCCCGCCATATTACCATGGCGGGGGGAACCCCAGCGGACGGAAAGACCGTCCACCAGTAGGCAATCCGCCCGATTCCCTACCGGGAAAAAAAGCTGTTAATATGGTGGCGGTGTCTGGTACACACCACCATCCATATTAGTATGCAGGTGGGGACATGCCTTTCCGTGGCGGCAACACTGCCACGGAAAGGCATGCAATATTCGTCATTGGGGGCCTGTAGCGGGCCCCCAGGGATTCTGGGAGGTGAGGGGTGCACTTAATGTACAACGTGGCAGGCACCGCGCGGTGCCTGTCACGTTGTGCATTGAAAGGCACCGCCCGCCGCAATATTATAAATGCGGGATACGCCTGCCAGTGTGGCGGGCACATCCTAATTGTAGGTTTGCAGGACCGCCGCAAGCACTGTGGGCGGTCTCGTTTCCCGGGGGTATGGCGGGTAGACAAAGTCCACCCGCTCTACTAATGACCCCCGTTTAGTGAGATTTTGAAAGGCCCTGATTTAGGTCTCTCTAAGAGAATTGACATCCCAAACGGTTTAATGTCAGGATATATTTTAGAAACTCTGTTTTTTCCTTTCTGTGTCAGTATCCTACCTGTTAATGTAAGCAAACCTAGGAATTTCCCTCCTTTGTTAAGAGGGTGTTGCTAGATGCTTCACGATGACATTGTCATAATTTTAGGCCAAACTCCTATTGGCTTTCAACTACATTTACTCATTTCATATTCATATTCTGATACTCATATCCAACAAATAGACATTAAAAACAGCAAAATATAGATCTTCTGGAAAAAAGAAAAAGAAAACTAATTTTAATTGGAAAATTCACATTGCTCCTGCAGAAAGAGTGCATAGTAATACCTATTTAGGGCTCATCTTGTGTTAAAACGTGTCCCATGCCTTTCGCTTATAGCATTTATCTGGGAACTGCTCCATCCACACTGTGGGCGTATGCTCTTCATATAATGCTACAAGTTGGCAAGCTATTGTATCTGTCTTTAAAGTTTATTGAATTAAAGTACCCTCAAATTAAGCTATGAAATGTGATAAATTCCCCAGAACACATTATTCATTTTATTATGAATAAAAGCAAAATACTGAAACATTTGCTAATCACTAGAGGTAGTTTATTTGTTTAAACTGTAAGCCTAGAATTATGATTGACAAGTATAAATGCCCAAGTGACAGGTGCCTCGAATGCATGGCACTTTCAATTAAAATACGCTGCATTTAATACATTAAGAGAATGAGTAAATTTGTCAATATGGCTAACGATTATGGCTGTCATTGCTTGCATTGTCCTTCATCAGGGCAAGAGCTCAGTTACGTTTTTTTTGTTCATCCTTATATGAAACACCGTTGCATTTGCTTCCTAAAAAATCTGTTTCTGTGAGAGGAACAATGCTCAGGGTGCATTACAGTTTATACTTATACCCCTGATCTTTATAGATTTCCACCCCCCACCAGATTTTATATTTAAATTAATGATTGATGTCAATATTTAACTGTGTTTTATGGTGTTTTCAGTTCAGATTTAGTATTATTTTTCAAACCTTGGTTGGTTAACATCAAAAATAAATGACCTGACCTTTAGGCATCGTCATGAACCCTCGCCCCAAAACCCGTATGATAGGCATATATTTCTACTGAGGATGTGTGCTATCGAAAGTCTGTGATATTTATTGGCCCCCCTCTCTTATTGAGCAGCCTTCAAAACCAAAAGAGACGATGAACTTGAGGCATTTTATAAATGTCTGGCTTACTGGACAATGCAACAACTTTCTATATATTTCTTCACCAAAACTATGCTCCAGAATAGATATAATCACTGTGTAATTATAATTTTTGTATGCGCCTCTCGCCTTCTTATAGAACTAAAGGTCACTGTTCTTCTTTTGCAATGTTTTATAAAATGAAAAAAGACAATCCTACATGCTTATTTGGAGCCTTCTTATTTCTTTGCCATTAAATTGGGCAAAATAACATCAATAAGTTAAACTATACCTTGCTTGCATTAACATTGTCAGCCTAAATACTATCTTCATGAGGAACATGGGTCTCCCAGAAAGCCAGACCCAGTCACCTTGGATCACCTGGATCGTAGAAGATTTATAATCTCTTGAAATAGGTCACCAATACCTTCCATTTGCAAAAGTGAGTATTGTTCATTACCCATAATCAATCACTAAGTCATATTGGCATACCAATTTTGGTATTGGTTAGTTGTTTAGTAATTTAATTAGCAGAATCGTAACTTTCTAATTCAATATTAAAACCCCCTACCCGGATACTGATGCAGATTTTTACATTATTTCAATAACTTTTTTCGACATGCAGGGCAGAAGTGGCATCAGCCCAGATATGCATGTGCCATAACCTGATCTAGCAATGTCTCATTAGGAAACCATTTGCTAGTTTTGCCACAACCTCATTACATTCATTATCATAACATTACATATTTTTTTATCTTTTTTCTGATATTTTCAAAAATATAATTACATCATGTTTTTGGTTATCTTGTAAGCGTTGTGTTTGGCACCGACTAGTAAAAAACAAATACGTTGTGAAAATTCACCCTCGTTTATTTCCATTCTCAACGTGAATACAGCTGGTTAAATAGTTAGTTCATGGATGTTTAACCTTATTCCAGATGTTTGAACATAAGGTCATTATTAATGTAAAAAAACTCACAGCATTACCCAACTCCTAGCAATTTTTTGGGGAGAGTGATATTCAAACTATCCTCAAAGATATCCAAAAGGTTGAAGAATATAAATAACTGTCTATGAATAAATCAAAGTTTTATTTTTCTGGACTGATCACAATAAATTGGAATTTATGGCAATTTATTTTGTCTCTCTGCTTTTACTGTGAATGTTATTTTGTCTACTGTTAAAAATGAGTAGATTAGTACTGCAAGCTGATGTTAACAAGGTATGTGCACAACTTGCACACAGAAAAAAAAGTGAAGTATGTCTAGCTGCAAAGCCAACATCATCTTGTAACTTGAAAGAAGTCTAAAACATTTCTCTCCTGAGCTTTGTTCAACCTACTTATTATTTCTTTTACAGCGCGTCTTTCGTATATTCCCAAAAGAAACATCCAAACCTCGGGACAAAACCAGGTACACAGCAACATCTGCTACACCAAGCGATTATAGCAGGCACTGAAACCGCAAAGAGAAAAGTTTGGCGGATGCTCCAATTAATGAGTCGGTGATCCAAAAATAAGTGTTTAATAGGCTGGTGGTTCTCATACACTAGGTCCTGACCCAGAAAGTGTCTCCCAATTCTGGAGACTGAGTCTCATGAGAGAGAAGCAGAACAGAAGTTTATGAGAACAAGAAAGAGAATGCTGAACAGTAAGAAAAAACGACGGTGAAGCACGCGTAAAACCAATACAGTAACATTTAAATGAAAAATGAAAATAATGTGTATGCATTTAACTATTTCATAACCCTAAATGTCTTTTTGGTCACAGAACTAAAAGGAGGAGGTCCATTGTGTTAGACAGTGGTGACATTGCACACCAAACCCCTTCATTCCCGTATGAGAACTGTCGCTATCACTCTAACTCATTAAGAAGCCTTGCGTGACTCACACAATATTACATCTGTCAGATTAAAGCACTAAAAACTTATTTTCATCAATGGGTCTTTTACACAAACCAAGGGTGGTCCACAATATTTACCCCAATATTTTATTCGATCAGTCCTAAAAATAATCTCCAATCATCCTATGACAATGGGTGGATGGGTGAGTGAGTGAGTGAGTGAGTGAGTGAGTGAGTGAGTGAGTGAGTGAGTGAGTGAGTGAGTGAGTGAACGAGCGAGCGAGCATGTGTGGGTGCGCATGTATAACCCACGCTGTGAGGACCGGATCAATCCTGATTGCATGGGATAAGCCTGATAGAACCAGACAAACACTATCTTTGTGAGGACTGCTGTGTTAGGAGGAACGTTCCTGGTAGTGTGTTTAGATACTTTTGAGTGGGTGTATCAAAATACTAACAGTGCATGTTGGAAAACGAGGCAGTATCTTTGAGGCCTGCACAAATAACATGTCATATTTGTCCTTCACTGGGATCCAAACACCCCAGTGTAGTGCCTGACTCTCAGAGGGTAGCGTTGCAGAGCAGTCCTAGGCTTACTCAAGGGAAGTGGTGTGGGCTAGTAATCGCCATTAGAGGTGCGCAGAAATAACACTCCATAATTGATTGTCCAGTCTGTACTTTGCTTTATAAAAGTAAGAGTACATTTATTAGACACACGCACTACTCAATACTATGCACCAATTTACAAATGCAGATAAGCTGATGGAATTACTTTGTGACATTGCATAACATCTCCATCCCTACCGCAGAGGGGTGGAGTCTAGTACCACCACTCCCATGTATGCACATCATCTTGCCCCCTAATGCAGTTAGTTGAACATAACCTGGAGTGAGGGCCCTGTGCACTGGCACCATCCCAGTGGCAACCCACCCCATTATCTCAACCAACATTTAAAATAGGCACACCTGCCCTGGTGACACATAACCTTGGCTGAGCATCCCATACCGACCATGAAGTATGCATCTCTACATCTTAGGGACTAACAGTCTGGGTTCTTCTTCACCTAACGCAGCAGCAAGATTACATGTTTAGGCATTCCTTTAAAATTAGGTACTTATTAGACTTGATAACATTTATAATGCATTGCAATTACAACCTCTAAAAGGCTGATGAAATCACAGGATTATTCATATACAGCTAGACACCCTAGCAGGAATGCCTAGGAACATTACCCCATTTGGCTTATGATTGTCACTTTACACAGGTATTTCACATAACACATGTGACTTTCAGTCCCTCTAAAATATATAATGTTAGTAAATGTATTTCTGGTGCAATTGCACCTCTCTTCACTAGACAAAGTTACTTCGAAGTATCAAAGCATTGCTCCCTACAAATGGCTTTAAACATGTGGTACAGTCTGTGTTGCAATCAAGACTAGATTTGTACAACTGAATACTCATTGGAACCCTAAAGGTTCATCTCTCACCTCTTAAAGCGTCACTACACTCTGCAGCAAGGCTGGTAGGAGGCTTATGAAACCTGAACACAATACCCCCATCTTGATCACACTGATTTCGTGCCCACCCAAAGAGATAAACTTCACAAATTGTCATGCATTAACAATAAAGCCCTTCACTCTAGTGGCTCGGTTTTCTCAGTTCAGAAACTGGGTATTTAAGGAAGAAGGCAACTCAGGCGCACTGACACCCTCTTGCAGTGGGAGCGCTCCAAGGGTTTTGAAGTCTGTCCCCACTAACATCAGAAAAATACCTTGCCACTGCTCATTATAGGGAACTAAACATGCCCCTATTTCAGCGCCACATGTCTCCCTGGTAGAACAAGTTCCACGTCTAAACTACACCAGATACAGAGTGATAACTCGATCTTCTCTTTGGTGTGCATTGTCGTCTTCTCCGTAACCCCATCATGACTATCTTTCTGTCGCAATATTCTGCATAAAAGGCCCATCAAACATTTGGAAGAACCTATGTAGAATGGGGGACCATTCATTGATTGGTTTTTATGATTCAGGTAGTCATTAGACAATTTTGCTTCTCATGTGACTAATCACCAAGTGGCTTTTAAATAATACATGATTTTCTTGTTATTTTAAATTTAAATTGCATTTCTGTATATGTATATCTTTGTCCCGTTCCCCCTATTTTTCCTTGATAAAATAAAAAATAGAAAATTTTTCTAAATTATGGAATTTCTTCCCTATATTATTATATGTATTTATAATGCGAATTTTATTCTGCATTTGTTCCTGGGTAAAGTGTTCTGTTATTGATCCAGTCTTGCACAAAACTGGACAGCTTAAGAGACAGACAGACAGACAGACAGACAGACAGCATGCATGCAGGCAGGCAGGCAGGCAGACAGACAGATAGATACCACTGACTGTAGGTGCTGACTCCCTTTGAATGTCTCGTTTCTTATTATTGCACCTCTGTTGTACTACCGAAAGTTATTTTTTGACTTTTTAAACTGTTTGAAGGTGTGGGAAGGAGCATAGAAGGGTGAAGGCCAATAAATAACATTATATTGAACGTAAAATATTAGCCGTGTAGCGCTCAGAATGGTATTTATATTTCTCTTAAATTACTGTGATTGCAAACCTTGCTAGGGGTGTCGCCACAGCCTCTCACCATAGCTTCACTATCAGTCTTTTTTATATTGGCTTTGATAGATGAGGCCTTACATTTATGAGGAAAGTAACATGCTAACGAGCAGACTGCCAGGTGGTAAAATGTTAGGTTTTCTGCCATATAAAAGTAATAAATATGATGCATGGATATATATGTTGTCCTGAAGGCTGTTCACATAATTCATAAGCATCTTTGATACAGCTTGAATTTACTGTTGCCAGAGGTGAACATTTAATTACTAAACAATTTCCCCTGCCGCGCATACACACTTGCAACTTGGTGGCAGGGTGCGTAGAGCTGGTGCTAGGCAGCTTTTTTTGCGCCAGTGCTAGGGGAAATGCAGGGGTGCATTTTAAAATTCAAATCCAGTTCAAATTGGAAGCCAAAAGATTCCTCTTGAATAAATTCCTACCGTAATTGGGCTAGGCTCATCTGTTTGAAGACACTGTTTCCTAAGTCCATTGTGCCATCATTTGTTACTGCTCCTCTTTACCGCAGACTGTGACCCCCTTCATTGTCCGCTTATACCTGTTTTATTGTATTACCCTCTATTGTGCAGTCGTCCTTGAATATTCGATTAATCCTGTTTTTTTGTTTTTTTACTCGTACTTGATGACAATTTTGTATTAATGTCTTTCCTTCCATCCTATTGTAAAGCGCTCTGATATCCCTGGGGATCTTGTTCGTGCTCTATAAAACTTTATAAATATAAATAAATCCCCAACTCAGCCCTTCATCCCTGTGGCGCAGTCCCTAAGGCACCCACAGTTGAACAAAAGAGCCACAGGATGCTGTTGATGCTTGGCTGAGCCCATGAGGGGTTATTTCTTCCAGTTCTCCAAAAGACTTAGGGGGGACTTTCCTCTTCGTGCTTGGGGAGACTGTGTTGCTCCTGCAGCTCCTCTGGGACTGTGCGCTCATCTGTCATTGACCCCATCCTCCTGGGGTCACCACACACCAAAAATGAGCATTCTCATGCAGGCCTGCATGAGCTCTGCAAAGAATTATGGGGCGCTCTTCCCCCATCGCTGCATATTAAATGAACGGCCCTCCCACTGTGCTTGAGGAGAGCTGCGCTGCAGGTGATGGCGGCCCTGCGCCGCCTTGGCCCTTCGTTCGTGACTGCCCTAAGGTGAGTGTGGTGCTGCTCAGGGAGCCCAACCCCGGCCGCTCCTGCCACTTTTCTGGTGCCCAGTCCCACCCGGGCACCCGCATGTCAGCCTTGTATGAGGGCAGCCTGGGGAGCCCATCCCCCGGCTGCCCCTGCCGACTCCCTGCCCAGCCAGCACCCTCGCGTGCTGCCAAGGGAGCTGGCACCTCTTTTTCTGGTCTGCCCGCTCCTGCGTGCACACAAGGCTGCCTCCGGTCTGGCAGGTCCCCGGGGGAGTGCGGGGCACTCCCCTGTCCTCCTCCTCCTCTTCGAGGCCCGAGGATGGGGTCCCAGACCCTGGGCCAACCTTCACGGGAAGCGCAATGGCGCTCCCCGACTTCGCTTTTTATGGGGCACCGGGGCCCAGGGATGGGTCCTGGGCCCACCCCTGGGAAATCTTCACGGGAAGCGCAATGGCGCTCCCCGACTTCGCTTTTTATGGGGCACCGGGGCCCAGGGATGGGTCCTGGGCCCACCCCTGGGAAATCTTCATGGGGAGCACGACGGCGCTCCCAGGCTTGGCTTCCCCCTCCAGGGGTGTAGCGCGATGGCACTACCCCCTCCTCCTCCTTGCAAACAGTGGGGGCCGGAGCCGGGCCCCTCGTGATCTTCAAGGGGAGCGGAACAACGCTCTCCGGCTTCCACTTCTTCCATCGAGAACCAGTGTGGGCTCCTGGTACCCCTGGGTATCTTCACAGGGAGCGTGATGGTGTTCCCCAGCTTCCTGGTTGTCGGGGGGCCAGGGTGGGCTCCTGGCACCCCGCAGGGGCTTTTTCACCAGGTGCACGACGGCACACCCCGCCTTAACTTCTTACGGGGCAGCCCTGGGACCTGACACACTCCGGGGGCATCTTTGAGACCGGCAGCGGAGCCCCACGCACTTTGTTGTCGGTCCAGCCAGAGGTCAAAGGTTGCCTACCTTCTGGGGGCATATCTCAGCCCTGAGGGTACCGATCTGCACCATTCTGGCCTCTTCTCGCTCCTGATGGCCAGCTCTAACCCTCTGGAGCCCTTTTTGCCACCCTCCTCACCTCCAAGAGGGTGAACTCAGCCGGGAGCTGTTTTCACTGGCTCCCTCGGCCAGCCTTTCACTTGTCTCTCTTTCTGGGCCTCTCTTCTCCTTGCTCAGAGGCCCAGGCATCTGCTCACTGGTCCTGGAGTCCCCCACAGGCACAATACAGGGTCCTGGGACAGTCAGGGGGTTATTCCTTCCAACTGCCCATGGCGCAAGGGTCCAGCACCAGTCTTCCACAGCAGACCACACCACAGAGAGAGCTCCTCTTCCACAGCAGACTCTTTTAAAAGATTGGGGAGGGGGCTGGCAGGAACTCTTTTGCTTGCCCTATCACACAGCGACACATCACTGCTCTGCTTCCTCCTTCCTCCTTGTTCAAAATTACGTCATCCAGGGGTCTCATGCCACATGGTCTCTGAGATGCCCCTTCCCCCTCGCTGCCTTCTCTCCAGAGTAGCTTGGTGCCTGGCACCAGGTGTCAGCTGCTGATGGATGAACCTGTAGCTCCACCCATCTTCTCTTCTTGGAGTGGAGGCCATTGCCCTTGGAATGCTTGTTGTGCAGAAGGTCATTAATTCAGCCTGGCTGGGTCAGCCCCAGCCAGACCCAGGCTATGAGCTGACTCAAAGAAAGATGACATTTCTGGATGACCCAAAAGCAGTACAAATATGCATTTGGACTCTGCAGAATACTTCCTCTCACATAAGTTAGAGTGGACTTTAGTACATGTCTGGAATTTTAGGCCCTAGGAAAGTGAAACTAGCCAGGTGCTCTCATCCTCATAGGGGAATAATGAAGTGAAAAACAGTAAAGCACACTGACTTTCCCTGGCATGTTTCTTCCCACTGTATAAAGCCTACTCCATGTCACAACCAGCTCTGCATAATTCCTGCCACACCGTTCTATCTGTACCAGTTCCTGAGCTGCCCACACCAGAAATCTACCCTGCACAGCCCCTACACGTGTGCAGATGACTGTACACATGTGTCTACATGTAACCAGCCCGGTGCCCCTTACTCCAGCTGCAGCGCAGCGGCCTAGTCAAACCTACCGGGGCCACCGGTAAAATCCACATGCAGTCTCTTCCATCTTGAGTTCACTGTGGGTGAGTCCCAACTTATGAGGCTCTCCCACAGTAAAAGCTCCACAATAAGGTGTCCAAAAAGTGAATAATCTGGGTGGCTTAGTTGGTCAGAACCACCTTCTAACATTACAGTTATATTTGCCTCGGCCTGCTTTATAACCTACACTACTATTGAAGCGCAAGTGGAGTTAGAATAGTCAATTCAAACTTCATAACGGTCAATGGCCGGTCATCATAAGAATAGGTATGTTATGTGGTTGAGTGTTTGTGTCATGGATATCCCATGCTGTGAGGACCAGATTAGCATGCAACTTCACATCAAAGAGTTCCAAATAAGCACAACACTACCAAAGTATAACTATGCATTGTATGCTCCAATATACAAGTGGTAGGAAAGTCCATGCCTCTAACAGATAATCTAATCCACCCTTCGGTAAAAGATCTAAATTAAGTTCCAGTAATTAGTCAGTTAAGTCAGTCAAGCAGTCAAGTCTGAGGACACATGTGGGCGGCTGGCCCATAAACTGAACTGTGCAGTGACAAGCCTCTCAAGTAAGTGACCATGTCACTGTGAGACTCGGAGCCAGGCGAGTGCAAATCCACAAATTGAATCGTTTTTAGTGGCAGCGCGATCAGCTGCTTGCAGCTCCATGTCTGGACTGGGGTCTCTTTTCCCGTTTTATATGCTTCAGCAGGAAGTACGCACCAGAGCCAGTGTAAGTGGAGTCCGCTGCACTGTCTGGTATTTTGGAATATTTATTATTATTCCAGGCATACGGTGCACTCCACAGCTAAATGTTCTAAATGGCTGCTCCAACTTGCATTCAACGTTTTCTTGGCCTAACGAGTGGCGCTTCTCACTCCCAGTCCTTTGGTGGTCAGAGTGGGTATAATTTGCCGGTGTAGTCTCTAAAAATCACTTTGCTACTCTGTCGGCCCACAAGCTGCTGCACCAACCCCCAGATATCACGTTTTCAGCAGACAGTTCCTGTCCCAGCCCGCCTGTTCTGTCTGCCACAGGTTGAGCTGAACCCAACTCACCACAGACAGTTCACACAGAACTTCAACACTCCTGACATGACGGAGAAGGACCCTCCTATCCTGCCAGCCCTGACAGTCTCAAGGCAAGTCAGCTGCGTGACACCAAGAACCGAAGCACCGCTCCTCTGAACACAACGCCAGGTAAGTTCCGATAGTGCAAAAAGGGAGGCAAACGTATGTGGTTTATGCTCCCTCATCGCACCCCCTTGCAATCTTCACAAACTCATGTTACACAGTAAGGACTTGCTATGACAAACTTTTCCAGGGCTACTTTTCCTCCTTAGTCTTGTCAGCATGGTACCAGGATATCCTGGCCTAAATTATAGCCTAACAAAAATACTGGGTCATAAATAAACTACAAAAATATCACCCAATTGGATTTTTATCACAGAAAATCGGCACCTCAATAGAGAAATACTTCTTTAAACCATTTTTAGGCCACAATATTTAAATAGGAGGATATATTTACTATCAGTGTTATGACTAACAACCATTCAGCCTTGCCTCCTTCCAAAGAATACTCTTCCCTCTCTGTTGGATGGCAGTGCAGGTCTCGCCCAGCTATGCATTCTAAACTCCAGGATCAAAAGGTACTGTGGTGAGCGCCCTATCGCTTTATCACACTAGGAAGCAGAGACGGAAGGCGAGTGGGGAGGCGAGCGAGCACACTGAGGCTAAAGGAGTCCAAGCCTCTGGAAATGGAGACTGAATGAAACACAAGCTGTAGTGCTGTTCACCCAAGTACATGACAAAAAATCTTTACAACGGGGTGGCGTATGAGACGAACACTAAACACAAAAGAGAAGGAGGAAAAGAAAAAAAGAAATAGAAGCTCAGAGGGGAGGGAGGAAGGGTCAGAAGGGTGGAATGAGAATGGATGTGTGAGTGGGGACTGGTTGAAGAATTAGAAACAGTGTAGGTCACATTGGAGTAAGAGAACAGAAAGGAACAGAGTATAATTGTAAAGCAGTCCTTCATGCAATTCACTGCAAGCACTGCGTTGAATGCAGCAAGATACAACCTACATCAAGTGAGAGAGAAATGGTATCAGATGAGAGAGAAATTCTACTGTCGGCCTAGCCAATCTATGAGCGACAATGTATCCAGCCAGTGGCTGAAAAAGCCTGGTCAAAGAAGGCAATGGTTGAAGGGGCAGGTTCCAAACTAAGTATATTGTAAGCAGTAAAGTTTTGACAGCTATGCTGTCAAAACTCAGATCTAAAAAGCACTTAAATGTGTGTCAAATCACCTGCACCACCCCAACTAAGATGACTGTCCCTAAACATCTCCTACAATGGATTTTCTATATCACCCAGGATGTCAAACAAAGTCTGCCAAATAGAATTGAGAAAATGAATCTTCTGAACTCCTAAAGGGGACTCTGAAATCCAACCTCAACCAATGATATCTTGAGTCAGGTATTGCAAATAATGCTGGCAGGATACCAGAAAATGTTTAATTATCTCAAAAATATGTAAAGTGCATTTTGTTTGAAATGGGGGGATTGTTTTACTTCTGAAGCTTAGACATCAACGTCGATACTGGAAGCTTAAAATCTATGGAACAGAGATTGTTGGGACCATTGCTTCCGCTCAATGTTGGAAACCTGGCATTTTTAGCTTCCAATTAGAGCAGTAGTCTGCAAAGTTTGTTATGCCAGCCTCCACTAGCAAAATGTCTTGTGTTCATGCCCCCCTCATACTTTTTAAGCATGTGGATGGAGCAATGGATAAGGTGGCTTAAGAAATCTTCAGCACATTGAGAATTGCACTTGGGGGAAAACCTCACCCAGGTCTCTTCTTTAAAAGCCTATCCCGACCTCTTCTGCAAAGTGCCATCCTCACTCACCCTTATCCATAAAATCCTGCTCTGAACACTCTACGGCTCCCAACCCAAAGTTACACAGCAAAGCTCTTACCAAGAATCCTAACAAAGCTCCATCCAGACGCCCCACTGCAAACTGTCATGATTTTCTCTGCAAAGCACCACCTAGACCCACCTGCACAGCCCAACCCAGGTCAAATTCTTCAAACCATCATTCAGATATACCTTAAAAAGCTCTTTCCTGGCAGCTCTCCATATCGCATCATTTTGGGCACTTCTTTAAAAGTACCCCTTTCCAAAACATCATTCAGATCTCTAGTTTAAAATACCATTTAAAAATCCTTCTGTAAATGCCTGTCCAAAACATTTCAACAAAGTCCCATCAATCTGCTTTCTTTAAACCCACTGGCCAGCCCCCAATGTCAAGCTCTCATACAGTCCCCTATCAAATGCCCCCTACAAAGCTTCCTCATCACACCCCTACAATGTTCTGTCCTCATACCATTTACAAAGTCCACTACGCACATTCCCTACAAAAGGCCTCTTTTTATCCCTTCTGCAAAGCCTCATCCAGATATACTCTTCAAAGCCTCATCAAGATCTCTTCTGAAAAGAACCATCCATATCACCAATAGAAAATAACTATCCTCTTATTTACAAATTCATAATCAGAAAACATGTTTATCAGCTCATAAAGCTCAATAGAGACATCCTGTCTGGGTCCTACTATCACCTGTACAACCTCTAACAAACTATTGCGCCACCCTGTTCAAAACCACATTAAAGTATTGTTGAAATCCTAGTCCGTCCCTTCTCTAAAACCTCACATCCAGTTCCCCTTCTTGAAATTTCAGTCCACTCTTCTGTCTGGAAAGCCACATCAAGTCCCATTTACAAACCTCCTTCCATTTTTTACTGGCGAAAAACAAATTTATATCGAGTGCCCCTCTTTAAAGCCCGAACTGCAAAGTTACCCAGGTCCATGCATAACTAGCTGGCTCGAGTCCAGTTTTCTTCCACTGCACTCTGGACAAGTAGTATTGGTTTTCTAATGGGCTAATCAAGACAATGAGTCCCAGACTCCAAAGAAAAAACTTGGTTTAGAGCAGCAAGTCATGCATGGATATGAGAAACATGACAGCGCTGCACAGTCTCCTACAGACCCCAAGTAATACGCCCCATACACCCAACTTCAAAGTCTCTCTCCCAATAAAGCTACATCTAGAGCTCCCACCCACTCAAGCCATATGGCATGCAACATTAACATCGAGACATAGTCCCATAAATGCCACAAATTATTGTGTTTTCACTACAAATCAGAATAACAAGTCTGCAGATAGTGTAACGATTTCTAGAACCTGTACAACAAGGTCAGGAAAATAGGCTTCCTAGTCCCCTGCCACTAAGGACTTTGTCAATATGTCACTTGCAACACACTGAGCAGTACTTGGGTGTGATGCATTACAGGTAAAGATCAATCTTGTGAAATATAACAATGATGATTAGTGGAACCCAAATCCTCTTTAATTCTAGAAAGGTACACTAGATAACACAAGGAAACAGTGGGTACATTTTAAAGATTTATTTTAAGATTCAAATTCTATCTGATTCCACACAATATGTGTAGTTACTATAATAAACTGCAGACTGAAGCTAAACCCAGACAAGACGGAGGTCCTCATACTTGGGCCCACCTCATCAGCCTCGGATGACTCCTGGTGGCCAACATCGCTAGGCACAGCCCCGGAACCCACCGACCACGCACGCAACCTGGGGGTCATCCTCAACTCCACCCTCTCCATGACAAAGCAAGTCAATGCTGTCTCCGCGTCCTGCTTCAACACCCTCCGAATGCTCCGCAGGATCTTCAAATGGATCCCCCATGACACAAGAAAAACCGTCACACAGGCCCTCGTCACCAGCAGACTCGACTACGGGAACGCCCTCTACTCAGGAATGACTACCAAGCTCTTGAGAAGACTAGAACGAATCCAGAACGCCTCGGCACGACTGATCCTCGACATCCCCTGATGCAGCCACATCACACCCCACCTGAGAGGCATGCACTGGCTCCCAGTCAACAAGAGGATCACCTTCAAACTCCTCATCCACGCACACAAAACCCTTCACAACGCCGGACCAGCATACCTCAACCACCGACTCAGCTTCTACACCTCCACCCGCCCCCTCCGCTCTGCCGCCCTCGCCACAGTTCCCCGTATCTGGAAGACCACCGCCGGCGGCAGATCCTTTTCCTACCTCGCCGCCAAGACATGGAACACCCTCCCTACCAACCTACGACAGACCCAGGGCCTGACGTCCTTCAGAAGACTCCTCAAGACCTGGCTTTTCGACCAGTAGCAGCCCCCCCCCCCCCGCGCCTTGAGACCCTCCCGGGTATGTAGTGCGCTTTTAAATGCATTGATTGATTGATTGATTGATTAAAACAAATAGAATAGTAGCTGTAATGTTTGCAAGAATCAGGAATAGCAGAAAATATTCCAACATATTGAATTATTTTATGTAAATGTCTCATTTCTTTGTCTCATTAAGCTAAATTCAGTACCAAATGAAAATCCTAATTTGAGTTTCAAAAATGGATCACACCCACAAGCCTAATTCCAACATTGAAAATACTGTTCAAATTAACAGTGTAATCTGCAGTTCTTGTCTGCATCAAAATAAACAATTAATAAACAATGGGGTTACCCTGTGCTGCTCAGAAAGCTGGGATTCTTACAGTACAAGCTCATAAGTGGCTCTGTTGGTTTAGTTATTGGTTTTTCAGGTTGTACAATCTTCTCAGACCAATATCAGGTTACACAAAAAAGGCACAACAAATTTGGAGGGTTGTGCCACATGCAAAATATGTATTGCTTTACAATAAAGCAAACTCAAGGAGATGAAGGAAGGAGCGTTGAAACTTTTCAGACACTCAACCCCAGTCACAGATCTGGGTTGAATCCATCATCGATCTTTAGCTCACTTTTCCACCTCAGTTCAGAACCAGATATATGCAAATCAGTCTTGACCCTGTGCCTCATAGGAAAACAGTCCAGCAAAGAACTGCCAAGCCAGGTCTTCCATGAACCAGAAACAAGCATACTGGGACTGGTTTTGGGGTAACACCACTCATCAGCCAGGTTGGCTTGAATAGCGTGGCAAAGTGAGCAAGGGAACCCTGTCTGGGCATACCCTGCCAACTTAGGGCGAACAAAGCAAACACAATGAGATGATGGACAGAGCGCTGAAACTTTTCAAACAAACAACCCCGGTCACAGATCTGGGTTGAATCCATAATTGTTCTTTAGCTCACTTAGCCACCTCAGTTCAGATCCAGCTATATGCAAATCAGTCTTGACCCTGTGCCTCATGGGAACAGTCCAGCCCGAACTGCCAGCCAGGTCTTAACTGAACCGGAAAAAAACTTCCTGGGACCGGTTTCTGGCTATCAGCCGTCTTCAGCCAGGATAGCTTGACTCCAGTGGTGTGGAGAGCATAGGACTCACGTCTGAGCATACCCATCCCACTCGGGGTGACAAATTGAAAAATAACAGTTGATGGACAGAATGCAGAACCATGTCATACATTCACCCCAGTACAGAGATCTGGGCCTAAATCCATCGTTTTTTTGCTCACCACACCACCCCAGTTCAGACATGGCCCATGCATCGACCCATGGATTTTATGCAAATCCAGTTTTACTAAGGTTTGTAAAGCTGGAATTGCATGAAATTGGTATGCCTACTACAGAGAGGTGAAGCGAGGAGAAAATTCTTTTTTTCTCCTTGTTAGTTCCTCTTTGGATTGTTTTTGTGCATGAAGACATGCCTTCCAGCACAAAAACAATCCGGCGCATAACTTAGGCACCCTTGCACCATGGTGCAAAAGTGCCTGCATTGGCGCTGGTGCTAGGCAACCTCAAGTGCGCCACCTAAGCTATCTTATGAGATGTGGCGCTTTACAGCTCTCTCCCATTCATTTAACGCAGTGCAGCAACTTTGCTTGATGCCATGCGTTGCGTATACCTTTGAAAATATGCCCTCAAAGTTTTAACAACAGCATTATTGTTATCCATTAGAGAAATTGATAACTGTAAGGTATTTTTGCGAACACTTTTTTGCATCGTTCCTGGGGGGGGGGGGGGGGGTGGAGCAAGTGAACACCAAATTGAACACATTAGACTGCGAATCTACACACATCCACGAGAGTACAGACATGTCTTTTATATGGCCATCGAAATGCTCCAAACATAAAACAACAGAACGTAGCACCACACAAACATTCAACAGAACACAAGATATTACAATCATCCAACACAGCTCAAGTAAGCCATGTTGTAAGTCGGACGCCAAGAGCACTTACCACCTAGGATACAGCAATGCATTGTATACAGTGCTGCCAGGTTAGACTAATAATTCCTCTACCACACACAAAAAAACACTTTAAGCAGAACTTGTACAACTGGCACCAACACCATACAGGTGGCAATGTATTTCTGCTTCAACAACGTATTCCTCTTCTCACACCAGTATGCCTCCTAGAACTATTCAGAACATACAGGGATGGCCCTGCACAGCCATTCACACAAAACACTTACTAAAGCTGTACAATTGGCAAACAATGTCTGTCGGCAGAGCTGTCAACTCAGGCCTGACAATAGCTACCTAAGCAACCCCGTGGAATCAGATGAGTAGCAAGTCGAACCGCCATGCACTCAAACACATAGTACACCACATACATCCCTGACCAAATCCAGGGTGTAATGCAGGCTCCTGCGTACATTGCAGAACAGGGGCCCCACCCCTTCAGCAGAACCCCAGCCAGCTTAACGCTTATGAGTGTTCGGGAGATAGAGGAGACAAAGGGCTCCCCATTACATTCTGCCCAGGAGGATCCATTACTGACCAGATTGGCCACATTACATTCTTCTTAATAATTTAAATGAACTACTACCAAACAATATATGAAACTGGTTAATCTTCACAGGCTAAATACAAGTATCTCACATTACCATGACTTTTATTAATGAGAAATACCAGAACCAGCTGGAAAGCATGCCTGAATTCTAAGGGCCATGCGAGTCTTTGGAAAGGAAAAAATTCTTTGGGATGGCATTTTGTATGCTGCTTGTGTTGAGGAATAGCACTTTGCCTTGGGCTCCACACATTTGAGTTACTTGTTTCAATTGCAATATGTGAATCTCATGGATCTGCTCATGCTTACCCTGTGTCTGCTGCAGGAAGCCAGTGGGAATGCGGGTTACAGTTGAAAATAACAAAAACTCCAGCCTTCCTGTTGTGTCTGGTGATCATGGTTCATAGAGCTTGTTTTGTGCCGCCTCCCTTCTCATGCCTTCTCGTTTACGTGCAGACACCACGCAGTCTGACAGCCTGCACTGCCGCTGCCTGGCTGGCTTGTGTGGCTCCTTCATCCAAGGCCCTCATAGCTTGTTCTTTTATGCCATTGTTGAACACCTGCACAGCGTTGTATATGCTAGCCACACACGGACACACTGCACCCATTCTAAAATCAGTGAGCATATGGTGGCACCCACTAAGTGCAAATCACTCAAACCACACGTGTGAAGTAGCTGAAAAAGGAAGCCATGCCTAACAGTACTTCTAAGGCCAGCCTGTGTCTGCTGCCAAGAAATGTAGCATGAACAGCAAAGGCTCACAATGCACCACAATCAGCTTGCGGGAACACCACGCCTTCAGTCAGAGATTCTCCAACAACGACAGCTGTCCCACTTACCCTGACCAATGATATGCCCAATTCGCAAATGTCCAATTGATCAACAGAAACTGATCAAGCAAACAAATGTGCCAAAATTTAAAACATCTCCACTGCCTATTTCTTGACAGACTACTGGGAATCATTGTTATCAAAATCACACTGGTGACCTCTTGAAATCATCACTGTTGGGGTGATCATCACTTTCCCCCCTGCACCTTCCTCTCCTTGCTTCTCCTAGCAGCTTACTCTTATCTGCTCAGGTTATGATGCTCTCACAACACCTTCTATTGCCGTCAGCACCTCCACACAATGCAGAACTTATCCTCCTCCTATTGGGGACAGCCTTGCTGTCACCAAGTACCTCTCCACTCAGGCTTTAAGTGGGCCGGATCTCACGGGGTCTGAGCACCAGCAGTTTTTTAAGGGGGCCTCGAAACGGGTCTCTATCGGGCTCTGTTTTTTGCCCTGGCACAGGCGGTCCATTTTTTTTTCCGGACTGCAGTGACAGCAGGGCAGGCACATCGGTGGGCATGGGGTGAGCGTAGTAGGGGAAGGGAAATCCTTTGACAAGAGTCATTTTCTCTCTGGACTTCCCTTCGCTTTTTGAAATTCAGGAGCAGAAACATTGTCGTGGTATCACCACCAGGGCTTTAAGTGGAAGTGTTTTCAATATTATACAAGCCATAGTTGCTGCTTATTCATCTTATGCAACCAGCAACCATTGACAAAGCCAATAGTCCTGACTTGTAGGTATGATGTCAATCAATCAATCAATCAATGTTGTGACTTGTATCATATATCTGGACACAATGACAGGTACAGCAGAATACAAGTCGGGCGGCACACTGTGCTAAACACAGATTTTTAGCTACTTGTTTTTAAGCCATGCCCTTAATTACATGGACCACGGCCCTTTAAAGATTCTCCCCCCCACCCCAGTTTGTTCATCCCACTTAAAGCCTTGTCTCCACTAGAACACAGCCGGCATGCACAAATGCTGCTTGCCTGTCTTAGCACATTAATGAAAGACATATTAGTTTCCCCCCGATCTTATTTAGTCAGATGCCTCGGTAGCATTGCACTCTGCACACAGCCTACATCCGACAAAGTCAAATCTTCGTTAACCTCGAGCAAATGTATGCGGGCATTTCCTCTTGCATTCCCTCTTTCAGTCTAAGTATAATCTCTGTAAGCAATTGTCGCATGGAAAAAGTGATGAAATGTCAAGAAAGAAGGCTCGAAATTGGGTTAAGTATTGGTTCTGATGTTTTTACAGTAAATTATAATGGACTTTTGGATGTAAAATTAATAATACTTTGATCAGTAGAATTATATATTTTCTAAATATACAATTCGGATGCCAAATTACTTTTTCTTTAAAAATGTTGGTTTTGTATAGTCTATAGTATTAAAAGCTCAAAATCACAAAAGAGAATGAATATTTGATTATGGGGGCAACTCACAAACTGCATGTATTAATAAAACTGCCTGTGATGCATGCGTATAATCGACCACACTGAATACGTTTTGTATTTTTTTTTATTTCTGAAGGTATTACTACAGCCTCACTCCTCTACAGTATGTGTGCCAATCACCTCACTGTCACAACGGCAGCAGAAAGGAAAAGGTCAGGTGGGGTCAGCGGAAGGAAGCGCCGCGCCCGCGAGGCTGGAGATCTGTTCATCACTCGGCTTGACAAACTCAGACACTTCATAAGAAAGCAACCAATGGCGCGCGTGGAGACGGCTGAACCCGCGTCTCCGCCTTGACGCAGGGCACGGGAAGGTGTGCACGCACTCTGCATTTGTCAAAAGTAATGAAACATGCCACCAGCACTCACAGCGACTCAAACCCGGCTGGGAAAAGAACCACACGTCCATGGACGCGCGAGGATGACAAGGTCAGCGCGCCCCTCCATAACGAAACACTAAACCTGCTGCTGTAAATGTATCTGTAAAAATGTTTACAGGCCGGTTAATGTCATCCTCCCAATCTGTCCGAACAAGGACAATTATTTAATGCTTCAGCGATTGATTCTCCCCATCTTGCAAGCTTTGTTAATGAGAAACACAGAAGCGTTATGCGCCTGTAGTTGTGAACAGTGATATTTACGTGTCCCTGCAATGTGCACTAAGGTACTGTAGCGTCCAGCTACAATGAAGACAGACACTTGGGATACTTGCCAACAGAGCTTTATTTGCTGTGTCTTCTTCGTCCTCTGTCCCTGCTCTAACTGCCCATATCCTGCCTCTACCCCTCCTCTTCCTCTCGCCCCCTCGCTCCTCCCACGCCCAACTACTAGTGTGCAAACAATATAACATCTCCCCCTTTTGTAACAGAACAAAACAGAATATACTGACTTCTTAGTCCATCTCCGCGATCAGTCTCTTGGGTGGACGTATGTCCCGATGAGGTCGAGGCGACCGGACTCTCGGACCATCAGTGCTCACTGCATCAGGGATTGGAGCAATGTTCTCTTGATCATTTGATTGTGTTTCCTCAACTTGGGGATTGGTTAGATCACTCGTCATGGTTCCCGAGGTGTCTATTGGCAGTTTCTTGAAGTGCGAGATATTTCTCGTAACTCGCCGCTGCTCAGACTCCGCAGTTACCATCGTCCCTTTTCTTCGGGTGACAACCAGCGGTTCATCCTTGAATGGACAGTCGGTCTTTTTCTGCATCTCCTGCTTGACGATGACATTGTCCCCTTCACTTAATGATAATGACCGTGCTCTCCTCCTGTTGTCGGCATAGGTCTTCATTTTCCTTTTGTTGCGCTCATCAGTGGCTCTCATCTCCCGCGAGTCCATCTCAGATGATGACGCTCCCAGGGCTCCATCCCATGTGGGAATGCGATTCCTCATTGGACGTCCCAGCATGAGGGTCGCTGGGCATTGGCCAGTCGTGGCATGAGGAGTTGTGCGATAAGCTCGAAGAACCTCATTGAGTGCTGTTTGTAAGTCTTTCCCTTCCACGGTGGCATGTTGGAAGGTCTTTTTAAGAGTGGCCATGAACCTCTCAATTGTCCCATTTGCCTGTGGCCAGAGAGGCGTGATCCTGCGATGATGAAAGTCAAGGTGTTTCGCAAAGGCAGCAAAGTCGCTTCCGTTGAAAGGGGGGCCGTTGTCTGATTTGACGACCTTGGGAACTCCCCATGCTGCAAAGACTTCATCAAGAACTTTGAGAGTACTGGCAGTGTTCGTGGACGATACAAAACAGGCAATGGGGTACCTGGAATACTCATCAATGATGGCCAGCACATATTTGCCGGACGACAAAGGTCCATAAAAGTCTATGGCGATTTCTTGCCACACGCCAGCAGGCAGGTTGGTCATGTGTAGGGGAGCGGGAGGATCACTCTTGCTGGTGAGTTGGCAGAGATGACAATCTTTCAAGGTGGCTTCCACTAGTTGATCAAGGAACGGAAACCACACTCGCTCCCTTAGTGCTCGTTTGGTCGATACTATACCTCGATGTCCCTCATGTGCAAGAGCGACCACTCCCTGCCTCAGTTGAGTAGGAATCACGACCCTCTGATCACGCAGCACTATACCATCAGTCGTGACAGAGAGCTCACCACTAACATGTCTGAAGGCTTGTAGTTCACGTTGAGTTGATGAATCGGTTACACTGTCTTGAGGATCATGTTTCCATCGATTGTTGCGGATTTTGTGAAGGACTCTCTGCAATATGACGTCCTTAGCTGTCATCTCCCGAATGGTCTCCATGGGGATAGCTGGAGGGAGGGCTTGATCCGTTACAAAGTGAATGTACTCTTCCGCAATGGAGGATTTGGAAGCTGATGATGGGAGAGGATGCCGGGACATATAATCCGCTGGATTTTCCGACTTCCCTGGTTTGTGAAGTATGGTGAAGGTATATTCCTGCAACCGAAGACCCCACCTTTCAATCCTTGGGGGCATTTTGGATCTTGGATTTCCATAGATTGAGATGAGGGCTTGATGATCGGTGATTAAGGTGAAATGCTTCCCATAGATAAAGACATGAAAATGTTCACATGCCCATACCACGGCTAGGCTTTCCTTTTCAGGTTGGGAGTAGGCTCGTTCCGGCTCAGTCAGACTACGACTCGCGTAGGCAATGATGCGGCGTTGATCCGAGTCATTTTCATATTGTGCCAGGATTGCTCCTAGTCCCACCGGACTCGCATCGACAGTTATCTCTGTTTTCCGTTTTGGGTTGAAATATGACAAGTGATTTGCCGATTCAACTGCTTTCTTGATTTCTTTGAATGCCAGCTCACATTGGGGAGTCCATTCAAACGATTGACCCTGCTTGGTTAGCAAGCGGAGGGGGTGGCTGATAGTAGCGTAGTCCTTAATGTAGCGAGCACAATAGCTGGCCATTCCCAGGAACGATCTGAGATCGCTGAGGTCTTGGGGACTCTTAGTGTTGTTTAGAGTCATGATTTTGTCGGGGTCAGGTTTCATGCCAGCACCCGAGAAGATGTGACCAAAAAATTTCAGCGTAGCCTGGTGGAACTCACATTTCTCTTTGTTCAGAGTTAAATTTGCTGCTACTAAGGCATGGCAGACACGATTGAGTGCAATGTCATGTTCTCTGACATCAGAACCATAGACAAGAATGTCATCGCTATAGTTGAACGCGTTTGGAATATTTTGAATGACTTGCCGGATCATTTCCTGAAAGATCTCAGCTGCCGAGGACACACCGAAGCTCAGTCTTTTGTATCTGAACAACCCCATGTGGGTTGCAAAAGTAGTGATGTACCTGGACCCTACTTCCAATTCCAGTTGATGATAACCTTTGTTTAAATCCAATTTGGAAAACACAGTGGCTCCGTTCAATGCTGCGATCATGTCGCTCAAGTGAGGCCCCGGGTGCCGCTCTCGTTCTATTGCAGTGTTGGGCAACCGCATGTCCACGCAGAGCCTGACTTTGTTGGCCGTGCCCTTTTTGGGAACAATGACGACCGGCGAAACCCATGGAGTCGGGCCATCAGTGCGTTCGATGATGTCCGCAGCCAATAGATCTTGTAGTTCTTCCTCCACAGCGGCCTGTAGGTGAAATGGAACTCGTCGAGGGTGTTGGGCTACAGGCCTGACTTGTTCGTTGATATGAAGCCGTACTTGACAGTCTCTCAGCTTGCCCAAACCTTGAAACAACCTGGGAAATAGGCGGGTCACGTCTCGGATGTCGCTGACTTTGAAGAGAATTTCCACCAGGTGAAGTCGTTCAGCAGTTGGTAGACTCAGAAGGCAGTCTGCTTCAGGGCCCTTGATGACATGGATGACTGCTGATATGGTTGTGCCGTCGTGTGTAAGTGTCGTAGAAAATTTCCCTAGACAAGGAAGGGGCTTCTTAGCCATCCACGTGTAGACTCTCACAGGTGCGAATGTCAAGGGGGGTCGTGGGCTCATTCTCTCGTATTCAGTAACTGGAATGTAATTTAGAGAGGCACCAGAGTCTAGTACAAACTTTGAGTCGTGATTTCCGACTTTGATGTCCAGCCGAGGGTATCTCTTAAGTTGGTCCGGGTCTGCTGCTAAGTTCAAGTATTCAATGGTATAAACAGAGTCTCGGGATGAGGGTCTGGATTCTCTGGACGGCGACCTCCTCTCCCACCGAGACCGGCGTGACTCCCTGCTGGAGTGTGACGATTCAGGGGACCACTCCGTCTGATCTTGGACAGCTCGCGCATGATGTCTTCGGGTGTCAGACCGCGACACTCTTGGAGCTCTGCTTCGGGTGTCGGATCGTGTAGCACCTGAATGGCTACTTCGTTGCTCCTTGTGGTACTCCCCGCACATTGCTTCGAAATGATTAGTGCGACCACATTTTCGACATCTCTGGCCCGAGGCCGGGCAACTGCCCGCATGAGGGAAATCATACCCACATCGGTAGCATTTTCTCACTCTTTCCTGTCGTCTCTCCTTCCTCCATGGTTCTTGACGTTGATAGCTTGATTGCTCTTGACGTGACGATGCGTGCGACCTCCATTGTTTGTCTCTGGAGTGTCTTCGACTGTCATTCCGGGCGTGAACACGCCGTGCCTGTTCATGACTCCCTTTGTTTTCCGTTTCCATGACGGCGGCGTACTTCTCTGCCTGGTCATAGGCTCGTGTCATCTCCTCTATGTCGTCCAATCCGTGTGGTTTTCTCAGTAGTCGTCTCCTAAGTTGATCCGAATGGCATCCGTCTATTATTTGAGATTTGATAGCATCGTCAGTGGAGAAAGAATCGAATTCACAGTACTTGGCTAGCCTCCGCAGACGCACCATGAAGGCACTCATGGGCTCGTCCTTTCCTTGCCTGGCGGAGTGAAAGGTGTGTCGCTCATAGTCTACGTTTCTCTTGTGAAGAAACTTTTTGTTCAGGACCCCACACGCTTTGGCATAGGTGTCTACGTCAGTCGCAGGCAGGTCTTTGAGTATCTTAACTACCTCTCGCCCCGCCAAATTGCGCAGGATAACCAGTTTCTTTGCTTCATCAGTGACGTCTGACCCTACAATATAGTCCTCAAACCCTTCCAGCCACTCTTGCCATTTGGGGCCCATGCTTCCTTCCGTTGTTACCTTGAGAGGGGCGGGTGCTCTCAAGAGCGATCCACTGGGTGGGAGGGGAGCGTCTTCGTCTCCCATTCTGCAGCGATCTCACTTGTTGTATTGCCAAAGCTGGGTCTCGGTGGTCGCCAATGCTCGTTTGCTTTATCACTGCTAGGTTCTTGTAGTCGCCAATGTTTGTATGCTTTGCCAATGCTCGTTTCTTGCAGTCGCCAATGCTTGTTTGTTTTGCTAATGCTTGTTTCTTGTAGTCGCCAGTGCTTGTTTGTTTTGCCAATGCTTGTTGCTTGCAGTCGCCAGTGCTTGTTTGTTTTGCCAAGCTTGTTGCTTGTAGTCGCCAGTGCTTGTTTTCTTTGCCAATGCTTGTTGCTTGTAGTCGCCAGTGCTTGTTTGTTTTGCCAATGCTTGTTTCTTGTAGTCGCCAGTGCTTGTTTGTTTTGCCAATGCTTGTTGCTTGTAGTCGCCAGTGCTTGTTTTCTTTGCCAATGCTTGTTGCTTGTAGTCGCCAGTGCTTGTTTTCTTTGCCAATGCTTGTTTTCTCACCAGCGCCTGACTTCAAAATGGCCGCCGTTGATTTTCACAGAGTTGTCCTTATTGGGCGCCTGACTTCAAGATGGCCGCCGTTCTTGCAGGCACACACGAGGTTGGCTCTCCGGACTCAATCACTCCAGGTCACACAGCACTCACCGGCGGTCGGCTTCTGGGGCAGCTCACGCTAGGATTCTTTCTTCCACCATCACCACGGACATCAGGTGAGATCGGGGTGGGCTCTCGACTTGCCTCAGCAGTTCCGCGTTTTTCCCGCCGATGGTCTCCTGAACTCGGCGACAGCGCGCCAAAGCTTCCCCTGTGCAGCGCTCTTCTCCAGGGCTATTCTCGCCACGACAGGGCTCTAGGCAGAGTCGGAGTAGGCTCCCGACTTCTGTTCCTTCAGGGCACGCCGATTCCCACGCATTACGCGTGATGCGCGTTTTGGCGCCAACGAGCGCTTTACTTCTTAAGCGCTCCGGAGCTTGTTGCTTTGGTTTCTCTTGGGGCTTCGACAGTCTCCAGTAGATCCCCTTGCCGCTGGCCTCTCACTTCAGGCGGCGGCTTTACTCCTTGCAGCAGCACCTTTCTTTCTTGCTGCTGCTCGGGACAGGACGCTCCTGCAGGCTTGCAGGATTCAGTGGGTGGCAGGCATACCAATCCCACCCTCGTCGCCAGTTGTAGCGTCCAGCTACAATGAAGACAGACACTTGGGATACTTGCCAACAGAGCTTTATTTGCTGTGTCTTCTTCGTCCTCTGTCCCTGCTCTAACTGCCCATATCCTGCCTCTACCCCTCCTCTTCCTCTCGCCCCCTCGCTCCTCCCACGCCCAACTACTAGTGTGCAAACAATATAACAGGTACATTCTCACTGTAACTTATAAAAGCGCACAATTTGGGGTCTCTTTCGATCTTCTACATAACAATTCGGTTGACCTTCTGGTAATCTACCCCTACGACCAGGGCACAAGTCTTAAAAAAAGAAGTGGGGGGACTAACCAGGTTAGACAGTATGCAAGTGAAATCGTGACGCATGCCATCACAGTGCATGATGGCACGCCGCATGACATTGCACATGAAATAACCGGAAGTGACCTCACTGGATGTGACATCACAAGAAGTGACATCTGATATTAAGACCTCATACATGTTTATCAGGTATATCATGAGTACATTTAAGCACATTATGAGATTTAACAAATTAGATTTGGTGTTGGGGTTGAGACAAAAAAGTGGCACAATCCCGATGCAAAATCTGGGCCTCAACTAATAGATTTACAGCTAGATTCATCAAAGTCGCGATTTACGAGTCCTTAATAGCGATTATTAAGGAATCGCTATTAAGGACTTGCAAATCGGGATTCATGTAGAAATCGCAAAATAAATTGCGATTCCTACAGCCTCCTTATTTGCGATTAGCAAATTGCTAATCGCAAATAAGTAATAACTCCCCATTCATTCCTATGGGCCTTTTCATTCCTATGGGCCTTTGAATGGGGAGTCAATCCTTATTAGCGATTAGCAATTTGCCAATCGCAAATAAGGATGCGATTTCAAGGGTGCCAGGGGTGTCCAAAGGACACCCTGTAGCACCCCTGAAATGGGAATTTACACTGATGTTGTGCACACACATGTCCAAAGGACATGTGTGTGTGTAACATGCGACTTAGAATAATGCATTTAAATGCATTTTTCTAAGTTTTTCGCTATTTACCACAAGGTTTGACTTCGTGGTAAATAGCGCTCCTAAATTGCGAATTCACAATTTTTAAATGTTTCATGAATAGCATTTAAGGAATCTCTAATAGAGATTCCTTAAATGCTTATCCTCGCAAAATTGCGAATTCTGTATTAGCGATTTTTGCATTTGGGATGATGAATCCCAAATGCAAAAATTGCACTCGCAAAGGGCCAGATTCTCAGAATCTGGCCCTTTTGCGAGTGCATTTCTCTTGATGAATCTGGCTGTTAGTTTTTTAAACTCTGTCAAAAAGAAATTGGCAACAAGGGGAAGCAAGGTAGTAGATCTGTTCTGCTTAAGTGCTTGCAAAGACTTCATTTTAAAATATTTTATGGGTTAAGGCATCTGCCGCCGAAATGCCCAGTAAATCTCGGGGAACAATAATAATGGTGAGATAACTCTGGAGGTTCACACATTTGCTGGAGAGATCTGTGTTTTGTGAAGTCCCAGATTTGAATCAAAGTAGCAAAGTGGGTTAATATGTCTCTTGCAAAGTTCATCAGGTAAGATGCAGATAACAGATTTGTATTTTGTGTAGATAGTAAAGTGGGTTACTGCTTTTAGCACAGAGAACCTTTTGTTACCTGCAGCTCATAAATTGTAATCAGTGTAATGCAGCACAGTGAGCTATGAAGGACATGTGACTCCTATACCTTGTAACCCTGCTGTCTCATGTAACTCATCTTGTACATTGATTTACACAGGTACATGATTTATTGTCAATGTATAATGGGTATGTTACGTGAAGAGCTCTGACACCCTGCATTGGGTTGCCTAGCACTATAAAAGAAATAAAATAGTGCTATGGAAATATTTGTGTAAATACTGGGACAGACTAACACACCTGACATTCTTACAGTGCATGCATCTCTTATATTCAAGGACAGAAAAAAAGGCACAAGCATGCATTGCTTAAGTACCCGTGAAGAGATAAGCTGTGTTACATTTCCCCTCCCTGGCATTTACATTTAAGTGTGAGGTTCCAGGCAGCCTCCAGTCAGGGTATTCAAACAAAAGGAGGCCTGATGGTCCCTAACTTCCACCTAGCTGTTGGTGAAAATAAGCCAACTCCAGGTCTGCATGTTGCATGGAAAGGGGACACCAATCGGTCACCCCGAACCTATGGTCGGGTGCCCCGATCCCCCTGGGAAACCGTTGTGGGCGGGGGGCATGTCCCGGCCGGTATGCCCATAGCGGCGTGGTCGGAGCACGCCCCGCCGCCTAAAAGGGTTGTCCTAAACACCCGCACGGAAGTCCGTGCACCTATGGGCGGGATGGGGTTGCGGCCCCGCCTTCCCGCTGCTGGTTAAATTTGAATTCATGGGAGCGCCCGGGGGGAGGCGGCCATTGGCCCCTCCCACGGAGGGGCGGCACCCATTACGGATGGGTCGCCCAGGGGGAGATGGCCATAGGCCCCTCCCAGGGGGAGACAGCTATATGCCCCTCCCCAGAATTTCCCGGGGGCCGGATATCCGCTCCGGCGGAAGAGAGTGCGGGGAAAGGAGGGGAGTCCATGCTGTCCTTCTTACGGATACCCTGCACGGGAACTCGGACGACCTTAAGATGGCGTCGAGTGAAAGGGGGCCCCCAGGACAAGGGAAGTTACAGTTGGCTATGAGGGTAAAGTCCTCTGCGCATGCGCCACTCACACGTGAGGGCGGGAATTTGGTGATAGGGACCTGACACCGGTTAAGACCTTGCCGTTGGCTCCTAACGTTAGGATGTACAAATTCGTATGCAATGCATTATGTCATGATGTTAGACTCGGTTACAAAATCTTTGTATTAGAGATTTATTAAGGTTAGCCTGAATACCTGTCTTCATCAAATGTAATGGAAGTTGAATGTGTACATGATACATGAAACGTTTTTAATTTAAAGTTTTAAATTTTGTTTCATATTTTAATAAATACGGCCGGGGGGGGGTGTGAGGCCACCCTGCCTTCCAAAAGTTCAAACTGTGTCTGTCTCCTCCCATTGGGATTGGTGGTGGAAGGGGTGGCGGGCATCCCGGCCCATAAGCGTTCGGACACCTTCCCGGTAAAGTTTGCGCTATATAGAAAAGCATAAATAAATAAATGCGGATGCTTAGCTTAGAATTACTTCTGGTTAGTTGTTCTAAAGGGTAATCTGGTAGATTTAATTGCCAGTCTTCCTGTCATGGGGATGGAGTGAAATTTGCTATTAGGAACGCTTATATTCAGGGCTGGGTTCATTTTTTATTCAAACGCAAATTGTGAGAGAAATTCTAAGAAAAATGCCCAAACGTACTGCCTGTTGGGCCTCCTGCTAACAAACCGCAAAATGTAATCCTCCCTAGTGAAACGAGGTCCAGGGGAAACAAGACAAACCGTGTGATTCACAGGCAGTGTGCATGGCTCTTCCCTGTCCTCACTTTGTAAAGAAGAACCAAATTAAGCACAGGAACAGTGACAAACAGCCCAAACCTGCCATTTCTGAAGTTCACCTCTGCAGTAAATGTGGGCTGAAATTGTGGCCCAATTTAGCTGCATGTGTGAATTAAAAAAAAAAGGGGGCAGCCTTCACCAGTTGCACCTCTTTCTAAATACTTGTGCTGGCCCCCACTTACAAGGTTTCTCTAGGTGGCACTCTTTTTATGTGCCATGCAGAGGCATTTCTAATGAACTGCTCACTACTCCTATCTAACATAGAAGTAAATCGCTTTCCAGTGTGGGAATGGGCAGGAATAACCTCCAAAACTGGTAGTGTTTAAGGGAAGGAGCTTTGCCATGAGGAACATATTTTTATTACAGAGAAAAAGAAAGTGCAACTGCATACATGTGAAGGCATGTTCACATGTTCAGTTGTACTCAGTGTGAAATTTGTGCATGAACACAAGTGTGAATTCACAGAAGATTTCAAGGAGATTGCTTGGATACGTGTGACTATCACAGATATCATGTACTACTATTTAAACATTTGTTCCTAAAGAACAAATTGCATATCTTCGATAAGGCTTTCTCTGGTGGGTACTCTATCTAACTGCAGATTCCTCACCTTTAGACTATCCCCAGGCAGCAAACTGGATCCAGAAAATTCTTCAGCAATAATCATGCACACCAGTAGGGGGCACCACTGGCTCCGGGGTAACATGAGCGGAGGTGCATATCAGGACTACCCCGGCATGCTAATGCCAGTTTCTTGTATTTTTCTCCTTCTATGCCGTCAGACACAAACTATACACCAATTGTTGGTGACAGTGTGTCAATCACTAACTTGTGACCCTTGAAGACCACCAAAGAGGCCACTTTAATGAACAGCGAGGTGGGAGGGCAGTGAGGAATCAATCTGTAAATAGGTAGAGGATACATCAGACAGAGTATTACTGAAGGTACCTTGTTCATCTGATGTGTACTTCTAACTGCAGATTCCTCACCTTTAGAATAGATCCCATAGCAGCACCTCCCAAAGGTGATGGGTCCGAGGAGTGGACTTAGACCAAATCGTCCTGCAGAACCGAGTTTTTATTTTTATTTTTTATAACTTGTTTTTATTAGCAACGTTGCACAATAACACATCTCACAGAGTGTCATACTCACAGATGGCAAGCCATTTGTTTGCTAACATAGGAGATCTTGGCTTAACATTTATGTACAATGCGTTTAGCTGTTACATTTCCTTGAACACTTGTCTAGCCGTGACAGTGCTCAAACGTCTGTCTATCTTGGATTCCTGTGTGCAACTATTTTTTACTCAGGACTATCAAAAACTACAGATAGATAAAAAGGAAAAGGAAAAGCGACAATTTACCTAATGATACAAAGAAGAGGAAAGAGGAAGGTGTGAGGGAAGGGAGTGGCAGCGACTGGTACAGGTCTCATCATGTGCGAAAATTGTTTACTCTTTAGGACTCGGCTGTCAGGTGCCCAGAAGCGTGGAGGGATGGTCAATTCTACCTTCCCTTGTTGTTCGCCTATGTGTGCGTGGGGATAAGAGAGGGGGTTCTAGCATTATCTTTACCCTGTGCAGGTTATGTAGTATCTGGTGTCCCTGTCGGGCCTTCTCCATCTTCAGACTGATCAGCAGTTGAGTGGAGCACCTCTAGCATACGCCCCCATTTGTGCAGCTGCATTCTCATCTTTGCGTACCATTTTCAGGCAACATTCTTCAGCTACTCCCCGCTCCTGCATATCTGCCTACCATTTATCGATATCAGGGCGGCGCATTGTGAATCCAGTGAATTGCAGTTCAACGCTTAGCCACGATCAGGCTTAGAAGTGCAAATTCTCATGCGTGCCTTTTTTGGCACTGGAAGCACTCCTAGCAGACATTTCATAATGGAGGCCTCTACAAGCTCCTCTGTAGCTGTGCTGATCGCCGGCTGCACCTGCTGCCAGTATACGTGAAGTCAGACACAGCTCCAAGTCATGTGGAGGAATGTGACCGGGTCCGTGCCACATCTGGGACAAGCCGCAGATCTCCCAGGAGTAAAAAGTGCCAATTACTGGGGTGTCAGATACGCACGGTGTAGATAGTAAAATTGAGTACGTTTGAATCTAGCATTACTAACTATCTCGCGGATCTGTGCAAGCGCTCTTGTCCACTCACCCTCTGTAAACGGTAGGTCCGTTTCCTACCTGACTCTGGTTGGAGATAGCTCTATAGTACGGTCCACTTTTACTGTTTTATATACACGCAAAATAAACCCTCTCGTGGAGCCCGGGTCGAGGAGCAAGGTCAATGTGTGAGATTCTACCGGTTCGTCTGGAAACAAAATACACATATCGCGAAATGTGCGTGCTATTTTTGCATACTGCAAGAACTGCCCGTCTGGGACCTGGTACCAGTCTTTTGCTTCATCAAACTTTAAAAATACTCCGTACTCAAATAGGTCTCCGGCCGTCAGGCATCCACCTTCGTACCACTTCGTAATATCCATTACCGTTTGGATTTGGCAGAAGCCCTGCAACCACTGCAGGGGGAGCACTTTGACGTATGGGGCCCTCCGAATGACCAGGGTGACTGCCTGCTCACATTGTTCTGCCACTTGTCGAACCACATGGGGGCAGTCTTCAGGGTTCCGAGAACCCATCATGAGGTATCTTGGGAGTTCCATTCCGTTGCATCGATCCGCCAGCAGTTCCTTCTCCCTATTCCGGCCTTCCACACACCACTATTGCAGAAGTCCTGCTAGATAGTAAAGCCTAAAGTCTGGGAGGCCCAGGCCTCTCAATTCTGTATCAAGCTTGAGGACATCCAGTTTTACTTTGCTGCGTCCTCCAGCCTATACTAGTGAGATTAGAAGACTATTCAGAGTATCGAATGTGGCTTTTAGCATTTTGCAGAACAAATTTTGGATGGCGTAGAGGCACCTTGGGAGCATCACCATCCTTGCCAGGGCCACCCTGCCAATGGCCTAGAGAGGGAGCTTATTCCAAAATCTTATCGATTCTTTGAGGCCACCGACAACTTTTCCTACATGTAATGCATACTGCGCTTCCGGCTGGTGAGCCACTTGTATGCCTAGGTATCGAAAATGAGATGGGAGTCGTGCTTCCACTTAGCACCACCTCCGAGGGGGAGCCGGCCGAGCTGTTTGCCAGTTTCCGTTCCCAGTCTGCCATGATGATATTGAGGAAAAACACGTCACTCTCCCTAAATAGTAGATGCAATAGATTTAGAATTTGGACCAGTGTGCCTGTGCTCTGGCCACAGTGAGAATGAAAGAGCTGAAACTGGATCATAAATTCAAAGCTGTTCCAAACAAGGGCACACCTGAAAGAAATCCCCTACCAGCTGGTCGGCCTGTTCCTTTGAGAGTCTCCCCACTTATCCGACCTTTGCCCCCCCATGCTGCGCCAGGGCAAGCTCATTTTTTGCTTTGGTCAATTTCCTCTCTAATTTCCTCCTCGTCCTGCCTATTCTAGAGAGACATTCTCACCGGATCACCACTTTGTTCCCAAAAAAACAGCAACTGTCACTAGAAGCTCTTCTCGAAATGTCGTGTTTCAGAGTGTCTCTGGGTGCAGGCGCCACATCGGACCCAAGGCTGTGCAGGCCCTGGCCCCCAGTCAAGAAGAACTGGAGCGTGGTTCGATAGGAAACGCCTAATAGCCACGCCTGCACCGTGGCTTCTGAGGCTTCTTCCGAAAGTAGAAAGCAATCCAGTCTGCTAGTGACTTCATGTGACGCTGCATAGCAAGTGTATCCTCGTATATGAGGGTGAGTTTTGCGGCAGATGTCAGCACAGCGCAGCTGACTCATTCCCCACCGCAAAGCTGTGGTCATATTTGGTTTGGTATGCAGCCTGGGAGGGTGCCTGTCAAGGCTGCCAACCAACACACAATTAAAATCTCCTGCCCATGTTAACTGTATCTCTACATATGGAAGCAGTAGTCTCTCCAGGTCCATAAAGAACTCCCCGTCATCTATGGTTAGGGCACATTCAGTAGGCATATCTCTCTGCCATCCAGCACACCATGCACTATCACATATCTCCCTTCATTGTCTGCTGTGTAGTCATGTACTTGAAATGGAACTTGCAGGCCCCCAAACTATTACCCTCTTTGCATAGGTAGAGTAAGTAGATGAAAATAATTGCCCCCTCCACTTCCTGTGAGGTTTTTGGGCCTCAGAATCTGCCAGGTGGGTCTCTTGCAGCATAGCCACCTGTACACCCTACAGAGTGCCCTTCTGTGTCCTCGGCGTGGGGCTCCAATATAGCTGTCTTAGCAGACAGTTTGTTTAGGGTCGTCTTCCGTTTGGAGACCTCACTCTATAGCTCTGCAACATTCTTTTCCGTGACTGAGGCTCGTTCCCCAACAGCATGGATGTCAACCCGCAGTAGCTAAACATCCGGTGATACAGCATCAATCTTGGCTTGCACTGCTGTACTAGACGGTTCTATTGCTGCAAGTATTTGAGCACCTGTGGGGACCTTGTGTGCACTGTCGTCCCCATAGGACGGCTCTCGTGTGGTGTCCACTTTCGATGTTCCCCCTTGTGCTGTATATTGATCCATTTTGTTTGCTGTGCTCCTCTTTGCAGTCTGTACTTCCCCATTTCTGCACGCATGGAGCGACTCCACCCTGGTCGGGGGATGCAGGTTCGAGTTAGGCATTACCTGCTCGGGCCCGACAGGTGTGCTTTCTCACTGTGAGAGATCAGTGGCAGCTCCAGTACTTGTATTGCATAGACTTATGTCTAATAGGCAGGGCCATCGCCTCTTGGGGTCTGGCCCCGTTGTCCTAGCCCTGGCCTCTAGTGGACCACTTGGGCGCACTTCCGCCAGGTCCCAGACCGGCACCCAGCACTGTTCCTGCTTTTGGTGAGCATGCCACACTGCTTGGCCCCTGCATGGGCCTCTGCCCCGCTAGGCCCCTCTGCTTTTCTGCTGCTCTCCCACGCAATTCGACCACTGGGGAGGGACTCCATTCAGCGGGGCCCAGTGGTCTGCTCCTCAGCTGGTCTTCCCACAGGGGCTACAGTTCCCACTGCAGCAACCCGTGGTGATCATGCAGGTCAGGCTGGCCTGTGCCATCCAGACAGGTGCTCTCTCCATTAAGGCTTGGCTGCGCACTAGCCTCAGCGGCCAAGGCAGGCCTGTCACCACTTTAGGTCCTGGCGCGGCTCACCGATCTTGGTCTCCTGTACCACACCCCCCTTCAGGCCCTCCCGTCTCACCTGGGTCTCGCAGGGGCAGGTGGCTCCACTTCCTCAGTTATTGAAGGGGGGAGGCCGAGCGGGGGGAACCACGATTTATCCCAGCGTGTCTTTGGCATTGGCGGCCGATCATTCTACTTTGCAAATGTGCATAAACAAGGGGATTAATTATGTTGGTATATATGATGTTACAACGCAAACAATCACAACGCATGATTTTACAATGCGGTTTTTCCATCGAAACTACCATTACATCACACGATTTTACAACGCATGCCATTGCAACGCATTTTCAAAAAATACCATTACAACGCATTCCATTACAAAGCATACCATTGCAACGCATAATTCTTTTAGGGCAACAGTAGGGAAAGTGTTGGATAGTGTAGGGGTAAAAATTACTATTCCCACTCCAGTGAGTGCAACAGTAGGGTAAGTGTTGGATAGTGTAGGGATGAACATTACTATTCCCACTCCAGTGAGTGCAACAGTAGGGAAAGTGTTGGATAGTGTAGGGGTAAAAATTACTATTCCCATCTGCCCCAAAGCCCATACCCACCCTAAAACTAAAAAAATCTTCATTACTTACCTAATGGCATGCGTTGTAATGGCATGTGTTGTAGTGACATGCGTTGTAATGGCATGCGATGTAAAGGCAGTTGTGTTGTAACAGTTGCGTTGTAAAAGCAGTGCGATGTATTGACTGTGCTGTAATGGATGTTTCCCATTGTGCTGTAGTACAGCTGTCTTTCATTCGTTCCGCTGCCAAAGCAGTCTTTTCACAGAATAGCCAAAAGGCACATCCATAGATGTTTGCAGGTCAGCAGAAATCCTAGTTGGTTTCATTTGACTGTGCTTTCCAAGCACAACTTTCATGCCAATAGCCCTACCAATACAGTTGGTTGGGGTCAAGCCGGTCTGCAGCATGTACTTTGCAGCATCATGGCCATCATGAATAGTCTGGGCTGGGCTAAGGCAGCCATTAGATCCTCTAGGACCATCGATAAAACATTACTGGCCATGTCACACAAGGCATGTGTGAACTGGCATGTTAAGCAAACTGCGCTGATATATCTAAATATTGAACTGGCTGAAGAGAGTAGCTTTTTACAAAAGAAATCCATTTTCTAAAAACCATATACGGCAGATTGACCGGAAACAAATCATGGTTGAGCTTGAGCCTTGGACGATCAGGATCTCAGGTATCAGATGTCTGTGCTGCCGAGCTACGGGTCGACTGACTGACTGACATGAACATGACTTAGCTCATGTAGACATGGCATCAACAGGGGCTTTATTAAATGGTAGTAGTGGCTCAGATGAAACGGGTTTAAGGATTTCACGTCAGCAAATTTGCTTTTGACTCAACGGTGGGCAACTGTAGCTCAAGTGCCTTAGCTGCCCTTCGAACCACCATCGCAAATGAGGCTCTTTCCTCATCACCGGTTTGAAGAATCCAGCTCTGTTTCGGGGGACACATCTAGCCCACTATTCCTTTCACTGATAAGATCTAATGTCTTCAGGAACCTAGTGCACCAGAGCCAGAACCAAAAATTGCATGGATCTTCAATTGGTAATAGAGGTTTTGGATCATAGTCGGGTTGAATTAGACTGTTTGCAATTTTGTGATCTTATAGAGCAACATTGGTCAGGATTGGACTGACGTCAGCTTGGGGTCCGAGACTGGTGTCAGGACCATATCTTCTATGAGTGCTGGCGAAGTCAGTGCTGGCACTGGTACAGAAGGAGCTGTTACCAGTGTAGAGTTCTTTTTCCAGATCTCTGTCATCTTGCTTATGGCCTATCCTACTGGGCTGGCCATACTCAATATCTAATATTGGCAAAAGCTGTAAGGCTCTAAGGACACCGGGTTAGATTATTCAGTCATCAGTTGTACAATTGCCCTTAGCACCATGATGCTCAATCAGAAAAATTAACATTGAGTAATTTTAGTGGCTGGGCTAGAGTGCACCTGGACAATGTGATTAAGGCTACGTCTGTTACCCTACTTGGCCTGGCACTTTTGGAATGATGTGGTACCAAAAAATACAGAGTTCTACATTTGGACTTGCACTTATACTGACTCCAAAATATTGACTTGTACTTTATCATTGAGTCAAAGATTTGTAGTCAGAATGGGAAAGCTCTAATTCCTTTTGTCTGCTTACTTTAACGATACCGTGCACATCAATATTTTGCATTAGATAAATATGCAGGTCAATATGTCTTTGTTTGATATTTTGGGTAATGGAAGGGGGGATCTGCACACCGCAATGTATGGGAATAGATACAGTTTTAGTGTAATTAAAATGTATGTTGTAACTGAGTTTTTTTGCGTGCGTACATGTGACGAGAATTGGTGCCCTCCACCCTCAGTGGTATGAACAGTAAAAAAGGGTCTAAGGACAACCAAGGACTACATGTAGCACAGCTCTTAGGCTAATAAGGCCTTTACAAATTAAACATCTTATTCTCACAATATGTTGCGAATAACACAAAAGACGATTCAAACATGTGTGTTTCAAAATTTCATTTCAGAAAAATAAGATAGTAATCTAACCAAACTCTGTCTGAATAACAGTTAAGGCAATATATTCACAAAAAATCAATCAAAATGAGAAGAAAGTGAAAACAAACATCTTCATAATGTCTTCACATATGCATTTTTCCATATAACAAAATCAAATCAAAATCAACAGTTAACCCTTGGAGTCACTCTGGTAGTCCCAGGATCAACCAGCAAGGCAGGTCTTAAACAGTAGAAAGTCCTCTGAGGGTACTAGGCAGGCTTCAAGCAGCAAGGCAGTCCTCTGAGGTACAACGCAGGTCTCATGAAAACAGGGCAGTCCTCTGAAGGCCAAGGCAGGCCTTACGGGGTCCTCTACAGGTCCAGGAATGTACTGAAGGGTTGGCCTCAGGGTCTAATATTAATACCTGGTGTCATCCTTTGAAGTGGGAGAACATTTAGACTCCCCCACACATCTAGTTCTGGAATATTCTTTCCTCCCCTGCCCAGGCTCCAAGAGGTCTAAGGTGGCAAAGGACTGGTGTCAAGTTGTTTGTGAATGTGCTAGAGGCAGCACCTTTAAAATGTGTAAGAGGGGCAGGTAACAGCTCTGCCCTTCCAATGCTGGCAGGATGGCCAATCCTACCAATATCTAGTTCCCCCTTTGTTTCACTGTCTGGGAGGAATGCACAAAGGCTAACTGCACTCTATTTACAGTCATGTGATCCAGGACACAGGCTTCAGGGACTAAATGGTTAGGACAAGAAAATGACAACTTTCTAAAAAAAAAGACACACAAAAGATGGACGGAATGCAGAACAAATCAAACATTCACCCCCAGTCAAAAGATCTGGGTAAATCCATCATTCTTTTGCTCAAAGGCCACCCCAGTTTAGACCCAGTCATATGCAAATCAGTCTTGACCCTGATTATCATGGTATTAGTCCAGCCCGAACTGACAAGCCAGGTTCAGCCTGAACCAGAAACAAGCATCCTGGTACCGGCTTTGGGATATAACCGCTCATCAGCCATGCTAGCTTGAATCAAGTGGCACAGTGAGACCAAGACACACGTCTGGCCATAGCCAGCACACTGAGGGCAAGAAAGCAAAAGTCACGCAAATGGACAGAATGCATAACAAATCAAACTTTCACTTCCAGTCAAGAGATCTGTGTTAAATCCATAGTTCTTTTGTTCATCATGCAACCCCAGTTTAGACCCAGCCATATGCAAATCAGTCTTGACTCTGCTCCTCATGGAACAGACAGCCCAAAGTGGCCAGCCAGATCCTCCCTGGACAAGAAACAAGCATCCTGGGACCGGTTTCGGAGTATCACCCCTCATCAGCCAGGCTAGCTTAAATCCAGTGGCATAGTGAGCATACTTGGCATCCACCATGCTATTCCATGTTCCGACCCATCTTTGAATTGAATTGAATTGAAGAGGTTCTTGTATAGCGCGTGGCTACTCGGAAGCATCCCAGCGCTTGATGTTGAACAGAAGGGAAAAACAAGGATCTGAGATGAGGGGGCTAACTCCTCTGTATCTTGGGAAACAGTGCTGTTTTAAGCTGTTTTCGAAATGCCAGCAGGCTGGGTTCTAGGTGAAGTGAAAGCGGGAGGGCATTCCACAGCCTTGCTGCGTTTCGGGAGAAGAGACGGTCCCCAGATCGGGCTCTGTTGGTCCTGGGTATTGTAAGGAGGTTTTGCTGTTTAGAACGAAGAGCCCTAGATGGAATGTATGGTCTGATCATATCATTCAGAATGGGGGGGCCATTCCCATAGAGAGTTTTATGGACCAGACAGAGGGTTTTGAAATGGACCCGCTCTTTTATTGGGAGCCAATGCAGGGTCCTTAGTGAGGGTGCTGCTGAGGTACGATGGCTGGTACCAGTGAGTAGCCTTGCTGCGGAGTTTTGGGCTATCTGAAGTTGTCGGGTAACTGAAGTGGGGGCTCCTAGGTAAAGTGCATTCCCATAGTCCAGCCTTGATAAAATGAGGGACTGGACTATGGTTTTCTTAGCAGTTTCGGGTAGCTGGGGGAGGGTTTTGCGGATGGTTTTCATTAAACCGAAGCAAGTAGCCACTGTCTTTCTTGCTTGGATTTTGAAGGACAGCTCCGTGTCGAGCCAGAACCCAAGGCTTTTTATCTCAGTTTTTGGGGTGGGCCCGGGTCCCATGCAAGGAGGCCACATAGAGAGGGTGTTAAAGGTGGCCTTCCTTCAGAGCAGCATCAGCTCGGTTTTTCCTCCGTTCAATTTCAGATGGGATGCATCCATCCACTCTGCGACCGCACCCAGGCAGTTGCAAAGATTGTTCGGGGGGGAGTCTGCCTGGTTAAGGGAAACTACTAGCTGGGTGTCATCAGCGTAGCTTACCAGTTGGATTCCGAAGGGGGCCACTATCTCTGCCAAAGGTGCCATGTACACATTAAACAGTGTGGGGCTAAGGGAGGAGCCCTGTGGTACCCCACACTGTAATGGCACTGGAAGGGAGCAGTTGGTGTCTGAGAAGACCTTACAGAATCTATTGCTAAGGAATGACTCAAGCCACTCAAGGGCCTTACCTGTGACTCCAATTCTCTCTAGACGGGCTAGGAGGACACGGTGATTAACCGTGTCAAAGGCGGCGCTGAGGTCCAGGAGGATAATGGCCGCGCTGCCACCTGAGTCCAGAATCCTCCTGGATACCTCGACCACCCTCAACAAAGCTGTTTCGGTTCCCTGTCCCTTTCGTAAGCCTGTTTGGGTGGGGTGTAACAGGTTATAGGACTCCAAATAGGATGCCAGTTGTTTATTCACCCACTTTTCAGCGAGCTTACTAATGCCAGGGAGAAGGGAGATGGGGCGGTAATTGGAGAAGTCATCAGGGTTGAGATTTGGCTTTTTCAACAGGGCCTTTACCATGGCTAGCTTCCAGTATTGAGGCACTGTGCCAGACTCCAGGGAAGTGTTGACAAGGTCAATGATATTTTTGCTAACATGGGGGAGGGCTAATTTCAGGATGGACATGGGGGCGGGATCGAGGGGAGAGCCACTTTTTATGGAGTTGAAAAGGGAAGGGAAAAGATCGTCACTGAGCGGATGGAAGGATGCAAGGTGAGGTATGGTAGAATTAATGTCATCCCTCAGAGGAGGGTAGGATTCAGCTGCTGGGAGTGGAGGGAGAGAAAGAAGAATCTTTTCAATTTTCGTGGCAAAGAAGTTTGCTAGTTCGTTACAACGAGCACCAGATTCTTCAGATGAAAGCTCGGAAGAGGGGGGATCGGGGGCCCTTGTCAAGGTTTTTACTATTCTGAACATTTCTCTGGGAGCGTTGGTGGATTTTTCAATTTTTTCAGCATAAAAGGTGGATTTGGCTACATTAAGTGCAGTTTTATATTTCTTGATTGTAAGTTTGTATTTAATTTTCTTCTCCTCGTCGAAGTGTTTTCGCCATTGTCTTTCCTCTCGTTTGCATTCCTGTTTAAGGGACCTTAGGTCTGAGTTGAACCAATGCTGTTTATTCGGACTTTTTTTCTTTGAGATACATTTTTTGGGGAGCACACTATCTAATGATTGTTCTATCCATTGATTGAAGTCAGTATTGGCCCTATCGATATTCTGGTTGGCCGTAGGTTCGTTCTGCTTCAGAGATTCTATCCAGTCACTGGGTTCTAACTTTGTCCAGCGCCTACCTACGGTTTTATGGGGGGGTTGATTGGTGCAAGGTCTGTTAATTTTCCATGAAAAGGGTATTACCATATGGTCTGACCAGGGGATAAAATATGGTACAGATGTAGACAATTCAGCAACGTTGGAGAATATTGGATCTAAAAGATTCCCTTTAGAGTGAGTAGGGTGTTGAACAATCAAGTTAAGTTGGCATGCAGCTAGGTCTTTGGTTAATTCCGTAGCAATAGTGTCCAAAGGGTTGTTAAAATGGACGTTCAGGTCACCTAGCACTATAAAATTAGAGACCATGGTGGCTGATTCCAGAATTGTTTCAGTTAGCCCTTCTATAAATTGACCAATCTGGCCAGGTGGACGGTAGATTAAGAGACCGGAGATTGAGAGTTCTGAGGAGTGGGTGATGGAGAATTGTGTACTCTCACAGTCTGGGATGGTGCTATCGATCAGGCGACAAGCTAAGTGTTCCCTGTATAAAATGGCGATCCCTCCGCCAACTTTAAGTTCTCGGTCTCTGTGCTGGATCAAATATCCAGCAGGTAGGGCCCGGACGATGTCGGGGCCGGAGGACGAGCCGAGCCACGTTTCTGTTAAAAACAGAATGTCCACGTTTAGATCTTCGATCAGTAGTGCGATTTCCGTGGCATGCTGTGGTAAAGAGCGGCAGTTAACCAGTGCCAACTTTAAAGAGGTGTCTACTGTCCTGTTTTTAGGGAGTGGTGTGGTTTTTATGGTAGCCTCTGTAGTCCTAAAAGAGCAGTTGTTACAAGAGAGGCCACCGAGCCCAAGGTCCATCGAATGGTTGCATGATGATGGAAGCTCCCTGTTGAGCGAGAGTAGTGTCAAGCGGGAGTATGTTAAAGGGCATGGGGCTGGTATACCAGGGGTCGTGGGCCCTGGGCACGACTGTGCGCGAACGGGCGCAAACGGGCATGATTCTGGCACGACTCCGGCGCAGGTCCAGCGCGTCCGCAGTACGCGTCCGCTGCGCGGAGTCATGACCGTTTTTCTTTATAGCGCGCGATTCGCCTGGCCCACACCCAATATGGCCGCCAAGTTCGAATACTAGCCCTCGGCGTCGTTGCTCAGCCGAGGGCGGTCCGGGTAGGGGAGGGGCACAGAGCGCTTGGGAGCGCTGAGGAGTCTCTATTCTGAAGCGCTTTTTGATCAAGCGCTAGATAACACGCTAGGGAGATGCAAGTTTTAAAAAGTGCTTTTTAATCAAGCACGAGCGAACAAAGTTAAAAATACAATTCCTAGGGTGTCAAGGCAAAAGTGAAAGAAAGAGACCTCCCGGCTTCCGCCCCAGGAGGGAAAAGGGTCCTTCTGATGGTAATCGCTGGAGGATAAGTCCTACTTCCTTTTTATACCGCTGCTAGAGCGCGCGATTCGCCTGGCCCACACTCAATATGGCCACCAAGTTCGAATCCCAGCCCTCGGCGTCGATGCTCAGCCGAGGGCGGTCCGGGTAGGGGAGGGGCACAGAGCGCTTGGGAGCGCTGAGGAGTCTCTATTCTGAAGCGCTTTTTGATCAAGCGCTAGATAACACGCTAGGGAGATGCAAGTTTTAAAAAGTGCTTTTTAATCAAGCACGAGCGAACAAAGTTAAAAATACAATTCCTAGGGTGTCAAGGCAAAAGTGAAAGAAAGAGACCTCCCGGCTTCCGCCTCAGGAGGGAAAAGGGTCCTTCTGATGGTATGCAAATCAGTCTTAACCCTGCTTCAAAATGATTGATTTAGGCCCAGATCTCTGTACTTGGGGTGAATGTTTGACTTTGTTAAGAATTCCGTCCATCAATTGTTCTTTTTGAAACTTTCTGAAAGTGGCATTTTCAGAATTGTGACTTAAAGTGTGATTTTCCATTAAAGAGGATTTAACATTACAATTCTTTCTAGAACAAACATGATATTTCTATCTGTCCCCAATCAAAAGGTAGCACATATTAAATGTAATAAGGTAACCCAATGTTATCCTAGGGGGGTGGTAGATCTCACAGTAGTGAAAATGAAGTTAAGAGTTTTTCACTACCAAGAAATGCAAAATCTTTTAAATAGACTGCACTCTGCCATATGGGCCTCTTAAGGCCTACCTTAAGGATAACTTATATTTATTAGAAAAGGGTTAACTGCAAGGTCGAATTGGATGTTGAAAACTGCACACAGGCTGCAAAGGTGTCCTGAGTCATGTTTTAAAGGGCTACTTAAGTGGGTGGCACAATAATTGCTTCAGGCCCACTAGTGACATTAACTTCACTGGCCCTGGGTACATGTAGTGCCACTTTACTAGGGACTTAAAAAGTAATTTAAATATGCTAAGTGGGTGTAACCCAGTTTTACCATGTTTAAAGGAGAGATTGCAAGCACTTTGGTACTGGTTAGAAGTAGTAAAGTGCACATAGTCTTAAAGCAAACAAAAACGAATTTCAGCAAACAGGAGGTAATCAAGCAAAAAGTTTGGGGAAAGACCACGCCATAGCTGTCAGGTCTAACAGTAGTGCAAGAAATGTAAACTATTTAAAACAGTGAATGAGATTTCCTCTCCAGCTGTATACAGACTCTTCTGAACTTGAAAAACTGTGCTTAAATGTGTCTATTTTTCTACTACTAAGGTCAAGAGAATTAGGCAGGTAATTCCAACTACCTACTTTCCCTCTTTTAAGACTACTGCTACTTCTTCCACACAGCAATTTGTTCTATTTCTCATCTGAATACTGATTCAACTGTCAAGTTACTGTCTAATCTCTTATGGGCCTCCCAACTCCACCATTCACATAATTAGGTTTAGGAGAGTGCTTTTCTAATTTAGATCATATTGACTTTTAAATTCTGGAGCTCTGTCTCTCTTACACATTCCCTCAGATGAAACAGGATCAGTAGAGTGGTCGTGCACTCAGCCACCTAGGTCCAAATGTGTGGAATAACATGCCAGTGCATCTAAGTCACATTCAAGGCCAGCTGACCTTCAGCAAAACTCTTAAAATATTATGTTGTTGTCAAAGCATTTTTTCAGATTTCCTCAGCACTGTGTTGCGATGTGTGTGTATTTATTTCTGTCACCAAGAGGCCCTCAGAAGTGAACATAGCATTTTACAAATTCATTTTGAAAAATAAAATCAGCATATTCAAGATAGACTCTTTTTTATTCGACTATCATAAATAATCTCTCTTTTTGTTACCTTTGCAGTCTCCTCTGGAAGTTAAGGATTATGCCCAAAACAGTATTTATATCTCTTCATCTAAATAAGCCCATTGAAACTTTGGACCCAGAGCATTACCACCTTATCTTCTCCCTGTCATGGACAAGTTCTAGAACCATTTGAGGCCTTGCCGTTTCGAAATTATTTATTTTTCCTTAATCTTCGCGAATGATTTTCAGGCTGGTTCTCATCTGCACCACTGTATTGAACTGGTCCTAATTTTTGACCCTGATGATTTTAGGATAGTGTCCAACAGCACCAGTCTTTTGGTGCTTATTTTATTGGATACCAGTGCAGAATTCAACACTGTCCATCCTAAGATCTTGGTCGACTGCTTCCATGAAGTGGATGTAACGAGCGATGCCATAACGTGGTTTAGATCTTTCTTAACTGTTCCAATTCAGGCTACCTCCCTTCCTCTCCTTAGATCACCTTTCCACCAGATAAACTGTGGATTCCCAAGAGAGCCACACCTTCTTAACGCATCTTTAAGGTACACCTGGGGCTTCTGGCCAAGCACATTTAATCTATGGGCCTCAGTATTTTGATCTATGTATATGACACTCACATTCATTTGAAAATGAGAGTAGATCAGAATATATCTTGCAGCGCCTTGACGCCCCTGAGCTAAGTTCGTGCTTTACAAAGCTTATATTCATTCATTCATTCAGAGGTTTAAAATATATCTGGTGGCAGCGAGGGACAGGGTGCTGATTGGTAAGATAAAAAGTATGTGGGCTGACTCTTTTTGCCCCCAAACATGGGCCTATAACCTACATAAGTAAATAATCTGTGATGATTGCTAGACAGAAGTTATTTAATCAAGTACAAGGGAAGGCAGTGTCTCCCTTGTGTTTCTTCCATATGAGAGTTCGACTACATGATGGAAAACTGTGATTTCCACTATCATTGGCACCAGAATGGAATGAGTCAAAGAACTTTACTTCGTACCACATAAGAGTCATTTGATTACACCGAGGTTATTTTTATTTGTTTTTTAAATCTAAATATGCTTGCCTGTGTGCTTTTTGGAGCAGCAATTCTCTATTCGTTGCCAAGCAATACCTGATACACTTTCAGCAGTGTCCTGTGGGCAGTGTATGGGTCAGCTTTTCTAAGGTCACACTAAACCTTTACCATCCCGAAGGGCACTGGGTTCTCTCTCTCAAGTTTTATTGATTGCTCCCCCTAATCCCAATGTGATTAAATAGGTTGCAGCTCATTTCTGTTCTCGCTCCCACCTAATGGAACTTTCACCCTACTGTCGTCAGTCTCCAACCTGGTTTCTTATTTCTTTTAAAAATCAAAAATTGGTTGTTTATATCCTCCTAATTTGTAATATGTTTCTTTCAGTGGTTGTGTGTCTTGTCTAATTCCAGGATACAAGATGATAGCAATCAGGGCTAATGGAATTATTTGGTTTTGGAGCTGTCGTATTTTCCACTTAACTATAATTTGATGTATCTACACATACTTAATCTTCTGCAGCATAATTTGTAGATGTCAGCAAAATATTGTTTCCAGCAGAAATGGATCACAAATTACTAAAAACCCAGAACACAGTGCCACATATTGGCAGGCACGTAGCAGAAGTTAACTATTTGCTGTATTAAGATTGGAAATATTCATTAAAGTGTTACAAAATATTTCTCAAATAGTATTAATGTCCCTAATTGATGGACTAATAAATATTTATCTGACCCACAGAGAAAAGAATGCAAGAGGGCCACAAAATTTCACACACACAATTTGCATGTTCTTTCTACTTAATTCAGTCAGCCTTTCCAAATAGTTTGTTGCACCACCCTCACGATCCCAGTATCCCCTGTAATGCTGCATAACATAACTTAACATAACAAAACTTAATCTACATAGGATATTTAACCTTTTTATTTAACTTTTCCCTTCCCCCCTTAAGGTTCGCGCCAGAACACTCCCTAGAATATCTGTGCGCTGTACAAATTTCATTAACATAACATGACATAACTTAACATAACACAACATGGTACACTCTCAAGGCCACACTCTTTCAAAGTCTGCAGATATTTGGAGAAGACTACACATGATAACTTTGAATAGTGGAGCAACAGGATGGTGGGGAAGGGGATAGTAGATGGAAATATTTTGTCGTTTTTTAATAGCCAATGTTCATTGGGAGTTGCTAGCAACTGCTTTATCTAAGTGCGATCTTTAATTCCAAATTCAGGGCCAATAAATACAACAATTCATCAATTCTCTGATGAGGGAAAGCTTGTGGAAGAAAACTCAGAAAATAGAATATTTGTGTACAATGGCAGGGCTTACATTCGAAACCTTGCCCAACCAAATCTAACTTTCACCATTCTAAGACTGATAAAATAAGCACCTCTTTGTTGTAAAGGACAGAACTTTGTATTGTGCACTAGTTAATTTACAGTTATTTACTTTTTTGATTTTACGGTATGGGGGAAGGGAACAGAAATAGGATTCAGTAGGGTTTAGCATCTATGGAATAAAAAATTCTTATTATGGTTTATCTCAGGCACAAAACATCTTTTCCATTTGGAAAAATCGCTGCAAACCTACTTCAATCTGCAATGCCCCCATTCTAATCTACAAAGCGTGCCTGCAATATGCAGAGTTGTTGCCAGAAGGTGCATCAAAAATATTCCTTTTCAAGCCATTTTTTTCCATTAAGACAGGTGGGCGTGTCCTCCATGCTAATGGAGGACAATGGCATGCTGAAAACCTTTGCTACTACACCTCAAGCTACAAACTCTAGAAAGGATTGTGTCCACAAACCCTGCACAGACAGTACAAAGTGTAGCATAAAATGATGCCCCCCCCTGCAGAAAGTTGTTAGGGTTCCTGAGTCTACCATACCTCAAATAATACGTTAACCTTAGGTTGAATGGGGACCCTAGGAGGGCATGGGTCCCACTGCACCAGAGGTTCTTCAGGGGCCTGTGTTACACCCGAGACAGTAACTATTTACAAAGAGAGAGCAGCCCTTGACAGACTGTTACAGCAATCAATCAGTGGTCCCACAGAATCACTCACTTCTCTCATGAATGCCTACCCCAAAGCCTCTTGGTTTTAAGGGCATTAGTAACCACGTCCCTTTAAGAGAAAGGTTCCCCAATGATGAGGCTTCCTGAAAGCAAACCAAGGTGAGATCTGTTGCCCAAAGCAGGACTATTTATTCGTTTCACATTTGCAAGACTGAAGGGTGATACCTACAACCCACATCACCCATTTTCATGAGGTTTCCACACCTAAATAAAGGGATGTGTGGTAAATGTCCTCACCACTGTTCTTCAATAGATAGACTGTCCTATGACTTCTGTGACATCATAGAATGCCTGTCTGACTCTCTGGCTCACTGTGTCTCTCTCTACCTGACTGTGGCAGTTTGTCAACTCTGGCTGAGCTGCTAACTGCTGGCTCCTGGTGGGGTCTACTCTTGTACTTGTTATCTTGGAAGGAACTTACAATAAAGAATCTTACCTACACAGTGGACTGTCCATCTTTCTTTACTACATTTTGGCGACGAGGATGGGATTCGAACCCATGCGTGCAAAATGCCTGTCTGACTCTCTGGCTCGCTGTGTCTCTCTCTACCTGACTGTGGCAGTTTGTCAACTCAGGCTGAGCTGCTAACAGCTGGCTCCTGGTGGGGTCTACTCTTGTACTTGTTATCTTGGAAGGAACTTACAATAAAGAATCTTACCTACACAGTGGACTGTGCATCTTTCCTTTACTACAGGATAATTATCAGTAACACGAATACAAACAACATTTTGCTGCCAATAGTGGACTAGTGTCCTGCATAGGAAGTAGCAGCCAATCCAGCAATGGCAGCAAGAAGGGAACGTTCAGTTCTTAATGTAGTCTTGTGTCTTGTGGCATGAACATTTAATCCAAGGGAGACTGATTTACAATATTGAGGGTGACGTGGTGCATTCAGTTGTTGGTCAACACACCTTTCTTCAATGACAAGATTAAACTGGATGACACTCTGAAGAGTGTGGCTGGATTACAAATGGATGTTGACCCTTTACCCGTACCATTTCTTTTGGCTTATAAGATGATCCATGATGAGTTGATCCTAGTTTACATAGGCCCTGATTTCGAGTTGGTCTGTCTATTATGACCCGTGCGTAAACCCCTGTTTATGCACGATTCTGAGTTGTTAGGTATTTAACGCATCCGATAATTATCGAATACATTAAATACTTTAACCTTCGGTACATTTTTGCAGCACAAACCTGCCCACATTCACAGGGCAAAAGTATACGGTATTCACCATATTATGTGTTTTTTGGTGTGTTAAATACACAAATCCACATGTTATTCCCCCCAACTCATAAAAGTTTTTTTTATCAACCTTATACATAACATACCTTGTGGTATTGTTATTTCTCAGGTAATACACTAGCATAGTTAGTGGGGGGTGTTCAAGTGGGGGAGATACGCCCTGGGCAGCACTGGTTTTGGAGGCAGCGGCCTCCTCCCATACTTACATTCCGTCTCAGGACGCGAATCGCCAGCGCCCCCCAACCCCAACTCATAATCAGGGCAATAATAGGTAGTCTCCTGTATGCAATGGACAGATGTCAGCCCTTAAAAAAGTGACTCTCACAATCATTTTTGATACAACTGACCATAAATGCCACTAAGCTGTCCACAGAGTGCAGAATGTAATTAAGGGTGTTACCCGTAAGCGAAATGTTCTCGTTCCTCAGCAGTTATCAATAGACTCCAAAAGGTATACTAATGGTCCTGCCCAATTTGGGGTTATGTAGCGGTTTATACTTTTAATATTTCTATTCAATGTACACGAAAGGCTATTGGGAGATATTTTCTGGAAGCATGGTCTGCATGCTGCATTGTTTTGCTCTTCAAAGGCTGCATTCACAGCTCTGATTTAAGTATGTTGCAAGTATCAATATTGCTAGTGTAGAATCAGATGATGCAAAATTAGGACAAGACAGAAATAGTATTTGTGAAGGCTGCCTATTGCCAAAATTAGGACATAACTCACAAGTTGTGTTTGTCAATATCCTGGACCTGCAAACTGTGGTTTTGTTGTCAGCTGATCTATATCAGGTCAAATTGAAGCTGTAATCATAAGAGAGTTTTATAATCTCCATTCAATTAATAGGCAGAGGTAAACTTCAGAACAAGAGTTTGTATCAATGGATGAAGGAATACATTAACATGTTGAGACTATATCATCCAATCGTACACTTTGGGCCAGATTTTTAAAACTGTCACCCAACGCAGTGCAGCAGCCAAAAATACTGCACTGCGTTGCGTGACAGGGAGGGAGCAGGAGAGCACTACATTTACAGAGATATGTCTCTCTCCTCCCGTCTCTCCAAGTCTACCATGGGTTTTGGACAAGAAGACTTCTTTTCCTGTACAAAATACTATGCCTAGACAAATTTGAACACTTTTCCTGTTTTTTAAGTGTGCTCCACACTGCAGCCGCATGCAAAGTCGGAAAAGAAAGTAGAAATAAAAGCATTTCTCCTTTTAAAGACTCATTTGAAATGGCGCCTGTTTACAATTGTTTATAGAAAGGCTTTTGCATCAAAAAGCATGTGTGGTTGCATGGGAAAGTCCATGTACCACCCATGTAACGCCCCCTTAGTGCTAAGTAATGCAACGCAGTGTTTCGCACTGCGTTGCATTACTTTTAGGGTACTTTAAAGTGCAAACAAGTATTGCACTGAAAAGTAAAGTAGGAAAAAGCATTTTGTGCTGATCAGCATCACTTTCGTGATGCTAACCTAGTGCAAAATGTTTGCAATTCTACCCCGAAGGATTTACTTAGATGGTTTTGCACGTTATGCTATGTGCAGAATGCAATTTCTCAGATGCTGAGACAAGTTTCATGCAACCGAAGGCTCCCATTTTTCGTCAAGTGGTGTTTCACTTTCTACATAAGTGTATCATTATAGTGCACGATGGAATCCATTTGATGGGGCCTATGTATTGCAGACCTGTTTAGCACTGCTTTATGGAGCTAAACCATATAATCTTCAGGCAGAAACTTATTGGCTCTAATTGGCCCATTACTCTACAAGGGAGGAAGGGTGGATATGCATTTTAGTAGGTCCTTGCACCAACACATGAACACTAAACTAATAAGCATTGATGCAGCCAGGACTGTATACAAGGAAAAGCTAGAGGCGCAGATGCAACCTGTGAAAAACAGAAGCTGAACTGCACCTTGATGTTTTAAGCACACAGTTGGCACCACGACTCTTCGAGAGGCACTTCTTTCCAGCAAAGACCAGCCCATGGGAAGTGGGGGCAGAAGCCTTATTTTCTCCCACTCACAGCATGTTATATGAGATGTCATCAGTGAAGTCATCAATGATATAATTTAACATGTAATGACTGATGCAATATGTGTAGGCAAAAAACAATGTTTCAATCGGTAATCATGAAGGAGGACAGATGCAAGGAGAGTATAAAAGACTCAGAAACGGGGAAAAAAGGGAGACCACTAGATAGTTTGATAGAATGTAAATTCGTATTTGTAAGTAGTTGTATCAGCACTACAGTACAATTTATGTAAAGGTAACCAAAACACACGTGTGCACTGAACGTGCTGGTGACGGTGAACGGCTCAGTGACACAGGAGTGAAAAAACAGTAAGGCAAAATACAAAAAATAATTGAGTGGTCAACGATACAATGAGAATTAAATACAAAGTAGGCTTTTGGTTTGGACAGCGGGGTAGACCACAACAACGCCAAGGTTTACGCCATCGTAAACCTTGGTGTTGCTGTGGTCTACCTAAAAAATCCAAACGAAAATATATATAATTCTCATTGTATCATTGTCCACTCAATTATTTTTAGGAATTTGCCTTACGCAGCTCATGCTGTTTTTTCACTCCTGTGTCACTGCGCAGTTCACCATCACCAGCACGTTGGTAAAGTGGTGTTGGATTTAAAATCCAACACCTTCCCTAAGGTTGTGCAGACTAGGGTTGGAATAGCAAATTATACTAATCTAAAGTCCAGTGCCCTACACGGCAAGTCACTGTAACAACTTGTGAGCATTGTAACGCCGCTTTCGTTCTAATGCTGGTGTTAAAAACGCATGTGTACTAGACACATGCATGATTCCATCATACAATCTTCTGAAGGTAGGGAGAACCTCTGCAGATGGCATACAGCCATATGCATTACTGGAGTGGGCAAAAAGCCTGATCTCTTATGAGACAGTGTGCCCAACTCAGTGAAATCATTCTACCCGGACCCAGTCAACACACAACCTCTGGTTATGTGTAGAAGAGATTACACAATTTTTTTGTGTTGTTTTTTTACACTTATATTGGTTTGATTATGTTTGGGTTTTTTGTAAAAAAGATTTTTACAGCTTAAAACTACTGTTTTCTTAATTTCTTTTAACCATTTTCCTTTTATTTATTTTGTTTTTTTCCACATGTCTTTGTGTTCTGCATGGAGGTGGTCATCCTTGGTCATTGAAAATATTATTTTATTAGTTTCCCCAGAGGCAACTACCTTAAGCCAGTAACTGCAGTATGTAGAAAAATACGGGATCCTCTTTTCGCTTTCTTCCCGTTCTCAAGCAACACTTCCTGTGGAGCAGTCTCTTGCCCTTCAGCTGTTCAATTCTTCTGCATCCTATCACGCGCTATGATGTTTGGATGCACAGCCAGCTGTCAGATACTTCCATATCCCACTGGCTCTCATTGAATTTGTCTAGCCTTTCCCTCATGCAGCATCTGGTTGCACAAAGTGTACACAACCTCCTGTGCATTTATGTTTTATTTTTTTGCCACCTGAACTTTTTAAAAAAAACTGCTGCACCACTGATTCTTTCTCAGGCCATTGTTGTTGTGGTGCTGCAAAAGTGGATGAAATGGCAATAACGTTGTCAACTTCTGATACTGCATCTGCCAAAGGACTGGAAGATGATCTGCTCGATGCCTCCTGGTGTCCACGGTGATCTGAGGCCAAGATGGGTTGTTATTGTATTTACAAAACAACTGCCTCTTTTAAACACCAATCTGGTAATGGTAGTGAGGAAAACTATTTGAAGCTGTTTCTAAAGGGTGTGGGTTTTTTAAGTACCGTTCCCTCAGTGACCAATCAAATATCTGCTTTCACTTTTTTTATGTCCCAAAGATACCGCCCTCTCCAGTGTGACTCATAGAGCCAATGATAGAGTGACAGATCCTATTGTGGGGCCTTTTCTTCCTGTTATGGGTACCGCAGCAGTCTCGCCAGACCCGGGAGGAATGCAAAAAAATTGAGTTTTTCTATGAAGTGGTCATTTTATTTTCAGTTTGACCCTAGGTGTTTCCTCACAGGCACAAATACCCAAGATCGTTTGTAGCTTTTAGTAAAATGGCTGCATTTTTAGGTTTCGCAGTACCAGAAAATTGTACCATTGAATCTGTGACCTACAGTAAGAGCACGTTTGATTGGTTGAGATTACTGTGTTAATGCATTTTGAGGAAGTTCCCGGACTATTACTGTCAAATTTGACTTGTGCCTCTACACATCCTTCTATTTTCTTTACAAATTTTTAGTGTTTGCTCTACGTTTTGGGTGATTAACTTATAAAAGTATTCAAATTGGCATCTGGAGATGAGAAGAGAGGAGCCGAAGAGGACCAGGCAGAGCAGGTGTCAATAGCTTATCTTCAGCCCATTGTCAGTGACTTTTTTCCAATGCACCAGGAGAAAAGAAAGTCTCAGCAAAGGAAGTAACCTGCAACCTGTGGTATACAGAGTTTTCCCAGAGTACTGGGAAAAGGTACTCCTTTTAAACATCAGGCTAGATAACACATCCTAAGGCTTAGCACACTTCCCAGTTTAATGAGCAAAGAGAAGAGAGCAAGCCTCAACATCTTCTACTGCGGTCCCCATTGTCCCACATTCTTCTTGAAGTTGTTGCCACTGAAACAAGAGATGTCAAACCTCTTTATGCAAATATTGAGTTATATTGCATGAAATGCAGAAAAGTTATTTCTGTTGGCAATCAAACTGCAGCAGCGAGAGACCAACAGCTGACTGCTCACCAAACTGCAAGATTCTGATGGATACATCTACCTGTGGATTCCTCACCTTATTAATACCCCCTGCGCCAGCATTCTGCGAAAAACTTTCCTAGCTCTACGCGCCGACGAGGTCGTCATAGAGTCATGACTCTGCACGCGGCTCCGCATGACGTCACCGGAGCCATAAGAAGACCAGGTCAGCGTGATGACATCAGTTCCCTTTATTGAACGCTGTCGTCGCTAATGGTTATTTCTGGGACTCTCCATACTTCCTTTGGATACTTTGTATTTTTGGATTGTATCTCTTCCTTTCTTTGTCATGTCTGCTTCGAGGAAGTCTGGGTTTAAGCCTTGTAGAGAATGCGGTAAACTTATGTCAATTACTGACCTGCATGAGGATTGCCTTTGGTGTTTGTCTTCAGACCATGACGTCAAGGGATGCTCTTTGTGCAGGAAGATGAATCCAAAGGCGTTAAAGGAGCAAGAAGCCATACTCTACTTGGCCAATGCAAGGAAAGAAAAAAGGAGTCGAAAAAGGTCAAAATCTAGTTATTCGACGTTGCACGACTCCAAGAAGAAGGACATGAAGAAGAGGAGACATGCTTCTCGACGCCGATCTTCGAAGTCGGTAGTGTCAAGGTTGCCTTCACCTGCTCCTCGACGTCGAGAAAAGGACTTTGTTTCTCTTTCATCTTCCGTGTCTCCTCAGGTGACTCTGGCTCATTCTCCTTCCTATAAGGGGACTCCAGAGCAGACGGCGCTGAGATTCGCGCCAACGAATCCGGCTGATGATGATGAGGTTCCTTCGGCTCCAGCTGTTCCACCTGTCGCTCCAGCAGCTCCAACTCCAGAGGTACCTCGGTTGGATCCGGGACCGGCTTCTTACCCACAGTTTCTGAAGCCGGGTTCTGATCCCTCGCATTTTTTTAATGCGATGTATGGTGTTTTCACCAGGGCCTCGTACCCCTCTGGAGCCCCTTCGGGTCCCATGGGTCCGTTGGCATTTAATTTGGGTGTGCCCCACCAGTAAGGCCCCCTTTATGTCGTTCATGCCAGTCCTGGTCTTTTCTGGCTCAGAGGATGTAGACGCCGTATGGGCAGTCTTCGGCTCCATCTCTTGAAGCCTCCCAGATTCGAACGAGTGTGGTGCCACCGATGCCGCAACCGAAGATGCGTTTGAGAAGAGAGGCGCAGAGGTTATTGGAAGAGGAGCAGTACCGGGATGAAGCGAGGGAGGAAGGAGAGGTGTATGAAACTGAAGATGTGTTTGAGGTTTTGTGTGAAGCTAGTGGACTTGACACTTCTCCAGAGTGGGACTTTGTTTCTCAAAAGGCTTCTCCCTCTAAGGATGTTGCTCCATATCACACAGTTATTAGGAAGGCTGCGGAACTTTTGGACTTGCAGCTTACTGTTGCTGAGTATAAACCTAATCTCACTGAAGTGCTTCATTCTCCTTCTTCGCTGGTTGAGCCACTCTTGCCATTTAATGATGCTCTTACTGAGCCAATACTGGATGTATGGCACAATCCTCTTTCGGCTCCTGCAGTTTTAAGGACAGTTTCAAGGAGGTATGGACCTGCTCCAGGAGATCCAGTTTTCCTTTCCTTTCATCCCTCCTTCTCTGAAAGTCTGGTTGTGCAAGCTTCTTGCTCGAAGCAGTCATCAGAGGCGTTTTCGCAGGTTTCGGCATACAGGGATTCTAAAAAGTTGGAGCAGTCTGCGAAAAAGGTATTTTCTTCAGCCAGTATGGCATTAAAGTCTACCAACACCACTTGTCTTTTGGGTAGATATATTCATGCTTTAATGGACTCTGCAAAACAGCTTCTCCCTATGTTACCTGAGGAGGGCAAGGGGAATCTTAGTGAGGTGTTGGTGGATGCTCAAGCGGCTGCTCGCCAGGTTATCCAGTCTGGTCTGGATACAGCAGATTCTGTTGCCAGAGTCATGGGCTCATCTAATGTGACAAGGAGGCATGCATGGTTAAAATCTTTGGGGTTCCCTCCCGACATGCTGGCTGCTCTTGTTGATTTGCCATTTGATGGTTCCAAGCTTTTTGGAGAAAAGGCGGACTCTGCCCTGCAGAGATTTAAGGACAGTAAGGCACTGCAAGATCTTTGGGTCTGCAGACTCAATCAAGAGGCTATGGATATAAAAGATACTGTGGCTTTGGGAAGTCTTCCTTTCGTGGATCCAGACAGCCTCAGCAACAGCAGCAAAACCCCCTGCATAAGAGCTACAGGGGTAAAGCCAGAGATCGCCTTCGTGGAGCCGGACCTCAACCCTCTTCCTCTTCCTCCTCTACCTCCCCAACCCCTCCTGGTAATGCAGGAAAGCAGCCCTAGATCTGCCATCCTGGATCATGTAGGTCCTGTGGGAGGTCGGATTACCCAATTTCTACAAGATTGGAAATGAATCACTTCGGACCTTTGGGTTTTAGATCTTGTGGAAAATGGGTACGCTCTTCCCTTCAGGGAATTCCCTCCTCCTTACCCTCCTTGTCAGGGGTTTTGCATGGAGGATCATTTGCTCCTCCTTAAGAAGGAGGTTCTTACTCTATTACAGAAAGGTGCGATAGAGGTGGTTCCAGAGCAGGAATGGGGTCAGGGATGCTACTCCCGGTATCTCCTGATTCCCAAGGAGGATGGCAGGTTATGTCCTATCCTGGACCACAGAATCTTGAATCTGTTTCTCAAGAAGGAGAGGTTCAAGATGCTCACCCTTTGCGCAGGTTCTTCAGGCGCTGCAACAAGAGGACTGGATGGTGTCCATCGACTTACAGGATGCGTATTTTCACATCCCAATCCTGAAGTCGCACAGGAAGTATCTCCGGTTTACGGTTGGGTCGCAACATTACCAGTTTGCGGTTCTTCCATTTGGTCTTACTACCGCACCTTGAGTCTTCACCAAGGTGATGGCAGTGGTGGCTGCCCATCTCAGGAGGTCGAGGATCCCTGTTTTCCCCTACCTGGACGATTGGCTGTTGAAAGCAGAGTCGCCAGAGATGCTGCATCATCATCTGCAGGTTACAACCCAGCTGTTGTACAAATTGGTTTTTTTCGATAAATGTACCCAAGTCTCACCTGGTGCCCCCACAGTGCAACCTGTTCATAGGGGCAGTTCTGGATACCACTGTGTGTCGAGCTTTCCCTCCTCCGCAAAGGATTCTCGACATTCAGGAAATGATTCCTCTGTTTTACAATGGTGCGGTTGTTCCAGTTCTGAAGGTCCTTCACCTGCTCGGTCTGATTGCTTCCTGCATCCTATTGGTCCACCATGCACACTGGCACACGAGGGCACTTCAGTGGTGTCTCCGCAGGCAGAGATCTCAGGGAGTCTGTGAGGATCTCCAGAGAAGCTGTAGTGGATCTGTCGTGGTGGAGCGTGGAGGGCAATCTGTCTCAAGGAAAGCCCTTCCATCTTCATCCATCGATGGCTACAGTGATAACGGATTTCTCTACCTTAGGGTGGGGTGCTCATCTGGTTGATGTGAAACAACCTTTCTTCTGGAGACCAAAGACCCTTGATCTCCAGAGGAAAGGTTGTTTCACATCAACCATCTGGAATTGCGGGCGATACGTTAGGTGCTCAAGGTTTTTCTCTCTTCCCTTTGAGGTTAGTCGGTTCAAGTTCGGAGGGACAACACTGCTGCAATGTGGTACGACAACAAGCATGGAGGAGTAGGGTCGTACCGTCTCTGCAGAGAGGCGTTGCGGCACTGGTACTGGGCTCAGGACCATCGGATTTGCTTGATAGCAAACCATCTGGCCAGGGTGCTGAACGTGCATGCGGACAGTCTCAGTCGGCAGTTCTCCGCCGACCACAAGTGAAGGCTTCATCCGGAGGTAGTTCGACAGATCTTTCAGACATGGGGGACTCCTCGGGTGGGCCTGTTTGCCACTCTCGAGAAGGCGCACTGCCCGTCATTCAGCAGTCTCCAGTTTCAGAGGCAGGGAGCATTGGAGGACACGTTTCAGTTGAGTTGGAGCTCGCAACTCCTTTACGAGTTTCCTCCCTTACCCATGATTCCTCGGGTTCTGTGGAAGATTCGCCAAGACCGGGCCCAAGTTATATTGGTCGCCCCGAATTGGCCAAGAAGGGTGTGGTAAACAGATCTTCTTCACCTCTCATTGCACCCTCCGCTCCGTCTCCCTCTCAGGACAGACCTCATCTCTTAGATGGAGGGGCAGGTTCTTCACCCACACCTCCAGAGCCTGCACCTTCATGCCTGGAGATTGAACAGGCTACCTGAATTCTTTTTCTCTCCTGCCTGACGTGGAGGACGTTATTTTATCGACCAGGCGACACTCCACCATGTCTATATACTCCCAGAGGAGGTCAAAATGTGTTAAATGTGTGGAGAAAAATATTTTGATCCTCTGAAAGCGCATCTTTCTGGCTCAGCAGGATTGTGCTGTGCCAACTGTTAAAGGATATTTGTCGACTTAGTCGGCATTTCTTTGTTTGCCCGATCAGCCTTCTCTTTTTAAGTCTCCTATAATCTTAAGGTTTATTAAGGGGCTTACTAACATGTTTCCGCCCACTCCTTTTATTGTTCCCTAGTGAGATTTGAATCTGGTACTAACTTTTTTAATGGGTTCTACGTTCGAACCTATGCATAGTTGTCCTTTGAGACTACTGACTTTTAAAACAGTCTTTCTAGTGGCTATCACTTCGGCTAGGAGGGTGAGTGAGCTCCAGGCTTTGAGTTCAAAGCCTCCGTTTGTGACCATACATGCTGAAAGATTGGTACTCAGGACCAGGGCTGCTTTTCAGCCCAAGGTGATAACTCCCTTCCACCATTACCCTCCCTACTTTTTATCCTCACCCATCCAAGGAGGAGGAGAGGCTTTATCATTTGGATCCAAAGAGGGCGATTAGCTTCTATTTGGATAGAGCAAAGGCCTTTCGTCAAGATGATCAGCTCTTTGTTGGATATGCTGGTCGTATGAAGGACAAGGCAGTGCACAAGCGCACTTTATCCTGGTGGATCGTCTTGTGCATCAAGATATGCTACTCTCTGGCTGGTAAGGAGCCTTCTGTAGGCATTAGAGCTCATTCACCAGGGCTAAGTCGTCTACTTCTGCCTTGTCCAGGGGTGTGCCTGTGTTGGACATCTGTAAAACCGCAACTTGAACCTTCCTCCACACTTTCGCAAAGCATTACTGCTTAGAGTATGAGGTGAGGAGGGACGGCCATTTTGCGAGCTCTGTTTTAGTATTAAATCTTTTTATTGGCAAAATTTACAGCATATACAACAAATATACCTGCAGGTGTAGCCATCGTGTCTTTTAACAGAGCTAAATCCAGGACTCGAAAAGACAAGCTAAGTCTTGCTCGCTCAGTTTTACAAGACTTTTTGGTTTAAAAGGGTGGACACCCTCCTCCGGGGGTTGGACTGCTGTGGGATTCTATTCATAAGGTGAGGAATCCACAGGCAGATGGATCCAACAGAAGAAAAAGTTGCTTATTTATTTATTTATTTTATTTATTTAAACTTTTACCGCGCACAGCTACCCACAGTGGGTTTCCCGGCGCTAGGGACAGACTAGAGAAGAAGATCTCAAATAGCCATCATGCAGGTACCAACTACTTATGTGAACAACAGCGTTTTCAGTGCTCTGCGAAAACAAAGAAGACTGGTCTCTAATTTAAGGGCAGTGGGCAGGGCATTCCAATATTTGGGACCAAGATAGGAGAAGGAACGTCCCCCCATCCTTGCCAGCTTAAATCTTGGTATAGAGAAATTGCCAATTTCCGAGGATCGTAAGGTACGTTTGGGCCTGTAAAGTTGCACCAGCTTTTGTAAATAAGTAGGTGCAATGCCTTGCTTGATCCTAAACATGTAGCATAATGCCTTGAACTTTATGCGGCTGGAGATCTTCAACCAATGAAGATCATGCAAGGCAGATAATGCAGAAGTTCTTCTAGGGACATTCTTCAAGAGTCGCGTGGCTGCATTTTGTACAACCTGCAACACTTTAACAGTGGCTACATCAGCACCCAAATATAGTATGTTGCCATGGTCCAGGCGAGATGTTATCAATGCCTGGACAACCGTTCTACGGGAGGGAATGGGAAGCATCCATAGGATCTTTTGTAGCCACCTAAGAGTCAAGTCAAGTCAAGTCAAGTAAGGATTTATATAGCGCGCTACATACCCAGGGTCTCAAGGCGCTTGAGGAAGAGGGGGGGGGGGGGTTACTTGTCGAATATCCAAGTTTTAAGTTGTTTTCTGAATGCTAGGTGATTCTGAGTAAGGCGTAGGTGAGTGGAAAGAGAGTTCCAGGTTTTAGCTGCCAGGTAGGAGAAGGATTTACCTCCCATGGTGGCTTTGTTGATGTGAGGTACAGTGGCAAGGGCTTGGTTGGAGGATCGTAGCTGACGGGAGGGGGTGTTGAAGGACAGTCGTGTGTTGAGGCATTCGGGTCCAAGTTCGTAAAGTGCTTTGTGTGCGTGGGTTAAGAGGCGGAAAGTAATCCTCTTATTTACGGGGAGCCAGTGGAGGTTTTTCAGGTGACCAGAGATGTGTTCTTTATGCGGGATGTCTAGTATGATCCTGGCTGAAGCGTTCTGTATGCGTTGGAGTTTTTTCTGGAGTTTTGCGGAGGTACCGGCGTATAGGGTGTTTCCATAGTCCAGGCGGCTCGTGACCAATGCGTGAGTGACCGTTTTTCTAGTTTCGGTGGGGATCCAGCGAAATGTCTTTTTGAGCATGCGAAGAATGTTGAAGCAAGATGATGAGACGGCGTTGACTTGTCTGGTCATCGAGAGTGAGGAGTCCAAAATGACGCCCAGGTTCCGTGCATGGTCCGTCGGTATGGGTGCTTTTCCAAGGGCCTCTGGCCACCAAGAGTCATCCCAGGCGGAGGGGGAGGTGCCTAAGATGAGGACTTCTGTTTTGTCTGAGTTCAGTTTCAGACGGCTGTGCTTCATCCACTCGGCTACTTCTTGCATTCCTTCGTGTAAGTTGTTTTTGGCGGTGTTAGGGTCTTTGGTGAGTGAGAGGATCAGTTGAGTGTCGTCAGCGTAGGAGATGATGTTGAGGTTGTGTTGGCGTGCGATGGCTGCGAGGGGGCTCATGTATACGTTGAAGAGGGTGGGGCTGAGTGAGGATACTTGTGGCACGCCGCAGATGACTTCAGAGGCCTCTGACTTGAATGGAGGGAGCCGGACTCTCTGAGTTCTTCCGGTAAGGAACGAGGTGATCCATTCCAGTGCTTTTCCTTGGATTCCGATGTTTCTGAGGCGCTGTAATAGGGTGCTATGACAGACTGTGTCGAAGGCTGCGGAGAGGTCGAGGCGGATGAGAGCGACTGTGTCTCCATTGTCCAATAGAGTTCGGATGTCGTCTGTTGCTGCGATGAGTGCGGTCTCAGTGCTGTGTTTGGCTCGGAATCCGGACTGTGAGGGGTCGAGGGATTTGTTGGTTTCGAGGAAGGTGGCGAGCTGGTTGTTGACAGCTTTCTCGATGACTTTGGCCGGGAAAGGAAGAAGCGAGATGGGGCGGTAGTTTTTGAGTTCGGTGGGGTCAGCTGTGGGTTTTTTCAGAAGGGCGCTGAGTTCTGCGTGTTTCCAGCTTTCTGGGAAGGTGGCGGAGTTGAAGGAGCAGTTGATGACGTCTCGGAGGTGTGGAGCTATGATGGAGTCTGCTTTGTTGAAGATGTGGTGAGGGCATGGGTCAGTTGGGGATCCTGAGTGGATGGAGTTCATCAGGCGGATGGTGTCCTCAGTTGAGATTGGGTTCCAGTCGTTAAGGATGTTCAAGGGGGGTGAAGGTCCTGCAGTAGGTTGAGTGGGTTGGTCTCCGGGTCGGTTGTCGAAGCTGTTGTGAATGTCTGCGATTTTGTTGTGGAAAAAGGAAGCTAGTGAGTCGCATAGGGCTTGGGAGGGGGTGATGTCGTTGGAGTTGGCTGAAGGGTTGGTAAATTCTTTGACGATGTTGAATAATTCCTTGCTGTTGTGGGCGTTGTTATCTAGTCGGTCTTTGAAAGCGGCTTTCTTGGCAGACCGGATAAGTTGGTGGTGTATGCGGGTGGCGTTTTTGAAGGCGTCCTTGGTGCTGGTGTTTGGGTCTCTTTTCCAGGCCTTCTCGAGGGAGCGACAGAGTTTCTTGGATTTCTTAAGATCATCGTTGAACCAGGAGGCGTTTTTGCTGCCTGGCTTGATTTGACGTTTTTTCAACGGTGCTAGGATGTCGGCGCTGTTGGATAGCCATTGGGTGAAGTTAATGGCTGCTTGGTCGGGGTTTGAAGAGTGGACAGGAGGGTTTTGAAGGAGCGATGAGGAGATCTGGTCGATGGTGAGTTTGTTCCAGTTTCTACGCAGGGTGGGTTGAGGGTTGTTGTGGATTGTGGACTTATTGTAGATAAAGTGAACGCAGCTGTGGTCCGTCCAATGAAGAGCTGTGGTGTGGCTGAAAGAGACATGTTTGCTGGAGGTGAAGATAGGGTCGAGTGTGTGACCTGCAATGTGGGTGGGGGAAGTGACAAGTTGTTTGAGTCCGAGGTTGGCGAGGTTGTCCAGAAGGGTGGTGGCGCTGTTGTCATTGCTCTTTTCCAGGTGAAAATTGAGGTCTCCCAATAGGATGTAGTCCTCGGAGGGGAGGGCGTGTGGGGTGATAAAGTCAGCGATGTCGTCATTGAATTGTGCACGGGGTCCCGGGGGCCGTTAGAGGAGGGTGCCTCTGAGTGTGGTCTTGGGGTCGGTGTGGATCAGGAAGTGAAGGTGCTCGGCGCTGGCAAGGTTGACGTCTGAGCTGGTTGAGATGCGGATGGAATTCTTATGGACGATGGCAATGCCTCCTCCTGTGTGTTTGACGCGGTCTTTACGGATGATCTTGTATCCTTCTGGGATGGCAATGGTGATGTCTGGGACTGAGGAGGCGTTCATCCATGTTTCTGTTAGGAAGGCGACGTCCGGTGAGATGGTGTCTAGTAGATTCCAGAGGTCGATGGCATGTCTGTGGACTGAGCGGGTGTTGAGCAGGATGCATTTTAGGTGGTTGGTGTCAGGTCTCTGTATGGCGTTGGTGGATGCGGAGATGGTTTTGGTGCCGTCGAACTTGCAGGAGATGCATGAGAAGGGTCCATGGGTGTGTCCAGGGGCGGCTTGGATGCAGTTGGGGCAGCGTCCGGGGTTAAGGGCTAGGAGGGTGGTGGCATCGTATGTAATGCGGGGGGAGGGGAGGGTGGGACGGGGTCCTGGGGGTATGGCGCTGGGCGCGGTCCAGGCGCGGATGGGCGTAGACGGGCTTACCTTTGGCGCACCTTCGGTGCGGCCGCAGCGCGTGACCGCTGCGCGTTGGGTCATCGGTCTTAAGTGGAGAGTGGAGGGGGCGGAGCGTGGGAGGGTCAGCTGGGAGGCGGTAGCAGGGGAGGGTAGGCGGGCCAAGGGGTCAACAACAAACAAACAGGATGCTAAAATGGAGGATGGCACGTGAAACGGGGGCAGATTGCTAAAAGGCGGAATTGCTGAAATAAATGCACACAGTAAAGCTGCACGATAAATAGAGTCACTGGCGGCAGTAGTTACAGTTAAAACAAACAACTTTGCGCTCCAAAGTGAATTAGCATGCGAGGTTCGGCGCTGTGTCAATTCAATGCGCTATGATATTTAAGTCTAATGCTATTGCGACCAGAGCGCTGCGTGTACGAAACCGAGTTCAATTCGGCAGAGGCGCTTCAGAGACGAGGATATCAGGCAGATTCTGTGGCCAGGGAGCGTGGGTGGAGCGACCTCTTAGATGCAGATCCAGACGGTCACAGCTGCGAGCAGGAGGAGGTGAGCGCTGTATTGCCCAAGTTACGTACAGCATGTGTGGGTACAGGAAGTGCACCCATCTCATTTGGCCAATGCTGAGGGCCCCAGAGGTTCTTATTTTTTCCCAGAATGACCACCTCTGTCTTCTCCCCATTCAGTTTGAGACAGTTCCTCTGCATCCAGTCCGCCACAAGAATGAGGCCCGATTTTAGTGCAGAGGGGTTATTCTCGTCTCGCCCTGATAGGGAGAAGACGATCTGGGTGTCATCAGCGTAAGAGAACAGGGTCAGCCCCGCCTGCTCTACGATGTTTGCCAAGGGTTTTACATAAAGATTGAATAATAGGGGGCTGAGTATGGACCCTTGGGGGACACCCCGCGCTGAGGGACAGACCGCTGATGCCGCCTTAGGGGAGAAAACTTGGAAGGTTCGCTCGCCAAGAATGGAGGCCACCCAGGCTAAGGCCCTACCAGTCACGCCGAGTGACCGCAGAGAGTAAAGAAGGATGGAATGTGACACGGTGTCGAAAGCTGCGCTCAAATCCAACAGGATGAGCGCCATGGTTTCACCCTGGTCGACACCGTGTCGGAGACTCTCTGTCACCCCAAGAAGGGCTGTCTCGGTCGAGTGGCAGGACCGAAAACCCGACTGGGAGGAGTGTAAGAAACCAGAACTTTCCACCAGTGCAGTGAGCTGGGTGTTAATGTGTCTCTCCAGCACCTTAGAGAAGATGGATAGCAGGGATATTGGACGAAAATTAGCAAGATTCGAGATATCAGCACCAGACTTTTTTAACAAGGGCACTACCATAGCGTGTTTCCATGGCTGGGGTACATATGCCTCAGTAAGTGAGGCATTTAACAATTTTAAAAAATTCTGATGGGTGGAGGAATCTAATTGTTTGAGTATTTTAGCCGGAAGTGCATCGCACGGAGAGCCAGAGCGCACACTATTTAGACAAGAAGAAAAGGAAATATTGTCTAATGGCTGCCATACAGAAAGTTTGGCAACGTCATCAACATTGGCTGATGACTGCACAGCGCCAGATGCAAAAGGTGTTACCATTGGTGGCAGGGTAAAAAGATCATAGATCAAGTCGACTTCTTTAACAAAAAAGTCAGCTAATGATTGGCATTGAACCTTGTCTAGCGCAGGAGGCGTAGGAATAGAATCCGCTCCGGTCAGTTTTTTTACAACTGAAAAGAGCACCTCAGGGCAGTTTTGTGCATCTGAAACTATTTTTTTCGTATAGTCTGCTCTGGCTGTTTTACAGCTGTTATGATAGCCCTTCAGAGCTTCTCTGTAAGCTACTTTGCGAGTAGGAGAATAATTGCGCCTCCATTTCCTTTCTAAAATCTTACATTGAGTGCGAAGGCACTTAAGCTTGTCAGAAAACCATGGTGCAGGTGGGTGATGAGGCATAGTTTTCTTATATGTCAAGGGAAGCGTGAAATCAACAGCATTATTTAACCACTGATCAACTGCACAATTTAGTGCGGAGATAGATAGGTCGGTGTTAGGAAGTGTCCTCAGTAATTGTTCATTAAGTTCTGGCATGTTAATTTTCCCCCAACTGCGTGTCCGTTTATTTATTTCCTTTCCGATCTGTGATGCTGTCTTGGTAATATCCAATGAAAAAGGAACAGCAAAGTGGTCGGACCATTCTATTGGGCGTGCTTTCTGAGAGCAGTCCAACTGTAGATTTGACAGGATGGGATCTAATAAGTGACCAGCAAGATGTGTGGGGGCAGAGTTCAATAGTTGAATGTTAAAAACTTCGAGAGTAGAAATAAGCTGTTTAGTGGACGTGCAGTCGGAATCTTCGAGATGGATATTTAGATCCCCAAGAATTGAAAAGTTGGCTGCTCTAAGCAGCAAGGGGGCCAGAAATTCTGGCAAAGAAGAAACCCAGGGATTAGCATTCCCAGGAGGGCGATAGATTAATAGACCTGTCATTGTGAACTGAGGGTTAATAGTTAGCCTAAAAAGGGCTGCCTCGCAACCTTTGAAAGGAATGTCTTCAAATTTACAGGTGTACTTAGATTTGAAGATCATGGCTATCCCCCCCCCCCCCCCTTGCCTAGAACTCTGTCCTTTCTTACGATGACATAATTAGGGGGAATTGCAGCGGCGATATCGGGGCCAGAGCTGTCATGCAACCAGGTTTCTGTAAGAAACACAGCATCCGGTTGTTCATCAGTGATGAAGTCGCAGATGTTATATTTATGTTGTGGGAGAGATCTACAATTAATACTCCAAAAATGTAAAAAGGAATGTGAGGAGACAGTATTGGACTTGACAGGCCTGCTGCGTCTGACATAACGCTTAAGCGATCTGCAGCTCGCTGGCATTCCGAGAGCAAAACTGCATTGGTGACATTTGTATTTGGGGGTCTTGCTCTTGCTAGCAAAGCGGCGCCATGAATGTAAATCCACAGCTGAATAGGAAAGAACCATGGTGCAATATAATAGATCAGAAACAAAGTACTCACAGATGAAGTATAGAGTATGGAGTACCTGCCAGAGCCCAGAGCCCGTCAGAGCGCAGACGGGCTGACTCAGGCGAGACTCCGGCGCTAGGGACGGCGCTTCTGCGAACGCGACCGCTAGTGCGATAGGGTGGCCGTATCCTTTTATAGGTACCACTAGAGCGCTCACACCGCTCTGGGCACACTAAAGATGGCCGCCGTGGGAATATTTCCCTAACCCCAAATTAACACAAAAACGGCAACTAAAGGCGTCGAATGTAGGCGAAAATGTGTGCAGGTGGCCTGGGGGTATGCTGTCTGCAAACACAAAGTGAAAAAATGCAGTTTTAAAATCTCGAGTAAAACGAGTTATATAGCTCTAAAACAGCTGACAATACAGCATTAATGTTGTCTCAATCACAAATAGCATTTCCTGTAATGGCAAGCAAAGAATCTCGCGAGCACTGTCGCAGGGCTCCTTTTATAGGTACCACTAGAGCGCTCACACCGCTCTGGGCACACTAAAGATGGCCGCCGTGGGAATATTTCCCTAACCCCAATTTAACACAAAAACGGCCACTAAAGGCGTCGAATGTAGGCGAAAATGTGTGCAGGTGGCCTGGGGGTATGCTGTCTGCAAACACAAAGTGAAAAAATGCAGTTTTAAAATCTCGAGTAAAACGAGTTATATAGCTCTAAAACAGCTGACAATACAGCATTAATGTTGTCTCAATCACAAATAGCATTTCCTGTAATGGCAGATACTGTATCCTCCAGAAAAAGCGCTGAAGGTAAGTAACTTGTTCATCAGTCAGTCAGTCAAAGATCTTTATTCAGCTAAATTAGCCATAAAAGAGCAATAAGAAACATTTGAATTACGTAAATATACATAATAAATGTAATCTTTAACAAAATCAAGACACAGGAATCATTCCTTTGCAATGTTACGAAGCCGAACTGCAGAGTAAATGTATCTACAAATCATTAAACAAATAAATTTGTCATTTAAAAGAAGTAGATGGCGTAGCGCAGGTTGGCAATTTCTAATATTTAAAAATCTTAATAGTGGTTTTAAAAAGGTACGTCTCGGGCCAGAATAAAGTTTGCAAAAAACATGAAATGGAAGGTGCTCTGTGCAGAAAGTGAATCACATGGACACATTTCTAATTTAGTATAACAGTATAAATCACATGGATACGACACCAGGAGAAGCGCAATGCCCATCCTGAATCTAATCAAATAAAACATTTTGGCCCGATTAAAATAGAAGGAAAGGTACGGTTCAATTTTTAGGGAGCTGACTAATAATGAGTGCTCTACAACCCTTTTTTTGCCATCTCTTTACTATCTCTTACTTGCTTCAAATAATAGAGAAAATCCTTTTTCAGATTGTTTTTTGGGATTGCAGAAATATCACCGGTGTGCTGAAACAATCCTCCAAACCCAGCTTCCCTAATTGTTCGTGAATATAAGATAACCAAGGATTTTTTTTTACAGAGTCCAGTTTCAAGCAATCTAAAATGATATCACGGTTCAGGACTGGTTCCTCCTTGGCCCATATGTTATGCCAGAGCTTCAGGGGAGCTAATTGCATATAAAAATTCAACTGTGTAACACCTAATTTGTTATGGCACATAGTGGCAGGCGTGCTTTTAGGTAATGCCAACATGCGTTTTAACATCATATTTTCCGCTCTCTGAAGCCCGAGGGTATTAGTAAAGCCCCAGACTCCAGCACCATACAAAGTGACGGCACATGTCCGTGCTTTGTAGATGTCTATTATGGCTTTAATTGGGGGAGAGCCTAATTATTTCGTGAATCTGAAGATGGCCTCTGCGTTTTTATTAAAGCTTCCAATCCTTGCATCCACTAGATGTGTTCATGAATTTTTTCATTCAAAAATATCCCTAAATAAGAAAAAGTTGGTACCCGAGACAGTATTTCATTATTTATATGAAACGTTTTTGTTTCTGTTGATTTACCTATTACCATTACATGTGATTTTGCAACATTAGTTTTTAGACCAAGGTTGATCATAAAATCATTAAAACCAGTTAAAAGCCTTTGTAATCCCTCCCCAGTTCTCGACATTAAGACACAATCATCAGCGTATAATAAGGCCGGTAAAGACATGTTGCCTACTGTTGGTGCATCTATATTACCAGTTCTGATGTTACTTTCTAAGTCATTTATATATAAGCAGAATAAAAATGGAGCAAGTACACATCCCTGGCGGACCCCACAATCCATCTTTATTGGTGAGGTAAGCTCGCCAGCTGCTCCATAACGTACTCTCCCTGTGACTCCTTTATGCATTGCTGCTAGATAATGGACGATAGATGGATCAATGCCCATGAGCAGCATTTTCTCCCAGAGTCTTCCCCTCTGCACCCAGTCAAAGGCAGAAGTCAGGTCCATAAACCCAAGGTATGAGGTCCTTGACTTCACTATGGTATATTTGCTGATGACCAGGTGCAGATCGAGGCACTGTTCCACAGTGCCCAGACCCTTTCTAAATCCATACTGCATATTGGGAATTTTCCCATTTTCAGCCATCCAGAACTCCAATCTCTCCAATATTATTCCCATTATTTTACAAGAACAATCAATTAGGGAGATTGGTCGATAGCATTTAGGGACTGACCTGTCTCCCTTTTTATATATGGGCACTATTATTACCGATCTCCAGGAATCTGGTGGACCCAAGGCCGCATGGTAGCCACAAGGTTATATCTGCTAAAAATAAGTCTGCAGGTACCCCATCAGGCCCGGGCGTCTTGTTATTTACAGTCTGGCAAAGCGCCATATTTACCTCATCTAGGGTCAGGGGTTGGAAGGGAGATACCTCATATTGAGGATCAGTGCTACTAGATGATTCAGTACTGTTGGGAAGCGGTGTGGCACCGCGGCCAGGGCGACTGACACTGGATGCTGGGGTTCATGGTTCGATCCCTGGCTCCATGGGCAGGGGTCTGCCCAGCACCATGTGACTCTGGGCAATAGCTTGCTTAATCTTCCCAACGGCCCCAAGCGCCAGGATGCCACCAGGTAGCTGTGCGCTTTACAAATACTGGATTTATTACTGTTACCATAAATGTCAATAAAGTGTTTCACCCAAGTTTCCGACATAATGGTTACATCAATGATACTGTTTTGCATGTCACGGAAATATTCCTGATTCACCATCTGTCAGAAAAGTCTACAGGAATTATTTTTTTGATCCAAGTTTAAATGCCCTGTTTTATGTTGTTTTTAGATAACCCCCCCCCCCCAAAATAAAAAAATACTGAAAAAATTTAACATCTTTAAAAAAAAACAAAAAAAGGTTCTTGTTGCAGCTGCTGTTCTAGGTTAAAGAATAGAATTTTTTGTTTCTGTTTGTGTCACCTCTCTCAATGTTGAACGAGTTTTGGCCACATGGCTTGGCCTCTGGACAGGCACTGCGCCAAACACTCTGTGGCCGCCCAACCCTCTGCCAGACCCTATGCCCAAACCTGCTTAACTACTTGGTCATGCACAGCTGGAAAGTGTCTACAGGGCATGGCTAGTGGCCAGATTCTATGCTTCTCCTTGCTGCAGCCATCCAACCCACAGCTGAGCATAGCCTTCAGCTGTATGCAGTGGGTATTCGGCTGGCCAGGTTCTCTTCCTGCACAAAATCAATTCTGCCTGTAATGCAGGCACCCATGCATTATGGTGGAAGGATGCCTATATTGGTGCTAGGCAGCACATAGTGCACCACCGCAAGGAGAGAGCAGAAATGCTCCATCTATTTGTAAATAGGGAGCATTTCTGCTTCTCCCTTTCCCACAAAGCAGTGCAGCGAGTTCCCTTGCTGCGTCGCTTTGGGTGAAATAATAATAAATATGCCCCCAAGGATATATTCTGGGGTAGCATTGCTGCTACTACAATGCTGATGAGACAGAAAGAACCGGCTCAACAATGTGGGTTGCTGAACTTCCTTTAGACAGGACAGTGTGTGTATCTGGTGTGACTGGGGGTGTGGTTGTAACACCCTTGGGCATCCATTATGTTGGAAATATTTGCCTCACACACCCATACAGGTGTCATGCTTCATCATTGGCGTTTGCTCCTCGTCAGGGAGGCGGTGCAATCCCCGACGGGCTCACCTCAAAGAGGGGCTCTTTGACGGAGATCTTTTGATTCCAACTGCCTTTTGGTGAAGTGCGGGTGTGCGGGGGTGTAGACTGTAGCCTAGGTGGTGATTTAAAATGAAGTAGAGGGTACCGGAAACAATTTTATTCTGGGGGTCCCCTACTGCAGCTTAAAAACGTGAAACTAGGTGCCAACAAGTTAGGTGTAGTGGCCCTAGATTAAATTTGTCATGAAATTGGTCAACATGTTTCTCGCATGGGCTAGGTACCCGCGATTCATCAGGACCTATACTATATAGAAAGATGGTCTACAGACATTAAACAACATGCTAGTGTCATGTGCCTACTACCAGTCTTGTGGAATATTTAAAGTTACCTCTGTAGCTTTATCCTATGCCTAATGGTCATGGACTATGAGCAACAACAATGCTCGGCGGGTTGGTACTGCCGGGAGGGCCCCCTTGGTTATGGCTCTCCTTCACCGCGTACTTGCTGTTTCACCTACCCATCGCCACCGAGCTTGGACAGAAAGAACCGGGCCAGTGCATGAAACGAGTTTTAGGAGATAACTTCGCCTTTGCTTAAGGGCAGGAACTGTGGCCATGTTGAGTGAGGAGAGTAGCCAATCAGCTGCATCGCCAAGGTGGCTATCCCTATCCAATGTTCAGTCACAAGCCTTAATGTTCTACCCAGTACATACATCCAACTCTGCTGCTCAGTCAATGCACTCAAGGCAACTCCTTTTCACAGTAAATGCATCCAGATGTTGCCAGTAGTCCCCATATCAAGCAATTTCATGATTATCCTGCACTGCAGTTGTGTACATTTCCGCAACCAGGGACACTGTCGAGTGTCTTTCCCTGCAGTTTTGGCTGTACGCTTTCTGCTGCAGGAAACAACATATTGTGGAAAACGTGCTTTTGGCGGTGTCCTTTTCACATATGCATTAATCAACAGTTTACTAATTGCTTTATTATTGCAAAGCAACTTAGTTCTGGACTCTCGAGCCTCACAAAGATAAATTGGCTAAGATTTGAGAGAAAAAGCTTATAAAGCAGATTACATACCATCTCCAAATCACTAATGTTCAAGTTTAGTGAAGCACTTAGCGTTTGGATTATAGTAAATAATTTACCAAGGCTAATTAATTCTCCATGTTTTAAAAAGGTTGTTCTGAACGCGCTTCTAATTAAAAATTCTTTCCTATTTTCATGTCAGCAAAAATATTCAATTGCACTAAATAACTTACAAAAATGCATATTTTCTTCTCTGTTCAGAAGAGCGTGGACGGAGAAATGAGTGGCATTTGAACATGGAATTGTTACTATTAGCAAAGACGCTCCTGTTATGATAAGTATAGAACATTATACAGTGATAAAAACAAAGATATGAAACCTCTGCTCATTTGCTCTTTTCTTTCCTTTTTTCCTTCCTTCTTCTTTCTCTGGTCCTCCACTCATGTATATCCCATGCTCCATGTAAATATATATTTTTTTACTCAATAAAAAATTACAGAAATCAAAAAAAAGAAGCTGAGATGATTTTATATTAACATAGGTCAGCATTCAGTAACTTCGCCTGCTGCATGTGTGGCTTTTTTGCTCTGTTTCTTTAGCTCCTAGCAGGGCAGGCTTTATCGTGGTGGTTCCCAGTGCGACAATCTTTGTGGGCGCCTCCCCCCAAACAAACGTCCTTCTCTAAGAATTCTCACACTACCATGTTCCCACAGTGACCATCATCTCTCCATAGCCTCTCTCTCACATGCCTTTCATTTTTTGTTTAGCGCTACTCATCCCAGTGTAGGGTGTCAGAGCACTTTACATCACATGCACATTATACGGAGCCAATGAATCATATGTGAGTAAATCAATCTATAGGAAATGATACATAAAACAATGAGGATTACAAGGGGTAGGAATCACACGTCACCCATTCTAGTAGGCAGTTTATTTTAAAAGTGTTTGGTCTGCAGAAGCACAAACTCATGATTTAAAACGTACCACAGTGGGTGGCTACTAATATGAATGTTCTTCTACCCAAACGAATCCTTTTTTGCAAGATTAGGATAATGAAAGTCTGGGAAAGAAACAATAACATTCTAACCTATACCATGCAGTCTGCATGAAGCTCTTTGATAACATTCCATAGATCACGATGCTATATAAGGGTTGTAGCTTGTGAACTGTACACAAAAGGATCTCTGTGACAAAAGTAGTAACCTAATGAGCTATCCACATAAAATACAGTTCAGTGATTTGCATAGTAAACGTTCTGTGCAGCAGGCATATTAACCCTCTGAGTTACTTTATCATGAGTGGAAACTACCACTAGACAAAACTCCTCTTTTCTCCAGCAGGAACATTAATCACCAGACTTATCTTGACATTACTGTTGTTGCTGGAAACTGCTGGACACACAAGGAACCCTGCAGCAAATGATTTTCAAATCCATGTTATTTCTAAACATTGCTCCCCCCATGCCCCCCACGAGGTCAGTGACAAGTACGGCTGTACCGGTCGCACCGCCCACGAGCCAGCCCTGGCTCCTAGTCTATAATGCTGGGCTCACTCAACACTATATTAACTCTTTGATACAGTTAACTGGCATCTCTTCTTCATGTGTAACGGGAGAAAACTCATACTCTCTTCATACTAAAATAGATGACCTTAGTTCTCGCAGAAAAGGTTAAAGTGAAGTGTGCTCTCCCCAACGTACTATGTATTCAGGTACATATGTGACATTTATACAGAGCAAACTTAACAAAAAGAAGGTAGAACATTGAACAAGGTCGAAGGCAAAGACACAATCAACATGTGATAGTGGTGGTAACTGTTTTGCGGAGTGTTACTGAATCATTACGTGAGGCTTCAGCTCCTAGATAGAGCAGGCCTGTTGCTTTGCTTTGGTGGGTTGTTTTGCACTTCATTATCTCCATTCTGAGGGCGTCTTGGCTGTGGGTGTGCTGAGAACCACCGGAGATGGTGAGCTTTTTAGACAGTTAGGCAGGTGAATTGCTGCTGACTGCTTTGTAGATGATGATGCTGGTTTTGAAGATGGTGCATGCAAGTAAAGGAAGTCAGTGGAGTTAAATCATTGCGGGGGTTGTGAGCATATCTCTTCAGCCACTTAATGAGGTGTTCTGCCACTTAAGGGGTGCCAGCGTGAAGTCTGGAAAGTCATGGTGCAGGGCTTTGCCCCCACTGAGATGCAAGAAAGTAATCAAGCTCATAAAGCAACTCTGAAGTTGCTTTCAGGGAGGAATGGTTTTTCTTTGCTTAGGAGTAAGAGTTAGTATGTTGATGGCTTAGTTTTCTTGGTGATGTGTTCTTTAAGGGTGAGATCAGTATTCAGGGTGTATCCGAGTTAGTTGGCATGGTGTCACAACTAGTTCTGCCCAACTATTTCTAATTACTGTGCTTCCACCTTGATATTTCATGCGACCTGATGCCCAGGTCAAAACATAGGAATCCTCATTCAACATAAACCCAACTCACTTGAATAGAGTACACTAGCTATATTGTAGGGCTAGGAAATAAATAATGGGGTTCTAGATGATGCCTCTCTTGATCCCCATGATAGATTAAAGATCAAATCTTTGTCCTCTCCTTATTACAATGTCTCCCAAGATAAATGCACATAGTAAAATACTGTGTAGGGGAGCTCCTCCATATCTGTGAGTATTCTCTAAGGAGAGATACTTGCGACCACCTGCTCTCTTTCAGGGGACCTTCCACTCTAATGTACAGCTATTAAATTAGTACAATGGAAATTCGTGCACATGCCTATTGGTATAATCGGCAGAAATAACATCATAAAAATGAAGATTTTGCCTAAATGTCTTTATTTTTTTCGCTCTATTCGTTCCAAATGTATTCTTTGAACAATTAGATGGAATATTAGGTAGTTTTATATGGGGATATAAGAAGGCAAGACGAGCAATAGACGGGCTGAAACTTTCTTACAGTCAAGGTGGTCTAGAGTTTCCAGATTTCAAAACATATTTTTGGTCAGCCTGTTTCACTTGTCTACGTAGTCTTACAAGTCCTGCCAACACCATTTTCAGTCATAAGTTTATATTGGGGGTGGGGGTGGGGGGGGGGGAAGGAAGGCATACGTTTTTGTATAGAGTCAATGACCTAAATTATTTTAAAAGGGTAAAATTCAAGACTATATGGGACGATATATTTATCTGGCGTGGTTTTCTGTGGTAGTGGTAACATTTCTCTATCATAATAAGCTGCTGTTTTGACAGAAATCCAGGATTTCATGATGCTGCAGGCATAAAATGGGCTAGACGTGGAGTTACATGTTTAGGAGATGTGTATGACTATAGTGGATTTGTTTTATTTGAGAGACTGCAGATGAAGCATAAGCTACCAGAGCATATGCTGTTCAAGTATTATCAGATTCGGGATTACTTTTTGAAAAACTTAAAATGAATAAACATAACCGACTCCTAGATATGGGGCTTTCTGTATGCAGTCAAATCAAAATCTATGATCAGCAGGGTGTACGAATGGCTAAGCAGCTGCAGATTAGATTGTGAGAGACTAGCTGATCGTTGGAGTAGGCTGTTGGGGATGCAGGTAGTGGCTGGCGCTATATTACAAGCCCTCAGCATTATAGACAAAGCTGTACATGCTACTAATTTGCGACAGCAGCAACACTGCATGATATGCCTCCTATACTAAACTCCAGAAAGAATAGTATAAGTAGCGAACGGACAAAATGCCCAGGATGCAATCTATACGCGGCTGACATCAAGCACATGTTTATAACAAGTCCAGAATTGACAATATTTTGGCAGAAGGTTGGGGATGTTCTGCATCCAAAGCTAGGGATAGAAATACCTCTGTCGATCATCGAAATTATGATGGGATACAGTCCTGTAAATTCTAATTATAACAGTTTGCTTGGTATTTTATTAGTTGCAGCAAGATTAACCATAGGTAGGGTATGGATATCACCAAAACCCCCAACTGTAATGAATTGGTGGTTGCTAGTAAGGCAGATATGTGATATGGAACTTGCGTTGGCTAAGACGAGAGGTGTTCGTTCTATTACTAAATGTACTGTAATTTGGGGACCTTTTTTCTAAGTGGTATAAGCAGAAAGATATAGGGGTGGTTTAGAATGACTTGACTATCCTTTGCAGCTGATGTATGTATGATTTTATTTATTCATTTTTTCTCTCAATTTTGTGTTCTTTTTTCTTTTTCTTATGTGTATAATTATTGTGGCTGTGTTAGATGTCTGTATACATTTAATTATGAGTATCTTATTTGCCTTGTATTTAATGCCCTCTTGTTGACAAATAAAAATTAATTTTAAATAAAAAGGAAATTCGTGCACATACAAGGATGGTTTCTCAGCTCATCAGCATAGGTGCCTGAAGCCGGCAACTCTCATAAATGTGTAACCAAAGACAAATTAAGTCAATGTTTCAGTTGTGGGCCTTGCTCAAGATACTTGGTCTGGACCCTTCAATCCTTAATTTTATTAAGGAAATATATAAGGATGCAGGAGCAAGGGTGCGCTTTGGTCAAAGAGGAGAGTGCTCGCCAAGATTTTCTATTAATAGGGGAGTGAGACAGGGGTGCATCTTAGCCCCCCTGCTCTCCTCCCTCTATATAAATGTGATTGGCGAACATCTTAAAAGCTTTCATTATGATTACCCTTTAGTCCAGGGCCGCCCTGTCCCCATCCTTTTATATGCGGACAATGCCGCGAATATGTCCCAGACCAGTCTAGGCCTACAAAGGGCTGCCTCAAAGTTTACACTTTTTATGAGGGAAAAGGGACTTAAGGTCAACATTTTAAAATCTTTTTCAATGTCCTGCCGACAGGGAGTAAAGAAAATACCCTTTCCCATCTTTATAGAAGGCAGAAAGATAGAGACAATAGATCAATTTCCCTATCTTGGGATTTGTTTTCATAGGAAATGCTCCTGGCAAACTGCTATCAAAGCCAGAAGATTAGCATTTTCCAAAGCGATTGGAGCATTGCAGAACTTTGCAATCAAAATTGGGGGTAGACCCGTTAAGGAGCTGATTGTCATCTATAAGGCTAAAATGTGTTACTACGGCCACCTATGGCTCTGGTATATGGGGGATTGATTCTCCAATTTCTATCCAACAAACTGAGAATTGTTTCCTTCAGTACCTCCTGGGGGTCCCAAAATCAACTCATAATTATTTTACACATATAGAACTTGGTCTCCCCTATATCTCCGACATTATAAAGACTGAACCCATTCTGTTATGGCACAAGCTTTGGCTAACCCCAGAAACAGCCTTTAACCGCAACACCATAACTGATTGTTTACAACTTGACGGTGTAAAGCGAATTAAATGTCTATGTGTGGTAGAAAAAATGATGAATGACATTGGCCATCCTGAGTTTTTTAAAAATCCATCCAGCATGGAAATAATATCAAGGAAAGTGTTACGTAAAACGGTTATGGACCCCCTAGCGAACAAAAGATGGACCACTGAAAAAACGAAAAAATCAGTCCTAGCCTACCAACAAATTACAACGGAACAGGGTCTGCAATTGTACCTTGTTAGTGACACTAATTGCTATGCCAGAATGTTTCTTTCAAGGTTCAGATTGGGTTCTTTTTTTCGTTTAATTACATTCCCAAATTGTAATGATTGGTCGAGACAAATGTCGCCCTGTCCCTGTGATGATGTCGCCCCTCAATCTAACCTGCACTGCACTTTATTTTGCAAATTTTATCATGTTCCTAGAAAGATCCTTCTTAAACCAATTCTTAAGGAGTGGGGTCTCCGATCATGTAGAGATGCGTTTTTTAGACTACAAAGGATGGAAACTCCGGAAGTGATCTATACTTTAGCTAAATTTCTGAAACTTTTGGTTAAATTTAGGAATTCGATGTAATATATAAACTGACTGTATGTATTTTAGAAACTTTCATAATGTATAAGATTTTAAATATAAATACGTTTTTAACTCCGATTGTATATATACGTACAAATGAGTTTTCTATATTTCCCCTATTTCACTCAAAATGACATGGTACTGGCTTCTTATGACTTATATTTGCGTTGTGTTATGTATCTATTCTATTTTTAACAAATGTACACTTTTATGATATCAAAGTTTATATCGAAATAAAGCTTTTTGAATTGAATTGAATTGAAGTCAATGTTATGAAATTTAAAAATCTAAATGAAGCAATGAAAAAAATTAGAACCACTTATTACAAAGTATTACACCATGTCATGGCATTAATGGTTTCAGCATTTACCAAACCATCATATATCTGCTCATATTCATCAATTTACATTACATTGCTGACCTCCATAATTTTGGATTACATTTATTTCAGATCACCTGGGGCCAGATGTATAAAGTCATTTAGCAGTCACCAAGCCTGCACTTCGCTAAATCACAATACTGAATTAAAAAAAATATTTTGAAATGCATTCATAAATGCAGCTTGGAAAGGGTGTGTTTAGGGCGTCCATTCTGAATTGTGATTCGCAAAGCCGTATGTTTGCAAAAGCAATTTTGGCAGCAAACCATTGATAGGTTACTGATTCCTCAAAGGAAATTGTAACCCTTTCCCACAGGGGAAGATTTTCCTGTGGGATAGGGACCACTTTGTTTTTGTAAATGGAAAAAAAGTATTGTTTGTGAATAGGCAGTGGCATAGGGCACCTCTGCCAACTCTTAAATAAACTTTTTAAATACAGTAAATATGTTTTCCTAAATGCAGGATCATTTCCTGTAAGGAAAACAGGATGTATTTGAAAATAGTCCACATTATTTAAATGCGCTCACAGACATGGCATCCAATGGGAGTGAATCACAATTTGCAACCTACTTCATGAATATTGATGAGGAAGGTTGAATCGTGATCCACTCCGAATGCTATTTTTGGAAACCAGCCTATTTGTACAAAGGTTGGTTTGCAGAATCGACTGACAAAAAGTTGATGAGCAATTTGCGACTACTTTTTGGAAATTGATTCATTGTACATCTGACCCTAATTTTGAATTACATTCATGTCAGCCTGCAAGTGAGTGCCTACACAGGTTTTCCCTCTACCTTTCTTTCAACTTTTTACATTTTTTTTTCTGTTATGATTTTATTATTTAGTATTACATTTTTTTAAAACAAGATTTTAAAGTATTAAACCTACACCTTTTTACCCTTTTCCTTTTTGTTACTACGAACATTTATTCACTCAAAAACAATGATAAAAGTGATGTTATGATTAGGATTTACAATGAGTTAAACACTAACGTATATAAAATAAATCAAACACTGAAACACACCCATTCCAGTTATAGTTTAGTGAACCAACTATAACTTGCACGCCCATCAATAACTGTTTATGACCATGTATTTTACATCACTCATGACATGTTAAATGACAGTTGATGACATTACCCATGATATCTCAAATGGCATCAGTGATGACAGCACTGAGGCTATGCAGCTATGATTCTGCTATTTACACTTCTCCAAAAACCCTTACATTATTTAAAAAAATAATATTGGTAGTAAACGGCCTACAGTCATATACATTATAGAATTACTGTGTGTACAATTGTCAGTGTATAGAATGGAAATAGTGCAGGCCCTGCAGGCAAGTCTGGATGAGGTTGGCAAATATTATATGGTGCAGGGTTTACATACCAGTAAAGCTTTGTGAGCAAGCAGTACTCGATGTTAAACAGGGTAAAGGCTGAATGTGCGTGGTGTGAGTTGCTGTGGCATATTTCCAAATAGATTGCGGATTAAAACTATAGCCTTTAATTTAAAAAAACAGTGAGAATAACCAAAGTGCCTGTTGACTATAGAATATAAATTCCCATGTTAAATAGTAGTCATATAATGATATAGATTAAGACTGTGCAATGTAGAGGTTTATAAGACAAGGATATTATTTGCAGCACTTTCCTGAACATTTTGAGGCATTGCACGTTGTTGTATAATGCGGACAGTAGAGGTAACCTACAGCGTGGTTGTAAGCTAGGCTCTATTATTGTAAAGCATTCTGCTCCTCTAATAAATGTGGGTATTGTATTTAACAAAACTATTAAGGGCTGTTCTTAGGGCCTGGCTGAAGGTGTTTACTCAGTGGTTAATGAATACCTGTCAACCTCTTGACTGGAAGTTGCAGGCCATGTTAAGTTTTTAAGAAAGTGATCCCCTTAAGGTAAATAGAGAATGAACACTATTTTGGATGATGTTCAAGAATTAAAAGTGAGTGACCCCATTTAAGTCTATGGAGGGATTTTATTTGTTAGGTGGGTGAAACCATTAAAAAGAGGGTAACATCCACCAAATGTGGGTAAGATGACAGATATGCTATGCGCCCTGCATGTTGACAAACGTTATGTCCATTATCTGTTGACTGGTGATAGAAAATTTGGCACAGGTGTAGCTTTTTAAATCACTTCCAGTCCGGAAACACTTATAGCACACTACCATGATCACTGGATGGTGTCAATAGTGATGTATATTATGTAATTTGTGATATCACTATTGATGTAATCAATTATGTTATTTAACATATCATGAGTGACATAACATGTGAGGTCATAAAAAGTGCAGGATTGAGGCACAAATTATAGTGAGCTCCTTAAACTATTACTGCAAATTTCAGTGTTTTTTGTTTTTTACATGTTAGTCCTTATCTCATTTCAACACCTAACTATAATATCACTATAACCTTTGTTTTTTAGAGTGAAGTTCTGTGTTTTTAGCCTATGTTAATTTCCTATTACAATACCTAACATTAACCCCACTTTAACATTTGTTTTTGCTGTGAATTTCTGTTTTTACATCATATTCAAAGTTGAGCGTACACCTGTTAAAATCTTATTACCATACCTAACGACCTCATTATAACCTTTGTTTTTGGAGTTAATTTCTGTGTTTTTTAATAAATTTTTAAGTTGAGCATATACCGGTTGTAATACTATTACCATACCTAACAATAACGTTACTTTAACCATTCTTTTATAAGTGAATTTCTGAGGTTTTCTATCATGTTTTAAGTTAAGTATACGCCCAACAATGTCAGGTGACCCGGCCCCAACCATCCCTCAGTGGCCAACCCCTCAGCACCCCATGGCCCCTGCCTTTGGCTGTATTCAGCAGGAGGTTGGCTAAAGAGCCTGATCTCCAGCAGGCCCTGTGGCCAACCGCCAGCAGATAGCCAGTCCAACACTGTGAATGGTCGGTCATGTGCCGCAGGGAATTGGTCACAGGACCTGGTCTCCGGCAGCAACAAAACAAAATAAGAGCACAACTTTCGTATTCCTTCACTACTTCGCCACTGCCAATAGGCCACAAAACAGTTACATTTACCAACCAATGGCACTCTCCACGAAGGAGCATGTTACCGATCTATAAAGCACTGCAGCACCTCATCAGGGGTAGGCAATACATAAACACAACTATAATACAATACAAAGACCAAACCCGAAGTAGATGTGGATGGAACATTGGAGGTATTACAGAACTGAAGATGCTAGGGTTATTTCTTGGAAGTAGCTGGAGCAAAGCATTGATAGAGAAAAGGGGTTGCAAAGGATTCCTTCCACAAGACATTAAGTAAAAAATGAAGAAGCCATAAAGTTGGCAGGATCGAAGAATTTGTGGAGAGAGCACCCACTGAGTTTGACCAGAAAATAACTTTTAAGGAAAGGAATAATTTTCTTTATACTTTGATGGTGTGTAATGTTTTCAATAGCGAACAATACACAATGTACCAGGGCTCTAAAATATAAAATTCGTGTTGATCCATTTTTTTTCAGGAGAACACAGGCACGATAAGTGCACGCTAATGCCCGGCTTAAGAAGTAATCGGTTTAATTTTGTTTTCTAGTTGATAATATCTTGCCTTACATGACTTTGGAAACCACATGTAATCACTGTAAATATAATTAAGTTAGGTGTTTTAAAATTGTGAGTATTCATAATCGATATTATAACTTTAACTTCCTTTGAATGAAGACTTTCTTGAAAAGAGTATTCTGTGTGATGGATTTAAGTGAAGGCAACAATTTACAGGAGGCTTTTATGATGACAAACTCTTTGGTGTAGCCCTGATTTTTTTTTATAGTGCCCCTGTTAAGTCCTCCTCATAGCCAACAAACATTTACAATGCAACGGTCTCGCCTTTGCAAAAGTTAGAGCTATTGGCATTGTAAATGACAAAAAATTTCTTTTTGTGTTGGTTTTGAAAACAGATAAATAAATGGCATTGTCATTTACAATGCCAATACCTTAATCTCTCGTAAATGCGAGACCTATTGCATTTGCACCCACACACACATAAAGCCACACACACACAGCCACACACACACACAGAGCCCCCCACACACACACAGAGCCACACACAAACACACAGAGCCAAACACACACACAGAGCTACACACAGAGAGCTACACACACAGACCTACACACACACAGAGCCACACACACACACAGAGCCACACATACACACACAGAGCCACACACACACACACAAAGAGCCACACACAGTGGCACACAAACACAGAGCCGCACACACACAGAGCCACACACACACAGAGTCACACACAGAGTCACACACACACACAGAGTCACACACACACAGAGCCACACACACAGAGCCCCTCCCCCGACACAGGAAAAAAACACCAACTACCTATTTTCAGCAGTTATAGTGTTTTCAAATATTTGACAGTGCAGACAGAATTAGGCAGCCTTTACTTTTTCTATGCATTTGTATCACCTTCGGATATTAACTAAGTGCAGATGTAGCGGATTAGTATGCGTTGCTAAAGTTCACTTCCTGTCTGTGCTTTGTCCTACAACCCTTTCCACCTCGCCTTGAACTGAAGGCCAACCAAAACGAGCCCTCATAAATCAGTGTCCAGATTTCCTGGGGCTGCAAACTGCACCCGTGCAGAAGGTAAAGGTGGGGAAGTGAGAGAAGGCGTGGTCTGGCTTGAGGCAGGTTTCTCGCTCTGCTTTGTGCACCTATTGATTACTGCCTGCTACCGGGTTAGGGTGCCAGCCTCCCTTGCCCCTCCCTAATGCAGTTCTTTAAAGAAAAAAAACTGCTTCCTGTTAAATGACAAAGTGATTCTTTTAAGCAGTTTGGCAACAAATCAAATCTAAAATTTGTGTTGTGTGCTCGCTGCACCAAAATCGTCTAAAATAAAAGCAGAACGCGGAAGGTACAATAAGTTTGGGGATTACATGCAAGATGGTCTTCACAGGTCTCTCTCCAGGAGAAAATATGATGGAATATTTAATATGAGTGTGGCGCTTCCTCTTACCATCCATGTTCTCCTGGTCGCTGATGTGCTGCAGGTTGCAGCCCGTGTCCTCCCGGCTCAGGTCTGTCTCAGGCCGGTAGGACTCCAGCCTGGGATGGGCATTTCTGCGCAGCTTGGGGCTGGACGACACGCAGCAGGACGCGGTGTTCCCATGGTGCCTCCCCTCGAACTCCCAGCCCGCGTCCACTTTGATGGCTTCGCTGCCCCTCGGCTGCTGCTGGCACAGGTAGTGGGGGTCGCTCCCTCCCCCCGCTGGCACCCAGAGAGGAGAGGGGCTGGGGTGTCGGGTCTGGCCGCCCTCGGCTGCACAGTCATGGGCCGAGCCGGGGACGGACGGGAGAGGGGCGCGTGGAAACACATATCCAATTTCTTCACAGGTTCGGGGGTGAGACGGAGGTCGGCGGGCTCCGTTCTTTACAATGAAGGTCGTCAAAGGGTGTTTGCTGATAACGCTGTGTGCGCTGTACAAAGGGCAGCCGAAAACCACAGCATGGTCACAGAAATTGCCCACATAACCGATGCTCATACTATTTGTTTTTATAAAGCGCCTAATACTGCACTTGTGTTGTTCCTCTGCGCTGTAAATAACATGATTACTATAATGTGATATAAAGGTACCTAATTTACTGACCTCGGAAGGACAAAAGCATGAGTCGACTTTGCCTGAATTCTATCTCCTCCCTTACAGATGATAAAACGAGTGAACAAATTACAAAAGCAGACGTTAAGGTACATGAGGCAAAAGTGACAATTGTGAGCAAACAAAATACACTAGGTAGCAAAAGGTACATTACAGGAGGAATATACGAACTCAAAAGTTTCAAACCGGCATCCTGGAGCGGCTACGTCCGCTAGTTCAAGACGGCACTGCGGAGCTTCGCGAGTAAGCTACTGCCCGGGCGCCACCTTCGGAGGAATGACAAAAACAAACCTTGGAAAAAAATTAAAAATAAACAAACGCCCACCACTGCATGACGGAGAAAAGGGGCGGAGATAAAAAGAAACGCCCACGAATCTGCTCCCACAATGATTGACACATCTCTCTTCCAATGGCTAGCCTCCATTTATGGAGCTAGCCAATGGAAGAGAGAGGCGGGTTAAAGCCACAGTACTGGAAAACAAAAAATTTCACCTGCGCGACACTGCTGCGCAGTGAACGCCAGGCCAAACCTAAAAATGTAGGGTGGTCCATGCACCAACATTTGAGAATACAGAATAGCACATCAATGCAGTTAAGGCTTTACTCTGTAATAGTGGAACTGTTCATTTTCTCACATTCACAATGTGTTATGCCTTCAAGGGCAGATTGCTTATCATCACATGTCAAAGCTAGGAATAACAGAAGGTGGCCAGACCGGGGTGATTTAAGGATGATGAAGCTCTGTGGATGTAATTATTTCGAAACTGTGGTGCAGTGTCTCAGTTTAAACATCTGGTCTCCCAAATAACAAAGAATTTCAGACCTTTAACATATTTCAACTGAATGTGCAGGTCTAACCCTTCCTCCAAAACTCTTTGACACAAATGATCTGACAGAAAGGACATTAATCACAAACATGTCATTTCTCAATGAGTACCCATTTGACTAGATTCAAGTAGCTCATAACAAACATATGGCCACATGTATCAACCTATTTTGCATCCGTAAACGGTGCAAATAGCTACATTTGATCATTTGTGAATGCAAAATAGCCTTTCAAGATATATGAAAGGCTTTGGCAGTGCATGTTAGGTAATCACGACTACAAATAGGGAATCTCAATTTGCGATTCTCTAAGCACATGTACCAAGCATCTTCTAAATGCAAACTGAGCATTTAGGAAATGCTATTACCATGGACTCCAAGTCGATTGTAACCATGTGCAATTTTTGAAAATGCACCAAAAATGCTTTTTTCAAAGTGCCATGAGTGCACACATGCCCCTTGGGCCCCTGAGTGCATCTGTGTGCTTCCCATGTGTACATTTTTTGGGGGGTGCTTCTGGGAGACCTTAGGTACACAGGCACCCTTGGGATTGCATTACCTAATTTGTGATTACCAATTAGGTCATTGTAAATTAGGTAATGAAAAAACATTCACACCTAGGAACGAATAGAGTAGTATAACCTAACAGCGATTAACTAATTTAAAAATCACTCTTAGCTAATCGCTATTTTCTTAAACACCATTTTGTATTTCTTAAATAGAGATTACCTAAAATTCGCTATTTAGGGAATGCAAAATACGTTTTTGACCCTTAATTTTAAAGAAGCAGAGTAGCAACAAAAAGAAGCAGTATCTTGAAAACATATTGTTTTTAAGTCTGGCTGGAGACTGCCTACATTTGAATCTAGAACTCATACAATCAACACAGCTATTGGTTCTCGTGTCTTATACTTATTTATCATGGGCTCAGAAGCTAGTAAAAGTATGTTGGCATATGAGGCTGCTCCCACTAAGCTCATCAAGGGTAGTTGTCTCATTTGGGCTCATCTATCTAGACCAATGTTCAACTCTGTGGGATTTGGGGTTGTGTATGAAACTATGGATGACACAGGAGTCACAGAGATAGGGTCTCTGATGTGTGCTGGCCCCCTTGAACATTGTTTCTTAAAAGGGCACTTTATACTGATTCACTCAGTGTTTGTGGGAGCCTGTTATCATTTTAATTACATCCTACACTTTGTGTATGGAAATTTGGAAATGTTAATATTCATGGCTGGCAGTGGCAGTTTCTTCGTGAGGGTGAGGGGGCGTTGCGTACCTCAGGGTGACATCATCCCTCTGATCTACTGTAATAGTAAGGCCCACTTAGCATCTGGTGATGCACCTCCTCTTCACATCCTGGGTCCATCTCTGACATGATGGTGCCGACTTCTGACATTTGTGTGATATTTCTTGGTATGAAAGTCGTTACTCTTGGCATAATGTGTGCATCCATTGTATAATAGTAACCACCCCCTACAGTAATGGTGATACTAGCATATTGGGGGTAATTCATGGGCTACTGTGGACACCACTTACACGTTTAATCACATTACTGGAATAGTGCTTAATTTGAGCTGTTGGTTACCTGTGGGGGCCACCGGCACTCATTTTTTGGGACCAGCATATATTTTTCCTCATTGCACATTTCCCATGAGCGACAGAGAGAAAACGCATAAAGGGGAAAGAAGAAGGAATAGAAGAATGGAAAAACCATCACCTGTACAAGTGAGATAAAGCGGTAGGGAGTGTCTGGTAGTCGATTTAGGAGGCCTTGATTAGATTCTAGGCTACACAACCTATGTATTCGGTGCACCGGTGCCAGCCACAGGCTTCTGAACAGACGTTTGGGCACCAACACTTATTCTTATAGAAATTATGCACTGAGTTGGCCTACCATAATGGTGCTAACTTTTGGAATAATACTATGTCTTGGTATAATCTGAGCACTAATGGTATGATGGTGCCCACCACTTATAATGTTAGCCTTACATATAGTTCATAACTTGTTGCCATACTGTCTTAAATCATGGCTTCATGGCACCCATTGCTGAGCTACCAAAATGGGATTATTTCATATCATACTAGGGGCATCCATTGTACCAAATGTGTGATAGTGCCTACTTCTGGTATGATGCTTCCCCTGGAATTACACTCATAATTCTTGGTGTGTTGGTTACTGTTGACATACTGTGGCACTAATGCCATGATACCACCCATTTTCTGTATACAACTGTTTTTTGCATAATCATTGTCATTCATGGCGTTAAAATCATGCTTGTCATAATGCTCTGCCATAACAACTATTAATGTAGATGGCATGAAAGACAAACATATCTACATCTTTAAGCAAATATTTATATTATTCTTCATTTGATGTGGCCTAAAGTCAACTTTAACTGGCTTGCCAGCTTGCTATGTTTTGCATAACACACACACACACACACACACGCACACACACACACAAAATAACATACATATTATTATGAGGACCGGCCATTGACCATAATGAGGTGTGTCTTTACTATTATAACTCCACCTGCGCTTTGATAATAGGTTAGGTTATAAAGCAGACCAAGGCAAATGTAGCTGCACTTTTAGTTTGTTGATACCCTCGCTCGAGAGTACCTAGATACACTATGAGGACAGGTCATCGTGACACACTGGTCCTCACACGCATGCGCACACACACTCACACACACACACACTTTCGGACAGCCTGCTTCTTCCATTGATGTGTCCTAATGTCATTCACATTTTGCTTCCACCAACAGCATAGGGCAGTTGGAGAGCCCACTTTAGCCATTTTCTGTCTTGCACTTTGAAAGATGGCATATTGCCCGAACATAAATGCACACCCTCCTGAAAAGATGTGTATTTCGGTGTCAGTGGCTCGCATGCCTGGGCTGCGAGATGACTTCTTTATTTTATATGCATTTTTGTTGTTTTTTGCACACATTGTATTCTTGCCAAGACCAGTCCTATTGCCTTTGCCAGTGCTTGTGAGAGTCTACTGCTATAGAGCTAATACGAAAACTAGCTCAACACAAACAGTTCTGGCGTCCCAGCTCAAGATCAATGAGGGACTCTGAATATTTCCTGTTGGGAGTAAGGGGCTATTTCCTGTTGTAGCCACATTTATGCGTAGGAGGCAACAACAAGCTGTTTATTGACCTGTTGCTGTCAAAAGGATTGCCTTCTGTACTGGGTGTGAAACATTTTATTGACTCAATATAAAAAATACAAGCATGTTGCTGCACATTACCTTTCTAGACCACGCGCCCAGTGCAGATGTCAGTATTTACGGTGGCTCTGCAACCTTTCTGTTCAGCTTCCATCAATGATTTACAAGGTTGATGCCACGCATAAGAATTCAGGGCACTGTTAGGGCCTTCTAAAGTCAACGCTACAATCTGCTACAAACATAACTTTCTCACACAAACAAGGGTGGCATGAAGTGGCATACACGCCTTACAACAATTCGCAGCAGTGTCCAGGAACCAGTCTTATACCATTGCTGTCTTTTTCATACACATTAATCCTACGCCGCAGAAAATAGCACAACTAACCACACCCCGATGTGAAATGGCAATCTGTAAAGAGAGCAATTGAAGATGTGCCATAAAGGAAACTGACCTCCCGCCACTACCCTCCTTTCGCATTGCTTACTTTAATGATGAGGATGATAATACCTATATACAGTTTCACTGGAATTGTGCGACCGGAGAGTGTTTCACCGTATTAGCCACATAATTGATGATGTGTTGCATAATCTACCGATTTTAGTGGTTTCTGGCTTAAATGGTTCAAATGTTACTAAAAACGCAGCGCCACGTGTTGCAGTGCAGTGGAAGGCCTATTGCAAAGGTTTACTGGTCACCTTTCTGTAGCTTATTGCTATGTTTGGGTGTTGAACTGGTACTAATTATGTGGAACCTATGCACAAACAGTTTAAACATGACTAAATAATAGAGTGATGCTATCAGAAAATGTGCTGCATTATGCTGCAAAATCTGGTTGTCCTTGGCACATAATTTAGCCAACCCTGCCGCATAATTTTGCATTCACCAGCCGCATAATTCCAGTGGCCCTGGCTATATAGCGTCATGTCTGTGAACATTACTAGCCCTGAACTACGACCTAAAACAGGCCTGGAAAATGCTTTAATACAAGTCCCTTATTGCACTGTCTGTAGAAAACTAGCAATGTCAACTCCCTAGGGGGATAGCTCAGTGCTTCATGGTTGGTTGCATATCGTTCTACTACTCTTTCCAATGCGCTACCCTATTTCTCACCCTTTACCTCTATCAATATATCCTCTCCTTCAACTCTCCGACACATCTCAAACCTCGTTCTACTACTCTTTCTGATGCACTATCCTATTTCTCACCCTATATCTCTCTCAATATATCCTCTACATCCACTCTCTCATTCATCCAAACCCCATACCACTATTATGATCCCCAAAATAACCCTTTCTATGCTCTTCTATGCTCTTCCCTTCTCTACCCCTGTTTCCATCATCTCATACCTCTTTTACTATTTCGATCCCTCAAAACAAGCCTTTCTAAACCCTTCCCTCTGACTCTTCCACCTCCACCTCCCTTTTACTCATCCCAAGCCTCCTTCGACTGCTATTAATTCCAAAACTTCCCTCCACTATCTTTTTCAATCCAAATAACAGACTAGCATGTCCACCAGTCAAATTACTTTCGTATTCCACTATACTAATTCACCACTAATCCTTTATGGGTTCCGGAGTAGCGTGCTACTCACCGAAAGAATGATTAAACACCCAATCAGGGGTAGCAAGCACTATATAAATGCAAACGTTTTTCATTCTTCTATCCCTCCACTAGGCATATCAATCCAAATAACTGACTAGCATATACACCACTCAAATTATTTTAGTTTTTCACTATACTACTAATTCACCACTAATCCTCTATGGGTTCCGGAGTAGCATGTTACTCGCTGAAAAAGTGATTCAACGCCTCGTATGGGGTGGTAAGTGCTATATAAATTCAATTACTATACAATATCAGAATATCAAGCTACAAAAATATTGTACCCAGTTAAGTATAGTAAATCTATACTTATCTATGTATAGCTGTTGTCTCAATATTTTAGCAGTCAATATTCTGGCTATGATACTTTGGTAACAGGATATCTAAAAACTCTTTATTCTTGTAGTATTCGTTGGGATCTGTCACAACACTCTGGAGAATATTTTCTAGCTGCAGCTAAACGTATGAACGCATATATGCAAATAATGTGCAGCCCAATCAAAGTTCCATAAAAGGTTTCATAAAGTGAAGACCTATCAGCCTATCTAGCCTTTGAGTGCAGCCCCTGTCCTCCAACCTACCAGGGGTTCTTCCTGCATCCAGTAGGACCAGTGCAGTCGTGCTTTAATGTACAAGAATCTCTCAACTGAAACCCCTTTTAGTCTTCCACAAACACCACACACATATATATCTACTTGTAGTGTCCTGTGGGACACGTTCTAGTGTTCCAATATATGCCCTATGTCTATAGCCACTCTCTGAGGGCTGGCTCCAACTAACCCCACACCCATCCATCACAGGTGTCAACGGTCAGGTGACCCTGCAAATAAAAGGGGCTGGATGCACCAGCCCTGGGCCAGTTCCAGTAACTATAATTATGCCTCCGTGTTGTTACTCTAGCTTCATGAAAGCTTAGTGCCCAAGCCACCACAATGGCAATGAGCTGGGCTGTTCCTCCATGTCAGCTGGCAGCAGCATTTAAGCTTGTTGTGGGAAAAGAGTGGTTAGTGTGTAAGGCTCATCCCCACCCTTACTACCAGCTGCATGTCGATGGTTGCAGTGTGAGAAGATGGCCACCCAGTGCACACACTACAATCCTCCGGTGAAGACCCAGCAGCCATAGTGCTGATCGGCGCTGCAGCATGAGGTCAGTGGAAATATGCAATGGAGGGAAGCATCGCAAATAGCGCCGTGCTCAAGTGCCCCCACGCTGCCGACCCACCTGCAAGAGGCCAGAGGCCTCCCTGTTCCAGCAGTGCCCTTGTGGCTGCACAGATGTTGAAGTGCACAAAGCACCCATCAGTGAGAAGAGCAGGCATATCTGAAAAGAAGTAAGGGCCGCACAAACTGCCAGATAAATGTACGATCGCCATGGTGCCTCCTACCTGCTGGAGCGCCTGTCAGTGGCCTGGCGTCCTGGAGAGAAAGAAGTGAGACTCACTCTCCAGTGCATGACAGCTGCCTGTGGAGGTGGCTGTTACATGCCGCCTGTAATCTTGCTGCCCAAAGTAGATGACTGACAGTGAGGAAGGCAGCCCCAAATAAGCTGACCACCAGGGTGACCAAGTAGACGCTGGCCACCGCAGCGGCCTTAAAGAAGCTGACTGCTGAGGCATAGTGTCAACCAGCCCACCGCTTGGGAGAAGACAGCCTGTGGCCCTCCCCTCACAACCCTGCACCACTAGTGGAGAAGTGTGGCTCACTGGTTAGAGCAGGCAGACCCTGAAGCAGAGGTCAGACCCGGGACCAGGGTTCAATTCCCGACGCGGCAGGGTCTTGAGCCCAAATGTCCATGGACTCGATAATTCTCGCTTCGGTGCCTGACCTAATCATGGGTTCTCACTCTGCAACTCTGGGCATTAAGCTTGCTTAATCTCCACAATGGCCCCTTGTGGTGGGATGCTTGGCTTTCACCTTGGGGATGCCCTGTAGGGGCTATCTCACAGGGAAAAACCAGGACGGGTTCCCAAGGCAAGCGCGGAGATACCCCTTCGGGGGTCGATTCAGGCGCTATATAAGAAATATAATAATAATAATAAGAAATATAATAATACAGCACACCCCCAGTATCCTTCTTCATTAAAAAGGACTGAGAAGCAGGGTCCACAAGATCAGAGAAGCTGCTGCGGCACAAGGCGATCGGAAGCTGCCCCACCTCCTAGTGGCAGCTTGTTGCAAGGGATCAAACGAGCAAGTGGCTTGTATGCCGTGGCGGAAGAAAAGTGGTACAAACCAGCCGCCTGCATGGAAAAAGAGCCTGCTGTGCCGCTGCTATTTTGCCATACAATGCAGCCCAGAGACATTAAGAGGCCACACTGTGCCTCACCAATAAGAGCAAGAGGCAGCAGAGAATTTCGGTGGAAGAGCCAGCCCAACTGATAGCACTGTAAATGAAACGCACCTTCTAGGGGCCATAGGCTGCTACAGCAAGTAGAGAGAGCATGTTGCCTCCACCAGCGATTGTACCACAGTGACAGTGCCCTGTCTCTCAGTATGGGGAGAGGATATGAGGGGAGGGCAGAAAGTGTGGCAACGTGACAGTAAGGCACAAGGTAGGCCAAGCACAACAATGGTAGTGCACACCCCCCTGGCAGCTAGTGGGCGCTCGCAAGGGAGAAAAACTGATTTGTCAGTAAAATAGAAGGGAGAGACTAACCAAGAGAGCCCACACGTTGCTGGTAAGTGCATATTGTGTGGAGGGGAGAACCTGGAACAACCTGCAGAGGGAAGCCCTAAGAAGCCCAAATTTACCAGAGCAAGAGACTTTAACCCCCCGCACAGAGTACCCGAGAGCCCAAAATTGCCCCAGCGAAGGTAGTGACACTAGAAGGCAACTGCACTCAAAGCAGGGCCGGACTGGGAACACGAACCGGCCCTGGCACACTGTTCAGCCAGCCTCCCCCTGGGGTGAGGGGAGTGCAGCAAAGCAGTGTGCGAGGGCCGGTTTCGGCCGATTTTGTTACTGGGGGCCGATATTGCCGACCCCCGGTAACAGAAAAACGCCCCCCCTGGGGTCCAAAATTGGCCCCCACCCTAGTGGCCCACCGGGGAAATGCCCGGTGCCCGCTATGGCCAGTCCGGCCCTGACTCAAAGCTGCAAAGTATATGGACAGGCAGTGCCGAAGAAGAAAAGGAGTAAAGCAGCACAAGTCTTTTAGCCACAGGCTGCTAGAGATGGCTCAAGATGAATTGGCCTGAGAGAAGAGGACACCCACAGAGAGAGACCGCGTAGCAGACCCGGAAGTGAGAGAACCCTGAGAGAAAAAAAAGGAAAGGGCAAGGAACGAGGTTGCACTAGTTGACCATCCCAGTAGTGAATGGCCACCGTTGACCTGTCATTGTGCAGTCAAGTACCATCCCTCTAGTGAAGAAGGGAGGAAGGAACAGAAGAGACCCTCCATCCATGCAGCAGAGCACCAAGAAGAACCCTGAGGGAGGGACAGGACCTGTGAGAGGTCCATGAGGGAGTGCAAGAGTCAAGTCTTACTGGCAGGACCGGTCCTGTGAGATGCCGTGGAGCAGAGCAACAAGCAGATTCCTCAGAGAGGGACCGGTCCTGTGAGAGGCTGTGGAAGAAGAAAAGTCAGTCCTATGAACAGGACATGACCAGGGAGGTCCCTGTGTAGAGAGCACCACTGCAAGAGGCCTGGTCAGATGAGTCGAGGTGAAGAAAGTGGCAAGAGGTCACATTGCCACATCGCGAAGAAAATGAAAGAGAAGGAGAAGAGAGTGGCATGATGCCACATCACAAGTAAAAGTGATGAGCAGAAGAGTGTGGCATGAGGCAACAGTACCACGTCACGAAGAAGAAGATGAAAGAAGAGGAGAGAAACATGTGTTATAGACCCGTCACACAGAAGATCACTGACAGTCATCAATGAGTTCCATCACTGTCAAGTGCATCAACAGAACCACCTAAGGAGCACCGTACATCCAGAGTAGAGCCCGTTGCCTGTGAAACAACCAGAGAGTAACAAGGCATCCCTGGCACTGGTGGAGGCAGGTCATCCAAAGACTATCTAGATAAGATGCCCGTGCACTTGAGTCCTGATGGCAAGAGCACACAGACCCTGAGACAACTACCCTTTGCAGCTAAACGAGCAACTTGGTAATGTTGAAACAACCTGAGAAATACAAGTTACAACAATATTTTGATTCAATTCCAGACTTCAAAGAATGATAAAAAGATAGGCTTTTTGTAAGAAGGTGTTAATCGCTTGGAATTATGAAATGCAACCATTTATGTCATAAAATTGCTTAAAAAAATTATTGTGACCACCTAAATTCGTGTATCATGAAGAAGTGGGAATCATTCCTGCAATTTTCATACCCTGAACTTCTGATATCAAAACAGAATATTAACACCCCCACCCCCTCCGTGTTTAACTGGAAATAGCAGGAGGCGTGTGAATAGGCCGTAAAGACTAGTGGGGCCTGATGCAGTATGTTAGCAATGCAATGAGGGTTGAGAAGTAAGGATCTGAAAGAGAGAGACTTTTTGAAATTAACATTTATTATGTTTTAGTGACTTTTGAATAGTGCTGCATCTTGCCTGTCTGTAACTTCAGAGTTCTGTCTAGTAAGTAATCCTAGCTTGGTTGGTGGGAGTGGATGAGAGCTTCCAACGGGCCAACGTTAGTAATTGTGTCTGATATTGTAATCACGACCCTTGTTTCATGTAGATCTCAAACGAAGACAACTCTGAGGAGACTCAGCTTCATGTGGCTGGGTCCATCTGTTAGTTTGGACTCAAGGGGGTTCCAGAGTGTCAGTCCCTGCACGTGCAGAGTTCTGCCACTGTTTCATCCTCTGGTAAGACCCCTGGTTGGTTGACCCCTTGGGTCAACTTCATTCAAAAGGCATTTTCTGAGCTGCTGCCTTAGCCAAGTCCAAATCTTACTGTGAGGCTCTGGTAAGATAATGTGTAACTGAAGAAATCTGGAATCCTGCTGCAGGAAGTGACATGTTCTTTTAAGCCAGGGTTCCCAATCTAGTGGTGGTTGATGTGGTAATGAAAGTCCCAGCGCTGTGACACAGCTCTTTCTGGGTCCCTTAAATTTACATTATTTAAAGGGGCGAACTGCAGAGAGACTGTACGGTTAAATAAAAGTAGCTTACAATAAAACAAAGTGAAGAGCTTGTTCGCCTGCAATTGTTGATAGTAAATGAAGTACAACTTTTCTACTGCAATCTTTAAAGTCTTTGGGTTGCATGATGGTGCAATTAAACTTCCATATTAAACCAAGCGAAAATAAACACTTCACGTTCTGGAAAAGTGCTGATAGGTTTCTTGGGCGCCGAGATGCTCCTTGGAGCGATTGTAGCGCGGTATAAATGGGCAATTACATTACATTACATTAACCCGATGCACAACTTGTCTAATCGTGGGGAGAAATGTGAATTTATTGTTCATCCAGCCTTACTGAAGAAAAACCACGATGCTGTTGTCAATGTAACTCCGATCCCTGCCATTGTTCTAAGAGTACCTCCATGCAACACACGCTTTGAAAACATCACAGACTCTTTGCAACACGGAGAAAGAAAAGAAATGCCAGGACTTCAAACCACTAGGAATCATTTTATCTGAGATGAAATAGTATGGTACTCAAGACACAGAACAACTGAAACCCTTTAAAGAAAAGAAAACTGCTGGACTTTTCTCCACATTGCTTATATGTGACAGCACCACTGCCATGCCCTAGACCACCTGGTGCATTACTGGATTAGACTTATACAAACTGGGATGTGCCTGAGAAGAGAAGCGGTACTGTGACCTGTGAAGACTTGGGCAGCTTTTCAATAACACCAGATGACCTTTGTCTGCTCTCTTCTTCTTCTGCTCTCTACTGATGAAGAGTTAAATCCAGAAACTCGTGTCTATAGATAACATCACTGCCTGCACCAACTTTGGTGAAAAACGACATCAGCTTTGAAGTACGCATACTGCATTTACCAGAATGCAATGGGGTGAACTGTGCTGGGATGAGAGGCAGTGTGCTCCCTCCCTCCTTGTGAATAAAAGCCTCCCTTGAGTCAACAAGCCCCCCTGGGACGCAACTGTGTGGCTGTGGAGTAGTACTGTGACCTGTGAAGACTTGGGCAGCATTTCAGCAACCCCAGATGACTTTTCTCCGCCTTCTAATACTGCTGCTCTCTACTGATGAAGGGCTAAACCCCAGAAACATTTCTAGAGATAACAGCACTACTTGCACCAACTTTGTTGAAAAACGACAGCAATTACTTTTTTAAAAACTTTATTTACCGTTTTCATCCATAATCACAACAATACAAAGCATGTTTTCAATGTAGCTGTACAGTATCTGTAGCACAATAGATGGGTATCATTTAATGAAACAAATAAACACATGTACGTAGTGGCAGTTTGTACATGGCTTTACTTAGATTCTAGTCATCTATCTCCTTTCTTAATGATCCCTGTGCGTTTCAAAAGAAAATACCAAAGGTATCATTAGATATCTGAGCGCAGGGAAGGGGGGTCAGCCCACTCCAACAGGAACAACCCAGATAGGCGGCTGCGATGAGGTAGCGGAGCCCAGCGCCAGCAAATAATTTTTCAGTGGACCCCATATATCCTTGGGTCTCGATGTCACGGGTAGGGTTGATGCAAACAGCTCACAGTGTTGAAATAAATGAGGCTATTCAACCATGCTTTAGTGGTGGTAATAAACTTGTTGCCCCAATGTAGTGCTATTTCACGTTCAGCGAGTAGCAGCGCAATAGAGGTGAATCGGTGTGTCTGTTTGGGGACATTGCGTACATATCCTAAAAGAGCCACCTCCAGTGTGGAGTGGAGGTCGAGGTGTGTCATATTTGAGAGGATTGGATACACAGCTCTCCAGAACCCCCTTATCTTCTCACAGTTCCAGGTCATGTGTACAAAATCAGCATGATGCGCCCGCATTTAGGACACATGTGTGATCGAGAGGGATCTATTGAGTTAAGCTTAGCAGGGAAATGTAAGCACTTCATAGGAACTTGAATTTTATCAGTTTGTGTACTGTTTAGGGAGACTTCCTTAGTTTGAGTACAGGAAAAGGTCCAATGGGAGTCTCCTATAGGATGTCCCAGGTCTTGTTCCCAGATCTCACGGACTTTGGCATCTCTAGTGGGGATTATTGCCCTACAGACTTTGTATAACTTTGAGATTAAGTGTTCTCCCCAGTGCTTGTAATTAACAGAGTCAGTGGCGCAAATGACTCCAGTTCCAATGGGAAGTCGGGAAAAACGAAAGCAACTTTGAAGTAAGCATACTGAATTTACCAGAATAAAATGGGGTGAACTCCTTGGATGAGAGACAGTGTCCTCATTGCTTCCTTGTTTTTAAAAGATATAAAAGATGGTAAAATCACAGAGCCACCATTTAAAGTATAGTGGTGATTTAGCATTTCAGAAGAATTTTAATTACTATCCATTATTAAAACATTAATTTCTGGACAAGTGTCATAATTGCAATATTAGTATGAGGGGCATATATTCACAAAGGAAACGAGAGGACATATTTTTAGAGGATTATGAGGTTGAAGAGGAAGGGGTTGGATTTACTAGGAATGCACATGTAAGGGGATTATTGATGTATGCACAGGGTCTACAACTTCTAAAACCCTTCTTCTAAATGTGACAGTGAATAGAATTCCTGTGCAAACAAGAATTTGAGCCCAGATATAGCATTTCTTCTTCCTACAAAGTACACCAGTAAACCTTGCATAATGTATGGAGGGTAAATGTCCCAAATTTATGGTTTTGCAACTCGGAAGGAGTAAACAGTGCACTGTTGCCATATTATCTTGCATTCCAAGGTTAGAAAGTCAGAATAGGAAGGTAATGCCGAACATGGTTAATAACTCACCCAGTTATAGGTGTGTAATTGCCTCCCATAATGCATTGGTCCATTCAATGAGGCTCATAATCTTGTGAAAACACACATTCAAATACTGCCAACCAAAAGCAGGTCACAAACGCTTGAAACACACAAAAGGTGAGGGAGGCTAGTTGCAATAAGTCTAATCATTGGCAATAGCTCGGGGTAGCACTCCAAACCATCGTAACCAGCATTATTCAAATCAGTTTTGACCCTGTTTCTCATGGGAACAGTCCAGCCCAAATTGGCAAGCCAGGTTCTCCTTGCGCTGGAACACAAGCAACCTGGACCTGTTTTGCCCCAGTTATGGGCTCATCAGCAGGGTATAGCTTGGTTCCAATGACCAGGCCCGGACTGGCCGTTGAGGGCACCGGGCAATTCCCCGGTGGGCCGCATGGCTGGGGGCCGGTTTTGGGCCCCCAGAGCCGTTTTTGTTACAGGGCCGTTATGCTGCAAAAACGGCCCTGTAACAAAAACGGCCGAAAACCGGCCCTGTCACAGAGCGCGGTCGCACCTCTCCCCCCTCCCCTCTCCTCCCGGAGGGGGGGGAGGGGGGCCGGCCGAGCACTTTGCCAGGGCCGGTTCTGGTTCCCAGTCCGGCCCTGCCAATGACACAGTGAGCACAAGATCCACATCTGGGCATACCCATGCCACTTAGGGCGGTACATGAAACACACAAAAGGTGATGGGAGGCTGCTTGCAATAAGTCTTACCACTGGCAATAGCTTGGGGCAGTACGGCAATTCATCGTTCTTTAGCTCACCATGCCATCTTAGTTTGGATTGAGCCAAACTAGGGCGAAACTGAGTTGCTTCTGTTCTGGTTCAGAACGTAATTGGCCTGGTAGTTTGGGCAGGACTGTTCCCATGAGAAGCCGGGTCAAGACTGATTTGCATATGGCTGGGTCCAAACTGAGGTGGCAAGGTGAGCAAGCGAAGGAAGGGTTGGAGTGCTACCCCGAACTATTGCCAGTGGTTCGACTTATTGCCTCTCATCACTTTATGTGTGTTTGAAAAGCACTTGCTACAATCAGTAAAGGTCTGAAACCTCGCGTACTAAGATGCTGCTAACAGTTAATATCACTAAAACTGCTCATGTACTTTTAATGGTTAAATAGTGACATTTTCAAATTTGCATATGATGGTGTAATAGATTGTTCTTGGTTAGTTTTGTAGGGCAGCATCGCTAATGGAAGTACTACCACCACATTACACAATACTCGAACTACTAGGGTACTTGTGCTACTCCCACCATATTGTTTAAACATTAGGAATGGCATAGGGTGGAGTTAGTAGAGTGGAGCAGAGTGGCATAGAGTGTCATGGAGTGTTGTAGAGTGGAAGGTTGTAGAGTGGAAGGGCGTAGTTGGAGGAGTATAGAGTGGAGAGACGTAGAGTGGAATAGAGTATCATATCATTGGCTGTCAGTGCAGTTTACCACTGAGGCACGGCTATAAAGCGTGCAAAAACATAGGTACCGGCACTGTCATTTCATCTCATGTTTTAACGCACATTTTCTTATGTTCTTGGGTGGTAATGTTTTAATGCAGGAGCATTCCCACAGCCCCCAAATGCAGTAATGGTACTACCACAATGGACGTATATTAACCCCTTCGCTGCGGGGGATATTCCCCCGCTGTGCTGGAGGGAGGGGGGCGCGCACAGCGCTCACATGCTCATGACGAGCTGAGCTCGTCATGAGGCACGGCACTCCTGTGCTCATGACGAGCTCAGCTCGTCACAGCCACACCCGTTCCCATGGGACGCTCAGCACAGCAGGGGAATTATCCCCGCATGCGAGCGTTCCACGGCTCATGACGAGCTGAGCTCGTCATGAGCACCGGAGAGCCGTGGCTCATGACGAGCTCAGCTCATCATGAGCTTTCAAGGGGTTAAAATAATTAACACTATTCCACAAATGAGGGTTGCAGTGTTGAATTCTTGCTACAGAGATCTCTATCTAACCAGCAAATGTGTGATATGAATCCTGGAGTGCCAAATCAGACTTTCCTTATCCATAAGAGGGAATCAAAGGATTTTCTGTATTTGCAAACTCAGGAAACTTTACCAAGACATAGTTTTGCCCACACACTGTCCACATACGGAGCTCTTTTCCAGGCACAGGTAAAGTATTTGTGTTACTTTACTGGCTACTTTACCGTGCAAATAAAGTTTTGCACTAGAAAGTAAATAGTTTAGCAACATCTTGCACTGTCCTGAGTAAAAGTGCTAATAAATCTGCCCCTTCATGTTTGTGATGCTTGCTAAGTTTTTAAAACATGACATGATGTTGTGATTCATAATACTTTGCAACTTTGCTTACCAGAGGCCCTATCATGATGCTGTTTTCTGTGCCCAGCAAAGAAGGGTTCTTTTTGTCATCCTCATCGTATACATAAACTATAAATATCTCCCAGTTAGTGCATGTTATGCTGACAGCACAGCTCGGAAACAAAGACGCATTACCCGCCCAGTGTTTCCGTTCTTTGTTGACAGCAAAACATACACTAATGCGCACATATTTCGAGTTAATGGATGAGGAAAGTGTGCCGAAAAGAAACACACATATCCCTTCTGCGCAGGAGAAGAAGTGGCCCAGTGTATGGTGGCTCAGTGGACTAATGCACCCACTGTATGGACCTGTGTTCGACCTCAAAGTCACAGGTTCAAATCCCAGTGGGTCCTCTCAGCCTTTAATCCACCTGAGGTCGATAAAATGAGTACCATTGAGCTGAACAATATACATCTGTTAATCAGTGCCTTGATACCCTTGGGTGGCACGTGCACTTTACAAATCCAGGTTATGCTACGGTATGTTAGCGTTAACTGGTGGCGGTGGGCATCAGACTTTTGAGTCCCAGATTTATTTTTCATATTCAGACTTTGACCCAAAATAAGAGAACGTTAGGTACATATGGGAGAAAGAAGAAGAAAGAGAAAGAAAAGAATGATAAAGGGAGAAAGTGGGTATGAAAACCACCCTGTAAGAGTGAGATAAAGAAACAGAAAATAGAGGCAAGTGGAAGAAATAGAGACATGAGGTGGGATCAAGGCCTGGCAGCCTTGGTACTCAGCTTCTCAGTCAGCAGTAGCAAATTAGGGCCTCTGTATTTTTTATTTTTTTTTAATCTTTAACAAATGAACCACATTTGCACACCCACGCCCGTTAAATTGATGATTTAACATTGCATCTTCCTTAAAATCTCATCGTTGGCACATTTTATACGTGGAAAGGTAGCTTGTTGTTTGTATTTGATTAGTTTAGAAATGCTAAAAATGAAAGGAACGAATAGGCACACGCAGAGTAAAAAGGTCCAAATAAAAAGATATTTCCCAGGATTATGATAGAATGAAATCACCCATGGATAATATGATAAAGGTTCAGGATATTCCTACCACGGTAAGCAATCCCTCAGGGTGCCATCAACAAAGAGGAAACGATTAATACTCCGCTTTCCTGAATAACTTGTTCCTCAAATCAAATGACGTCAAGAGACTAGAACTGTAAATAAGCACCAGGCACACATTAAGACTTTTTAATCATAAGCTCTATCATTTCTAAGAAAGATTATCGGGTGCTATTTTTAAACCAGGTTCATATCAAGGAAAATCGTGTTTGGGCTCGCAATAAAAACGCTTGCATGAGTTTGAATCTACTGCCATCTTCTGGACGTCTGAGGCACAACGTTCGTATTCCTCTTCAAATTATCACTCGAAAGAAAGCATACTGTAATTATACTAAAAAATCTAAAAATACAGCCCCAATATCACCAAAGTTAAGAAGGGATTACTGGCTAGGGGGCCTATTCCTAGAAAATGAGTGAATCAACATCTCATAAACGTATGCCTAAAATATTTACTATTTACTCGTTTTTGGGATTACAAAATCCCATGGAGAAGGAAATAAAACCTACAGAAATCGACAGATTAGAAACGTGAAGAAAAAGTAGTCTTGCCCGTTTTTTCTTTTCAGCACGTGGGCCCATACGGAGAAGCTCCTCCCACCACCCCGAGTTCTATTACCCAGTAACCGGCTAAAATATATGAGTTTCTGAAGAACTTTCCCATATTTAAATCAATCATGTATGGAGTGGTTTTACACATACTGTTGGGGCGAGAAAGTAAAAGCAATAGTAATATTGTCAGAAGAACTCACACATTTCTGATTGTGTATTGACAGAGTGAGTGGTGTGCTTGTGTGACTGCAGGGTTAGGTACAAGGTGAACAGTGCTAAAGAATTGTGAGTGCGGAGTGATCACTGTTAGTGCAGAGTGAGCGGTGTGCTCAAGGGACCGCAGGGTAAGTGAAGGGAGAACACTGTGAGTTCATGGCGAGTGGCATAAGTGCAGTGTGGTCACTGTGAGTGCAGGATGAGCAGGTGGTGTGAGTGCATGGTGAGTAAATTTGATCCCTGTGAGTGCAGGGCGACTGTGAAAGTGAAGGGTGTGAATGGCATTATTCAGGGTCCAGGGATCGAGAGTGAATGAAATAATTATTGTGCTCATCCTGCAACATCTTCCAGTCTTTACTTAAGGGTAGCCAGCTCATTATATTGACGTCCCAGACGGTACAAAAATAAGCTGTCACCTAAAGCCTATTTTCAGCACTTATCTGTCCATACTTGGGACAGCAAATAAATCTGTGTTCTAGGGCTGTTTGAATGATCTATGACTGACAATTAAAGGGAACAAAGATTGGAATGTCACATTATAAATGAATACATACTATTTTATTTATAACCCTATTTAGAGTCAAGCCAAGGCCTTTGCGGGTGCTTTAAACAACAAATGGCTGGAATTTTTCTTTTGGTAGCCCCACTTTATATTCTTTTTTATGAAATGCATTCTCACACTAAGGAAGTCAAAATTAAAATCCAAATGTAAGGAATAGGCAGACTGGGGCCCAGGGGGTACTGGAAACAGAAAATAAACAGCCTCTGTAACCAGTTGACAAAGGTATGTAAATATGCAAATGGTCTATAAAGACCTGTGAAAAAGTCGGGCGTGCCAGAGATAAGACTCCTGACACTGTCCAGCAGAGCCCTGAGCAGCTCGCGCTGCAGCAGCCTGGGCTGAGACACGACCGGGGGGGGGGGTGGATAAAGCCCGGTCAGCCCAATGGGTGTTGTGCCCTGTTCCCTATGTTCCCAAGTGCAATTCCCGGCACGCACTTGGAAATTTCACGTTCCCATGATTCCTTTCAAAGTCCAGCCACCTGACATATTTTCAAGACACACATTTACTGGCTTCATGTGCTTGTGCTTCAGACTTGCCCTATACAAAGAACCCCCCAAAGCCCTTTTGCAGCATAGTGTTGGAATAATAAAACAGTAATGAGAGAGAGAGAGAGGCAGAGTGATGAAATAGGAATCAAGAGAGATAGTAGTAGAGGATAGAGGAGAGGGGTGAAATGTGTGAAAAAAAGAACAAAATGGTTCAATTTTGCTTGATGTAGGGGACGCCACCCAGATGACTTCATCTTGACGTCATACGCACGCAACCTGTCGCCCATGCTACCGTGGTCATCACGTGGTATAAATAAAAGCTGGGCTGCGCCAATAGGCCAGATCTAGCATATCTTCACTTGGCAAGCACTTTGTCATTCCATAGCATGTGCTGCTCTCTATACGTAACTTAGCGATAATGCCATACGCAAAAAACAGGTGCTCTGTAAATACAAGACTAATGAAAATAATGAAAATAACCTAATTGAACATTGAATATTAAAAAAAACCTGATACAGTATACATCAAACTATGGCTGTGCAGAGAGTAGGCAGGAAACCCGGGGACTCAGTTTCTACTGAGGGGTTCTGACTTGCAGTGTTAACCTAGACAATTCAATTGGCCTATGCCAGGTGTAACCAACCCGTCAAGAGAAGATGTACAATCTGAGGCATGGCCCTGCTGTCTCAGTCCTCATACTGTCAGATCTGTGTGGCTTGGGAGACAAACTTGTTGTCGGGGGTGTGAAACAGTGCAACAGCTCTGCTGTCAGTAGCCTAATGTTTTGAGTTAGACCTCACCAGGAGCATAGCTCTGCTACCTGGTTCCCGGGCTTGTAAGATCTGCGGTGCGGACATGTAGCCCTGCAACCTTTGGCCAAACCTCTAATGTCTATGTCACATGAGGAATTGCTCTGCTGTCCTGCATGGAATGTGAGATAGCTCTAATGTAGAAAGCCAACATCAGTACTTCTGATACTCTTCAGTGATACTTTATCTCAATTCTATGAAGACTGGAAAAAATTGGAAACCTTGGATTCACCCAAGCAAATTTACCAAGTGAGTTAGGAAAAACAATCAAAAACACATCAGCCAGATTCAAGATCAGGTAACCCACAGACAAATACAGACTCTAGAAGGAAGAAATCACAGCTGTCTTCTATGGTTAAACCCCCTATTCCAAAGACTGTGACCATAAATCATGCCGTGTAGGATTCACACATCTTTCCCTAAAGCCCATGCAACAAAACAAAGAGCAACTAAGAACAACTGTCAGATCAAACACATGTAAACAAATAGCATAAAGGATTGATGGCATTAGGGGAAAAGTCATCACTTAGGTTGGTATGTGCACAATTACTCGCCCAACAGTTCAATTCGCCAATTTACTCACTCATCTCTTCTGAAACTTCTTCAACCCCACACTCCCAAACAGTGCCCACCTTGGCAAATCATTCCAATTCCACTTTTATCAGGAAAAACCCTCATAAAGATACCTTAATACTCCTGAACCTCCACAGTGTGACAAAACCTAGAACAGTTTTTCCTGAGACAAACCAGGGGGCATATTTACAAAAAAATGTCAGAGCATGGTGTTACGCCAAATTATGCAACGCCACGATCCGACATTTTTAAAACAAAATTTTATTTCTTTATAAAATTTTATATAGCGCAAACAAGATGCCGAGGGATATCAGAGCGCTTTACAATAGTATGGAAGGAAGGACATAAATACAAAATTGTCATCACGTATGAGTAAAAAGACAAAATACCGGATTAATCGCAGATTCGAGGACGATTGCACCATGGAGGGTAATACAATAAAAAAAAGTATAAGCGGGCAATGAAGAGGAACACAGTTTGCTGTAAAGAGGAGCAGTAACAAATGATGGCACAATGGACGTAGGAAAAAGTGTCTTTGAACAGATGAGCCTAGCCATATTAGGGTAAGATTTATTCATAAGGAATCTTTTGGCTTCCAATTTGAACTGGATTTGAATTTTAAAATGCACCCTTGCATTTCCCCTAGCACTGGCGCAAAAAAAGCTGCCTAGCACCAGCGCTACGCAACCTGCCACCAAGTTGCATGTGTGCCTGCGCAACAGGGGCAATTGTTTATGCGAATGAAGAGACAGCGCCCAGCACATAAACAATCAATATAGGCAATGTATTGTTTCTTTGTGTGCTTCAGAATGCAGCACATATAGAAAGAGCAAAAAACTAGGAGAAATTAATACTTTCTCATCTTATTTTTATTCTAAGACCAGGTATTCCCTGCTCTTAGGTTCTGGCACTGTGTCAGCCTTTTAAATCTGGGGCAGCATCGAAAAGCAATGGGTGTTGCGGTGGAATGCCCACTGCAACACTCATTGCACGCCCCTTTGCCACAGATGATATCAGCAGAATGGGGCATATTTACAAGGTGGTATGAAGCCACATTAAGTGGCTTAGCACCACCTTGTAAATATGTGAAATGGTACCAAGCCACTAGAGCGTAAAAAAAAGTGATGCTCCAGTGGCAAAAGGGGCTTGTACATATGCCCCCAGGTCTTCAATTCATACCAAACTCAAGAGAGAACTAATAGACCTATTCCTGACAGCTGCGGTCAAAATGATGCTAAACAACTGGAAGGACACCTCCAAAACTACCTACAAAGGCTGGCTCGACTGGGTCACCCACCTCAGGGGGGCGGACCAACTTGCGCTGCAATACTCACCCTGCAAAGCGTCATCCAGGGGCCTGTGGAAAGTCATGGACAAAGCCCTGGTCCCGCACGAGCCTCCATAAGAAACCAGCCCGAACTCGCTTGTGTGCCGTATACTGCAGTACCTACCTGCAGCTACCATCTCGGATACTAGGGCCCTATATTGCCAAGTCAGATTGGTATATTTAGCTGTCTGTCCTATCCTCCTCCTCCGCTTATTCCTAACTATTGCCTCACTTTCCTATCCTAGACATACTTCTCTATAAAAAATATAGCCAGCAAAGGGGGACCGCGCAAAAATGTAATCTACTATTGTACCAATGCCAAAGAGGGTTAACCCGCATAACAACTGTATGTTTTTTATGTACATAAACCTTATAAAAATAAAAAAATAATCAATACTAAATAAAATCGATTTAACACCCTCCATATGTATACTTTGTACCTGCCTGCTTAGCATTCAAGTTGTCCTAAACTAAATCTTCTATCTTTTAGCAAGCAGCCCTGAAGTAACCCATGTGTGGATTCACACAGACCATCAGATGAGTCCAGTGCACTTGTCAAATCCAATGTTAAAGTTGGAGCGCGGAGGACATGAGGACACAGAACCATGGGGTTAAGGTAGGGCAAAGCTGCCAGTGTAGGGAAGGAGAGGTGAATGTGTGTGTTTGCCTCGAGGAGAGGAGGTTTTGGGGAAAGGATTTGGGGGCTCTAAAACTAGCTAGTAAAAAAAAAAGAGAGGCTCTCTGTCCCCTGGCTGGATAGTTAAAACGGATGTATGAAAGTACAACATGATAATTTTGATTGCGGTACATCTCGGTTTTACCAACGCAAGTCGTTACAACGACTTGCGTTGGAGGGCGCTCGATTGAGGATTGATGTGATTTTGTATTCCAACTCCAGCCCACATAACAGCAGGAAAGGTGTTGGAATAGAAAATCACACTATTCCTTAACCTAGAGCTCCATCCAGCGCAAGTCATTGTAATGACTTGCGTTGTAATGGCTGCGTGGTAAAGGTCGTACGGTGTAAACAGCGCGTTGTAAACAACGTTTCCCGTTAAAAAGCAAAAGTGATTGGGCCGGAGTGAGTCCAGGTACCACTGCAACCGCTGCACTATTGACAGCTTCACCCTGAAAAGGGGAGGGTTAATGGGGCTGTAGGGGCTGTGCAAGGGTAAAGAGGGCAAAGGAAATGTTGTTGCAAGGCCGGGAGGACTGGTTAGGCTCGCCACTGGCAGGATATAGGAGTCACAGCTAAGACAGATGGATCGTGAATGACTCAACGTACTACTGCAGTGCGTCGTCTCTTTTCATTTACTCCACTAACTACATAGCCAAGTTTATAAATATTATTTCAAGGAGCAAGGGTAATTATAGGTGATTAAAGCATTCTTTTAAAAACACAAGCATTTGTCCATTACGAGTATTTATGTGCATAACAGGCCTCGACATTTGCTTATATCCACAGTCGAGGCAGCAGGCGTTGCAGGGATGATATAATGGCTTGTTAAATTCAAAATCTATTTTCTCCTCCAACAACTTTCACAAGCATGCAGTCGGGTACCCTGTTGCAATGGTAAATTAAATGTTCACCTCTGGCAACAGTAAATTCAAGCTGTATCAAAGATGCTTATGAATTATGTGAACAGCCTTCAGGACAACATATATATCCATGCATCATATTTATTACTTTTATATGGCAGAAAACCTAACATTTTACCACCTGGCATTCTGCTCGTTAGCATGTTACTTTCCTCATGAATGCAAGGCCTCATCTATCAAAGTCAATATAAAAAAGACTGATAGTGCAGCTATAGGGAGGGGCTGGGGCGACACCCCTAGCAAGGTTTGCAATCACAGTAATTTAAGAGAAATATAAATAGCATTCTGAGCCCTACACGGCTAATATTTTACGTTCAATATAATGTTATTTACTGACCTCCACCCTTCTATGCTCCTTCCCACACTTTCAAACAGTTTAAAAAGTCAAACAATAACTTTCGGTACCACAACAGAGGTGCAATAATAAGAAACAAGACATTCAAAGGGAGCCAGCACCTACAGTCTGTGGTATCAATCTGTCTGTCTGCCCGCCTGCCTATCTATCTATCTCTATATCTCTCTATCTATCTATCTCTTTAGCTATCCAGTTTTGTGCAAGACTGGATCAATAGCAGAACACTTTACCAAGGAACAAATGCAGGTTAAAATTCACATTATAAATACATATAATAATATAGGGGAGAAATTCCATTATTTAGAAAGATTGTCTATTTTTTTATTTTATCAAGGAAAAATAGGGGGAATGGGACAAAGATATACAGAAATGCAATTTAAATTTAAAATAACAAAAAAATCATGTATTATTAAAAAGCCACTTGGTGATTATTCACATGAGAAGCAAAATTACCTAATGACTACATGAATCATAAAAAACGATCAATTAATGGTCCCCCATTCTACATAGGTTCTTCCAAACTTTTGATGGGCCTTTTATGCAGAATATTGCGACAGAAAGATAGTCATGATGGGGTTAGGGGGAAGATGACAATGCACACCAAACATCCCCTTGAACCCTCAAACTGTTATTGATATTATGTTTTGTACTGGCTCATGACCGTACACACATTGCTCTACTGAAACCACTGTTTCCTATTTAAAGTATGCACCCTGGTTCCGTAGTGAGTAGGGTTCCCTTGTTTTTCCTTTTGCATATGCTGTATGGACAGTAGCAGATTTTCTGGAAGCATCTTGTCTGAAAGGAATTCGTTTTTCTCAAATAGCAGAATTGATTGCTTTGATTCGAGCATGCGAACCGGGAATAGAGATAAGGGTCACCATAGTGACTGACAATCAGTATGGATTTGGGATTGTCCATGATTATGGTCAATTGTGGTCCCAAAGAGGTTATATGACTTCTGTGGGATCCCCCATTAGAGATGCTAAATTTGTGAGAATGTTGATTGATACAATTCAATTACCTGATAAAATTGCTGTTGTGAAATGTGCAGCTCACAAGAAAGGAGATGACTATGTCACCAGAGATAACCGGTATGTTGATTCAATTGCAAAATACTGTGCCAAAGAGTTGCATCTATAAATCAGGACAGACAAGCTGAACATGTTTCAAGTCCTTTAATGCTAACCACAGTAGTTGAGACATGGCAAGAAGTGAGGCAGATGCAGGAAGATGCCAGTGAGGAAGAGAAAGACATCTGGTTAAAAGCAAGATGTAGACAGAGAGAAGAGGATGACATTTGGGTTTATAAAGATGAAAGACAAGTAATGCCCGATAACATGATTTCAAACATGGCCCGAATGTACCATGGTCAAGCTCATAATGGAAGGAACACCATGATCAGGATGTTCAGAAAGACATGGTATAATCCTAAATTTTGGATGATTGCTGAAAGCCTGTGCCACAGATGTCTTGTTTGCCAACAAATTAATCCAAGGAGAAAAACAGTTGTGAGTTTGGGAACCATAGGATGAGAGGGAGGTTAATTTACCCGAATGCAGTTAGACTTCATTGAGCTACCACCTTGTAACAGATTTCGATATGTACTTGTGATTATTTGCCTGTTTTCACGGTGGGTGGAGGCTGTCTCAACAAGGAGGAATGATGGAGTAACTGTTGCAAAACTGTTGTTGCTTGAGATAATACCACGCTACGGTTTCCCAGTAACTATTGAGATAGATCCTGGAACACATTTTCACAGTGAGTTAATGCATATGATTTGTGAAGCACTGGACATTTGTCAGAAATTGCATTGTGCTTACAGACCAGAGGCTTCTGGGGTAGTTGAGCAAGTGAATGGAACAATAAAAAACAGAATTGCAAAAATGTGTTTGGACACTGGACTAAAATGGCCTGATGCTTTGCCACTTGTTCCGATGACCTTAAGGAGCATACCTGATAAAAACACAGGATTAACTCCACATGAAATTCTGATGGGAAGAGTGATGAGACAAGCATTTGAGCCAGTTGATAAACTGATAACTATTAATGATGATATCATACTGAATTACTGCAAAAATCTTTCTGACATGGTAACTTCTGTGTTCCATCAGGTGGGAACTGAGGCAAACTCGAAAGAAACTGTTTGGTGCCTCGCTGGCAAAAGCCCAGACAAGTCATTCTGGTTAGCACGACTGCAGTTAAATGTGCTGGAGTAAAGAGATGGGTACATGCCAGCCACACCATCCGTGTGCCTGAGCCTGAAAATCCACAGAACGAGAGTAAAAGCACAACCGTTTCAGATTCTGAAGGTGAATTAGATACTGAAGTTTGACATGTTTGTCGACATCTGGAGATATCAGATGCTAGTTCTGCCTCTGAAGGAGAAAGTGAACCTGTTGAAATACCAAATTTTGAAGATCGACCTGTAAGTCGAGATTTGGTAGAAGTTGATACAAGTCAGGACACTGAGCAAAGTGAAAAAAAAACTGGTAGTCAAGGAAACACTGAAGGACAGTCTGAAAGCTCTGAAAGCAGGAACCGAAACCTAGAAACTGGTGAAAAGGAAATAACTCACGATGAGGATGAGCTTCCAAGTACCAGCTATGGAGAAGTTCCTAACAGAGTGAAAGTACTGACCAAAGAAAAAATAAGTTCAGAGAAAGAACCAGACATTACATGCTTTTGACCACACCAGCAATTGAACCCCACCTACGGATTGTTACCATCCCGTTCCATCGACACCTGCTGGTCAGATTCAGATTTAATATTATACAGTTCTCTCTGGGCAACTATCCAGTATGGGGAAAACCCGACCAGTCTATTCCCTGCAGCTGTGACAATTTTTCTGATCAATCACTAATGCATTTTATTATATTTTGTGACCATTTCTCTAACATCAGGAAACAGTTTTTGCTTCCACTACTGAGAGAGGCGGGCTTCACACAAGTTCGTCCCGCACTACTGTACTTACAACTGCTGGATAGTGTTAAGGTGATCTTTGGGTTGCAAGTTTTCTGGTTGCTGCTATGCGTAACAAGGCAAAAAGGTCGGCTGATGGACAATCTCGAGGTGTGATCTCATTTTAACTAACTTTTTATCCATTTGTATGAGGTGTCTTTTTAATATTTTAATCATTTTTAACAGCACATTTATGAAGTTGAACTGACTCTTTTTATATATGAATAATCTGTTTTTATGTAAAATGTTATGTGATTGCTTTTATGATTTTAATTAATCGAATAAAGCTGATTTGACTTGACTTGACTTGAGCCAGACATCATAAAGTTTACCAATAAATGAAACTGTAGAAAGACCTGAAACTGAGACTGATGACAGTGATGATGAAACTCAGTTAAGGAAAAGTTCAAGAAAAAGAGCTTGGAGAGTTGAACATAACACTGTCGAACCTGAACCAAAAGCAGCTCGTAGAGGAGATAATTGGCCTAAAGGAGCTGATGGACTGGAATTTAGACTGGTTAATAAAGCAAAAGTACCAGAAGATCAAGTAAATGAAATAACCAGTCAAAAATAGTTGTTTGGAAAGAAAATAGAGATTGTGCAAAGGCCAAAAAGAGAGAGAAGACCAAATCAAAAATACAAGTCACCTGAGTTGACTTATATGATCTTGCCTCCAATAAGTGAAATAAATAGCAGCCAAGAAAATTTGAGTTGCCAAGGTGAAGAGAAAGAAAGTGAGTAAATTGTCATTCAAGCAAAAGAAAAGAGATACTTAAAATTGGTGGAAAGAACACTGTAAGTGTATAGTAAAGGTTTAAAGAGAGACAATATAAGGGTGAAAAAGACTGTGAAAGTCGCTGTATAAAAAAGAATGGCTACATATGAAGTAACTATATCTAAGTGTTCTATTTTTAGGAAATGCTTTAGAATGTGGTTATTATGTACTGGATTATTGATGTGAATATGGTTGATTTTAGCTATTATCATTCTTTTTAGACCAGACTTTGAAAAAATGAAAGTAAATGAGAGTATGAAAAAAAAGAATAATGATTTGAAAAGTGAAAAATTACATGGGTATAAGCCTGAAATTCATCAAGAAAACTCTATCAGTGATTTCTCTCGAAATACATTTTCGAGATTATTATCTGAACATGTGAAAATTATGGACGCCAGCGACTGCTACGTCTGTGTTTGCCAGCATCAGTATCAGAGGGTGTGACCTACACCATCTTCCATTAATATATGGAGTTACATGAAGTGTATTAACAAGTTTATTTTATAGAACAGGGAAGTTAGAGTATTATTATTTATATTCTGATGATGTTTTTACAAAACTAAAAATCGTAGCAGAGTTTAATCAAATTAAGCCTGCAAAAGTGTTTGGAGAATATTTTTTAGAAATGCAAGAATTGATTCATGATTATGCGTTTAAACATAATTTGACTTGTAAAATGAGAAATAAAGAAAAAGCTTTTCTAAATATGGTTGAAGAGAGAAGAATGCAGTACAAAAGGAGGGAAAAAGTGAAACAAACTAAATCTACAATGTGGACGTTTGAGGATGATAATATTGAAGGACATAATGTGAATGTGGCTATAAATATAGATACACCATTATTAGGGAAATTATGTATTCGAAGAGATAACACTGTGTATGATAATTATTTTGTGGGAGCTAGTCAATGTGAAGATACATATATCATAAAAGGGGGCTGGGGATTTAAAATTGGTAATGACCCAGTCTTTTCTGGGATCTACCTTTTATGTGGGAACAAAGCTTATTATAGATTGTCTGAGCATTGGTACGGGTCCTGTTATGTAGGCCTGGTCTTTCCTAAAAGTTTCCATGTAGATAGAGGTACTAATGGAATTCATGAAATAGGTAAACCTTTAAGTCATAAAAGAAGAGAAAGTGTGATAGAAATAATAGGTGATGTTTTTGGAGCACTGATACCAGCAGTGGGTATATCTTTTAATGCAAACAGAATTCGGAAATTGTCAACGATAGTAGATCGTTTGTCAACAGATACAGCTGGAGGATTTTTAATGGTAAACACTGAAATGGTTGCTATGAGAGCTATTGTGATGCACAATCGACTTGCTCTTGACATAATTTTGGCAAAAGAAGGAGGAGTTTGTGGCATTTTAAAAGTACAACACTGTTGTGCCTACATTCCAGACAAAAGTCAAAACATTGAAAGATATATTACAAATCTTACAGAGTTGCATAAGGAAGTTGAACCACTTGAGGTTGATGGTGTTCTTGAGAAACTTAGTAGAAGTTTTTCAGCAGTTAAAAATTGTTTTTATGAAATATGTAGATCTATTATAGGGTAGGTACTAATTCCAGTAACAATAATAATAGTAGTGGTTTAATTTTTAAGAATAGGTTGTAAACTTAGAAAAAGAAGGAATGTCAAAAGGTCTTTAAAGAAGGTGGTTGAAGAAAGACAAGAAAGGGAATGTGAAAAAGGTGATATTGAGATTGAAGAGTTCAAAGAGAAACTTTATCAAGACCGAAAGAAGATAGAAGAAACTAGAGTATAACTCATACTAATTAAAAGAATTTGAAACATGTTGTGATGAAAATTTATAACATTTTGGGAGATATTTGGTGATATATCACCAAAGGAGGGAGTTAATGGAGCGAGGTTGGAAACAAAAATGTTTGTATACCCCTCGTGAAGTGACTTCTCCATAACAGTAACATGAATTAATTGTGTGGTTTTGAAATTAACCAACATAGAATAAAATGCACACACACAAACACACGTGGGATACTAATTTGCAGTTGTTGCGAACCATAATCTACTAATTAAGTGAAGTTGTCTTGTTTATTCTGTGCGCAATTGTCATAATCTAACCGAAATTTGCATGAATATGCTTATGGCCGGGATGCCCGCCACCCCCTCCCAACACCAATTCCCAATGGGAGTAGACAGACACAGGTTTGAACTTTTGGAAGGCGGGGGGAGTTACCGCCCGGCCGTATTTATTAAAATATGAAACAAAATTTAAAACATTAAATAAAAGTTTCATGAATTATGTACAATTTTACATTTATTACATTTCGATGAAGACATGTTCTTTGGCTAACCTTAACAGATCTCTAATACAAAGGTTTCCTAGCCGAGTCTAGCATCCTGAAAATGCATACATTCTAAATTAAAATTGTACATCCTAGCATTAAGGGCCAACGGCAAGGTCTTAACCGGTGTCAGATCCCTACTACCAAAATCCCGCCCTCACGGTGTGAGTGGCGCATGCGCATAGGACTTTACCCTCATTGCCACCTGTAACTTCCCTTGTCGTGGGGGCCCCTTTTTTACTCGATGCCATCTTAAAGGTCGTCCGAGTTCCCGTGTGAGGTATCTGTAGGAAGGACAGCGTGGACTCCCCCCCATCCCACACTCTCTATCCGCCGTCGCGGATATCCGGCCCCCGGGAAATTCGTAGGAGGGGCATTTAGCCGCCTCCCCCCTGGGAGGGGCCTATGGCCGTCTCCCCCTAGGCGACCCATCCTTAGTGGGTGCCGCCTCCCCATGGAAGGGGCCAATGGCCGCCTCCCCCCGGGCGCTCCCATCCATTCTGGGTGGCGCCCCCCTCTAGGGACCTTGAAATTACTGCTCACCGATCATGACCTTACCGCCCGACCAAAAAATAAATACGACAGTTTTTTACCTACTAAGAGAAGAAAAATTCTGACATAACCTTGATGAGTCATCAACTTCATTTTCCTGTAAAGGGAAACATTATCCTAAAAGCAGAAGCCACATCATTATATGACACATTCCCTTACTTCTCTACAAAGGAAAAAAGGCCTATACATTTCTATCTAATCAAACTTTATTTAAACAAACATTGCCATAAGGGGCTGGTGGGTGTGTCGAAATTGCCGCTTGTTCAGTCGAGGGCTCACGAGCAACGATTTGGTGCAGCCTTCAGAGCACAGGAACAAGAGGACGCTTCTTCGGATTCCCGCTCTATTTATTCATCTGCGGGAGGGCGGGGACCCTCCTCCGGTACGCCTACTGGGCGTGGTCTTCCATGCGGGTGTCTAGGACAACCCCTCCTGGGCGGGAAAGGGCGCGCCCCGGCTACGCCACTTTGGGCATACCAGCCGAGCCACGCCTCCCGCCCACAATGGTTTCCCGGGAGGTTCGGGGCACCCAACCATACGTTCGAGGGGACCGAGTGGTCGCCCCTTTCCATATGGCCGGGATGCCCGCCACCCCCTCCCAACACCAATTCCCAATGGGAGTAGACAGACACAGGTTTGAACTTTTGGAAGGCGGGGGGGAGTTACCCCCCCGGCCGTATTTATTAAAACATGAAACAAAATTTAAAACATTAAATAAAAGTTTCATGAATTATGTACAATTTTACATTTATTACATTTCGATGAAGACATTTTCTTTGGCTAACCTTAACAGATCTCTAATACAAAGGTTTCCTAGCCGAGTCTAGCATCCTGAAAATGCATACATTCTAAATTAAAATTGTACATCCTAGCATTAAGGGCCAACGGCAAGGTCTTAACCGGTGTCAGATCATTACTACCAAAATCCCGCCCTCACGGTGTGAGTGGCGCATGCGCAGAGGACTTTACCCTCATTGCCACCTGTAACTTCCCTTGTCGTGGGGGCCCCCTTTTCACTTGACGCCATCTTAAAGGTCGTCCTAGTTCCCGTGTGAGGTATCTGTAGGAAGGACAGCGTGGACTCCCCCCCATCCCACACTCTCTATCCGCCGTCGCGGATATCCGGCCCCCGGGAAATTCGTAGGAGGGGCATCTAGCCGCCTCCCCCCTGGGAAGGCCCTATGGCCGTCTCCCCCTAGGCGACCCATCCTTAGTGGGTGCCGCCTCCCCGTGGAAGGGGCCAATGGCCGCCTCCCCCCGGGCGCTCCCATCCATTCTGGGTGGCGCCCCCCTCTAGGGACCTTGAAATTACTGCTCACCGATCATGACCTTACCGCCACAGGCCGGATAGTTGACCGACTATCCGGTCCCCCCATTCCTCCTAAAGGTCATGCTTCCTCAAACCCCTTAGCCATGCTATGAAGTCTCCTATGAGTAAATCATTTCCCTCCCTGGACAGGTGAACCCCATCATTCAGATACATGTGATCACCCCGAATACACCCGTGAGGAATGCTATGCAACTGCGCTGAGCGAAACAATATCCCTATTTTATTGTTAACCCTTTTCACAGAGTGGTTCAACGCTGACACTGAAATGCCCCCCCCGCCAACTCTTCCTGGGGATCATGTGGGACCAGGCAATCGTGCACCCCGGGAGTTTCTTAGCCAACCAGCTAACTGCCGACAGGATGTGTTCTAATAACACTCGTCTTCCCAGCTTCACTAAGTCATTGCCTCCCAGGTGTACTATGACTACAGATGGCGGTGACCTTTGCCGCCCTAAAAGACCCTCAAAGAACGATTGAAATTGGTCAAAACAGAGCCCACCCTTCCCATGGAAGGTCACTCTGTACCCGTATTCCCCAGATGCGTGAGTCGCGTCACCTGCCTTGAATACGTCTGTAGCAATGTGGGGGGGCCCTTGGCCCAGGTCTGCGGAAGTGAACTCGTAACGTGTGACCCCCCCCTCTTTTCTCCCCAGGCAGCGGACGCACCTACTTGGCACCGAGTGGAAGAAACCTACAGCTGTGACGAGGAAGAATGGGAACAGGGTCCCTTTAACTGGCCAGGTATGCTGGAAGAGAGGGAGGAGCCTATAGCGGACATAAAAGACTCCCTGGCCCAGGACCAGGTGTGTCTATACACCGGAGGAGCGGTCAGAGTGGATTGGAGTGGCGGTGCAGCATGGAGCAGTGGAGAATCGAGGAGCGGTAGAGCGGAGGAGGCGAGGTATCGAGAGGACGAAGGAGAGTGCGGAGAAGAGGATCCGAGAACTGAGGCGTCGACAGTTCCAGGACGTGGTCAAGCATCAGCCGAGGGCAGAGAAGGAGACTACGTTAGAGGATCTCAAGAGAAGCAAGCCGCGTCCGGACCAGAGGACTCATCGGCAGGGATTGCCACAGAGAGAGAGCAGTCGACGGACGGAACGAGACGCCGGTGGTTCCTAAGGCGACAAGCGGGATCATCGGAGCCAGGAGGCCAACGACAACACGCTTCGCCCAGCCACTCCCCCGGAGGGGCATGGCTAGCAGAGGTGCGTAACAGGGTTGCGGGGTGGGTGTGGAATAAACGCTGTGGGAGCCCCGGTACCCTTAGTTAAATCCCCTGTGCACTTCACTCACGGTCACGTTTGGTAAAGGTGCACCGTGTGATTCCTCACCCCCTTCCCTGATAACGATTACAGTACAGCCCTGTCCTGATACTTTCCTCTGTCTTTGCTTCTCTCCTTCGGTGGAGGCTGGGACAAGACAGAGACCGACAGAAGTGGGAGAAGAAGGATCAACCTTAGGCGGGAGGAAGGAGTGATCGGAAAGAGCCGGAGAGAAAGAAGCCGATCTCCTCGTCGCCCTACCACCCGCCCTACTTGTACTGATAGACTATATCGCTCAATAAAGCCCTGTTTGAAACCTACCCGGACTCGTCTCCTACCTATCCCCGTCCAGCCGATTACAGTGGTGGAGAATGCGGGCAATCCAGCCATCTGCATAAACAAGATGGATGAAATCCTGCAAAAACTAGCGAAGGGGCAAGAGCGGCTGGAATGGATGGTAGAGAACCAGCTCCAATCAGCAGAAGCCGACAGGGAGATCATGAAGGCTGCAGTGACTGCGCATGCCCTGGACCCTGTGATAACGACGGTGAACCCTACAACGGGTTCCGCGCCCCACAGCATAGGCGGCGTGTCACTCCAGAAATACATACCGGGAGAGGACCCGGACTCTTTCCTGCTCAACTTTGAGAGAGTCGCCCACGCCTGTGGCTGGCCCGTGGCGAAATGGCCCTTCTTTCTGGCACCCTTGTTGGTAGGGGAGGCCCAGGCGGCCTACCAGGTCGCCAATCCCAAGGGAGAGACATCATATAAGGACATCAAACTCATAATCCTGGCTCATTTGGGGCTTGATACCGAGGCGTATCGAATCCGATTTCGAAAGGAGAGGGGTGTTCCAGGAGAAACGCCAAAGACCCTGTTTGTCCGGTTGAAGATGGCGGCGGACAAATGGTTGACCCCTGCGGTGTGCACGAAAGAGGAGATTATGGACCGAGTCTACGTGGAACAATACTTGGAGGCCCTACCATTCGCAACCCAAAGGTGGTTGAGACAACACCATAACCTAACCACGGCACAAGCGGTAGAAATGGCCACCACATTCACACGGGCTCAACCAAGGTCTCTTCCCTCTTGGGAAGCAGAAAAGCCCAAAATACCGCTAAAAATCGAAAAGAAACCTATGAGACCCCCTGATCCAGTGAGACCGAAGCCCTGGAGACCGGAGCCTCCCGTACACAGCGGACCGCAGTGCTTTGAGTGCGGTACCTGGGGGCACATTGCTCGGATGTGTCCTCGGAGGAAGACCGGAGAGGAGCCCATGGAGGTGGCATACCTGCCACGAACCGTGTTATATTCCGCGGAGATGGGACCAGCATTTAGAGTGAGTGTTAAGGTGAATGGGACCCCCATACAAGCACTGTTGGATTCGGGTTGCCGCCAATCGGTGGTACAATCCTTACATGTGAAACAGACGCAAATCATACCCCAGGATCAGGTGTACATTAGGTGTGTCCATGGGGATGTAAGGCCATATCCCGTAGCCCTCCTTCCCGTTTGTCCCCTCGTAGGAAGACCTCAGTCAGTAAAAGTCGGAGTGTTGCCCACCCTACCTGAAGACCTCATTATCGAGACTGACAACCCAGCCTTTCTGGAGATGTTTCACAGAAGTCTGAGACCTTTAAGAGGGAGGAAACCCGATCCACACGTAAAGCCCGCAATGGTGTCTCAGGAGCCATGGATTCTAGACCGGAGCTTCCGTTTCTCCCAGGCTAATGATGCGACCTTATACAACGCATGGGATAGCGCTCAAAGGAGCCAAGGACAAACCCCGGTACTCTACCCTCGGTTCTTTGTTAAAAACGACTTCCTATATAGACAGGGGGCAAAAGACGACCCAGAGCAACTGCTCGTTCCGGTGGCCTTCCGCGACCAGGTCTTGTTCTACTCACACGCCCACTTAGTAGCAGGCCACACAGGGGCCGAGAAAACAACACAGAACATCCTCCGTAATTTCTACTGGCCCGGGATCTATAAAGATACCATGGAGTACTGTCAAACGTGTGAAACCTGTCAAAAAAAGAATATGACCAGGCCTCCAGCGGTGCCCCTCCAACCCCTGCCCATCATAGGAGTCCCCTTCGAAAGGGTAGGCATGGACTTGATCGGACCCCTTCCCACAACCCGGAAAGGGCAACAGTACGTATTGGTGATGGTGGACTATGCCACCCGATTCCCAGAGGCCTTCGCGTTATCATCAACGACGACAAGACAGGTGGCCGATAAAATGCTAGAGCTGTTTTCCAGGGTGGGTTTCCCCAAAGAGATCCTTACAGATCAAGGGACTCCCTTTGTGTCTAAATTGATGAAGGAAGTATGTCAACTACTGAATATTCACCAAATCAGAACCGCGGTTTATCATCCCAAGACAGACGGTCTCGTAGAGAGATACAACCGGACACTGAAGACCACCCTGAGGAAAATGCTCGAGGTAAACGGTAAGGACTGGGACCAAGTTCTACACTTGGCCCTATATGTGATCAGAGGACAAAAACAGAGCCGCACAGGTTTTTCGTCATTCGAACTCCTTTATGGGACACAACCCCGGTCTCTCCTAGACATGACTAAGGAGGCTTGGGAGCAGGAAAACCCAGAAGAGACCCTGCACACCTTGGAGTATGCGTGAAACCTGAGGTCTAAGCTGGGTAAAATGAGAGATCTGGCCTACACCAACCTCGAACAAAGCCAACAGAGACAGAAAACAGTGTACGATAAGGGGAAGAGATGGAGAAGACTTCAAAAAGGAGACTGGGCCCTAGTACTGCTCCCCTCCTCTACCCAAAAATTTAAAGCAGAATGGGGAGGACCTTTTCGTGTCATCGCAACAATAGGAAATACAAGCTACAAACTTCAAATAACACCTCGAAAGTCTCAAGTATACCATATAAACTTACTCAAAAAGTGGTTAGGCCCACCGCCTTCGGGAGTGCTAACCACCGAATTCTCCACTAGAGAGGACAACAATACCATATGTAACTTAGTGATCAATGATGAGCTGATGGTCCAAGAGAGGAAGGAACTAATGGCGGCGCTAAGGAGGCATACTCCGATATTCTCCGACCAACCGGGAAGAACCTCACTGACGGAACATCAGATCCGGACCACCCCGGGCAAGATCGTAAAGATCAAGCCGTATCGCATCCCTGAAGCACGGAGAAAAGGAATACAAAAAGAAGTAGAGGATATGTTGAAGATGAAGGTGATCCGTCCCTCCAACAGTCAATGGTCCAGCCCGATCGTGATGATCCCCAAACCGGATGGAACCCGCCGGTTCTGCATGGACTTTCGAGCCCTCAACGAAATATCCACCTTTGATGCCTACCCGATACCCCGAATAGACGAACTGATTGAAAAACTAGGGGAGGCCAGATACATCAGTACCATAGACCTAACCAAAGGGTACTGGCAGGTTCCCCTAAGGGAGGAGGATCGGCATAAAACGGCGTTCTCAACGGACTCCGGTCATTATGAGTTCACTGTATTGCCTTTCGGGCTGCACGGGGCGCCCGCAACATTTCAGAGACTCATGAACAATGTACTGAATCCACATCAGGAATATACGTCTGCGTATTTGGACGACATTGTGGTGTTCAGTCCGGACTGGACAACACACCTGACGCACCTGGACCAGGTGTTCAAAACCCTACACTAAGCAGGCTTGACGATTAACGCCAAGAAAACACGGTTGGCCTTCCAAAAGGTGAAGTATCTTGGTTACGTACTGGGTCATGGGATGATCGAACCCCAAATCGAGAAGGTCAGAGCCATATCAGAAACTCCCTTTCCCAGAACTAAGAAGGAGATGCGTGCGTTTCTCGGCCTAATCGGATATTACAGGCGCTTCATACCGCAGTTCGCACAGCTAGCCTCCCCCCTAACGGATACCCTCCAGTCTAAAGTGAAGCCGGCGGTACTATCCGCACCCTCGGGGGACATGTTGAGGGCCTTTGACACCCTAAAAAGAAGGATCACGTCATCGCCGATACTGACGTCCCCGGACTTCAACCGTCCTTTTGCCCTACATACGGATGCCTCGGACTACGGCATTGGGGCAGTTTTGTCCCAATCTGGGGTGGATGGCGTGGACCATCCAGTGGTCTGCGTGAGCCGCAAACTGTTTCCACGGGAGCTAAAGTACCCGACTGTGGAAAAGGAGTGTTTGGCGATCAGATGGGCTGTGGAGAAATTGGCTTATTACCTTGAGGGGCATCCCTTCACTCTGTACACGGACCATGCACCCCTCCTGTGGATGGCACGGAACAAATCCAACAATCCCCGAGTGTTGCGGTGGTTCTTGTCATTGCAGCCTTATGCTTTTCAGGTGTGCCACAAGAAAGGGGTTGACAACACTGGAGCGGACTTCATGTCGCGTAATCCCCTTCCCAAACGGAAGAGTCCAGGGGGGGAGGTGTGTAACAATGTGGGGGGGCCCTTGGCCCAGGTCTGCGGAAGTGAACTCGTAACGTGTGACCCCCCCCTCTTTTCTCCCCAGGCAGCGGACGCACCTACTTGGCACCGAGTGGAAGAAACCTACAGCTGTGACGAGGAAGAATGGGAACAGGGTCCCTTTAACTGGCCAGGTATGCTGGAAGAGAGGGAGGAGCCTATAGCGGACATAAAAGACTCCCTGCCCCAGGACCAGGTGTGTCTATACACCGGAGGAGCGGTCAGAGTGGATTGGAGTGGCGGTGCGGCGTGGAGCAGTGGAGAATCCAGGAGCGGTAGAGCGGAGGAGGCGAGGTATCGAGAGGACGAAGGAGAGTGCGGAGAAGAGGATCCGAGAACTGAGGCGTCGACAGTTCCAGGACGTGGTCAAGCATCAGCCGAGGGCAGAGAAGGAGACTACGTGAGAGGATCTCAAGAGAAGCAAGCCGCGTCCGGACCAGAGGACTCATCGGCAGGGATTGCCACAGAGAGAGAGCAGTCGACGGACGGAACGAGACGCCGGTGGTTCCTAAGGCGACAAGCGGGATCATCGGAGCCAGGAGGCCAACGACAACACGCTTCGCCCAGCCACTCCCCCGGAGGGGCGTGGCTAGCAGAGGTGCGTAACAGGGTTGCGGGGTGGGTGTGGAATAAACGCCGTGGGAGCCCCGGTACCCTTAATTAAATCCCCTGTGCACTTCACTCACTGTCACGTTTGGTAAAGGTGCACCGTGTGATTCCTCACCCCCTTCCCTGATAACGATTACAGTACAGCCCTGTCCTGATACTTTCCTCTGTCTTTGCTTCTCTCCTTCGGTGGAGGCTGGGACAAGACGGAGACCGACAGAAGTGGGAGAAGAAGGATCAACCTTAGGCGGGAGGAAGGAGTGATCGGAAAGAGCCGGAGAGAAAGAAGCCGATCTCCTCGTCGCCCTACCACCCGCCCTACTTGTACTGATAGACTATATCGCTCAATAAAGCCCTGTTTGAAACCTACCCGGACTCGTCTCCTACCTATCCCCGTCCAGCCGATTACAACGTCCCCGGTGCGCCTCACATATGAGTGGCCCACGACCCATACCACTCTCTCTCCAGTCGGTGATCCTCGACCGCTGGTCTCCTGATGCTGGGTCGACTTCCAATTCCGCCCTGCGTGACAGGCTCGCGAAACTGTAATTCAAACAAAAGACAAGAAGCGTGAGTGCATGTCAAGTGATCTTTACAACATGTGCAATCGCACATACCTTTTGAAGCAATTCGAGGACCAACGGCCCAGCTGCTTTACTTCCTCCGCACTCTGACCCCGGGCTGTAGCCTCAGTAGCAGCCCCTATCCTAAATGAGTGGGTCCCAAAATCGCACGGGTCCATGCCCGCGGCAGCGATTGACAGTGCTAACACCCTCTGAAACTGAAACCTCGTCAGTGGGGTGCCATCCTTGTGCCTCAGCAAGCTCCCCCCCAATGTAGCCGTCCTCAATGCCAAGTATTCCTCTACGCATTTTATCGGACAAGTGGGGGACCCTTGTGCGCGCAGCACGATAACACTATCACCCATGGCTCCCTGGTCATTCTTGGACCTGGCTATCGAGATTACCATTGAATCACCCCTTATTTGGACGTGATCCCTGTCCAGGCCTCCCTCCACATCCTTCTTGTTCCTTGCGGCCAGTTCGCTCACCCGCATAGCCCCATGGAATGCCAAGGCGAAAGCTGCCCGGAACAGAACTGCTTCGTAAAGGGAGGAGCACGTCTCATCTAGCTTCGCTAAAAGTAGAGACAATCTATCTAAACCAATCGGACGCCTCGTATCCTGCTTGCAACCCTCGAGGCGTTGCCAGCCGCGGAGTACCTTCCTGACCAAAAAGGAATCCGTCGGGTCTCTTATGTCATGCACCTGTGCCATGAACGAAATGGCCGCCCTATGTCTATTGGCCGTTGCCGCTGATCGGCCTCCTCTGTGCAGCGCAGCCAGGAACCCTAGGAAGGAGTCCTCCTGACCCCACCTCTGTTTCCCTGATGGACCCAAAAATGTGCAGTAGGAACGAAACGCTCCTTCGTATGCCTTCCTTGTTCTGGGCGCTAAGCTGGCTGCCACGAGGTCTTGTAATCCGGGGCACCGATTAGCCATAGTGCTTCGGGGAACGGTGCCGCCACTAGGTCCGCTGTGGGTAAATAGCCCCTGAAAGCCTGCATGTGTGAACGAGAGAGTGCATCAGCTGCATAATTCAGTACGCCTGGCACATGTTTTGCCCTGAACTGTACATTCAATCTCATGCAACGTAATACGATTTCTTTCAATAATCTCAAGATCCACTTGCAGCGGGCTGCCTGCTGGTTAATGCACTCAACCACAGTCATATTATCAGACCAAAACACCACCGAGCGGTCCCTGAAGTCATCTGGCCATGCCATCAGAGCAACCCAAATTGGGAATAGCTCCAAGAACCCAATGTTACCTGTCAGACCGCTGGAGTGCCACCACGTCGGCCATACTTGCGCCAATCATCGGTTACCAAAAATGGCGCCAAATCCCACGCTCCCAGCTGAGTCAGTCCACAAACCTAGTTCATCCAAAGATGCTGGTGGCTTGTTCCACACAACTCGACCGTTGAAGTCCGCCAGAAATGCCAACCAAATGCGCATATCCTGGCGAACCTCTGCCGACAGTCTCGTACGGTGGAGTCCCTCCTTGAGACCAACCATAGCTTGTGCAATAGAGCGTGAGAAGGGGCGGGCCATTGGTATCACCCTCAAGGCAAAGTTAAGCTGACCCACTGTTTGCTGTAACTGGTGCAGGGTCACTTTCTCCTTGCCCAGGCATTGTATCAAGGAAGGCCTAAACTTGGCCACCTTTTCCATCGGTAAACGGAAACATCCTTCCACAGAATCGAGCTCAATTCCCAGAAACTCCAGTGAAGTAGATGGTCCGACCATCTTACCTGGTGCCAGTGGGACTCCGAACTCCCGCATGAGGATGCAGAAGTCCCGTAGCGCCTGCGCACATTTCGTATCGCCGGCTGCACCCAAAAACAAGAAGTCATCCAGATAGTGCATAACATGCCTATGGCCCGTGGCCTCGGTGAATGTCCACTCTAAAAAACAGCTGAACATTTCAAAATAGGCACAAGAAATGGAGCAACCCATCGGCATGCATTTATCCATGTAATAATTCCCCTGAAATGCAAAACCTAGCAAGCGCTGATCTTGTGGGTGTACCGGGAGCAACCGGAATGCCGATTCGATGTCCGATTTCGCCATCAGCGCTCCGGGGCCCAGGTGATTTAACATGGCCACGGCATCATCGAACGATGCATACCGCACCGAACAGACGTCTGGGTCAATGGCTTCGTTCACCGAAGAACCCCTTGGGGCAGACAAGTTGTGAATAAGTCTAAACTCCCCAGGGTCTTTCTTCAAGACCACCCCAAACGGGGAACACACGAAATCCGCCACCGGCGGGCGATGAAAAGGGCCCCGCCACCCGCCCCAAGCTGACTTCTTTGGAAATCTTCTTTGCAGCTACGCTTGGGTTGTGTTGGACAGATAACTGATTCTTACAAAAAGAGTCCCCCCGAAAATCCCCCGCCGGGATGTTGAAGTCATATAGGAATCCATTCCTCAACACCCCGGCGGATACATGATCAGGGTATTTGTTCAACCAAGGAGTCAGAGCCATGACATCGACAGGTGTAGGCAATCGGTTACAAAGTATCACCTCACTCTTGCTTAGACCCCCCTTTTCCTCCCGTTCCGCTGTTTTTAGATCTACAGCTACTCTCCGGGTGTGAGGAGTTCCCACAGCCCGCACATGCATGCCTGAACCTACATGTTCCCTGGGGCCTGTTACAGTTGCCTCTATTGAAGCCCCAACAAACCCCCGCTTGCCGCCATTCCCGCCGGTCTTGGGCTGATAGTCCCCACTGGCGCCCGCTCGAAAGGGCACCGCGGGCTTTTGGCGAGCTGACCCCGACCCGCTCCCGCCCGGCGAGGACGTACCTGCCGCCCCAGGCAAGAGCTGCTTGTGCCATGACACCGAGTCGAGGCAATCCCAGGTCAAAGTAGCATCAAACTCTTTCGCTTTTCGGAATTTCATATCGTAACCCTTCCACTCATCCCCCTCATACATGGTATAAAAATCCATAATCCTATTCTGATAACAGGTCAACTCGGTCATGATTTCAGGCTTTCGTTCCCCCATGACTGCCGTAAATATGGAAAAGGCCTTTACCCAATTTGCTACACTCTCCTCGACCCTAAATTCCGCCATCTTGGCCCGCCATATACTGGGGTGCCATAAATCTTTCTGGGATTTTGCATATTCCATCTCGCGATGGTCAGTCAACAATGAAAGCATATTCACATATTTCTCCCCCCATGTCAGTTCTTTTGTGGCCGTAGGGATGTGCTGTGCCACCCTTTCGCGCCTTGAAGGTAATGAACCCTCCCCTGCCATTGGCAATGTGTGCTTACCAGGTTCGGCCGTCGTGTCTGCCGCCTTTTCCCGGCTAACCGCAGGTTCTCCCGGCGCCACCTGTGGAGGAACAAGAGGAACATTCGCCGTCGCGGCCTCTCTCGACTGCCGCAACTGCTCGATTATTAGTCTAGCCTCCTCGGCCGGGTCCCCCGCGGCCACTGCCCCCCCCGCTTTCTTCTTGAGCCATGGCAACACCGCCGCTAACTGGATGGCCAATTCGGGGGGCATCTCCTCATCGTTAACAGGAGTAATTACAACCGGGATCGGTAAACCTGTATCTGGGTTTGGTACCGGGCTGTCCGCCGGTGTGATGGGGGCGACTGGGGGTACCTCTCGAACCGGATCCTCCCCAGAAACCGCCCTCCTCTTAACACGCTTCCCCCTACCCTCAGGGACGACTCCCGTCAAGGCCGGGCCTATTACCTTCTTAGGACGGCCTGAGTTGTTCTGGGCCCCTAACTGTTTCTTAACATCGGCCAAACCTCGACCGATCGAGTCAACTTTTCCAAGTTTTCGGTCCATAGTTGCTCCATTTCTTGTGCCTATTTTGAAATGTTCAGCTGTTTTTTAGAGTGGACATTCACCGAGGCCACGGGCCATAGGCATGTTATGCACTATCTGGATGACTTCGATTCGACAAGGTGCGCAGTACCTTCTCCAACTCGGAGCTCTTTCCTGCTTTCTTGCCGGCCATAGCTTCGTGTATTCTGCGCTGGCTGATCGACGAGGACTGGATCTTCCGTACTCCAAAGAACTGAAAGAGAAACAACAAGATTACAAGTTCTCAAAATTGCCGCTTGTTCCGTCGAGGGCTCACGAGCAATGATTCGGTGCAGCCTTCAGAGCACAGGAACAAGAGGACGCTTCTTCGGATTCCCGCTCTATTTATTCATCTGCGGGAGGGCGGGGACCCTCCTCCGGTACGCCTACTGGGCGTGGTCTTCCGTGCGGGTGTCTAGGACAACCCCTCTTCGGGCATACCAGCCGAGCCACGCCTCCCCCCCAAAATGGTTTCCCGGGGGAATCGGGGCACCCAACCATACGTTCGGGGGGAACGAGTGGTCGCCCCTTTCCATTTTGTCTGTCTAATTGTTGCATAAATGGTGGAGAATGGTGAGTAAACTATGCTTATGTGTTACTTAATTTGCTAGGTAATAACAAATTGGGTTACCTTAGAATGGGGGGAGGTAAACAGAAGGGCTGTATTTCGAGAATTAACGTTTACTTGTATTTGTTTCTATAATAGTTCCCATTGTGTCCTACTTAAAATGGAAGCTGTCTGCGACTCCGAGTTTGCGATGATGTACGCATGCGTGACCGAACTCGAGAAGAGCACGAGCAGCATGTGCCTATGCAGAATGGGTCAAGGACAGTATGGCCTGGCTACCCAAATGGGTGCCAACAAATTTGAATGTCAACATCGTGAGCATGGGAAAATCATCTCAACTAGCCACTTAAAGGACACAAGCGAAAGAAAACTGCTAAGGACAATAGCGACTTTATTTTTCAAATTATAACGATTACTTTGCGGAAAAATTTACAATAAGGTGATGAGGTTATGCTCATCCACCCCTCAACTTGACCAATCCGGACAGTCTAAGACTCCAAAAGTTACAACTTTTAGATAGATAAGTTAGTGAAAAAGGCTATAAAAGAGGACGTTTGAAAGTATGAAACAAGCTTGCTTTTCGATATTATCTTTGCACCCCTACATGCTGCCGGACTGCTAATCCTTTTCTATGGCGCAAGGACTGTGACATTTTCTGAACTTTAACTTTTGAATGGGTGCGGAGTCAGTCCTTATGGGAGGTGAACATCAAGGGCCAGATGTAGGTCAGTCGGTAACGGCCGAAAATCTGTATTTTCGGCCGTTACCGACCGGTATAACAGAAATGGTATGTAGGGGCATTATTTTACAGAATCGGTAAATTTACCGATTCGGAAAAGTTTACCAAATCTGTAAAATACTGAATCTGTATTTTTACCGATTCGGGAAATTTCAGATGTAGGTGGGACTCTTCTGAGTCCCAAAGGCCCTACAAATTCGGCATTTTAACACCCAATCCAATTGGGTGTTAAAATACCGAATTCAGGTGTGCATGCACTTGTGTGCATGCACACATGTGACAGACAGACATGCCCTTAGGGCATGTCTGTGTGCCACATGGTGCACATGCCTATTTTTGGGGTGCCCGAGGGTGTCAAAGTGACACCCCCTGCACCCTTGCAAAAGTCGGTATTTACCGATTCGGTAATTACCGAATCAGTATTTCCCATTCATTCCTATGGGCTTCACAACCCATAGGAATCAATAGGGAATACCGATTCGGTAATTACCGAATCGGTAAATACCGAATTCAAACGATTCGGTATTTCCACATCTGGAAATACCTACATCTCCCCCCTGCATATTTACCGACTATGAAATACCGAATCGGTAAAATTCAGTATTTCTGAGTCGGTAAATATGCTTCACCTACATCTGGCCCCAAGAGAGGAGAATAGAGAGGTGGTCTTTGTTGGGAACTATTCTGTCCTTATGGTGATGTCCATGTCCTGAAATCTTGGTAATATGAATGTATGCTTATTTTCTGAACCATTGTGCTAATAAATATAAATGTTTGAATTTAATCTCTTTTCTTTCCTAGGCTATTTGGTGTTTAAATGATTATTAGATTAGAGTTAATAAAAGAGAGGTCATGCTAGGATAGTCTCTAAAATAAAAATTACATAAATGGAGAATTAAGCTGGTCGTGTTGTCCTTTAGTTAAATTTTACTAGCAGATCCATTGACAAATAATGGTGGTGTGTTTAGATGTTTCATGGAATTAAACCATGGTAATATGGATAAACTGCAGATGTATATAATGTACAAAGTTTAGTATTAATTTAAACACTCCGCTATAACCCAGCAGCTCTACTTTGGTCTTCACCGAATCCTCGGAGCAGGGTAAAAGTTTGTATGAGTGACTCGCAGTGTTATGGGCCCCACTGAAGAGTAACGTATGAAAAGCTCTCTGATATAAAATGATGGTTTTACAGAGAATTTCTGGAGTTGCGCTGCATCAAGGTCTTTGATGCAGTACCTGGTGACCATTCCTAGGTTTTCCCATTCTCGCAAGGGTGGCCGTTCTTTTCAAGTGGTGGCATCCCGCATGTGGAACGGTCTGCCAATTTCTCTTAGACTGACATCTGACTTAGGTGTGTTCAGGAGGAAATTAAAGATTTGGCTATTTCAACAGTAGTAATAGCTAGTAGCCATGAGTTCCCTCTGCCTGTTTCAGCGGTTGTTAGTGCCAGGACACTCCTTGGAGTAGCCGTGAGCTTTACAAATACCCAATTACAATTACAATAAAAGGCAGAATATCTATTGTTTTTCCCTTCTATTGCTTGTTCATGTTCGGGCATGCGTCCAGCACAGTCCATCGTATATCCTCTGCAGTGTGTCCGTCAGTGAGGAAATGTGCGCTCTTTTTTGTATTGGATTTCTTGTAACGTATAGTTCTGCGATGTTCATTTATTCTCAATTTTACAGGGCATGTGGTCCTCCCTATGCATTGTTTACCACAGGGACAAGTAATCAAGTAGAGTCCGTTCTTTGTGTTGCAACTGGTGTGTGATTTTTGTGTCCACATCCAATTAGTCTTCAAAGGTAAAGCAAGAAGATGTTTACCTTATAAGGATATTTATTACATATTATGAAATCCTCCATCAGAAAGAGCAGGAATAAGTTATGTATTGATTTTTTTACGGAGTTTTACATAGCGCAAATTTGACCCGGTATCGGTTTTCAGAGCGCTTTACATAGCACCAGTTGCATTACATGATGACACACATTAATTTTTGTTAGGCACGGGTAGTTAAAGTGATTTGCTCAGAATCACAGGATGTTCAGCGTCATTGCCGAGACTCGAACTCAGTTCCCCAGATTCGAGGTCGACCGCCCGAGCCGTAAGGCCAACTCCTATTGTTGATTTTTATAGCACACTAATCACCCGAGAGAGTATCCAGGTGCTTAGGCATGGTGTGCAGGTGTGTGGTGTCAAGGTGCTTATATGAAGAGTCAGGTCTTCAGATTTTGCAGATCTCAAGAAGTGAGGAGGAGGCTCTGATATGTTTAGGTACGTAATTCCATGTTTTGGGTGTGATGTAGGAGAATGAGCAGCCTCCAATTTTGCTTTTGAGGATGCGGGGTGTGTGTGAAATTGAGAGTAAGGCAGAAAGTAGGTATCTGATGGGTTGGTGAAAGTGCATGTGGCTGTTTATTTCTTCTAGTCCTGTGTTATGTAGGGCTTTATATATGTGTGTGAGAAGTTTTAATTGGCTGTGCTTGTGAATGGGAAGCCAATGAAGCTTCTTGAGGTGCAGTGTGATATGGCAGGTTGGGATGTATGATGTAACAACGCGGACTATTACTCCGCATACTGTTACAACGCAGTTTTTACAACGCGGGTCATGTAACAACGCATGTATTTACAACGCATTTTTTTACAACGCAGGTACCTTTACAACGCGGACCATTACAACGTAAGTATTGGTAAGTATATATTAATTAGAATAATATAATAGTAACTTAATTTTAAAAGTATAATATAATGTAATTTTAAATAATTTAATTTCCGTAAATTAATTTTAATTTAAATTAATGTTACTTTATTTTTACCCTGTACCCCTGTACCCCAAAAACTCAAAACTGACCCACAACCCCAAAAATAATGCAAAGTAATTTAATTTAATTTATTTGCTAATAAATAATTTAAATTATAATTAAATTTAATTTATTTTTACCCTGTACCCCAAAAACTTCAAACTGACCCTGAACCCTAAAAATACCCCTTTACCCAAAAACCCAAAACTGACCCTGAACCCTAAAAATACCCCTTTACCCAAAAACCCAAAACTGACCCTGAACCCTAAAAATACCCCTTTACCCTAAAACCCATAACTGACCCTGAACCCTAAAAATACCCCTTTACCCAAAAACCCAAAACTGACCCTGAACCCTAAAAATACCCCTTTACCCAAAAACCCAAAACTGACCCTGAACCCTAAAAATACCCCTTTACCCTAAAACCCAAAACTGACCCTGAACCCTAAAAATACCCCTTTACCCTAAAACCCATAACTGACCCTGAACCCTAAAAATACCCCTTTACCCAAAAACCCAAAACTGACCCTGAACCCTAAAAATACCCCTTTACCCAAAAACCCAAAACTGACCCTGAACCCTAAAAATACCCCTTTACCCTAAAACCCAAAACTGACCCTGAACCCTAAAAATACCCCTTTACCCAAAAACCCAAAACTGACCCTGAACCCTAAAAATACCCCTTTACCCAAAAACCCAAAACTGACCCTGAACCCTAAAAATACCCCTTTACCCTAAAACCCAAAACTGACCCTGAACCCTAAAAATACCCCTTTACCCAAAAACCCAAAACTGACCCTGAACCCTAAAAATACCCCTTTACCCAAAAACCCAAAACTGACCCTGAACCCTAAAAATACCCCTTTACCCTAAAACCCAAAACTGACCCTGAACCCTAAAAATACCCCTTTACCCTAAAACCCAAAACTGACCCTGAACCCTAAAAATACCCCTTTACCCAAAAACCCAAAACTGACCCTGAACCCTAAAAATACCCCTTTACCCTAAAACCCAAAACTGACCCTGAACCCTAAAAATACCCCTTTACCCTAAAACCCAAAACTGACCCTGAACCCTAAAAATACCCCTTTACCCAAAAACCCAAAACTGACCCTGAACCCTAAAAATACCCCTTTACCCTAAAACCCAAAACTGACCCTGAACCCTAAAAATACCCCTTTACCCAAAAACCCAAAACTGACCCTGAACCCTAAAAATACCCCTTTACCCTAAAACCCAAAACTGACCCTGAACCCTAAAAATACCCCTTTACCCAAAAACCCAAAACTGACCCTGAACCCTAAAAATACCCCTTTACCCAAAAACCCAAAACTGACCCTGAACCCTAAAAATACCCCTTTACCCTAAAACCCAAAACTGACCCTAACCCCTAAAAATACCCCTTAACCCCAAACATATAACATTTAAAATATAACCATATACTTACCAATACTTACGTTGTAATGGTATGCGTTGTAAGGGTACCTGCGTTGTAAAAAAATGCGTTTTAAAAACATGAGTTGTAACAGTATCCGCGTTGTAATGGATGCGTTGTAAAAGTAGTGCGTTGTAAAAAATGCGTTGAAACAGGTGCACACCGGCAGGTTGAGTATGAGTCTTGCAGCTGCATTCTGGATGGTATGGAGTCTTTGTAGGAGTTGTTTGGGTATTCTGGCATAAAGAGTGTTGCAATAGTTCAGCCTGCTGGTGATGAGTGCATGCGTGACAGTCCTTTAGATGATCTGTGGCAACCATGTGAAGATCTTTTGCCACATGGCTAGGTTGTGGAAGCACTGCGTTGACTGGAGCTGTCATACTGAGCTTGTCATCTAGGATGATCCCTACATTTCTTGCATGGTCTGTGGGTGTGGGTGATGGTCTGAGCTCCGACAGCCACTAAGTGGAATCCCATGGGGAGGTATTGTTGCTGAAGTCCATTTCCTCTGTCTTGTCTGAGTTCAGCTTCAAGCAGTTAGTGTGCATCGAGTCTGCTACCATGGTCATGCCATTGGTGAAGTTGGCTCTTGTGGTGTTTGTCTTGTCCATCAGGGAGTGAATGAATCTGGGTCCATTGGCATGGATGACGATGATGTATTGTGATCGGATGATGTTGGCAAATGGTGTCACGTACATGTTGAAAAGAGTGGGGCTGAGGGATGATCCCTATGGAACACCGCAAATCAATTTCTTGGTCTTCGATGTGAAGGGTACCAGCCTAACCCTTTGGGTTCTTACCATGAGGAGGAACAGATCCAGTTGAGAATGGATCTTTATATGCCAATCTTTTGAAGCCTTCTTATAAAGGTGTTGCAGGAGACAGTGTTGAAGGCTGCAGAGAGGTCCAGCACGATGAAGGTTGCTGTTTCTTGTCAGTCCAAAATGTTTTGAATGCCACCGGTTGCGGCGTTGAGTGCTGTTTCAGTGCTGTGGTTCTTCCTGAATCATGATTGTGTGTTGTCTAGAAGATGGTGAAGTTCAAGGTGGGTTGTGAGTTGCTTATTAATCACCTTCTCAATCAGTTGGCTGAATAGGAGAGCAGGGAGATGGGTCAGAAATTGTTCGGTTGATTTGAGTTGGTTGTGTGCTTCTTGAGGAGGGCGTTGGTTTCTGTGAGTTTCCACTCATCCGGGAAAGTGACGGACATGATGGAGTTTTTGATGATGTCTTTCATTTATACTATTTTTATTTTTGCATTCCTTGTGTTTTTTATATTTATTCATTTAAGGTTGCAGCTTGATTTCTTCTTATAAATATTTTATTTGTAATAACATATCACTAGATTGTATTTAGACTTAAGCACTGATATTTGAAATTGTTTAATTCCTCTTATCCTGCCTTCGTCATGTTGACTTAATGATGTTATTACTCCAGACTTTGGACTTTGGCAGGCAAGTACAGGGCTGCGAGCGGACCCGCAGGGACTAAAACTCCCAGGAGTCCCTGCGTGAGGTCAACCCACAACACCTAGGTCGCTCTCCCTGACTGCCCCGCCCCCCGCCCCACCTCTTTCTCTCTTATCACTGCACTGTGACTCCGCTGCGCGGGAGCGCGCGGGAGGGCGCCGGGAGAAGCCCGGGACAAGGGCGGGACCGTCTTAGGCCGTCCTAGGCCGGAGTAGGCTGGGCTGGGCCTACTCTCTTGGTTTTGTCTCCTGGCTTCTGGTCCAAATTAACCGATATAGTGCCCCATAGTCTTTATTAAACCCTAGACGCCATGCCGTCCCCGGCAAGGAAAAGTACCCCCATGAAGCAGGGAGGAGTTAAAAATAAGACCATAGAGAATTACTTTCCTCGGGCTGTGGGGGATGGGGACAAGGAGAGTACCTTAAACCGGCTCAGGGCTGAGCGGAGACGCTCCATAGATAACCTGAAAAATAGACCCCTTGGAGAATATCCCACCACGCCTAGTGAAGAGTTGACCCCAATAGATGATGTCCCAATCCTGCTGAGGGATCGTACAAAAACTCCCCTAGCGTCACCCACGAGTTCAACCCCAGTGAGCAGCATAAGCCCAAGCAGGGTGACTATTGATCTAATTTCTCAACCTCCCCCAGCCCCGAAACCTAGGAAAGCTAAACCTAAGCCAGTTGGAGCACAAGGAGTATTTGGGCCCCCCCCAAACAAACGCAGGAGGAAGACGAAGTGTGCCCAGGGAAAAAATAAACCTAAAACCCCTCACTCCGAGTTTGGGAAGTCATCTAAACCCCCCATACCGACTGTGACAATAGTGGATGATTCACATCCTAAACCTGCTGCACAGGACGGTTTGGCCCCCGTTTTGATTAAAGATATAGCAAATAACATTGCTAATGCCCCCCTTTCTGTCGCCCCGCTAGGCAACTTGGAATTTCTGCTCAGGTCACTACTGTTACCAATTAGTGAAAGCATTAAAAAGGTGGAAATTAGATTAACCATCCTGGAGGCTACACTAAGTAGCATGAAAATCCCGGTCAACTCTCAAGGAAGGCCCCTGAGCTCATCGCCACCCCAACAGCCCCTAAACAGCCCCCAAAAAGCGTTATGAGTTTAGCCCCGATGCAGGTTGCGCTTGTGGCTGCCCCACCACAACCCCAGAGGAATAACCCTGCTCCAACGAAGTCATCTAATCCCATTGGGCCTACCCCCCTGTAAACTCTGTTCCCCTAGCACAGCCTACAGATAGTGCCACACTAACACCACTAATGAAGCTTCCCCCCAGGCCACGTAGACCTAACTTACCACCAGAGGCAAATGACTTTACTGTAGTCATGGCGGGCATTCCCCCGCTAGAGGTGGGTGAAGCTGAGGATTTTTGTGCCCTAAAAAGCAGGGTAATTAAGTGGCTAAACTTGAACAGACCCTTACCAGTACATCTAAATAACGAAATTATAATGGTCAGAAGGGTTCCATGGGTGGGGAGAACACGCAAATCCATTATAGGGGATTGCATATTGGTGAGCTTCAGGGACGCTGGAACTGTCTCTCACATATGCCAGGGAAAGAATAGATCGCAGGTGTCAACCATTCAAACCCTTCATGTGTCTTTCTTCTTTCCCCCTATCCCTGCCCCTGCACATACGCTTCGAACCTATGATAACTGGGAAAGGGTTGGTCGGAGGGGCGATCGTCACGAATTTAACCCCAGGCCAGTATTCAGCCGCCCAGAGCCACCTCTTCATACATTTAACCGGTTCCATTGTCTGGATGGCCTAGAGGGGGTAGATTGACAAATGGATAATTGTGCTCAGGGAGAAGGGGGTAAAGGGGTCTCGAAAGAAGAGTTGGAGGAGCACAGTCCTGCAGCAAAGCAAATGCCATCGAGTTGGGGTAAGACGCCTGCGCTGGATGAACCTAGGGCTGTAGATACTGCATGTATAGGAGGGGGACATGGGCCGGACACGGAAAAGTCAGGGTGTGAGTTACAAAGGGGGCACCATGGGGGAGTGGAGCAAGGGGGCGAGGCATTGAGAATTATCTCATGGAATATAGCTGGTCTGGCTGGAAAATTTAATAACAAAGAGTGGCTCGACTATGTTAGGAAATTCCATGTAATCTGTCTGCAGGAGACTTGGGCATCGGAGAATAACTTCCACTTGCAAGGGTATAAGTGTTTCTTTGTACCTGCCCAAAAATCAAGGTCAGGGAGAGCCATGGGAGGATTATCTATTTACATAGACCTGGGCCTTCCGGGCAGTTGCTCTTGCCTAGACTGGAACTCCCATAGGATTCAGGCAGTTAGGTTCTCCGGGAAGGGGCTTAGATTTGTAGCCTTTAATATCTACAACAATGAGACAGCGGGAACCCACACCCCTCTTGCCGCTGAATTGGATCACAGGTTGGGTCAGGAAACAACGGGCCAAAAAAAGGGGCAGCCACATGCACTGTTGGTTATGGGAGACTATAATTGCCATCTGTGCCCGGCACTGGTTCAAATAAATACAGACTGGTCCCAATGCCCCATGGAGAAGGGGCCGCACTTTTCCCATACACCGACAGGGCTAGCTTTCAGTACGCTCCGGCTCAAGTATGATCTTGAGCATACTATTAACCTGATGGGGACGCAGGCGGATGGTACACTCCCACCCACATTTAAGGGCAGAGGATGCTCATCCTTCATAGACTATATCCTGGTCTCAAGATCTCTGATAAATAAGATAATTAGTGCAGGGATTGAATGGAGTGGTTTCAGTGACCATAACCCTCTTGTCTTGGAGTTGTTGTACAGGGTGGGCTCAAGAAATAGAGTCCAACGCACAATCACTGAGAGGGCAACAGATCAAGGCAGGAGATTAAAGTGGTCCAAAATTGACGGGGGAAAGTTTTATAAGGACCTGGTGGACGCCGGCAAACTTGCCATCAATGACTGTTTAGACACAGAAGTTCACTGATTGAGGCTACTGGATGCATTCGATCAGATTTCTAATCTGATCGACGGTCTACTAAGGACTAGTGTGCCCTTAAAGAACCACGGGAATCCTCGATGGTTCGATAAAGATTGCTCCAAAGCCCTGAGGGAGTTGAAAAGCTGTCTTAAATCTAAACCAAGGGTCCCCCATAAAGTTAAGGCGTGCAGAGAAAATTATAAAAAAGAGATTAAGAGGAGGAAACTTGTCTTGCAGGCAGAGGCGTGGGCAGATTTAAGAGAAGCAGGGGAAAGAAAGGATCTAGCGGGTTTCTGGAAAATTATTAATAACCCAACTTTCCAGGAAAAAGACACCCCGGAGATAGGGGCTAATATCCTCCCAGAACAGTGGGTCACCCACTATAGGAGTCTGTATAACCATGAGCCTGGCACTACTGTAGAGTTATCGGCTATTCCAACTCAGGCTCCACCGGTTGAATTCACCATCAAGGAGATCACTGCAGGGATAGAGGGTCTGACTAAAAATAAAGCCCCGGGGCCCGACGGAATTCCCCCAGATCTGTTTTTGAGTAGCACTGAACTTTGGGCCCCGCTAATGACAAGGGTCATCAACACTGCTATTTCCTGTGGCCTGCCTCCGTCCTGGTCCAAAGCGGTAATTGTGCCGATTTTTAAGAAGGGCAACAGGGACGACCCCAAGTGCTACCGCCCGATTTCCCTGATTGATGTGTCAGCAAAACTCTTGGGAAGGGCAATTCTTAACAGACTGTCCGAGTGGACCGAAGAAAATAACATCTTCTCGGACACTCAATATGGATTTAGGACAGGGAGGTCCACTAGTGACCAATGCCTGAACCTTTACATGCTGACTGCCAAATATACCATGGCTAGTGATGAATCCATTTACATGGGTTTCATGGATTTGGCAGCGGCATTTGACCACGTCAATAGGGAGAAATTGTGGGGCATGATGTTTAGTATGGGGATAGAGAGTGGCCTAATTAACATATTGAGGGAATTGCACAGCGACACCACGGCTAAGGTCCGTTTCAATAGGGAGGGGGGACTGACTAACTCTTTTCCCTGTATGAGTGGAGTCCGACAAGGCTGCATTCTTGCCCCTTTTTTTGTTTTCCCTTTACATTAATAATTTGGAGCAGTTTCTGTTAGGTCTAAAGGCAGATTGCCCAAGGGTCGGGCCGCGTCATGTTCCTGTTCTGCTTTACGCAGATGACGCGGTGTTGATTGCACGTACACCCAGGAGCTTACAAATCTTGATCGATGGATTCGTCAAGTTCATGGGTGCACTGGACCTCTATGTTAATTTGGGTAAATCCTATGTGCTCCTGGCGGGGAAAAAAACTACCTCCAAATTCACTTACACAATAGGGAGTCACATTGTAGAAGAGGTTAAAACGTTTCCCTATCTTGGTGTAACATTTGATGGCGCCTTACAGTTTGATTCCTCGGTGGAGGAGCGTTGTGGTAAAATGATTGCATCTAACGGGGCAATAGCTAGCTATGGCAGGAGGCTAGGAAGATGGTCCCCGGAACAGGTGATGAACTTGTACAGTTCTGTATCATGCTCCAAAGTAATTTATGGGGCAGAAGTATGGGGCTTTGTCAATACCACAAGAATCCAACAGGAAGAAAACAAATATTTGAAATCAATCCTGAGGGTACCCCAAAGTACTGCTGGATTGATTGCCCACAGGGAGTTAGGGAGGCCATATATAGAAGACCTGGTAAAACTGAGGCCCATTGTAGCCTGGTTAAAAATCTGGGTCAATCCTGATGCGTCACTCAGTAGAGAAATCTTATCGTATTGTTTAGAGAGGGACAAATGCATGCGCATTTCCTGGCTCCATTATGTGAAGAACACCCTAGAGGAACTAGGCTTTGGGAACCTCTTTACTAACCCTGCAACAATTGTAGCCCAGAATAAGTTGCAAGTAGGGAAAATTTTTCTAGAGCGGAAAAACCTATGCAGAGCTGAGGCTGAAGGGTGTAAAAAGACAGTGAGGGCCCATAACCTAGCGAAGAGCGTGGAGGGTATGGAGCCATACTTGTACCTCATGTATAACGCACAGGATAGGTTCTTGATGTGCCGTTTCAGACTGAACCTTCTCCCATTTATGTTGGCATCACCAGCAGGATTTGCTACAACAATTGAACAGAAGGGGCCCTGTGGCTGCGACAACAGGTCTCCGCAGGACTCCCTTCACTTTGTTTTACTCTGCCCCTTTTATTCAATGCCCAGGCGCAGATTTCTTGTAAACCTCTTAAAAAAAAACAAATTGGTTCACGCTAGGGAGGCACTAGTATTTCTACAGAAAGCTTCAGACCCCTTAACATTGTGTAGTATCATGAATTTTATTAAGGTAGCGATCCGTTTAAGGCTCACTAGGGGAGAATAATGAAATGCTTTTAATTTTATCCGTTTTAAGTGTCATACACTGCTTCACTGTTTGTATTTTATGCCTTCTTAATACTCTGTACAAAGGATTTTGGAAATGTTTAATGATTTTTTACTATGTTTATATGTGTGTGCTTTTATGGTGTTTTTTAATCACCGAATAAAGATTCTTTGAATTGAATTGAATACTCCAGACTAAAACTTTCAGAAAAATGTGTTACTTAAAAAAAGAATATTGCTGTCAGACCAAATCTTCCTTTGAGCTTTTTTGGCAAAAAAATAAAAACTTGTGTTAGAGGAAAACTAAAATGATGTAATAAAATTAGGTATACTTACTGGCTAAAACTGAGGTGCAGTATTTGCAAGTAATGGGATTTTCAAATGCTGCAGCTGAATAAAATGCAAGGTCAGCTCTCATTCATTTTAATCCGTAATACCGATTTGCACAAGGATTCTTTCTTAAAGCTGCACAGGATTAATTGTACTAAAGGTGGTTGTTCTAGGGGTAAGGATTTGACAGAGTTGTGGAGAAACTTTCCTGTCTCTCCAATACCCCAATTGTTTTCAGATTTCTTTCTCTTAACTGTCTATTGTCCAATTGCATCCTTCCTCAGTTGAACCTTGCTAAATGGTTGTCTCTATAATTTCTGAAATGCTGTCTTTCGTTCTATCAACATTTTTCTTCTCCCAAGCTGTAGCGTAGGGGGACCTACCATTTTGGTTACACCCTCTATGTTTGTGACTCTCCTAAAAAGTCAACCTATTTCTGATTTACTGCAAATGTTTCCATCACAATCAGATACACCTCTGTTCTAGAGGTGTAAAACTTAGGGTTTTTACTAATAAAGCCTTTTGCGCAAGATATATTAGTCAAAGTCATCTGCATCAGTACCTTGGTGTCAAGTGTGCTTGTGAGCCACACTGTGAAACAAAGCTATTTTAAAATGTATGCTACTTAGATTCCACATCAAGTATGAAAGAGGGCACACTAAATTATAACAACATACAAAGAGGCCACACTAAATTATAACAACATACAAAAACAACCAATATTCTCAACAAATCAATCTTGTATTAATTTAAATATTGAGAATGGACATGATTAGTCCAGATAAAATATGTACACTTACTGAGCTTAAAAACCATTTGGCAGTAAGTTCCTACTTTACAAAAATATTTAGCGTAAACTAGTCTACACATACAAAAGAACAAGGAATCTTGATTTCACAAGTAATTAAAAAAAAAAGCTATTTAATACCTATGCCCTATTCAAAAGTGGGTGGTAATGAGACATCTGGGAAATATTGGCAGATGTCCTGTCCACTTACCTGTCATTTCTCCGCCTCATTTAGAGGTCAGGAGTAAGAAGTGCATTGGACAAAGGAGTCACAGCCCTCTCTGCTGTTCAGAAAAGTATGGGACAGATCCTTCACTAGTGGAAATGGCATGGAAGGAACCACTCTCTCCAAACCATATCTACTGCTGTCTCCCCAGTCCACGGTTACTATTTCAGTCACAGAGAGAAACAAAATGGCCCCCATGAGAAGGAAGAAAACTCACAGTCCATGACGGGCACAGCTTTTGCTTATTACGAATAAAGTCAACACTGTGTGGGTCTATCTTTGGACAAAAAGTAGGCCTGGGTGGTGAACTTCACTTCGATCACGGGCTTAGCGGAGTTTTCTGCACTCTGCACTCCGTGGAGCTCGCGGAGTGCAGAAAACTCTGCTTCGCGATGTGCAGCAGAGTTTTTTTCCCCGCTCGAGGTCACGAACGGTAAGTTCACAAGCTGCCGTTCGGGTAGAATTTCTACCCGAGCAGCAGGAATACCAGCACAAACTGCAGTTCGCACTGCACTCCGCCACTCGCTGAACTTCGTAGAGTTTTTTGTAACTTCGTGGAGTTCTGCGTAGCAAAACTCTGCAAACTACGCCCAGACCTGAAAAAAAGTTTTACTTGGACGCCTTGCAGCCGTAGCACGATGTGCATGCCATCACATTTTGTTCTGGCCTTAGGCAGCTCTAGTAATAAAGGCACAAGTCACCTCAATGAAATAGGCTAGTGTACCAGCAAATATTAGGTTTGGCCCTTAGCATTTACAGGTACCTAGAACGCAGAGTTAGAACAGCTCATTATAGGAACTCTGCAGACATAAACTTCAAACGTTTTCCAAGGAATTGGGAGTCGCCTCCACCTAAGGGGGTGATGGTTCCTAACTTAAGGCTTCTAAGATCTCCCCTACACTTTAATATGATTACTATTCAAAATTGTTTTAAAAATGTAGATAAAGTATTGTTTTTATAGGGCACCGCTGTTCACCGTTCGATATTGCTTGGTGCTGGAAAAACAAGAGATATAATTGATGTTTAACTGTGGCTACAAATATGGGTTAGATGCATTCAATAGTCATTCCCTCTCATAAACAGTTTTTGCAGAAATAGGATTTAAAAATGATCCACACATACAATTTCCAGTTATAAATATTTGCCATAGGTATTGTTCAGTTGGTTGCTCCTAAGCTGTAACTAGCTTTTAATTTCTTTAGTAGCTCCAGAAAATGCGTTCAGTCCAGTTTCATGATTGATGAAAAACAAACAGGGGAATTCCTCCAGAATACAAGTTACTTCATAGACAAAATCAATTTTACATCTCCAACAGCCTCCTGCAATACCTCCAGGTAAATTGATATCCTGTACTCAATCTAATGGATGCAGCAAGCAACTTTTTCCAACAACAATACATTTGCTGAAAACCCATCATCTTTTGTTTTCTATCAATGGTCTGATCAATTACTGATATCTGTAACATTTTCTACAGTAATTAACGATTTGAAATAGAAGGCTGCTATTGAATGCAATTTAATATAAATCTAAGCTCTGTTCAACAAACTTTAGGACTGTTACTCCCTACTACTGACAAGAGTTCACAGAAAATAAGTCATCATCACCATCAAAGTTTATTCGACAAACTGTCATAAAAGCAAAATCCAATACATAATGAATATCCAGTGACAAAAGACTGTTAAAATGGAAAATATCCCTCAAGTATCAAAACAAACCGTTAAAAAAGGTTATAAAAACAACAGTGTTAAAATTCATGCACAGCTCTTACAAACATAGCCCTCTATTCACATAATAAAAGTACAACAGACAATCTAAATTCATTAGGGTGCCGCATTCACATATGGTCTTAACTATATACATTTTATAAAGAGATTATGAGATACAATAGATGATATACCTTGGTCATGGTACCACAAAAGCTTTAGATCTTATAATCCATGCCCAACCCAAAAATTCAGCTACAGCAATGAGAAGTGGTAACCATGTTTCGGTACGAATTAATCCAAGTGCCACATCATATTTTTGAGTACCCAGGGCTCGACCAATAGGGGCCAACCATGTGCGCCATGGGGCTGTATAGGCAGGGCACATAAATAACAAATGGGTCAAAGACCCGGGAATTACATGGCAACTGGGGCAAGAAGTATCCTCTGTTGCCGCCAACCTTGCAGTGAAAGATTTAACAGGTAAAGTGCCCACTCTCAATTGGAACAGAAGCATCCTATCCTGAGACTTCTTGATAGCGTTCCAATAAGCTTTCAGCTTTTGTATTGGTTTAACCCTAAGAAAATGGCCCGTCAGTGTCGAAGAATCACTATTCCTAAAAATGTTGGCATCCACCCATCCCCAGTATCTTTCCTTCAGTTGGACTCTCAACGGGAACCGGGTGTTCTCGGGTTCTCCCATAGGGCCACCATACCAATGTTTACTAGTGTGGATCTGACCTGCTGTAACCATGCAATTTTCTTAAAACGGTCAGCTCTTAATAGATCTTTAAGGCCCTCAGTATGCAGTGACAATTCAGGGGTTGTCCAGATTCTACGCCAGTACAGCAAAGGGCGTAATCTGGCACTGTCAACCAAATAAGTATACCATCAGGAGGAATAAGAGCTTCTGCTAAGGATCACAGTTCCAGTAAAGAGTCAGAGTCGTAAAAACACCCTACTCAGATAGCAACTGTGAGGATGTGGGTTCACTACATGATATGGCTGTGAGGCCTTATCGTGGAGAACACTCACAAATATCGTCTTGTATTCAGACAGGCTTGTTCACTTAACCTTAGCTCAACCCTGGGTAGCTGTGGCTGCTAACAGTAAGGCGTGGCAACTTAGTGAAAAGCATTGAACAGCACCAAAGAATGAAATAAGAATGTCACACAACACAAAAGAAATCATACAGCATAAATAATTGGTGGCTCTGCCAAGAAAACAGTTTGCACATCTGTTTCCTCGAGTCTGGGATATAGTAATGGTACAAACGATAGTGATCTGTGCTGGTGGTGCTATTGTGGTACTGGCCACCCTGTCACCTGGGGTGCACAACTACCTAGAGCAAAGACTCCAGGCCAAAACAAAGACCCAAGCACACAATAGAAGTCCATAAGTCAAAGAAAAGTAACACAAATGTTATTATTTCGAGATCAATAAGCATGGGTGGTCCATAACTATTCTTCTTTATTTCTTTCAAACATGGCTTTTATTCTTTGAACATTCCAAAGTCTTGAGAATACAGACAACAGATACAGCCAAAACGTGTTTCGTCCTTTGGACTTTTTCAAAGCTAAAAGGTCTTGTCAGGGCCAATGTGCAACCATACTAGTAGGCAATTTTCATGTTGCAAATTAAAAACAAATTAGAGGCTTAACCTGGCCATATCATCAAAATATCTCTGGACGTAAAAATTCCTGGAGAAAAACAGTAGACCATCCTATGGCAAAAATGTAACTAATACCCTTTGTGCATTTTTGCCCTACATTTGTAGTAAACCTAGTCCTTTCAAAATATGGCTATCACACAAGCATTTGTTACATTTGAAGAGGCACACAACATAGAGTGCAATTTCAGGTATGACGATTCATCTTTTTAGGCAGTGCTTGAAATGGAAAAATAGAAGTGCAGGTACTCTGAACCAGAGCACCTGCTTGTTTCTGAGAAGTGCGGGTACTCTCAAATTAAACGTATTACATCACTCTTGAGAAGTGCAGGTACTCTCCCTCTCAAAATAAAAAAGTGCCAGTACTCAGTACCGAACAGTACCATACCATTTAAAGCACTAACTTACCGCGCTAACTTAGCCCATTGGGCTAAGTTAGCGCGGTATAAGACACAATTCATTCATTTACTGTATTTAGGTTTTACTAGGTTTGTTGAGCCTCAAATGAGGGGATAGCTTAATTTTGTTTTTTAATGTTCCATTAATGCAGCGGATTATTAAACCCTGGTTCCAGTTTGAGGTTTTTCTTCCTTTAATTCTAGACTTTCTAGATTTGGACATCTTCATGAACATATATATATATATATATATATATATATATATATATATATATATATATATATATATATATATATATATATATATATATATATATTACCTACTGGCTATCGCCAGTAGGTATATATAGTTAGGATTAATTCCCTATGGGATTTCTGAAAATTCTATGTCTAATAACTTTGGCGTTTGTGGACGGAATCGGCTGAAATTTTCAGGAAAATGGCACATTTTGTTTCTGAGCAGCCCCTGAAAATTTGGTGGGGTTTCGTCAAGGGGGGGCTGAGAAAAAAGGGGGGTCCCAAAACGCGTTTTTTGCATTGAGTTTTCCATAGGGCGGTTGGACTCACTTTTAGCTCGAACGGCTGAATGGATTTGCACGAAACTTGGCAAAATTGTAGGGACTGTTAGCCCGATGTGCCTTTGCTAGGTCTCAATATATGTGCTTCAGTGGATTTTGAGAAATTAACGTTCAAATCAAGATATATATCTGTAACAGCGCTCTGGGCAGCGATCCGGTCCGCTTACTTTTCGCGAAACGGAACTTTGCGCGCAGAAAGCTGATTGGCTCTCCGGTGTCTGTCAACATTCTAAACAGTCCGGAGCGGCCGCCATCTTGTCTCTCGGTAGGATCGAGAGAGAAGAAGAGGTGAAAAACGAAAGGGGAATTTAATGAAAGGGGGCAAGGTATCCCCCTCTTGACCCCCTAGGAATGTTGTTGGGGTTATTAAAGGGTCCCGTGGGGAAAATAAAAAAAAAATGATTTTTCACGGTAGAAGCGCGGCCGCGAACTGGTAGCGAAACGGGAATTCGCCATTTTGTGCTTCGTTAATTAAATTACTAGTTATAAGTGGGTGCGGGAGACGTATCCTAATCCCCTATGTTTCCTGAGGGTGGCTGAGGAGGCTGATATATGTTGATACATCTCTTCCAGCGGCTGTGCGTGAGCTTTTTTTTTTTTTTGCTGCGTGACAGTCCGGAGCGGCCGCCATCTTGTCTCTCGGTAGGATCGAGAGAGAAGAAAAGGTGAAAAACTAAGGGGGAATTTAATGAAAGGGGGCAAGGTATCCCCCTCTTGACCCCCTAGGAATGTTGTTGGGGTTATTAAAGGGTCCCGTGGGGAAAATAAAAAAAAATGATTTTTCACGGTAGAAGCGCTTCACGGGCCGCGAACTGGGCCGCAAACTGGTAGCGAAACGGGAATTCGCCATTTTGTGCTTCGTTAATTAAAGTACTAGGTATAAGGGGGTGCGGGAGACGTATCCTAATCCCCTATGTTTCCTGAGGGTGGCTGAGGAGGCTGATATATGTTGATACATCTCTACCAGCGGCTGCGCCATCTTGCCTTTTTTCGAATGCCACAATTTTGTCGTGCACGGCAGCCATTTTAGATGCCAGGCTGGTCCCAGGCTATCACCTAACCCTGCGGATGTAGTTTATGGCCCTAGCTGTAGAGAATTCAGACATGCCAATCCTCCTGATTCAGGCGTGTGACTACTGATTTCAGTGCTAGTCTCCCGCCTCCCGATTTCTGCAAGCAAAAACCCGGGGGCATATTACGAACAACTAGCGATAATTTTTGTCTCTAACTTGTTTAGAGACAAAAATTATCGCCGCACATCGGCGATTTTTATCGCAGATAAACCTTGCTATTATCGCAGAAAAGTCAGCGATATTCATGTATTATCGACCTAATGCTCTTAGCCATGTTATCCACCTCCCATTGGATAACATGGCTAAGAACTGCTCAGGGCAGGTGTTAGATTTTGGAGATATTCGCGCTTAGCGCGAATATCTCCAAAAGTTGGTAATAGAAGGTAGCGATGTTAGGGACTGTTTCCAGTCGCTAACATCTTGGCACGCCACTTTGCATGTCATTAGTGATAAGTATCACTGACATGCAAAGCGGGGCCCAAGATGGTCGCTATCTCCTTTTAGCTGTCACTAACTGGTGTTAGCGACAGCTTGGTAATAGGGAAATAATTTTATCTCCGCTTTCATGGCTTTTAAAGCCAAAAAAGCGGAGATAAACCCCCTTGATAATATGCCCCACGATTCCTTGGGGGTTTCAGCTGACAGGGCTTGGTATTGTGTTACATGGTAATTTTTCCATGAAACGTCAGAGGGTCGATGCAGGGGTTCTAGAAGAGGTGATAAACCATTTAAGCCTCATGAACAAGCGCATGGTCTTTTAAAGATTTGTGAAGTATTCGGGGCGGCGGTGTGTGTGTGCCCTCTTTCAGGAGCGGGCGGGGGGGCACTGCCAGCAACTTGCCAGGTCAGGTAGTGTTCAACACGTGCATCACCCTTTCTCTGCCTGCTATTGCGCTCCATGCTTCGGAAAGGTAAGAAAAAGAACGTGCATTTGAGTTTGAAATGTCCGATCCTGCAGCAGCACACTTCCAAAGCCCACACATGACAATAACCCGATTCAAGGCCCCATTCACCCGTTTTTAAAAAAATAGATAACACTCCAACAAAGTAAGGTTATAAAACTTTATTAACTACTAACTTTAACGAACGGAACAAAAACTAAAAACATTTAAACATTTCTCAACACAAAAAGCAACAATGGTTAGAAGCTGTCTTTTGTGCGAATAGTCCCAAGGCAGCACAACGTGCAGAGTTCTGGACGGCACCCAGGTGATGTCGCCTGGGTGCCGCACTGGTTTAGGGATCCTACAATGCTGCTCCGAAAATTGGCGTGGGGCGTCGCGGGTGGGGCGGGGGGAGGCCTCGTCAGTAGCGGTCTGTTGTGCGAATAGTCCCAAGGCAGCACAACGTGCAGAGTTCTGGACGGCACCCAGGTGATGTCGCCTGGGTGCCGCACTGGTTTAGGGATCCTACAATGCAGCACAGAAAAACAGCGTGGGGCGTCCCGGGTGGTGCGGGGGGAGGCCTCGTCAGTAGCGGTCTGTGTCCAGTGTCACATGGCTGACACAACATGTACGACAGGCACCCAGGTGATGTCCAGTAAACTGCCGCACTGGTTTTGGTATCCTACAATGCTGCTCCGAAAATTGGCGTGCGGCGGCCCGGGGGGGGCGTGGGGGAGCCGGCGTGAGCGGGCCTCCCCAGGTGGCGGCCATCTAGCTGAGTTGCGCTCGCTCTTGCGGCCACAGCGTCTCGCTCACCATGTTGTTGAGTTGCTCCCACTCTTGCAGTGCAGCGATAGGCGGCTGCCACATGGCTCTTAAAATGGCGGACAGCTCCTCGGTTTTAGGCCTGGTCCACTGAAATGGCCCTGGGACACTTTGGAACTCGGACGCTTGCCTGCTAGGGCTTGGGCTCCATTCTCGAAAAGCGTCCCCTCAGCCGTGAAGATTGTATAAAAGTCTTGGGGGCCCCCGACTCCCGCAGGCTTCCGGTGGGGAGCGGCTGCCATGATTGCTCGCGGAATGACCACGACGGAGCCACGAGATGGTGGTGCTCTCATGCTGACGCCAGCTTCAGTCTGAATGATCCAGAAACAAGGTGGGGCTTTCATCGTTTGGGAAAAAAAAATGTTCTAAACCAATGAAAAGTGTTATTTTTAGGTCATATGACCAAGCCTTCCATCTTTAGGAAACCAAAAGTAAAATGAACCAATGAAAAGTTTTATAAACAAGTCACATGACCTGTTATGCGGCATAGGGCTACAAAAAGCGTAGAAAATCCGTTGGCACGTGAGGCGGCGTCAGTAGCGGACCGATGTGCGAATAGGCCGAAGGCAGCACAACGCGCCGAGATCCGGATGGCACTTGTTGGTGTCGAGCAAGTTGCTGCACTGGTGTGGCCATCCTACAATGCTGCGCCGAAAGACGGCGTGTCCAGCTGAGTTGCGGTCACTGTTGCGGTACAGTGACTCGAACGCGCCGAGATCCGGATGGCACCGAGGTGGTGTCCAGCAAATTGCCGCACTGGTGTGGCCATCCTACAATGCTGCGCCAAAAGATGGCGTGTCCAGCTGAGTTGCGGTCACTCTTGCGGTACAGTGACTCGAACGCGCCGAGATCCGGATGGCACCGAGGTGGTGTCCAGCAAATTGCCGTACTGGTGTGGCCATCCTACAATGCTGCGCCGAAAGACGGCGTGTTCAGCTGAGTTCCGGTCACTCTTCCGGCACAGTGACTCGAACGCGCCAAGATCCGGATGGCACCGAGGTGGTGTCCAGCAAGTGGCCGCACTGGTGTGGCCATCCTACAATGCTGCGCCGAAAGTCGGCGTGGGGTGCCCCGTTGGCTTATGAGGTGATGTCAGTAGTGGACTGATGTGTGAATAGGTCGGAACCAGCACAAGGCGCCAAGATCCGAATGGCAAGTCCTGGATGTTGAGTGCCTCAGTTGAGAGTTCTGAGCAGTGCTTGTAAGACTGTCTGAAGCTTATTTGCACCTGCTGCAGCTTCACTAGGTCCGGCGGAACTTTTTTCCTTTTCCTTTCTGCTTCTTTTCCTACAATGCGTTTCATCTGAAGACACGACCAGGTCCCTGAATGTGTGCAGGGGGACGCTATTGATTGAATGAAAATGGCGGCTTGACACAAAGCTGACTCAAGCGTTACTGTTGGTGCTATACAGACAAAAATTGGTTTTCAGTTTGTACATTCTTCAGGTTTTTTTTTTCCATCCAAGTCTGATTGAGAGTTTGTAGAAAAATGGCTTCAGATTTTCCACATACTACTCTTCAACATTCTTCCTAAATGTAACAATGTGAAACTCACTAGGAGAACGGCTGTTTCTGTTTCCTTTCAAAATGCTGCCACCAATATTTTCTGAATGGAAGACACCATCTTGTAGCATAAAGGGCCGAAAGGGGTTCTGGTCTGGCCGATGGTTGGTGGAGACATTTTGACTATATCTTGGACCTGCCCGGCCTCGCCCAAAATGGCGCCGGTATAAATGGGACTCGTAACTCCTTGCCCGCAAATGTATATCTAGAAAATGTTATTGTAAGTGGCCCTGTCGTATTTTAATTACAAAATGTACGTCCACCGATTCCGCAACTGTTAGACACCTTTGTTCTTGTCACCTAATGGCCCGCTCGTTACGTTCTTCTACAGTGTAAATGTCTCCTCATCATATACGATTTCAGTTTGCTCCGTGGCCGGCCCACGTGGTTATAGGCCCGTATTTGTATACTGACATTTTCACAATAAAGGTTTTTAAAACAAAACACGGTAGTAGTATTTACATTTGTAAAGTTTTTACTTTTAGTGACTGTTTTCGAATCAGTAAAAGGCAAGTGAAATAAAGCAGTCCAATTACATGACGGATAAAAGGTATAATATGTAGGAACGCAGTAAAGATAAATGGTCAAGGGCAGTTGTGTTTTTCATGTCTGCAACATAAAGTGATCGATAAGAATCTGATAATCAGGAATCAGGCGTATCGGCGACTAAGACAGCAGGCCGAATCTCTTTTACTCAACGGCTCCGTCATGGAAGGAAGAAACGCCCTTTTTCTCGAAAAAGGAATATAATTTACTTGCAAGACAGTTGTAAATTTTCCGGGAAAGTACATTAGCCTGGAATATTATAACATATGTTTGAAAAAAAAATATTGTTCGAAAATAATAAAAAGCGTAATTTTTAGGTCATATGACCAAGCTTTTCATCATTAAATTAACAAAAGTAAAATGAACCAATGAAAAGTTTTATTAACAAGTCACATGACCTGTTATGCTTACGTTACGCGCTGCGCGCCGCGCGCCGCGCCTCGGATCACTTCCGGGTGCGCTAACGCGGCGTGTCATAAAACGCATTACGCGACAACGTAGGTCAAGAATATAGTCTAAATGTCTCCACCAACCAGCGTTCAGAACACAACCCCTTTCAGCAGTCCAAAAAGTTCTGTTAAATGACAACAGAGGGGACAGGCAACAAGAACCATCAGTCAAAGAGGGGAGGGCAAGTTCTTCTCTTCCGGGTCATGTTGGGGCGCTACCGGAACTGATCGAATTGGTAGTCTATAGTGTTTCTGGATGTTTCAGACTAAAGCTGGCGTCAGCATGAGACCACTACCATCTCGTAGCTCCGTCGTGGCCATTCCACGAGCAATCATGGCAGCCGCTCCCCACCAGAAGCCTGCGGGAGTCGGAGGCCCCCAAGACTTTTGTAGAATCTTCACGGCTGAGGGGACGCTTTTCGAGAATGGGACCCAAGCCCTAGCAGACAAGCGTCCGAGTTCCAAGGTGTCCCAGGGCCATTTTAGTGGACCAGGCCCAAAACCGAAGAGCCGGCCGCCATTTTGAGAGTCCTGTGGCAGCCGCCTATCGCTGCACCGCAAGAGCGGGCGCATCTCAACTACATGGTGAGCGAGACGCTGTAGTCGCAAGAGCGGGCGGTAAACAGCTGAATGGCGGAAGAGGCACAGTGTAGCAAAAGCGGGCGGAATGGCAACTAAAACGATAAAGGGGCGCCCCACTACAGCTTGTCTTCAGGTCAAACGGATTGTGGGACAAGGTCCAGAATTGAAGAGTCATCAAAAGGCAAAAAGTTCCGCCGGACCCCGGGAGCCGGCCGCCTATGTCGGGGGCGATCTCAGGCTACACCAGTGCTATAAGACTTGGGGAGGGTGTCGGAGCCAAGCGTCTTCTCCGAGTCCATGGCCATCACACCGCCCCTCAGGGGCCTCCGTCAAGCTGTTTAGGAAGGTAACATATCACATTGTTTTCTAATGCAGTCAGGTCCACAAACGACACTCACTTACTTTGAGAATAGTGAAGCTGCAGTAGGTGGAAATAAGCTTCAGACAGTGTTACAAGCACTGCTCAGAACTCTTAACTATGGCACCCAACATCCAGAACTTATGCTATTTGAGAATGGTAGTGACATCGAAGCATCTCAGGGACCAAAACCATTAACGTACTTTCACGTATGAAAATCTTACTTGGGGAGGGGGCAGGAGCGAAGCGCCCCCTCCCAGTCAGCGCCACCACACCGTATGTTGAAAATCTGAAGCCATCGTTCTACAAAGTCAACCAAACTTGGATTGAAAAATCTAGAAAAATGTACAAACTGAAAACCAGTTTTGGTCTGCATAGCATCAGTAGCAACGCTTGAGTCAGCTTTGTGTCAAGCCGCCATTTTGATTCAACAAAGCACAGGCATTGAAAAAGGCTGAAATTCAGAACTCTAATCTATGGCACCCAACATCCAGGAGCTTGCCATCCGGATCTTGGAGCCTTGTGCTGTTTTCGATCTATTCACACATCGGTCCACTACTGACATCATCTTATAAACCAACGTTATGTAAATAGTTTTTTAATAAAATGTTTTACCCTGTTTCTTTGCTGGTGTGTTGTCTATATTTTTAATATTTGCATAGGGTTTGTCGTTATTTTGTGCGGGATGGGTGATGGAGCCGAGCTGTCTTGCAGCCCTCATGGTGTGGAGCTCAGTTCATCTTACTATTTTCGTATTTCTCATGAAGGGTTGTTCCTAATATTTCTATTTTAGCGAGGTCAAAAAGAGATCCAATTAGTGGCCTACTGATTTTGCTCGATTACTTTTATTTTTTTACACGATTTTTCACTATCTGCAAAGACTAAACAGAGTATTGCGACTTTGTGCTTGTTTGTAAATAGAGAATGATCCAAAGAGAACCAATTCTAAAACAGTAAATGCTTGGACAACAATCAATGAAATGGAGAGACAAGGAGGCACGACGGATTACAACGGGGGTAAAGGCCTGCGTTAACTACCCTTCAGTATCTGCAAAGAGAGAGTACTACTAAGACAAAAGAGGGGAGGGGGGGGGGTGCAGCGTTCAAAGCACATCAGCGTGCATAAATACGAAAATGTTTTTATCTATCACGTACTTGACATTTTAAAGCTTTTCATATTTGCTATTAAAAAACCAATGAAATTCACAGAAAAAACCATAGGTTATAGTGGATATATAGTTAGGAATTTGCATTTACAAAACCTTGAAAATTCAATGAAAAAACCATTGGTTTTAGGCCATATATAGTTAGGAATTAGCATTTACAAAACCTTATTTTACTCGCATAAAACCATTGAAATTCCATATATAGTTAGAAGCGCTAACTATATATCGCGCGCCCGCAATCCACTGCTGATGATGTCACATATTACATCATTCATGACATGGTCAGTGACATCACTGATGACATCACTGATGACATCTCAAATGACATCACTGATGACAACTCAAATGATATCAATGATGACATCTCAAATGACATCACTGATGACATCACTGATGACAACTCAAATGACATCACTGATGACATCTCATTTGTCATCACTGATCACATCACTCATGTGATAATACAATGAACCTCTTCAGACTCTAATATAACCTTACATACACTCAGTATAAACAGACACTCACAGACTGTCAGTCATCCATGGAGTTACTCACACACCTAGTCAGTCATGCAAAGAATCAATCACACCTCCATTTCCTCAACTATAAAGTTATACACATCTTACTTATTCAAACATATAATAACACATATTTATTCTCTTATATAATCCCTGATACAAGCTCACAGTGATCGATACAGCCACTCACACATTCACTGGCTCTTATGTTCAGTTATTTATATATCTCAACTCTCACATGTATTGTGTTTTACATACGTACTTACTTGCACATGTAGCAATGAGAAATCCATTCACTCACCAACACACCCATGCATAGTCAACCGCCCATATAGCTGTTTCCACATGCACTCTTGAACTCATACTCCTAGTGAATCAACTGCTTACACATCTATGCACAGAGTCACGCACCTCCCAGCCACCCACACACACACTCAGCCTCCCATTCAAATACTTGGGCAACCAATCAATAACCCATATGGCCACTCTTATAGCTACTGATCAACACATGCAGCAGCTTACACAACAACAAACATACTGATGCACAAATTAAGACAGTTTAGTCACTAACCCATGCACTCAGTGAGACACATTTAATCACTCACTCATACAGTCAGTCATGCACCTACTAAATTCTTCATCCAGACACTTATACATCCACTCATTCTTCAATATGTGAAACATATTTAAACTTTACAGACACATACAATCACTGGATGTTGTGATCAGTGATGTCATCAGTGATGTCATTTGAGATGTCATCAGTGATGTCATCAGTGATGTCACTGACCATGTCATGAATGATGTAATATGTGACATCATCAGCAGTGGATTGCGGGTGCGCGATATATAGTTAGCGCTTCTAACTATATATGGAATTTCAATGGTTTTATGCGAGTAAAATAAGGTTTTGTAAATGCTAATTCCTAACTATATATGGCCTAAAACCAATGGTTTTTTCATTGAATATATATATATATATATATATACATACATATATATACATATATATATATATACATATATATATATATATATTCAATGAAAAAACCATAGGTTATAGGCCATATATAGTAGGCAAGCAGGCAAGCGCCATTTTAAGAGCCATGTGGCAGCCGCCTATCGCTGCACTGCAAGAGTGGGAGCAACTCAACAACATGGTGAGCGAGACGCTGTGGCCGCAAGAGCGAGCGCAACTCAGCTAGATGGCCGCCACCTGGGGAGGCCCGTTCACGCCGGCTCCCCCACGCCCCCCCCCGAGCCGCCGCACGCCAATTTTCGGAGCAGCATTGTAGGATACCAAAACCAGTGCGGCAGTTTACTGGACATCACCTGGGTGCCTGTCGTACATGTTGTGTCAGCCATGTGACACTGGACACAAACCGCTACTGACGAGGCCTCCCCCCGCACCACCCGGGACGCCCCACGCTGTTTTTCTGTGCTGCATTGTAGGATCCCTAAACCAGTGCGGCACCCAGGCGACATCACCTGGGTGCCGTCCAGAACTCTGCACGTTGTGCTGCCTTGGGACTATTCGCACAACAGACCGCTACTGACGAGGCCTCCCCCCGCCCCACCCGGGACGCCCCACGCCAATTTTCGGAGCAGCATTGTAGGATCCCTAAACCAGTGCGGCACCCAGGCGACATCACCTGGGTGCCGTCCAGAACTCTGCACGTTGTGCTGCCTTGGGACTATTCGCACAAAAGACAGCTTCTAACCATTGTTGCTTTTTGTGTTGAGAAATGTTTAAATGTTTTTAGTTTTTGTTCCGTTTGTTAAAGTTAGTAGTTAATAAAGTTTTATAACCTTACTTTGTTGGAGTGTTATCTATTTTTTTTAAAACGGGTGAATGGGGCCTTGAATCGGGTTATTGTCATGTGTGGGCTTTGGAAGTGTGCTGCTGCAGGATCGGACATTTCAAACTCAAATGCACGTTCTTTTTCTTACCTTTCCGAAGCATGGAGCGCAATAGCAGGCAGAGAAAGGGTGATGCACGTGTTGAACACTACCTGACCTGGCAAGTTGCTGGCAGTGCCCCCCCGCCCGCTCCTGAAAGAGGGCACACACACACCGCCGCCCCGAGTACTTCACAAATCTTTAAAAGACCATGCGCTTGTTCATGAGGCTTAAATGGTTTATCACCTCTTCTAGAACCCCTGCATCGACCCTCTGACGTTTCATGGAAAAATTACCATGTAACACAATACCAAGCCCTGTCAGCTGAAACCCCCAAGGAATCGTGGGGCATATTATCAAGGGGGTTTATCTCCGCTTTTTTGGCTTTAAAAACCATGAAAGCGGAGATAAAATTATTTCCCTATTATCAAGCTGTCGCTAACACCAGTTAGTGACAGCTAAAAGGAGATAGCGACCATCTTGGGCCCCGCTTTGCATGTCAGTGATACTTATCACTAATGACATGCAAAGTGGCGTGCCAAGATGTTAGCGACTGGAAACAGTCCCTAACATCGCTACCTTCTATTACCAACTTTTGGAGATATTCGCGCTAAGCGCGAATATCTCCAAAATCTAACACCTGCCCTGAGCAGTTCTTAGCCATGTTATCCAATGGGAGGTGGATAACATGGCTAAGAGCATTAGGTCGATAATACATGAATATCGCTGACTTTTCTGCGATAATAGCAAGGTTTATCTGCGATAAAAATCGCCGATGTGCGGCGATAATTTTTGTCTCTAAACAAGTTAGAGACAAAAATTATCGCTAGTTGTTCGTAATATGCCCCCGGGTTTTTGCTTGCAGAAATCGGGAGGCGGGAGACTAGCACTGAAATCAGTACTCACACGCCTGAATCAGGAGGATTGGCATGTCTGAATTCTCTACAGCTGGGGCCATAAACTACATCCGCAGGGTTAGGTGATAGCCTGGAACCAGCCTGGCATCTAAAATGGCTGCCGTGCACGACAAAATTGTGGCATTCGAAAAAAGGCAAGATGGCGCAGCCGCTGGAAGAGATGTATCAACATATATCAGCCTCCTCAGCCACCCTCAGGAAACATAGGGGATTAGGATATGTCTCCCGCACCCCCTTATACCTAGTACTTTAATTAACGAAGCACAAAATGGCGAATTCCCGTTTCGCTACCAGTTTGCGGCCCAGTTCGCGGCCCGTGAAGCGCTTCTACCGTGAAAAATCATTTTTTTTTTATTTTCCCCACGGGACCCTTTAATAACCCCAACAACATTCCTAGGGGGTCAAGAGGGGGATACCTTGCCCCCTTTCATTAAATTCCCCCTTAGTTTTTCACCTTTTCTTCTCTCTCGATCCTACCGAGAGACAAGATGGCGGCCGCTCCGGACTGTCACGCAGCAAAAAAAAAAAAAAAGCTCACGCACAGCCGCTGGAAGAGATGTATCAACATATATCAGCCTCCTCACCCACCCTCAGGAAACATAGGGGATTAGGATACGTCTCCCGCACCCACTTATAACTAGTAATTTAATTTACGAAGCACAAAATGGCGAATTCCCGTTTCGCTACCAGTTCGCGGCCGCGCTTCTACCGTGAAAAATCATTTTTTTTTTATTTTCCCCACGGGACCCTTTAATAACCCCAACAACATTCCTAGGGGTCAAGAGGGGGATACCTTGCCCCCTTTCATTAAATTCCCCCTTCGTTTTCCACCTCTTCTTCTCTCTCGATCCTACCGAGAGACAAGATGGCGTCCGCTCCGGACTGTTTAGAATGTTGACAGACACCGGAGAGCCAATCAGCTTTCTGCGCGCAAAGTTCCGATAAGCGAAAAGTAAGTGGACCGGATCGCTGCCCAGAGCGCTGTTACAGATATATATCTTGGTTTGAACGTTAATTTCTCAAAAACTACTGGAGCACATATATTGAGACCTAGCAAAGGCACATCGGGCTAACAGTCCCTACAATTTTGCCAAGTTTCGTGCAAATCCATTCAGCCGTTCGAGCTAAAAGTGAGTCCAACCGCCCTATGGAAAAATGAATGGGAAAAACGCGTTTTGGGACCCCCCTTTTTTCTCAGCCCCCCCTTGACGAAACCCCACCAAATTTTCAGGGGCTGCTCAGAAACAAAATGTGCCATTTTCCTGAAAATTTCAACCGATTCCGTCCACAAACGCCAAAGTTATTAGACATAGAATTTTCAAAAGTCCCATAGGGAAAAAATCCTAACTATATATACCTACTGGCGATAGCCAGTAGGTAATACATATATATATATATATATATATATATATATATATATATATATATATATATATATATATATATATATATATATATATATATATACATATATATATATATATATATATATATATATATATATATATATATATATATATATATATATATATATATATATATATATATAGTTCAAGTTTAACATTTGTATAGCGCACTACTCACCCAGAGGGTCTCAAGGCGCTTGAGGGAGACTTTACTTATCGAATATCCAAGTTTTTAGTTGTTTTCTGAAGGAGAGGTGGTTCTGTGTAAGGAGGAGGTGGTTAGGGAGAGAATTCCAGGTTTTGGCCGCTAAGTAGGAGAAGGATCCTCCCCCCATGGTGGATCTATGGATGCGTGGGATTGCAGCGAGGGCTTGATTGGATGATCATAGTTGACGGGTGGGGGTGTAAAAGGACAGGCGCGTGTTGAGGCATTCGGGTCCTAGGTCGTAGAGGGCTTTGTGTATATACATAGCACATGAACTAGGTCATATGACACAGATAGAGTTAAGTACACAGTGGTGCCAATAGGTGTACAACCTGAATAAAGCAAGGGGCTCCACTTTTTTTCACATGAGGTGACAGGGTCTGACCCAAACTCTTGGGGATTCTTCTGACTTACTGATGACGACCTGTGAGATGGTATGAATGTTCACCCGCACAAGATGGAACCATGTGACAGGTGATGGTTCCAACTTTATACTGAGTGAGTGTATGGATGTAGTATTACAATTGGATGCAATATATGGCTCAGTAGAATTTTAATTTTGTTTGCAGGTCACTAAAATAATATAGAGGTCTTGATGTGGCATTCCTGAAGAAGGCGTTTAACGCCGAAACACATGTTGAGAAAAAATTGAAAACAGGCCACACCAGTATTGAATTATAGATTATATGGATTTATGACTGTGTGAAGTACAAGATTAAAGAAGCACATAATGATAAATTGTATCATAAATATTAAAATGTGTAGTAAATATATCCTGATACATATCAAATGGTTTTAAATTAAAGATGAGGGTGTGTATGTAGTATGAATGACTGCATGCAAGAGAAGAACGTTGTTACAATTGTATGTATTTTATTTGTAGTGATGTGCAAATATGATGCTTAGGATATTGCCTATGATGTGTAACAATGATACTTCAAAACAGTTTGGGGGATTTCTATTTGATTGTTAATAAAAAGACAAATTTAAAGCAAACATTTTCTTTTCTGAGACAGATAATTTTCTGTGCCAGCATATGAATGATGAAGGTTGCCGGGGTTTTTTTGCAATAGAGAGATGTAGAGGAGCCACATTATTATTGTCGGACGACACACCGTTTGGCCAACTATTCACGAGTCGCGGCATTTATTTTGACTCCAGTAGTAACTAAGAGTATGGTCTTTACACCGTTAAATCAAATGTTCATCACTAACTCCAAATAGGCCAACCACATAGCGATTTGTGCGCACAGAATTTAGAATGCTGTCTGTTTTGCTACTTTACCAATAAAATGTAAAGTGGAAAACAATCCAACTTACTGATTTTATATCCCAGTCTCTCAGCATGAATCCTCTTTGCCATGAATTGACTCTCACTTACTGCCCGCACTTCCACCTCCTTTGGAAAACTAGGAACCTGGAGAACATGGATATGAAAATATAAGAAAGGGATTTCAATTAGCTCTGTTTAGAACCTTACCTGTTATAAAAAAGAAAACACGAGAGACAATATTTAATTTGATTAATATTTAAAACGAGACACCCTTTGAAAAACTTTAAGATAGCACTGATATGGGTAGAAAAAAAGAGATAGAATGGGAGCGTGGCCAATGGCCGACCAAGATTATTGCGACCTTGGAACGTTCTCCTCTCCAAGGCCAGAGCCCTACTTAAATCTGAAGAATGACCCATCCATATGCTCTAGTAAGAAGAACATATAGCCTGAGACTTTCTCCAGTAATCACTGCAACACCGTACATGAGTAATGGGTGGCTGAAGAAAAGAAGACCACTTGATCCTGCCCACACCACTCCAACGGCAAGCGGTGCAAGCTCACAACTCAGGACTGAACAAAAGGAGGGTGCTTTGAATAATGCCGGTGGCACAGAGGGCAAGCAGGGCACCTCTCCTCATGGCCCCAAAGGGAAGAGCCCAAGACAGAAGGATTAAGTGCACGAGGGCATGCCCCCCACACCCCACAGCCCCACTGTAAATAGCATGCTATCTCCCTGGAGAGCAGGGTGCAGTATGGGTTAGGCCAAAAAAAAGCACCTGCAAAAAAAATTATTATCTTCCCCTCTTCCCTATAGGCTGAGTCATATAGCTTTCAAGGTTGTTGAAGTGAAGCAGTGCTTCCTTTGCCATAACACATGACTTGGGGATAGCCTTTCAAGTGATTCATATTCTGATCAGAAGAGTGAGAATAACATGATAAAAATGGATGATGTCACAATGGTACATTTTTCTTGGATGAATGAGGAAGCTACTATCTTGTCATTCATCGGAAATTAAAGTGTGCACTGCTAAGAGCTGAATGCATGAGAAAATCCAGGTCATGCCATGTATGTTGTCCATGAACTTCAGTTTGGCCGTGATAGCTTTAACTTCTTCTTATTTCCAGTTCTTGACCTACACCTACTGGCCCACCACTCAAGAGCCTGCTGCCAGGGCCAGTCCTCTGAAAAGCAACATCAGAAAGTAAAGAAACCTAGCCTTCCAGCCTCATTGAGAAATCTGCAGACCAACTCATGGAAAAATCCACAAATTCACAAGAAGGAATGGAGAGCGTAAGCAGCATGTTTTTCAAACCTCAGACCTTTGTAGAATTAAAAAACCAGTACAACCATCTTTCTATGCTGTAGTTCCACGGTGAAAGTATCCTTTAGTGCCATATCTAAGGGACCTACAATGTGAGACATACTTGAGTCAGCTCTACAGTTTCTGAATACTCGAAAGACTTTTTTTATTTCAGCATTTTCGTGATGTATGTCAATACAGCGACAAAACCCTCGCTGCAGATGTACGTGCCACGGGGTACTGGATGTAATTTCTCTTCCTCCTCTATATTATATTATTTAGAGGACTTCAACGTCTATTTGCTATCTCTCCTTTCCCTTTATCCTTTAGTAGTTCTTCTAGCAATGCCTGCTTCTTTCAGCTGATCAGTTGAAAACAGTAGCAAGAATTCTAATCTTTCTCCCCTTTAGAAGAAATAGACCTCCTCTACGCCCTCAAATCTTCAGCATATCCATGCAGTGTATTTACTCACATCGTTCTGGGTGAGTTTAAAAGCCCTGGTAAGGGCCTAACACAAAAGAGGAAGGTATCTATGTATTTGCCTGCAGTTTTATTCTCTTGTTCTGAGGCACATACTTAATAGGCCTGAACCTTCTCTAAGAGGGCCACCCATAAGAAGAATAAACAACAGCATGTTGAGATGTCCTAGTGACATGTTGACACAGATTGGCAAGTCCCCTTGCCCCTGCCCACCATTAAAAATGACTGTTGCAACTCTTCTCCCTTCCTTCCCATCATACCTAACACCTATGAAAGGATAGGTTGTTAGTTTTCCAAAAATGAGTCTCAAACCTAAACATGCATGGATCTGCTCACAAAGGATATTGGCTTCATACTCCAGAGAGTGATTCACCTGCAAAATGCTCTTCCTATATTATCTCCTCTTCTCAACTAGGATCCATATCATACAGAATGCGACGAGTGGACTTCCTCTTCCATTAGAAAAGGGAACACACAGTGCTGAAGTCCTGCTCCTCATCATCAGCTTAGGCTCCTCTGCTTCTGGATCTGCAAGTTTTGTTTTTCTTTCCACCCCCCTGGACCCTAAGAGGTACTGAGGGGGGCCTGATTCTAATTCTTTGACTGTGAGTAAGCACAGGACAAGCCTTTCGAAGCAAAAACTTGATTAACAGAGCGTAAAAGTCACACCCAACACCTGGTGAGAATTCCTTCTTCCATCTCAAAGACAATCTGAGCCTTACACTTTTCATTGCTTTCCTGCACAAAATCTATTCTTGGAGGCTTCTTCCCATTTGTATATGTTAGAGAGAAATAACAAAGAGACATTAAGATATCTCTTGTAACGCAAGCCTCAGGCAGGGGCACCATTTTGGCACAATCCCATGTCCACAGCTCCTTGTAAATATGGGTTTCAGTCAAAATCTAGGGGCGGATGCAAGGGAACACCCATGCACCACCCATGGAATCCCTATCTGACTCAGAGTAATTCAGGGCAGCGCAATGCACTGCTTTCCATTTCTTATTAAGTCATGTAAATCAACATGTGTGCCACTTTATAAATACCGAAAAGGATTTAGCATCAGGCTGCGTCAAAAAAGCGACACAACCCAGTCACAAAATCTTTGTCAATCTGGCCAATCTAAATCAGGGTTTGTGTAAAAATCCATGGGTGGATGCACGAACATGATCATGCCCCTCTCAAGGAACGCCTACCTGATGCAAAGTAATACAAGGCATCATATTGCACTGCATTGTGCTACTATTTCTAAAAAAACATGCAAATTGATATTTGCATAGCTTTGTAAATACTGTAAAGGATTTTACGTCAACGTGCATCAAAAATGTGATGCTAACCAGATGCAAAATCTTTGTAGATCTGGCCTAAATATACTTATGTTCCTGATCCGTATTTAAAGTCACTTAGTGAAATTAAGATGACAAGAAAAACCAACAGAGACATAACAGACCCGGCTCTGGACCCCAGACCCAACTATCCAGCCAAGAATGTATTCATTGGGGGAAGTGTCACACCCCAAACCGTCCTGACCCCCCTCTATCCCCTCCGAAGCTACGACCCTGCCAATCTGGGAGGTAAGTTATTGGAGTCCTAAATTATGTAAATTTGTACGAGGGCTCAAATGAATATGAGGTATCTTCTTGATTGTATCTTCATCCTTGGAAGCACCATAATAGCATCAGTAAATCTACACGGGTCCCCTCTAGACACAACTCAATTTCTTTTTTACGTTGATGGAGCTCCTCAGTAAGTGGTAATCCAAGTGAAAGGTGAGGTGTGGCCACAAAAAACCTCACACACGAACACTTTCTCAATTTGATATGCAAATGGTGTTTGGGGTTACTAAACATAATCACTTCCTTTCTACAATCATGATACTGCCATCCATGCAATTAGGCTATCATGCACTTCCGACTTAGGAGACAGTCAATGGCTTCACAAAATGTATCTCTCTGCCAATCAGCAGCATGCTTTTCAGATTGAAGAGTGCTTGCAAAATCTGTTTTCCAAAATACAGTAACATACATTGTCAAATGGTTTACCTTCTGATTTTCAGCATTAAATCTGTGAATCCCAATAGCTTCAGGGGTAATCTCCCTGACATCAAAATAAAAACCTAAAAAAGAAATGACACACAAAATACATGTTATTTTAACTCAGTCTCGCAGCACATTTTAGTTCCATGACTGTTTAAATTCGAGATCCAGATTTGACGTTTGACAGATGGAATACAGTTCTTTAGGGTGGTGGAAAGCATTAGGTCCACAACCTTGATGGAGTCTTGTCCATCAAATGTATAACACCACTGGCTAAGCGGTAATGTTTAACCTTGCTTCAAACTGACATCACTGCAGTTTCTGCTAAGTACAAAATGTTTGGTGGATAGTAGCAATCAGTTTTGCCAGCTATTCACCAAACTTTAACAATGTGTTTGTTTTTCAAAATTTAATTCCCACAGTTGGAGTTTGTTATTGAAAAACAAAGAACTAGTGATCCAGAAAACCATAGAGTTTTTTTAGCCAGTTGTGGGGCATTACTGTTTTTTTGTTTGAAAACTGGAGGTGACAGACAGAAAAAAAGAACATGACACTTTCCACCATGGTGGTGTTTAATGTCCTTCTTTTAATGGCCCCTACTCAGTCAGGCTGGAGTGTTATAGTTTTAGGGTAGAAATGAAGGTAAATGATGTAGTTGGGATGAGGGTTAGAATGTAGCTGTTTCAATAATGTAAATGCATTGTTCATGTAAAGGTATGGGTAGGAGAGAAAGTCATCCTTTTTGCCCTGATCACCCCCATTTTTTGACTGATGTTGGTGGTTACTGACTCTGAAATTGTTCTTGCTTCTGCTGACCAGGCCCTGTGTCAGTGCTCTGTCCTCTAAAGGTATATGGTTATTGGTATTCCTCTAATTGGCTAGGACAACCTACATGTAAGTCCCTAGTATATGGCAGAGAATGTAGGTTTAGAGAACCCAGTGGACTCAATGCACTTAAGTGTGCACTGCTATGGTGTCTAGTGCCATTTTAAAGCCTGGTTTTAAAATACAACTATATCAAAATTCGACTTTGGAATTAAAGTGTATCCCAAAGCCACATTTTTATAACTTATAATTAACCCCTATGGTCTGCAGTGGGTACCCCAAGGGTATGGTTCCTTGTTATAAAAATCAGGGACAATATAAAAGATGTTTTATATGGCCTGGTAGGGGAAAACAGCCACACTTGGTTTTCTCGCTGTAGTGCTGCTAGCTCCTCAGCTTAACATGGGAAGGCTTTACTAAAGTAAATAAAGTGGATCTTTGCTTGTGAGATAGCGAGCAATAGCATTCGAAGTATCAAAATATTGTTAACAATAAATCAAACAACTTGCCAAGGTCGGATTTATTATAATTATTGCAGGAAAGTAGTTTTAGAACAAACTAGCCAGATGTTACCTAAAGCATCCCTGTAGCAGCCTCATCTGATTGGTAAGCCTCTGACAGCCTGGGCCAAGCTGCTCCCTGAATAGGTCTGAAGAGGCCTGAGCTGAAGTTATACATGGTGGGAGGAGATTTGCTTCCTGGTGAAGCCAGAGAAAGGAAGGGGGCTGGGGAGATAAGCTGGACTTCAAAGGCTGGAGAACAGATGTAACAGGACCCAGGCCAACCCCCACTCCCTTGATCCCCAGCCAGATGGGAGCCTTCCTAATTAGATCACGAGAGGGGATGGAAGGGGAGTGTAGTCAGTTGTTAGCCACACCTTTGTGTTGGGTTACACAGACACATGCATCAAGGATTTTCTCCATTTTGATTCTTGTGAAAACAGTGCATTCTGGTTCAAAACTGTCACACTTTGCAGGAAGTGGTTATAGCAGAGGAAGGTAACTTTACTCCTATTAGTTGGGGTATCCACTCCTTTTGCAAGCCCAGAATGGAGAGTAAATATGGAAGAGATGCAGGAGCTCCTTAGAACATTGCCTGAAACAAAAGAAGAAGAAGGACTGCCTTGCTGGACCCTTGGACTCCACCATAGAAGGCTTGCGCTCAAAAAGACTGCACCTGCTGCACTCTCAAGGCACCACAAAGAAAGGACAGTGTCTGATTTAAAGGAAAAGGAGTGGACACCTTGATCAGTAACAAGTACAACAGAGTTGGAAGAAGTCACCTGCAGCCCAAATATGGGATCATCCCAGCTGACTAGTTGATACTGGATATTTCCAGGACTGTGCAGGTGCTTTGTGAGAATTTGAGTTCTAGGCCCCAGTCTATGAACCCTTGGGCTGAGCTAGTGGACACTTATTTTCCACAAAGGAACAAAAAATGTCATGATATGAAAGTTTGAAAAATTACTGCAAAGTTTTGCAAAACAAGCTCCAGGAAGAGACAAGTTCGACATAGAGAGAGAAGCCGTGATGTCAAATCGTATCGACCTTGCTAGTTCCTCCTTATAAAAAGCTCAAGGCAGAGCACAACTTGAGATCGAGATGGAAGCCATTGAGGACTACTTTGAGACCCTCCTCACAGACGATGCAGAGGATTTGATGCACATCTTTTCACCAAGCCACTATGCTGCAGACGGGCCGCAATCATCTACTCGAACTTTAGATCCGAGAAACCAGAGGACCGGCCAATGAGCCAGTCTTCGAGAGAACAGCTCAAAGAAAAAGACTAAGTCCAAAGGTAAACTTTTGACTGGCTCATCTACAGTCACTCGCTTCTCAAGCATCAAATGCAAATTTGGATGCTGCTGGAAGAGAGTAGATTTAATGTATTATTTGTCACGGAGACCTGGCTGAACCACAACTCGGCCCCAGATATTGTAATGACTTTGACACTGGGGTTCCATATGCACACACTTAATCGAATAGGAAAGGTGGGAGGAGGACTCACGATCTTGATTAGGGAAGAGTTCAAGTGCCTCTTTCAGCAACTCAATATCCCACACTGCGAGTGTGGCCAATTTAACATCACCTTTTCACCAACCCACACTTTCTCAGGGCTGGTAATATACAGGCCCCCTAAATTGGAAACAAAGTTTTAGAGGGATTTATAGAGACAGTCTCCAGTCTCTTGACGAACAAATCCCACGTAACTATCTTAGGGGACCTGAACCTGCACTTTGGAGATCATAGCAGCCAGAATGTGGTGAGGTTGGAACTCTCTCAGCTTATAACAGCAGCTACTTAGGCGAAAGGGCATATACTTGATCAAGGTATTATTATTATTATTATTATTATTATTATTATTGCAGTTTTATATAGCGCGTAGTTACCCTGGAGCATCCCAGCGCTTTTAGAACAGAAGGTAATGGTTGTGGACATTCAAGGACAGCAGGTGGCAAAAAGATAAGTTTTCAACTGCTTGCGAAAACGAAGGAGGCCAGTTTCAGCACGCAAACTTAAGGGGAGTGAATTCCAGAGCACGGCAACATTCACAGAAAATCTTCTTCCCCCCGTGCAGGCCTTTTTGACTTTCGGAGTCTTGAGAAGATGTTTTTGGTCCGAACGTAGAGTTCTGCTAGCCTTGTAAGGTATAACCAAGCTACGCAGAACAGGAGGGCCTATACCTTGCAGAGTTTTATGCGCCAGACAAAGGGATTTGAATTTCACCCTTTCGCGCACCGGTAACCAGTGCAACGCCCTCATAGCTGGTTTAGCCGACCGTGACATGGGGATATTTTCAAGTACTCGTGCTGCAGCATTTTGAATTTGTTGTAATTTATTCAACGTTGCCTCCGGGGCACCCAGATAAATGGCATTGCTGTAATCAAGTCTGGATACGATCAGCCCCTGAATAAGAAGCTTCCGCAATAGCGAGGGGAGCAGAGGGAGCACTTTGCGCACCGACCGGAGAAGGCCAAAACAAACCCCTGCCAATTTAGTAGCCTGGGTCCTGAAGGAGAGATCTTGCTCCAACCAGATCCAGAGACTCTTAATCTCATCCTTAGGATTCGGAGGTGAGCCCAGACAACTGGGCCAGGCCATCGTGGGGAATGGGGATCCTTTATGCCCCAACATCATAATGTCAGTCTTTGAACCATTCAGCTTTAGAGCTGACTGCCCCATCCATGTGTGGATTTTGGACAGGCAGGAGTACAGCTGGTCAGGACTTTCAGTGGCCTTGTAAAGGGCGAACACTAACTGCGTATCGTCGGCATAGCTCACGATTTTGATGCTATAAGGAGCAACCACATCCTCCAAGGGGGCCATATACACATTGAACAATGTGGGACTCAAGGAGGAGCCCTGCGGTACCCCACAGTGGAGGTGGATAGATGCCGAACGTGCACTACCTTCCCATACCTGATAGGTCCGGTCACTGAGAAAAGATCGAAGCCATCTCAGTGCCTTCCCCGTCACCCCGACATCTGACAGTCGCTGAAGTAACACTTGATGGTTAACAGTGTCAAAGGCAGAACTAAGGTCCAGGAGGATCACTGCCACTGAGCCCCCTGAATCTAAAATGCTCCTTGCTTCCTCAACAACTGCCAGTAGGGCGGTGTCCGTGCCTTGACCTGGACGAAATCCAGTTTGCGAACTTCTTAAAAGGCCGTTGGACTCCAGAAAGTTGGATAGATGGAAATTCACCAACTTTTCCGTGATTTTGCTGAGCCCAGGCAATAGAGATATAGGCCTATAGTTCGCCATGTCAAGGGGGTCTAGGTTGGGTTTTTTTAGGAGAGCTTTTACTACTGCTTCCTTCCAGCTCGGCGGAACCACACCAGACCCCAACGAGGCATTGATCAGATCGGTTAAAGGTTTAACAGTGCAGGAGGCGACCTGTTTTAGAATCCTCATAGGGACTAAATCCCGCAGGGAACCAGTTTTGACAGTCGCCAAAGCTTTAAGAACCTCTTGGGTCGATACTGGTCCAAAAGCTTCCAGGCTGTCCTAGGGTCTCCCTGCCACATTGCTAGACTCTGCTGTCATGGTGATTTGAGGCAGAGTATTTAGAATATTTACTAGAGAGGGAGAAATTTAGTTCCAAAATTCATAAATACAAACTAGCCCAATATGAAGGGGGTGATAGAATCAGCAAAATGTTGGCCTATAAGGTAGCTGATAAAAAAGCTAAAATAATTATAAAATCAATAAAAGGGTCAGACTCAATCGAATACAATAAACCAGAGCAAATCTTAGAGCAATTTGCTAAATACTATAGTCATTTATATACTCCAGATCATTTACCCTCTCAAGAAGAAATTATACATTATTTAAGTAAATTTTTGCCCAATCGATTTCTAACGGAAACAATCGAGCAACTTGGTGTTAAGATCTCCATTACTGAAATAAAGACTGCCATCCAAGCACTGCCTTCAGGCAAGGCTGCGGGAGAAGACTGTTTGCCTATAGAACTATACAAAATATGTGAGAAAGAACTCATACCGCTTTTTCACTTGGTGATAGATTCTGTAGGTCAAACAAGAAGTGCTCCTATATCCTGGAGAACTGCTAAAATAATATTTTTCCTAAAAAAAGGTAAACCACCAGATGACCGAGGTTCATACAGGCCCATCTCATTAATAAACACTGATGCCAAGGTTTTTGCCAAAATTCTCGCTAATCGCCTAGCCCCTATTATGCCTGATTCAGTGAACTGCCAACAGCATGGGTTTGTGGTGGGGAGAGACACCATTACTCACATTAATACTGCTGTGACTGCATTTGATGTAGACTTGACTGTCCCCACCCCACTCGGAATGGTTATGCTGGACGCGGAGAAAGCGTTCGACCGAGTGGGGTGGGAATACCTGTGGGCGGTGTTGAACGCATTCGGCATTCAGGGACAATTTTTTAGATGGGTCCGATCTTTGTATGAACTACCATTAGCAATAGTTAGCTATGCTGGAGCTAATTCAGCCAACTTCACAGTTAAAAGGGGGACAAGGCAGGGGTGTCCTTTATCACCCCTGCTCTTCGCTCTAGCCTTAGAACCATTCTTAAACGCACTGTCTGCTCAAGATAATATAATACCAATACATCATGGTGGCAAGACTTTGAAAATAACCGCCTTTGCTGACGATATAGCGATATTTACAACAGATTTAGTTTCGGCACTCCCAGAGATAATTAAAGAAGCTAGTAAATTTGGAGAGATATCCGGGTACAAATTAAATGTTGACAAAACTCAAGTAATTGCCAACTACAAACCTGCTCAACCGATAACAGGACTCTGTACTCATGCTACCTATTTGGGAGTCAAGCTTGCAGCAGATACAGAGAAAATTGTCGCATTGAACTATGACCCCTTACTTAAGGAAATGACTGCATCTTTAAAAAACTGGCATAAAATACCTTTGAGCCTGGTAGGACAAATAAATTTGATAAAGATGAAGATCCTACCAAAATTACTTTACCTATTTAGATCTATCCCCCTCCAACTTAGTAACCTATATTTTAAAAAAATAGAGAGTATTTGCAGCAGTTATATTTGGAGCTATAAAAAAGCTCGTAGATCAATGGCTTATTTGAAACTCCCAATTGAAAAAGGGGGTTTAAATTTCCCGGATTTTAAAATATATTTTTTTGCAACTTTCTTTCAACGTATACGTAGCCTAATAATCAACGACTCTTCCTTATTATTCCACCAATTTATGTTGGGAGCAGATAGTAACCAGTTCTTGTACCGCGTGCATGACCCCAACTACTTTAAGAGAGTCAAGTTTAAGACCGCGAGACACATTAAAAGAATTTGGGACCAAATAACGATTTTTGGGAAGATCCCTTTCTTTAATGCAGAGTTATCGATTTGGGGGAATCCAGGGTTACCAGACTTCTTCTCCGATGGTGCGGCAGCTTTTTGGCTGGAGCACGGTATACGCACTCTAGGTGACTTATTTGGTTCGGATGGTTTTTTGAGCTTTAATGCACTAAAATTAATTTACAAAATTAGAGATACTATGTATTTTAAATACATTCAGATGAAAGATTTCTTTGTTAATAAAATGAAAATTGGGAAAATAGAAAATTCAGATACTCTAAAATTCCTCCACTCGAAACATACTAAATCACTTATTAGTAAAAGCTATACCTACTTAAGTAGCCACAAGCAAGGAGACTGTGAAAACATGGCGGTCAAATGGACTAACCGATTAGGTGTGAACATCAACCCAAGCCAGATTGCTGGCTCGCTTGGACAGATAAATCTGCTGGTACAATCATCAAGTCTAAGGCTTCAATTATATAGAACGGTGACTCAAATATATTATACACCACAAAGAAATGCTAGCTGGACCATGGGAAAGGGCTCTAGCCAGCGAACTAAATATCCCAAATGCAATCTAGAAGCCGCCGGCATTGAACACATGTTATATCAATGCCCGGAACTTACAACATTCTGGAAAGGATTAACCGCGGCCCTAAGCAGCAGACAAATTACATTTCCTACACTTTCTGCACATTTAGTACTGCTAGATATACAAGATACCAATCATAAACATAAAGACTTGATTTCTATTGCTTTTGCTTGTGCCAGGCTGGTTATTGCACGGACATGGATCTCGGAGGAACCACCCAATATTATGGAGTGGTGGAATCTTATTAATGAAATACACACGATGGAACTATCGTTGGCTAAGTTAAGGGGTACTAAGGCATTGAAAGCAAGGCAAATGATTTGGGGTACTTTTATTTGATTTATTTGACTTATATGTACCAGCAGCAATTAAAATGATCTATTTTTATTATTATTATTATATATTTTTTTTTCAAAAATTGTACATTATCATCCTCTGTATGTATTTGATGGTTAAATTTATTTTTGGATATTTTTGTTTCTAAAATCTGTACGTAATCTAATGATGTTTTCTTTTTCCTGCAATAAAAAAAAAAAAAAAAAAAAAAAAGAATATTTACTATTTTAGTATGAAAGTAGTCTGCCAAGTCTTTGCATTTTCCTTCTAAGTTGTCTAAGGCTGCAGACGGCTCAGTGACCCTCAACAGTTCTTTGATCACTAAGAAAGTTTCCCTGGAAGAATTGGAGGTGTTCTTAATCCTCTCCTCGAGGAACTGGGTTTTGGCGAGCCGGAGGGCAAGCTTGTACGCCCTGATCGCAGCGCGATATTCAGCCTTGCTTGCCTCCTCCCAGTTCCTCCTCCAGGCACGCTCCAGTTTTTTACAACCCCTTCTGAGGGTTCTCAACTCCGGCGTATACCAGGGCGCGGAACTAGTTCTCTTGTCTCTCCTCCCTGCCGATCTCATAGGGAGAACAGAGTCAAGTGCACTAGTCAGCCATCTGCTGAAATCTGCCTCAGCCTGCACCGGGTCAGGGACAGGCAGGGGGCACGATCCCTCCAGTATCAGAATTAGATTCTCCACAGACAACCTTGCCCAGGATCTTTCCGAGGTGCAGACATTACGGGGCCGAGTGCTGACAGTCTCTGTTTGCCAGATAAAAGGGATCACAAGATGGTCCGTCCATGGGAGTGGAACTGGGACGGAAGCTTTCATGGCTGTGACATTGGTAAAAATCGGGTCCAACAAGTGGCCCTTGTTGTGAGTGGCCACTGAGTTGATGAGGTCTACCTCGTAGGCTTTTAAATCCCGTCAAAGAGCAGCCGCCCACCGGTCTGCCGGGTCCTCAAGATGGAGATTGAAGTCCCCCAGCATGATAAAGTTGGTCGTTGAGGCGGCAGAGACCGTCACGGTTTCGATCAGGGAATTAACAAAATTCCCAATACCTCCTGGGGGACGGTAGATCAGCATCCCGGACGCCGCCACCGTGGGCGAGAGTTGCAAAGAGAACTTGCAGCTCTCGCAATCCGACACCCCGCCCATCTGGGCCCTGCACACCAGGGAATCCCTGTAAATAATGGCAATACCACCTCCCCGCCCTGCTATCCTGCCCTGAGAATGGATTAAAAATCCAGGGGGGAGGGCATTCACAATATCTCCCTCAGAGTCAGCTGTAAGCCACGTTTCTGTTAAGAACAGAATGTCTAACTCATGATCTTGAATAAGGAGATGGATTTCAAGTGAATGCCTAGGAAGAGATCTGCAGTTAAGAGAGCCCATTCGTAAGGAGTTCCCCACAACAGCTTGCTCAGCTAAGCCACATAATTCACAGCGTTGGTAGGGTTCTGCGCCAGTATACACACGGGGACACGACGGTCTTTCCGTGCGGCGAAGCCGTAGTAGCTCTCTGCGCGAGTAGGTGATGACAGTACCTACCTGATCAAGCAGGGGGTCTGGCCCTAGGCCCGTCTGGGCCGGGACGGGCTGGACTCTGGCGTGACTCCGGCGGGAGCCCGGCGGGCCCACTGCGCGTGACCGCTGCGCGTTGCCATGGCCGTATTAAGTACCGGTCTAGCGTCCTCCTGACGACTAGACCGATGTCCACAATGGTGCAGCCAGGCGTCCTTCTAACCCTCCAAGATGTCGGCCAGGGACTGTACAAGGGGCCCGCAAAGTGCGGTGAGCTGCCAATTATAGTGCAGGCAAGTGGGCGAATTTTAAAATCAGGGAGGAAGGCAAAATAAAAGTAAAAGAAATACCAAAACAGGGGGATTAAAAATAGCGCGATGAACCTCGCACTAAACACACAATTAAGCGCTGCACGCTCTGAGACTCGCTTACATTACCAGCCAGTTCTAGGCGACTGGTCGTGACCCACACTACCCTTATGTACCGGTCTAGCGTCCTTCTGACGACTAGACCGATGTCCACAATGGCGCCGCCAGGCATCCTTCTAACCCTCCAAGATGTCGGCCAGGGACTGTAGAAGGGGCCCGCAAAGTGCGGTGAGCTGCCAATTATAGTGCAGGCAAGTGGGCGAATTTTAAAATCAGGGAGGAAGGCAAAATAAAAGTAAAAGAAATACCAAAACAGGGGGATTAAAAATAGCGCGATGAACCTCGCACTAAACACACAATTAAGCGCTGCACGCTCTGAGACTCGCTTACATTACCAGCCAGTTCTAGGCGACTGGTCGTGACCCACACTACCCTTATGTACCGGTCTAGCGTCCTTCTGACGACTAGACCGATGTCCACAATGGCGCCGCCAGGCATCCTTCTAACCCTCCAAGATGTCGGCCAGGGACTGTAGAAGGGGCCCGCAAAGTGCGGTGAGCTGCCAATTATAGTGCAGGCAAGTGGGCGAATTTTAAAATCAGGGAGGAAGGCAAAATAAAAGTAAAAGAAATACCAAAACAGGGGGATTAAAAATAGCGCGACGAACCTCGCACTAAACACACAATTAAGCGCTGCACGCTCTGAGGCTTGCTTACATTACCAGCCAGTTCTAGGCTGGTATATAACAAATGACCCGAAAATACTAGTACGTCTATAGACTACGGTACCTTGGTCAGATCATTATCTTATTACCATCAGCTTGGAGAAGATGGAGACCGAAAGGATTTCTCCTCGACCCACCATGTCAGTCGCAGCACCCCAGCTGAGAAACTGGGCTAAACTGAGATCTGAAATCTGGGTGGAAGCTTTGCAATTACCAGGCTTTAATGCTGGCAGAAATATTGACAAAGATTATGCTAACTGGGAAGGGTGGGTCCTCGGGAACTGGAGGGAGCCGCTCCCCTCATGAACTCAACTAACCTGCCCAAAAAGTCCCAGTGGTTTAATGGCCCGCTAGTACTGTTGAAAAAAGCCAGCATAAATTGGAAAGGGACTGGAGAAAGAGCTTTGGGGCCAGATGTAGGTAGCCCTTTACCGATCGGAATCGGCCGAAAATACCGATTTTCGGCCGTTTCCGATCGGTAAAGGGCTATTGAGATGTAGGGGCACATTTTCGGTAATTTTACCGAATCGGTATCATTACCGAATCGGTAAATTTACCGATTCGGTAATATGTACCGAATCGGTAAAATAATTACCGATTCGGTAATATTTACCGATTCGGTAAAATTACCGAAAATGCAATGAAGGTAGGCAATGTACCTCCTGCACATGGCTTACAGAATCGGTATTTTACCATGGAAAACAAATCCATGGTAAAATACCGATTCCAGTGTGCATGGACATGTGTGCATGCACACCTATGCCATGTGACAGGCAGACCTGCCCTTAGGCCAGGTATGCCTGCCACATGGCACCCACGCCTGTTTAGGGGGTGCCAGGGGGTGTCAAAGTGACACCCCCTGCACCCTTGTGAAATTCGGTATTTACCGATTCGGTAAATACCGAATTTTACCGATTCGGTAAAAGGGAACATCTGGATTCCCTACATACCAACCCCTCACATTTACCGAATCTTAATTACCGAATCGGTAAAATTCGGTAATTTTCGGTAATTAAGATTCGGTAAATGCTACTTACCTACATCTGGCCCTTGATCCTCACTTAAAGAGGAATATAGACAAGCGATTAGAAACCACCATGTGAAAATTAAAGAGGCTCAAGCAGTGTTCTTTGAGAAAAAGATCATGCAGGCCCACAATTACTCTAAAGAGCTGTTTAGAGTGTGGTAAAACTTTAACAACGACCAATAAAGACACTCCTTACCATCTAGCCTCTAAAGAGAAATGTAATGCGCTAGCCACTTATTTTCATGAAAAGGTCGTAAATATCTATAGCTCTTTTCAGAGGAATTCAACTTGGAATGACCCTGCTATTCCAGAATTAGGTCAGCAGGAGGTCGTAAGCCCTGTCCAATCCTTCTTCCCAATTCTGGACACCGACACAGCACAAATGATTATTAAAGAAATTAGAGAAGGCTCCCCTTTAGATCCAGGGCTCCCACATATTCTTGCTAAGGCCATAGAGTTCCTCCAGCCCACAATAGTTGACATGCTAAATCTCTCCCTTCAGACAAGCAGGGTCTCTGTCGCTTGGAAGCAAGCAATATTGAAACCGCTGCTAAAGAAACCAAATCTGGATGTAGCCTTACCAGAAAATGTTTGCCCAATATCATTGCTTCCATTTAATAGCAAGATTTTTTCGAGAGGCATGTCAACAAGATTTTGTCACAATTCCTGGAAGATCATCTCCTGCTAAACCCCACACAGATGGGATTCCGCCCACAGCATAGTACAGAATCTGCCCTACTAGCGGTAACCGAAGAATTAAAAATGACTCTTGATCAGGGGGATCTGCTGCAATACTTTTACTTGATTTAAGTGCAGCATTCGATACGGTTGATTATGAACTGCTGGCACGCAGACTAAGTGAAACAGGTATTAAAGGCAAGGCATTTCAGTGGCTGAAATCCTTCCTGAAGGAGAGATCCTTTCAAGTCAAGGAGGATAACTTCCTGTCGGACAGGAAGCCGTTAAAGTGTGGAGTACCACAGGGTTCGTCACTAAGTCCCACACTGTTTAATGTTTGCATGCAGCCGTTGGCTGCTGTAGTACAGGAATATGGTATCTCCGTCACTTCATACGCCGTCGACACGCAGTTAGTGGTATCATTGGATTCCAGGACCAACGGGGAGTCAGGTCAGCTGGCCCCTTGTCTGGAACAAGTAGTTAAATGGATGACAGGGAGCTGTCTGAAAGTGAAGGCGGATAAGACCGAAATGATGGTCCTTGCTAATGTAGGGATTCCTTGGCCCCTAGCAAGCTGGCCCGGCTGCTTAGGGCCCGCACAAGCCCCCAGTACAGCCGCAAGGAACCTTGACTTTTGGTTGGACCATGAGCTGACTATGGAGACCCAGGCAAAGTGGCAGTCACGTGCTTTGGGCTACATAAGAATGCTGCGCAAGATCCTTATACTTATCCCTGCACAGCTAAGGGAAATGGACATACATTCCTTGGTCACCTCACGACTAGATTACGGGAATTCCTTCTTCTTGGGTGCACCCAAATTTGTGATCAGGAAGTTACAGGTAGTTCAGAACGCTGCAGTCAGACTCCTGTATCTAATCCCAATGAACGAATCTGTTTCGGCTCACTTCAGAAACTTGCACTTGATTCCTATTGAGGCCAGAATTAGGTACAAAGCACTTTGCCTAACCCACATAGCTATAAATAACAAAGGGCCCAGCAAGATTAGTAAGCTGGTGTGCCGATATCTTCCCACAGATGTTTAATGTCAGGCTCTGAGCACCTGTTAAAAACCACTATAATAAAAAAGGCTAGATGGCTATGGAACTCACTCCTGCGAGAGTTGAGATTCACATCCGTAGAGGCAACATTTAAAACATTTTTTTAAATATGGTTGTTCACCGAGATCAACGAAGTGCCTGCTCTGCCGCTTTCATTTCATCAGTTCACCGCTTAGTGCTGGGAAGCCTTTGGGTAGCCATACGCTCTATAAATCCCCTTAACATTAACATTAACCTATCCAACCTACGCTCCATCACAGTTGGCCTAAAACGTTGACTTTGGTCCTGATCCAGCATGATCAGATAGCCGCAAGTGGCACTTTCTGTTTTTTGGTGCTAGAATGCACAATGTATTAATATGATCATTAAATATTCATATCTCCAGTTCCCTACATTTCATGTGTGTTGTTTTGGTGTCATTTTAAGGATAAACCATTCCTTATTTTTATAAATTGTTGATGTATTTTTATTTTGTTGTGTTTTTTACTTTATTATTGTTTTCATGATATTAAATGCTTTGCACATACCTGTCTCCTAAGATATGAATGACTGCTCGTTACCAAGCTACCAAGGGTTGAGCAAGGATTAATTTATTGAGACTTGACAGGACCTATTAGTGACTGTAGTATTATCACTAGCTGAAGGTGAATACCCCACCTACTAATAATCCACTTACAGTATGTCTGCAGTGGTATGACTATGTAAAGATTAACAATATAGTGGTATGACTATTTAATGCTATTGCTATGCAAATATTTATGTGTAAAGGCTGGCATTCTTAGTGTTTTAGATGCATAGTTTTAGAGAGAAGAATTCTACAGCATGGCAAGCCCTCACCCATGTATATTGTACCCACTGGGCACTGGTGTCCCAAGCAAATCCATGTAGTGCCTAACAGGAAATCTAGCCTGCTTGTAACATTGGTAACAAATACTTCAAAAGTCCTGTGCCCCTAGCAATGTGTGCTACAAATATCTCTGTGAGGATTACACTCGAGGTTATGGAGCAGTCTGTGTCAATATGTGGCATTCATGCCGATGTCTGCAATCAACAAGTGGTATCCCAGGGCCTCAGGTGTTAATGAATTCCAACTGGGTAACCAAGTCCTCCCTTTGTAATTTTGAATCTCCAAAGGTAGCTGCTTTTGTCAGTAAAGGCTTAGTCAAGAAGGTTATATCAGTGTTGGAAACAGGTGCAAGTACAGGACAGTAATCACACATTTAGAGAAGTCCACACAGATGTCTGAGAATATAGCTTTACTTATGGGGATGTGAAGTAGAATAGTTATATTTAGACCTATTAAAGATAGCCAGAAAGTGCTAGTAGCTTTTAGAGATGACATAGACAAGCAGAAATATTGCTTAGAAGACCTGATCATGAGCATTAGAAAATATGCTAAAAGTAATATCACAATTTCCACTGATAGTGATTTATGAGGGTCTTCTATATTTCAAGATTCTTGACCTTTGGTTACCAAGGGATCCTGCCAGTGGGATCCATCACAACACAGTTAAGGAGTTTACACAATGCAACTTTCTTGCTTTTATGCACATGGTGTTGTGTCTCAGTTACTGCTCTGGATAAAAAATAACTCACTCAGTACATCTTAGACTGTGCTACAGTGATTGTGCCTTAAAACACAGTAGCCCACCACCCAGAAGTTAATAGGCTCACAGCCCACATGTTTATGGGTCCTACACTGCTAGTGGTTACTGCAAAAAGAAAATCGTCAAGCAATTGGAGCACCCACAGGTCTTTGGCAAAACAACTTGGAAAATCAAGGGTTTATACTTTGTCATCTGGGAATACAAATATCTCTAGACCTGTAGGTCATTGGGATCTGGTTAAAACATTTCTGGAATCAAGCGACCAGGTTACACCAACATAACACACTGTATGACTATAGTGTGGAGGGGGGCACTGGATCGATCAACAAAGGGCAGATTGAGCAGTGCCAACTCAGCAACATATTGAGTCTTTCAATGAAATGTTCTGAGTGGCTTCCAGGGAATGCAATTGTCATTGTATGTGGCTAAAGCCTGTTTGGTGGCAGGTATTCCTGGTTCATAAGCAGGTTTGCTTCCACAAGTCATCCTTAATGCTGTTGTTAGGGACTTTTATATTCCGTTTGACCTACAAATGGTCCAGCTTCTCTCGGATGTCGAGCACACAATCAGACCAGCTTCAAGATAGAGCATAGTGGCATGACTTTTCCATTGTCTCATGCTTAGTCCCACCACCATTGATGAAAGGGTGCATCTACCTCAATTTCACACAAACCTGATTCCTCAGAACTTCCAGAAAGCCTACTAAAATTCAAAGACAGACTCAGCATTCCTCCCATAATGGCAGCACCGAAGGGCATCCTGGGGTTAACCAAAAGGTGTGTCATGATCATAAGGCCATTAGTGTTGGGGACAGCATTACTGGAATTTAGACACTGAAGGACTATGAGAAGCATCAACTAGAAGAGTATTCAAGAGCGAAAGTACAGATATCCTGAATGGTCTCCCTCTTTTTTCCTGGCAGTTGCAAGTTCAACATAAACAGACGGATTACAAGTCATCTGAAACTAAAAGAACACCTGGGGGTTTACTTGCAATTGCACAGAAACAATGAAATCGCATGCAATGTTACTGTATGATAAAATCACCAGCACATTGTGCAACTGGTTATTATGGGAAAAGAGGGGAGGTAGAGATGGTCAAATGGTCGACATAACAGCAGGCACAAGGCATCCACACTGGTGCTGGTCATTACTATGTTTTAGGTGACCTATACAGCCCTAGCAGGATATGAATTATATTTACTAATCCTTTCCAGGTTTGCTAAAATGCTTACCAGGGGAAGCTCTACACAGGTTGTCACAACCCCAAAGACAACCTGTGGAGGAACTCCACTTTATGTTGCAAATAGTGTACCCTTCCAGCCGGAATACCCAAGCATATATCACATTATTGTAACTTGCATATTTACCATCACAATCCACAAGGAGCACCCATGGGTAAGTGAAAAATCCCTTCTACGAGGGACTAAGCACATTGCACCACTTAAGAAAGCCCTATCTCTCACTTGACTGATTTGATTGTCAGTTTGGCATTCTGCAGTGCTCCGAAAGCCCTGTTAAGTTATCCAATGTGCTGTTACCTAATGTTGGTGAAAACAATTTTGTCTTATGAGCATCTGGGGTAGTACTCTTGAATATCACAGGATGAATATTGAGAGGACACAATACAGTGACCAGGACATTGAAATTCACAATATCGAGGAGGTAAGTGCACAGCATGGGGTATAGATTCACTATTCTTAATTCCACATCTATATATCTTGAAGAGACATGAATACATGTATTTTTCCTGCAATGCAAGAGTGAGGTAAAGGCGGGATTATCTCCCTCTACAAATCCATCCTTTTCATATCTAGGTAGTAGGTTACCAGGGCTACAAATCACACAATCTCTGATAATTTAGCTAAAAGGACACAGTTCATGCAGCTCTGGAATTACCTTACCTCTGCAACTGAAAATACCCAAAGTGTATATGATACAGAACCGGGTTAATGTCTTGGATTGAAGAACCATTATAAGAGCTTTTGTACCGTAAAATAAGTCAGTGTTAAATGCAGGCCCACAGTAATGCACTGGCCTTGGATGGTCCCTCAACCCTCAGGAAAAGTCATTGTGGCTGCAAATTATTGTGGCTGAGGAGCAGGCATATTTCCTATAGTCCTGTTTTAAGCAAATCTCATTCTATTGAGCCCTGTCCTCCAGGGAGGGCAGCTCCTCATCTCTCTAGGATAATCCACACAAATGTCACAGAAGCAGGTATAGTCCTGTGTACTAGGTTTGGTTCCCAGCTTTATAGGAAAACCAACATTCAATGCCCATTATTGGTCAGACATCTCTCCCAGCGTGTACTACAGTTTCCTCAGGCATTCGTACAAATAAGAAATAAGGGCTCTAGAAGGAAAAAGTTGTAGGCAAAGTAAATACACTGGCAGAAAGGCTGGACCAGTCTAAAGGCGTGACATATTCAAAATCAATATTTCCAGCAAACCAATGGAAGGTGTATCTTCACCAGCATTTTCACACTTGAGGGGTAGCAGAAGTACTGACTGGAAAGCAAGATGTGCCTAAAATTCACATATCCTTAAAATAAAATATCTTACAATTTTTCCTTTAAAAAACAAGCTATCCTTTCTTGAGAAACATCGACCTTCAAGTATGTCTTACACCATACTTCTACCCAGAGATACCTCATTTTCTCTGTCGCTTAAAAGATCTATATTTTATCAATACTCTTTACATTTAAGGAACTCTTTAACTTTATTTAGATATTTACCGATGATACAGGCTATATCTAAATCCATTATTCCCACTATGAGGTTTACAGCTTGCATCCTATTTTTAATATCATATTTTTTTTCGGGCCTAAAATCTCTCTTCGTATGTCTAACTTCCTCCAGCAATCTAATAAAATATATAGAATATCACAAGTAGTAGCTAAAGTGCAGGTGCATTTACCATTGCTGTTTATCATAAAGTTTTTTACCCCTTTATTCATATAGCAAGGGTTTATCCCAATGCTCAATCATAACACCCTCACGCCTAAGCTGTCAGCTAGGTAGCCTGTCGATATAGGGATAATGTAGATCATTTTTCCATGCTGAGGCCATATAGGAGACTGAGCTTTTCCGTGATAGGTACTCTTGATCAAGGGTTCGAGACACTTCTAATCTCAGAATCCTAAAACCTTTCTTATCTATCTTAAGTTTAAGGGACTGAGGGCCCAACTTTAGATTTAACACACGATACGCTTCATTAATTGAGGCTCTCGTCTCTTTTGCCCAGGTCAGCTCACTGTTGGCAATTTCAAGCCATACAGGCTTTGATACCCCATGCAGTGGTTCCCAATTCTAATCTTGCTGCCTGTACCATAGATTATATAGACAGCGAGATCAAGCATTTAAGGATATTTCCCTCCTCTTTATCCCATCTATTTTTGCCACTTAAATAGATTACCTCTCCGCCATACAAAAATTGTGGAGGGACCATTCCTTGATAGGCCTTTAAAACTGGTCTAACAGACATTTCTCCGTATACACTATTAAATCTTTTTTATCCCTTCACTAAAGCCGATGCCTTCATTTTTAATGCATCAAGATGGGTATACCATTGAAGGCTACTTATGAACCATATCCCCAGATATCTGTATTCTGTTACTTTTTCCAGCATCTCTGTGCCCAGATACCAGGAGAACTTTGTTTTACTTCGTCCAAAACACAGGATTTTGGTATTATCCATGTTCAAAACTAGTTTTTTAATTTGGCAGTATTCTTTAAACAGGTTTAATTTTCTTTGCAAACCAATCTCCATCTGATCCATAATAACAAGATCATCTGCGTATAATAGACAGGAGATATGGTTTCCTCCTAGTTTCGGGAAGGCCCCTCTAACCTTTCTTAATATTAAGGGCAGGTCAGCTATAAACTGGGAAAAAATCAAGGGGGCAAGTACGCACCCTTGTTTTAGCCCATTACCAATCTGGATCCTCCTGGACAATCCACCGTTCTCATCCAGCATTATCTGGGCCCAGTTTTAAGTATGCAGGGCTTTGATCAGGGCCAATAAATCACTTTGAATTTTATATTATATCAGGGTTGACCACAGCTGCTCCCTGTTCACCAGATCGAAAGCTGCGCGGAGGTCCACAAAGCAGCAGAACAAATTGTCCCTCTGCTCGATCGACTTCCGCGCAGTGGACCAGAGAGCAAAACAGTGATCATCTGTTGAATGTCCCTCTTTAAACCCTCCCTGTTCTGGGGGCACTATCTGTTTTTCCTCTGTCCAGTCCTTGAGTAGTCCTAGGATTACTTTATCAAATACTTTTTCGCCTATGTCCAGGAGATATATTAAACAGTAGTTCCTAGGGGAATTTACATCACCTTTTTTATGTATAGGTCTTACAATTTCCCCTTTCTAACTATCTGACATGTCCCCTGTATTAAGAATCCCCTGAAACATATTTGAAAAGCACTCTGACCACCATTCTGGGTTCGTTTTTATAATCACAGCCGGCAGATTATCTGGACCGGCGGCTCGAGTTAGGTTTAATCTGGATATTATACTTCTAATATGGCTGGGGGAGAAGTGCTCTTTTACTTCTTCCCTTACACCTGGTCATGCAATGGTCTTTATTTCCTCAATCCTTGGCCACTTCCCATAAATTTCCTCCAGATAATCCACCCACTTATCCTCCGGCACCGAGCACTGTAAAGACCCTAGTACTTTACCAGTGATCTCTTGTACTAATTTCCAGAAGCCTTTCACATTTTTTTCTTCGATTACCTCAAGTAACTTCACCCAGCATCTGTCCTTATGAGCTCTTTTTTATCTCTAATAATTGTTTTATATTTTGCCCTTAATTTCTGAAGGCTAAATAACAGATCTTCATTGTGTCTCCCCCTTAGGCTTCTTTCCTTTTGCCTAATGCTGGCTTTTACTTTGCGACAATCCTCGTCAAACCAAGGCTTATTATTAGTATGTCGTTTTTCCTTACTTACTGACCCAGGTTTACCACATTTAATTTTTATCCTGAGACATTCTACCAATTGTCTTATTATATCTTCAAACTAGGTAGTATCCTCCTCTGGTGGCAATTTTTCAAATATGAATGTCAGCTGGACTTCACTTAGTTTTTTTATGTGTTCTTCTGTGACACTAGTTGCAAGACGCTTTGGGTATTCTACCTGTACTTGTATGGCTCTTTGTCTCCGAGGAGCCCTTTTTGCATATCATTTCAGCAGTAATGGGTAATGATCACTACCTTCCACCCCTCCTACTTCAAAGTGTTTGACTAGCTCAAAGCTCCAAGCCTGTAAAAACATATAATCTATCGGACACATTTGCTGCCCTACTGTAAAGTCTATCCGCATCCTTTCTTCCATTTACACACATCAGACCTAAAGAGCCTAACAATTGTCGAAGTGCCACATCTTGAGGTGAAATGTCACTACTGGGGAACTTAGCGGTCTCTATATTGCAGGCTCCTAACAAATCTCTGGACCATGAATCGGTTTTTGAGGGGTTTAGTCTGTGATTTAAATAACCCAAAATCAAAAGCACATCTCTTTTGTAGGTATCGCAAAGGCCCTCCAAATCCTTTTTTAAGCTTTCCAGGTATACCTTGTAATCTTTTCCTTTACCCTTCTGGATATACACATTGACGATACATATATCTTCGTAACATGGATTATTATTCAATGTCAACACTCTGCTACCTAGCACCCACTTACATTTAAGTACAAGGGATTATATTATCCTAGCAATCTTTGTAGAAACTAGCGTCAGCTGACCCCCCAACGGTCTGCCAGAGGTGTTCTTTCTTGCTGGCTTTACGTGATAGGTGAATCCTTCTGTTATTAAGGTTTCATCGCACAGCCAGGTCTCCTATAAACACGCAATGTCAGTATTCTTTAGAATCTTTTTAAAGCTTTCCTGGAGCACTATTCTTTTATAACCATTAACATTCCAGGATAATATAGACAGGCTGTGCGGCCTAACTTCTAGTCAATATCACTCAGGTGCTCATTTTCTTCATATATGCAAGCTCTCTATATCTATTCCTGACCAGCACATCTTCGTCATCCCACCCTGGATCCTATGGGGCTATTGTGATTTCATGATCATCCTTCTTACCCCATCCGGAGTTGATCATTCTTATTTGCCGATCACCCAACCCAGTATGGTTCCTGAGAAAAGATTTCCCCTGTGATATGTACTCAGTGGGGTCCCTGCTGTGTATCTTGCTTTGCTACATAAAGAGGGGGTGGGAATGGCCAGATGTTATACTTTGGCAAGCACACACCAGATATGATGCACAGGTTAGAGCTGTCATTAGATGTATCTGTGGACAGATAGGCTCTATTTTGTCTTTTCTTTCAGGTCAACTCTCAAGGTCTGGCAAGAGATGTGAAAATCTAATCTCCCGACCATCTCAGATAGCTTAACCCGTTAACCGCGGCGGTAATTCGTCCGCGGTGCAGCCTTTTCCTTGCGCGGGCGGGCAGTAACGGGTTAAAGGACTTTGCACAGGGAAGCCACATGTTAATTGTCAATACCATGAAGAGAAAGAAAGCCTCTATTTCGTGGTGCAGTCAGTATTGTCTTCAAAGAGAGTACTATGAATATGGCACATAGACTCACATGCATGGAAAACAAAAACATTCACATCACAGGCCACAGCACAAATAATAACCTTAACAGGAAGCTAGGGGAGGCAGAGAAGATTATACACAAGTATGTCATTAGAAAAAAAAACAAAGGTAGAGGCAAAAGGATTTTACCCCTGGACTATAGAGACCGGCAGCACAAACTATCAATCTCTATGTTGCCTTTTATAGGCACAGTACTCACCCCAACTAAGAGTAGGAGATGTTTTGGGCATAACCCAAAAACAGTAGAGGCTTGTGGTTTGCCGACTGAGCAATTGATGGAGCCCCTCTAGTGAGCTTACAGAAGCAGATTCAAATGGAGAAAAACACAAGGAAAAAAAGGAAAAAACCAAAAAGCACAAATGCACTAGTACCATAACATTGTGAAGACTTTGACCTCTAAATAACCCAACAATTACAAATATCCAGTGTTGATTGAGAGAGCTGGCCAATATGGATGATAACTTCAGTTGAAGCAAAAGCACAACCAAAGCCAATCGGTCAGTTTTGATGCCTCCTTTGCCTTTGATACAGCCTTCATAAGTGCCCTATAGTTTATATAAAAATGGAAGAACTAGACTGAAGGCTCCCTTGCCACCACACCTTCTGTTGACATAGAAACAAAAAGAGGAGCCTACTGAATGCAAGAGAACCTTCAATATAGACTGCCTTTCATTACTAGAAAAAAATAAATATGCAGTCCTGAGGACCACTGTGGGAATTGAGAGAGAGTAGCAGGCCAGGTGGGATGAACGAGGAGCACACAGAAACAATAATGAGGTGTGGAAGAGAGGAAAAAGAGATGTTGGCAGACAGGGGGAATAAGGAGCACACATTGGAATGCAGGATGAAGGAACAAGAGTGGTTGGTGGTTGGGGTATTGAGGAGGGTAAAAGAGGAAGGGGTGGGAGGGGGAAGAGCAATAGGGGTTTTAGGAATTGGCAGAAAATCCTATAGATGTAAAGTAGTATCTCACGCAGTTCAAGGTAAGCACCATATTGGTGGTAGAAGGATAGAGCTTACTAGTCAATAGCATCAAATGAAAGAGATAGTCTCAAGTCATTGTTGAAAGAGGCTATTCAAAAAAGCCAGTGATTAAATAGGAGGGTGCGGGGCAGAGCCTGCTTCACATATATTGTAAGTGAATGGCATGTTTGACAACTGCACTAGTGATCCAAACATAACAAGCATTTGAAAATCTAATAGGTCTGATGGTGAGTGCCATAGCACAGTTTTGCTAATGCCTGTTTTGTTACTGTTGGTAGGATTGCTGGACACTCCCCAATGTGTTAAAGAAATGCCTAACAGCAAAATCAGTTTTGCCTTCAAAAAGCGCCCATTGCCATCGTAGTTTTTGGGACTGAAGTAAATGAAGAATACACATACTCTGTTTTTTTAAGGTAAGTTTGACCTTTAAATGCACAAGTTAAATTAAATTCAAATTAAATCTACATTTCAACTTGTACTCTGCTGTGACCATGCATCTATTTTGGAAAATGTATTGGGTATAAATGTGAATTACTTCTTGCTTTTGATATGTTCAATTACACTTTTTTCATACCATTTAATCACTCTATCAAAATTAAATTGGTGATTTTCTTCGTTTAGCCCAGAAAAATTTGCTTTCAATAAATGAGAATATCTTTTGTGAAGTCCAACACTTCTACTCACTGCAGTTAGGTTCGTAATCTGTAAAGGTTATCAGCATTTTAAAATATATATCACTTATGGAATATGAATTAAGTCAAGCCAACTTGCAGTCAATTTTGATAGAATATCCGGACTTCTACGGTAAGCCTATAGAGGTATCAATGAAATCAGTGCACTTAAATGTAAATGATTTTAAAAGCAGAAACTTTGTGTTGCGACTCCTACCGAGGTTTCCATTGTTACCAGAGCAGGTTGCTCTCAAGGCTTTCGAAAATTCATCCCAGGAACCCGCTGCACAATCGTCTCTGATCTTCTCCCTCATTAAGGAACCATTTTTGTAACTAAAAGAAAATGGTATAAATATTTGACAATGTGAACATGTATATGTAAACTGGATTCACTCAATAATGAGTGTTCTCTTTTTTAAATATATTACAGTGAATGTTACCACTGGAAAAACACACATTGAGTTTAATATTAGTACAATAATTTCAGGGCTTCTAAATAGATAAAATGAAATAGTAAAGTAAAACATACTGTATTACCTAAACTAAACAAGCAGTATGGAATATACAAATTATCATTTATAGACTGTTAGACCTGGTATCATTGGTGTGAGTCTCCCTTCTATTTTTTTACTGATTGCCTCCTCTGTTTTTTATCTGTTTTGCTGGTTAGATGATTTGGGCACTGTGACACTGCTATTCAGTGCCACAGTGCAAGTGCTCCCTATGTTAAATTGGTGTATTTATTAGTGACTCATGATTGGGTTATTTGATGTACTTGTAAGATCCTAATACAGTGCACCATGTGTGCCCAGGGCTTGTAAGTCAAATGCTGCTGGTGGGCTTGCAGCACTGGTTGTGCCACCCACAGAAGCAGCATGTATGTGTGTCTCAGGCCTGCCACTGCAGGGCCTGTGTGCAGTCTGTGACTGCCATGTCGACTTGGCAAGTGCACCCACTTGCCAGTCCCTAAACCTTCCCTTTTCTTCATGCCAGACACCCCTATGGTGGGCCCAAGGGCAGGGTGCAATGTAAGGATAAGGTAGGACATGCCCTAGTGTGTGTGGAATGTCTTACTAGTGAATTACAGCCATTTTCGTTTTTCACTATTGCAAGGCTACCTGTTCCCCATAGGCCAGAATGTACAGTTTGATTATTACATCTTATGATCCTAACTGACTCAGGGAACTAGGCAGAAATTCGAGTTTAGTATGCCTGAACTCAGAATGATAAAATACATATTTTAGTGAAGTTGCTTTTAACATTCTGTATTTGAAAATACCACTTTTAGAAAGTAGGTATTTTCTTGCCTAACTATCCAAGCCTGCCTCTGCTATGTTGAGTACTCCTTGACTGGAGTTTGAGTAACAGGGGCTGGGTGATTCCAGGAGATAGGGTGAGTCAGCCCAAAGCTGAATAGCGAAATCTGCATGTTGATGGGTGGGAGGAGTTGCACCTGGGACCTGAATAAGGCGGTGCCTTCCCTCCACAATGCTGGCTCCACCTTCTGTGGTGTGTCTGATGTCCCTGGCCTACACTGTGAAAGGAAAGAAGGAGTCTTGTCAACAAAGTGCTCCAGGACTGACCAGAACTGGTTTGGACTAGGCGAGGCCTCTCTGCCTTCAGAGAATTTGACTATACATTTAGGGACCCAGACCCCACGAATTTAGATCACTTCTGGGAACAAGACAAACCTTTTGCAAAGGAGAAGAACCAAGGAAACTGCAGGAGTTTGGACTGCCCCCCCCCCCTCTGCCAGTGTGCTGTTTGCTGAGTTGGCCTGCAGTGGTCTCTTCATTGCCAAGGAAAGGAGAAGGAACTTTTACAGAACTTTCATCATCTTGCAGAATATTACTCCAAGGGTTTGATTTGAGCTTGCCTCCTGACCGAAGTCTCAGTGATACCAGACTTCACCCTTCTGTTTGCCTGCATCTTGAACTTGCTGTTCTAGTGCTACAGAAGGAATCTGCAATACTGACGCCAGCGAGCGACACCGTAATCTGCAATGAAGTCGTGAGCGCTGCTCCGACATGCGGCGTAGATCCGAAGCCAGCCACCGTGCCACATCGACGTCAGGGACGACCTCGTAAGCCTGCCATAGCCGTGAGCGCTCCTCCCACTTGCTATGCCAGCCCGATGCCTACTGCTGTGCCGCATCGACTCTGAAGCCGCCATCATCACAGAGCCAATCGTCGACGCGGGTGGACAAGAATCCATCGACATCCTGACATCGTACGGAACCCTGGTTTTGGCGCAAGCATCCAGGTCCTGACGCCTCATCTGCCCGATAGTAAGGAACCGACACCGCAACGCGCCAACGGCGCCGCATCTCCGAGACGCCATGAGCTGTCTTTGTTTTTGCTTTCCCAAGGTACTGTTCTTTGTGGGTCCATCTTGACTTAGGGCCCGACGCCTCGCACCTCGCAGTTGGTGCCATACTTTAGGATTTCTTTGATCTTGACGTCTTGTTAACTCTAGTTGGGGTTATCGGTTGCTAAAGACTGCTTTTAAGTGAATAACCTATTTTTGACCTATTTCTACCATCTTGAAGAATTCCTATTGAGTACAGTATTGTGGATTGTTGCCGTTTATGGTCTTGTGATAAGTCTATATAAAGAATATTATTTTGATAAAACCTGTGTTGTGTCCAGCTGTAGTGTTTTCCCTGTATTGCTGTATGTGTTCACAAATGCTTAACACACTGCCTCTGAGATAAGCCTGTCTGCTCGTGCCAAGCTGCCAAGGGGGTGAGCAGGGGTTATCCAGTAGTGTAATTAATCCCCTTTTCCTGACTTAGAAGCAAGGGTCCATATTTGGTCAAAGGTGTATACCATTGCCAACTAGAGACCCCCAGTGCTAACATAGACAATATATTATCAATTCAACACTGAAAGTTACATACAAAAGACTTCATATGTTATACAAATAGAAGATCAGTATTTGATTATTAGGTAATGCGTACAACAAGTCCAGGGCATAAGTAAGGATATAAACCTGTTGTATCCAGATTCACCACATAGAAAACACCCTATATAATCTTCTATTCATAAGGACTTTAGTATTTTGACATAAGATTAATAAATAATATGATATCAGCACAAAGTGATATTAGTAATCACCTAAAGGACAGCATTTTGTAGATGCTAAATTATGTATGTCATAACAATAGCTGAGATAATAGCAGAAAAAGAAGAGCAGGTAAAGGTCAATCATGTGCCATACCCCGAAACAAATTAATGAGCATGGAAGTACGACCATTAATATTAATCTAATTATGCGAGTTGAATGTGAAGCATTTATCATACCTATAAAATTGACCCAAGGTGAAATAATTGCAAATGTTTAAATACAAATGCGTACAAGATTTTGCCCGATGGTTTTTCATCGTCAAGTGCAAACTGGTGAACTGTAATTTGTTAATGATCATACATGCCAAGCAAGCTTAGTGGTATCAGAAGATAGTCCACCTTTCAAACATCCAAGATGATCAGTAAAGAGAAATGTTCAATTCAGCATTAAAATGTGCCAACAATTTGATGACCATTTTACAGTTGTCAGTAATTAGAGAGACTGCCCTATACTTTTTAACAGACATGCAATAATTATCAGACTAAGAAGTCATAAATCATCATTAAAAGATCCGGAAATTGTAGCCATGTTGGCAATAGACCAAACAAAGGGGATAATGAAGAAAAGCCTTTTGAAAATTCTGTCAGTTTTAATCTCCTGATCATGCACCCTTTGGCATTCTTAACAACATAGGTTGAAATACTTTGCATCGAAAATGGGGTATATGGTTTGTAGAATTGCTGTTTTCACTGCCAAAAATATCCGGACTACAGTGCCCAAAATTCCTTCAGCAATAGCCATTCTGGGTGTATGAAGTATAAATACTGACCACACTGGAAAAAACACAAACTTCCAGCATATGAGTACAATTGTTAGATTTCGTGCCCTGGACAAGGGCACTAGGACCCTGGGCAAAGGGCAGAGGCCAAGGGACACTGGACACCACGTCCGGTGTAGTTGAGGGGCGACTAGGGGACTGGCAGTCGAAGGAGGACCTCAAGGCAGGAGGTCGCAATACAATGCAGCTGTAACAATATGACCGAATAAAGACTTGCCTGAGATCACTATCGTGTCCAGCGTATCTGTGAGCAGGGAGAACACGACAACTGGTGACGAAGGTGGTGTGATCAGAGGACCGAAATCAAAGAAAAGAAGAGCTGCTGTCCGTCGCGGTTAAGACAACGACAAAATCGAGACCAGGAGCCCACCCTGTCTCATGGATAGAGGAGGAAGCGGCGTGGGAGCCCACCCCAACAACCATCGAAGGAAACAGCACTGTCTGCATTTCCCGGTAAGCAGACCAAAAGCGAGTGAAAGAGCGTGCGCTCTAAATTAAAGAAAATGTGAGATATCGCGAGAAGAGAGGCGGCCATTTTAGAATCAGGCAGCCAGGACCAATCACAACGCGAGAAATGCGGGGGCCATTTTGAAACCAGGCAGAGCGCTGAGTGGCTGGGAAGTCTTGCGAGACCACTGGTGGCCATCTTTAAGTCAGGCGAATCAGACAATCACAAGAGAGATCAGCCCGGCGGCTATTTTGAGGCCAGGCAAACGCGAGGAAAGGCTAAAAAGTGCCGATTTGGGCAGCAAAGAAAGAAAAAAGCACAGGCAAAGGCAACAAAGGCACAGCAAAGAAGCTAAAAGAAAGGAAATAAGAAATGAGGCCATAAGAAAAGGAAATAAAGGAAAATAACAAAAGGGTGCCAGGAAGAGCACAAGAAAGACGAGATGGCAGACCCGAAGCCAGAAAGACAAAGTGCACAATACAGACGACCACTACCATTCAACTTGTCTGAGCCGCAAGTAGGAATTAGATGGGAAAAGTGGATCAGACGCTTCGAGAGATACATGGAAGCGACATATGTATTAGACACAAAGCGACTAGGACTGTTCCTGAATTTAGTAGGGGATTACATTGAAGACCTTTTAGTGACATTGCCAAGCGAGGAAACTGCCACCTATGACAAATTAAAAAAATGCCTAACAGCGAAATTTGACCCGCAGAGAAATGTCAATTTTGAACGATACACCTTCGCAATCGCATTTCAACAACTCGATGAGACGCTAGATGACTTTGCGACGAGACTAAGAAAGCTAGTGACTCACTGTGAATTTATTAAATTTGACAACGAACAAGCAATCAGGCTGCGCATCATTGAGGGCTGCCGCAACACGGAGTTCCGTGCAAGGATCCTGAAAGAACTAACATCATTAGAGAACATCCTGTCACTAGCAAGAACGGAGGCAAGAGCAACAGCACACGCAAAGGATATGGAGCGAGGAAAAGAGAAGCGAGTGGAACAGGCACACCGCATAACTAACAAAAATCGCGCTGGAGGGTGGAGAAAAGTCGGAAATGAACAGGCAGCGAAGAAACAACCTGAGGAAACCTGCTACAGATGCGGACTCGAATTTCCACATCGAGGCCCATGCCCAGCACTTGGTCAGACATGCAGAAAATGCAACGGGAGGAATCCCTATGCCAGTGTATGTCAAGGAGTGCAGTTTAGGAACGACAGGGGAAGGACAGGTAGACCACGAATGTCGACAACCAGGCATGTCAGACATGTCGAAACAGGAACAAGAAGCTCATCACTAGAATCAGGTGAAGAAGAGGAGGAAGAAAAGACTAAACCACTATATCTTATGTCGGATGTTATCACGGAAAATACTGATGAAGATGACAAAGAAGAAAGAATATGCCTGATAGACAAAAGCAAAATGAAGAAGACAGAGTCCGTAACCATAGGAGCAGGATCACACAAAACAAAGTTAGTCCTGGACAGCGGTGCAACATGTAACATCATGTGTGTATCGGAGTATGAAAAGATGAAGACAAAGCTGACATTGAGACCTTCCAGAGTTGAAGTATTCACGTGGGGATCACGGAAACCAGTGACAAATATGGGAAAATTTACAGAAGAACTGACGTACAAAGACCAAAAGATCAAAGAAGACATTCACGTGCTGAAGGGAGACATCCCAGCGCCATGCTTACTGAGCAACATCACGGCTCAGAAAATGGGTCTCATGGCAATGACATACAACATGTCAGAGAAAAGGAGCATCCTGAAGGAATACCCCAAGCTGTTACAAGGACTAGGGAAACTAAAAGGGCGGCAAATAACGCTGCATATTGACGAAACAGTCAGGCCAGTAGCGCAACATCATCAGAGGGTACCGATAAATCTGCAGCCACAAGTAGAGGAAGAACTGGAAGCACTCCTCAGGCAAGACATCATAGAGCCAGCAGAAGGACCAACAACATGGGTGTCACCAATCGTGGCTGTACCAAAGAAAGACACAACTAGGATAAGAATATGTGTCGACATGAGGATACCGAACAAGGCAATTGAACGCGAAAGACATCTCGGACCACACCTCGACGATATGATCAGCTGCCTAACAGGCACAAGACGATTTTCAAAACAAGATCTATGTAAGGGATATCACCAGCTAGAACTAGATCCTCAGTCACGATACATCACAACATTTTCCACACATCTAGGTCTCTTCAGGTATAAACGGTTGAGTTTTTGAATATCGCCCGCAGCGGAGATTTTTCAGGAGACGATAAGACAGATAATAAGACCAGTGAAAAACAGTCACAACTACAGTGATGACATTCTAGTTTTTGGAAAATCAGACGAGGAACATGACAAAGCACTAAGAGATGTGTGCTCGGACCTAGAAAAGGCAGGTCTGACACTCAATGAGGACAAATGTGAGCTGGAGAGGGACGAACTGGTATTCTTTGGCCACATTTTCTCAAAAAAAGAAATGCGGCCAGACCGAACCAAAGTAAGGACACTGGAAAAGGCAAACAAAGCGAGAGACGTGGCAGAAGTAAGGTCATTCCTCGGACTTGCAAGCTACTGTGCAAGATACATCCTAAATTTTGCGACTGTAAGTGCACCACTGAGGGAGCTGACAAAACAAGGAAAAAGCTTCACATGGAATGAAGACTGCAGCAAAGCCTTCCAAGAAATTAGACATGCCGTGACGGCAGGGGATCACCTGGCATATTTCGACCCGAGGCTATGCACTGAACTGACTGTAGATGCCAGCCCAGTGGGGCTAGGAGCAATATTAGCACAACATCAATAAGGAAAAGATTCCCCAAGACAAGTGGTGGCATATGGAAGCAAAAGCCTATCGGAAGTAGAAAAAGGATACTCTCAGCCGGAAAAAGAAAGCTTGGTGGTAGTATGGGCGTGTGAACACTACCACATGTTCATCTACGGAAAGCCATTCACAATCATAACGGATCACCAAGCACTGATAAGGATATATGGAAACCCAAATGCAAAGATACCGCCCAGGATAGAAAGGTGGGGGGATAAAACTGATGGACTACAACTTCAAGATAATACACAAGCCCAGGAAGGAACACAATCCCGCAGACTATGTGTCAGGGCACCCCCTGCCACAAGCATCCCAATTGACAACTCTGGCGGAAGAATATCTGAATTTTGCACTCAAACACAACACACCGGCAACCATAACGATGGAAGAGCTAGAGCAAGAAACAAAACAAGACATCACCATGCAAATGATAATGAGAGTGACCAAGCAGCAAAGGTGGAGGCAGGTAAACAGCAACAGCAACTGGGAAGAAGGAGTACTGAAGGAAGAGCTGTTAGCGTTCAAAAAGATCAGTGAGGAACTATCAGAAAGCGAGAATGGCATAGTGATGAGAGGCACCCGAATAGTAATGCCCAGAACACTAAGAAGAAGGACAGTAGAACTAGCACATGAATCACATTGAGGAATTGTAGCAATAAAAAAAATGCTGCGAGAAAAAGTATGGTTTACGGGACTAGATAACATGGTAGAGGAAATTGTGATGCACTGTCACATCTGCCAAATAACAGGCCCGCCATCAATTCTCAAGGTTCCCAATAATCAGACAAGTAGTGTCAACATCAGCAAACGCAATGCTACCCATCCTGGATGACATTTTCGCAGCATGGGGCTCATCACAGACACTGAAGACCAACAATGGCCCACCATTTTCTGGAGAAGAATTTAAAAGGTTCATGGAATACCTTGGAATACATCATCGAAGGATAACGCCTCTGTGGCCACAAGCCAGCGGAATGGCCGAACGGTTCATGGGGACAATCAAAAAAGCAATACAGAGAGCAAAGCTAACACAGATCTCAATTGGGCAAGCACTATGCCAAGTGCTGAGGGATTACCGGAACACACCTCACAGTTCCACAGGAAAGTGCCCCGCAGAACTAGTTTTGGTGCGATCAGGCAGAACGAGGTTGCCGCAAGTGAAAGAAGCTGAAAGAGTGGATCAGAAAGACATAGCCGAAAGAGACAAGGAAGCGAAAGCAAAAATGAAGGCGTATGCTGATCGGAGGAGACATGCAACAGATGCGAAAGTGAAGGAAGGGGACACTGTGGTAGTACGGCAAAGACAACTACGTAAATCAGACAGTGTTTTCTCAAAAGACCCATTGACAGTAACAGAAGTGAAGGGGCCAATGGTAACGGCATCAGCAGGACAATATCGAATCACCAGAAACAGCTCACACTTTAGGGAACTAAAGACTAAACAGGAAGAGCTGCCGACCAAAGGGCTGAAGGAAGACGCACAAGAGGAAGGAACACAAGAGGAGGTCAGAGAACAACGACCAAGAAGAGAATGCAAAAAGACCAAATACTGATCAAAGAGATGTAAAGAGTAGGAGGCCGTGGAAACTCTCTCTCTCTTTCTCTCCTTCTCTCTGTCTCTCTCTCTCTCTCTCTCTCTCTCTCTATCAATCTCTCCACGGCCACATGTAACATCAAGCAAAATGTTTGTTTCATAACAAGGGGGGAGATGTCGTGCCCTGGACAAGGGCACTAGGACCCTGGGCAAAGGGCAGAGGCCAAGGGACACTGGACACCACGTCCGGTGTAGTGGAGGGGCGACTAGGGGACTGGACAGTCGAAGGAGGACCTCGGGGCAGGAGGTCGCAATACAATGCAGCTGTAACAATATGACCGAATAAAGACTCAGAGTAATCAGAGTAATTAAAAGGATAGATCTAGATAATCACTAAGAACTCTACCCTGGAATGGCTGTAAACAAATAGATATAACAAAGTTATCAAAATAACAAAATACATTTGTTGCAAAAGCATGTTACGTATGGAATATGTCACACATTGTATAATACATAATTTCTCTCCTAAGGAACCTGCAGGACAATCTCAGCAGAGGGTATTTCATCTAAATAAGCTATAAAATGCGCTGGCAAGTGAAGAAAAACGTGTGTTGTTATTCCAGATTCTCAGTGCTGAAGTATTTATTATCCACATTCTCTGGTCTAAGTCTTAGAGTAATAAAGCCATTAAGTATTTCAACTGTTAGGTTTAGTTGGTTATATTTATGTTCATAAGGTATTGTGTGCGCATTGTCAGTTTTAAAGGATTGCTGGAAATTGTAAGTAAACCAGATGTTAATTATAACAATATACACTTGGAAATAGACCCAAGGTCAAACAAGGCGATTTGATTTGAAGAACTTGCAAAGCTTTAATAGTAATTGAAGCTTTATCGTCTCTTGTTTTTATTTCACCATCTGAAAATCCCATCAAAGGGTTAGATATATAATTAAGAATACTAATAATCAATCATTTATAGCATCAGTAAAATTATTCAGAGCATGGATGTCTTGCAGGATTTTGGTGCGTCCTGTTCTTCTGGATACATTTGTTTGGTTTCATCAGGAGATAATAAATAAGTTTGCTTAATTTTTTTTGAATGAGTATTCCTTAAATGTGCTTAGGAGGTGGAAAGAACAACGCCTATTGTGCCAACAAGATTTACCAAGGAACAGCAATGATAATTGAATTGCAAAGTATTAACAAGCAATAGAATTGGCTGCAATGAATACAATTGACAAGTAAGGGATTTGTACATAGACTGTACATAAACAAATGATGAATCATGTGTCAAAATTACAACACAGAATATTTGGATGTGTCACATAGAGCCTGTTCTTATATCACTTATTCTTGTCCATGCAGCCTAGAGATGCAATAGCCAGCAAGCACTTTGTGTTACAGGAATTAATCCATACATATGGAATTTTAACTTAATTACATCTTTATAAATTAATAAAACTAGTTTCACTAGCATGCAGTATCTTACACTAAATATTTCGGCTAAATAATTTTAAAGTTAAAGAAAAAAGTTCAACTGGTTATCAAACTTTCCAATTAAGAATTGAAATTAGGATAGGTAAAGTTCTGTTAATAAAAAAGCAACTTAAAATGAAAACTCCTTCTAGGTGGCACTACGCATACTGTACTTATTCAAAAGTGAATAGTAATACAACAGAGCAACCTTGAAACAAAAAATTAGAACGTAATTTAATCAAATTCCAAGTACCAGCCAAGCAATTGTGCACGTATAGAAATACTTGGGTCTTTTCCGCAGTTAGCAAATTACCCTCAAAGAACGTTATCAATTAATGAGGCAGTACAATCATATATCAATACTGTTCGTTTAATTGGTTAAATACTTAATTTAGAACACTGATGAAAACTGTATTGTGTCGACTTTACACTGTGCCCTTAAAACTAGTGATCTTCTGGGGCCTTTCTGAGGATTGAGAGATTAATTGCATACCACATGTCCTCGGGTAAGGCACCCCAGTGTGAGGAGCTCAAGACAGAGAAGGTTGTGACTGCCTTTGGTTTAAGCCTGACAAAGGAGAAGCTTAGCAGCTCCTCAAATCTCTATCTGTGTTGTTCAGGGAAATCAGTTAACCACATATTGGGGGAATTTAAACCACTGATGCATCTATACACCCAAAAGCTTCATTTGATCAAACTTCTGTCCCTAATTGTAAGCCCGTTTAGAGTTTTGAGAGCTTTGACATGTGATCTATTCTGTCCCAGCCAGAGGTCAGGTTAACAGTGGTATTCTGGGCTCACAGAAGATGGTTAAGTGGGATGTCCATCAGACCAGTGGAGAGGTGGTTGCAATAATCTAATATCCAGTTAAAAGCCAATTCTACCTCCAAGATAAGAAGTTTGATGTTTGGTAACTTGAAATGTGTGCTTTTGAATGACAGCCTTGCCTCCATAGCCCCCTGTTCAAATCAACCTTGACTCAGAAAATGGAGCTCAGAGCAGGCTACTCGGCACCAACATAAGCACTGTCAATGAAAGCACATTTAAAAGCACGCAAAAAGCGCTTACTGGCCCAGAAGATAAACATAATAATTTTGCTAGATTGAACATATGTATTACCCATTACAGCCATAGGTAATACAGAATCATATCTAGAGGGAGCACTGAGTGTCAGTTTGGATTGTGCGGTGCCAGAATCACCCCTCCACTAAGTTGTGAGTGTAGGCAAGCTTGAACTGATGATGCTGGGGCTGCACCTATTCTGCGTGGGAGAGCTTGAACTACTGATGCTCTGGCAGTGGCCATTCTATGTAGGAGGGCGGTTTGGACTTTAGTTTCCTTGCGGGACCAGTTATGTGAAAGACACTTTGACTGCTGCAGTACATATAGATCTTATCCTGTGTGTGTTAGGGAAGCTTGCACTGCTGATGCATAGGCTCTACCTGTTCGGTGAAGAAAGCCACCTTGCACTGCTATTGAACATGTGTTACCTGTTTCATGTGCACGAGGAAAACATGCTGATGAAATGTATGATGTATCTGTACAGTGAGAAAGGCACTGCTGGTGCCCTTGCTACAATTTGTGTATGAAACAGGAAAGCTTGCACTGCCAGTGCAGTGAGGAAAGAAACCTTAGACAAAATATAACCATGTTGCTTTAGTTGTGTGTAGATCAAGGAGGCTTGCTTCGCTGAAGCCCAACCAGTACCTATTCAGTAGGAGCGAGGGTGAGCACCCAGCACTTTTATACCCTTGAAGTATTAATTCTATATATATGATGGACATATGATCCACTGATGTCCATGCTGAACCATGCTGCTAAGGATGAAATCCTGCACTGCTTGACATATGCTGTAACTGTTCTGGGAGAGAGACACATCTGCACAGATGAGCTCGATTCTACAGCTTTCCTGTGAGTGAGGCAAACTTCCCTGCCTGATGTGCGTGCTCTACCCGTACTGTGAGGGTAGAAGCTTACACTGCTGGTGCAACGTCATCACCTGTTCTGATACTGAGGAAGGTTGCACTGTTGACAACTCAGTGTTACCTGTTTTGTGAGAGATGGAAGTTTGTGCTGCTGATGATTAAGCCATATATATTTTCTGTGATGGAAGGAACCGTGCAGTTACGAATGGGGGAGGGGGGCGCGCATGTGTGTGTGTCTTACTTGACAGATGCTCATGGGCTCGCTGTTTCTGGACCTCGTGAAAATCTTTTTTCCATACGAAAATCTAAACAGTTGGTATGTCGTCATTTTCTGTGAGCTAATATTTATTTGGGGTGAGACCGTTTTTATAACGAACAATGTGCCGTTCACCTATTGATGCTATAAAATGCTCCTGAATTATTTTCCCCCTGAGTCGACTGTTACTGCCACAGCCTGACTGACCTCTTTCTTTCCCAGTAACTTTCCACTTCTTTATTCTATTCCCCCCCCCCCCCTTTCCACGGGTATGCCCGCAGCTCGCTATTTGCAGGTACTATGGATTAAATGTGCCTCAAAGAACCTCATGGTATGTATTTATTCAAACCTCTGGCTGGAGGGAACAGAGCTATCCATTATCCAAACATGCTGACAGCACAATCGACCACTAGCATCAGATAATGGAAATACGTAATATTTGAGTGATCAGATATCATCAACATACTCGGTCACTCTTTTTCTATTCTTAGATTAGATGTATATGAGCAGCACAATCAATCACTCATCTCGCTACAATTGGAATGCTATTACAAGCATCGGTTCGCTTCTCAAAGGCATTATTGAATCTCAAAGGATCTTCCTGGCTTCTGTCCATTTAAAATGCTTTGCTCTTTGTGCTTTTGCCAGGGGTTGTGGGTGAGAGGGATGTGTGTGTGTGTGTGTGTGTGTGTGTGTGTGTGTGTGTGTGTGTGTGTGTGTGTGTGTGTGTGTGTGTGTGTGGGTGGGTGTGTGTGTGTGTGCGTGTGCAAGTGTGTGTTTGTGTGTCTGTCTGTCTCTAGTTTCTACCGGTGGAATTACTTTTCTGTCAAAAACAGCAAATGGATGGTCTTTCAACAACTTACCTACTCCTCCAAGTCAGAGCAGCAAGCACAAAGATGACCACCTTTTAGAGCAGGTTTTCACTCTGCAACATGTGATCGAGGTAGGCTTTTTTCAGTCAATATGATCAACTATTTATTTCAGTATCCCTTTTCAGTTTGTAATTTCAAACAAGTACAATTCCGTGACTGTGCCCACCATGCTATGCTAAAGGCAAGTAAAACAGTAATACTAAGCCTTATAACAAATATTTTCCAGTGAGTTGAAAGAACTCAAATTGAGAAAACATGAGAACGAAATGTGATAGTGTTCAAATTCAAAGACGAGGAAACCAAAAATGATTGACCTTCTAGATAGTTTTGAGGTCTCTGAGATTCTTCCTTCTCCTTGTGTATAAACCTGGATACCTGAAAAAGCAGAATTGCCTCGCTCTTTGCTATACAAAATATCTCTGGATCCCCCAGACCCAGTAAATGATTGCCTAATTTCGTAACTTACCCTCCTGGCGAAATGTATAGTCAACTGCCATTTCATAGCTGCATGTATGTATGTATGTATGTATGTAGTGGTACTTACATAGTGCAAACCTAGCTACAGGCACTGGAGAGCTGCATGTCTTACCTAGAATGAAACAGTGTATTTCACTCCAAACAAGATGGTTTCAGCACAGCAATAAGCATGGAGACTGAAGAAGGTGTATCACGTGGTATCCCCAACAAAGTTCATAAAGTTTCAGAAGGCACAAGAAACATTTAGCGTCTGACCAGGTCAGATCTTACAGCATGCAAAAATAGAGCAAATAGCTATAGAAAGATGATAGGGATTTCTAGGGTAGTCCGATAGCACAGAAACCCTAACAAAGATCCTCTTATTGCCTACAGGAACCAGGTTAGTTGCAAAAGTTTATGCTACTCTGCTCAAGGAAATATGAGGAAATACGCTAGTAGTGAGTAGGGAATTGGAAGAAGATTGCCCTGTCCATTTCGGATCAAGAGTGGGAAGCAAATGAAACATTTTGAGCAATGGCGGATTTTAGCTGGTATAGTTACATCGTTGAATAGAAAATATATAACCCTGATAAATCAACATAGAATAACACTTAGTGTTCAATAGGATTTCCCTAATGCTCGCGTGCTAATGCAGGCTTCCTCAACATGATATAGTCATGTCCAATAACTGTTCTCGGAAGGGGTGGTGGTTCAACCAATACCAGAAGGAATCCCAAGGGAAATGCTGAGACACTTCATGGTAGGGTTTCTCCCGAAGCTAAAAATTGCAAACTGGAATTAGAGTGTGTAGCTCTGGGAACAGTGATGGCCGAAAGACATGTGGCAATAAACTGGATGAAGTAGACATGCCCCAAATCAAAAATTAGAAAAACAACATGCTGAAATCGGCAGCATCAGAAGAGAGTCTCATGAAATACACTGGAATAGATGATATATTGGTAGACAACCTTATGTAATGAGCTATGCTGATTTAATACCTATCACAACCCCGGATACAAGAACTCCTTGTAAACATGAACCTAACGAGAGTAGAACATGAACAAAAGGAAACAGATGAGCGACACCTAGAGTTACAGGGCTGGCAGTAATGAGTGTAAAAAGACCAAAAGGGTTGGAAGGGCACTTGCTAAGCAGAAAGCACAACGAAAGAGGGAATACAAATGTAAATTATAGACTAATTGGATAGTGGGGACTTGGAGCTGGTTAAAGCGGGCACTCAAGAAGATGCTATGGGTAAATGTACCTAGCAAGAGTTTTGGAGTTGTTCGGACATGTCATAGATCTGTAACATAATCCCAAAATACACTGCCTTAAGCAACTCTTATATATGATAAACTGCTCATACTGATCATCCAAAGAGGAGGAGGATGGCAAAAAATGTTGTCTGTCTATAAACAAACTGAAAGGAATGCCGAATTAGCGGTGTCACTATGCCTGGAAGGAGTACTTTATTATTGTTCATTGATGCAGTGCTCTGAAAAGGAAAATAAAGATATTAAAAAAATGCTCACTCCAACTGTGTGATATTAATCCTCATTAATGCCTGGGTTCGCTAATGCTACAGGAGTAGGTTTTCCCTTTATTTAAGGTTGACAGGTGAATAGAGCCTGCATGCAACAAAACAACAACAGGCAGAAGTTTGTTGCTCATTGTGAGGCATTGCAATAATTCTGTTACTAAATTCATGGAGTGATTAATGAGTCTCATTAGTAATTGTGAAATTATATTTTGTTCTCAGAACATATTTTTAGTTACTCAAATGTGTGTCACATTGACTTGATGCATAGATTTCTTCGAAAACAGATGACATGTCATCCATCCATTGTTCAGATTTACTATTTAGGTGGCCATGTCTTGAGAGCCTATGGAGTTGGCCGCCTTACTCATTAGCATTGATTAGAGAAGAAGCCGCTGGAATATTTATGGGGTTATTTTATATTGCAGTCAGCACTAGTAACTGTTTAGCCTGATAAGGGTCCATGCCATTTAATCAGCATGCAGGTATACCTTCTTCGTGGAGTACTATCATCTTTAGCAATCTTTAACACAGTTTATCCTCCCTCTTTGGTAATACCTAAGGTAGTACAGTGGTAATACTAGAGACGTCTCACTTTGGGGTTGTGTAACGGGGTAGGGATAAGTAACTCTCGTGAATGGTGGAGTCCTTGCCCTGCTGACCATACATCGCCTCCTTATTCACAGACTGAACAGTGGAAGGACGGTCTGATCGGTCCTGACGACGAGGAAGAAAAGAGTGGCTTCTTTAACTGGGTGTTCGCATCTGAGGAGGAGGAACCGCCCCGAAGGACGTCAGCGAAACAGGATTGGACAAAAGACGGGAAGTGATGTACACAGGGTGTGTGATCACCCCCGAGGAGAAAAAGGCGGAAGCAAGCGGCACAGAGGAGAGCAGAGGAAGCGGAGGAGACGAGGAAAGAGGCATCCCGAAGGAACATCGCGGAGAAGACGGAGGGACTGAGAGCGAGGAAAGCCAGGAGGCCAACGACCCCGTGAACCGCCGTGCCACACTCCCGAGGGAGGAGTGTGGCTGTCACAGGTACGGCGGCGGTGGGGAGCCGGAGTGCTCGAGTGTGAATAGTGTACAAATCCCGGACCGTCCCTTCCCTCTGTTGTTTCCCTTCCCTTCCATTACCCTTTCTCCTCCCCGGTACCTCACCTCCAAACCCCCTTTTTGTTCACTGAGCACTGAACACAGATTGAGCACGTTTCACTGGGTTTGCCCTCATGTTACCCGGACCCAGACCCTCATGGTGCACCACCCCTAGAGGACTTTGATCTAACGGCCTCCCTCTTTGTTGGTCTCTTGCATATCATGGAGCCGGCGGTATCCCGAGTGACGACCCACCAAGCCCCAACAAAAGACGGGAGAAGACCACCGCCACGGACCCCAGTGCCTTTGCCCGAGAGAGAATGACCCTGCGGAACCGAAAGACGTTTATGTCCAAACCCCTGAGAACTATAAAAATAAAACCATCTTTGGCCCCACTACCTGGTGTCACTGTCGTCCCTACTCCCACGCCCACAGGTTGCTATCACATGAAACCTAAATAATCTTTCCTCAAACAATTTGATAGCAGATACCACTCTCATTTTTTCCCATCTCTTGGTGTTTTCATATGAGAAGAACGGGAAAAAATGAAGTCCCCATTACTACATTGTCTAGAAGAATTGAAGGCTGTGGTCATACCAAGGAGAATCCTGTTCCTAATATATGCTTCTGGCATTGTGATTTCAGTTGCTCCTCAAAACAAGGGTACCAGGGGAACAATAAGATGTCAAAGAAAAATCCCATATCCCCTTCCAAATCTTCAACACCACTTGTGTTAAAAGACCTGGTAGAAGAGATTACAGCCCTTACAATTTTTGAGTTATAAACTAATTATACTCTACAAACAATTATGAGGAGATGGTCTTGTTTGGAGCAAAGAGAGTTAGATGGATGAGAAGGAGATAAATAGTATGGCACCTAGAGTGAATTAGATAAAGTTAATAATCTGAGTAAAGAAACTGAGATACTAAAAAACAAGAAGAAGATTTAGAAAATGGGAAGAGTAGGTGCAATTTTCATATTTCTGCCATTCATGAATCTGGAAAGGGTTCTGGCTTAATTGCTTTCCTGAAATTTAACATTCCAAGAATAGTAGGTTTAATTGACGCCTCAAATGTTAATATTTAAATAGTGTACTAGATTTGGCAAAGATTAATTCAACTTCTAAATTAAGAGGAATATTTTTTTCTACAATTTATGGACCTGATGAAGGTCATGGAAGCCACTAAACAAAAAAATCAAATGCTTTAGTCTGGGCCCAATTCACAGATCACATTTTGTGTTACATACAGTAGTACTGCAACTGTACTACACATATGGTATAAAACATAATTCACAAGCTAATACCCGGAGACTTTCACCTCAGTCTCTCTTATCTTTTCAGTGGGTATATCTCCACAATGAAGGCTGGGATCTCCACACACATAGGATTACAAATTTGTCGTAAATAAAGAAGGGACAAAGGAGTAGTGGTAAAATGGGACATTATTACTACTAAATGGTAGGGGTTCGGAGAAATTTAAGGAGTGGTTTGGGAGGAATATACTAATTTAAGGTATACATCCACAGAATACTAAACCTCTTTGGTTAACAAAGTCAGAGAGGTTTCAACACAGACTCACATATACTGTAACTCAGCATTGCAGTAGGTCAAGCAACTCACATTTTTACAACCAGTGGTACTGCAATGCACTCCTATTGAAAACAGTAAACACATGAATTTAAAATAATACCAATTGTAAAAAATGTAAATTAATTACATTTGTTTGGCATTTGCATTATATATATAAATATATATGCATGATAAAAATTATATACAATTATTGATTATTTTTTAAAGTGAAAAATATATCTTTTAACAAAGTTCACCTTAATTAAAAACTAAAATGTTAGTGAGGATGACTATGTTTTTAAAATGGAGAGAGAGAGAGAGAGAGAGTGTGTGTTTTCCAAAATTACTTGTAAAGAGAAGACTGAATTTTGAAGATCCTGCATAACTGAAATATTTTTTAAATCTTCATATGGGAGAGGAGATGGGCAGAGCAGATGCTTAATAGAATTTGCAGTAGTCCTATGACTGCATTTATATATTGGGTTCTACTGTGTCTAGAAATAGTTTACATTTACCTATGGTATCTATTTTCCTCCTTTTGTTGCCTTGCTGAATGTGTGCCTCTGTATGTTATTATCTTCCTCTGCTTTGTGCAAGCAGTTAGCCTGGTGATGCAAGTTTCGCCTGTGTGCCAGTCTTTTAGTGGGTAAAGTTACAATGTTTTTTTTTAATTTCTGGGCTTGCTTGGTCTTCTTAGTATTGTTGCTGTGTTTTTGTATACTGGTCCAATGCCATTTACTTCTCCAGGCGTATACCACGGAGTAAAGGTGGTCTCTCCTTCGGTTCCACTATTTCACCACTCGCAACTTGCAATTTAGTTTGTGTATTCCTGTCTCATTGTTGTGGTATTTATGCCTGCTACCATAATGTCTGTCTTACTGGTTTGGTATCTCATATGATTATTGTACTTCTGTCTTCGTTTTTTCTATCCTCTTTGTTGAACTTTTATATCCATCTTCATTATCTGCATCCAGTTATTTCCAGCTATCTTTATATCTCTATTCTAACTTTAGGGGCAATATGCAGGTTTTCAAGATTCACTGTTGTCTAAAGAGTGCATGATTTACATTTAATTACATTGATTGTTAAGGTTTCACATAATCCATTAAAAAGGAAGAGAGTATCATCTCATCTAGCTTGATTAAAATATCAAATAGGGTTGCTTCAAGAAACTGACTTAGCTGCTTACCTAACCAGTAAATTGAGGAGAACCAGGGTAGGTGAGATATCTAGTAGTATTAAACAGGGGTGGTTTCTCAGGAATGGGAAACAGAAAGAAGATGGAGTTTACTAGATTTGAAGCTAGATCAAGTCAAATTGGGTATTCCAAATGTGTATGGTTCACTAATAGCAATAGTACATTTTAGGAAGCAGTAATTGGTAAAATGACGCTCTACCCTCATGATAGATTTATCACAGGTGGCAATCATTTAATAAACCCCTTTGTTGACAAGCTCTCTAGTCTTAAGTACATCCCGAACTTGATGCAAAAAACATTTAAGAGGTGTTCTTGCAAAAGGGACTTGTGGATGCACAGAGAATGTTTAATTCTGAGGTTAAAGAATATTCTTTTTACTCCCCAGTTCATTATTCTCCATATAGTACTGATCATATTTTCTTAAGCAAATATATGACCCAGGATTTATATAATGCTGAAACTAGAGCGATAATTTCAGATCATTCTACAGTGATGGTTGGCCTTGGGATTTCTTTTGAAGCTTTTCATGCTGGCACCTCATTAATAATCTGCTTAATGACATATCTTACCCTTAATTTTTGTAAATGTAACACTTTATAAGAAAGACTTCTTTATGAGTTCAATATGGGCTTCTTCAGTGCTGCAGCCAGGAGGTGTAAAATCCATTTTCATGCTAGCATGAGAGGGGAGCTATTGTTATTCTAAACAATATTAAAAACACAGCCAACACAAACAACTTTCTTGAACAGCTTAGGACAAAAAAACGGAATTTAATAGAAAGTCCAGGGATCGGGTTTGTGTTTTTTTAATGTAAATTAAAGAAAAATATAAGGGGGAGGGAATCACGCTGCTAAATTGCTCTAGTAAATTGATAACTAACTATTTAAAAATGAGAGTCTTATTATTTAGAGTTTAATATTAAGAGTGTATTTGATATTGGGGCAGAAAACCATTGAAAGATGCTAATATTTCTACTTCTATAGTTCTATTTGCTTTGCTAAATCTTATGAAGCATTGTATTCTCTAGATAGTGCTCCCTGTATATGATTTTTAGATTGCAATGTTTAACTTGCTAAACTGCAGGTTCTTTCTAGGGTCCACTTGATAGTATTGAAAAAAGATATAGTTTTGTATGGCTTACATGCAGCTCTCAAAAATCTTCTCAAGAGTAAGGCACATCGCCCTGCTGTCTTTTCAGTTGAATTTTTCTTACAATTTTCGAAACAGCTTGTACCCAGTCTACAGTCACTATATCAGTTTTTTAAGTCTATTTGTAGAAATAAAGGGTCTTATTCGGATGCTATGTAGTGCCTAATACTGACAGACCATGATCCATCTCTTTGTAAATATTACAGACCCCTCAATTCAACTCATTTGAGTTGCAAAATGTATGCAAAGATTTTTCAAAGGCATATTGACGCTTTTGTTCCTGATTTGATAGTTCAAGAATTTTCTGGAATTGTGATGGGGTGTTTTATTACTAATAACTATAGAACCTTTTAAATGCCATTCATGGCACATCAAGAAGTAAAGTTCCATTGACTAAAATATGCTATGTAGTGAGGAGGATTTTGATTGGGTAAAATAGGATTTTGTGCTATATTCAAAATAAAGTTAGGGCATGGACTGAGATGTGGATCTATTAGAAATCTCGAAGTTTTCTTTCATAAAAATTGATGGTTTATGAGGTAAAAAAAATATGGAAAGGTAACAAAGCTAAATTTTCACTGACTAATCTTAGTAGAGAAAACTCTATTGGAGGAGCAAACTTTCTGGAATTTGTTAGCTTTTGGCTTGAGATAAATTTAGAATGGTGTCCCAGACCATAGGGTGAATTCGGACAGTGTTTGGCAGGATTTGGAAGTGTTGCCAGGATTTGAAAATGTCTAGACTATCCTTTTTCATTGAAAAAAGTGTACATATGACATAGAAACCCAGCTTTATATTATCACCTATGGCTTTCCAATCTTGTCACCTGATAAAACCTATTACCGCAGCTCTCTATTTGACAAAAATGTATTATGTCACCTATATGGTATAACAACTTGATTAAAATATATAAACCCAGCTATTTTTGCGAGGGACTGGAAAAAAAGGACTTGCTTTGCTTCTCAAATGGTCATTGATGTTATGATACTTCAATTCCAAGAAATAAAACAACTTTATGACCATCATGCAATTTTGATTAATTGCAATACCAAGCTTTAAAGTTCTATGACACTTGTTTCAGAGTCTAATTTTCTCAATGGCACTTCAACATTTTCTACTAAAGTTGTACTAGATTTTTCAAAGGACATGAAAGTTTCTTCTATATACAGACTACTTATGTGCTTAGGTGTTAGACATAAATCAAATGCAGAAAATATTTGGAGGCAGATCTTTATAGTGTATTACTATTCAAATTGTGGCAAACGTTTGGTTGAAGTTGCATTCTACCTACTAGAAATACACACCTTTGTTTTTTTTTAAAACAGATTGTTTCTCACTTCAATTCAATTGGGCTTTATAAGTTGAAGAATTGCTGAAAATCAAAATCAAAATTGTTGGTCTTGTGGTTTTGAAAGGGGCGATATAATGCATATGTTTTTAATTGTTCTAAATTCAAACAGTTCTGGTTGTAGGTATGAGCAGGATTAATGACACCTGTGCAGTGATTATACCTAATTCTATTCTAATTATCATGTATGCTTGCCTTTACAATAATGTATGAATTCAAAGATTTCCCTTTCTACATATAAGACAGCTTGGTAAAATTCATACTTCTTATTACGTTTGGAAATCGTAGGACAGTTTCTCATATTTATTCACTTTTTACCTTATTGATGGGTTGTGTTAGACGCGTCAGCCTTAAGGTGGTCTTCCCCCAAACCTTTTGCTTTCACTCTCGTATTTTTTTATTTCGCTTTTGCTGGTTCAGGACTTTGTGTACTATATCACTGCTAGCCAGTGCTAAAGTGTTTGTGCTTACTCCCTAAAACGTGGTAACATTGTTGTACACTTGATTTAATTTACTTATAAGTCCCTAGTATAGTGGTAAACCTTATACCCAGGGCCTGTTAAGTAAATGCTGCTAGTGGGCTTGCAGCCCTTTTTGTGCCACCCTCTTAAGTAACCCGTTAAAACTTGTCTCAGGCCTACTATTGCACCCTGTGTGCAGTTTTAAACCACCAGTTCGACTTATAAAAATAACCCCCTTGCCAAGCCTAAAGCTCCCTTGTTAATATATATGTCACCCCTAGGGTAAGCCCTGGACATTGTAACTAAAATTGTAGTTCAAATATTCCTCTCAATCAGCCACACAATAGAGGGTTTAGTTGTGCCTGAAGGGGCATCTCTGGAAGGATGGGGGTGTGGAGCAGCACACAGCGCCACTTGCACATCAATAGGATGGCCTGTTTACACACAAATAACTTCACCTTAGCCTTTTATGCCTGTAGCCAGACTAAAGTCACAGCAGGGCAGGGAGGCATAAACTTCCAGAAACTTCTGTGAGGGAATCCTCCAGAAGCTTCTCCTACTTCAAAGAAGGCATCAGGAATATAAAGGGGACCGGGGGACCCACTCTTCAGTTAACTTCTCGACCTATGGAAGGATTCTGAGAGGACTGCCTACTGCTGTGGCCTGCTGTGTACTTCCGAGGGACTGCTTAGCTGCACCAAGAAAGACTGATCTGCTGACTTAAGTCTGCTCTGAGCCCCAGAGGTCTGCCTTGCTGCTGAGACCTGCTCTTCTCCTTGAACCCAGGACTTTCACAAGAGACTCCAAGGTCTCGTTGGCTGGCCTCTTGATTAGAGCCTCAGGGACAGAAAAGGCTCCCACCATATTGAACCCATAACTGGACCCTGCCTGGTCCAGTTATGGGTTCAATATGGTGGGAGCCGGATCCTCCAAGTTGTGCCTTTCCAGTTCTGGACTCTTGTAAGTGGTGATAAATGTGTCCAGATAGCCCAAATCCAAAACATGGGAATTTGAATCATTTTAACTCTAAGAACCGAGAGGAGAAGGGGGCCTACTTGCTCATCAATTCGCCAAAGGTGCATCTCCAGTCAGCCTGACTTTGCAGCAGCTCTCACAACATTAGTCCCCGCTGCAGCAAATCCTAGGCAGCGGCTCATCGCAGAAGGAGTATCCGTTTTCGTGGAGCCCTTGCTAGCTACAGCCTGCAGCTTCGTCCTGCTGGAGATTTTTAACATCCAAAAAAAGACTTTGGGCCAGATTATGAGTTTGGCGGTGTGGCAGAATGCTGACGTCAGTGTTCCGCTGCCACACCACCAAAGCCGTAATGAGACTGCCCACCGGATTCCGACAAAAATCCAAGCCAGGCGGTCATGCCTTGGCAGTCCCACAGCAGTTCTGTGCTACGGCTCATATGTGAGCCTTAGCAAGGCATCACCCTGGGACTACCAAAGCATGTTCCTGCATCGCATGGATTCTGAAGTCCATGCTGTGCATGAACTGCCGGTGCATGCAGACAGGGAGGCACAGCATGTGCACCCATGCATGCATGCCCTGGCCCTGAGGCAACAGTTTCATCACCGCCACACTTGTTTTTGGCAGGCTCACAGCCATGAAAACTGTAGTGGTGAGGAAACTTGTAATATGCTTGGGAAGCATATTGTGGGCCTCAGACCGCTGCTCTTCGCAGATCCCTGGTAATAGCAAGGGTCCCATGATGGTCAAATGCCCAACTCTGAATAGGGTGGCACACCCCCACCGTGGGTTTAGCAGCCCATCAGACCACATAATTAGGCCCTAAGTTTGAACAAAGGAATCTTCACTGTGACTTCATCCAGCACCTCCCTAACTACGATGCCTCCTCCTCAGACACAGCCAACGAACTTGTCCTGTTGAACCTTAACTTCCCAGACGTTTTTCCTTGAAATGTCTTCTAACTCTGAAGGTAAGCAGAGACCGAGTCCAATCAACTTTGTGTATTCGAACCGCGCTCTATCAAGGTTATACATAACTTTCGATTTTGCCTCGTACTTGTGCAACGAGATGTCTGCAGTTGGAGCTTTGATCTTTTAGGTGCTAATTTTCCCTTTAAAAATTCATAACATCAGTTGTACTGTATTTTTTTTAAATGAAATAATTCATTAAACTGGTGTTGGGTTTTTCTTGTTACGTTTTTATCACTTATTCTGTTTGTGTGCTGCATAAATACCTTACACATTGACTCAAAAATATAATGACGGAAATCGCTTTAACAAAAATACCACTTCATTGATAGTGGATTTCCTGGTAATAATCCCAGTGAGGTGATATGCTTTTAAACAGTGTTTAGTACACAATATTTTCGTCGACAAAAAGCTGTGATATTCTGATACTATACCCTTTAGAGTTTTATCGCGCAAAACTAACCGAATCGTTTTAGGAGCAAATACAAATATTATGATTATCACAGAATGCAATAACACTGTCTATATAGGACTTGGAAGGCTGAATCATTCTTGCCTAGATGGCACCCAAAAAAGTGCAACTGCCAGAAACTCATCTGGTACAAAAATCGCAAAACCTGGAGCTCCTAAATCCTAATCCTAGACCTTATACCGTCACCACAAATATAGGTGAACAGCTCACTAGCCCGGCAGCCCTGCCTACAATTGCTACGAATATAGGTGTGAATAAACGGCTAGCCAAAGACTTCAATGTGATGTATCTAAACACGTGCTCTATGGTCAAGCATCGACTAGAACTTTTTTATATATTGACTACTGATTCTCCAGACTTTCTCCTATTGACTGAAACTTGGCTCACTGAGGAATCCTCCCCTGAGATTCTATCAGCCCTTCCTGACAATTATTTGCTTTTTCATACTGAGAAACTACCAGGCAAAAGAGGGGGTGGAGTGGCGGAAGTTATTAAAAAAGAACTATCCGTTACTACTATGCCCCACTTTGAATTGCCATCAGTTGATTCCTTAGTAGTTAAATTGGACCTACACAGCAGTACTTTTCTATGTGTGGTATTGTGTAGACCCCCTAAATCGATGCCTGATTTCCCCAAAGCTCTAGCAAATCATATTGCGTCTTTGACCACAGATTATGATAAAGTTTTGGTCACCGGCGATCTGAACTACTGGGCCAATGAAGTAGATGAGGCAAGTTTACGGAATCCCTCATCAGCCTCAACCTCACCCAACATATTCATTCTCCTACGCATACCGGAGGCCACAATCTTGGCCAAATGTGGTCTACTAGTGTTACCTTACACAACTTGGTAACTCAACCATGCATATAGTCAGATCCGTACATCATTAGCTTTAACCCCTTCCATGCTGATGACGGCCCCCATCCGTCATGCATTACAGTGCTCGTGTGCTCATGACGGCTGGGGGCCGTCATAAAGCCATTGATTCTTTAATAAGCCTAGCACACGAGAAAAATCGGCCCAGCATGGAAGGGGTTAAACTGAATAACCCGTCACTACTGAAACAATTATCCCACTCTAGAAGCACCTTCAAAAATTGGAATCTTGTTGATCTGAAAGCACTCCTGGATACTCTCTCCTGTGAGCAGGTTTCCTCTGAAGGAGATTTAGGCAATAGGGAAAGAGAGATCACTGACTGGCAAAGGAAGTCATTTAACATACATTCCCCCCTTCAGACTAAAAACTCTCACCTTAGCCAACATGAAGCATCCAAATGGTTCACAAAGGAGTTGGAATACCGAGCCAAACGGAAATGGCAGAAATTTGACTAAATAGAGGCCAAAACAAAATATATAGCAAAACTACATGAGTACAAAAATAGCTATTGTTGAGGCCAAAAGAGCTTTCTTCACTAATAAAGTACTCAACTCTGATAATAGCTCTAAGGAAATTTTCAGGTTTGTGAAAGAACTTTCCAATCCGAGCCACGTGGCTCCACATGTTAAGGCCACTCAGGAACTATTTAATGATCTGAACTCTTTCATTGTGGAAAAAATAAAGAAATTCAAAACTCCATTGTTTGTAACAATATTATTATTGAAGACAGTGTGGTTCCTCCTAATCCTTCCTCTCTCAACACCTTACCCATGCTAGATAGGGAATGTTTTATGGAATTGGTAGCAAAGGTTAAATCTGGCTCCCCCAAGGAGGAATGCCCCATTAATACAAAGAAAGCAATCTATCGGGCTTTCCCCAATACCCTTCTTGAGCTCCTTAATCTCTCTCTGTCCCAGGGAACTGTACCGTCAGCCTTCAAGTAAGCGGTAGTTATTGCACTTAAAAACAATAAACAAGGTTTAGATCCTAAAAAGTTCGAGCATTACAGACCGATATCATTGCTCCAGTTTCCAGCAAAATTACTGGAAACTCATGTTGCATCCTGCCTCAGTTCTTTTCTAGAACCATCCAAGTCTCTGGACACTCACCAGGCTGGCTTCCGCCCTGCGCATTCCACCAAATCTGTGATTCTATACGTCCTGGACGATCTTAAAGTAAAGGTTGACATTGATCACACTCATGCTCTGATCCTCCTTGACCTGTCTGCGGCATTTGACACCGTGAACCACAAAATTTTGTTGGACCATATTGCCGGAACGAGTCTTCGGGGCTCGGTACTCGACTGGTTTGGGTCCTTTTTAGAGCACCGTAAACAATCGGGGTGGCTTTCGCCCCACAAATCTAACACTGTTGAAATGAGATGTGGCATCCCTCTGAGCTCCTCCCTTTCACCGATCCTTTTTAAAATTGACATACGGCCCCTGATTTAGAGTCAACTACGCTGACGACATGCAGCTGATTTTTACTTTGGAGAACTCCACCGAATGCAAAGATTTTGTTAGGAGCTCTTTGATGTATGTAAAAACCTGGATGGATAAGAACCAATTAAAACTCAACTCTGAAAAAAACTGAGATAATCATCCCGAGCAACAAACTTACTTACTGGACACTCTCTTACTGGCCACCTGAGTTAGGTGCGGCCCCAAACCAGCGATCAAGAGTTTTGGTCTTCACATTGACTCGGACCTCTCTATGAGCGCCCAAATTAGCACAGTTACTTCTGCCAGCTTTGTCAAACTTCGTAAACTGTGTAAGATCAGACATTTCTTTAGTAGAGAGGCCAGCGTTCAAATTGTTATTGCCCTCGTCCTTTCAAAATTAGATTATGAAAATGCCTTCTACCTTGGCATTCCATTATATCTGGGACACCGTCTTCAGATGATTCAGAATTATGCAGCTAGAATCATACATCTTAAGGATAGAAGATGTCACATTACCACGCTACTTAAAGAGCTCCACTGGCTTCCAGTGGACCAGCGTGCAATGTTTAAAATCAGACGCATCCTTTTCAAAGCAACTCAAGAAACCGGCCCATTCTCTCATGCATCAGAAAGCACCTGCCTCAGAGTAATCTTAGATCGAAACATCTTAATTTTTTTGACGGTGCCTAGGGACCCGGTTTTCCTATCTGGGCCCGAAGTTCTAGAACTCATTGCCTACTTCTATTAGGCTGGAGGCTGACTACATGCGGTTCAGGAAATTCTAAAGAACCTGGCTGTTCTCCATGGCCTATAATTAGCTGATCCTCTATCTGTTTTCCCTTTCTTTTTTTATAATAATCCACATTTGTAAAGCGCGAACAATCACCTGTAAGGGTCTCTAAGCGCTGGGGGCCGTTGAGAAGATTAAGCAAGCTATTGCCCAGAGTCAAATGGTGCTGGGCTAATCTGCCACCGGAGCCGTGGATTGAACCGGGAGCCCCCAGGTTCTGAAGTCAATCACCCTGGCCGCTGCACCACACCTCTGCTCCAACCTATCAGTTTACATAAATCCCCAAATAACATAACATAACAGAACAGATCCAAACATACGATATCAACTGACTGAGCTTTTTTACTACCAACAGACTCCAAAAGTAATGTAACCTAAAGACTTTGACAGGATTACATACGCACTTTATAATAATTGTTTAATGGAGACTGGGAGGAAGCCTCATATTCCAATCCAGAGGCATGTGCATTGGGTCGGGGAACACTCACCGCCTTAAAAGTGCATTATTGATTGGTAAGAGGGTTCCTGAACCTACAGTAAGGGTTGAAAGTGTCTGTGTTCTACGTTAATGTGGGGCTAGCACTTCTCCAGGTATATACACCCGCCCTAATGAAGCTTTGATATATTTTTTCAGACATCTTTCACCTGTAGAATAGGAGGGTGTGAGTACATGCACGAGGATCTTGTTTTTGACTCAGACAAGCTACTTAAGTGAAAAGTATTTTCTTGAGCTAGTCACAAAATGTATTTGCTGCCATAGGGTAATGCGACGTAGGGTGAATGCAGGGTACTCCATACGGGTGTGAAAAGTTACTTTTATGAGGTGATGTTTTACAAAGCTCTTAATTTTTGCCATTCCTGACGTTTCCCGGTTTAAGTTTCCTTTGCCTGTGAAGTGCTTTTCTTAGCATTGTTAGACCATTTTTCTCACATTCCTAGTTAATTTTCACTACAATTCAACACAGCCAAGGGGGAAAATGTACACAGACCTTAGGGTGCAAGTTTACAGTTTGCAGAGTTTTTCTATGGGGCAATATGAAATGTATGTATATTTATTTATCTGCAAGTTTACCTTTTGCTCCATAATTTGTCACAAAGGTCACAATTTCTCGTAAATGTGTGGAAAGCATTGTACTTCAAAACTTCATGCAGTGGCAACATTTTTCCAGGGAACATCCTGAAAGTTACAAGGAAAAAATATTTGCACACCCCTATTATTCAGCACTGTTTTGGTTGTTTTTTTTGGGACATGGAGCAGAAGAGAGGAGAATACAAATACATGGTAGCCCTTCTATAATTGTTTTTAAGCAGAAGTGCTCTAGCCTTCCCTTATGTATGCTCCTAATACCCAACTGACCCACCTTAGCACGGTGGTACTGGTTTTCACATCTCCTTGTGGAAAATGTGTATATCTTTTAAATTTGTCTCTGTTTTGAAAGATCCAGGGAGGAACAGTTAGAATACAATACACCAGTGCTTAATTGGCAACATCAGCACTTATAACAGTCTGCACATGGTGGTGGTGTTTGTCAAATGTAGAGATGAGCACAACAACAGTTGAATATTAATCCCATATACATTCAAAACAATGAATACCTGCCGACTAAGCCTGTTGCGTAACACTGACCCCTGCATCCCCCGCGGTGTGGGATGGGCCCAAGCTCCAGGGGCCCCCCACAGCATGATACTCTGGCTGGAGAGCTCCTGATTGAGTCCAGAGGGGGCCCGTCCACATACTTGCAGGGGGGCAACCTCACGTTTTGGTATGCCAGTGGATTAAGCCATTCTTAAAGTTTTGGTTGCCTTGGATGGTCTAAATTGTCAGACTTATATGAGCGTGATGGCAAGTAGTATTGCTGGTACTGTTATTGCCAACGTTGGCAGGGACAATGGGTGTCTTAAGTTCCAACGCCTCCTGAAAAGGACCCCTGCACTTATGTTTTTCACAAATTAAGCACTGAATACACCCAAGAGTTCCACCACCAACTTTGTGAAATAGAAGTTATTGTAGCTCTATTTAAATATACTCATGTTTTCAACCAAAGATGGGTTACAACTTGTAGCATTCCCCTTACAACTAGATCTGAGCAACAGGCACATTACACCCCCTTCCTCACCTTTATGCTTGGTGCCCTGGATGCTGGGACCTGCAGGATAAACCAAATATTGCAGCAAGAAAATTACTATGACTACTATACCGAACTATTTTACTGCCCCAGGGCCACATAACCTGAATATTAAATACACATCTCTGTACTTGGAGTGTTTCAACTGGTAAATCACCCTTAACTAACTTACTGTCATTTGAAGAAGTGGCCAGAAGGTCACTCATGAGCATCTCGGGCAGATGCAGTGGCCTGGTACGCAGTCTTACAAGGTTCTGCACCCCCTTACGCTCTTTTTATTAAAAATATAGAGTCTTGATGAATGGTTGGATAGGCTTCACTTTATTTTTTATCCGATTTTAGATTGCTTTATATAAGCACTTGAGCTGTACAGATAGAATAGACATCACTTATAAAGCACAGTTAAACGCAATGTACCTTAATGTAGTTAATAACAGGTCATCGTTTTTCTATACTCAGTGGTAAGGAATGTGTTGAGCCACATTTATTTTTAAGAGTGCTCTGAGAGTCACTGTGAGTACTGGGATTCAAACACGCATGGCATGTCAGAGCAGAGGGGCTTTTTGAAATAAAGAGGAGTAGTGAGATATCAATGCAATTTGCAAAGCAGGCCAGAGGGATACTTTGCAAAATTGCATTTGGTTTGATTATTATATACTAGGGCATGATCAAAGTATAGAGATGTATTTTATGAGCCACGTCATACCAGGGCAGGATAAAAGTGTAGTGGCATACTGGAAGAGCCATGAAAGGCAGGTGCATGATACAGGTACAGAGGCGTCCTGCAGGAGCCATGAAACACAAGTGCACCATGCAAGTAGCGAGGGATGCCAGGAGCCATGATATACCAGTGCCTGCTACAGGCAAAAAGGTGTCCTTTAATATATAAGTGCATGAAACAGGTAGAGAGCATACTGTAAGAGTCATTGATATATCGGTGCAGGATACATGTGAAGAGGTGTACCGAACAAGCCATGATGTACCTGTGCAGGAGACCAGGAGAGAGGTGTACCGTAGGACCCACGATGTACCAGTGCAAGACACAAGCAGACAGGTGTAACCTAGGAACCACGATGTACAAGTGCAAGACACAAGCAGAGAGGTGTACCGTAGGAGCCACAACGTACCAATGTAGGACACAAGCGGAGAGGTGTACTGTAGGAACCACGATGTACCAGTGCAAGACACAAGCAGAGAGGTGTAACGTAGGAAACACAATGTACCAGTGTAGGACACAAGCAGAGAGGTGTGCTGTAGGAACCACGATGTACAAGTGCAAGACACAAGCAGAGATGTGTACCGTAGGAACTACGATGTCCTAGCGCAAGACAGAAGCAGAGAGGTGTACCGTAGAAACTACGATGTACTAGCGCAAGACACAAGCAGAGAGGTGTATCGTAGGAGCCCCAATCTACCAGTGCAAGACACAAGCAGAGAGGTGTAACGTATGAAACACGATGTACCAGTGTAGGACACAAGCAGAGAGGTGTGCCGTAGGAACCACGATGTACCAGTGCAAGACACAAGCAGAGATGTGTACCGTAGGAACTACGATGTACCAGTGCAAGACACAAGCAGAGAGGTGTAACATAGGAACTAAGATGTACCAGTGCAAGACATAAGCAGAGAGGTGTATCGTAGGAGCCCCAATCTACCAGTGCAAGACACTAGCAGAGATGTGTAACATAGGAACCACGAGGTACCAGTGTAGGATACAAGCAGAGAGGTGTACCGTAGGAACCACAATGTACCAGAGCAAGACACAAGCAGAGATCTTTACCGTAGGAACTACGATGTACCGGTGCAAGACAAAAGCAGAAAGTTGTACCATATGAACTAAGATGTACCAGTGCTAAGATGTACCAGTGCAAGACACAAGCAGAGAGGTGTATCTTAGGAGCCCCAATCTACCAGTACAAGACACAAGCAGGGAGGTGTAATATAGGAACCATGATGTACCAGTGTAGGACACAAGCAGAGAGGTGTGCCATAGGACCAACGATGTACCAGTGCAAGACACATGCAGAAAGGTGTAACGTAGGAACCACGAGGTACCAGTGTAGGACACAAGCAGAGAGGTGTACCGAAGGAACCACGATGTACCAGTGCAAGACACAAGCAGAGATCTGTATCATAGGAACTACGATGTACCAGTGCAAGACACAAGCAAAGAGGTGTACCGTAGGAACTAAGATGTACCAGTGCAAGACACAAGCAGAGATGTGTACCGTAGGAACTGAAATGTACCAGTGCAAGACACAAGCTGAGAGGTATACCATAGGATCTATGATGTACCGGTGCAAGACACAAGCAAAGAGGTGGACAGTAGGAACTAAGATGTACCGGTGCAAGACACAAGCAGAGAGGTGGACCGTAGGAACTAAGATGTACCAGTGCATGACACAAGCAGAGAGGTGTACCCTAGGAGCAATGATCTACCAGTGCAAGACACAGAGAGGTATACCATAGGATCTATGATGTACCTGTGCAAGACACAAGCAGAGAGGTGGACAGTAGGAACTAAGATGTACCAGTGCAAGACACAAGCAGAGAGGTGGACCGTAGGAACTAAGATCTACCAGTGCAAGACACAAGCAGAGAGGTGTACCCTAGGAGCAACGATCTACCAGTGCAAGACACAAGCAGAGAGGTGTACCGTAGGAACTAAGATGTACCAGTGCAAGACCCAAGCAGAGAGGTGTACCGTAGGAACCACGATCTACCAGTGCAAGACACAAGCAGAGAGGTGTGCCGTAGGAACCACGATGTACCAGTGCAAGACACAAGCAGAGAGGTGTCCTATAGGAACCATGAGGTACCAGTGCAAGACACAAGCAGAGATCTGTACCGTAGGAACTACGATGTACCAGTGCAAGACACAAGCAGAAAGGTGTACCGTAGGAACTATGATGTATCAGTGCTAAGATGTACCAGAGCAAGACACAAGCAGAGAGGTGTACCATAGGAACTACGATCTACCAGTGCAAGACATAAGCAGAGAGGTGTAACGTAGGAACCACGATGTACCAGTGTAGGACACAAGCAGAGAGATGTGCCTTAGGAACCACGATATACCAGTGCAAGACACAAGCAGAGATCTGTACCATAGGAACTACGATGTACCAGTGCAAGACACAAGCAGAGAGGTGTAACCTAGGAATCACGATGTACCAGTGTAGGGCACAAGCAGAGAGGTGTACCTTAGGAACCACGATGTATCAGTGCAAGACAAAAGCAGAGATCTGTAGCGTAGGAACTATGATGTACCAGTGCAAGTCACAAGCAGAGAGGTGTACCGTAGGAACTAAGATGTACCAGTGCAAGACACAAGCAGAGAGGTGTACCGTAGGAACTACGAAACTCCAATGTACCAGTGCAAGACACAAGCAGAGCGGTGTACCGTAGGAACTAAGAAGTACCAGTGCAAGACACAAGCAGAGAGGTGTACTGTAGGAGCCATGATCTACCAGTGCAAGACACAAGCAGAGAGGTGTACAGTAGGAACCACGATCTACCAGTGCAAGACATAAGCAGAGAGGTGTGCTGTAGGAACCACAATGTACCAGTACAAGACACAAGCAGAGAGGTGTACCGTAGGAACTAACATGTACCAGTGCAAGACACAAGCAGAGAGGTGTACCGTAGGAACCACGATGTATCAGTGCAAGACACAAGCAGAGAAGTGTACCGTAGGACCCACGATGTCCAAGTGAAAGACACACGCAGAGAGGTGTACCCTAGGAACCACGATGGATCATTGTGGGACACAAGCAGAGAGGTGTACCCTAGGAACCACGTTTTACCAATGCAGGATTCAAGTAGAGCAGTGTACTGTAGAACAACTGATATATCAGTGCACGCTACAAGCAGGGAGTTATGAGTTATCGGTACATGATATAGATGTGGAGCATACTAAAGGAGCCATATAGACAACTCAGTACTGAGATAAAAGTATGCAGTGCAAATCAGCTTTCACCAATAGGATGCAAATCCATCCTCTGGGCCATGATAGTGGTGCTCTGTGAGAATAGTCTGGGTGAAGAAATACCTGTAAACCAGTGCATGATGCATATCAAGATAGGTGTATTCCAGAGTTCCATATATATCTTGCTGTCTTTATGCTAGTGCACGATGCAAGGCTGTGTAAAGGTGCATTGACAGAGCTCTGTGGATGTCATTGAATATTATTGCATGATGAAATACAAAATAGAGGGGCACAGAGATCTCTGTGGAAGTGCCACTAAAGGGATAGTGATGCATGGTACAGATCAATATAAAGCTACACTGTAAGAGCACTGTGTATTTCTCTCAACTGGCACATCAGTGCAGTGTAGAGTAACATTGTGGTAGCCATGTGAATGACTGTTGTAGGTCAGAATAGCAGTGGGGGTGGAGGGGGGGGCGGTCCGCCCCGAGCAGCCCGAGTATTGGGGGTGGAGGCCTTCCCCGCCTCACCCCTCTTACCTGCGGCCACGTGGGGCAGCCAACGCAGGATTATTTCGCCATCACCCCCCCCCCCCCCTTTACGGCCACCGCGGGGCGGCAAAGGCTTGGACCACCGCAAAAGGCCTGGCCTCGCCACTGTAGAGTAGCGATGTATTATGTTACAGCAATTGATCAGTGAAATGAGCAGTTGCTGGTGAGCTCTTTGTTTCATCCACATGTAGCAAATACATAGCCTGGTGAGGTTGACTATGCCTTTCATCCTTCCTGGGTCGATAACATTTGAGCAGATTTGAACCAGGAAAATAAGATTTGCCCAAGCAAGTGTTCTAGGTAAAGCCATACACATAATAGATTACTTTCATTATTGCTATTTTCAAACCCTCTTGATGCCTCAGTAATAGGAAAGCTAAGAATATTGCGGTTTGTATAGAAGCGCGTTTTGAGAGTCTTGGTACAGTGACATCCGCTGTAGAAAGCAAAATGGCGCATTAAGTCAAGCACTTTTTATTGATGTGTGTGAGACCTGCAGGTGACATCTTAAAATATAAACAGGCCAGGACTTTCCTGAGGTTAACAAATTGAGCCTCATTAATTTGATTAAAATTAACACCTGACTTTTACAGTACTTACAAACGACAGAACTGTGCTAAATAAAGACTAATTTTAAGTCTTACAGTAGATTTGTTGTACCATGCACAATGCTTACATTGGTCTTTTTGAATGTGAACTATAAATCATATATTTTTAACCCTTGTTACTGTACGTTTCACAACTCAACTGCATAGCAGATAACGTAATAGAGCCCAGGTCTTAGTAACTTGGAGGCTAATTTTTTGATACACAAATGCAATCAATAACTTGTTTTTTATTGTCAGAAAATCTGCTTCCCACTTGCTAAGGCACTCACAGGCCAGACCCTCAGCCCTTTTTACTCGCTGAACATTGCAGGGTTCTTTTACTTTTGATTTATTTTTCTACAGCTAAATCTCCGTTTCTTCAAAAGTATTATGTTTATTTTTACTTGGCAACAAGAAAAACTGGAACGTAAAAGTATATAGCTTGGTGTATCTTTGGGCGGATAAAAACACAGAAAATACCAGGGGCCTCATTTATGAGGCTGTGCGTCACTTTTACGCCGCCGGTGCGTCACTTTTTGTGACGCACCAGCGGCGTAAAAAATGCGCCTTGTTGCGCCATATTTACAAAGTGACGCATCAAGGTAGATGTGTCACTTTGTAAACCCCTGCGCCACATTATACCTGCGCCAGGTATAATGTATGCAAGGGGGGCGTATTGACGCAGGGAAGGGTCGTAGAAGTGACGCAGTGAAATCTATGAGATTTCGCTGTGTCACTTTTAGGACGCCGTTGCGTCAAAATCTTGCGCCTGCCTCACAGCAGGCGTAAGACTGACAAGACTGACGCAGGCCCTTTCACATGGGGCTTGCCCCATGTGAAAGGACGCATTGCTGGAGTTGCGTCACTTTTGTGACACACTCCAGCAATGCGTCACTTTTGCACTTACAGATACATCCGAAATACTGACGTATCTGTAACTCCTTGCGACATGATGCGTCATACATTAAATATGACGCATCAGGAATGTCGCAAGGAGTGCGCACTGAGAAGTGACGCATCGCTGCTTTCACGCAGCGATGCGTCATTTCTCATATATGAGGCCCCAGATCTGATGGTAAGCAGATAGATTATAATAACACACACACATGCACACACATGCAGCAGATAGATTATAATAACACACACACGCACACACACTCTTTTCTCTCTCTTATAACAGTGGTCAGTTTCATAATGCAAGAATAAAAGATTATATTAAGTACTACCTTGGGTGGTTTTACTCTTTTGTATTTTTTGTTTTACCCACTGGTGTGGGCAGGTGGTTTTTGACTTGGAAAATGGCACTTCATAGACAGGTGTAAATTTGGGTAGATAATTTGACAGTAGTAGGAGCTATGATGGATATGCATATACATGCATATATATATATATTGAATTTCTAACATAAATTAAATATATACAGTGGTGAGTCTATTAGTCTGGGAACAAAAAGACACTGTCGTTGTTGCATTTTGATAACAGTGCTGTAGAACGCTTATCCCTCGTGCTACGTCTCGTGCCGCCAGCTTTTCCTGCGCGAGATCCCTAAGTGCTTTGGCAGTTGGAGACTTGGAGCAGGCGGCAGACGCCGACCAATGAGCGTTGCTCGCGACTCCCATGACTCAGCCACTCCCTCCACCCCACCGCCCCACGTCCATTACACGCATCGCTTTGCAGATGTATGGCTAAGTGCTTACTCTTCACAGTCCAGCAGCCTACACATACCAAGAATGAATTACGTGCACTTAACTAATAGTTCATGCCATTACCATAGGAGCGCCATGTAGGATTCCGTCTGCACAGGATTGCAAAATATGTGGCCTTCTAGAGCAGGAGTTGGTTCGTTAATCCACAGAAATAGGGTGTCACTCGTGCCAAGGCTGACCTGCCAAGAGAATGAAATGAAGCATTATGCACTCTCTGCACGTACCCTGTGCCAGGCTAGCCCGGGTGACAGGCAAAGGATGTGGGGGTCTGGGCGCGGACAAGCGTTCACACAATAGCAACTGCAATATACGTAGGAACACTGTGCATTGTAAACAAAACACAACTTTAATTAGAACAATGATTCATTGGTGCCTTCAGACAGGGGCGAAGCTTAGTTAGTAAAATTTGGGTTGGGGGGGGGGGGGGGGGGGGGGAGGGGCGAGCGTCCGATTTTCCAAAAATGACGCTTGGGTATAATGTTAAAATACATTATACATCTAACAGGGCATATGAGAGAGGAGTAAGGGACAGTGGAAAGAAAGGTGGATGCGGGTTGGTAGGAGTACTAAGTGAAAGAAAACACAATATTTAGTAAAATAACCAACATTTTTGATGACTTTCAATATAGAGAGAGAGGGAGAGTATGTTTGCTTTTTTGTCTATGTGTATGTAAACATTTCTGTTGAAATCCTCACCATATATAACTGTGAGCATCTGTAACCAACTATGTATCCAAAAATATGTTTATCAGGGTTGTGTACCACCCCAAACACCCCCCGAAGCTACACCTCTGGGTTCAGATGGCGAGCACAAGTACTCATTTCTGGGATATGAGACTTATCTTTTAACATCAGACTTCGATCGAGAAAAAGAAAGACAAAAAAAAGCGGAAAAGATTGAAGAAGGAAGTAAAATGTGGGACAACAGTGACAAAGAAAGCAGGAATATAAAAAATACCCTGCAAGAGGGACCTACAGAAAGAGAGGAAGTGTAGGTGGTGGTAGACGGAGATATTGGGTGTAATAGAGACCAGACATTGTTGGTGTTCTGCATCAATGGCATTAGACACTGCTGAGGCAGGCTCCGAAGAAGAACTGTGCTTGTTTGGGGGAATGAATCACTGCAGAGAGCAATGAGCAGCTCACAGGGTAATAATACATGGCCAGAGATGCTAAACATTGGTTGCAGCTTACAACCAGTATTTTGCGACCAGGGGCGTATTTTGCAAGTTTGCAAACCAACCTAAGTACTAATAGGTTGTTTTGTGAAATACCAAATTGAGGTAGGGTGCAACTTGACCAACATCTTAAATATTAATACGGTAGGTCACAAATTGCGGCCCAATATGATTTGCTGCCATCACAGGGATTGTCGTCTGTGGGAAACAGCAGACCACTATATCTGTGATTGCTTTTAATTAAAGCAAATGTTTTATTTATTTTAATGCAGTCTGTTTTCCTCATAGGGAATAGGACCGAGTTTAAATAGAAAATATTTTTTGTTTGTTTGTTTGTTTAAGAGAAGGCACTGGGCCCAAACATTTTTTGACATTCGGGAAGGGGGTCAATGGTTCTGAAGGAGCCTGATAGGGAGAAGGAGGGCGTTTCAGAGAGCTCTGGAATTAGCACAGTAGAAGTGGCCTCCCGCTCTTACTCTCTTGACATGGGGGATAGTGGCCACATTCAAACAGGCCTAACACATAGGACGTTGGAATAGAGATACCAAATTAGCCAATTTTAGGAGCCCCCTGGAGTGCAAGATCTTATGGGTAATACACAAGGTCTTGAAATGTACACACCTATCCACCGGGAGCCAATGCAATTTGTGGAGAAGACCAAAAGCTGAGAAAATTTTGGAAAGGAGAACAGCAACCTGGCCGCAGCATTTTGTGATTTATTGACTCCCAGGTACAAACTGTTGCAGTAATCCAACCAGGATAGCATACCTGCCTGAATGATAGTTTGACGGATGCCAGGGGTTAAGAAACCCAGAATAGGTTTAAGCCCTCTCAAGAGCCCAAAAACACATGCCTGCTACCGATTTGGTCTGTGGTTCAAAATATAGAGTACTATCCACCCAGAATCCTAGTTTTTTAATGGAGATCTTAGGAGCGGGAAGTGGCCCTAAGGAAGGAGGATGCCCAAGAATGAGCATTTCTTTCTAAGAGGAGGATTTCTGATTTGCTTGCATTCATATGTAAGCAATTAGTATTCACCCACTGCTGTGTATATCTAGAAACATGTTTTTGGATGTATGTTCTTCTTTAGAAGAGAGTAACACTTTAAATGTGCGTGTTCTGGCAGTGCTGTTCAGTGGTGGGCAAATTGTGTGACGGTATGCCAGGTAGTGTACTCCCCCTTAGCTTTTGCTGTAATACTGTATGCTCTTCCACACAAATTGTGCCAGGTAAAACCTTTGAGAATCGGTGCACGCACAGTAACATCCATTGCAAGTTTTGTGGCTCAGAACAGGAAAACATGCATTAGTTATGCCCATTGTGACGTTACCACGCCAGGTAAATACACACTCTGTGGCACCCATATTTACAAGATGTAGCATGCACTCAAATATTATGGCACTCTTAATAATGGCCTAAAGTAGTAGTGATCATTAATAATAAAAAAAGTCTGTCACCCTGAGGATGAACACAAAGAAATGTACCTTTGACTTTGCCTTGAGGGCATCATTACACTTTGAGACAAAATCCAAGTTTAACCCCTTGGTTTCCAAAGCTAACAGGGATCAAATTGATGCAGAAGTTGACAGTGTGCTCTTTGGAGTGCGGGAGAAATTTGTTGTATACAGTTTCACAGTATCAACTGCTCATCAGATGTGTGCTGATTTGGCACTGGATCCAAACATGTCTATGTAGTTAGCAAAAGAGGACTGACTCCATACAGAAGGGGGCACAACTGTAATATGTCCAGCAAGTGACAAGGCACAGCGAGGATCATTCTTTCATAAGGAGTGTCATTATTTACTTTGCCTGTCCTTTCCTAAGAAGTGTATTGGTAATAAATACTGCTTGCACAACAAAAAATGTGAGTTACTGGAGTACATCACTTGTGATGGGTCACTCCTGAGCCTGGAAAGAGTGGAGGCACTTCTGATAATATATAAGTGATAAAGATGCTGATACTGAGGTCTGTAAGACAAGGTAGTCGGCCCACCTATTTCTTACTGACATGCTAGGACAAGAACATTATCTCCTGAGTGCAGTCTTCAAGATGAAGAGGCCACTTCATCACACAGATGAGCCCAATACAACATGAAACATGCTGGTGATTGATGGACATCGTAAAGAGATGTCAGTCTTTGCCTAGGCCCCTTTAATGCCATACATTATTCAGAATGTTTGTTTCAATTTAGTGAAGCTATACGTGGATTTCCCTTAGAAATATCCTACACTTTCTGCGTGTGATGCATTTCTGAGGTGACTCTTCTTCATATATGGCAGTGGTGGAGGAGTGATTGGCGGACTGTAGGTGAACGTAAAGTTAGCTTTTTTCGATTGCGCATCAAAGTGGGTGTTGCACGTTTAAGTGCAAGTATGTAAAAACTACTTTTCAGCTGCTCCTGGGACACAGAAGTGTGAAAATTATAGCTTTTGATGTACTATTGTTGAATGGATTAGCTAACTAATATTCATAGTTAGTGTTTGGGTACCTTTGTAAGAACAATACGTAAACAGTTTTAGGCTTTAGTTGGTGCCAATGAATGTTTGTAATAGTTTTACTTTTTTTACCTAAATGCCACTGGTTAAAATCATAGGAACTTATCTCATGTGAATGACCTGCAGGCACCACTCTGAACTCCCCAATTCCCAATCCAGAATAAGGCAAATAGTTTCATTAGGTCAGCCTGCAGGCTTTGTTTGGTGTGTTATTTTTGCTATCTGATAGAGACTACTAGCCGCAGATTCCTTAACGTAGAATAATACCCAGGCGTGAGACTGGACCCGGAAAACTTTCTTGCCCAGCATCCCTACATGCCGGGGGGCGGTGCCACGCGACTCCGCCCGACGTCCTCCGCTGGTGTGCGTCAGCGAGGTCACATAAGCCCCACCCTGGCACGCTGACGTCAGTTTTCTTCTTTTCCGCTTGCAACGCGGAGCCGAATTGTGTACTCCTGGCCTGTTTTCAAGCCTAGAAAATACACAAAAGAGTAGACCAGGTCTGGAGGTGGTGTGTGTCTGGACATGTGACTGCGACACAATAGGATGCAAATGCAGATGAGACAAAAGACTGAATAGTCACACAGGTTTGAATAAATTCCATCAGACCACCCAGTTGGTGGAGTTTCATCATGTGGGAGTTGATGATTATTCAAAACCACTCCTGACCATATTAGTGTCAGAATAACATAGAAAGTATATGTCAATCGTTCCTCTACGTTAGTAGTGTTCATCAAGTGCAGTGCTCAAAATAATGGTGATGACTAAAATAGATCACTTAGACTCCAAGAATGTTCAAATAGAGATCTAGGTATCACAAGTTTAAAAACACGCCGAGTAGTTGCAACAGTTACTACTCTGATGGCGTTTAGTGAGGTGGTCGACATGTTTCAGCCTGTGGGGGTACTACCCCGGCTTTCTTCAGGACCTATCAAACAGAGATACTACTACAACTAACATTATTTAAATGTGAGGAACAGTAAGGAGATTGCGCTCGTAAGAGGCCACATATCTACCAGAACTTTTTTGCTCTCCATTCTTCGCTGGAGGGAGGGAGACAAGACTTCTTCCTATCAAAAGATAAAAAATAGTACAACAAAAACAGAATGATGTCGCCTGCATGAATCCACACGAATACACAGCCACAGCACAAAACGACACACCTGCATGAACAGTTTATATTCCGCATTGATGAAAAAACAAGGCATAGTAGCGACATCACGTAGAGGCATTTCCTCATAGTGATACTCACCCAGCTTTGTGTTGGTGATGACCTCACCTCACCCGGCAACCGCTCGGGAGAATGAGGCCCCGCTCTGTAGTGTAGGAAAAAGGGGTAATAAGTGCACATCATCTTATATGCCCAGCCAAAAGTACTCTACACAAAAACCCAACAATCGTGTGATAGAAACCCAATAATCAGACCACAAAGTTGTCTACACAGAGGTTAGCAGTGAAACAATAACGGCTCCAAATGCCAGAAGTATATAGGTATAGCAAGTTAGCCACAGAGGCACTAGTAAATGCCTCTGGATTGCTGCTACTCAAACCCAGTGAGAGTACTTGCATGTAACACACGTATTCAGATAAAATTATGATGTTTGATCCAGACAAAAAATATTAAGCGTGTTGTAGGCCAAGTTAGTGGAGAGCACTATTGGTCTAGATCGACTCCTCAATTACAATACAAGTCAAATGCCCCTTAATAGGAAGCCTGGTTGTGAGAGTATGGAGGCAATATATGCCGGTGCCAATTGCAGTAACTGACTAGTAAGGACACTGGCAGTGCAACAAACAAGTGCTGCTTCTCCTTACCTGTCCGTCGGTACCTCTTGTGTTTAACGAGCGGAAGTGGAGGTGTTTCACACTCTGCCCGTCCTCCTAATATAGGAGGCAAATGCCAGGTTGATTAGTCACACGTGGACTAATCTCGCGCCTAAACACCAACATGGCGGGACCCAGCTCACTGGAATCTTTCCAGCGGAACCCCATCGGAAGACGTGTCTCTCAGGGAGCACCGGAGCAGGACCGCTGCGACGAGTGCAGGGACCGATAAATTCTGATGCGCATGCGCAAGGCGAGAGGCGCTAGTCTCCAGCGCATGCGAAATGGACATAGGGACGCAGTCCGGGGACTGTATACAGACTCCCCAACCTTATGGGTGCCCGCATAGTCCCGTGGGTAACAGGGTTAGTGCGCCACCCAAAGAGAAGAAAGGAGAAAAAAAAAAGGAAAAAAGAGGCAGTGATTATTGTACATTGTAGAGGTCTGTAGTTCTCAAAAGGCATGCGCGATGTATACGCATGTCTAACTCAGAGACACTGCCCCTTCACTGCAACTGTATATAAACACAAACACGTTGGTAATGGGAAAGAGTGATAACGCCTTTCCCTAAAACTCCAAGTATCGCATTGGATATTTTTAAATGAAATTGGTGAAGCTTTTTTCAAGCCTCCCTTTTTCGCCTTGGGCATTTTTCTTGAGAACAGTGTGCGAATGCCTTCGGGCTTCAAAACTTGTTCAACTTGCGCGTGCCAGATAGCGGCAATGGACCCTCACTCCATCTGCATGTGGTGTTTGGGAGAGCACCACAACTCCACAGACTGTGAGGCGTGCCAGCAACTGAAACCGAAGTCCCAGCAGGAGCGCCGGATGAAACTCCTTTCGGCACGTATGTCCAGGTTGGCATCGTCACCGCGTCTGTCCCCGGCGGACGGTTTCAAGAACCACCGCCTGCGTCTCCGACATCATCCTTCTCCCAGGCCGCAAGAGTGTTGCCCACCTGTTGGTAACTATTGCAGTTTGTCCCCGAGGGCAGGTCCCCGAAGTGTTGGGGGTGTGGGTTCTCCGTGGCTGGTGCGGCCCCGCGCGTCATCACCCTATCTGCTGTTTCCAGGCGCAAGGGGAACTAGAGCCCAGATGGAGGCCTAAGCGGCAGCCTTGTAGGCCTTGTTGGCTTCTCCTCCTCCTCCTGGGACATCTGCTGATCCCTTGCGGCGTGCAGGGACTTCTGCCGTGGTGCTGGTGGCGCAGGCCCCAGCGCAGGTTCGGCTCCAGGTTCGGAGGGTGTGGTGCCGTCGGGGTGCGACACTTCGGGGTTCCCTCCTTCAGACCACAGCTCCTCTGTATCACTGCAAACCCTTGTGGGGTCCCTGTGGTGTCGCAGGAGGTTGCCGGGGCTCGGGGCGTGTCACTGAGTCCCCATCGGTCCTCTGGGCAGGCGGCCTTGTCTGAGGCTGAGGTGATGCCGCTCAGGCGTCGGCAGTTGCTGGCCCTGGCGGCGCCATAGGGGCCGGCAAGGGGTCGGGCGAGTCCTCAAGCCCCCCTCCTCCCTCCTTTCAGACGGCTGCCTCGTTGGGGGTTGAGTCAACGCCTTTTCGGCGCCATTCTTTAGCCACCCTGACTCCGGCCCAGCCGCGGTCTACTGCACCGCGCGTTGGGGCGGAGCTCGTTCCGGCGTCCCTTGCAGTGCTGGTCGACGTTGACCTGCGCCCGGTCACGGACTCTACGGTGCCTGGCTGACGTTGGGTTGCTGATTCGTCTACAGATGCCCCCTCCTCCCCGGAGGTTCGGCGGTTTATGGTTTTGTCTTCTCCAAAAACGGGTCGCCGTGTTGTGGCTTTTTCCCCAGCATCGTCTAAGGACGGATCCTTGCAGTCACCGCGACCGCAGTCTTCAAAGGAGGCACCTTGGGTCCCCCATTCCTCCGCCCCTTTCCTCCCTTTCCGATCTTGGCCTTTCCTTCCTCCGGTGGGACTGGGGGACGGCCGCTGCTAGACCTGGCATCATTGGCGTGGGATTCCCTTCCATTTTTGCTGTTGCCTCATGTATTTTTGCTGGTGTTAGATGCTTTGGGCACTGTGCCACTGCTATTCAGTGCCACAGTGCAAGTGATCCCTATTGTAAATTGATGTATGGATTAGGGATTCCATGTTTGGCTATGCTGGTTTACTTGTCAGACCCTAGTCTAGTGCACTGAGTCTGCCAGGGCATGTAATCCAAATGCTGCTGGTGAGCCTGCAGCACTGGTTATGCCACCCACTGCAGCAGCCTTGTAAAATGTGTCTAAGGTCTGCCAGTGCAGAGCCTGCGTGCAGTCGGGTACTGTCATGCTGGCTGGACAAGTGCACCCACTTGCCAGTCCCTAAACCTTCTCTTTTCTTCATATTAGTCACCCCTGTGGAAGGTCCAAGGGCAGGGTGCATTGTAAGTATAAGGTAGGACAAGCACTGGTGTGTGTGGCGTGTCCTAATAGTGAATTACAGCCATTTTCGTTTTTCACTATTGCAAGGCTACCTGTTCTCCATAGGCCAGAATGGGCTGTTAGAATTGTTACATTTTATAATCCTAACAGGCTCAGAGAACATGGTAGAAATTCGAGTTTAGTATGCCTGAACTCATAATAATAAAATACATCTTTTAGTAAAGTTTATTTTAATATTCTGTGTTTGCAAATACCACTTTTAGGAAGTAGGTCTTTGCTTGTCTAACCATTCAAACCTGCCTCTGCTAGGATGTGTATTCCTATGTCTGGTTTCTGTGAGTGACAGGGCTGGGGAATTCCGGGAGACAGGCTGAGTCACCCAGTGGTGAATAGAGAGATCTGCATCTTGATGGGAGGGAGGAGTGCACCTGAACTCTGAATAGGGCTGTGCCTGCCTTCCACAATGCTGGCTCCACCCCCTGGGGTGCGGCTGATGTCTCTGCCCTGCACACTGAAAAAAGAGAAGGAGTCCGGTCAAAAAAGTGCTCCAGGACTGTACTTGCCTTCCACAATGCTGGCTCCACCTCCTGTGGGACGTCTGATGTACATGCCCTGCACTGTGAAATGAAAGGAGAAGTCTGGTAAACAGAGTGCTTCAGGACTGGTTTGGACTGGACAAAAGCCCCTCTACCCTCAGAGAACAAATGATTTCTGGGTATAAATATTGGGACCCTGCTCCCAAGAAATTAGATCACTTTGGACTACAAGAAGAAACCTTTATCGAGGAGAGGAGCCTGAAGAAACTGAGGAGAGACTATTCCCAAGCTGAAGGGCTGCTTGGGGATTGGCCTGCAGTGGTTGCCTTACTGCCAAAGGAAGCAGAAAGGAACTTTGTGTACTTTGCTTTCAACTTGTGAAGGATCTCCAAGGGCTTGGAAAAGAGCTTGCCTCCAGCTGAAGTCTCAGAGACAACAGACTTCACCTCCAGCTCCCCAGGGTTCTTTTGGAAGTGTCTGCTGCTGTTTTGGGCCTTCTGAGGAACTGCGTGTTGCAAGGAGCTGGAAGCACGACTCAACGAGAAGAAGCGTGTCGCTGTGTCTGCCGTCGCAACTCCGGAGAAAGGAGGGTGTCGCCGCTGGAACTGTCGCACTGCACCGCATCGGGGAGAAGCGTGCCGCAACGAAGAGGAAGCATGTCGCCGTCGCTGCTTCTGCCGTAGCAACTCCGAAGAAGGAGGGTTACGCCGCTGTAGTTGTCGCACTGCACCGCATCAGGAGAAGAATCTTGCAACGAGGTCGGAGCGTGTCGCCGTCGCTGTGACTGCCGTCGCAACTCCGGAGAAGGAGGGTGCATGTGGTCACAAATGCTTAACTTACAACGCCTCTGAAATAAGCCTTGACTGCTCGAGCCACGCAACCTAGAGGGTGAGAAGGGGTTATTTTAGGTGTGTAATCCCCTTTCTCTGACTAGAGGAGAGGGTCCCTATTTTCACAAGTACCTACCTGTGCCAACTAAAGACCCCCAAATCTGACAGCCGCCTTAGCTTGCAGTCGTCGCCCACAGAGGAGCTGCTTTCCCCACCACGGGTCCCTACAGAGGAGAGTGCTGGCTTCGCTCAGGCTGTTTCTACGGCAGTGGTTATCTTGCGCATGGGCGATCCAGCTGCCCATTTCCCCACAGATCATCTTCTGGAGGTCCTGCATCAGGGTTCTGGTGGTCAGGAGCTTCTTCCCTTCGAGGCTTCGATCTACACTTCACTTTGGGGGCAGCCCACCATGGGGGACCTGGTGCCCCAACAACTTCTGCACCGACACTGCCCTGCGCCGCATTACTCTGTCTGTCTTTCACTTCACCCTTCTACCAGGGGTCCTCTTCTACAGACTTCCTTTCCCTCCCTGCCATCGGTGTCGTCTCCCCCATCACGGGAGGCCTGCTGGTTAGATTTCTGGGGGTGCAGTAGCTTCGCCTCCACCAGCGCACTCTGTGTGTCCTGGCTAGGGCCACTTCTTGCTTGTGAGACTCGGCGGAGTCCCTTCTGTCTCCTGTTTCTTGTGAGGGTGCATGTGTTGATCTGCAGCACAATGTGTTGGATGGCCGGGAGCTGGCTTCATTCATTCTTCGCTCCGCTCTGGACATTTTGGAGGTGCTTGGTCGTACCATGGCTTCTTCTGTGGCCCTTCGCCGACATGCCTGGCTACGGGATAGAGTGTTCCCGGAGAACATTAGGGAATGGTTGGTGGACCTTCCTTTTGATGGCACTCTTTTGTTCCATGCCCCTGCAGACTTTGCCATTCAGAGGTTTCTGGCAGAGTTTCGTCCTCCTCCTCCTCCTCCTTCCCCCCTCAGGGACCAGTGAGTCATTCTGGTTTGGAGAGGTGTTCTTCCATTGTGTTCTTGGGCCTTGTTGCGAGTAGCCCCGGTTGTGTGTGGTCTGTGTGATTATTGTGCCTTCCGGTCCTTTTGTTAGACTTTGGTGCTGTTGGCTGCGGATCAGGCTTTTGTTTTGATTGTGGTTTTGGCTGATGGTCAGCTGTGTTGGCCCTGAGATTAGGCCTTCTGTGTATTCTTTTTGGCTGATTGGCAAGCCATCTGCGGTTCCTCCGTGAGTCTTCTTTGTTGTCCTCTGCTGTGGATATTTTTTCCTAAGAGGGTTCCCATGTTCTTGGGACGTAACATGCCCTATGTGGGGTAGTGGTAGCTAATATATAGCTCTGTCATGTGCTGGGGAGGTGTGGTCGTCCTTGGGCCTCTGCTCTCAGTGGTGTCACGGTATGTCGCGGGTGCGATCTTCTCTTTCTTCTTCCGTCTGTTTTCCTTTGGCAGTGCAGCCGTCCCTTTCTTGTCTGCTGCTTGAGGCTGGAGTTCCACTACTTAGTGGGTTGGTTCCGTCCGGGGCGGTCCCCTTTTGGGGTCGTTCGGGACGGTTTTCTAGCCCTGCCCCTTCTTTTTAAACTTGCTTCTCCTGTTTATAGAGGCTGGGTTGTCTCTTTGTCGTTATGACACATCCCCTGTGAGGCTGGTGTTCCTCCACAATTCTGAGGTTCTCTTCAGCTCAGGGTCTGTGACTCATCCCCTGTTGCGGTGGACAGGACTATTTTTCCCTGTCCCCGTGACTGGTCCCCTGTTGGGGATCTTGTGCTCGTCTGAAGCTGGAGAGGTCCTCTCGCAGACCCTCCTCCCCTTTGGGTATGGCTAGGGTATCTATTCTACGTTAAGAAATCTGCGGCTAGAAGTCTCTATCAGATGTACAAGTTACTTACCTTTTGTAACGATGTATCTGATAGAGACGATTCTAGCCGCAGATTCACCTTTCCCCCTGTTCTGCGAGGACCCTCTACTTGGGTTTTCTGCAGTTGCCTCTCTTTAGGTGTCTTATCTTCAATGGGTGTCCTCTGCTTTTTCTTCCGGTCAGGCATCCCTATGGTTGGTTTCCCTCCAGCGTGAGGGCCTACTCTGGCTCTTCCTCTCTGTTGTTAGAGTTCTGATCCCCTCCTGGTCTTCTTTGTTGGGGGTTCTTTTGCCTGTCCTTGACCTACTCCTCCTTTCAGGAGGTATGGCCATTCTTGTCAGTATAGTCTGGAGATGGATTACTGTTGCTCCTCTGTTTCGGGCTTGTGGCCCTTTCCCTTGTAGTTGCAGACTTTCTTTCTCTTTCTTTCTGTCACAACACTTTCTCATGCTTGTGCCTCCAGGATGGCTCTTGCCCTGGCTTGCAAGGTGGTTCCACGGAGTGGTGCTTATGTTTTCTTGCTATGGCTTCGCTCCTCTGGCCTGCTAGTGCTTTACTGTCACTTGGTGCTTTCGCCTTGGTTTGCACCAGTTGTTCCTCAGAGTGGTGCTCTGCTCTTTTCCTACTCCGGCCTGCTGTTGTCGCCTTCTGGTGCCTTGGTGCCTCCTGGAGGTGTTTCTCACCTTTGTTTCTCTTTATTTTGTCTATCTGTTTTTTCCGCACAGTGTTCCCATGTTCTCCTCAGTTTTGTTGGGATGGCTTTGTGTTGTGGCGCGGAAACGGTCTCAGAAGCAAACTAACTGACGTCAGCATGCCGGGGTGAGGCTTATGTGACCTCGCTGATGTCACGCCTGAGGAGGACAGCAGGCGGAGTCGCGTGGCACCGCCCCCCCTCCGGCGCGCAGGGATGCTGGCCAAGAAAGTTTTCTGGGTCCAGTCTCACGCCTGGGGATTATTCTACGTTAAGGAATCTGCGGCTAGAATTGTCACTGCCAGATACATTGTTACCGAAGATAAGTAACTTGTACCTTATGCATTTCTTGTACAGCGCAGCATTTGCCAATTCGTTGACCTGTTGGTGCGGTTGGCAGTCTCATTCTGTAAATTGCAATCATCAGCTGGCGGGTTTTCCCCAGAGATGGGCTTTTCGGGGGATGGAAGAACAGGATTTGTGATCTTCCAACTAAGTGATGTTATTATCATATGCAGGTTGTGCATTATTCTTATGAAGGGTGCTCCATGGTTGTGGGCCTACTTTTGCAATTTTCCATGTAACTTGTGTTAGGTGATCAGCGGATCCTGTGCATTAGTGTCAGAATTAGTGCATGAATTGGAGCCCTGAAGGAAAGCTAACAGCCAGACTGAAGCAGTATTTATCAACTGGGCACTTAAATACTTTCCACAGCTAGGGAGGTGAAACGTTTGAACAGAGGAAAATAAGGGATGTTATAGGGTGCTTTAACTTACTGCAATGTCTCCTTCTTCCAGCCTCATTCCAGCCAGTGATGCTGCAAAATCAAACAGGGGTAAGTATGAGTAAGCTGGCACATCACAAAGACAATCTATAGTGAACCACTACACTGAACAATTTCAACATGGTAGCCCATAGCTAATGATTACTCTTCAGAAACAGGATGAGTAACATGCAAGGAATGTATCAGTTTCCAAAGAAGAACAGTGTTCCCTACTTGAACTACTAAAATGATACATGAATAACAACTTTCAGCTTTGCACTTCCTTGCTTTGATCAATTGAAAGATTTGTTTTTTTCTCAGCACATGAGAAAGATACACACACTGAAAGGACATCAAACAGATTAATAACAACTAGATCTGAAATTTTTCAAGCCTACTGAATTGCTTATAGAAGAAAGGGATAGTTTAACAGTCAATACATTTACTTGCCACTTTGGTCAGGTAATGCATTCATACCATTCGGCCTCAATAAATCTTAGAAGGCCATTGCAAGCAGTTAAACAGATATTCTGAAACCTAATGTACACAGTCTTGTAGCTCGCCAATGTCGAAACTGTGTAATGGTAGATATCTTCACATGGACCTTATCAGATCTATCTTTAAAGAATACAATTGTAATTTAAGAAGAGCAAGTAAGAACCGACTCATCTCAAAATAAGATCCTAGGCACAGTTTGTCCTCGGATAATATTTTCAGCATTCAGAAGACATTCTGAATTGCAATGTTTTAACTATAAATGATCCGACTCTGTTACATCATATTTATACTACATTTTATTGATACATTAAGGACGATACGCTTTAAAATACATCAAAGAAACCTGCTGTAAAAAAGAAGTCAGAGGGAATTCCTTTCCCCCACATTTGGGAAACAACTTTTACAACACATTCATCACATCACACTACATTTACAATGCAGTCATTACATCGCAACATCCTTTATAACCCATGTCACTACAACGCAGCCATCACAGTGCATGTCACTGCAATCCATGACACTACAATGCATTTCACTACAACGCAGGCATTACATCACGTCATTACAACGCATACCATTACAACACATAGTCCCCCTACACTATCCAACACTTACCCTACTGTTGCACCCTCTGGAGTTAGAATAGTAATTTTTACCCCTACACTATCCAACACTTACCCTACTGTTGCACCCCCTATAGTTATAATAGTACATTTTACCCCTACACTATCCAACACTTACCTTTAATGCAATGTAGTGGTATGTATTGTAAAGGTATGATGTTATGTTTGGAATGCGTTATAAATTTTGTTTTAAAAAATGTGTTGTAATGGCATGCGATGTAAATGTATGCATTGTAAGGGATGTTGAAGTGTAAAAATTGTGTTGTAAAGGCATGCTTTGTAACCTTATACATTCCTCACATTTACTTTCTGAAAGGGTTTCGCCTATTTGCTACTCTCACTTAATCAACAAATGGGATTTATCATAACCCCTAAGATTTTGTGCGCTGACACAATTTTCCAGCTTCCCAACTCTGAAAAATGTCCCTGCTCCAAGGGATAAATAACTTTTAATCTGAAAAAATAAAACATACAAAATATGGAAAATCGGCAGTAAAATAACAGAGTTAATAACTGTCCTCCGTTTTACCTTAGTGGTTTAACAAGCTCATTATACTGAAGGTAGACATTTTGGAGTAAATGTGAGATTAAAATGGTGTTGCTCCATTTTCAAGATCTCTAAATATGGAGTACTTGTAGTTCAACATTAGGAACATTTAATACATATTTTTTCAAATAGTATTTGGTAGCTTTAAGTTTAGTAATTGTGAAAATTACATTACCATGAAACTGAAAATCCTTTTAATATTTCGTTAGTCATTAATATTTAGCAAGCAAATAACTAATAAATGCTAAAACATACTTTAAAGCATGTGACTCGATAGGATTTAAATCCAGAACCGATGACGCCCCAGAGAAGGGGGTAATCTTTCTGATATTAAAAATGAGGAAACATATGAAATGTAATGGATTTTAATACATTACATAAACCTTTTCATATAATGTTATGAGTAATGAGTCAGAGTCAAAAATACTTTATTCGATTAATTTAAAATCATAAAAGTATACTACACATACAAATATACACAAATCATCGATTCAATTCATTATAGAGCAATTGCTGGGAAGTAATAATTTAAAAACAAGTAAAAACAATTAAATAGGAAACAATTAAAAAACATTAAAAAACTTCATGTTTTCATAGCCTCTCATATTAACAGGAGTTATCTATAATTTCATTTTACAGGGTTACTTAATTCATTATAATCCAAAATCGACTACTCTTGACGAATACAGTTATACTAAACTTGTGTACATTCCATCATTGGGGTTCTCAACAGTCTATTCCGCCTAGCACGTATAGACGTTACCAAAAAGTTTGCAACCCCAAACATCACTATAGGGGACACCATAAGTTGTAAGAACATCAAAGCAGGTTTCACCTGCTTAAATCCCTTGTCCCTCAGAAGTGGTATAATATATTTCTTCCTGCCCTTAACAAAAAACGGCAGAAAAACACTAAATGTATCAAGTCTTGATCCGAAAAGCTGTCACATTTACATGGATCATTTTCCCTTGGTATACACCATTTCGTATATTCACCCAGTAAAAAATGCACCTGATTAAAACGAAATTTCGTCAGAAGCCAACGGTGGTAGGGTCTGTTCACAATTGTCAGGTAGGGTTGTATTGTCATAGTAGATATTAAAGGAAAATGTGCCCTTACTGTTGGTTTCTCGATTTCCTGGACTTCACGGTAAAGGTTTCTACTATTCGTGAATTGTACTCTTACCCAGGCAATATCATCTTTACTCAGGCTTTCGGGATTATAATAAAGTTCAGGGCGACCCAATTGTATAGCAGTGGCTTTAATGTGTGTCAGCCATTGTATATCTTTTGCTCTGTCTCGCCCCATACAATAGCTAATAATTTTATGGTTTAATGTTAAACTTGGGTTCAGCCATATTTTCAGCCAAAGGAGTAATGGGGCCATTTTAAGTGTGTCCTCAATATAGCCTATCCCAAGTTCCGTATGTACTGCGAAGGATGGGGTAGAGTGTGGTAAGCCCAGTACTAGACGCAGAAATTTGTTCTCTTCTTTCTGTATTAGGGTAGGATCTTTAAAACCCCATATCGCGGCACCATATCTTGCTAGAGCCAATGTTTTAGCTCTATACAAGGTCAGTATAGCTTCTGTGGGTTTCCCTCCCAGCCTTTTCGCAAAACCCAATATGGCAGCCGACGATCTTCGCACTGCCATCGCTTTGTTTGCAATCTGGGGTGTCCACGAGCCCATGTCATCGAATATTACTCCTAGATAGGTGAATATTTTGACTTTTGACAACACTGCGCCATTACAGCGTAGGGTTTTCGTATTTTTCTTCCCTTTCCCCAATGACATGACATGTGATTTTTCCATATTCACTACCAGATCTAACTTCTGCATAAAGGCCCCAAAAGAATCGAGGAGCTGCTGTAGGCCGTTTGGGGTTCTAGAAATTAGGACTGTATCATCAGCATATAACAATACAGGAAGTGGAATCCCTCCCATGCTGGGTATATCTGGAGTAACTGTAGATAAGGTTTTGTTCAATGAATTGATATACAAGGAGAACAGCATGGGGGCCAGAATGCACCCCTGGCGCACACCTCTGGCTGATATAAACCCAGCAGTACATTTCCATTCCGATGTCATACGCACTGAAGCACTCAGGTCTCTATGTAAGTATGCTAAAAAGTTTACAAGAGCCCGGTCCATACCCAGCTCCAAAAGCATTGTCCACAGCTTCGACCTATTGACTAGATCGAAGGCTGTGGACAAATCCATAAAAGCCAAATGGATCGACCCCCTAGAGGCAACAGTATATTTACTGACGGTCAGGTACAAATTAAGGCACTGATCCTCTGTGCCTCTCCCAGTTCTAAATCCGTATTGGGCATTACACAAGATTTCATTTTCTTTTTCCCACTTACTAATTTTTTCTAGGATGACTTTACCTAATATCTTGAAAGACGAGTCAATCAATGATATCGGTCTGTAGCACCTTGGGTCTCCCCTTTGGCCTTTTTTAAAAATGGGAATTATGATGGAGTGGGACCAGGAGGAAGGTATACTAGAATTGTCCATACATGCTAGATTAAAGACATTTGCAAGGACTATAGACCATATGTGGGAATGTGCCTTATACATATCTGCGGGGACCCCGTCCGGGCCAGGGACTTTGCCACCCGCATTGTCTTCTATGGCTTTTTGCACTTCCTTCACCAAGAATCTCAGCGGGATCACTGGGTTCGTCGGTTCTGTGGGGGTGAATGGAAATATGGCGATGTTACTGCCATAGATAGTCTCAAAATGGTCCAGCCATTGCTTCTCTGTGATGTTGACCTCCATCACCTCATTTTCCCTACCATTAAACAAAGGCGTGTTCACTATGGACCAGAACTTAGCACTGTCCCTCAGTGTTAATCTATCATAAAGTGACTCCCATGCCTTGGCCTTGATTTCTTTTTTACGTGCCTCAACCGTTATTTTATACATCTTCCTCAATCTAGTCACTTCTACGGTGTCACGCGGTGTACTTTTATGAGTAATGAAATAGAGGTTGAAAGAAAATACATGACAACATTAAAATGGCTGTATGAATCAAAACATACATGCACCTCCAATTTCTGTTACATTAACCATGATTTGGCTCACCTGGATTGTCTCCTGTGAATGCAACAACCTTACAGTCGGGATGGAAGTCATAGCGTTGAACATGATATGGTGAAATAGATCCCTAAAGAGTAAATTGAATACCATTATAATTGCTGCATTTTAATTACAACTTTTGGATTTACAAAACATTTGCAGAAGAGATGCATTAGCACAGAAGAAAGACTTGGTTTTAACAGATGCTTCACACAACGAGTACACATACATCATTACAGTGATGAGCATCGTGTAACCTTGTGTCCTTTAACTATTCCAATAAAAACTGCATGATCAGTTTTCATAAGCTGTTATATGAGCACATTTCAGAATGAGAACAAAACGTCAAATCAGCAACTTCTTCTGTTGACAGCTAGTGCAGGGAGAAGAAAACATTTTACAAACCATATTCCTGAATTAATTTTGAATTCTAAATACATTTTTAATCCAAAGCAAAACTAATTATCAAATAATGCTGTCATTAAATGTTGAATGGGACAAGTTTGATAAGGAGTTAGTCCACCATTGCTTCATTTAACAGCAAGGCCTTTAGGACCAGATGTACAATGATTGGTAATAGAGATTTCCTGATTGCGATTCCCTGTGAATCGCAATTAGGAAATTGCTATTCCTAATGTATGAAACTCTTTTGTGTTTCATTAGTGATTCGCAGTGGGTCGCAAATAGACCTACCTCTTGAATATTAATGAGGTAGGCGCACTTTGTGACCCACTGTAATAAGCTGCCATCACAGGGATTGTGGCCTGCTGGGGTTAGCAGTCCACTGTGTATGGGATTGCTTTTAAATAAAGCGATGTTTTTCTTTTTTAAGCGCAGCTCATTTTCCAAATAGCAAAATGGGATGGGCTTGTAAAGAAAAAAACAAACTTTGAAGTTTTACTGTTGCAGAATAAACTGTGGTCCATGGGAACGCTGCCTGCTCTTAAAAATATGTTACCAGTCATTCTCTAAGGAGAAGGGGTCCCGTGGGAGCCCTTCCTATTTGTGAATGGATTACCACCAACTTTAAGTTAGTGGTAAGGTGAAAATGTTTTGCAACCACATTTTGGCCGCAAAACACTCATACATACCAATCCGAATCGGCATTTAGAAGGGACGCCCTAAAAAAAACCCTGTTAGAACTGGGATTTCTGGTTATCTGTGAATTGGCCCATTTGCAACCAGAAAACATGCTTTGTACATATGGCCTCAAGTTCCTTAAAAATGCAAGCATATATAAGGTAAGAAAACATATTAGTCAAATAAAATGCTCACCCACCCCTAAAATTAATATAATGCTAAAGAGCAAGAGAGTGCATTATATTAATAGCGAGAATATTACCTTCAAAACTCATTAATAAGGCAGTGCTACACAAAAATCATGGGCAGATATGAAGGACCATCCCCCAAAGATCATTGAAATCAAATGGAGATTGACCACAGGCAGTGGTTCTTTCTTATTTAGCAACGCTTTGCCTGAGATATTCACACAATCTCTAAACATCCCCGTAAGCACAGGTTGCAGGATTAAGAAAGAATCAAACAATACGAGCTACTATAAATTAAATTAATCAAGTTATTTCATAGTAAGGCTTCCAAATGTGTTACTAATGAGATGTTCAATTGCCCTGAGAAATAATAAAGGGCCACAAAACTGGATGCCAAATTAATTCTAAGTAAAAGGGTTTGTCAGAAAAGCACCTAGTAAAGAAAAATAAGTAATAGAAGTACGAACTGGGATAGGATGATAAAAATAAAAAAAAATGCAGAACAATACGGAGAGAAGACATTAAGACACCAACATATACATACACATACATGTAGAGTCTTCAAATCCCTCAGCCCTCTGTAGATACTAATGAAATATTAAAATGCTACTTGCAGACACTCTAAGGAGCGTTGGTTTCAGTAATCATGTGTGGCAAAGCAACCTATGGCCCAAACTCTTGAAAGCTAGTCACATTGATGGAGATAACATGTGTACTCCCCTCTTCAAAGCAACTGGTGGTAAACAAACTGGGCGGAATTTTGCGGAATCCGACACTCGGAGGCTGGAACTCTCTTTTGTCATTTCCAAGCGGCACGATTAAAAGAGGAATCTTAACATCGAACAAGGGGGCGGAGATAACGCATGTGATAAACCTAACGATAGATGTGGAACACGAATGCACGTGAATTTAAGAGTTACTCACATAAAGAAGCCACAAACTAGTAACGTGTGCAATACAGCCAGACTTTATTTACAGGAAGACCTGGCATGCCTTGGAATAATTAGACAATAAGAAGAAATGACATACTCTTCGATTTTTGAAAACGAAAAAAACAAGTGAGATGCCCAGAAGTGAACAAGGAATATAATAACTCCGAGATAAAAGGAAGGAAAGTATTAAATCAAGCAGAGACAGATTAAGTTGTTGTCTTGAAAAAGATGGTGTGACAAGTGAAAAGCCATCGAAACGCGTTGACGCTATTAGGAGTACAATCTAAAGGATCGACACAATTGTGTTAAATACAGATTGAATCATTGTATTGAGCACAGAGTTTTGAATCAGATTTGATGTACATTGGTATTTGACAAGTATTGTGTCTTACACTTTTTGTCTGTCTTAATTATGCAGCTCATAATTGTTATGTGTTAGCAATCTATTTTTATGTGAATTGTATGTTTTAAATGTATGAAGCAAGGATTGATTTAATTGTATTATACGTATAACCTTATGAAGTTTTTATTGTGCTCATTATACATTTTAAATAAAGTGTCAATGTAATATGTTATGTAGTTCTGAATAATTCAGTATTCTGTCAATCACTGTATTTTAGTTATTGCTTGATTGTTGGGTCAATGGAATCTTATTTCTACTTGGTAAACAAAGTATTCCACAGTCACAGAAAAGTAGTATCCTAATCGTAGGTTTAGCAAGTATGTTAGATGTTTGCCAATAGACAATCAATTAATGTCAATGATGGGCCCAACTAGGAAATATTTGCAAAGATTTTTGACACTCTTTTATTGTCATTGATTGATTTTAAGGATATTATTCCAAAATACCAAAACAAGAAATTCTACTAATCTTAATACTCCCTTCTCTGTGGAGCAGTTGAGAGCTGAACAGTTCTACTAAACTGTACCTATATCAACTGTATTTGACCTATTAAACATAAGTACAATATGGAAGAAATTGCTTGCATGGCATATAGGTCCCACACTTTTAACATTGATACAATAAACATACATGGATATTTGTTTCGGGATCAGTCCAAATATGATGGGACTAGGACCCAAGTGAAGTCAAGCAGAGATGCAATTCTTTACCTTTTCAGTTTAATCTGACCGTGCAGAAAACAGGAACTTTTCCCACCCACATCAGCGTGACAGCACAATTAATTTACTGGTATACTGTGATGACACAGTATTATTAGATCATGTCAGTGTGAGTCTTTAAAAAACAATACATATGTTTACTATACAGTATGGTAAAAAAAAAGATTTAACCCCTTCCATGCTCATGACGAGCTCAGCTCGTCATGAGGCATGGTTGAGCTGTGCTTATGACGAGCTCAGCTCGTCATGAACAATGGGAAAGAGTCGCCTGCAGCACAGGAGGGGAATTGCCTTAGCAGCGATGAGGTTAAATCAGCTGGATAAAAACTGATCATTGTCTTTGATCAGAGCCTGCCAAACTTGCTTTAGGAGGAAAAGCCTACTTCTCATGTTAATACAAAGAATTGAAAGTGATTCATCTTCAATTTCAGAGGTAGTTGCATAGTTTTCCTTCATAATATTTAGTAAGTGAAAGTCATGGCAGGACTGGTCAGAGCTCCACAGATGCGACTGTTTGGGGTAGGACATTAAGGAAACAATACAAGATGAGTATTTGTTATCTTTATTAAAGATGATAAAAGATTCAGCATCATGATTCAAGACCAAGAGCCAGCTGCCAAATATAGCACATATGAAAAAAAACACCACCATGTTTCTTAATGGACCCATTAAGCTTGAGAACTAACACCGAGGACCACATCAGTACAAAATAATATATCAATCACCTTAATCCAGTGCAACAAAACACAAGCTAACTTGAAACAAAAACCATCTAAAAGAAGTGAGAAACAGTAAATGAAATTGAGGGAGATTTAAGATATCATATTGTTTTGCAGATCAATGCATGATACATTTTCAACTTGCTGAATTGTATTGTCAGGAGTCGGAGACCACAACGCCACTGAAGCCTGCAATACTTCCTTAAGCAATATATTGTTTTCATCAAAAATCCACACTCTCCCATTCACCAGATACCTTAGACACAGTTACATATTCTATTATTGGTCTCAAATAACCCTCACAGCATTAATTGTATGTGCACTTGATTTCAATACTTACATCCCCCACTACTGGAAAGATCTATCTCACTAATACTTGCCCATTCTCCAATACTAAAGTGCTTTATACAAACATACCCAGTGATCATGGCAGTATTAAAAATCAAGTCACATTTTTTAAAATGCAGCTCGAGATTAACTGATTTTTGCTTTTACAAGGAACAAGTCAAGGTGCACACCAACTTCCCGGATACTAATTCGAACACTGTTTCCAGTGATGTGATATAGCGATAATAGGCTCCTTTCTGTTATGATCAGATCTATCCCAAAAGTGACTGCTGACTTTTGACAATCTCCATTGATAGTTTCTACCATAACTGAGTACTACTGTGACCCAAGAACTCTGCTGATATTAACTAGAAATACGAAGAAGTTCCTGGCCAAATTTCCTTGTGCTTTTCCTGGTATGGTTCACACATCCGTTCCATGCTTGGAAGTCCAAAGAACATTCTCTGTCAGTGAAACCACCCTCTTAAACCTTTCAACATAATAATTTGTCCAGCAGTGTTACAAAGCCGGACAAACGCTGCATTGCTCTAGAGATAGATACAGTTCAGAAGTCATAGTTTAACTCCTTTGCTAGACCCTGACTCAGATGGAAACCCATATCTGATAAAAAAAATCAGAGCCTGAATACTGGCACCTGTCACTAATATAATCTCTGTACAGCTTATATAGTAATCAGACAGTTCAATAAGATACTTATGCTGATGCAGCAACATATTGAATGGCCCCAAAATACACTGTGCAATTTTGTCCGACAGCCTTTTCTGACACTTATATAGTTGTAACGCTGCTGACATGGGGCCGTATTACAGAAGGTGCCCTGTGGGGGCAACAGGCCTTTGCGACTGCTTTGCTCGCCCCCGGGGCACCTTGGTATTATAGAAGGGGACGCAGACACTTGTGCGTCCCCTTCTATAATACCAATAGCACTAGGTGATTTAATGCACCAGCGCTACCTTCAGAGGGTGTTCCCTCATTTGCATAGGGGTGTACCCTATGCAAATGAGGGGATTCCTTTGACTCTGCGCCTGCGCTATATTTCAGACACAGGCGCAGAGTCAAAGAAGCCCTAAGGAGGTGCACTGAAAGTGCACCATTAAAAAGGTGGTGCACTGTCAGTGCGCCTTCTGACAGCAGCCCTCTGCAGGAGATAATGGGGCTCCCAAGAACCCCCCAGACATCCCCTTGCAGGCGGGTACAGTTACTGACTGCACACGCCTGCAAGGGGATCTCTAATCCCCTGTGAAAGTGCAGGCGGGTGCCTCTTGCACTGTGAAAACACGGAATGGCTGCTCCGTGTTTTTACATAAATGCGCTGCCCTTGGGGCAGCGCAAGGTAGCAGCTGCCCTGGGGGAAGCACATATTTAACAATAGCTAGCCTCTCCAGAACCCTCCTCCTTTCACAGCTGTGGTTTGGACTGGCCATGATAGAGTTCATCCATGTATTAGAGATGCAATTTCCTTGGCACACCCTAGGTGCTTTCTAATTCCATAGTAAAATTATCAGTATTTTATTGAAGAATTACCTTCAGAACTTCAATAGAGGAACATGGGCAACACAACCATTTGGAATAGAGCAACTCCACCCAACAGCAAAGATAGGAGCCCACCCAAATGGGCCATGCATTTTGCTAACTATTACAAGTTCAGTTAATCATACAATGAGCAATGGTTGGTTATGTATATGTTCAAATATATGAAGCTTTCAGTTTCCATCTTCCATTGTAGTCACTTCATCCTATCAGAAATGTAGTCCTTTATGGAGAATAGAAATGATTAATTTCCTGATGAACTCTGATAACAAATATTCATTGTAAATCTCAGTTTCCTTGGTAACTCCCATATATTTTGCCATATCATCACTGCACAGAAAAAGTTGATCCTCACTACACCATGGCCATACAATCCCAGTCATGTTTTCTTGGTCCTCTGCCAAAGTCACACTTTTCCATATTTCAACATTTGCCATCAACATATGCTAGGGATTCAGTAGTAAAAACAATTCTTGGTACCTTAAGCCAACATCCACCATCGTGAGGTCTCTAAACATATAGTGCAATTCTGTATGGACAATCACTTTTTCTGTATTGAAGGAGAGTAGCTGGTGGCCGGCGCTGCCGGGGTCCAGCTTTTAATTCACCATCTTGGGTGAGGAGCAGGCGAGCGGTCTAGTGCTCGGCCCCTCCCACCCGCGCTCCCATAAAATGATACCTACACCCAGGAAGCGCAGCGGATGAACGCAGCGGGCGCGCCGGCAGCGCGCCAAAGGCAAGCCCGTCCGCGCCCGTCCGTGGCCGGCCGGGGCCAGGGGCCACTTCCCCTGCATCGCTCCCTCCACAGACAAGGTACTACAGCTCTGAGTCCCTTCTTAGCATGAGGACTATTGGTAAAGTAGGCTGCATGCACTCATTTCAAGCTCTGGAGCTGCCCGCAGTATGTCCCCTTTGCAAATATTAGCTGAACACTTCCCAGCATCATGATGGTAAGCAGCATTATAACATGCTACTCTTAAACTGTAGGTCCTTACCCAAACACAGGACAGAAGTGGCCTTGTTGCTGGAGGAATATATGCCAGATGCAGTCTTCTTAACAGAAACCTGGCTGACACCAGACTCCGACCCTGACATAGTATCAGCACTGCCCCCAGGCTTCCAAATTATGCGGAAGGACCGGGTTGCAGGGAGAGGAGGGGGCGTGGCAATAATATATAAAGAACAGTATTTATGTCGATGCTCCTCTGATTCCATTCCAGACTGCGAGAGTCTCGCATTCAGCATTGAATTTTCCCCCAATAACTGCTTTCTCAGGTAACCTCATATATCGGCCGCCGGGCCCCCCAAAGCAGTTTCATAAAGCCCTCCCATCAATTATGGCCGAGTCGGTCACAATTTCCTCCAATTATACGCTGCTAGGCGATCTTAACTTTCATTTTGACGCTGCCTATGACCACGCTGCCACGGAGCTGGCGGATGATCTGGCGTCTTTACAACTGGATCAACAGGTCGACTCTGCCACCCACATTAAGGGCCATCTTTTGGACCCAGTTTTTAGTAACTGCTCCAAGCTTAAGGCGGGGCACCCTATCAGTCTTCCCTGGACCGACCACTCACTTGTCCCCCTTACATGGTCTATATGCAAGGCCCCCCACTCAACCCCCACTGTGAGGAAGTCCAGAGACTGGTCTAGACTCTCAGTAGAATCTTGGTCTAACAGTCTTTTGACCTCCAGACCCCCCTGTAATGGGGACCCTTGCGTAGCCAATCGAGAATATGAAGAGTGGATCTTGAATTCTCTTGAGGCCACACTCCCCCTCCGCAAAACCACTATGAAGCGGTCACAAAAAACCGCCCCCTGGTACTCCCGGGAACTCAGGGAAAAAAAACGTCTCTGTAGGAAAAATAGAAAGAAGGTGGCGCTTGGATTATTCCACGGACGAGAAAATCCTATACAGAGAGGCGATTAGAGCCTACAAATATGAGGTAAAAACTGCTCAATCAACTTACTTCTCAAAACAAATTATTAGGGCAATCCAAACCCAAAGAAATCTTTCAGATAGTAAAGAGCCTCACTAAACCTTCCCCTCCATCCATGTCCATGTATAAAACTACGGCCCACTGCAATGACCTGGCAGAATTCTTCCATCAAAAAGTGTACAAAATTTACGCTTCCTTTCCTGTCATGGACCTAGAGCCCACTGCTCAGGCCCGGTCTAGTCCGACGGAAACTTTTCCTCAGTCCCCTGCTACCCTGGATCACTTTCCATTGTTAGAACAGGAATCCCTGGAATCCCTAGCACATCAAGTAAAGTCAGGGTCACCATGTGACCCAGCCCCACCTGAGGCAATGGTCTAGGTAATCCATGTTGTTCTCCCCACCATCATGAACCTCCTTAACGCCTCCATTATCTCTGGCACAGTCCCGCCCCCTTGGAAGCAGGCCATGGTCCGAGCGCTCTTGAAGAAACCGAACCTCGACCCTGGTGACTTCGGCAGCTACCCCCCCCCCCCATCTTCTTGCTCCCCTGGGTGAGCAAAATTCTTGAGAAGCACATCAATATACATCTGATGGATTTTCTCGAGAACAACCAGTTGCTGGATGCCACCCAAACGGGCTTTCGACCCAGACAGGGGACCGAGACCGCCCTACCTGCAGTCACCGAGGAAACCAGAAGGATTCTGGATCGAGGGGGATCAGTGGCAGTGGTCCTCCTCGATCTGAGCGCAGCATTTGACACGGTTAATCACGATATGCTGCTGTGCCGCCTCTCTGAAGTCGGAGTATCAGGCAGGGCACTGCTCTGGTTCAAATCCTTCCTGAACAATAGGTCCTTTCAGATCTTCGAGGGAGACACAGTATCCTCCAGCAAACCTCTGAGCTGTGGGGTACCGCAGGGTTCCTCCTTGAGCCCTGCGCTATTTAGAGTCTATATGAGACCACTAGCTGAGGTTGTTCGTCCATTTGGCATTAAGATCATTTCATATGCGGACGACACTCAGCTGGTGGTCTCCCTAGCGCAGGAGGATGGCCAATCAGCACAAATGAGGTTAATGAAATGCCTGGAGGAAGTGAAAAGCTGGATGACGACATCCTCCCTTAAGCTTAACGGGGACAAAACGGAACTGATGCTCCTGGGTCCCGTCGGTTTAATGAACATTGACTCCCTATGGCCTCCAAGACTAAGCACTCCACCTGTACCTAAGGACAACATGAAAAGCCTGGGGGTATGGCTGGATAAAGCCTTGACTTTTAACACTCAGGCCATTAAGCTCTCGGCGACTTGTTTTGGCCTCCTCAGAATGTTGAAAAAAGTCCTTCCACTCTTACCTATGGAAGCCAAGCAAGTCGCCGTGCAAGGCCTGATCCAGTCCCGACTGGACTTCAGTAACGTCCTGTATCTAGGCGCCCCCGATTACACACTGCATAAGCTGCAGATTATCCAAAACTGTGCGGCTCGTACACTGCTTCAGGTGCCACGCAGATTGTCAGCCAAACCTGGGCTGAAGAGCCTACACTGGCTCCCGGTGCGGCAACAAATTTCTTTTAAGGCAATGTGTATATCCCACCGAGCCTTTCGGCAAAAAGGCCCGGTAATTAGTCATCAGCTGATTACACAATACCATCCGAGTAAACACCTTCGCTCCAGTCAGGTCTTTTTAGCCAAAGTTCCCAGAATCAAGAGAGCCAGAGCCGGCGGTAGGATGTTCTCCTACAACGCCGCTAGACTGTGGAACTCACTCCCTCTTCAACTCAGAGCTAACCCTACCCTGCTCTTCTTCCGTAAGCAATTAAAGACTTTTCTCTTCAACACTCACAACTAGTCCCCGAAGCTGACTGTTTCTGACAAGTAGAGCCACTTTCTTGCAGCGCTTGGACGCCCCAGGGCAGCAATCGCGCTTTATAAATCCACCTTTCATTTCATTTCATTTCAGTAGCCCCAATGAGCTTTCAATTACATATGCTTTCACCAAGCCATTTTGGAGTCATATGACACTGCTCTGTGTTGAGTATTTCACCATGAATTCCCCCTGGGCTTAATGTACACAATTTTAAATTACACGCATTGACATGCTCAACAACAGCTTTGTCTAGATTTTCTTCTCACCAATGATTAATGACATGAGTTAAGAAGCTAAAAAGGATCCATTGATTTCCCAGATTTGAGTATCACCGTTATCATTGCTTCTCTTAGAGCTCCTCGCATTTTTCTTATTCCTAGGTTCTGCTTGAGCATTGCAAGTGTTCTGGGCTCCACTTCAGTTCAGGTTAATTAATGCTAGTTGAGAAAAATCAGTGGGGCATCCTTTCGCACACTGTATTTTCCTAGGTTACTGTTATCTATGCAGAGCCTCTTTTTTGGAATGATTCACACACTTTGCAGGCTTTTATGTGAATGCCTCACACAAAAAGCATAAAGGTTGGAGTGGGAATTTGGGAAAAATACTACATTTTCTTAGCCTCACCCTATCATTTTATCAGTAAACTCATATACATAATATGCTTTCTCATCCTTTTTAGGTCGAGCCTGGCAGCGCATGCGCTGCTCTGCGAGGTATGCTGTATTCAGATATGGGTGTGAAGCTCTGTCGATTCAACGCCCATTATCCGCCCATCTTTTCAGTTGGGTCCTGATACTGTCCTTTTTAAATTGTTGCTTCTGATTCGTGAATAGACTTGTTAGACCCCCCTTAGTAATGCCTTGTCTGCATTTGTAAACTCCCATGAGGATTGGACTTTTTACTTGTGTTGTTACACGCTCTGTTTTATCTACAGCCTGTGAGCATTATTTTCTTTAATGTCTTAGAACTAGCTGCTTTTGCGGTCACAACAGGCTCTCCCTAACCCACCCTGTTTTCATGGCACAGCGCCGCGGATCATGGACATTGCGCATTATCTTACAAAAATGCTTCCTGCACAGCACATCACTTCTGCACGAGCTGTACTGCTTATTAAATGTGTTTTATTTATAAAAGTGCCCCATACTGTGCTTTTAATTTAATGACTGCACCTTTCTTTACATCAGCCGCGTCTTAATGAAAGGGGTGTGGCCGACATTTAAGTGAAAGAGCAGAATGGGGTGCTTTTATATTTGTTTTTTCAACTTGACAAACAAGTGTTTTTTTTGTATAAGCGCCCCATACCGTGCTTTACCTTTAATGGCGGTCGTGCACCTTTCTTTAGACGCGGGTGATCTAAAGAAAGGGACATGGCCACCCTTAAAGTGAAAGTACGGCAAGGGGTGCTTTTACAAACAAGCATTTGGAAAGCAATAAGTCTTGCATTTGCAAGAGTTTAAGCTAATGGCATTGTAAATGACAATGCCTTTTATTTATGTTTTAAAAACCAAAACACAAATAAAGGGCATTGTCATTTACGATGCCAATATCTCAAACTAGCCTAAATGTGAGACCTATTGCATTGCAAATGCTTGTTACTGAAGCAATTTGGCAACGTCCCTAATTTAGAGTTTGGCAGGTGGGTTAAGCCATCACTAATGTGAAGCATATCCCATTCGCCTCATATCCTATTTTAACTTGTAATAAGGAGAACAGGATATCTGTTACGTTTGTAATGGAGTAACCCATCTGCCAACCTGTTCAACACACTCTACATGAGGCTAGTTGTACCTCATCCAACTCCTTCGGTTTCCCCCCTTGTCTTGTCAATGCAACTTTACATTCCTTATTTTGTTCTGCTTCCTAAAGTAATTCTTCATGTGACTTATCTATGTATTTTCTTTCAAGGTCAGTTAGACTCTTTTCCAGGGTCAAAATGTACTTCTTTCTAGACCTTTTCGTTTGTCTCAGTAATCTTCCTACCTCCTAATGAGGTTTGAAGACTTCCTCCATCATAACATAGTGTTGTGATTATTCTTAACATTCTCTTTCAAATCGAATTTAAGTGCAATCAGCTGCATGTTTAATCATAATTCCCTTGACATTACTCTTCATGTGTCAGCTAGTTTCATTTACAAGGTTGAATAATCTGATATTCTTCAGGTTATAACATTCACCTTAAAAATGCTGTCTGCCCATTGACAAAGTGAAAGCAAACCTGCACAAATTGACCATGGAGTAGAGAGAAAGAGGGAGGTCATCTGAATGGGTTGTTTCTTGTGGATGTGCCTGTCTCCATATGTTCTACAATAATATTGTTTCACTTAATCTAGTCAGGCTTGTACCACCTCATTATTAATTGCACAGCCCCCTGGTTCTTTGTCCACAACCTCATTGAAATCACCCACAAGAATATGTCTCCTAGTGGGGGCTTCAATCAGTGGTTTTGCAAACTCCTCCGAAATTTTGACTTTAATAGGGAAAGGCCATTTACCACCAGGAAGTGTCCCATAGACCTTAGCATACCTGAACTGACCTTCTTCTTTAAATATGTTTGTTAACCAATTAGTTTTTCCTTTATTAATATTGAGGTCTAATGTATGTGTGTCATTTGTGTACAGTGTCCTGGCCATGAATTGGCAATCAACACCCATCAGATGGGTCTCTTGCATCAGAAGGATGCCCAGGTAATAGTGACTAGAATTATTAATTACAAATCCATTTTATCCTGAAACAAGACAAACTATTTTCTAGGCCAAATGGTTTAAAAGGTGTGGGCTGTTATGCATTGTCATTTTCACCATCAAATGTTGCCTTGTGTAACCCTCTGCACATGTTTCCCTGCTTGTCTAGGACATTGTATCTTTGGAGTTCACACTGCACCCCCACTACCCCACCTTGTGGGTACCCTCCCCACTCCAAGTAAACCCCCCCCCCCTCCCTTTCTAGCATCCCAAATCATTGAGCCACCTCCTACTGGAGTTTGATGCCCAAACTACCAGCACCCACAATTTTCCTTCAAGAGGTGTTTCTTTCACACCTTTACACATAGCACACACGCTACCAATCTTCCCCAAGTCCCCCCCCCCTGCACGAGTTTCTAAAGCCTTCAATAATCGAGCACCAAACTACTTAACTAATTTGTTCATACTTTCATCATCCCACCAGTTGGTTTCTATCTGAAATACTTGCTACAGGACGTAAGATGTTTTCTAAGGAACTCGCTACCATTGACTCTAAGAATGAACATCTCACTTTCAGGAGGTCCCTAAAATTCTCTTCTATCTCACATGTGATTTACTCTCCCTGTGCTAGCCTCAGTTCTCCCAGCCAGGTTCTATGATAACCTAGCAGGCAGGGCCCACCTCCTACTTGTACCAGACCAGGTGAAGATCTCTTAGGTTCTTGAAGAATGGAAGGCTATCTGAGGTTGTGGTGGTGATGTTTGATTTATGAGTTTGAGATTTGAGATCTCAGATACAAAAGCTCTGAGAAGGTTTTACAATCGATTTAAATTGTTTCTGTAAGAACAAGAGAGTTCACCTTATATTGTTTGGGGTGTGTTGATACAATGTATAAGCATGATGTGTGAATAGTCTGGGAGACTAATTTGATTATTTCTCGTCAGCCTTTAATTCACAGATTTCAATTTTAAAGCAGAAGTAAGTATTCCAGCTATGAACATGCATTTTTTAAAAAATATTCTACAGTTTTGTAGTTTGCGTCAATGCCAAGGAAGAGTCAGGATGCACAATTTACCTTCAAATGTCACCCTACGAAGGTCTGCAGGATATGCCCTCTCGGTTGTCTTTACACCATAGAAGGCCCAACTATTTGGAGCAACACCGCTTTGTAGAGACTGTGAATCTACTGGACTCCCAAAGTGGAACATGTTTGTAATGTATACATCTTTGTGCCAGTGAAGCTCAAGGAGATTCTTGGGAGGCTAAAAGCGGTGGAGTGGCACTTACATGAACCCAAGGGAAGAACCAGTTTACTGTCCGATGCTCGGAAATAAATGGTTTGAAGTGGGTTGTTAGATCTACGGTGTACTAGCACACAGAAAGCATGCTTGCTGCCATTTTGTTATTGTTTGTGCCTCACAGCACGGCCCTCCACCCCGCTCCCGCCTCCCAGCTGCCCCTCCCTCACACAGATAGATTAGGCTCGTCACTCCAGGACTAGCGCTGTGACCGTCCTGAACTCATCAGAAGCGGTCGCTCCTCACGCTACTCCCTACTTTGACCAGGTATTGTAGCGCTTCACTGCCAGACTACGTCTGTTACCTATATCACGAATTGCGCTTCACTCGCATTGCTCCATAATTCATTTTGTGCTTTTGGAAATTTACCATAGCGCCTTACTGCTGAGCTAAATTGCGCTTCACTCGCATTGCTCCATAATTCATTTTGTGCTTGTAGAAACTTATCGTAGCATTTCACTGCTGAGCTGCGCTTTCCTTTCATTATTTATTCTGTGCCAGCGGTGACGCTTCCCTCTCATAGCTTTTGTTTGGGTCCCAGTCTCGTCCTTTGGCTTGCTACCATTTTGTTGTTGTTTGTGCCTCACAGCCCGGCCCTCCACCCCGCTCCCGCCTCCCAGCTGCCCCTGCCTCACACAGATAGATTAGGCTCGTCCCTCCAGGGCTAGCGCTGTGACCGTTCTGAACTCATCAGAAGCGGTCGCTCCTCACGCTGCTCCCTACTTTGACCGGGTATTGTAGCGCTTCACTGCCAGACTACTTCTGTTACCTATATCACGAATTGCGCCTCACTCGCAATGCTCCATAATTCATTTTGTGCTTTTGGAAATTTACCGTAGCGTCTTACTGCTGAGCTAAATTGCGCTTCACTCGCATTGCTCCATAATTCATTTTGTGCCTGTGGAAACTTATCGTAGCGCTTCACTGCTGAGCTGCGATTTCATTTCATTATTTATTCTGTGCCTGCAGTGACGCTTCCCTCTCACAGCTTTTGTTTGGGTCCCAGTCTCGTCCTTTGGCTTGCTGCCATTTTGTTGTTGTTTGTGCCTCACAGCCCGGCCCTCCACCCCGCTCCCGCCTCTCAGCTTGCCCCTCACTTGCTCCGCCCCCTCCACTATCTACATATGCCAATGCAACAGACGCGCAGCGTTCACGCGCAGCGGTCGCGCCCCATGCACGCCGAAGGTGCGCCAAAGGCAAGCCCATCTACGCCGTCCACGCCTGGACTGCGCCCAGCGCCAGACCCCCTGGCCCCCGCAAAACCCTCTCCACCCGCTTATCGTACGACGACGCTTCCCTCCTTGCCCTCAACCCCGGACGCACACCACAATGCTGCACAGCTACCCCAGGATACACCCATGGACCTTTCGCCTGCCACTCCTGCAAGTACACCTGCATCAGAACCCACACCAAATCCACTTCCCCCAAACACAGATCCGACTCTAACCACCTGAAGTGCATCCTGCTGAACACCCGCTCGGTGCACAGACACGCCACTGAACTCTGGGATCTACTCGACACTACATCGCCGGACGTCGCCTTCCTTACTGAAACACGGATGAACGTCTCATCAGCACCCGACATCGCCATAGCCATCCCGGACAATTACAAGATCATCCGAAAAGACCGCACCATCCAAACAGGAGGAGGCATCGCTATCTTCCATAAGAACACCATCCGAATCACGACCAGCTCCGACGACAACCTCGCGACCGCCGAACACCTTCACTTCCAGATCCACACCGACCCCAGGACCACACTTAGAGGCACCCTCATCTACAGACCACCAGGAACCCGCACACAATTCTGCGAAGACATCACTGACTTCATCAGCCCACATGCCCTCACTTCCGAGAACTACATCCTACTGGGAGACCTCAACTTTAACCTGGAAAAGAAAAATACGACAGCAACACCACCACCCTTCTGGACAACCTGGCCAATCATCATCAATTTTTGAAAAATTACTTCAATTACATATTAAGGAATCTCTCCATTTTTTCACTTATTTCTTAGATTTTCCGTAAACTACAGTATACATCACTCGATTTCAATCGAATGATGCCTCGATTTTGGTAAGAAACTCGTACATCTTCAAGTAGCATAGTCAAATAGCCTTCATGGCATCCTTAGTAATAGCGTTTCCTTTCTCTTTCAACAGACCCCTGACGAAGGGGTGCTAAACCCCGAAATGCATTGGGTTTTCAGAGCAAATTGTTTTCTGTGTAATATGTATACATGAAATAATGTTTTGCATACTTTATTTCTGAAATGATTGTATAAACTGAATATATACTTCATTGCAAATATCTGATGATATATTGATAAAAAGTGCTTTTGCTAAACGTTTTATTGGAAAATTTCTTCATTCATGTACTGCGCGCCCGAGTCCTGGATGTCTAGCGATACCAGGCCATATACATTGTTTCACACAGTTAGCAGGGACTGATCTGGCGCAGCACACTTACCAAACAAACTACAAAGCCATATTTAAACAAGAGTGCAATACCCACATCTATACATTGTTTACACGTTACTGCAAAAACAGGTATTAGCACCACCGACAAGATGTCGTTTGATACAATTGCAGCAATTACGGACAACAGGGCAAATACTAAGGTATACACAGCAGACGAAGCGACCCAGATTTACAAATTGATTAAGGAAACCAAAACTTTCGATGCACAAGGAGGCTCTATATTGCAACAGCTTAAACAACTTGAGTACTTATCAAAACGAGAACTAAATCAACGCCTGCACGCATCAACTCTTATCCAGTACCACTGTGTTAAACGAATCCCGAGAGGCCTCAGACTAGCCATACGACCTATGCTCTACAGACTGAATAACAATCCATAATTCATGGAGAAATGGTATGAAATATTAAACAAATGTTCTTTGGACTTGATTCTTTTGCTGATAGAAGAATTAGCAAAAACAATAAGAGACTTGGAGGAGGAAATATTCAACGTAAAAAAGGAATTATCTACTAGAATGGAAGAAGAACCATGGAATAAATACCTAGAAGACATAGAAATAAAATTGGAAAAGTATGGGAAGGAACAACAGGAAACAAAATTGCGTAAGTTTAAACGCGATACGATTGATAATAAATTGAATGAAGCCTATACTTGGGCTGAAGTATATGCCACAAGACGATACACCGGTAAAAAACAGCAAACAACCTCGTCACAAGAGTGTGTTGTATCGGATAGTGATGCAAGTACTTCGAGACAACCTTTTGTTCAGAAACAATCTCATACGAAGGAACCTCAAAAAACTACAACAATAGATTTGGCGTCAACATCATCATCAGATTCTTCTTTTTTAGAAAAGGACTTGCCTTCCAACAAACCTCCAGATCAGGAAACACCACAAACCAGCAACAAAAAACGCGAAGAGGAAAAGGCAAAGGAAAAGGAGAAGGAACAAGCCAAGAAAACAGGATTACGGAGTCAGAGCAAAACCTAGTGATAAACATTTCGAAATATCCGTTGTCTAAATTTGAAGAAAAATTGTTAAATAAAGGACCATCTTTCGTTAGTACTTATCGTACAAATGAACTTGAAACTGAAGTGGCATTCTTTAAATTTATGAGGATATTACGCTTGAAATATTTCTTCACTATTTTAAATCCAATTGAGTCATTGGACAACACTACAGAGCAATTCAAACCTAAGAGTAACTTCATGGCCCCAGTGTCGCAAAAAAGCCTCGACACATTTGAAACCTTAGTAAAGGCGGACATGAGCAGAATACAGTACAGAAGCAACCTAAGGAACTTGACACGAGCAGAATACAGTGCAATACAAGCCCTGGCCAACAACAAAACAATCGTTATCCAGAAGGCGGATAAAGGAGGAGGACTTGTCATTATGGACTCTGAGTTTTATATTCAAAAGGGCTATGAACATGTCCAGGATGATAACATTTACGCCAAGCTTGACTACGATCCTACAAATGAAATTTCACAGACTCTGGATAAAATCCTGGATAAAGCTGAGGAGCTTAATTGGATAAACAACACAACCAAGAGATATTTGAGACAAATATACCCGAGAAGACCTAAAATCTATTTTTTGCCTAAAGTGCATAAGCAACTTCACAATCCTCCAATCAGACCTATTGTGTCTGGTTGTTCGTCAATCTTTGAAAACTTAGGCATTTTTATTGATGCACATATGCAAAAATTCATCCACAAGTGGTCGACATATCTGGAAGACACATCAGATTTTTTGAGAAGTCTCGCAACGATAAATTTGGAGGAAAGTACGAATTTAACACTATGTACGATAGACGTAGTATTGTTATACACGTCAATTCCCCATAAACTAGGAATGGAGGCCATGGAATGGCCCTGTTAACCACAGATAAACCTATGGAAACCAAATTTCTGATTATGCAGCTCTTGGAATTCTGTTTAAACAACAGTTACTTCACATGGCAGCAGGAATATTACACTCAACTCAGCGGCACAGCCATGGGTTTTCCCGGGGCATGTATATATGCTAACATATTCATGGCCAAGTTTGAATCTGATTATATTCTTGAGGACTGTACCTGGCAGGAAGGCATCTTATATTACAAACGATATATTGATGACATCTTCATAATATGTAAGAAATCAGATACAGAACTAAGGCAAAACATAGAAAGTTTGAATCTAGTCAATCCAAGGATACAATTCACAAGTCAGCTTAGCACTACGTCTATACCATTCCTAGATGAGTTGGTTGAAATAACTGGAAATGTAATTCATACCAGACTATATAAAAAATCCACGGACAAAAACACAGCACTAGTATATGGAAGTTTTCATCCAGCTAATTTGATCAACAATCTTCCAATATCTCAATTTATGAGAATCAAGAGGATATCATCCAATGATACACAATGTATGAAGAGTCTTGAGCATCAAAAACAACGGTACCTTGACAGGGGATACCCTGAAAAATTACTAGATACATACATTGATAAAATAAAGACAATACCCAAAACCAAATTGTTATACAAAAAAGAAAAAGTCCAGAACAAAAGGATGGTTTTTGTATATAAGTACTCCACAGCATCAAGGGATATAAAAAGGATTATACAAAAAAGATGGGAGATCTTGCAAGTAGAAAAAGATTTTGGAACATTATTCACCAATAAGCCACTGTTTGCTTACAAAAGAGCACGAAATCTAAAGGAACTACTTAATAAACCTGATGAAACAAAGCAACATACAGGAATCCACAAAGGGAATATGAGATGCTACAATTGCAAGAATTGTAATAATGTCATAACAGGGGATGTGCTATCTAAGCATGGGCGAATTTTGCGAATCTCGCGTTCGCGAGTTTTGCGGATTTGCGAACTCGCAATCCGCAAAATCCGCGAATTCTCGCGAATTTGCGGATTATTTTTTTTGTGTGTTCGCGCGGGTTTCTGCCAGTTCGCGAGGGTTTTGTAAAATTTCGCAAACGCGAACTTACCTGTCGGGTCGCAAGTTTTGCGAACTTGTTGTTTCTACATGTCCAGCCTGTTTGGGACACTCTTCTTCATCACTGCCACTCTCTGTCACCACTGCCACTCTCTGACTACTCATGCCACCCTCTGCTCCACCCATGCCACCCTCTGTTTCATCACAGCACCCTCTGGTTGTCCAGTGTACATTATTGTGGCAAAGCAAAGCACACCTTCCCTGCCTCAAGTGACCTGAATTAATTTGGGGCTGATTAATGTGTCACAGAATATTTTTTTAGCTGGCACCTGCTTCCTTAGTGCTTCCTGATTAGTGATCTTTTGCACTTGCTAAGTGCTTTCATTGTTGCAAAATTAGTTACAACACCTGCCCTGCCCCAACTGACAATAATGAATTAGGGGCTGATTAATGTGTCACTTGATTTGAACTTCCAGCCTGGCTCCTGCTTGTCTGCCTTAGCTGTAATTCAGGACCTTTGTGTAACTATTCTGAGGGTCAGAGCAGGGTCACATAATAGTTGCAAGTAGGCAACTGAACTCTGGAGGGGCCCCTCAGGAAGCACTACAGGAAATGGCTACTAATGATGAGCTTGAACTTTTGAACCTGGTGAGTAGTTTCAGTTTTGCTAAGATCGTATTTCTGCAATTTAGCGCTTATTCGCGGGGCGCGAAGTTGAACTGGGAAGCCGCGAACTCACGCAAACAGTGCGAGCAACCCATAAAATCCGCTGCTCGCGGATTTGCGGATTTTGCGGGAAATTCGCGAATCTCACGGATTGCGAATTTACAGAAAATCCGCGAAATCCGCGAGCGTAACGGATTTTCCGCCCATGCTTAGTGCTATCACACCCACGAACAGGGGAAAGAATTCAACTTAGACATTCTACAAACTGCAATGCTGAACACGTAGTATATTCGATAAAATGTCCATGTGGATTACTGTATATAGGCAAAACCGATCGCAAATTAAGAGTACGTCTATCTGAACACAAGAGTCGGATTCGCAATAAAAACCTCACATCTCCACTTGCGAAACATTGGATTGAAATGGGGCACACAATAGCCCAATTGCGATTCCAAGTAACAGAACTAGTTCCACAGTGCTTGGGATTAGATAATGCCAAAATCCTTCTCCAGAGAGAAACCTTCTGGATACGCAAACTACAGACATTGGCCCCGAATGGTCTTAACGATAAAATGGAATTAGTTTGTTTTCTATGAAGATTGCTACACTGTAAAGAATATTTCAATAATAGGCTACCTGATTCCCCAGGGCTTCTAATGCACAGTGACACTGGTACATTAACAAGTACACATAGCCACTTGAGTATCCCAGCGCATACAGCGAATTTTAGAATGTAAATAGGCAGGTAGTAATATGACTTCTCTATTTCTCAACATCAACCAAATAGATAAGATGGTGACTTGCTGATATACATACTTGTCAAAGTAATGTTTATATACTTTATTTGCTAAAATGTTAAACCTAGGGGGTTGTTCATTCAAGTATCATTTCTTTCTTTCTTTATTAAGCAATTTTCCCTTGGCTTTTCTTTTCTTTTCTTTCTCTCATGTATAGTGCCAAAAGATGGATTCTGAAACCTTAATTCACAATGTCCAACCTTTTTAATCAATATTCCCACATTAGCGAGGTACATTTTCCTCTTAATAATGGCAGCTGTTTTTCTAAGGAATCACAGTCCTTCTTTCATTTTGACATCCTTGAGTGTACACTAAAAAGGGACTACGGTAACCGCTACCGTACTTGAACAACATATCGGGCAGGAACGTCGTTTTTGGCACCAGCTAAGATCGAACCGGTAAGATATTACACTTAAACGCTGTTCATTGAACTCGTGAGACACGAGAGATATTTAGTTAAACCCGATTACTAAACACAGCGTTTACTCGTCTTTCCGTTTTTCTAGCTTACACGGCGTTTCCAAAGCAAGCAAGACCGTCTACGTTTATGTGAAGGCTCGCAGGTAAATACTTTTTATAGTTTGGACACAGGACCATAGCGGCTCTATTTCGATTTGCTTAATAACACTGAAACTATTCATTATTATTATTTTTTAGACTTGAATAGTCGCTGTAAGCACGATGCACAGGTGAGCGTTTAGGTCCAATTTTGAAGCCTTTTTTTAAGCGTTTGTGTATCACGTAAATATGTGATATATGCTGACAGAATTTAATTTAATATCCCTGAATATTTGTCTTCTTCGACAGATAACCCGTAATCAGGACACAGGTAAATTACACTTATGTCCCAGCATCATCAATTTTTGAAAAATTACTTCAATTACATATTAAGGAATCTCTCCAGATTTTCCGTAAACTACGGCATACATCACTCGATTTCAATCGAATGATGCCTCGATTTTGGTAAGAAACTCGTACATCTTCAAGTAGCATAGTCAAATAGCCTTCATGGCATCCTTAGTAATAGCGTTTCCTTTCTCTTTCTCTTTCAACATACCCCTGACGAAGGGGTGCTAAACCCCGAAATGCATTGGGTTTTCAGAGCAAATTGTTTTCTGTGTAATATGTATACATGAAATAATGTTTTGCATACTTTATTTCTGAAATGATTGTATAAACTGAATATATACTTCATTGCAAATATCTGATGATATATTAACAGCAGTAATTCTTTATTTAGATATAAAAAACATATCTTTAAAAGATTGCAAAAATCACATTGTGTACAGTTTTGTGAATAAAAGATGATAAAAGAATAAAATATGACCGTAAGTATGTTAGTTAAAAACCTTTCAATTTGTAAATTAACTCTCCCCGTTATTGCAAGGTCTATTAAAGTGCAGGTTCCGTCTTAGCAATCAGCTATATGGCCTCAGCAATGTCCATTTTATCTAAATTGCAATAAGCATACTGAATAAATTTGGACAGGTTTATATTTAAAACAATATTATCTGGAGACAGAGCAGCGATGATGGCGTGCCTGCAGGTCCGAATACCAAGCCTGTTCCATTCTGGCTTGAGCAGGTATCGGCGCTGGAGATTGAATGAGGGGAAAATGCAGAGCACGTGCAAGATTGTTTCTGTTGCTGACCCGCATCCTCTGCATGTTGTGTCTTCCTTCTTGCGACGCCAGGTGGGAAGATTATGAAGAAAGTGCCAATCTTAGGGCAATCAGACAGCGATTTAGATAAAGTGCAAATGTCGTAGAGAGGTAGGCCGCAGGGGTCAATCGTTTGTAGGAATTAACTATCGCCCAGGAGTGACTGCATTTCGTGACAAGAGCTTTGTCTGAAGCCAGAGATTTCAGTCTGACGCATTTTTTGATTATGGTTTTAAAGACAGTCTGGCTGGGGTAGAGGGCCCAAAGATCGGCAGCTGACATTTGATGAATGTAATCATTCAGAAGGCGCCCGAATGTTCCCCCTGGATTAGTCTCGTTTATTTCTTTCCATATTAAGGATTCTAGCATGCCTGGTTCGGCCTGTCTTAATTTGTGACATAGCTTAAGGTAAGTACCGACGTTAGAGGCTTCATAGTTGGTTAATCCCAGCTCTAGTCTGATCTGAGCAGGGGAAGCAATGCTCGGTAAATGAAGTACCTTCCTATAGATTTTAGTTGTATATTTGTTAAGAGCAGTATTCATTTTGCCTTTAAAGATCTCTATGCCATAAGAAAGTGTTGGCCCTATTTTTGCTCTAAGGACTTCTAATAAAGGGGCAAAGGTTGGGCCTGAAAGTTTCTTCGATAACTTGGCTAAGGATACCACTAAGGCCGTAGTTTTAGCTGCGATCACACTGCTTTGCTTTGAGAAGCTGCCCCTTGTGTCCAAATGGACGCCTAAATATTTATATGACTGGCCAATCGAAAGGCTTGTATTGTTAATTGACCAACCACCGCCGCTGTGGTGTTTCTTGCCAAATGGGACTATCAAGGTTTTCTCCATGTTGATTTCTAGCTGGTTGTCAGATGTGTATTGTGATAGTTCAGCAAGGAGCCTTTGTAACCCTACTCTGGTAAGGCTGAACAAGGCCAAATCGTCGGGGTATAAAAGGTTACATAGTGCCGCACCACCTATTTTGGGTGGATGGCTATTTACCTTGTCTAGAGTGCTTGACAGGTCGGCTATAAATAGGTTAAAGAGGGGAGGGGCCAGCACGCATACCTGCTTGACACCGCGTGAGGTCATGATTTTCCGCAAGAGATGCGAGCCGGACCCTAGCTTCACTCGGACCCATGTGTCAGAGTAGAGTTGAATAATTGGGTTCAATATTTCATTTGGAATGCCCCACTGGGTCAGTTTTTTCCAAAGGGCCGCCCTGGGCACTCTATCGAACGCTGCTTTAAAATCGACAAAGCAGCAGAAGACCATCCTGTTTGTTGATAAAGCTTTGTCGATTATGGTGGAAACTGCCAGTAAATTTATCATAGTTCCTGAATTGGCAACAAACCCTGTCTGGTTTAGAGGAATCAGATTGTGGTCCTTTGCCCATTGCCTTAGATCCTCCAGAATGAGTCCTGCAAAATGTTTTGCCTCTATGTCCAGAAGGGCAATTAATCTATAGTTGTTGGGCATAGCTCGTGAGCCTAGATTTGTAGATGGGATGAATTATTGCGCCCCGCCATGAGTCCGGGATTGTCAATGTTCGCAGGGTGTAATTAAAAAGATTCAATAGCACCATGGACCAAAAAGGAATGTCCGATTTAAATAGTCTTTGTGGCAGGCCATTAGGGCCTGGTGCTCCATCTTGTCTCCCTTGTGTCACTACTTTGGTGACTCGTTCTACTGTTAGTGCGTATACAGGGGTTGGTCCCTGATTTGTATCCAAAGAGGTGTTCAGTGATTCATCATCTACAGTCCCGCGTCCCATGGGTAGTCTGGAACTATCATGGTTATCTTGCGCCTGGAAGTGAGCTGTTAGATATGTTACCCATTCTGCTTCCTGGATATTTGCAGAGCCCGAGTTTGTCAGGTTTAGGTGGATGCGGTTAACAAGGGACCAGAATTTCCTTGTGTTTTTTTGCTTACTTTCCCACACCAATTTTATCCAGTATTGGTTTTCCTGAGCCTGTTTCTCTTGAGAGACTGCCCTCTTGAATGCTTTTTGGGCATGATGATATGTGGCAAGGAAGGCGCTGTTCCGAGGAAATTTTAAAGTCAACCTCAGTGCAGTGTTCCTTGCTCTCTTTAGTGGTTTAATGGCGGCTGAGGTCGCGGCCCCTACTGGAGGCAGACGATTTAAGCTCTGAGCTGTCGCGGGATATGAGTTGATCAGGTGGAGGCACAACTGTGACCATTTCCATGTCGGGTTGGCTGCTTTGTCAAGACTGCCTGTTATGTAGTCCTTGCTTGCTTTTAGAACACTCTGACTGTTGGTTTCATTCCATTCAAGGCGCTTGAGGTTTTCTGTATGAATTCCCTTGTAAGTTGAGGGAGCCGCTTTATGAAGTTCCGAGTTTGCGGTAAGAGTGATGACCTGGGGCCTATGGTCGCTTTCGGGCCGTGGGTGGATGCAAAAACAGTTCAATTTGAACAGTAGTTCAAAATTGAAGATAGTGAAATCTAAGTAAGATTTTTTTCTTCCGTTCGACCAGGTCCAGTTTGGGGGTGAATCGCTTGTTGTCCTTCCGTTCACTACTAGGTAGCCTGCATTATAGAATCTAGTCACGGAGAGCTCACCTAATATGTTTGGGGCTTGCTTCAGGGGTTTGGATTGAGTCGTAGCCTCAATAATATTAGTCATGTCTGGCCCTTCCGTGTCTGCTGCAATCCCCTGGAATAGATTTGTGTTGAAATCTCCGGTAAAGATGCGGTCCGAATTGGGATATTCAGTAGCGATGTCATTCATGATTTCGCACAGTCGGACCAGGTGGTCTTTTTTTGTATGGGTGCAGGGGTTGATATACACATTGACAAGGAGAATTGAACGCTGCCTCCCAGAGGGATTGATTTTAACCCCAAGTAACCAGTCTTCTTTGAGGGGGATTTGGTTGAGAGCGCCTTTTAGATTATTTGTGATGTATGTGGACAGGCCACCTTTGGGGTGGCCAAATCGGTTGTCCCTGAGAGCTGGTTTCCAGAACTCGATGTATCCTTCTATGGGACAGCCCTCTGTCGCCCAAGTTTCCTGTAGGGCGATTGCTGTATGTTTGCACAGAAAAGCCATAGTGTCTTCATTTGAAGTTTTTTGTTGAAGTCCACTGATATTCCATGAGCACAGTGAGAATGGAGACTGTCCCTGTTTGGTATATCTTTTGTGCCATGTATCCGCTGCTGTAAGGGGTTTTCTGGCGGAATTGTGTATTTCTACAAGTATTTCCCCTAGAGGCGGTCAGTTTGAATGTTTTGATGACAGGATTGCTGGCAACCACCCCCAGTTGTAATTAGCTTCTTCGTTGATCCCAACTTTTTCGGGCCCTTTTGATTTGACGTCGGCCCCTGAAGCGTTTTTTAAGACCGAGTAGGGTCTTGCGCCTCCTGTTGTTTTAGATGTTGACAGGTAGCTGGGTGAAGTCGGCCTTGTTAACAGGGAGGTGGGATACCCGGGGATGGAATAAGGATACACTCTAATTCCCCAGTTCGGCAGTGTCGGCTTCTGTTCAAGAAAGGCTCCTACCCAGCTGGGCGATGAGAAAGTCACCACAGTGGCCTCAGAGGGTTGATTTCCTCGTGGGGAGAGGAATTCGATGGATTCAATATTGTTCGTGGCCAGTCCGGCTAGACTCGGTATTCCTTCTGCTAATTTTAGCAGATTAGATCTGTTGAGAATGTCATGCCGACCTTTTGATTTATATTCAGGGGCCAATAGAATCTGATGGCAAGGTGGAACAGTATTGGTTGACTCCGGGACACCTGTGGGCTTAGTCTTGGGATTTTCGACTGTCCTGTCTGGATTGGTTTCATATAACTGTTGTGACAGTCGTTGTGGAGACCTTGTCAAGTGTGAATTTTGACTGGTCGCAGCTTTAGGGTCGTTGCAAATAGTTTTGGAGTAATTGATTCTTGGTTTTCTTTTCCCGGGGAAGTGAGAGCCATCGATGGACTAGAGTTTTCTGATGTCGTCTCTGGTGTCGTCCTAGGCCTTATTGTACTTGCCGTGTCTGTGCTCACCCTTAAGAATTCTGTGTGATCCCTGCCCACGGCTGTTTCTGGAGCCATTATTTGTTTGCTTCGGGCCTTTGGGCTGTTTGCAGATTCTTGGGTGGGTTTTTCCGGAGTGACCCCCTTGAGGGTGGTTGTTAGCACTGCAACACTGTTTATGACGGGGGATCTTTTGTTTTCAGCTTTTTTACAGATAGGGAAGAGTTCCCGGTGGTCAATGTTGGTGTTTATCCTTAGTTTTTTTCTGGCTTTGCGCTGGCGTTTGCGCTCTCTTTTGCTGCATGGTAAAACTGGCCCCCGATGGGCCACCGCTGTTAGGTCACTTTGAGAAATGGGGCTGTATGGTTGCACAGGCTCGAGGTGATCTTGCCTAGTAGTGGGTCCGGTTGGTGGCGATGACGGGCCGTTTTCTGCCGTTAGGTTTGATTTTGAATGGGCGCCCTGAGTGTGACCGTTCAGCTTCAATTGGCCAGTGGTTGTTCCTATGTTTGGAGCCTCGCCTTCTTTTAGGTTTATGTTCTGCTTGACAAGAGGTTCATTAGGTTTAAAGTGATCTTGCTGTGAGGGGGATGACGGTTTGGTGGGAACGTTTCCTCCTCTCAACAACTTTACTTCCCTTATGACTGTGGTTAGGCATTCTGGGAGTAGAGAAAGAGAATCTATAATTGGGGAACAGCAGCAGGTTGATTCGGCGAGGTTCGTAGAGGCTTGCGCCCGTAAAATTAGGGCATTGAGTTTATCCAATTTACTGTCGATCCCAGACATGAATAGGGCCTGAGTATTTAATAGGTCGACCTGCACCTAAAGTTTTATTGAATGGTAATTGAGTGCATTAACTGTTTGCTGCAGGGTTTGTAAAAGTTGTGGCCAAGCGCTGGTCCCGATGTTTTCTTCAGTGTTTTGTTTTTCGTTTGGGATCGAGCTGGACCTGGGTGAATTCTCAGACGTCTTGGAAAAAAGGGACAGGTCCGTCATAAACTGATCGTTCTGAGCAGGCAATGCTGGGTGGCTTTGATGTGTATCCTTTGTGTGTCCAGGTGGCGAGAAGATCATGTACGGGGGGCTCAAAGCTAGTGGTGCTGTTGGTGCTGTTGTGAAGATTGTTGTTTGTGAGGTTGGGGACTGTTGGCTGCTATTGGAGTACTCGGGGTTGGCTTGCCTATGAATTAATGCCGTCGTTGTTTGATAATGGGAGGCCACAAGAGGCGTGGTCGTGGCCACTGCATGAGTTGCCGTGGATTGGGGCGGCATTATTTGGTCCTCAGTTGGGCACGTAGGGTTCTCCAGTTGGGTTTGTAGCGCTTGAGAGGGTAGGCGGTCCTCTACTGGAGACACTGAAAGCTTGTCCAATGGGAGGTGGTCAAGTTGAAAGTTTTTGCTATTTTGGACATTACAGGAGGACCCGAATATATAAACCTCTGGTGGCTCGATTGCCCTCGAGGTGTCAGGTGCCCGATGGTGCGCTGGGGCCAAGTTATGCGACCCGGATTGGGCCAAGTTAATCGAGCCTGGTTGCACCAGAGGAGTAGTGGTTAATGCCTCCGAAGACTGTACTCTTTGTTGGGGTGATTCCACGAACTTAGATGACGTTTTTTTAAAGAAGTCCCTTATGCTTAGCGGTTTTTGTGTGTTTAAAATGTGGCCGGCATTGACCGAGACCTCTGCAGCGTCAGGTAGTGTCGCTTTCCTTTTTTTTTGTGCTGTGTACTTTCTCACCTTTCCTGATCTCATTGTCCCCGGAGGCTTTGGGCTAGGGCTCTTCTTGTTTCTCTCGGCCCAGCACCAATAGTATTTGTCACGGCTTTATTACAGCAGCAATTTTTTCAAAGTTATAGCTTCTGATTTCTGGCTTTCTGGAACTTTGTGCAGGTTTAAACTGCGATGTAAGGCGTTAGACGTTAGACGTTAGTGGGACACGGCCAGTCTCCGACAACAAGCTCTCTCTTATGTTATAACGGCTATTATGGCTGTTGTAGGGCTGTTTGACCTGGGTGTGCAATGGAGCTCGGGCTGGCGTCAGCTGGTAAACCGCTGTTAATTTATTTTTAGTTAGTTGGTTTTATTAGTGTAGTTATTTGTTGTTTGTAGTCTTTGGCTACGGGGGGCGCAGTGGAGCAGGCGTGGCTGGGCTAGGCAAGGCTTGGCTGGACTCTACACCTCCTCTTCCTTATGCTGGTCCTCAATCACCGCGCTCAGCCGTTGATTCAATCCCCACTTTCACCCGCTTTTGCCACCTGATCCCTGGCCCCTCATGCAACTGGGGGGGGGGGACCCTTGAGAGCCTCGAGTTGCAGCGTGTGTTTTCTGGTGGGCGTTGGCGGTGAGCACTGTTCCCTATCAGCTTTTCTCAATTAGCTGCAGCGGCGCTCTGCTAACATACAAGCAGCACCACTCAGTGAGTCAATGTGCTCCCCGCAGCACCCCCCGCGGCTCTCCCTGCGGCTCTCACCGGTTCTCTGCCGCAGCGGGAGCAGGTCTCGAGCTCATCACTCGTCTCCGGTGTCGGCTCTCGGCTTAAGACCGCTGTGGGTGACGTGTTCGCCCCTCGTCACACGTCGCATGAGAGCCACCGCTATGGATTTCTCTTTTAGCCTCTTCGGCCCTGCTCACGGCGGCTGCAGATGGGGTTTGACTATGGGTCCCGGACCGTTCGCAGACCGCTCTTGCTCCACACCACCACTATAGCGCCGTTCTGCTGTCTGCTTGCTCGCTGCTCTCTGCTCTCTAGCTGCTCTCTAGCGCCACCTCAGTTGATGATATATTGATAAAAAGTGCTTTTGCTAAACGTTTTATTGGAAAATGTCTTCATTCATGTAGTGCCCGCCCGAGTCCTGGATGTCTAGCGATACCAGGCCATATACACTGATTCAATCTCGGACTCAAACAACTTGTCGACACCCCCACCCACTTAGCCGGACACACGCTCGACCCTATCTTCACCTCCAGCAAACACATCTCCTTCGATCACACCTCAGCTCTTCACTGGACGGACCACAGCTGCGTCCACTTCAGCTACAAAAAGACCACAACTCAAAACCCCCCACAACCTATTCCTCGAAGAAACTGGAACAAAATCACCACCGACCAACTCACCACATCACTCAACCGAAACCCTCCTGCCATTTCATCTGACCCAAACCAAGCCGCCACCAAACTCACACAATGGATCACCCACAGCGCTGACGAATTAGCACCCTTGAAAAACCACCAGATCAAACAAGGTAGCAAAAAGGCTCCCTGGTTCAACGATGAGCTTAAAAAATCCAAGAAGTTATGTCGCACCCTCGAGAAAACCTGGAGAAAAAACCCAACCACTGACAACATGACCACCTTCAAGGACGCCACCCGCAAATACCACCAATTGATCCGATCCACCAAGAAATCAGCATTCAAGGATCGACTCGACAACAACGCCAACAACAGCAAAGAACTATTCAACATCGTCAAAGAATTTACCAACCCCACCGCCGGCACCAACGACATCACCCCCTCCCAAAACCTCTGCGACTCTTTATCCTCTTTCTTCCACAACAAAATCTCCGACATACATAACAGCTTTAAAAACCAGTCCGAAGAACAGTCCACTCCACCCACATCCAAACCAAAACAGCTCTCTAACAACCTTTGCGCCTGGAACCCAATCACTACTGAAGACACCATCCGCCTGATGAACTCCATCCACTCAGGTTCTCCGACCGACCCATGTCCCCACCACATCTTCAACAAAGCAGACTCCATCATCGCACCCCATCTCCGCGATGTCATCAACGGCTCCTTCAACTCCGCTACCTTCCCGGAAAGCTGGAAACATGCCGAACTCAGCACCCTCTTGAAGAAACCCACAGCAGACCCCACTGAACTTAAGAACTACCGCCCCATCTCACTCCTCCCATTCCCCACCAAAGTCATTGAGAAAGCCGTCAACAATCATCTCGCCACCTTCCTCGAATCCAACAACTCCCTCGACCCCTCACAGTCCGGCTTCAGAACCAAACACAGCACCGAAACGCCCTCATCGCAGCTACAGACGACATCCGAACGCTACTGGACCACGGAGAAACAGTAGCCCTCATCCTACTTGACTTCTCCGCCGCCTTCGACACAGTCTGTCATAGCACCCTCATACAACGCCTCAGCAACATCGGAATACAAGGAAAAGCTTTGGACTGGATCATCTTGTTTCTCGCTGGAAGAACCCAGAGAGTCCGCCTCCCCCCATTCAAATCATAGGCCACCAAAGTCATCTGCGGCGTACCACAAGGATCATCTCTCAGTCCCACCCTCTTCAATGTTTACATGAGTCCCCTCGCATCCATCGCGAGACAACACAACCTAAACATCATCTCCTATGCAGACGACATAGAAGACCCAAACACCGCCAAAACCAACCTACACGAAGGAATGAAAGAAGTAGCCGAATGGATGAAGAACAGCCGTTTAAAACTAAACTCTGACAAAACGGAAGTCCTCATCTTAGGATCATCCCCCTCTGCCTGGGACATCTCATGGTGGCCACCGGCCCTGGGTACAGCACCCATACCTACAGATCACGCACGTAACCTGGGCTTCATCCTAGACTCCTCACTCTCGATGACCAAACAAGCCAATGCTGTCTCATCTTCTTGCTTCAACATCCTACGCATGCTCAAAAAAATCTTCCGTTGGATCCCCACCAAGTCAAGAAAGACAGTCACCCACGCACTGGTCACCAGCCGACTGGATTATGGAAATACTCTTTACGCCGGAACCACAGCCAAACTACAGAAAAAACTCCAACGCATCCAAAACGCCTCAGCCAGACTCATACTGGACATCCCCCGTCAAGCTCACATTTCCGGTCACCTGAAGGAACTCCACTGGCTCCCCGTCAACAAGAGAATAACGTTCCGTCTCCTCACCCACGCACACAAGGCCCTCTACGACCTAGGACCCGAATGCCTCAACACACGACTGTCCTTCTACAAACCCACCCGCCAACTACGATCATCCAATCAAGCCCTCGCCGCAATTACGCGCATCCACAGATCCAACATATGAGGCAGATCCTTCTCCTACTTAGCAGCCAAAACCTGGAATTCTCTCCCCACTCACCTCCGCCTTACACAGAACCAGCCCTCCTTCAGAAAGCAGCTTAAAACCTGGCTATTCGATAAATAATACCCCAAGCGCCTTGAGACCCTCTTGATGAGTGGTGCCCTATACAAATTCCTGAACTTGAACTTGAACATGATGCTGAGGGAGCCCTCTATGGCTCAAACCAGCCAATCAGATACAAGCCAGTGGCTCTCTGATTGTGCGGTAGCAGTGTCTGGGAGACGCATTGCGTGCAAATTACCTTTCTCGTTGTAGTATTGCCATTATTGAAATAAAAGTGGACATGCCACTCCCAAATAGCAATGCCACTGCAGCAGTAGTAGTGGCAGTTCTTTCATGCAAAACATGAAACAATTTGGTCACTGCCTAGTCTTAAAAACAAGCATTTGTAATGCAACAGGTCTCACATTTTAGAAACTTTGACCTATTGGTATTGTAAATGACAATGCCTTTTTTTATGGGTTTTTTTAAACACATAAATAAAAGGGATTGTCATTTACAATGCCAATAGCTCAAAATCTAGCAATTGCGAGACCTATTGCATTGCAAATGCTTGTTGGTTAGTAGCTTTCAGGGCAACACGGCCATCCAGTATCGTACCACTACCACAACAAATGTCCCCTTTATAAGCAGTAGGAGTCTGATTGCCATGGGGTACTACATTATGTAAGTAAATTCTAGTTTGACAACTTTTAGAAAAGGGATTTGAGTAACATAACTTTGAGATGTGCACAAAGGTTAGGGAGTTTCATTTCTCTGCACTGGTGTCAGAAATGCAGAGAACCTAACGCTATATGCATATGTCCCACGTAAATCTATAACACATCTTAACCCCATGATACACAGTGGCAGGGGGCCCACTTAAGGCAACATCGGAAAGCGGTCTCCCAAAAAATCTGAATATGTCAATTTACCAAAACTGAACCACACCAGGTCGCCTGCCTTTGCCTCTCAGGGACAGCTGCCTAAGTGCTTCATGCAAACACTATTTGCACATCGAATGTGAAATAATCTGAATGGCTTCCTCATTTAAACACAGAATGGTTTTGTCTCCTATGAGACTCCCAGTTGTTCGCCTACTTGGGGGTGATTAAAGCTGCTGCGGCTTGCGGTGCTGGATGGCTTGCCCGTATAGTTGCATCTCTGGCAAGCTGTTATTCTAACCATAAAAAGTAAACAGAAGGCACTTTTAAGAACTGCGTCCAGCTACAAACCTGGAGCCACAGGCCTGAGGCAGAGAGGCTGCTGAAAAAAGACAGCAATGTGGCAGGGTGGTGCCTCTCATTGTACGCGTGCTCCATGCACTCTGGGGTAGTACGGTTCAGATCCTTTTTAAACAAATAAAAACTTCAAAAGTCCGGGGAGTGTTTATAATGTTGCCTCTTCCATAGCTGTGCTTGTAGCTTGTGGCCCTGATAACTAATAATGTGGTTGGTGTTGGTGAGGGAGGGGGTAGCAGTAATGGGACAGAAAAAAAGTAAGGCCTGGTGGGGGTCAAAGGTTGAAGAAAAGATTTTTTTTTTTTAAAGGCGCAAGCGAGAATGGAAAGAATGACAACAGATCGGTGCGGGGCCTAAGCCAAGAACACTACACAGGGGAAAAGCGCAACATGTTATTGTGTTTTGGTTTCTTCAGTATATTTATGTAAACTACCATCATGCTTTTCATTCCAGCAGGGATTTTGCACCAACGAGTATGTTCTTCCCGTTTGGAAAAGAGGCTTTTTTTAACTAAAAATGTTCAAATTGGTCCACTTTTGTATGTACCCCTGAAAAAAGTATTGTTCCAAAGCAAGAGGATGGCAAATATTGTGTGCCCACAAATCATCCCCTGGGCTGTTCCCAAATGTGGACACAAAAGTGTGCAAAGTACATTTTACAAGTGTTCAACTTGAGTGTTCTAGTGTGTGCTTGTGTTGTTATGTGTACAGCAGGGAGAGAGTGGCTCAATCTTGTACAGGGGTCAGTCGATTTCAGTTGTAAAAGGAAGGATACACCCAGCCTCATTTGACCACATGCCAATTTGTATTGAGAAGAGAGGGGACAGCTCATCTGACAACCACCCTCCCCCACAGACTCACACCCCCCTCCTACACCCCTTACCCGGCCTCACTGCTACAAAAGGCTATCCAGCTGTGCTAACAATAAAATGGGGTCCATAGGACCAAGCCAACAGGCAGCCATTCTATGGGCTTTTAATCAGTGTAGAGTTCTTATAGCATATGCTCTGCATCTCTTAGCTTATAAGAAAATGTGTTTGTTATCCTCCTTTTCCCTCAGGAAACCTATAAAAACAAGACGCCGATAGTAATCACTAAGAACTACAGGATTAATATTTCAGGAATGTGCCCAGCCCTTTATGCATTTTGTTCATGGTGCCGTTTATTAGTGTGTAGTACGTTACAAATAGATGGCGCCAAACACTGAACTTCTCTCTGCTGTGCCCAAGTTCCGAAACTCTACTAAACAAATAAAAATAACCTTTGCTGTTATGTCCCATAACTGACAACTTGTATTTTATAAGAAGATAACTTGCTGTTGACAGTCTGAAAATCGTGAACTTTGTTGCACGAATCGCACTCCAGCTTCTTCCATAGTAATTGAATTGTCTCGAGGCACTTAATAATCATGTCAATAGTGCTACACAAAGGCCGGTGACATAAACCAATGTAACATGAGGTAACATGTATATCGTGATCTTCACGCAAAATATTTGAACACAATTTATCAGCCTTGCCAGGTTTTGAACTTGTGACCTGCAGGTCAGTCAGACGTAGGCGGCAACGCTTAACTCAATGAGCCCTAATTATGATAGTGCTTTGCCTTTGCACTTCTGCTAATGTGAAAGCCTAAAAAAATATATTTACAATGCTATAGGTCTTGCATTTAAATGCAAGATCTATGGCATTACAAACAAATGGCCGCCATTGTCCTGGCTGCTTCGAAAGGGAAAGCGGGCATGGCCCACTGAATGTAAGCAAAGCATGTAGTCGTGCTTAACACCTTCGCTGCGGCGGCTATTCCATCGCAGCGCTAAGGGGGCGGGGCGGCCGTGCGGCGCGCCCATGCTGGTGACGGAACCGCTCCGTCACCAGCCTCGGTTGAGCTGTGCTCATGACGGAGTGGTTCGGTCATGGCCCCGCCCGCTCAATGGAACGCCCAGCGCAGGCGCGGAATCCGCTCCGCGCAGGCGCCGCGAGCGGGCCATGACGGCCGTCATCAGCATCGAAGGAGTTAATGTAGGAGAATCTCAATGAAGAAAATACAAAGTAAAGGGGCAAGTAGCCATGGGAGGTTACAATTGAAGGCATGGCTGTAGTAAGGAGGGACTAACTAGCCTATTTAGGAATCAGAAGCCAGCATTTACGAAGGTCAAAGACACAAGCCAATGAAAAATATGGGAGGGGGAGTAGGCTGTGCTTCTCTCTGTACTGTACTACAACAGATGATCGCCAGAGCAGCCCTTGCGCACTGGCTCAGGCTCGACCTAACAAGCATCATTTAAGTCCCAGTGGTGTAAAAATACGTCCGGCGCTGAATCCTGCAAAACATCTGCTCAAGTTAGACACTGCTTCGGTGTAATTCTCTCCTCTTAGCGTCCAGCTCTTTCCGCCGGAGCTTTAAAGGCTCACTTGTACCTGGTGGATATTTTATGCAATGTCACATAGGAAGCTCAGAAGGTATCATGAGAGTTTTCCAAGAATTCTATACCGAGCTTTACACTCAAGACAATGCCCCCCCCAGAGTTAATAGAGCAGTTTGTTAACAGTTGCTATACGGGACATGCTATGGAGGATATTCAAAGAGAGGAATTGGAAGCCCCAATCATGATGCTAGAACTTGAGACAGCTATTAAAAGTTTAGCCTTGGGCAAAGCTTCGGGCCCTGATAAACTGCCATTAGAGTTATATCTTAAACTGTTTCCAATCATTAAAAATGATATGCTAGAGACATTTATAGCTGCCCAGTCAGGACATCCACCGCCATCATGGGACGACGCTACTATAGCGGTCTTTAAGAAAAAAGATAAGCCCTCATATCTGCCTGGTTCATATCGGCCTATATCGCTTATTAATGTCGATGTCAAAGTCTATTCTAAAATTCTTGTGAACCGGCTGATCTGTGTGGTTCCTGGAGTGGTTTCTAATCAACAGCATGGATTCCTACCTGGGCGGGATACAACTAATCACATTCGTCGAGTCATTACAGCCCTGGACTACGCCGAGACGACGCATAAGAATATAGGTTTAGTATTTTTAGACGCAGAAAAGGCGTTTGATCGCATCTCATGGCCGTATTTATGGGCTGTCATGACTAAAGTCGGGTTTGGACCTCGATATCTGCAGGCCATCCAGGTTATGTATAGGCATCCAAGGGCACAGATCTCTATGTCTGGGCAACTTTCAGGGTATGTAAATATTAGTTGTGGTACACGTCAGGGTTGTCCCTGTTCACCACTCTTATTCGCTATATACATTGATCCACTGCTACAGGCGTTAACTACATCACCGCATATACCATCTATGATGCTTCCGGGGGGCAGCGTGCGTGTGCTAGCGTATGCAGACGACATTGCAGTTGTAACACCAGACCCGGAAGCTGCAGTTCCCGAGATTGAAGCTATAACTAAAGAGTTTGGTCGGGTAGCAGGGTATAAACTCAATATCTCAAAAACACAAATTGTATGCACTCCAGGATTATGCCCTAATGATAGCCGAGCGACCCTAGAAGCTAAGTACCTCGGTTTTAAAGTCAGACTATCCCTTCACGATCTGGTTATGGTCAAGTGGACCGATATTATACGATCAATAAAACAACAACTAGAGAAACTCGAATGTTTACATTTATCTATGGTGGGACGACGCAATGTGCTTAAAATGTCCATACTCCTTAAAGTACTGTATTTCTTTAGGTCAGTACCACTTGAGGTACCACCCCTAGAAGTGCGGAAACTTCAAGCAACGGTTGAAAGATTCATATGGGGATGGAAATCCCCACGTCGGGCATCTAAATTTATGACACTTCCTATGTTGAGGGGAGGCTGGGGTGTCCCAAACTTTGTATTATATTATTTGTCTTGTTTGCTACAGAATATTAAGTTTGCTGTAAATGGGATTGACCCACCTCAATTTGAGGACCCTGATAGCTTTTACTTATTACTTGGCCCACAAGCACGACAGATGCTTCTTCGTTTTTACGAACCTAGTTACTACAAGAGAACCAAATTTAAGTTGGTGTTCACTGCTTTTAAGGGTTGGCGTATGATTAGCAAAATTATGCATTTGCGTCGCATTAACTATCATACTCCTTGCGACTCCCCGGAACTGCTACCATCTGTATTTTGGGACTATAGAATGCATATTTGGGGTTAAAAAGGCTTAAAAATGGTTGGTTCGTTGTTTAAAGATGGTGTAATGTCATCCTTTCAAGAGCTTAAAGATACCTATGCAATCCAACAGAACGATTTTTTTAAGTATCTACAGTTACGGGACTTTATTTTCAAACATTTAAATTCAATACCTATCCTGCCTAATGGGCTATTGGCAATACTTAATAAACCGACACGGATCGGTATTATATATAACTATCTACTCAAATTACATCAGGATGACCTTGTGCTGCAGGAGTCCAAATGGTCGATGAGGCTAGCTACTAGCTCTGTACCCTTACAAGATTCTATTAATACCGCGGCTGACATTATTCTATCGGCGAATTTACGTTCTCAGCACTACAAAACTGTATTTAATCTTTACCATACTCCTGCAAAAATGGCAAAGTGGGGCAACAGTTATAAAGGGAAATGTTTTAGATGCCAAACTAACATGGCTGACATTGTTCATATATTTGCTGATTGTAGTGCGCTAAATCCATTTTTCGCATCCATTGTACAATTTCTCTCAAATGTTTTAAAAACTGATGTCATAATCTCCAGGGAAATGATTATCTTTGGTTTATCTAGTGACCTGGATGTGTTCTTATCGTATCGCAAGTACAGATATTTGCTATTCATGGTGATGGCAGTTGCTCGCCTTTGCATTGCCTCAATGTGGTTGAAACCGGAAGCTCCAGCTTATGAGATGTGGAGAGCAAAATTTTACAATGTGTTCTACTTGGAATACAACCTATATTGTACTAAGTCAATTAAGAGAAAGCAAAGGGGGCTCAAGGTCTGGCAGGCGATGATTGATCATATGGGGGTTGAGGAATGATGTTTGTATGTATCGAGACCAATGAAGGTTTACACTGTAGCGTAATACCAATATTGTTTTATATTTGGTAATACTCACTTATTGTACTGTTTTTTATTTATTTATATAGTCTCTATTGTTTCCCCCTGTTTTTTGGAAGTGTATAACTGTATAACTGTATTATGAATATGAAATGATATCGGTTTTGAACTGAACCAATAAAAAAAAAAAATTTAAAAAAAGGAAGCTCAGAAAGATGGAGTTACCATCTAATCTCACATGGTAATCTTATTGTCTTGAGTGGACACGACACAAAACAATGCGTCATTGTTCTAGCACTTGAACCACATTAAAACAGCAGGGCCACTGGACATGCACTTGTTTCTTCTGCTGACTGTTACATTATTTGTTGTGTGCACTAGCTCTTCATTCGTTATTGCTCTCTGGAGCTTCCTCTTTTATTCTTCCAACTGTCGGTCAATCGTCAATTCGTTTCATGTATTTGAAAATGCTACAGGTTAAACATTCTTTCAAAATGGGACAATAGTGCCATCAAGTGATGATATGGCAGATTGCAACGTTTACGTACATTTTGTACGAATTCTGTAAACGAACAGAGGGAGGTGAAAGGGGCATGAGCCTCAGGCTGAAAACACAACCTGATGGTCCCACCCCCTGACACCCTGCGACGGATTTGAATCTCCCCACTGCCCATAGCCTGCCCTTTCCATGGCATCCTTCACATGGCCAGAGCAGGAGAGCGTTAATCAGCACATAAGTGGGTTTTCCATGCGTAATTTGAAACAGAGAAAAATGGGGACACCGTTATTCCCCATTTCGTGAATATTCATTTGGATTAGCCGGATTTAAGTATATGGATAACACCCCGAAATATTATTTCTGGCCATACGAAACCTAAGCATCAAAATCCAACTTACCTGAATCGGAGGTACGGTCTTTTCGGTTGATGCTATTACCCCAGTACAGTTCATACCTGTGAATCTATATACTTAAAGAAAATGACATGAACACAGAGCTTCCACGGCCACAAGAACGCAGAATCATGGCAGAACATATCATCATAAATTTAAATGCAGTAGAGACCTCCAAAATATTGAACCAATTTTACTTTATATTGTATTCCCTCTCGACTTATCCAAGTAGGGTGAATCCATCAGTAATGGCAGTTCCAACATGAATGGATAATAGTAAAATAGCATGATTTTAATTACTTTTTAGTGCAACTGCACCCTTGAAAAAAACAACTTCTAGAAGGAGGCAATCAAAGATACAAACTCTGTACATAGAAGTCTTTAGGTGCAATCACCATCTCAGTATTATCCAACAACGCACAAACACACCAACGGGTATGTATCAAGTATTGCAAAGGAAAGCCCAACAGGGGCGGCTCTAGGCTCATGGTGGCCCTAGGCAGGGAGCGTAGGTAGGGGGCACTGGAAGAGGGGGTCCGGGCGGGGCGGAGCACGGAGGCCAGTGAAGAAGGGGGGTTCGGGTGTTTGGAAGCAGAACAGAGTCGGAGGCCGCCAAAACCCTGCCAGGGGCCGCCACGCAAATATGTATCCATCCTCAGAGGATTATTATATTAAGGATATATATTGGCGTGGTGGCCCCTGGGGTTTGGTGGCCCTGTGCAGGTGCACAGCTTGCACATGCCTAAGGCCGCCCCTGAGCCCAGGCATCACTTTACTAAAGCTTTGGGGCAGCGGAAGTGAGGCCACATCACCGCTAGATGATCTAACAGGAAGTAGTCTCACATAACCTTTGGCCTTGATCATAACCAGCCGCCCCGTCAGTTTAGACTGAGGTGCCACGCCCCACCCTTTTCCTGGCAAGAAGAGTGTCTGTCAGGCTGAACACAGGGTAGCCTGACGAATACTCTTCTTGTTCAGGTCATCATTTTTGATGAGTGATTTAAGATGTAAGAAGGATGCAGGTGGTACCGGCGCCCTGGACTTTTGGCCTTGTTGGCAGATTTCAACACCAACAACCATAACATTAACCTTGTTGACAGCTTTCAACACCAAAAACCATAACAAACTACCCAAAGTACTCCATCAAGGAACTAGGGCTCTCACCGTTTTGGAAACAAAATTGGTGACCCCTGTGGGCCAGGAGTGGGGCTACTGTGAAACTAGGGACATACCCTTGTGTGCCAGCAACGACCGAGACCCTGTGTGCCAGGAGGGCCACTGTGAAACTAGGACCATCGACCTTGTCCCAGGGGAGTCGGTGACTCTGTTTGTCAGGAGGAGGGCAACCGTGAAGTCAGGGTGTCACCCTGGATCGTTGTGACAAGGCAGCTATGAAGAACTGTTTCCAATTGCCACAGGAACCACGGAGAGAACATCTGACACCAACTTAGAAAGTACAAAGACTGAAAAGGCCGAATACATTATGTAGTAAAGCTCATTAGAGGTTGCACCCACAGCATCAGGAGATTGGAGCCCACAAAGATGTAGCTCGGTCCTCCTGCAATAGACGGCTGATATCAGGTGAGGCAAGATTGTTGTAGGCTGTCAAGCCTGATGGGGACTTGGGCGAACTGCTAAACTATATCCTTTTACAATGGGGAATAGCTAGACTCATTAGAAGGGAAAGAGGGACTTGGGGATACCACTCAATACTATCCTAGCAGGCTGACCTTTGGAGAATGTGGCTACTGTTTAGTGTGTTGTTTCTATGCTCTGTGTGATTGTAAGGAAATGCATCTTTTTTTGCATGACCACCCCAAAGGTTTGTACTGATGCTGCTGGTGTTTCGACTCAGAGTGCACTGCGGCATGCTAACCAGACCTCACTGCTAGTGCTCTACCCTTAAAGATAAATGTTTGTCTGGGCTACCCAATTGTTACTTACATATAAGGGTTATGTTATGTTGTAGCTAATTTATATAGCGCACGTACACCAGGTTTGTTTCTTGGCGCTGCTTGGGAGGGTGATGGGTGGTAAGTTTATTCACGTGATTACTCGAATGCTTGTTCCTACCCTCACAGGTGTTCCCGGTGAGGACTCTAGCAGGTTCCACGCCTGGATGTCATCGATAGGGGAGGAACTGCTTCCAGCTGGCCACCCAACTGGTTTAAGTAAAAGAAAACCCCATAGAGATCCCTGGTTCTCGAAAGAACTAGAAGAACTCCACCTGCACTCCAAGCAGTTGGAATGCAGATGGAGAAGGGGTTATGAGGAATCCGATTGCCTGATTTTCAAAAAATTTAGGAAAAAATATCATGCAGCCATTAAATTAGCAAAAAAATCTAATTTTCATACTCAAATCACCAGGGCAAAGCATAACCAAAAAGAGATCTTTACAATCATAAAATCATTCACTGACCCCAAGGGGGTGCATGCTGAAATCCCTCCCTCCCAGAAGTTATCCGAAGACATCGCAACTCACTTCAAAGAAAAAATCAAGGCAATTCAAAAGAACTTTGTGACCCACGACCCTCTGGGGCCTTTGGAGACAAAGGGAACCCCGAATGGGGAGGGCAGTGTTGACCTCCAAATATTTAAACCAGCCACTTTCTCCCAGACCAAGGAAGCAATCCTGTCATGTAAATCTGGCTCCCCTTTGGATGCGTGTCCTCCATTGCTCCTGTATCATATAGTTGACATCGTTGGTCAGGTGATAAATGAGATTGTCAACTCATCATTAGCCACAGGGACAGTCCCAGACGAATGGAAATACGCTATAGTGAAACCTCTAAAGAAGAAATCAAACGTCGACCCCTCAGATCTCACAAATTATAGACCTATATCTCTGCTACCCATTTTGGGGAAAATTACAGAGAAAATTGTTTACAAGGAGCTCTCCAACTACTTAGAAGCAACACACACCTTTCATTCCCCCCAATCTGGTTTCCGACCAAAATACTCCACCGAGTCGGCATTACTGGAAATATGAGATACCATCAAATTAATTTTGGATGAGGGCAAGAGGGCGGTGCTGATTCTTCTAGACCTGTCAGCAGCGTTTGACTCGATCTCACATAAAATCTTGCTTAACAGACTAAGACCGTGTGGCATATTAGATCAGGCCCTGGCATGGATCACATCTTTTTTGACAAACAGGACACAATTAATTGCGCTGGGACCTTTCATGTCATCTGTACACGTTATCACCACAAGGGTGCCACAGGGGGCTTCTTTGAGTCCTCTGCTGTTTAATGTATATATGGCCCCTCTTGTCACTCTGATCTCTAATTATGGGAACGCAGCTGGAGAAGGGGTTCACGCCATACACCGATGATATGCAATTGATCCTTTCCCTGGATAAGACCACTACCAATGTAGGGGCAAACTTTAAAGCCTGTCTGACGGCCGGGTTGCAATGGATGAGTGAAAACCATCTCTGTTGCAACACCAGCAAGACAGAAATCTTGCCGATACGGAAAGGAAATGCCTTTTGTCCAAACGATTGGTGGCCAGACGACACTACAGCACCACCATCAACGGTAGAAATGGCCAAAAACCTAGGCCTGTGGTTTGACTCTGCTCTTCCCTTCAAGCCCCACGTCTTGAAACTGACTGGGACCTGTTTTGGTTACATAAAAACCTTGAGGAAATTCTTTAATTTGATTCCCGTAGTAGCCAAAAAGACGGTAGCAATGGCCCTCATATCATCCAGACTGGATTACTGTAATAGCCTTCTTGCAGGAATTAACAAATCTATCCTGAGGAGACTTCAAGTAGTCCAGAATGCAGCGGCCAGGCTGATTTTAGGATTACCACGCAGGACGTGGGCCTCGACTGCATTGAAGACCCTTCACTGGCTCGCGGTCTGTAAGAGGGTCCTATTCAAACTCCTATTGACAACTTTCAGAGCCCATTGTCACCTAGACACAGGACATCTTTCAGCAAGATTTAGGCCTTACATTAACACAAGAACATTAAGGTCAACCACGGCCAACCTGCTCAGTGTCCCAGCATTTCGGGTAGTCACCAGAGGTGGAAGATCAGCGATCGTCTTGGGAGCTAAAGCCTGGAACAAAATGCCTAATGAGCTCAGAGCCATCGAACATGAGGGGCAGTTCAGAAAGCAGCTAAAGATGTGGATCTTTGGTCTACCACTGGCCTCTTGCCAAAAGCTCATTTAGACTCTTGTCACCCACTCGACCTGTTGTTGATAGCGCCAGGAGACTCCCTGAGGAGTGGCAGTTAGCGGCGCTTTATAAATTCTCCTTTCATTTCATTGTCTAAAGAGCCATGTTTTTTTTAAGTTTGAGGAAGGTCATGATGTCTGTGCAGGATCTGATCTCTAGGGGCATGAAGTTCCAGTATCTTAGGCCCAGTGTGGAGAACCTGGATCCTCCGAATCGTTTCTGTTTAAAAGAAGGTGTTGTCAAAAGGTGCAAGTGGGCGGATCTCAGATTGCGGGTTGGATTATATCTGTTGATCATGCTGTTAATGAATTTGGGGTTATTGCCATTAAAGGATTTAAAGATGATAAATCCCATCTTGAAGGCACATCTCTGTGATATAGAGAGCCAGTGTAGTTTTTTCAGAAGGGAAGAGACGTGTTGGCGTTTGTTTTCCTGCAGAATCAATTTGGCCGCCTGGTTCTGTATCAGTTGGAGACGGTGGGTAAGGTATGCCAGGATGCCATAGTATAGGGAGTTGGCATAGTCAATATGTGAGATCACCATGGCGAGGACTGCCTGTAGTTTTGCTTCCTGAGTTAGGAACCGGCTGATTTTCTTTTTTTTCCCTTAATTGGAAGAAGCAGGTGGAAATGGCCGATCCAATTTGAGATTTCATGGTGAGGTCACTATTGACCACGACTCCCAGGGTTTTGGCATGGCTAGAGGGAGTTGACGGTTGTCCCAGTTCTTTGGGCCAGAACTAGGAGCTCCAGGGGTTGAGTGAGCCTCCCGTAAGGATCAATTATGTTGTATCTGGGTTCAGTTTCAGTTGGTTACTGTTCATCCAGTCATGGATGAACAGCATTGTCGACTGGCATTCGTGAGCGGAGGCCAAGGATTTATTGAAAGGGAATACTAGTATCTAGTTTATTTCACCATGGGTACCCATGCCCTGTAAAAACTAAAGTTAAAGTGTTCCTTAATGACTACATTCCTTATTGTGCCACCCTGGTGGCAACAATGTGAAAATGTGTCTCCCAGCCTGCCACTGCAGACTGGCAGAGCGGTTTTAAACTACTAACTTCTAGGGCTTGCCCCACACATCTCCACAAAGCGTTATCCTAAGTTTCTACCACTGTGTGCCAAATCCATGTGTGGTAAAGTGCATGTCGCAGCTCTTTCCACCCGTTCGTGGACTCAGTGTTTTCATAACTGTTAGGGTATGGGGGTATGATGTTATGTGTGTGTACTGTTCTTTATGCCCCTTATTGCCTCTCTTGTGTTGCCGCAGTATGGACAGGGTCTGGTTGTCCTGTTTTTCTTTTAGTGCATATTTGTAGTCTTTGGACTACATCTCCCAGGTTCCCTTGTGGTAGCCATATTGGGTGTGGCAGGTCTATAAAAGATAGCCACATCCTAGTTTCATAGCTCACTATTCGGTTACTGCTCTTCTTGTGTGGAGCGCTTCTGGATTCCTGGGCTGGGGCTTGGGCGTCAGCTCCTTCGGATCTCCTGCTCTTTGGAGCAAGTTCTGCTGGGCTGTATTTTGGCTCGCTGCCGCCCGTTGCCGTCTAATGACACCATTCTTCCTGGTGTAGCAGCTGTCTTCCGGATTCTTTGGCGGGCAGCTTCTGCTTTGTTATAGCTTTCAACAGCCACAGATCTTGGTGGTGATCTATGGTGAAAAGCAACCAGCTCTCGCAGTTTTTCGATGAAGCTGCAGGCTTCTGCAGGTCTACGGTCATTACGCATCTACATTTGTAACACTTTAACACATTCAGAGTAGGTTGTAATCTCTACGGTAAGACTTTGCTACTCACTATTCTACAACTTACGGCTGTAAGTTGTTGCGTATTTGTTGATGTCAATTATTGAAAATAAATTCTTCAATATCATCAGAGGTGAAACCAAAGAAAGCATTTACATGTGAACATTGAGCCACTAGCCATTGTGGTGCATATTCATGACGCAATGAGTAGGTCTTAACTAAATCTTGGTTTAAGTGTTACAGAGTGATAGTCGTTAATTTGTTTATGTTCTTCGAAAGGAGAGTTCTATCCTCAGCTTTCCTTTGATAGTCTGGCATTTATCTGAGCAGTACAGTGATTGCATTATTTTATGTTTTATTTTGTGTTACTATTTTTCTTTACAGGTCTCCTTCCCTGGCATTCCTTTCCCATTCCCTTCCCCCGCTTGGCCACTCTAATACTCTGTGCTATAATATCAGTCAGTGTTAGCGGTGCCAGGAGGAGGCCTTTGTAATATTGCATTCAGATTATGTGGCAAATAAGGCCACCCTGACATAACTCTACATTGCCATTTAAACTAATGGCAAAACACAATACCTCCAGTATTAATATATATAAGTCACCCCTGCAGCAGGCCTATTGAGTCATAAAGCATGGTGCTGTATATTAAAAATATACAGATGTATAACAGATGCACAGCCAATGTATTTGTTATATATTTTAACAGTAAAACCCCCAAATTGTTGTTATTAATGTGGAAAGGCTAAAAGCCCCACTGTTGTACATGGTTACATGCTGACAACTCAGCTGGGCTAGCTTCTAAATGGGACTACTAAAGTTGGTACTTCAAGGTATCAAAATAAGCATCACATTTAACCAAACTTGCTGCCTAATTCGAATAAAATGTAACATTTAAGGAAATGTAACTTTTAGAAAGTTCCTACTCTGTTGCCCGCTTTTTCCAGTGACCCCGTTCAGATGCTGGCCACAAAACAGCATTTGCCCTCCTGGGGAGAGGTGTGAATGACTCCCAGGAACGGTAACAATAGAGGTGTTACCTCTCCCTGGCAGGAAGCAACACAGGATGTGAGCCCAAAAAGGAAAGAAGCCATTAAAGGGCAAATAGTGGACACACACAAGAGGGGCTGCTTTTGTACAGGTAAATGGGTTGGTACTGGGAACAAAGAGGGACAACCAGTTGCTAAACAGGATTTTTTTCCACGGGCATGTAGCCCTCAGTTAGCCACATCTCTAGGACAGGCTAACAAACTCCACACACTGAAAGAAGAATTCAGTCATCTTAGGAGTGGGCAGCATATTGCACTCTGGGATAGCTAGATGCCACACACTGCAAGAAGTCATCATTAGGCGAGAAAGAACCATGGCATCCCATTGGCTGGTAATCGCTGCATCCCCAGTGGACACTTTCTGGGCATGTTATGTTATGTTATAGGTATTTATTGTGCACACAGCTGCTCCAGCAAAGGAGCGTCCTGGCGCCCTAACAAGGTAGAACATAGCACAACTCAAGACCAAAACAGATGGGGACAGCTAAAAAGGGAAACTAAAACAGAAAGGTTTTAATGGCTATCCGAAAAAGCATAAGATCCTCCAGCAGACGATTTTCCACCGGGAGGGAGTTCCAGATTGCTGCAGCTTTAACACAGAAAGATCGGCCACCGGCACGACAAAGCCTGAACCGAGGGACCACGGCGAGAGCCTGGCCCAAGGAACGAAGAGAGCGTGTTGGAACATAAAAGGACAAAAAATTGGACAGAATCTAAGGGCCTATGCCCTTCAGAATTTTAAAAGTCAAACAAAGAACCTTAAAATGAATTCTCTTCCTCACTGGTAACCAATGCAGGAAGCGAAGAACATTGGAAACAGGACAGAATCTGGGCAGACCGACTATCGCTCTGGCTGCGGCATTTTGATCCCGCTGTAGGCGGGTAATTTCTGCCTGATTGGCCCCCACCAGGAGGGAGCTGGCGTAATCCAGGCGAGAAATACCTGTAGCCTGAATCACCAGCTGCCTAGTTGGGGCATCGAAAAATTTAAGAACAGGTCTTAAACCCCGAAGAATGCCAAAACAGCAGGCTGCAGTTTTCTTGGTATGGCCAACGAAGGTGAGGCCAGCGTCCAGCCATACTCCCAGGTTTCTCAGTTCCGAGACCGGAGTCGGAGCTGGTCCCAGTTCAGAGGGCCACCACCTGTCACCCCAAAGCTCCACTCTCTTACCGACAATCATAATCTCTCTCTTAGTGGCATTAAGCTGGAGACAGTTCGCCGTCAACCAGTTAGCCCCCGCCTTTAGTCCATTCTGAAACCTGGGGGCGTCTTGTTCCGCATCCCCACTGAGAGTAACCGCCAGCTGAGTGTCATCGGCATACGAGATCAGAGTCAGGCCCCACTGCCTAGCGACCTCAGCCAGCGGTCTCACGTACAGGTTGAATAACGTGGGGCTCAGCGAGGATCCCTGCGGAACCCCCATGGCCAGAGGCTGGAATTTGGACTGAAAGGGTGGGATAGCCACACAGAAAGAATGATTGTCAAGGAAGGAGCAAAACCACTGTAGAGCCTGTCCCCCAACGCCAATCTCCTCTAGCCGGTGCAGCAGAATGCTTTGGGAAACAGTGTCAAAGGCGGCGCTGAGGTCTAATAATACCAGCGCCGCCGTCTGACCAGCATCCAGCACCGCACGTAGGTGCTCTACCATGGCAAGAAGGGCCGTTTCCGTGCTGTGCCCAGCACTAAAGCCATTCTGCGTGGGGTCTAAGGCATTGGTCCGGGCAAGATGTTCTGACAAGGCCAGATTAACATGAGCCTCCGCAATCTTCGCCGGCCAGGGTAGTAATGAAATAGGGCGATAGCTTTCAGGTTTCGAGGGGTCCAACAAGGGCTTCTTGATGATTGGAGAAACCACCGCCTGCTTCCATTTGGTTGGAACCACACCTGAGGCCAGTGAAAGATTAATTAGGGAACATACTGCAGAGCGCCCCAGAAAGGACTGGTCTCTAAAAAGAGCAGGTCTTACTGGATCCGACGGAGAGCCAGATTTGATCTGCGAGGCAAATTTATTAAACCCCTCCGAGAGTAATGGGGGAAAAGAGTGCAGGATAGAATCGCCTTGAGCACCATCTAGGACTCCCAAAACTGTCCCCGTACTGGGGAAGGCCCGGTAAATAACCTGGACCTTCTCCAAGAAGAAGGAAGCCAAGGACTCACAGTGGGAAATGGACCCCACTGCCAAAGGGGAAGTCCTTTTCGCCAAAAGATCTTTAACGGCTTTAAATATGGTCTTGGACGGATTCGAGCTGTTGCGGAATTCCGAAGCATAGAATGCCGCACGAGCTCTGAAAATAGCTCGATGGTAGATTTTGACGGAAGCAACGTATGCGGCTTTCAAGTCAGCCCCATAAGACTTCTGCCACGCTCTTTCCACCCGTCTGCATATACCCTTCAAGGCACGTAGCGCACTATCATACCAGGGACTCGACTCTCTAGGGCTTAATTTGCTCGAAACAATGGGAATCAGAGAGTCCAATGCCTTGGAGATCCATGTACAAAACTGGTCATAGCCCGTTTCCACATTATCCAGAGGGCCTAGCGGCTCTTCCGCTAGGAGACGGTGCAGGTCTTCCAGCCTAAGTTTATTCCAGTGCCACCTGGGAACCCTTCTGACCGATGGAGTGGGAGGGGTCTCAGGCAAAGGGTACCGAATGGTCACAAGAAAATGATCCGTCCACCCTATAGGGGAGATGGACAGAACCCTAGCCTCGTCCAAGTTGGTAAAGAAGGGGTCCAAAATGTGGCCCCCTGCATGGGTGGGCTGGGATACCTGTTGGAAGAGCTGGAGAGCCTCTAAATCAGCTAGAATACTGCTCACCGCCGGGTTGGTCTGAATATCGAAATGCAGGTTCAGATCACCCAAGATGGAAAAGTTAGCACACCCCATGACTAGCGTACTAACAGCATCTGGAAATGCGTTTCTGAACACTACATCGCTACCAGGAGGTCGGTAGACAACCATCCCAGAGAGCGTAAACTTAGGGCTGATTAGGATCTTAAAGGAGGCGCTTTCGCAGCTAGCGATGTTGAGGCCGCTCCAATTACAGGTGAAAAAGGACCTGACTATGAGGGCAATGCCACCACCTCTAGTAGGTCGATTCAGAGTGTACATAGAGTACTCAGGGGGGCAGGCTAAATTGATGATGGCCGTGTCCACATCCTGAAGCCAGGTTTCTGTAATAGCGAAAACGTCAGGGGACTCATCCTCAATAAGGTCATAAATGGCTTGATGATGTTTTACCACAGATCTAGCATTCAGATTCAGCACCCGCAAAGTAGGCACAGAGCCATTAGCCCGGGGGACAGATGAAGTGCCCCTCTGGTGGATAGACACTGGGGGGTCAAGCATCCACCTATTGCAGGAACATTGATAAGGACCACAAAGAGGATGGACAGGTGGTAGCACACATTTTTGAACGGCCTGACCAATAGACCGTAAAGTCTCTCTAGAGTAAGAGAGCATCGCGACTCACGTAGAAGTATCTTACCTCACACAGGTTCTCTTGCCCGCAGCGCCCCGCACGGCCATAGCGCGGACGGGCGCAGACGGGCAGGACTCTGGCACGACTCAGGCCAAGCGAAAGGCGACCCCGCTGCGCGATCCCGCTGCGCTGGGGGAGGAGCTTTAAGTAGAAGAACCTAGCTGGCTCCTGCGCAGTAGAGCGCATGTGAGTATTGGCACCTGCGCTGACCACACACCACTCCAAGATGGCGCCGGAAATGGGCTTCCACCCCAGGAACCGGACCCGCTGAAGTAGCGGTGCAGGACACGATTTAAGGTGCAAGTGAGAGGGTTTAAAATCAGGGGATAACAACCAAAATGAAAGCAAATGGATAATAGGAAGTTATTTTAAAAAACAAATCTCGGGGGAGGAGCTTAGCGGGCGACCAAGATGGCCGCGTAAGCTCGGGGCTCCGTGGACCGTCCGATCCACCGCAACTATCCTGTTTGGAATCCTGGTCCACGTTGGTGGCACTGTATAGCTGACGGCCTGCTGAGGCGGGGGCTGCAATCGGATCCCAAATCGGTGGCTCCTGAGCGAAGTTACGTCGAGCTGAACTCCGCTCCGTAACGGTGCCATTGTCCATCCGGACTTCGTCACTTCGCCACTTCGCTCGATCGTGCTGAAAGGGCCTTGCCTGCCATCTCCTTGGTGCAGACGCTGTGATCTGGCCTTGCCCTGGTCGACCTGAGTGGGGGTTTTTTCTGATCTGATTGACTCCTGGCTGTGGACCCGGACCTGAGACCACCGGTCCTTTGTTCTCGTGGACCCAACATGGCGGGCAGAGGCGATCCGGAGAGGGCATCTAATAAAGGTAGTCGTGGCAAACCACAGACGCAGAACAACCGCATGGAGCGGTATGTTAACCTCAAATCGCCGCCTACGTCGGGTGCGGTCTCCAAGGGCACCCCAGTTACTGCCCCGCCGGACGGCTCGGATCCTACCCTGGTGGACATTATGGGTGCCATCACCAGTCTCCGTGCTGATGCACAACACCAGCACGAGATCCTGTCTCACAAGGTGGATTCCATGGCCATAGATATTGCTCTAATCAGGACCGACTTGGGCAAGACGAACGACCGTGTGAGAGCGCTGGACATTAAGACCACTAGTCTGACCTCGGATGTCTCTGAACTGCAAACGGAGGTCCGGAACCTACGATCGACTGCCGAGCAGTTCTCGAAACGGCTGGAGGACTTTGAGGGGCGAGCCAGGCGGCAGAACGTCCGCATAGTTGGGGTTCCGGAAGGGTCCGAAGATGGCGCGGCGGACCTCTTTGTGGAGGAACTGGTCAAGACGCATCTGGCGCCCTCTGGACTGAGCAATTTCTTTTCGGTGGAACGTGCCCACCGTGTGCCCGGTGGTCCACCTAAAACGGGGGCGATGCCACGACCCATTGTGGCGCGCCTGCTCAACTTCAGGGATCGAGACGGGATCCTCCAGGCGTCCAGATCGCACGGGCCACTACAGTACCAAAACGCAGAGGTGCATTTTTACCCGGATTTCACCAGGCAGGTGCAACGTCAAAGGCTGAGCTACGCAGGAGTTAAGAGACGCCTCAGGGACATGGGTCTCAAATACTCAATGCAATTCCCTGCGAAGCTCCGTGTGGAATTCAAGGGCCGCGCATACTTTTTTGACTACCCGGACAATGTGAGCGAGTTGCTGGACACTGTAACACCAGAACGGGAAGAGCGAGAGGAAGATGTTGGAGGAGCCTCAGGCGGAGCGGAACGGCAAGACTGAACTGGGAGCCGGGGCTACCCTTGCCTCGAATGACCGCCGGACTACTGCTTTGGTGTGATTATTCTCTCCTTTACTTATATGGTGGGTGGCGGGACGATTCCACGGAGATTCCTTCCTCCTCTGGGTCTTTGGTAGAATAGTTAATGGGGCGACAGGCACACTGCAGGTTGGGAGGGCTTTTTAGTCTAACGCAGGGGTGCAGGGTGGGGGGTTGGTTGGGTACAGTCTTGGTTTGTTGTGTGTTTCTCTTTTCCTTTTTCTTGTGGCACATGGACAATGGTGATCCTGGACTTTTATTGATGCAGGTGTCTTTGGGTGATGGGTGGGGCGGGCGGCGGAGGGATGAGGGGTAGGGTGTTGAAAATTCTTAGTTGGAACGTTAACGGGTTGGGTGATCGTATCAAGAGAGGGGTGGTTATTCAACTGGTTAAACGGCATATGCCGGATGTTGTACTTCTTCAAGAGACGCACTTGGTGGGCAATGCCTGTAAAGCCCTGAATCGCAAAGGTTATAAAATGGTGGCTCATTCGGGGTTCTCTTCCGGCTCCAGGGGGGCGGGGATTCTCATGCGCGCATCCCTTCCCTTAGAGATAGTGACCACCTTGATAGATGATAGGGGGAGGTACGCCGCTGTATCCGGGAGATGGGAAGGGCGTTCCCTCACGTTGTTGTCTGTGTACGTCCCCCCAGGGCTGCAGTCTAGTACTTTTCAAGACCTTGGTGGCGCCATTTTGTCTATGCCGGCTGGTCGTCTGATAGTGGGGGGCGACTTTAATTCGGTTTGCTCTGGTCTCCTCGATCGCCAACCGCCTCGCGACCTACGTGGACCACAGATGTGGCTGCCGTCCTTTCTAGACTCTACTGGGCTGGTGGATACGTGGCGGCTTTTGCACCCCACGCTTCGTCAATTCTCTTTCTTGTCGGGTGCGCACGGGAGTTTCTCGCGGATTGATTATGTCCTTACGCTGGCCTCGGACGCACTAGCTGTGTCGGAGGCCCGCTTCCTTGCCCGAGGCATTTCCGACCACTCCCCGGTATGGGTATCCTTTGACTTTGGCGTGACTCTGTCGGAACGCCCGGCAGCGGTCAATCCTTGGTATTTTCGCGATTTTAAGACCCGCACCCTTTTGGCTAAATCTATCGACCTGTATTTTACCGAAAATGTGGGCTCGGTGGAGTCGGCCGTCACACTGTGGGAGGCTTTTAAGACGGTGCTCCGTGGAGAAGCCCAGGCACTCATTGCGGCCACCCGCCGTGATAGGGACTCGGCTATGCTGGCCATTGAGCAGGAGGTGCTACACCTCGAGACCCAGCTGCGCTCCGACCCGGACCCCCTGGCCCTCCACAATCTCTCGTTGAAACAAGCGGAGTACCAGGCTTTGGCCACCAATGCCGCTCTCGTCCTCGCCAAGGAACAGCAAGGCCGCATCTATGATGTGGGCGATAAGGCTGGGAAACTATTGGCCTGGCTCGATAGGAGAGAGATGGCCAGCCGAGTGGTGCCGGAGCTCCTTGGTGAGGACGGTACGATCCTTACGGATCCCAGCGCCATTGTGGACTCCTTCGCGGACTACTTCCGCGGAGTCTATGAGTCTGCCTCAGAGTTCTCGGAGGCGGATACTACGACCTTCCTCGCTGATATCGACCTGCCCAGTCTCTCCGAGGAAGAAAGAGAGGACCTGGATAGGGACATCACCGCGGACGAGATTGACCTTGCTATCCGCTCCCTTAATTCAGGCAAGGCCTCTGGGCCCAATGGTATTCCAGTGGAGCTGTACAAAATCCGATCAGATGCGGTTTCCCTGCATCTCCGCAAGATGTTCCTTGAATCCTTTGAAAGAGGCTCCCTTCCTCTGGACCAACGACTGGCCACCATCGTGGTCATCCATAAGGAAGGTAAACCACGGGACGTATGTCGCTCTTACCGTCCTATTTCCCTCCTTAATGTGGAACCCAAGGTCCTTGCCAAACTCCTGGCTAACCGGTTGATTGGAGTTATAAGCGACCTCGTGCATCCCGATCAATCTGGATTCATTCCCCACCGTAACACCGCCCTGAACTTGCGCCGCCTTCATGGGGTTATGGCCCGGGCCCACACTCTCAGGGACCCAGCGGTGTTAGCGTCCCTGGACGCCACCATGGCCTTTGATTAGCTGGAGTGGCCTTACTTATGGGCGGTACTGGCTAAACTCGGATTCGGGCCGGTCTTCATCAGTTGGGTGAAACTCCTCTATGCGGACCCGATGGCCAACGTCACGGTCAATGGTCGCCTATCAGCGCCCTTCCCTTTGCGCCGTGGCACAAGGCAGGGTTGTCCCTTGTCCCCCCTGTTGTTTGCCCTGGCTCTTGAGCCCCTTGCGGCACAGCTGCGTTCCCACCCCGACCTGAGAGGTATTGAATGGGCCCCCGGCTTTGAGGACAGGGTCTCTCTATACGCTGATGACATCCTGCTGTACATGTCTTCGCCGGGTAGATCCCTTATTGTGGCTTGTGATGTCATCAAACTATTTGGGCGATACTCTGGCCTGGTTATTAACTGGGCCAAATCGTCCCTCTATGTCCTCAAAGGGGATACCCCGCGCCTCCCCGGGGGCTGCGGCATCCAGATTGCGTCGCGCGGCTTTAAATATCTGGGCATATATATATCCGGCAACGCCAAGCTCCGATATGACAACAATCTGCTCCCTCCTCTTCAGCGGCTGCGACGCGACGTCGAAAGCTGGCGCCACCTGCCACTCTCTCTCCTGGGCCGTGCTGCCCTTTTTAAGATGATGGCACTTCCCAGATTCCTTTATGCACTACAGAATACGCAAGACCCTGTCCCGGCCCGATACTTCCGCGACATCGACGGCCTTCTTCGTAATCTCCTTTGGGAGGGCCGCCCCCGCGTGGCCCTCCACAAACTCACGCTTCCTTGGTATGACGGGGGCATAGCCCTCCCAGACGTGCGCCGGTACTATTGGTCATCGCAGCTCGCTGCCCTGAACCATGGTTTTTACGGCCCAGTGGAGAACCCTGGATACGCCATGGACAGGTGGCTGATGGGCGGCGGGAACTATTACCGTGCCTTATATTCCAAGTCCTTTGACCGCAAACTGACTGGCCCTACCCGCACGGCGGTTCGCATTTGGAAAGCGGTTACCAAGGCGCAGGGATGGCAGGGCAGGCTCACGAAGTTCACCCCCCTCTTTGACTCCGACATCCTGGGTAGGCTATGGCACACCAAAGGTTTTGACAAATGGGACCTCATTGGCATCAGCAGAGTTGAGGACATGATTTCTAGGGGTTTGATTAAGACCTTCCCCCAGCTACAGACTGAGTACCAGCTGGGCGCGACGGAATTCTTCCGTTATGCACAGTTGAGACATGCGCTGCTCTCGGCCTCCCCGCCGGATGGCGTCATTCCTGAAAGTTCCCCGCTGGAGGACAGGATCCTAGATGGGCATGTGCCGGACAGTGCGATTTCCCTTGCATACAAGAAGCTGCTAAATGTACGCACAGACCTCCTCCTTGGCCTGAGAGATCAGTGGGTGGCGGATGGCCTTGAGCTGGACGAAGAGGACTGGCAAAGTGCGGTTTCCTCTCCTAAGGAGGTTGCCATTTCTTCCCGTCATCGCCTCGTACAGTTTAAGATCCTTCACCGGGTATACGTGACTGGACCCCGATTGATGCGCATGGGTTTCTCCCCGGATGGTCTTTGCCGCAGAGGGTGTGGGGCTCCTGCCACCTTCCTACATATCCTCTGGGATTGCCCGGTGATCGCCTCCTATTGGAGGAGGATCCACCGCGTGATGGCGGAGGTTACTGGCGTGGCTTCCCATGCGGAGGCCCGTCGGTGCCTCCTGAATGTCTGGGAACCGTCCGATCATAATGTCGCGCAGACTAGGTGGGTCACCCTTGGGAACATGGTGGCGAAGAGGGACATAGCCCAGCGGTGGGGCGCTACTACGGCCCCTCTACTGGTGCAGTGGAAGGCCAACATGGATTGGTGCATGCTTAGGGAAAAGACAGTCTATGTAGCCAGGGGGAGGCCTCGGAATTGGATGAAAGTCTGGGGAGCATGGAATGACTATAGGGGGGGTGTGTGCCAACCGCCTGAACCGATTGACCAGCAGGATGCTGCATTGCCCTGACCTGTGACGCCAACTGAGCTTCGAAGTGTTTATTTCTCCTGATGCCCTCCCCCACCTCCCTCTATCCTCTCCTGTGTTCTTCCTTTTTTGATAGTATTCCTGCCTTATTCCCTGCCCATCCCCGGACATCCAGCGTCACACACTTTTTGCTTCTTGCCACTTTCGCGCCTACGGGCGCCAGTTGTTGTCTCTTTATTATAAAATTAACCTTTGATGATTCTGTTTCTAATGTTGCGCACTATTGACCTCCTTCATATTTTGCTGCCCTGCCTCCGGGATGTTGGGCTAAACAGCTGTGTGTCGTGCTCTCAAATAAAGGTTTTCAAAAATTTAAAAAAAAAAAAAAAAAAAACAAATCTCAGCGCTGAAAGCGCGACGCGCCACTGCAGCTAAACGCTACCTTGTCAAGCATAATTATAACACCCCAGGCACCAAGACGTCAGATGACATCTGGACTGGAGAAAGTACCAAAAAATAACTGCCCTTTTGTTCCCTGGACCTGGCAAGAGATGCAGCACTAACCACTGGACAGTACCTGCTGATCCATGGGTTAGCAAACAGAGTACTGTGCCTGTGGTGCCTGGCTTGTGGAAAAGTGGCTTTCAACTCCCAGACAGACGAGGTGAACTTTAAGAGTCAGTTGGCTGATTTACTGTTACAGCACCAGGGCAGAAAGGCTGAGGAACCCATCAAAGGCTAGTCAGTAGCCACATCGCTTGCTCACCAATGAGCACTGATGTGTAGCCGGGGAGACCAAATCCCAACACTCGATAGTTGTACCGAGTCTAATGGACCTGAGAAAATTGTCGGAGTGCAGCTTGGTTATCCAAGATGGACACAAGTCTTCCCAAAAGGGAACCACTGGTTTTGCTGTGACCAGAGACCAGGAGCCATCTGGCAACTATACTTTTGCTAGACTTCGAGGAACATCAATCCCTCCCTTTGGATTTGAACAAAAATAAACTTTTCAGTCTATTTTTAAATATTTCCATTAAAGCCTTTATTTTCAAATCCAAATAGGAGGAAACAGCCTTTTCCCTGCCCCCAGGCATATTTGCACTAGGCAAGAGGGAATATTTGATAGTCAGACAGTGTACACCCCAAAAGGCCAACCACCCCTCTAGGGTAGGCTCTGTGGTCTGTAGAGCCAGGGAAGGGTTCTGCTATGTTTAAAAGTGGCAGGATAGAGGGTTCTGAGTAGAAAAGGTGACACCTACCCCCGTATGTGGTCACCTCAGGGGCAGATTAGCTGCTGGAGCTAGTAGCCCACTGGTCACTTAAACCCTCACCCCTATTGCCCCATAATCTAGTATTTAAGGGACACCCATGACACCAGAACCACAGATCTGTGATGGTGCAGAGAAGTACAAAGAAGAGGCCAGAGTCGGCGACTTCAAGAGCTGCGCAAAGCAAAGGTGTGATAATCTGCACCTGTGACAGCCATCCTGTAACTGCATGACCGTGACTCATCCTGGACCAAATACTGTTTTCCCTGACAGAGAGACCCCCTTAGAGAGTCAATGCAAGCTCCAGACTCCCTTGAGCTTGTGTCACTAGTTCCCAGAAACCACAGGAAAAAACACACTCCAAGAACCAAAGATTCAATGCTCATCAGGCCCTCCAAGGGATCGTCCAAAAGTAAATGGTCTAGTGCATTGTGGGAAACATAGTCCTGACCTCTAGTAAATTTCAGGCCGCTACCCTTTTCCCCAGATGTACGGACAGCAAATTCACTTCTCACTGACCTTCCCGCTACTAAGGCATGTTGGCGGATAGTCCAGCAACCACTGCCTTTATTGCTGCAACTCGAGGAAACTCCACAGCATCGAAGGCCGATCTCAGCAGTGGTCCGATTGTCAACTTTTTGCATTTGTTTCCTCTCCAGCACTATCTAAGCAGTAAAACCAGCTCCCCAGCGGCTCCTACTTCACATCAAAAACAGCCCGGACAACTCTGCACCTGGGCTTCTCGAGCCAGGCAAAATTGAACAAACTGTCGTGACTTGGTCTTGGGACCCACATCACCTTAACCCCCAGTGGGTTCCATGCAACTCCACCTGTAAGTGACTGATTGTCACTAGTATTTTTCCCATTGACCGCAATGTTAAAGTTTTGCAGTAGTGAGATGCACTGATTTATTTTTCCTTCTAAAATCCATAACTCCGGATATGCTTATCCCATTTTGTTCATTTTCATGTCTAAATTTATATAAAAATCTGCTTTTGTTTTATAAATTGCTGTCAGATTTCTTTTGAGTTATGTCAATTTCGTACTATCCATGTTAATTCTCTGAAATGCTTAAAACATGCTTCTCTAGTAAAGCCTGGCTGCCACACTACCAGGACTGAGCTAAGTTTTATTATTATGAATCCTAAGGGCCATCTTTGGGGTATTGTTTAGTATTGCATAGTGAAGCCTAACGAGCATCACTGCATAATACTCCACTTTCCTGCATTGGTATTACAGTGGAGGGGATCCTGAACCTGTGTTTTGCAGTATCACGTGGTTAGAAGTGATTTAACACGAGAAATCCACAATGGACTTTAGACTCAAAAAGTAGTCTTCTCAAATATTTTTTATTTGAATTTTAGGGCGCCTTGTAAACCCCCACTCCAAAAATAAATTAAAAAGACTAAGAAAGTTTTTAACAAGGTCCCAACTTTCAGGTAAAAATGTTAGGCACAATGGAGGCTGGTCAGAACCTTGACCTGTCAGTGAACCCAGCTCTGAAGATCAGTGATCTGAGAGATTTGTGCAAAGCTAGGGGCATTAGCTAGAGAGTAACATCTAAAAAGGAGGAACTTGAAAAAGTCCTCAGCTCCTATGAGAAAGAGAGACTAGAGAGGGAGGACAATTCCTCAGAAGAAGAGCTTGAACAAGATTAGGATGATGCCCTAGCCCGAAGTGATGAAGGGAAGAAGGTGAAGACCAAAAGCACATCACCCTTTCACAGACTCCTTCCACCAGTGGGGAGTGAGAGAAGTCACTCTAGAAGACCTCCTACTTGGAAGGTGGTAGGAAGTCTAGAGGGAGAACCTGAACTCCTTTCATTAGAGGAGAAAAGGCTTGAACCTGAGGAAAGGAGACTAGCCTTTGAAGAAACAGGGGTCACGATAAGCTAAAGCCCAAAGATAATGGTGGGAGCTATTGCAATTGGGAAAAAGAGAAAACCTTTCACCCTAACATCCTCAAAGGTATTGTCCAAAAGTTTAGTGATGGTGATGATATTGACAACTGGTTTGCAGCCTTTGAGACGGTCTGCAAAATGAGTAGGATAGGTCACCAGCACTGGGGTTCTCTTAGGGACTTATTGTCAGTGAAGGGCAGAGATAGACTTCTGACCCTTAACGAAGATGTGGCTGAGTCCTATCAGCATTTAAAGAAGACCTTAATAGAATGATTTGGACTCACTGCAGCAGAGTACAGAGTGAAGTTTAGAGACACCCATAAAGGGCAAAACCACACATGGGTGGACTGTGTAGACTCCTCAGTCAAAGCACTAGAAGGCTGAATAAAAGGCAATGAGGTGAACACTTATGATGGACTATATGATTTAATTATGAAAAAGTACATGTTATCTGATTGTATCACAGAGAAATTGCACCAGCATTTAGTGGATTCCAAGTTGTCTTTTCAGAGAGTGCTGGAGAAGATAACTAACAGGTAGGTCAAAACCAGGCCTTTCTCGCCTCCACATCAACATAATGTCATCCTTTTCCTTGCACCTCTCCTAAGCTCTCCTTTTCTATCCTTCTCCTCTCACTCAGTTTTCCTCAATCTGGATATCTTGTGCCCTTCAATTTTTCTACCTATCTTTCTTCGACCCTTTAATCTGAATCTTTCTCCCACTTCCGCAGAATTCTTCCACTTTTTTCTCTATATATTCTTTAATCTTTAATTCTGTTTCTTACCCTGCTCTCTGCATTTCTTTGTTTGTCTATCAATACCATCTGTCAGTCCATCTGATCACTTATCAACCTATTCATCTAGTCATCCATTCATCCAACTATTCATGAACTCATACATTTATCAAAAGCTAAAACTTATCACTAAAGTTTCTGGAGCTGTATTGTACGACCGCCAACCAGACAACAGAGGCGAAGTACATCTGCAGAGCAGTGGCATGGGTATGACCTGGGGCATTCAAGATTTCTTGCAGGAGAATCCCTCAAGTTTTGTTTCACCACTGTACAAAAACACTCTCCCCAGCATATGTGTAACTTTATGACTTTGCACAGGTGCATATGTGAGCACACATGCAGCAACAGCTCAAAGCGATTATTTGTGTCACTTCTGGAGAATACCTATCTCCCCTTGCATGGGGGCCATAGACCATCCACAGGAGAAGCGGTTTTGTGACTGTTCCCTCGTTTGGGGCAGGACTGCTTGGAACCTTAGTGCACCCTAACAAAGGGCACCCGCAGAGAAAGAAAAAGCTGTGAACGTTCTGCTGTCCTTCATCTGCCCAGGAGACAAAATTGTTTTTAAAACTACACATAAAGATGCTTTTGCTGTTACAGAATTATCTCTCTTGAGTGGAATGGTCTCCCACTGGATCAGGACCAGACTGGGAAACAAAGGTAGCCTGGGCAAAACAATTCTAACCAGTCAATTTCCTTTTGTTTTCTATGTCTTTCTCTAGCTCTTTTGTCTCTCTCATTGTCCACCCATCCATTCTGTCTCTCTCCTTATCTCCTCTCTCGTTCTTCTTTCTCTATTTGAACTCTCTCCATCCACTCTCTTTTCTTCTGCTGTGTTTCCCTCACTTCTATCTCTTTTTTTATTCCACTCTCAGTTTCTCTCTCATAAGCCATATCCCTGCTAAATTAACCCCAGTGACCTGGAGAGCATGTGAGAGGCACCACTGGTAACTCTGGACCGCCAAAACAAGCATCTAGTTTTTCCAGTCCGCAAGGGAAATGCCCATAAGAAACATGCCCTGTCCAGCCCAGTATGACGACCCTTGTAAGGCCTGAAAAAGGGGATCTGCATGGTTTAAGAAGTAGGTCTAATACATTGCTGAGATATGAAACAGAAGCTTTGATGGTCTTGCCTCCATGGTCATTCATTAAAATGTGTTTTTGCGTGATGAATTATAATTAACTGGGCTGTAGACATCTAGATGTTTTTTAATGGGGGAGAGAACTGTGGATGGGCAAAGCATTCTGAGCAGGGGGATTTGCACATGACATACAGCAGGTTACAATTAAATCTTTATTGAATTGGTCAACAAATGTTAAGCTTCCATGTTTTGTGTTTGAGCTTCTTAAACCCAAGGTAGACTCTATCCACCTCATTTTGAAATACGTGCATTTGTAGGCTTCAGCTGCTTGTAATCTACTTGATGCACAGTCAACTTCCTAGAGCTCAGGTGAGTAGATTGGCATGGCGAGCAGTTGATGGAATACACATGCACTGTAGGCTCAGGTACAAGGCAAGTGAGCCGGCCATTGTTTAGCAGATTGAGCACATTGGCTAAGATGGTGAGTCACAGCCAGCCCGTTTATCTGTTCCTGCTGACCCTACAGCACCGACACAAACAGTGACTTTTTGAGGTGAGAGGGGCTAGTGTCACAACTTGAGGATGGGGTGTAAATTTTTTTTAATGGAACTCAGACACAATGAGATACAGCCTGTAAGCTTGGTCATTGAGTCCCCAACATGTAGGAGCTCCCAAGGCTTAATTAAACCAACAGGTAGTTTTCAATGATGTTTGGTCTTTGGACTGTAATTATAATATCCTTTCAACAGAGTGCTTTTCTGCCAATTTGTTATGTATTTTGACAACATCGGTCAGCAGCTGATATTATTACTGTGCCATTTTGTATGGTAACCATTCTTTAGAGACTTTCATAGGTTGCGCAAATATATGTGTTAGTCTAAAACTCCAGAACACAGGAACAAGTCTGTGGCCAGACCCAGACCTCAGCCCCCCCACCCCCCCCCCCCCACCCCCTCCGCCACAGTACCTGCAAGGTGTGGCCTGCAGGAATGTCTATGCAATCTTTTCACTACCACTGTAACCATTTTAGAAGCGGATGGCCTGTGACCGTACAACCTGTGTAACATCCATGATCTCAGTACCCACAGTCCTTGACATAAAGCCAATTCATATGGGTACCGAGTACAGGGCAGAACAAAACATCAATCAATTACCAAGGTACTAGAACGATTAAGGAACTTCATCTACTGATCTGTCTTTTTTACAGCACTGAACTAAAAATGTTCTTAACATGCAGTATTTGGTCGATTTTATATAAAGAAGTAAGGTGAATGCCTGAATCTCATTTATTACAGCTTTTTTCTGAATTTGACCAAACAGAAGTCACTAAGTATTAGAACAGAGGAAGAATGGTGGATGAAAACCCTCAAGTGCTGGCAGAAAGGGTGCTACAAAGAATAAATTGGGCATACAGAGCTCCATTGCTCCCCAGCTAGTGGTGTACTATATAAAAACCTCATACATACAGAAGGAGGGAGATCAGGACAGTGGAAATGGAACATCAGGTTTAGGAGGAAAAATGGTAGGAACACCTGTGACACCGGGTAACAAGGAAAAGATGAGGCACAAAGTTGGGAGATTGAGAAAACCAGGAGAGAAACTTAAGTGTTCATTCACTGATGGGGAGAAGGGATAATGGGAGCTTGAGGAGGAAAAAGGGATGATCATGCATGTAGTGGAATAGGGAAAGAGGAGACCAGGCACTTTAGAGCTAAGATAGAGAGCAAAAGTGTAAAAGCTGTGAGATGATTGCAGGGGCTGCTGGCAGAGCCAACAGCTAACAAATATAATGATTACAGTTTTATTTTTAAGCAGACAGCGTGTACAGGGAGGGACGCAGTCGGGGTATTGGAGGGGGTAGTAGGAGGAGTGCTATGTGCACTCTCAAAGTGCACATGTGTGTTTGCCCAGCTGTCTCAGGCGAACCAAACCACGCATGCGCACTTAGGTGTGAGCAGCCACGCTCAAGAAACCCCACAGACTCCCTGGTCTGAGCAGGATGTCTTCCTAGCTGGCTCAGATCAACCCCCGTGCTGCAGCGTGGGGATTGGACAGGGAGTCTGATGCAGCCCCAGTGCCTGCTGGGACATGGAGAGGAAGCACCCAACGGGGGACGCGGCCATCAACTTAAAGTAAGTTTCATTTTATTTTCAATGCCCCCGCGCTCCCTCTACCGCGCCCCCCCTTCTCTGCCCCACTACCTTTTGTATGTGGTGCCCGCCACTGAGTGATTTGGTTTCCAGTGTCGTGCTATGCAAGTCACTGTATTCATTTAGTCACATGCAGTTACAGTACAGGGTGTAGCATGCTTCATGCAAGCGGCCAATTATATCAAACATTGGTAATGCCAACACACCTGGCTTAGATTTTAAGGTATGCCTGTAATATGCACAGTTAGACACCGTGGTGTCAATATTCCAATCACATGAAATTGTGAAATAAAAATGACTGAAGTAAAACCATCCGTGATACTTTGTGTCCCTGTAAAAATTACATTGGCGTTCACAACAGTCAGCTAAACCTGTCTGTAGCAGACGCTATAAAGAAAAAGGCCACCGAAATCCAAACGGACAGACATTTAAATTTGGGGGTGAGGGGGCATTTTCTACTGCAAGCTTTTATTTTTAAGGATCAAGATCATAGACAGCCTTGCAGTCTGGTAGAAAAAGACGTGCTTCAACCCAGCAGGTCGATTGCCTCCCAACATTCTCAAATAAAAAGAAATGATGCTTTTCTGGAATTATTTCTTGAGGTTTTGCCCCTTATCCTCGCCCTATTAGTGTGGAATCCAAGAATGCATCTATAAGGCCAGCTAATGAGGTATAGCATCTGCTGGGGGGTTTCTTCCATATATGGCAGCTCTTTACAATCTAGCGAATTTTTGGGACTAAAAAATAGTGTAGCTTCTTTAAGTTAAAATGAAGAAGCCTTATGTCATTCTACACCAGGGTTCCGAGTCCCACATAGATCAGAATAAGGCCTGGGAAGTTACGAAAAAAAGGATCCAGGGATCTTTAAAGATAGAAACTGAAAATGGAAAGGCCTTGTGAGGGTATAATAATCAAGTCAGTGCAATCAATCATTTCCGGACTTAACTTATAACATATATTAACTTTTTTTTGTAAAAGACGGAGAGAGAGGCGCATAGTGTGCGTGTGGCATGTATGACACACGCTGCGAGGACCTAATCAGTCCTCATAGTGTGGGTAAACCATGTTAGAACCAGAACACTATCTGTGTGAGGACAGGTGCGTTAGGAGGACCGTTCCCGGTAGTGTGTTTAAGTACGTTCAAGTGAGTGTATCAAAAAACTAAAAGTGCAGTTATAGTTGCCTTGATCCGCTTTATAACCTACCCTACTATCAAAGTGCGCTTGAAGTTAGAATAAGAAATACAAACTTCATTACGGTCAATTGCAAGTCCTCATGTTAATAAGGGGGAAAGGGGTTTGTGTGTGTCTGAGCAACAGTGGCCCGTCTCTAGGTCATCTCATGACATCAATCATCCCTTGACATCAGATAAGGAAATTCCCTTCCTGCAAAACTTACCCTCCCGAGGTCTCGCTCACAACTCTCCTCTACTCCCCCTAGGCCTCCTTCAGCATCAAAACATCTTGCCTCATATTTATTTGGAAGCTGTGCCCCGCCTAAGTTCAAAGTACTGGTATCCCTGATATATTTATGTTAGTGTCATTCAAACCGCCCCTAAGGCTGTGTACTGCCACACCACACTCCAGACCCTCTGCACCTGGCACAGTTGTGTCTATAGGCTAGCGTTCCAATGCTAGTGCTTTTGCACCGACTCGCTTGCTCCATTAGCCTTCGCTCCCCATATTCTACCCCCATTACATGTTGTTTTTCTCTTTAGTCAGTCTCCCCAAATAGCACAACAGTTGAGTTTTTCATCACTGAAGTTCCACCAACCCCCTATGCTAATTCGACCCCCAGTCATCACCCCCAAATGAACCCAATTATTCATCAGCCAACTTTGTCTTTTCTCTGTCACTAGGGCTCTATCTGATGTGATGACTTTCGTGCATGGGTTCTTTCCTATCTTTCCCAGTGCTCTGACAACCCTCAGGACCTGCAGATGACTACAAAACTGTGATAAATACATCCACAAATTTACAGTGTGTGAATGAACATTAGTGTTTTTCCAGGTGTCACCTCACCACAGCTAGTATCATGTTCCTCATGGTAATCGCCATGGACAAACAATGCATTTGAATAGTGCAAGGGTGTCACAAGATTGTAGAGTAAATGCTATTATCCATTTTACAGTGTCACAAAGAAGAGATCTAATCAAGATACAGACACATAGAGACAACAGCCACAGTAACCCACTCACAAGGTGGTACATGCATAAAATCTATCTGCACCTATATTAGCCTGGGATCCTAGAGCGATTGATCACAACACCCCCAGAAATTTATACACAGCTAAACTGACGGTAATATACTAGCAGCTGTTGGCCCCAATGAGTTTGGCATTTGGTTTGTTGGTACAACCATGAGTCCCGTTAATAACAATAGTCTACAAGGGCACAGCCGCCCTTCGATCTAATTGGACAACAGTTCCAGCAGGTAGAGGCTCTTCCTGAGGAGAGACACATTCTGGTGGTGCGAGCCAGGTACGCAGTCATATTGCGCACTTGCTGCACAACTCTAAGGTGTCCCACTGCTGCCAAATACACAAAACACTTCTTCTGAAGCTTCTTACCAACGTCATGCTGCATATTTAAAAAGGTTTAGCAACAATTTGATATTATGCCTTTTCTAGACACAAATCGCCAACTTGTTGGGCTACAGTTGATGTTTAGTGTGTTGTTTAGAATACACAATTTAGTGTTAGATACATGTGGGTTTGCTACATACCAAAACAGAACTGGAGGGTACAGCCGGTCCAAGTCTCTCTCCCAGGCCCTCTGCACAAGCGCGCAGACAATCCTGTGACCACACTTTCTCATGAATCTTCAATAAATTCATCCCAGATCCTGCAAGTACACAGCACAGCAGATCACAGGTGCGTTAGGATGAAAACAAATGCAAAGGGTAAAATAGGTATGGGTAGACCTGAACAGAATTTGTGTACTTTGAAAAAATGGTCAGTGTTCATTATTGGTGCTGTAAACGTCTTTAAAGTAGAAAACATAACATAGCATGAGTGTATGTACACTTGTTATCAAACAAAATGGAACTCATTGTATTTCCCTCAGAAGGATGAAAGGCTGGATGGGCATACCAAGATGCAAACCTATGACCACAAGATCAAATACACATGTAAGGAGAAGATGCCACAGGCCACCGAAACACCAGAACCAGCACTGAGTGTAAAAAGTGGGAAGTGCAAAAAGAAAAAAAAAACACCAATCCAGGAGTAGTTTTCAACAGTGCAGTGGTATCGTAGCCAATGGGGTTTACGGAACCTAAACACTCGAATTATGGCTGTCTTTTACCAGCTCACTAGAAGTTTGAGGACCCATCAATCCCAAGTTCAATGCAACGAGCTTGCGGACTTTTTTCACAATAAAGTCCTGAAAATTTACGCCACCTTTCAAACAGGAGTCACAGGCCCAGAGACAACTGCCCTGCCCCCCCCTGGATCACCTCCTTCCCTCGTCCAGCCAACCCTGGAGCACTTCCCTCCCCTGGACCTTGACACCCTCGGTAAAATGGCACGGCAAGTCAAATCGGGTTCCCCACACGATCCAGCCCCACCAGAAGTTCTGATGCAAGCACACGAAGCCACCTTGCCTGTCATCCTGGAACTCCTCAATACATCTATAGCCACAGGTATTGTTCCTACAGCATGGAAACAAGCAATGGTACGGGCGCTGCTAAAAAAACCAAATCTGAACCCTGACGATTACTCAAACTATCGCCCCATCTCTCTCCTCCCTTGGGTCGGCAAGGTGTTGGAAAAATATATAAATGTCCAACTGGTCCAGTATATTGAAACTCATTCTCTACTGGACACATCCCAGACAGGTTTCAGGCCAAAACATGGCACAGAAACCGCCTTAGTAGCAGTTGCCGAGGAAGCTCGAAGGGCTCTGGATCAGGGAGGATCAGTGGCAGTGATTCTCCTCGATCTCAGCGCTGCTTTCGATACGGTCAGCTATGCCACCCTGCTGAACCGTCTCCGGGACATCGGAGTCGCTGGCGATGCCCTAAGGTGGGTCGGCTCCTTCCTGTCCGACAGATCATTTCAGATCTTCGACGGCGACACAATATCATCCAGCAGGCCCCTCAGCTGCGGAGTACCACAGGGCTCCTCTCTGAGCCCTGTGTTGTTCAATGTCTATATGAGACCGCTGGCGGGAATCGTCGATCCGTACGGCATCAAAATTGTGTCGTACGCCGACGACACTCAGCTAGTGGTATCATTGGCTCAAAAGAACATCAGCAACCCTCAGGGAGGCCTGCTGAGTTGCCTGGAGGACATCAAGGAGTGGATGACTAGCTCCTCCCTCAAATTAAATGGAGATAAAACGGAGCTCTTGCTTTTAGGCCCAGCATCGCCAACATCTTTTATCTCCTTGTGGCCCCAAGCCCTGGGCCCTCCTCCCACCCCCAAGGAAAGTGTCAAGAGCCTAGGAGTGTGGCTGGATAGCAAGATGTCCTTTTCCACCCAGGCTACCAAACTATCCGCCACCTGCTTCGGTATCCTCAAAACCCTAAGGAAGGTCCTTCCATTGCTGCCTCCAGAAGCCAAGAAAGTGGCAGTTCAAGGCCTCATCCAGTCCCGCCTTGATTCAAACAATGCTCTATACGTGGGAGCTCCCGAGATGACTCTCCGGAAACTCCAGATAGTGCAAAACTGTGCAGCACGCACCCTGTTAAAAATTCCCCGAGCCCAGTCAGCTAGAGCTGCACTGAAAAGTCTTCACTGGCTGCCAGTAAAACACAGAGTGTCATTCAAGGCGCTGTGCATCGCACACCGGGCATTCTGGAAAACAGGCCCCGCTATTAACAGCAAGCTTGTCATCCCCTACCTCCCAAACAGGAATCTCCGCTCCTCTGATGCCCTTCTGGCAGTGGTTCCCCACGCAAAGAGAGCTAGATCCGGGGGCAGGTCGTTCTCAGTGAATGCCGCAAAACTTTGGAACGCCCTCCCCCTCTCACTCCGATCCAACCAGGACCTGCTGTCATTCCGTAAAAAGCTGAAAACCCTACTATTCACCCAAGCCTCAGAGCTCTAATGTGTCACGTCACCTGTCCCGCGATCCTTACACCCAGCGCTTGGACGCCCTCGGGCAGCAATCGCGCTTAATAAATCGATTTCCAATTCCAATTTTCTCTGCTTGCATTATGACCTTCGGTACTTTTACCCAACCACTGTTCAAGTCCCTATTTATTTTTTTGCCAATGGAGGCTAGTCAATCCCAAAATGTGCCAATAGGTTATACATTTCAATGGTACTAGGGCAATTCTGCACTAGTATTTTTAGATAACAGAGCTTGCACTTCTGCCAACACAACTTTTCACCAACATCTCCTGACAACTGCAAAAAATTACTTTTGCACGGAATGACCAATGCAAAAACAACACTTTGCCGCAGTGGGCCCGTCAAATGGGTGAAAATGTAGGTGTGAAATTGCATATATGTGAAACTTTGTATCCCACAAATATCAGTGTAAAACTGCACCAGCATCATAGCAATCCATGGGCCTTCTGTAATCACTGCGCAAACACCTGCATATGTGGCACGGCCCCGTGTCTACTGGAGCGAGTAATTACCGGCTGCGATACATTTAAACAGGTCAACCCTGCTGGAACTTTATAGGTGACAAATTGTAAATCCCATAACTCACATATTTTTAGATTGTAAGCATCAAAAATATTTATATTATATCCATTTTCAGGGCAACACTCTGAACAGGTGATATTTGTCATACAAGATAAATTCCGAATTTTATCAAGTGCAATAATTACCGCACGCGACACTGGGGCGTTTCTAATTTGGCTCTTTATAAAATTCGCCTGGTGTTGAATTGGCAACAGCCAGCATTTCATGAGGCGAGGCTTGGACCAAAAGTGAGGTTTTCTTACAGACCATGATAGGAACATAACCAATCTCATACATGTCATGCCTAGGCATGTCAGAACACGGTGGAAAATGTAAATAAAATAATACTCAAATTGCGTTGCTATTAAAAAAACTCCCGGATGTTGTACAATAGCTGTCAGACATGTGGCACCATGGCCTAACTTAACTACAAGCTCTATAAATCCGTTTTTTGGCACAATGGATAAACCCACATCCAAACTGGAAGAACCTGTTAGCTTGTTCAGCTTCTAATCAGTGCATCAGTGTTTGCGGAAAGCCAAGAGCTTTGCCTTGCTATCCTTAGCGCTGTTAACATGTCTGGGAAATTACACGCTGGGCAGTAGTAATCTTAAACCAACAGCAATTCCACCAAACGTTTTTGGTAAGTCAGACGACACCCAGAACAAGTACATAAAAAGATTAATTTGCTTATCCAAGCATGTTGTCATTCTTCAAAAAGTAAAACAGCTATTAAGTGTGGCTGGAGAAAGAGAGCCATTAGGGTGAGTAACAAAATCTGGCTCTTCGACTGAACTGGCTCCTTGAGGCTCTAACGGGTGATTAACGCGCTCTATAAGAATCTGGATTGATCGATTGATTGAGATTGACATCCGGTTGAACGCTGCTATGACATAAAAAACAGTGGAAAACAAAAGTTTTTCCCACTGTTCTGACATCACCCGGGGAAGCGGTCCTAGTACAGGTCTTCCTCGTCTCAGTCTTTACTGCAAGAGCAGTTCTCTGCTCCCACAGATATTGATGTCCTGAATCAGCCAAAAACATACACCCAATATGGTCACCTCTATCCCAATGTCCATATAACCCAAAATCTCCCAAGACCACATCCAAACATATACAAGCCAGCATGAACCAAAATACAGGATGGCACCAGGGAGGGCTGGAATTCAGGACTAAGACAAGGAAGACCTGTACTCGGAGTAATTCCTTCTTCCGGTGAGTAACTGGGCATTACCTCCTCGTGCATCTTCCTTGTCCAGTCCTTATTGAATGAGCCAATACCCAAGTATATATATTTTGGTTCAACAAAAATCATATACAGTAAACTCTGAACAACAATCAAATTGCAACACCAGGTGCTTAATAAAGAAAAAATGCAGATAAAGACTCCAAAGTCATGCACCACAAATAACACATGATCAGCAAAAGAAGTAGATGATGAACTCACAACCTGTAAACGACAGTGAGACATAAAGATATGAGGAGACGCCCAAGTAGCAACGCAACAAATATCACGGAGCGAAGCTCCCTTGGAAGTTGCCCAAGAAACAGACACACTGCTGGTTGATCTGCCCTGGAAAGAAGGTGACAGTTGCTGTCCCACAGAGTCATAAGCGCCTGCAATTGCCAACATAACCCACTTGGATAAGGTAGCAGAAGAGGGGCGAAGACCCTTAGTAGACAGGTCAAAAGTGGTGAACAATTTTACGGAAAGAATCAGTTCTAGACATATAAATGTACAATGCCTGATGGACATCTAGGGTATGCAACCAGACTTGGTCCTCCATGGAAGGAACCGGGTAAAAAAAAGGAAGGATGGTATCCTACAAACAATGAAAGGACATAGGCACCTTAGGTAGGAAAGAAGGGTTGGGTCTTAGAATAACACAATCAGAACAAAACCAAAAAAAGGTGGAGATGATAACGGCACCTATTTCCCCAATACCTCCACCTGAGCAGATGGCTATAAGAAAAGAAATACCACCTTGGCAGACAAAAATGTTAAATCTGAAGACTCAACGGGTTCAAACACAGGACCCTGTAGACTATGCTAAACCAGGAGAAAATCCCCTGAGGGAACAGGAGAATGCAAAACAGTACACTTTGAGAAATAAATTCCTCAAAATGCAGGTAGCTAGAGCAGTAATAGCCAAAACCTCTAAACCCCCTAATAGCATGGATTGCTGTGCACTGGCTGCGAAAGATTGATACCACCATACACATCAAAAAACATCTCTCATAAAATCCAAGACATTATTGGGATTGCACACATATGGAGAAAGAGACTTAGACATGCACCACTTCTCAAAATTCTTTGAATGGCGCCCATACGTCTTTAATGTAGAGGGACGGCACAACTGCTGAACAGTCTCTGCAACTACTACAGAACAACCTCACTCCAGAGACAGGTGGTGAGACCTAAGCAGAGATGGAAGATAGGGAAACTGCTACTGTGGAGAGACTGTCAATTGAATGAGAAGGGGAAAGACCTCCTGCTCCAATCAAATGCCAACAATAGAACTTCTTCATGATCCACCCGAATCTTCCTCACTATCCTGGAGCTCATTTGGAAAGAAGGGAAACAATATAGAGGACTCGCTAGCCAGTGGACAGACAATCAGTTGCCCACACCCTCTGAGATGGAAGCAGGGAACAGTAGGAGGGGAGAAGTGTGTTGACCTCTATGGAAACAGATCCATGTATGACCGAACCACCTGGTTGTCAGTTTGGATGCAAATTGCCCGAGCTCTGATCAATGAGGAAAACCTGAGAAGTGCCATCCAAACAACTGCCAACTCTTTCCATGTGGAAGACCGGAACACCTGAGCTCTTAACACCTTGGCTGCTAATGGTTTTCCCCTCCTGTGCTAACATTTTATGAATTCCTCTATTCATGACGAGCTCAGCTCGTCATCAGCACAGCTCAACTGTGCCTCATGACGAGCTGAGCTCGTCATGAGCATCGAAGGGGTTAATCACCTTCCTTGAGCAGACTGTTGTTGACAAATGGAATTCAATCCAACCCTGCTGGCATCTGTGGTCAGTATGCAAACAGGATAAGGATTCCGAAGAACCCCTTTGAACAGGTGTTCCCCTACCAACCACAATTGTAGATCCAGCTTGATTTTCAATGTCCCAATGTTGAAGAATGTAGTGAACTAAAGGAAACAAATGCAAACGATGCCAAGGGATTATGGCCAGAGTCAACGGCATCTCCCCTATACTCTGCAACCAAGTTCTCACAGGGAGCATCTTGTTGGACAAGAGGGACACCAAGTGAGCCATCAATCTGATCTTCCGCTCTTCTGGCCAAAGCACTTTCCCCAAGTCTGTTTGACAAAGAGCCCCAATTAACTGGAGTCACTGGGATTCCTCCAAGTTGAAAAGAAACTCGTGCTTCTCCCGGACTGCACACACATGATGAATATGTACCTTAAAGAAAGAAGGAGAAGCAATGACCCAAACGTCCTAGTAAGGATAAGCTTGAATGCCTGTAGAGTTTATTATACCCACCAGAGGAGCAACCACCTTGGTGAATATTCTGTGGGCAGATAAAGGACCAAACTGAAGGACCTTGATCTGGTAGTGGATGCCATTAACTGCAAAGCAGAGGAATTGCCAGGAACTTGGGTGGATAGGAATGTGTACATAGGCATCCTACATGTCTATTGAACACAAAAACTCCCCTGATTTGAACAATGTCATGGCGTGGAATGAACTTCTTTACACCCTTCAAATCCAGCACTGGATGGTATGCCCACAAGAGCTTCTGAACTATAAACAGGACTGAGTAGTAGTCACTACCTTCTTCCTCTGGGGGAACTAAAGAAATCACTGCCTTGTCCACAAGCAACTGAATACCCTCCAGAAAAGTGAGTCCCTTCAGAGGGTTTAGCGGAACTGGAGTCACCTTTAAATATGGCGTCGGAGGGTAAACAAACGGTTGGTGTTAGAACTGGGATTTGTTTAATCCAGGAGTGCCCCATCAGGGAATCCTACCACGAAAGGGCTGTGTATTACCCCTAAATTAACCTGGATCAAAACCCCTTCAATAGCCACATCCACAACCCCTACCAAAAGGTTTAGATGGGTTGAACAATTTCTTGCTTTTCATGGTTTTCTTTACCAAATCCTCAATTCTTGCCGAAACACCTTGGAACCTGAGAAGGGTAATTTCAAAAGCACCGCCTTCTGAGAGGTGTCATTCTTCCAGGAACGCCTGCAGATATTCCCGCATGATGAAAAAGCTGCCCCAGAAGCTGCCATGGAAGAACATAAGTAATCAAAGGAAATGTCAGAAAGATAACGTACTTTTTGTTCCATGGCCCCAGGAGAGCAATCCACCCCAGCAGTAATCTTCTCTAACAACACCTGGAAATCTCACAGTAGGAACTGAATGGCATACATAAAATAAGAGTTAGCTCTGACAGAAAATGTAGAAGCTGAATATGATCTTTGACTGCAGTCTCAATCTTTTTGTCCACAGGGTCTGAAGGAAGAGCTTCCTCTGTTACCATTAAACCATGTGTGGAAACCTACGCCATAAGATTGTCCAATTGAATGTAAGAGTAATGTAAGAGGATAATTCCTCTGAAAACCCCTCCAAAGTTTATTTCTTTAGAAGAAAGCAAGGAAAGAATTGATGCTCGAAATACTTGCACTCATTAGTCAACCCCATTCTAACAGAACTGTGTAATGAACGGGACTCTGGTTCTGCACACTATAATGCACCAGGAAATACTCCAATGTAGCAGCCACCACTGGAACAGAAAACCTTAAATTCTCCCTGATGTGAGACAAAATATCCATGAGGTCTGGTTCCTAGACAAACCACTCTTTAACATCCTCCTCATCTGCATCAGGCAAAGGATCAGGATCTAGGTGAGGCATCTTATGAGGGATAGGATCTGAATTCCTTGCCCTCAATGCAGCCTCAACTGCTTCTGTAATCATAGTTTGCAGGGCATACATAGAGGGAAGGGCAGAGGAGGGCCCAGCCTGTTTCTACACTTGTTCAGGATGGTCAGACTACATTGTGCCAGTAGGAAACACTCTCCTATCAGGCACTTCCTGAATTTGACTATTGTTGCCCAGCAATGAGACCCAAATCTTGCCGCAACACTTGTGACGAGTAAAGTTAACCCAGATAGTACATCTTGTTGTGCAGCTTCAGGAAGCAACAATTGCACAAGGCACCAAGGCTGTTGATTCTTACCGTTACCTCCTTTGTGTGTTTTTCCCAAAGCTCTATTTACCTCTGGTTGTCCCTTGTTTGTGATCTTTTGCTTTAAAAACCCATGTAACCATTGTTCGGTGTGCTTTCTCCTTGACTATCTCCAAGGTGCTTGTCGGATATGGTCCCATTCATGAATGCAAAATAAATTACCTATGGTTTGTACTTCGCTCCACTGTCGATTCCTCCTTACTTCTTAAGAACCCGTGGACGAAGGGTGACCCTGCACCAGTAGATTATTAATAATTTACTTCCACAAATTGGCGCCCATATGGGACCCCATGAAGGGCTTGCAGTTGGACCAGGGGTAGCGATTGTGTCAGTAAGATAAACTTCACTGAGGGGCGCACCACCTTGTAGCAGGGTTTCCGTTCTCCCACAGAACTGTGCATAGAGATCTAGAACCTTAGTGAGTTAGGATGATCCAAAAACTCATCTCAGTGTCAGAAATCTCGTTACCTAGCTAGCTACAGTGTCTCATGGATCATTATGGAATGATACATGTATTAGACAAACCAGAACATGATCTTTAGAATACCTCAGGAGTCGTGGAACACATGAACACTCTTTCGTTATATAATCATTTCAAACCAAAACTGAGAGTCAAAGAACACAAGTGCAAGTTTGAAATATTTATTATTCAATGCAAAGTTCTCAAACGCAGTATCTTGTATAATACCAAAATGCAGATTATAAAAATCAGAGTCAGCAGCATAGTCACTAATCCATAGTAAGCAAAAGGTGCTAGCATGTTATAATGCAGTTTCTATAGAAATCTATATCACCTATATTTCGCGCACCCTATCTAGCATATTATATTATATCTAAAAAGGTCTCATTCGGGCTTTAGCAGGGCGACCCCATACCTCTCAATGTCAGTAGGAGCAGTTCACATCAGCAGCTACCAGCTCTCTTCATGCGCAGCACCAAGTGTGTGCGTTCATTCCGTGTAACTCTATCTTAAACCCGCGTAGAGCCCAAAATGTTGGCATCAACATTATTTGTGTTATGTCTAATGTCTAATGTGGTGCGAGGATCAGACTTCCCAGCAACCTTGTGTTAGGTTAATCTTAGAGTGTGCAGCTCTCAGTGTGCAGACAGTTGTACCAAGTGTACAAGGCAAAGCTGATAGCATAGGAATAACATATTATTCTCAAATAAAACACCTCACCACTTCTAGGCTGAAAGCTACAACAACAAGTACGTGTCGTGTGCAAAACTGAAGCCTGAAGGCAAAACGGCTGTTTAAACATGTAATACACTCATGCTAACTTAACGCAATATATGTAATGAAGTATCCATATGACACCCCCCCATTGGTCCGAGCACCGCCAATCATAAGGGAAAAGGCAATACTAAATCAGATACACAATTTGAAAGCAAAATTCAATAGTTTTGAGCTAAAATAAGCTAAAAATATGTATGAATGAATATGTATGAATGAATATGTATGAATGCCTACAGTGGCATCAAACCTAAAAAATATCAAAAGTCTTGAAACAAAAGTCTTCCGCCTGGTTCAAAAAATTATTAAATGTATGACCAGGTCGCATCCTTTCAAATGTTTGTAAGAGAAAAAACCAAGGCACTCATCCGATATCCAAAGTCATGTGCCACTTAGACGTTATCTCCAGCAACATCACGTGAGCGAACTCTCCATCAGCTGAACATAGTCCATCCCTCCAATTCAGCGAGGGGAAAGTTATATTTCACAACAAAGCATTCCTTCCAGGCATCTCACGATTGGAAAGTATATGCAAAGAAAGTTGCAACAGCCTCCAGTATGAAATCACTGCCATCATCCGAAAATAGTTCAGCCATCCAATTTAGCAATGGGAAAGAACATACGTGCTCCTCCAGCATCGGATCCTCCTGCAACGTCAGAGGACAACTCGGTGGGTTCACCAGAACGCTGTGTGTCAGAAAGGCATTCGCCGCTGCAGAGATCTCCCATTGGCCCAGAACTCCATTTATCGCTGCCAAGGCCATAACTCTCTCGCCAGAACAGATCAGCTCGTGAGCCACAACGGGACGCATTAGCTGATCAAAATCGACGTCAGGAGCAGTCCTCAAGCATAGGCACAAATCAATGGCCCAATCGAACTCGCAGTTTAGGCAGTGAAACACAGGTTGGACACACGTGAAGTCGGTGAACCGAAATGACAATCTATAGGCCGTGCTTAATGCTGCAAGCGGCAAAGTTCCATAGTAATTGAGCATCCGATTACGGCACAGTGTCAGGAGGCGTTGAACGGCGTCTTGCGCAGGATGGGCATCCATGTTTTATGAAGAAAAACACCAACAGAAAGCCTGCGGCCACAGCCAGCAATACAGGTATTCCACCAAACAAACTCCCAAAAATAGTGTGGAAAAACGTGGGAATGATACCAAAAACTTTTTCAAACGTAGTCACGAGGCCACTGCTTACTAGTTTAAAAAAATGTGCCAGCCCAGTCGTTGAAGAAGCATTAAAAATCTGGTGTACCAGCTCGCAGAAATGAAATGGCAAATCAGTGTTTAAAAGCGCCTGCACCTCTGTGCGGGTGTTAGCTATGTGAAGGACATAAGTTTCCCGGGCCGAACTCAGGGTCACTTGTTTTTGAGACAAAAGAGCCCTTATTCTGCTTAAACCATTGAATTTCGCTTCCAAGGTTGGGATCCGAGGCCAGATGGAGACATCTGAAGAGCCATGCGTGGGTGGGTATAGAACATTCTTGCAGCACACTACACGCTCTGATACAGTAACTATATAAGCCACACCAATTAATAAACCACAACATAATTCGTTGTTTAAAAGCAAATAACTACCATTAGCTAATAATGTAAATGTGGGCACTACTGCTGGAACTGGCGTGCCTTTTAAAACACATGCTAAATTTGGGCGGTCCTGATTACAAGAACCGTGTAACTGAATGTGTCTGCATAATAATGAATGGTCAGGTGACTGTGTGCATTCCTCACCATTAAGATTCACTTCTTTTCCATCTTTCAGACATCTGTATGTGTATGGTAATGACCATGCCTCATGTAGGAATGCATTGCCTAGTGGCTCATATCGTCCTATAGCAATATACCGCATACAGTTAGTAAATTTATATAAGGGAAATGGTAATGTAATTAAACCATGAATAAGCCACGTGGCAGTGGTGGTTTCAGCAACAGAAAAAGGTAAGGATTCTAGCTTCTCAATATGTAACATAGAAAACGATGCATCACGCATTGAAAGCATGCGCTGTTTATCAGTAAGATTAAAAGGGGCAAAAAGTGATGAAACGTTCAATGAGGTCCAGGGAACTCGACCAGCCTTAATTGTCTGTAGAGTCCAGGCAAACTGCATTACAGAACGTAATTGATTTTGACCATGGTATAACGTGGACACTTCATCATGTACAATATCAACAACAGAAGAAACAATATTATCCAATGTGTAAATTCTGGAAGAAAGCGTGTTAATACTATTATCGACCACTGCAAGCACTTTTTCCAAATTGGCTTGATCAATAGCCCTCAGGCGTTTAGCTGCTTCGACTCTTGAAAATTTCCAAATTTCATTGTAAATAGCATAAATAAAGCGTTTAGACCTACCCATAGTTGGGCCTTTTATAAAATCATTTAACTCTATGTTTTCATTCAACTGGGACAGATGCAGTTTAACTGCAGCTAAAGTGGAATGTTGTAACCAGTTCTGACACAATTTGCCTACTGAATAAGTTGTAACAGTGTGATCTTGGTCAAACCTGGGATCTGGCCTGATGCGTGTAAAACCCTCAGACAAACCCAAAAAACGACTTTGGCAAGAATCAGAGCTTCTTTGCCATAAAAGCCACCCATCCGGATCAAAACTGGAAATATTAAAGGAGGAATTCTGCAAAAGTGCTTGTATCTCACTTATGGACAATGTAGTGAAATTACTCCAACCTGAATATTCTCCCAAATCAGGGATAGTAGGGGTATTTAATTTTTTAGATGTAGCCAATCCAAAACATGTTGTTTGGGAAATAGTCGAATTTAAAAACAACATGTGATTTGGGATGAGACATGCACGATGCAAAGCCTCAGTGCCTTGTACCTGCCAATCTTTGGTACCCCAAACCGATTTAAGGTCAATAACATCCTTCCATAACTCATAGCCATCCACAGATAACCTTTCTAGAAAGGACTTTGAATACAACAATTTTGTGTCAGTCAGTCTAACTTTTGGTATTGATTTCTGTTTCACCTTGAAGTAAAAAGACTCAGGATTTGATTGATTAAAATCTGTAAAGTAAGAGTATTTTCCCAAAAAAGTACTTGAGCTCCCCTGTAAAGGAGCAGGGCAATGTTCCCACTGAGTGTAATTCACAGGAACCCGCCTGGAACTTGTCTTGTGCAAGAAATGATTTCCATAATGTTGGTAACAAAATAAATCACCATAATTGACAGAATCTAAATACAAATCCTCATCATCAAAGGCCGCATAATATTTCAAATCAGAGAACAATGCTTCTACTGCCTGAAGATCCCAATCATCAGAACGAATATTTTGCTTAATCACATCTCCCATGTTTACTCTAAGCACATTAGGAACATTAATAACTTCTGTGGGGCCATGTATCTGAAACCTAACCGCATCCCACACAATCCCATCAAGGACAGGCCAAGCAGTAATTTGTACTGAATGTAAGTCTCTCTTTAGTCTGTGTGCTGAATGCGAGGAGGAGTGAGGGGCCAATGTTCCATTAAGGTACCGAATTCCTGTTCTTTCTTTCACATAATGGCCATCAATCAGGCGGAAAAAATAAAACACAAAACCAATTGACATAAAAAGATAAAACGAAAATAGTATCAGCCAAACGTATGTCCAAGGCGGAATTAAAAAATGTTTTTTAAACAACGTGGCATATTTTGCAATAGTTGATGGTTTCTTTGAAAGTTCCGAAACAGAGTCAAAAGAGAATCTGGACTGGTTAGCCAAACGTGCATGTAAATCGGACATGGATAAATCAGCAGGATCTGCATAGGTCACCTCATCAATGTTAGTAACAGGAATAGTATTTAATAAAGGACTTGATATGGCAGGCATCTCGAGGGACACCTCCTGATCTGCACCGGATGTAATAGCCAGCACAGAGTGCCTCACCATGGAAGGACAGGATACAGCCGGTGTCATGCTATGAAGAATCGGCCACCCTGTGTGTCTTGACATTGTCAATAGAAATAAATCTGTTTTCTTTACGACCTGGAAGTGGTGGTAAAATGACTGTTCTTGTGCCCTTCACTCCAAGGACCCGAACTGGCGCTCGATATGAGGGACCAAATTCCTTTTTGTTATCGATCTTCTCTCGAACCAGTTCTCCAACTTGGGGTAGCCAGCCAACTACCGGGATCTGCAACGCATCATCCGACGTGGAGGGCAAGTGTTCCTTTGCAAGACTGTCTCTGGTCTTTTGTAGATCCTGTAAAACATTGCAATGTTCATCTACGTCAAAGGCCGCGGCCTGGGCCTGGCAGTCTGCACCATCAAGGTCAGGGACGTACATCTTGATACCAAAGAGCATTTCGTATGGGGTCCGCCCACCCAGAGACCTTCTAGGGAGATTATTAAGCGCACGCTGCACGCCATAGAGGTGGGTCAGCCAGTTTCTACCAGTGCCTATAACTCGGGCTGTCAAAGATTGCTTTAAGTCGCGGTTCATTCTTTCTACCACAGAATTGCCCTCAGGCCTGTAGGGGCTTGAAAACTTCACCTGTACTCCCAACGAAACCATAGCATCCTTATACGCCTTAGAGGCGAAAGCCGGACCCTGGTCCGAATGGAAAGCACCACAAGCAAAGATTCCCACAAAGACACGCAAATCCTTAATGACAGTCCGTGAATCAGCGCTGCGATGCGGCCATAACCACACAAAGCGTGTGCATGAGTCAACTGCTACTAAGATGTATTTATACGCAGTATCAGAAGAGAAAGGACCGCAGTGATCCAAATAAACACAACCAAGCGGTTTATTAGAAATGTACAACTTTGTCTGAGGCGGACGCGCAGCAGTAGAAGGCTTAATCTGCTGACAAATGTCACACATAAGGACATAATCGCGCGTCTGTTTGTACAGTCCCCGCCACCAGAACCTCTGTTGTAGCTGTGATACAGTGGCTGAGACGCCCGCATGCGCAGACGCCACACCTTCATGAGCCGCTGTAATCAGAGAAGCTCTGCGATCCGAGTTGGGAATCAGACGCTCTCCAACTTCAGGAATTTTCACATAAGGAACCTTACCGGGACTTAAGTGGTATGTGTATTTCGAAGGGAACCCCGCAGGATATTTACCTCCCTTCGCCGTGGCAGCAACAGCCGCCAAGATGTCGTCATCTATTTTGCTCTTGGACCTCGTGACCGCTGCAACTAAGTATTTTGATACCGCAGACTTCGCTGCCTCATCAGCAAGCGAATTGCCAACAGCGTGGACTCCCACGCGCTGGTGGCCGAGAGTATGAATCACAAACACGAGCGGCAGCTTTTCTTTAAGTTCCGCCACTCGGACCCAGATCATTTTATGTTTTATTGTGCTACCTTTGGAATCACGAAAATCATTCTGAATCCAAAAGAACAAGTTCTCATTGTAAGACTGGACACAGTAGTAAGAATCACTTACGATTAAAGTCGTCACACTAGGATCTGCGTACTCCAATGCGAGCATAAGAGCACGGAGCTCTGCTAATTGTGCGGTGCAGTCTCCAAGTGTCTGCGTGTGCACGACACTGGACTTGAACTCATCGTTCACCATGGCACCGACCACAATGGCGCAAGCGGAAACGTAGGCATGTTTAGAGCCATGCGCAACCTGCGCCGAACCATCCGTGTAAATGATACAGTGGAAATCCTCCAACGGCCGCATTGCTAAAGGAGCAGGATGAACAAATTCATACTGTAAATACTCCTGTGACCGTAAAGCGGCGTCAAAAATAAACGTGATATCCTGAGATGTCAAGGATGTAGCCCACTGAATCCACCGAGGGTGCAAAGCTTTAGAATTCGGTACACTGGCTTTCGTGACCGCCTCCAATGCAGGACACGGGGTAACAACCAACATGCGCTTTCCCTGCGACAGGGCACGTTCTTTAAGAATTGCCATCTGCACAGCCGTTAACACTTTCTCCACAGTGGAAAAACGCAGTTCAGCTGAAGTGTACAAGTGTGACTTGTAAGCAATAGGTACAGTATCCCCCTCATTAAAAGTCAGGTACGTGAAACCCACCGTCCCAGGGATTATTCTTATCACCAGGTTGGTCTGGTTATCACGGGTCTGTAAGTAGTCAGAAGTGAGCAAATCAGCCTGCAAGGACTGCAGAATGGCTGAATGTTCAGGCAGCCAGCATGATTTGGAAAAAGATGGTTGTACCAAGGCATATAAAGGCTTGATACGCTGGGCATATTCCGGAATGTATGTCCTCCCGAAATTTAAAAAACCCAGTAAAGACTGTAATTTTTTCAGTGTTGTCGGAGAGCGCAACTGCGCGCACTTCTCCAGGAAGTGAGGAGCCAATCCCTTTCCTTCATGGTTAAGTTCATAACCTAGAAACAACACTGTGTACTCCGCAATGTGTGATTTTGCAAAGTTAAACTTGTAACCCATGTCTGCAAAGTTACAAATTATGCTGTTTACTCGACACAGATGCACCCAAAGCTCGTCGTCTGTGAGATAAATGTCATCCACATACGAACATGCAACTGGATCGAAACTCTCCAAAAGAGAGACAATGCGGGCGGAAAACACTCCAGGACTATTTTTATATCCCATTGGGAGTCGTTTAAACATTTTTTGTACGCCGCCGCATGTAAAACTGGTCCATTGGGAACTTAGACCATCTAATCTATGTGCATAAAAACCATTGGAAATGTCAAGCGTGGTTTTGAACCGTTTACGCTCAAGACTATTCACTAGGGCAGAGCCGTGAGTATTCTGTACCGCACAGTTACGGCAATGCGAGTTCAAATGCCGGTAATCCAAAACTAGACGATAAGAGCCGTCCGGCTTGTTAACAGTAAAAAGGGGATTATTCATTGGTGACACACATGTTTCAATTACACCTTGATATTCCAATTGTTCAAGGATAGCCGCGACCGAAGCTTTAGCTTCACGCCGTATGGGGTACTGGGGTTGTGGCTGAGGCTGTGACCGTAATGGAATCTCATGGCTAGGGGACAATTTATCCCAGCCACACTGATTTCGGTACACAGCCGGCGCAAGCGCCAGAGCCCACTCTTCTGCAAAATGCAGCGCTTCCACTCTCGGTACAGTGTGCGCGAAACTGGGGAGGATTACCTCCTCCCCTCGCGGAGCTGTGAGAACAAAAGGTGGGGGCCAGTCAGCCTCCGAAAGCAAAATGTCATACGTATCCGAAAGATTTTCCCAAAATACCCCTTTTACAGTTCGCTGTATGTCACCTTCAATTAACAGGACAATTTCAAAAAGTCTTTCAGGGGGAGCAACATGTGTATCAGCTGTTTCGATTACAACATAAGTGTCAGTCGCTGTCACCTTCAACAGTGGACGGAGGGCCTCTCTCACTATGGTAATCTCCGCCGCGCTGTCCAGCAAGGTCAGAGCCCACGTCAGATTCCGAAGCCGCGTTCTCACTATCTGGGGCATATCGATGCGCCGTTAAGGCAGCGACTTTCTTCTTGGCAAACTGCGGTCTCTTTGGCGTAGAGTCGTCCCGCTTGTCCCCTTCACTTCACGTGCGGGGCTGGCCACGTCCTTGCTGACCACCCCTGCCCCTGCCGCCCCCTCCACCACCGGTTGACGGAGCCGATGAGTCCTGAAAGGAACGAGGAGAGCGTTGGTCAGTTGCCTGATATCTGTCAGGCGATTTAATCGTAGCGCGATCGCGCAATTCATAAACTCGCTCAGACTGCGCAGGTTGCGAAGGTGTCGGACTAGAGACCTGTGTCTGTTGTTGCTGTTGCTTACCCCTATTCTGCTTTTTCGGCCAAGTTTGTTTTTTGGACTTGGGCTGTCCACCTGTTTCCGAAGACTGCCCCTGGGGTTGCTTCTTTTCTTTTTCAAGAAAAACCTTCGCACCCCTTGAATTGCGGCCAACCGTTTTATAAGCCGCCACAATAATTTTTGCCAGCTGACGGGGTTTCTCGGCATCGGGTACTAACGCCAGACCATTGGCCACCTGAAAGTTCATTGCATCCCCTTTTACATTGGCAAGGATAATACCGCAAACTGTCTCAAATGAACCGTTCAGGCGCATACCCAACTCAACCGCCGACTCAGGTCCGTGATCATCCTGAACACGCTTGAGGATCGCAGACAGGTTCGAAACTGACGGTGTGCCAAAGCACCTCGAGTAAACCGCTGCAAAAGTCTTACCCCATGTCTCACAGTCAGCAAGGTCCGGGGCTATCTCCTTCGGTAAACTAAGCGTAAGAATCCGGTGTTTTTCACTCGGAGTCGTATTAGGAAACACAGCCTCTAACTGGTCGAATTTCTCGGCAAGCCAGTAAGGAAATTCATCCGTACTATCTGGCTTTCTGCCCATAACGGAATTCACCAAGACAGGACTGATTTTCAAACCAGCCTGTTCTGCTCGAAGCTGCGCACCTGCGGGGGCTGCGCCTTGAATATTACGACTAATGTAATGAACAAGCGCTCTAATCACTCCAACCGAGACCTCATGAAGACGTCTCAGGTCGGCTACGTTACACGTGGCGCGATTAGGATGAGGAGTAAATCCACCCAAGGCGGGCCAATTTGTGCCCGGAATGGACAAAGGACCTAACCTCGTAGCGTTCAAAGTTTGGGGTAGGGCGCCACCAAACCAAACACCGTGCTGCCAAGCGTCAATAGGTACTTCCAGTGCCCTGTACGGAGCATAAGCTGCCGGTACTGCTGAGGCAGTGTATGAATGATAGACACCCGAATTAGCGTCTACTTCCGGAAATGTCACCCAGGAATAAAACAATTCGTACGGGTACGCATGTTCCGCACTCACAACTAGAACCACAGCTAAGCCTTCCGCGGGTACATTATATCCCCGCAAGTGATCGCGAACCGCGACGCGGCTATGCTGCGCTATTTCCACTGCCATGTTAGCACAGGAAGAAGAAAAACCAGACAAAGAACTGTGTGTAGCACAACTGGGTAGTGATTCAAAGAAACCGTTTTTAGAAGAATTCAAGCTTGAAAACACCTATCACATAAATAGGTAGGTTTTTCCGACACCACCGTTTTCCGGAAACGGGAATGAAGGTGTCAAGGTTTGAATGATATACTACTCGAGTGTCATGAAATACGGCCAACCAATCCGTTGGGCGCCATGTAGCAGGGTTTCCGTTCTCCCACAGAACTGTGCATAGAGATCTAGAACCTTAGTGAGTTAGGATGATCCAAAAACTCATCTCAGTGTCAGAAATCTCGTTACCTAGCTAGCTACAGTGTCTCATGGATCATTATGGAATGATACATGTATTAGACAAACCAGAACATGATCTTTAGAATACCTCAGGAGTCGTGGAACACATGAACACTCTTTCGTTATATAATCATTTCAAACCAAAACTGAGAGTCAAAGAACACAAGTGCAAGTTTGAAATATTTATTATTCAATGCAAAGTTCTCAAACGCAGTATCTTGTATAATACCAAAATGCAGATTATAAAAATCAGAGTCAGCAGCATAGTCACTAATCCATAGTAAGCAAAAGGTGCTAGCATGTTATAATGCAGTTTCTATAGAAATCTATATCACCTATATTTCGCGCACCCTATCTAGCATATTATATTATATCTAAGAAGGTCTCATTCGGGCTTTAGCAGGGCGACCCCATACCTCTCAATGTCAGTAGGAGCAGTTCACATCAGCAGCTACCAGCTCTCTTCATGCGCAGCACCAAGTGTGTGCGTTCATTCCGTGTAACTCTATCTTAAACCCGCGTAGAGCCCAAAATGTTGGCATCAACATTATTTGTGTTATGTCTAATGTCTAATGTGGTGCGAGGATCAGACTTCCCAGCAACCTTGTGTTAGGTTAATCTTAGAGTGTGCAGCTCTCAGTGTGCAGACAGTTGTACCAAGTGTACAAGGCAAAGCTGATAGCATAGGAATAACATATTATTCTCAAATAAAACACCTCACCACTTCTAGGCTGAAAGCTACAACAACAAGTACGTGTCGTGTGCAAAACTGAAGCCTGAAGGCAAAACGGCTGTTTAAACATGTAATACACTCATGCTAACTTAACGCAATATATGTAATGAAGTATCCATATGACAACCTGAATGGACTAGTGTTTCTCATGGTCCAAGGTGATTTTTCAGCTCTCTGACTGTGATCTTCCTGGCGGCTGCTGGCCTTGACGGGGGCCTTCGGACAGTCATTTTTTTGGATCAGGGAGGATCAACAGGTGTGAGTTGAAGACTACACATAAGGTAAATCTGTATTGAGCCAGTTCATTTGGTTAGAATTTGTTTGGAATCTGCTTGGGCTTTGTTTGGAATTTGCTTGGTATTTGTTTGGTATATGTTTGGAATTTGCTTGGAATTTGTTTTGGACTTTAGAATCTGTTTTGGAACCTGCTATTTGTTTTGACTAAACATTTTTTTCCTTACAGGTAATGTGAGAATATTTTTTATTTCTCTCTGTTTATAAGTTTTTTATATCTATGTGGAGGAAGGAAGTAAAGGAGCGGCAGCTCAAGGCAGAGAAGATACAAAGGAAGCAAGAAAGGAATAAAGAGTATCAGAAGTATAAGGAATTGAAGGATAAAAAGGATTGTTTAGAAAGAGAGTATAGATTACTAATAGCTAAGGAATTTGTATCCAGACCGACAGTAACAGCACAAATCCACCAAGAAGATGTGGATTCAGACCTTGACGGATTATTGATTGAACGACCCCCACCCCCATATGTACCTTAGACACCTCTTTCCCTGGACCACCGAATGTCGTTCCCCCTGCACCTCCGGCTCCACCTCTTTTGCCCTTGGTTGTCCAGTTCCCTATTTGCCAACCAGTATCGGTACATCCCTTACTCCCTCCATCTCAGACCACTGCGCCCTCTCTCAGGCCTATGCGTTTCCATCCCATGCCACTGGACCCGAAATGACTTATGATCTCCATAATCATACACAAAGGGTGGGGGGGGCTCTATCCCAGATACCAGGTAACAGATTACCAATACCCCCCTATAAATAGCCAATATCCATCATATCCCGAGCCCAATCATTTGCAAGGGAGACCGTGGATTAACAGAGAGTTCCACCCACCCATGTACAATCTACCTATCCAAAATCGCTTCCAGATTTTTAGTGGTCTGGACGGGGTAGATTGACAACAAGCTCAGACATCTCAAGAAATTCTGGCTGGGATAAAGGTTCTTCCTCTAGTTGATCACCCCGCTATTAAGGAGTTGGTTCCCCCTGAAAGTACTGAGATCTTGTGTGGCCACCCCCAAGATCAGCCAACCCCACAAAAGGCCCCTAGCACTGACAGTTTGTCACCATGTAACAGTAACATCTTGGAACAGATGCAATCCCCCATAGATGATATTAACAACAGGGGAGGGGAACAGCTAGGGGAAGGCTTGATCCAGAAAGATAATGATTCTTGTGCACTGTTGTACTGGAATATAGCAGGGTTTAGGCAAAAAATCACAAATCCAGCATGGGAGTTAGTAATAGACGGTCAGGATATAGTGGCCCTCCAAGAAACTTGGATACAGGAATCAATCCATGTAAATGGCTATAGAACCTTTTTTACTCCAGCAGTTGGAGGTCATTTTGGAAGAGCTAAGGGTGGGTTGACAACCCTTGTTTCTAATCAACTTAAAATTAAACAAGCTCACTGTCATTTAAATTCCTGTTACTTCCAAATCATTACTTTACGGAATTATAAAGGATCTGTGGTATTAATCATTAATTTTTATAATAATGTCCCGAGAGACGATATTCTGATCGTAATGAAGCAGCTTAAAGATGAAATTCAGCTAGAGGTAGATAGAAATGAAAGGGAGTTGATAATTATATGGGGGGGGGATTTTAACTGTTCATTATGTACTAAAAGGAATCAGGGCCTATGTGGCCTAGTGACAGAAAGAGACATGCACTTAACACACTTTGAACATACCCTGATGGGGGATTTACTTAATGAATTATTATTCATGTTTGATCTGGGGTTTGCTAATGAATTTGTTCCAGAACCCACACCGTTTGCTCCTACTTTTGTTGGGAGAGGCTCATCGACAACTATTGATTTTATTATTACCTCCAGTAATCTCAATCACAGACTTCTGGGGGTTACGAATATCCAACTACCCATAAGTGACCACCTTCCACAATCTCTTAAGGTAGCATATTTGTTCCCAGACCCATCGACGGCCGCGCCTCGAGTAGAGACAGCGGTTGATGTTGTCCTTGGGAGACAAAATGGGTACACATTAAAATGGAGTAAAGTAATCCCCACAACCTTCTTTGAGAAACTTTGGGAGGCGTGCTCAAATAATTTTAGGATCTGCCTAAGTGACAGCTCCACTAACGATCAAATTATTGAGCACTTTGGAACAATAGCTGCAAATATAAAAAGCAGCCTAAGGGTGGAGGCAAAACGCAGAGCCAAGGGGCCCAAAAGCTGGTTTGATACTGCATGTACAAGGGCTTTGAAAAACCTAAAACATGCAGTACACAGATCCCTTAGGGATAAAAATGAAATAAGAGAGTGCAGGAACACATATACTCAGGCCCTGAGAGCAAGGAAAACCGCGTTGAACAAGGATGCATTAGATTCCCTTCGTGAGGCCTCGCAATCTAAAGATTCCGCTGCATTTTGGAAAGCGATTAACACCCCTTTCCCTTATGAAACTCACACGGCGCGAATCGAGATTGCAATAGACGAGGACAAATGGGTAGACCATTTTTCAAACCTCTACAAAGCACAGGAAGACATCCATGGTGGGGGTCTTAACTCTAGCCTGGATGTACAACAGAGTTACAACCTGGTTATAACAATTGATGAAGTGCTTTTAGCCTTGGGATCTACAAAATGCGGTAAGGCTGCCGGACCCGATGGGATTCCGGCAGACCTATTTAAAGCTAATACTGAAATCTGGGGGCCAATGTTAGTACAACTTTTTAATGCAGCTCTCTCACTGGGTCTGAAAGAATCTTGGTTCACCTCAGTCATTGTTCCCATCTACAAGAAGGGGGATAGGAATAGCTGTGCTTGTTACAGACCAATCTCCCTTCTTGATTCTTCAGTAAAAATCTTAGGACGTGTTGTGTTGGCAAGACTCCAAAGCTGGGCAGAGGAAAATGATATTATTAGTGATTTGCAATTTGGTTTTCAAAAAGGGATTGGTACAATTGAGCAAGGGTTAAACCTAATGCTTTTGCAGCATAAATATATAAGGATCAAATCTGAACGCTTGTATTTTACTTTTGTCGACCTTTCTTCAGCGTTCGACTGTGTATCACACTCAAAACTGTGGGACATAATGAAAGGTTTGGGGGTGGACAATAACATCATTTGTTTTTTGAGGGAACTCTACAGTGGAGCCACAGCCTCTGTTCGCTATGGCAGGGGAGGTGAATGCTCCAGACAATTTAGTGTAGGCCGTGGAGTGCGGCAAGGTTGCGTATTGGCGCCTTTCCTGTTCCTCTTATATATCAATGGGCTCGAGCGTCATCTGCTGCAGGAGTGTAGGGATATGCCCAGGGTGGGGAGGAGGGAAATCCCTGCGCTCATGTATGCGGATGACGCAGTACTCATGGCACGCACTCCACGTGCCCTGCAGAAACTAGTGGTCAGCTTCGAGAAATTTATGTTGAACCTGGACCTACTGGTAAACTGTAGCAAGACCTTCACAATGAATTGTGGCCTAAAACCAGGTAAATTAATGAAGCGTATCTTTTTAAATAATGTGCCGCTGGATAACACCCCAACCTTCTCTTATTTGGGCATTTTATTCCATGAGTCAGGTTCTTGGACAAGCGCTATTAAGGCTAGAACTCTTTTATTTATGAAAACGATCATGGCTTTACAGAATTTCGTTAGAAAATGGGGCAGGAAACCGATAAAGGAAATGATAACCATTTATAAAGCTACATGCTTGTCCGTGGCTATGTATGGCTCAGGCCTGTGGGGATACGCAAATGTCGACCAAATCCAGCTGGTAGAGAACAAATTTCTGAGGGGAGTTCTAGCAGTTCCTCAGTGTGCTGCCACATTTAATTGTCACGCTGAACTTGGCCAACCCTACATAACGGATATTATCAGAATTCAACCTATCCTACTGTGGCACAGGGTATGGACTACTAACGAATGTGTCATGAATCGGGCCCTGCTACGTGACACCCTCAGTTTGGACCATGCGGACAGAATGGAATGGCTGGGATATGTCAAGCATTTTTTGACCGAGATTGGTTTACATTCATATTTCTCGGACCCATCCACAATGGACAATATTCCCAGGAAGACACTAAAAACCATCTGCCTGAACCACTTGCTGGATAAGAGGAAGAGAGTCGAAATCTTGAAACCCACAGTACACTCTCACCTTTCTACTCTTTGTGAGATTAATACTGTACAGCCATATTTATCCCTGTCCATGACTAATTATGATCGTTTTCTTTTAACTCGTTTTAGATTTTGTATATTTTTTAGATTAGTGTCTTTCCCATCTATGAACTCTTGGAATCACACTTTGCCCGCTTGTTTGTGTGACGGCACGTCACAACAATCTGATATGCATATCCTCTTTTTCTGCAAATTTTATACTGCTATACGTAGGAAAACCATAGTCCCTTTTTTAAAAAACATGAATTTAACCAGATGCCGCCCAGCCTTTTTAGAAGTACAGAAAATGGACACGATTTTAACTGTTACTGTGATTTTAAATTATTTAAAAACTGTTTTTAAATTTAGGAAACAAACTCAAATTGAAACATCCTAGACTCCCTATCGACCTACCTCACTGCATTACTATTTATGAGAAGTAATTATTGTATCTCCTGTAACAATTGTATTTTGTTTATATGTTTGTTACTTTTATGGTTACTCGCTTTTTAACCGAATAAAGTTTATTGAACTGAACTGACTTATGATCCTGTTCTTTCTGTATCTGTCCTGACCCCCACGAATTCTTCATTCTACTGCATCTCAATCACATCAAGATGCAGTAGAACGAAGTTCTGAGTAACATCAGAGGGGATGAAGTAACAAAGGTCCTCCTTCACTCAGCACTAATAAAAGTTGCTATGGAAAAAGCAGAGGCTGAGATGATAAAGGAAGGGATTAGAATATTGAAAAGAGAAGAGGTGATGATGGTGAATCAAGGGAAAACATTCCTCAGGAACCATGCGGAGCTAGGAGAACGACAAATAAAAATGATTACATCTGGTCGGGGTACTAAGGATGCCCTTGAAATTACGATAATCCCAAAAAATTTAGACTGGGAGGATGATGATCTTCTGATGGGAAATAGATACAGAGAACTGGCATATATGGGCCATGAGGAAGAGGGGTATCTGAGCAGCAATGACTAGGAAACTGGGTCGTCGCACAACCTATCTATTGTGTCCTGGAACGTAAATGGATATAAAAGAATAGTGTTAGAAGAAGGTTCTAAAAATATCCTTGGGAAGTCTGACATTGCATGTTTCCAGGAGACTTGGCTGTGCGACGAAACCCCAGTTACCGAAGGCTTTGCACATCATGTAAGGCCTGCAAAAAAGAATCAAGTAGGTAGGCCATCAGGCGGCCTGATGACCCTTGTGTCAACAAGGATAGCAAAAGACATACAATCACTCCAACTTAAATGTAATTGGGCATTAGGCAGCAGAGTATTGATATCAAACAGTTTTGCAGGTGGGGGAGGGCTATGCATAATCAATGTGTACATACAGAAAGGGAAATTAAAAGAGTATAACGTGGAGTTGGACTGCTTAAAGAAGGATTTGGAAGGATTGTATGACATATATCCTAAAGATGTGCTCGTAATACTGGGTGATTTCAATCATAGATTAAACCCCCATAAAATTGACTCATGGCAGAGTGACGTGCTAAGAGCCTATAACATAGAATTCGCGAATTTCTCTTACAGTGATAGCTCTACCCAAGATGTAAAGCTTGGGCAGCTGTTGGGAGCTATGGGCCTGATCTGTGTTAACGGAAGGAAAGAAATGGATCGACCCGCTAAACGTACTTTTAAGATAGGGCAGCAGTTGTGCCCCATAGATTATGTATTTATTCAAGCTTGGTACTTCTACTTAATAAACCACTTTGAAGTACTTGGAGTGGGGGGTAGTGACCATTTCCCACTGCTGATGGAATTACAGATAAACAGGGACCCGCCGAGACAGAGGGTGCTACAAACTGATGTGGATTACCCAAAGCGGCTTACAACCCGGATTAGTGAGGAATTTCTAAAGAAACTGAGAGCTCTCCAATTATTAGTTGGGCTAGAAAACCCCCTACCAGGGGAGGCTTTATCCTGGTATGAGGATACAATAAGTCAAATGGTGGAATGCCTTAGAATAAAAATCAAACAGGGAAAGTATGAGCAAATCCTTGGTTTGATGATGAATGTCGGTATTTAAAGGCTGTTATCAGGAAACACGAAAGAGGCCTTAGGGGTAATTATAATGATATTTCATCATCAGAACTAAAAAATCTAAGGTTAAAATATAAGATGACCATTAGAGATAAAAAAAGGTTATTTAAGGAAAAATGTGGATGAGCTTACTTGAGACTATTGAAGAAAAAAATGTTAAAGGATTCTGGAAACTGATTAAGGAATGCACGGTGAGGTGGCGGGATCCATGCTGTGCTCCGTCCCAGAGGCCAAGTGGGTAGCCTATCTAGAGGAAATATATGGTAAATGGCCGAGCAAAGGGGAAATAATTTCATCAAGCTGGCCAGAAGTGAGGGATGATATACTAGTGCATTTCACCTCAGGAAATATTAGGAATGTAATAGCTGGCTTAAACCTAACCCGAGCGGCCGGACCAGACAATTTACCAGCAATTATCATAAAAACTAACTCAGAAGGGTGGGCTGAGTTTTTTTCAAATATGTTTCAGGGGATATTAAAGACTGGTGTCATGCCAGAAAGTTGGAAAGGGGCAATCATTAGACCTGTTCATAAAAAAGGCGATGTAAATTCCCCAAAAATTTACCCCCTAATAAATCTCCTCGATATTGGGGAAAAGGTATTCTCCAAGGTAATCCTAGGCCTACTAAAGGATTGGGCAGAAGATAACCAGTTAGTACCCCCAGAACAGGGTGGGTTCAAAGAAGGGCATTCGACGGTGGACCACTGCTTTGCTCTCTGGGCCATCGCGCGGAAGTCGATAGAACAGAGGGGTAATTTATTCTGCTGTTTTGTGGACTTCCGTGCGGCTTTCGATCTTGTGGGTAGGGAGCAGTTATGGGCAACCTTGGAAGGATACAATCTACACGGAGACCTTTTGGCCATCATAAAAGCCTTACACACAGAAAACTGGGCCCAGATAATCTTGGACGGGGAGGGTGGATTGCCTGGGAAGATCCAGATTGGAAATGGCTTGAAGCAGGGTTGCGTACTTGCCCCACTGCTTTTTTCTCTGTTTTTGGCCGACCTACCAGCAAAACTAAGTGAGGTTAAAGGGGCAAGTCCAAAATTGGGAGGTAATCATGTTTCGTGCCTATTATACGCGGATGATCTAGTGATTATGGACCTGACACAGATAGGCCTCCAGAGGAAATTAAACATGTTCAATGAATACTGTCGGAATAAAAAGTTAACAGTGAACATGGATAAAACTAAAATTTTATGCTTCGGTAGGAGTAAAACTAGCTTCCTGTGGTATCTGGATACAAAGCCACTCGAGAGGGTGAACGAATACAGATACCTGGGAATCTGGTTTATGAGTAACCTTAAATGGTATACCCATCTGGAGGCTTTCAAAATGAGGGCATCTGCCTCTGTGAAGGGGCTAAAAAGATTCAATATTGTGTACGGAGAAAACTCAGATAGGCCGGTCATAAAAGCCTACCTAGCAATGGTCCCCCCCCAATTCCTGTATGGGGCAGCAGTGCTCTATTTAAGTGGGAAAAAAGGGTGGGATAAAGAGGAGGGAAATATTTTTAAAAACCTGTTCTCTTTGCCTAAATCCTCTATGGTACATGCTGCAAGACTGGAGCTGGGAATTACCTCCTGGGCAGTAACTGCCTGTATGGCACTAATCCGCTTTTGGCAGCGCCTAGGGTCTGGAGAGCACTTAAAAATTTCACAGTGGTGTAAAAGTGAAATTGTCGCTAGCGAACTGACCTGGGCGAAAGAAACAAGAGCCGCACTAAGTGAAGCCTATGGTGTGTTGGGTTTAAAACTATGCCTGGAGCTGGGTCATCCACGTATAGCTAGGAAGGAACTGAGGTCATTGGGAGCCGAGACGTCCCGCACATATGATAGAGAGTATCTCTCGCAGAAAGTTTCGGTGTCGTATATGACCCTGGCCTGGGAACTTAACCAACAGTACCCCTACTTAGACAGATTGCCCAGCTACCGCCTAAGACTTGAGGTCCTAAAAGTGCGAATGGGGATAAACCCCTGCTATGGGAACAAGGAAGCCAAAAATTTTATGTTGAATAATAATGGAACCTGTACTTGCGGGTTGGGTACCCACTGCAATATTGTACATATATTACTAGACTGTATGATGTTTTTAGATTTACGAAAATACATTTTATGCCCGATTTTTAAAAAATACAGGATCAGAAATAGGATGCAAGCTGCTAGCTTTATAGCTGAAATGAGGTATCTAGATATTGCTTGTGCTATGGGGAAATTTTTGAGTAAAGTCAAGTTGTTCCTAAAGTGTTCAGAGTAAATATCTTATGCGGCGCTCATGGGGGGAGGATGAGCTTGTACATGTAAAGGTTAACGCTATGATTTGGAACCTTTGGAATTGATTTGATGCTGACGGAAATTACCTGACTTAATTACCCCTAGGGGAATCTTTGTATTTAGTACGAAGGAATGTACTATTTTACGGGAAGTACAAATGCCATGTTTTTAATATGATCTTGTTTAAGTTTTAACAGTAATTGTATGTATAGGGTATACTTTTAAGGTTGTAATTAACCAAATAAAGTTTTCTTACTGACTACTGACAAGATGCAATAAAGTTGATGGTATTAAATTGGTTGAGGGATCTAGAAATAGAGGTAGGAGAAATGAAAGATAAAATACAGGATTTTTCTGACGGCGACCTTCTTTGTCTCATAAATAAGCTTTCTCATCAACTTATGATTCAATGGGAGATGACTACAGGACACAATAGCCCGACGATGTTAGAGATATTAATCAACAGTGTCAGGTAGGAGCCTTCCCTTCAAGTAGAGTTAACACTGCCATAGCAACAATAATTGGACATTGTAATGAACTTCCTTCCTCTCCCCGAATAAGACCTATGAGAGAAGCCATGGCACAGTTCATTCCTGGAAGAGGGAATGCAGATAATGATGACCCTAATGATCCCAATGCTAGAGGCCTTTTTAAAAAAAATTGGATATAACGCCCTGGCAAAGGACGGATGTACTCACTTTAAAAGCCTTACCAGAATTAAGGAAAAATCCTGGAGGATTTTATGATGCTGTACAGACAGCCATTGAATCCTATGTTATGACCTTAGCAGATATTGATGTGTTTTTTGGTATGATCCTGCCACCAGATATGTGGTGACTTACCCGGAAACAGGATCATGCTGTTGATTTGGGAGGAGACTGGGCTGTCGTAGTAGCAGCTGATAGGGATAGAAATCCTGGTCAGAAACCTAGTCAGCTCATACTGGATCTGCCTGGTAACATACTTACTTACATAAAAATGATGGTACTGGCAAGGAAAATAGATTGGGCACTTCTTACTGCTTGTAAACAAAAAACAGGGAGAGGCCATCCCTGTTTTTTTTTACTCACTTTGAAGAAGTATTCCATGATTATAGTGGGAAAGATACATCTACACCTACGGGTGCACATTTATTTGTAGATAGATTTGTAGGAAATGTACTTCCGGAGATATCTGTTCACTTAAAGAATTCTGAGAGTAACCCTGAAAGCTATATTAGATATGGCTCAGTATTATCAGAATCAGTTGACCACTGAGCAACAACGGAAAGAAGGAAAACTAAAAGAATTTAAAACGAAGGTAATGATGGTCCAGGTCTATGGACCCCAAGGTCGAGGTTGTGGTCAAACCTATAGTCAGAATTTTAGGCAAATACCTCCAGTAGTGCCACCGAGTAGACAAACTCCACTAGGGCCAGATCAATGTGGTTATTGGCTTATTGTAAGGAGAAAGAACATTGGCGTTCTGAATGTCCTGTTTTAGCTGCTGGTGGGAGAGGAAGGGGACAAGTGAATGGTAATCGAGGGACTTCTGCTCCACGACAGCAGCCACCGCAGGTTCAAGCTCCAGAGAGAAATAGGTCAGGAAACTATTTTGATCAATGGAATAAACAATATTCTATGGAGGATTGGTAATCACAGGAAACTGTGGGAACACATTTTGCCTAGGACAGCGTAGGACAAGGAGGACCCGTTGAGATACCTGTAGACCAGTCTGGGCCCTATATAACAGCCACCATACTTGGGCAGGATCAGAACTTTTTAGTGGATACAGGGGGCGACAAGTAGTGCAATATCTCAGAAACTGGTCCTGGGACACCCTTGTCTGGCCAAGTGATTACATTGATAGGATTGATGGAACACCAACTCCTATCACTGTGTCCCAAATATTGCCTATGCAGGTTGAGAATTTTATTGCTACAGCCCCCTTTTTACTCCCCCCCACATGCTCCTGATAATTTGATGGGACTTGATCTTTTGAAATATTTCCATGCTACTATATATTGTTCCCCATCCGGAGTATGTGTCATTTTCGGGGAAAAGACATTGCCTAAACAATATCATTTGTCTCTATGTTTGGATCTTGATTCTGTTCTTTCATGTGTTTGGGCTACTGCTGACACAGATGTGGGAAGAATGGACATTTCCCCAGTACACATACAGGTTCGGAAGGATGCTTCCTTACCAAGGGTCCCGCAATATAAAATATCAAAAGAAGGTGAGGATACATTGTTATCCATCATTGACGACATGATACATACAGGAGTTGTTGAGGAAGTTTGCTCTAATGTATGCAGTAGCCCCATTCTCCCCATCCTAGAATGGGGCGATGGACCAGGGGATAAGATTTACCAATTCGTGATTGATTTAAGAGAAGTAAATAAAATAGCGATTCCTCAATAACCTGTTGTCTCTGATATTACGACCTTGTTGACATTAATCCCACCTACAGCATTGTATTTTCTGTTATTGACCTCAAAAACGCCTTTTTCTGTATTCCTATACATGAGAACAGTAGATATCTATGCAGATTTTCATTAAGGGGCCGCTCATTTGGATTTTGTAGGACTCCACAAGACTATACAGAAAGTCCCAGCATTTACAGTCCGACACTTAAACGACAGTTGGATGAACTTCTTTTGCCATCAGGAGCTACATGTGTGCAATATGTCAATATCGTTTTGCTAGCCGCGGACACAGTTGAGCATTGTAAAGAGGCCACTCTCTCCCTATTGCATCATCTTGCTACTAAGGGACAAAGGTCTCTAAGAATAAGTTGCAACATTGTCAATCTGAGGTCACTTATTTGGGTCTCCTCCTGTCTAAGGAAGGCCGCAGTCTGACTAAAGAGAGGATTCAAACTATCCTAAAAATTCCCATTCCAAGTACTGAAAAAGAAGTTAGGGCACTTATTGGTATTAGACAGTGGATCCCTAACGTCTCGCTTATCATCAAACCTTTTTTTGTCCATTGTTACTAAAGACACTCCCTCTCCTCTGAGGAAATATAAATTTTATGGTCAATTAATGTTCCCTACCGTGTACCCCACCGTCTCCATGTACCAGCTTAAAGTGCATGTAACTTCCCTCCTGTGCCAGCTATGAAGACGCAAATACATTTGCGTCCAACGTTAACATGTCCTCTTTCAGACCCACCCTGAATGGGTTGAATGCTCCGTTCCTAAGTATGCTATGCCAACGTCTTTTTATGGTGTACTTTACACGTTTTTCAGCTCTGGCGAAGTAGGCCCTGAATTCTGCCACCGAGCCTCTTTTCCTGCTTTCTGACTCCGAAAACTTCAGCCCAGGCTGTCTCTGTACCCGTGACCTCTGCCTTACTCCCTGTGCGGCTCATGGCGCTTAGCTCAGCCTGCTGCCTGCCAAGACTGTATTCAACCTTCGAATTATCTGTTCCGCTCCTCGAAAATGCATTCCTGCCTACTAGTTTAAGTAAACATCCCCCCAGCTGCAGAGCAAAGGGCCCGGCCTCACTGTCTCCGTGCAAGTAATTCATAGCCTCTGTTACCATGGAAGGCCCATGCCCCTCGCATTCTCATGTAGACACTTAGGCGCCTATACACGCACTCACAGTCAGTATAGAATAGCTTCTGCCCCAGAGACTTTTCCGTTTAGATAATATGGTTCCCAAACATCAGATATCAGATATGATAGAGGTACGAGTTGATCTGACATGCCAGACTTCTGTCTCTTTCCGTCAGTGTAAATGTCAAGTCCCCTGCACCCTCCAGTTTTCACGTCAATCACACGTCATACAGCTGCGCGCGCATCCAGGCCTCAGATTTCTGCTGACATTACAAGATTCTGTTTTGTTGCCACCCACTTGTGACACCTTCCTATGACGTTTCTAGCACACACCTCTATGTTCACGCCTAGTTCACGCCTTCTAATTACGTATCACTACCACGTGGATGCTGTTATCTTGTTTCTCTCAGCTGTTACGCCTACTGTATTGGTTTCTATAATGTAACTTAAGTATATAAGCCATGTATTGTCAATAAAATATTGCTCTATCCCTTCCTGAACCCCTGTGGTTGCAGGAACATGATATCCAGTTCTAGAACCATTCCTTTTTAAGGAATAAAACCCCAAAGAACTCTAACACCACGGACTCTGCCTCTTTCTTTCCGATTGAGTTATTATTGATTAAGTACTTACCTGCATAGAAATTAGGACGGTAAATCGAATATTTACCACATTATTTTGGCGCCCGAACAGGGACCCCTCCCCCACCCCACGCGCCGGTTGGTGCGTTGCAAGCTCTGTCCCCTGCCATCAGTTAGACGGAAACTACGCGTACTGACAGGATTTCCTGTATCTCCCTCTGGCCCACGAGGTGACGAAGACTGCGATCAGCACCCAGACGAGGCGGTGAGGAGTGCGGAGGATCCCGACCAGAGCCTAGCCGAAAGAAGCAAGGTCCGAGGTGTCAAGAGGCCCACCAGTTTCCGAAGTATCCACGTGTCGAGTCGAAGTCGAGTCCGGTCCAGTCCAATCGAGTTTTCCGAGGCCTTCTGTTTCCGTGCTTCCCGGTGAGTACCATTGCTGGGACGTATCAAGACGGGTTTGGGTACACAAATTCGGTCTGCACTGTTTTAGACAGTGTATCTGTACTGTTTAGCAGTACATCAGTTATTCAAGCTCTTGCATTGTCTCCAACAGTGTATCTGTACTGTTTAGCAGTATATCAGTTATTTCAAGTTCTTGCACTGTTCTTAGCAGTGTATCTGTGCTGTTTAGCAGTACATCCGGTATAGGGGGTAGTCATATATGTCTCAAATGTCTTTCATGTGATTAATTTCGTGGTATGAGTGTGACTGTTTTTAATGTGCATTATTGTGTTCTTGTGTAACTAGCTGTATTCAGTATTAAGTAGCAAGGATTGAGCATTCAGTATTAAGTAAACAAGATGCCGTTTTTCAACAAGTTAAAGCAGATAGGAACTAGGAAAGGGATACTAGAGGAAGAAATTCCTATCCCCCCTAGGGACACTCCTGGAAATTTTATGTACCACAAGCATGGCTTAGATGCCATATTGTATCTAGATTTATGGGCCGATTATATAAAGCATCTAGACGAAAGACATAGATGGCCTGTCACCGGAACATGGGATGCTGAGTGCATCATGAAGGTAGAAGAAGTACTGTGGAAAAAGAAAGCCAGACAATCTCAGAAGGACGCCATAGAATTTTGGCGTAAGGAATCACATAAGCGTGCTGAAAAAGCACTCCGTAGAGAAGACAGACTTAAAGAATCAGATAAAGCCCAAGAAAACGAATTAGTTACTGAAGGGATCCGAGTAAAATCAGAGCAAATAGACCGCGCACGAAACAATCTCGTAAATGGCATGTATCTCGTGGCCGAGGGTTCGCCTGAGGCCACTTCAGAAATACCGAAAAATCTGCCGCCACCATTGGTTCCAACTAAAGTAAATCACAGGACTACTAAAGACATATTCCTGAATTCCTATCTAGAGGATGTAGCACCCGCTTACACCAATCTGCCTGTCCGCGTCCCGCCTACTGACGGTGACGGGGGTGGCAACCAGCCTCCAGACCATATCCCGCCATTACCGCAACCAGGTTTCCCCGTTCGACAGCCCATCGTTCCTCCACCGCCACCACTTCCCGCACCTAAAATTGATATACCGAAACCGCTTCTACCTGATCCTACTAAAAGACAAGTTCAAGTACAGATACAGACTCCACAGAGAGATAATGTCCAAGCTTCCGCCTCAGGAGGTCCGACCGGGGGTTACCAGACCCCGCCACCAACACACAGATTACAGCTTAGGGATATGCAGAACCCTTTTTCACTCCAATCACCCCGCCTCGACATACTCAAAGAACCGCTTTCAGTCTGCAGATATGATCCAGTACCCGGCAAAGACGATAGAATGATGATAGCATCACTACGCTTACGACATGCTACAGATTACCTACTGTTTTTCTCAGGAATGAAAGAGCACCTAGATAGAATATATCATTTTGTCCAGACTGGGGAAGACCCTGACAGTATTAAGGAGGCCATGGCGCATCAGAAAGTTGACACTCAAGCATATATACTACGTTTTTTTATAAATTGCTTAATAAGAGAACGAGACAGGCCTGAGACAGAACAGGAGGAATTAGATGGACTCAACAGGTGGGGTCAAAATATATCCGAAGGAAAACATGATAAAGGGGGTTGCATAGCCAGTATGTACAAGAGAATAAGAAAAGCAGTGATAGAAATACACGAAAAAGAGAAAGAAAAAGCTTCCGAGGAGGAGGAGGAAGAACCTGAAGAACAAGAAAAGACTACAGACACGATAGCGTATGTAGGTAAGGGAACTTACCTTAGGAAAGGCATTCGTCCAGAAAGCAAGAGAGTCTTTCTCTCTGGCATATCAAAACCGAATTCTCCTGAACATCAGTTCCAAGAGACTGATAAAATGCTTCGAGAACGAATGGGGTACCATGTACTCAATTCTATGGATGAACAAGAACTAGCCCGGTCAGCAGTACTATGGGCTGACAATCCGAATATATACAATGATGACACTGTAGCGCAGACATTTCTGAACCTCTCCCCAGACGAACAGAAATTAGCAGGTGTATACATGATTCAGCACCTCCTCACGTTATACAGAAACCAACGTTCTGACCCAGGTCCCTTACACGATACATTAGAAGCACTACTCATGGATAGATGGAGAGGTCTAAGTACCAAGTTAATACAAATAATTCTAGAACAACAGCACAGATACAACACGTTCTTAAGCTCCGAATATGTTCCCGCTCCGCCCCCAGAAAGAAAGATGTATCATATGGAGCGTCTGCATGGTATTGAAAGTCAGAACCCATTACGAGAAGTGCATCCAGTTATGGGAACCGATAATAACTTGAAACGTGTGTATGTACACACACCCCTGACCAAGTTAGAACTGTTAGAAATGAAGAAACTAGTACCCTGTCATGATAAAGACCCTGCAGGTTTTCACAGAGAACTTAAAGGCATGTTACTGATGGGGGATTACACATATGAAGATATCATGAAAATGTTAAAGGTACTGCTGCCCACGGGCATCTACGAGAAACTCAAGGAAAAAGAATGGGAGGTGGGAGACAAAAAGATTGTATGGGCAGAAATAGAAGACGAGGAGGAAAAACGTACCCCAGGGCTAGGCCTTGGGGAGAAAACTAAAGCATTACCAGGTTTGATAGTACAGGTTCTGCCAAGATTACTGACAACTAGAAAGGAAGATTGGGACGCAATTTCGGCCTGTAAACAGAAGCAAGATGAAGATACTAGTGACTTCTATTCAAGATTCGAGAAATGTTTCATTATTAATAGTGGTCTTAAACCAAGTAGCGAGTCGTACCCGCATCTTTTTGTATCGAAGTTAGTGGAGAATTCCCTGTTAGCAGTTAAAAACCGTGTATACAAGGTTGAGAGTACATGGCAAGCAAATACGCCATCACAGATGTTACAAATGTTACAATACCATCAGAACAGAATTAGAGAAGAACAGGATCATGAACAGAAACGTATGAAAGACACGAAAATGAAAATGTTAGTGGCCCAATCAGTTCCAGCCGACAGCCCGAGAAAGGGTACGACCCAGACAGGTCACGCCGCAGCTCCCGTTAAAGGGACATGCAACTATTGCAAGCAGCCAGGTCACTACGTACATGAATGTCCAGTTCTGAAACATAACATAGCAACAGGTAAAACTAAAGAAAGACCGCATCCACCAAGACAAGACCAGGCCCAGCAACAGACTTCACAGAATGTACAGCCCATGCAGAATACACAGCCTACGCATGCTTCGTCTCATACAGCACAGACAGTAGCGGTACCACAGCCACAGCCCATTGCCGCGACTCAGCAAGTTTCACAACAGATGTACCAGTATGCCCAATCTGCTTACCCCGATTATCCACGATACACATGAAACAGCCTAGAGAGGGAGTTTGGCTTGCCTCTTATTGAGATTCCTGTAGATCAAGAGGGTCCTTATGTACACAGTCAAGTATTGGGAAAAGACAGAAAGTTTTTAATTGACACAGGGGCAAGCCCCACAACAATCAGCCATGACGAAGTCCCAGGGGCACCCCTCTCAGGCTCACAGAATGTTTCCCTTGGTTTTTCAGGACAGCCTATTGTAAATGAGTTATCAGAACCAGTCCCCCTGGCTGTGGGTCCGTTATCACGTGTTACAGACTTGTTACTTACGAAATCATGTCCAGAAAATCTGTTAGGTATCAAAACATTGAAGGCTCTAGGAGCTGTGATATGTTGTTCCCCGGAGGGAGTTAGACTCTTTCTGCGAGATTTCAAGGGTCACTATGTATTACGAGAGTTTGATGTCAGATTGAAAAATGTACCAGATCACCTGTGGGCACAAGGCCCAACCGATGTAGGCTGCATGCATATCACACCATACCGTGTTACACTCAAGCCAGGAGTTGTTTTACCTCGAATCAGACAATACAAGTTACCGCCCGATGCTGTAGTGGCTTTACTGGAAATAATTGAAGAGCTCATTGCCCAAGGAGTGGTCGTAGAGACCGACTCCAATATCTGTAATTCCCCTATCATTCCGATTCTTAAACGTACTGATCCCAATGCACCGCCAGTATATCGGCTGGTGATTGATTTACGAGAACTGAATAAATGCATTGTACCACAGTACCCTGTGGTTCCCGATATCTCTTCCCTATTGACTGCTATTGATTCTGAAGCAACGTTCTTTACAGTAATTGACCTCAAGAACACCTTCTTCAGTGTACCTATTGACCCAGAGAGCCAATACCTTTTCGGATTCAGTTTAAATGGACGAAGTTTCAAATTTTCCCGCGCACCTCAAGGATTCACAGAAAGCCCCAGCATCTATAGTCAAGCACTGAAAAGACAACTAGATTGTATTCAAATGCCAGTTGACACCGCTTTACTGCAATACGTCGATGATCTGCTGATCACCGCACGAAGTGAGCCCGAATGTGAACAAGCATCACTGACAGTCTTACATTTTCTGGCCGACAAGGGATACAAGGTGTCCCCTTCGAAGCTACAATTCTGTGTTCAGCAAGTTGTGTACTTGGGTCACTTGCTGTCCAAAGTGGGGAGACAGCTCACTCCTGATCGCATCCAGTTAATTGTAAATATGCCGCAACCCCAGACACAAAAGGAAGTGCGGGCCTTTATAGGCCTCACCTCGTACTGCAGACAATGGATTCCTCAATATGCATTTCTAGCTAAACCACTCATCCAGTTAACGACACAGGAGGCAGCAACTTCGACTGCCCTTCCTTGGACTCAAGAACACACACAAGCCTTTGAAGAATTAAAGAAAGCTTTATGCCAAGCACCAGTTTTAACGACACCATGTTACAGCAAACCTTTTACACTTTTTGTTACAGAACGTGATGGTACAGCGTTGTCTGTCCTCACTCAAGATCAAGCAGGTTCACATAAGCCTTGCGCTTATTTTTCAAGTACATTGGATTCAGTAGCCCAGGCACTCCCTGCGTGCTTAAAGTCAGTAGCAGCAACAGCACTAGCAATCAGACAGAGCGACTCAATTGTTTTAGGACATCAATTAACAGTACAAGTTCCACATTCTGTAGAGGTTCTTTTAAACAGAACTCAGACTCAACACTTGACTATAGCACGACTGACAGGTTATGAATTAACACTATTCCAGCCACACATAGAAATCAGACGCTGCAGCATTCTGAACCCCGCTACATTGTTACATTCAATTATGACAGATCCAGCGCCGCATGATTGTATAGAGATCATTAATACAGTAACAAAGCCCCGACGAGACTTAACCGATGTTCCATTGACAAATCCAGACCTGACACTTTACGTGGATGGTTCATGCATGAGAACAAGTACAGGAGAATTAGTGGCCGCGTATGCAGTGACCACTGAAACTGAAGTTAAAGAAACATATCGTATTGACACACTGTCCGCTCAAGCGGCAGAGCTTATTGCTCTGACCCGAGCCTGTATACTAGCCAAGAACAGAAATGTTAATATATACACTGATTCCCGTTATGCGTTCGGAGTTGTACACGACTTCGGAATGTTATGGCAAGAACGAGGTTTCTTGACCTCTCACGGTGCCAAGATCCAACACGGTCCCCTCATTCAAGCGCTGTTAGAAGCAATACATCTGCCTTCAGGCATATCCGTCATGAAGTGTAAAGCACATACTAAAGTTACAGATTCTGTTTCCCAGGGTAACGACCTGGCAGACCAGACAGCAAAACATACAGCATTGACTCACACCCAGACAACTGACGTGACAAAGACAATAGTACCGACACATTGTATGACAGTCAGGGATCCCGCCCTAGATGTAATCGATATTCAGACACATGCTACTGCAGAGGAAATAAAGAAATGGACCGAACTAGGAGGGATCCAGACAGATCAAGGTTGGATGACGAAGGGAAAATCTACATGGTTTCTCCCCGACTCTATGGTTCAAGTAATAATCAATACAGCACATAGTCCTGCACATCTAGGAGAGAAAGCGATGTTAGACAGTTTACAGAATCTCTGGTATAACAAACACTTACGAGCAGCAGCAAAACAGAAAGTGCGTACTTGCATGATCTGTTGTCAGTTCAATACAGGTAAAAGCGTCCATGTACAGCAAGGTGGATTTCATCCTCCCGATCACCCTTTTGAAGTCCTCCAGATGGATTATATCCAGATGGACCGTTGTCGAGGATTCAAATATGTCCTCGTAATTGTTTGTGCACTTTCCCGTTGGACCGAAGCATATCCAGTCCCAGATTACACTGCTCCGACCACTGCCAGGCAGCTGGTTCGAGAATTCTTCCCACGATACGGCTTGCCTCGTGTCGTGTACTCAGATAACGTACAGCCATTCTCATCCGAACTCATGAAACAGGTTTCCTTGCTGCAAGGATATCAGTGGAGATTCCATTGTGTCCGATATCCCGAAGCCGCTGGCCTTGTAGAGAGGCATAACCAGACACTAAAGACCCGCCTTGCTAAAGTTTGTAAAGAGAAAGGGGTCGACTGGATAGTCGCCCTGCCAGTTGCATTGTTCTATATGAGAATGGTCGCCCACTCGAGATCAGGATTATCACCGTATGAAGTGGTCTTTGGCAGACCACCGAATATGTGGGGGACGCCCTTACCTAAGAAAATTACCGATGTTGATTGTAATATGTTGACAGATTACCTTGCCTCCTTGATGTCTGCACTCCAATCATGTCGTTCACAGGTTGCCGCAGCTTTCCCTGACAACACTGATGTAAAGCCGCATGATGTCCGTCCAGGAGATCTGGTCCTAATTAGGAACTTTGACAGAAAAAGTCCGCTGGAGCCCCGCTGGAAAGAGCCAAAGACCGTCCTTCTTACAACGAGGACCGCCATCAAAGTTGAAGGCAGAAAGGGGTGGATCCATACAAGCCATATAAAAAAGTGCAATGAACTGATGCCAGAAAAAGACTCGTCCACCCCTTCCAAAGACTGTATCGAACCTAGTGACTTTAAAGTTCCGAAACAAGAGAAAACTCCCCAAGAAGAGTACCGCATGAAACTCCGATCTAGCAAGTCAGACAGTTTAATTGTTTAAGTCCTCCCCTAGGTGAATCGGTTAAATAGTTTCTGACATGTATCACCTAGATCGAGATAGAGAGAGAGAGAGACAACTCAAGAAACGTACATATTGCAAATCACTCCGCAGTCACTGTATAGTGACATTATTGATTATGTTTTTTCTAAGTCTTCTGATTATTGTTGCTAGTATATTGCTTCCCATATACTACCCTATTTTCTAGCGTGAACAATCTGCTTACAATGTCACTGCTGAACATTCTTTTAGTGAATTACCTCCCCACGAACTTTCTTACAGACTCGCGCTGCGCAACAACACATTCATTAGTATGTTACATCACTCCCATCAGACTAACAACGCTACCAACTGCTGGATATGTGGCCGACTCCCTCCCTACCAGAAATACAAGGGAGTTCTGCCCCTCTTTCCGTACCCGTTCACTCACAATGGCTCCTGTGGTGCATGGTTCAGAATAATTAATTCCTTAGATCCTGATATTGCTGTTTTTAAAGGGAGCTGGGTTTGGGGAAACTTGAACTTAGTTCTGCTTAATGCCTGTTACCCTGACAAGAAGGGACTCCCCACTAGAATAGGAACTGATCTAGAAAATGAAGTATATGGATTAGGTAATTATACAATTAACCTTATGATTCTTACTGTTGAATCCGAAGCTGCACCAGTTCTCCTTGCTATGTCAGTATTACCAGTCACTGGTGATTTATGTGTCAGTAAGAAGGGTTCAGTACACTTAGGTCATAGTAAATGTACTACTGTGGTCGAATTCAGTGATCAAGGTAAATCTTCCTTTAGAGCTACCCGTCATTCCTACTTTGTTTGTGGCCATACCGCATACATACGCTTGCCTCCAGATTGGGATGGTACCTGTTATATTGCATTCCTTCTGCCCCCTGTTTTTCTAGCTCCTCCTGATTATCACAGAAATACAAATCTAGTAAAGAATAGGCTCCGAAGAGATCTCCCGATTGTCGACTACACTGAAACGGCATGGGAGCAATACACAGATTTCAATAAAGGATTCTTTTTCTTCACAGGCCCCGTCCAAAATAGTAAACTAATACGCAGATTAACCAGAACACTTGAAGCAGTAGTGAATGAAACTGCCTCCGCCCTAGGTAACTTAACAGAGGAGCAGTCCGCCATGCGGGTTGTTGTTCTTCAGAATCGTCTTGTTATTGACGTCATCTTGGCAGATAGAGGCGGAGCTTGTAAGGTCATCGGGTCAAGTTGCTGTGTTTTCATCCCAGAAAACGCGCCAACGGTATATCAAGCTATTACACGTCTTCATAAAATTGCAAATCAGATACATCAGAATCCAGGCACCTGGACTTGGTCCGGCTGGTTCTGGACAACGTTGACCGCTTGGGGATGGAAGATCCTATCCTTCCTAGGCATTGCCCTTGTCATAGTATTCAGTTGCTGCCTGTGCCTGCAGTGTGGGCCAGCGATTTGTGGACTGTGTGCCACATCGTGCATTGAACATTCCAGTTTTCTCTCAAAACGTGAAAGAAAGAAAGAAGAACAAATGATGTTACAAGAACAGACTGATCGATTCATGAGGATCGATATATCACGAAGGGTCCGTAGGGAACAAGGAGGGAATGAGGAAATATAAATTTTATGGTCAATTAATGTTCCCTACCGTGTACCCCACCGTCTCCATGTACCAGCTTAAAGTGCATGTAACTTCCCTCCTGTGCCAGCTATGAAGACGCAAATACATTTGCGTCCAACGTTAACATGTCCTCTTTCAGACCCACCCTGAATGGGTTGAATGCTCCGTTCCTAAGTATGCTATGCCAACGTCTTTTTATGGTGTACTTTACACGTTTTTCAGCTCTGGCGAAGTAGGCCCTGAATTCTGCCATCGAGCCTCTTTTCCTGCTTTCTGACTCCGAAAACTTCAGCCCAGGCTGTCTCTGTACCCGTGACCTCTGCCTTACTCCCTGTGCGGCTCATGGCGCTTAGCTCAGCCTGCTGCCTGCCAAGACTGTATTCAACCTTCGAATTATCTGTTCCGCTCCTCGAAAATGCATTCCTGCCTACTAGTTTAAGTAAACATCCCCCCAGCTGCAGAGCAAAGGGCCCGGCCTCACTGTCTCCGTGCAAGTAATTCATAGCCTCTGTTACCATGGAAGGCCCATGCCCCTCGCATTCTCATGTAGACACTTAGGCGCCTATACACGCACTCACAGTCAGTATAGAATAGCTTCTGCCCCAGAGACTTTTCCGTTTAGATAATATGGTTCCCAAACATCAGATATCAGATATGATAGAGGTACGAGTTGATCTGACATGCCAGACTTCTGTCTCTTTCCGTCAGTGTAAATGTCAAGTCCCCTGCACCCTCCAGTTTTCACGTCAATCACACGTCATACAGCTGCGCGCGCATCCAGGCCTCAGATTTCTGCTGACATTACAAGATTCTGTTTTGTTGCCACCCACTTGTGACACCTTCCTATGGCGTTTCTAGCACACACCTCTATGTTCACGCCTAGTTCACGCCTTCTAATTACATATCACTACCACGTGGATGCTGTTATCTTGTTTCTCTCAGCTGTTACGCCTACTGTATTGGTTTCTATAATGTAACTTAAGTATATAAGCCATGTATTGTCAATAAAATATTGCTCTATCCCTTCCTGAACCCCTGTGGTTGCAGGAACATGATATCCAGTTCTAGAACCATTCCTTTTTAAGGAATAAAACCCCAAAGAACTCTAACACCACGGACTCTGCCTCTTTCTTTCCGATTGAGTTATTATTGATTAAGTACTTACCTGCATAGAAATTAGGACGGTAAATCGAATATTTACCACACCTCTACCATGGACATTTGGATGTCAGGAAGCATATCAGCAGCTTCGTGCATCCCTTTGTTCTGTTCCAGTGTTAGGCACTCCAGACTATGCTAAGCCTTTTATATTATATGTACTTGAGAGAGAAGGATGTGCATTGTCAGTTTTTACACAACCATATGGTAGTAGTCCATGTGCTTATTTTTCGGCTGTATTAGACCCAGTGGCCAGAGGACTTCCAGGCTGTCTTAGAGCGGTTACTGGAACAGCCATTTCTATACGACAATCTCAAGGGATAGTGTTGAGTAACAAGCTTACGGTTATGGTACCACATTCCGTAGATGCACTCCTTAACCAGACAAACACACAACACCTGACTAGCGCTAGACTCACAGGATACAAACGTACGCTTTTGGCACCTCATATCACACTTGAGATGTTTGACATTGAACCCAGCTACAGTGTTACCCTTGCCAGATGAACAAACTCATGATTTGCACGACTGTATTTTCCTAACAGAAGAACAAACTAAAGGAAGAATAGATCTTAAAGATACAAATTTTTTAGATCCGGAGGGAGAATTATGGGTGGATGGCTCTTGTATAAGACTAAGTGATGGCACCACCTCTGCATCCTATGCCATAACCACAATATAAACTGTGGTAGAACCAGCCCAAATTCCACAAAAATCTGCCCAAGCAGCTGAACTCATTGGACTTTTGAGGGCTTGCGAACTCAGTCAATGAATATCAGTCAACATTTATACGGACAGCCAGTAGGCATTTGGTGTGGCACGCAATTTTGGCAAGCTTTGGAAGGAACGGGGATTCTTAACTTCCCATGGTTCTAAAATACAACATGGCAAATTGTTGAATAGTCCCCTTTCTGCCTTGACATTGCCAAATAGTGTAGCCATTATCAAATGTAGTGCCCACAAGAAAATTACAGACAAGGTGGGACAAGGAAATGCTTTTGCTGATGAAGTTGCACGAGATACTGCAAGTGCACTCACAAGTAAAATATATGTACTATGATCCCAAGTTGAAAGATGGGAAAACATGTATACAGAAATTAAGGAAATACAGCAGTCAGCCACTGAACAAGAAAGGGCAGAATGGCAAAAGGAAGGAGAGTTAGATGATGAGGGATGTTGGAGGTCAAAAGATATGTCGAAATGGAAGTTGCCCTATGCCTATTTATTATCTTTTGTGACTATGGCTCATGGACCTGCTCACGTCAGTGCTAAAAACACCCTCTCCTAACTCGAACAGGTTTGGGATAATAAGCACATTCGGAAAACAGCTGAACATTTTGTTAAACAATGCCTGATATGTCTACAGCACAATCCTGGGAAGGGAGTATCAACCCCTACTGGTGGATTTTCCCTACCTCAGGTTACCTTTGAAGCACTCGAAATGGACTAAATTCAATTAGAGCGCTGTAACAATTTAAAGTATGTACTAGTAGTGGAATGTTCCTTTAGTAAGTGGGTAGAAGCTTATCCCATTACAGACAGCACAGCCTTGACAACAGCTAAAATTCTGTTAAAGGAGTTTTCCCCCGTTTTGAGGTTTGTAGAGTCCTATGGAGTGACAACAGACCCCACTTTACTGGCCAGATAATAGAGTACCTAATAAAGGGTTTAGGGGTAAAACAGAAGTTTTATGCTGCTAATTATCCCCAGGCAGCGGGTCTGATAGAAAGGTACAATTCCACAATGAAGTTGAAACTAGCAAAGATACAAGCAACAACGGGCCTTAGTTGGCCAAATGCTTTGCCCCTAGCATTGTTATCTGTTTGTTCCATCTCACATAGTAAGATTGGACTTTCTCCTTATGAGATAGTCTTCTGCAGGCCTATGAATGTATAGGGACCCCCAAGGCCAAATGTAATTAAAGAAATACAGTACCCTGTTTTAAGTGATTACCTAACAAACTTGACTGAAATACTGTCTCTGATTCATCAGCAGGTGCGTGAAGCTATACCAGACAAATCAGAGGGTCAGGTTCATGGTCTCCAACCAGGCAAATTTGTGTTAGTGAGACATTTTCAAAGCTCTAAGAACTTGGAGACTCGCTGGAAGACTCTGGATCAGATCCTGCTTGCGACTCGAACTGCTGTCTGTGTCACCAACAAATGCCATTGGATCAATGCAGCCCAGTGCAAATGAATCCCAGCAACTGTTCTCCAGCCAGAAGGCAGTAACAATCTGAAGGACATCTTCCAGACTCAGAAAAGTTTTGCTCCTATGAACAAAGACACTTTTTTTTCCTGATCAGACCACGCCTTCAGCAACAAGGTACAATTTACAACCAAGGAAGGGAAGGAGCAGATAAAGATTCCGGAGGACCAGTTTCAATTAGTGGAACGGTTCGGCTGTGCATGGTAGGATCACAGAATCAGCTGAACTAGGCTCAGAGTGGGTTGTGATACGTCTTCAGTGGTGCCTGGGTCTCTCTACGACCTGTGGTTGTATTGATACAGAGAAGGAGAAAAGCCAAGATTGGGATCCAAGCTGCAAAGTGATGACAAGACTCTGTGTATGGTGACTTTGATCATATTACTGATAATATTGGCAGCTGGTTTTTGGACAATGGAGAAAGTGATTCCGGCTCAAAACCTATTGCCCGCTACTACTCCTGTCCCCACGAAACATTATTACTTCACTCTTCCCTATCATGAGAAAAAACACTGGATGTCATACCTCAATAACACTTTCATCCAAATGTTACATCATACTTATAATGCTACGAACACTACCAACTGTTGGGTATGTGGAATGATGCCAGCCCATCAGAAAAAAGGAGGAAAGCCTCTCGTTCCCCTGCCATTCTCACATAATGGCTCTTGTAGAGTCAGGTTCACCCTTTTGTGGGCCTCTGAAATTAGTAATATTGCTCTAGCTGATGTTGGAAGACTTAATGACAAGGTCTGTTACCCCAATGATGAAGGCCTCCCGCAGGCCAAAGGAACTGTATTGGAAATGGAGGAGTATCGCAGAGGAAATTCCTCCACAAGACATGTTTTTCCTAATACCCGAACAGTCAAAGGTAATGGACCTCCTGTTACCGCTGTTACCAGAGCCCAAGCAGATCTTTGTGTGAGCAGCATTGGCAGTATCCCAGTAGAAAAAAATGACTGTACTACAGTATTAAATGTCACTGGAACGAACAATAGTAGTTTCCTATCTTCACAGAACACTTACTTCATTTGTGGGAACAAAGGTTATTATCGTTTACCAGTCAGTTGGTCTGGTATCTGTTATGTGTCCTTTTTGCTTCCTCTTGTGTTCTTAGCACCTGCATCTTATCTCAAAGACCAGAAACTGTTTAATGACATTTCTTTGAACAGACTTAAAAGAACTCTAAATAATGATGAAGTAGATCAAACTGATACAGCATTACAGCAGTATGTTGGTTTTAATTTTGAACTCTTTTTCTTTGTTGGGGCAGCCCTAAATAGTAGCAAGATTAGACGTCTGACCTGAGTGGTAGAAGCAGTAACTAATCAAACAGCAATGGCTTTTGGTAATATCACAGAAGAGCTCCAAATTACAAGGATTGTAACTTTGCAAAACAGAATAGTGCTTGATATAGTACTCGCCGATCGTGGTGGAGCATGTTGCATCATCGATAGTAGTTGTTGCGTGTTCATACCTGACCATACCCCTTCTGTCTATGACACCATTTCCAAATTACATAAAATCGCTGCAGAGATACATCAAGACCAAGGAACGTGGTCCTGGTCCGAATGGTTACAGGGACTTATTTCCACTTGGCGTTGGAAATTATTAATGGTAATAGTAATTATAGGAGCCATCTTTCTCACCTGCTGCTGCTGCATTCAATATGCCCCTATGATATGCACCACTTATATAAATACTTGCAGTCAATGTTCATGAATTGAATCGAGAAATGACGATGCAAACTGAAATTTACGAATTTATTATTTTTGATAGTAAACATTAATATATGTACTTTAAAATGGATTCAGTGTAGGCTGAAAAGGAAGGAGTGTTAAAATGTAAAATCTGATTCTCTCGTTTTTTAATTAAGCTATGCCTCATACATTTTTTACCTCTGCCTTGCTCCCAGCCCGATTCTATCCTTGACACCGCATCTGTATAAACATGAGTAAAGAATCTAAATTGGGGCATTGTAGGCTGGGTAAACATGCAGAGTCCGCGCAAAAGAACAGCTGGCATCTGCTCAAGGGTTTTCTGACAATGATTAAGCTTTAAGTAAAGTTAACCCAGATAGCATATCTTGTTGTGCAGTGACAATTGCACAAGGCACCAAGCCTATCGATTCTTACCGTTACCTTCTTTGGTGTGTTTTTCCCAAAGCTCTAATTACCTCTGGGTGTCCCTTGTTTGTGATCTTTTGCTATAAATACCCATGTAACTATCGTTCGGTATGCTTTCTCCTTGAGTACCTCTACTGTGCTTGGTGGATAAGGCCCCATTCATGAATGCTAAATAAATGACCTATGGTTTGTACTTCATTCCAGTGTCGATTCCTCCTTACTTGTTAAGAACCCGTGGATAAAGGGTGATCCTGCACCAGTAGATTATTAATAATGTTCTTCCACAATGGGGTGACCCAATAACCTGGAGGACCTGGGTAAGTCGTGATACATAACAACAGGGGTCCACACAGAGATAACAGCCTCCTCTGCTTAGAGAAATGGAGTAAACTATTTCTTCTATTGATTCGTAAGAGCATATATAACAATATCAACTCTTTTCCGTTCTTTGCGTGATAGAAGTTGATATTGTTATATATGCTCTTCCGTATCAATAGAAAAAATATTTACTCCCTTCCTCGGAGCACAGGAGGTTGTGATGGATAAATGAAAAGTAGTATAAGTTAATTCGTTTTCCTTTTTCCTTTTTTGATGTTCTCTCCGTGTGGACCACTGTTGTTATGCATCTTAAAAAACCCTCCGCAAACCCCAATGTCCTTTCTAAATGCAGACTGATCCACTCTTACCTTTACTCACAAAAGCTCTAGAAAAACAGGTTAAGAAACAGATTATATACTTTCTAGAAGAGCATACGATCTTAGGCCCCTCACAATTGGGTTTTAGAGAGCTACACAGTACTGAAACTGAGGCAGTTACTGATAACATCAGACTCCCTTTAGACACAGGAACTCCAGTCATGTTAGTGCGAATGGTTCTATCTGCGGCACTCAACACAGTCCTCCATTCCATTCTCATCTGCAGCCTACAAGAGGCAGGTCTTCATGGCAGAGTGTTACATTGGCTCTGGGACTTCTGGACAACCACACACAAAATATCTGGCTTGGCCCTTTCGAGTCAAGAAAGATATATACCAACATGGGGGTTCCCCAGGGATCGTGCCTGAGCACTGTTTAATATCTACGTAGCACCTCTAGCTCAAATTGTGAGCTTGTGCGGTGTGGCGATTGTGTCATATGCAAATAATACTCAACTTCTCATCTCCTTTGGCCCTGATCCAGTGAAAGCTCAATTCACAGGTTGCTTGAGGGAAATCACTGTTTGGATGTCTAAGAATTGTTTCCAAGTAAACAGCAAGAAGACTGAGATTATGTTATTTGGCAAAGCCAACAAGATTGGGGAACTGGTGACCTTCGGAACTTGGTTCAACCCCTGCACCTAAGCAGGTGGTGAAAAACCTTGGAGTAAAAATAGATCAATCACTGTACATTAAGGATCAAGTTAATGCCACATGTGGCACTTGTTTCGCTACAATAATCCTGGGTACCTCTAGAAATAACCTCGTCCAGGCCCTTGTAACCAGTTGCCTGGACAATGGGAATGCTCTACTGGTAGCAGTAAATTACACCCTGCTGACCAAGCTGCAGGAAGTACAGAACACAGCCGCACAGCTGACCTGCATGTCACCAGCACAGTCACCCGCTACCCCATTTTAAGAAAACTGCACTTGTTGCCTATCCGAAAGCAGGCTGTTTTCAAACTGTGCTGTCTTGACGCAAAAGCCACTTTACAAGGCCTCTCCTGCTTATATGCACTCACAACATAGCTGCTATCAGCCCTCCAGACAGCTAAGGTCTTCAAACACTCTTGCAGACCTCACACATTTGCACCTCAATATTTGAGGGCAGATCTTTTTCATACAAGGACCCATATCACTGGAATAGACTCCCTCTTCATTTGGGCACCTGCCCTGATTTTGTAACTTCAACACGATACTAACAATGTGGTTGTTTTATAATATCTCAGCTTGCCTAATCTGCACAGAGCCAAGAACTCCTTCAGGAGTGAGTCATGCGCTATATCAAGAAACAGAAAAAAATAATTGTGCAGCTTCCATCATCACCTTCTGAGGCAGGCCCTTCTATTCTGCATCAGATATAAGAAGGCATATTTTTATTTTAACTTCCAGTTATTGTATCCACTAAACAATGTACTCTTGTCCTATTAGCAGGTGTTGATTCTGGTGCTTCTGGCAAATCAGATTTTTCAACAAAAACACAAAATGCCCAATTAAAAAAAGAAGACAGTCTAGAACCTTTTTTTGAGGTGGATGGAACAACTTCACCTCCAGAGATGTAATCTATGAAATGGAATCTTTAGTAATCGTAACACAGTCAAGACATTTGGACGATGTACAATGTGATATCAAAGATGGTCCAAGGTTCATCATGTTCTCAGGGACTTTCTGGGTTTGGTGTAATGACTGGACCACCAAGTGGTCAGAGTGCAAGATTGTTTTTGAAGACAGCGACACTGTTAACCTTGTTCGTTTCACTGATGCAACAACCCCTGGTGTGTTTCTCATTACAGAAATCTATAGAAACAGGATTATCTGATGTCTATAAAAAACTCTCACACTCATGAGGAATTCAGGAAAATGATTGCACTATTGACTTAATTCCTGGTGTAAAGATACTACATGGCCTAATATGTCCAAGCACTGTTAAAGAAAACAAGGTGTAGAGAGAGAATATCTGAAAGAAAAATTGACAAGGCTTTCACTAGACACTCCAAGGCCTATTCAAAAGTGCCATTTGGATGATGCAAATTAGTACTAGAATACTACAGTCGTACTGCTAACGTATTGCACAATGTTATTCACAAATCTACGGACAGTGGCCTCTACCTCCGCCTCTCTTATCTTTTCTATACAGAGGTCTCTACGGCAGTGGCTGACATCTCCACACACACAGACATATATTTAATGTAGTAAATGTGGAAAAAACAAATGGGAGGGGCAGGAAAATGGGGAATATGTATTACTAAATCTGAGGGGTTGAGAGAAATTCAAAGAGGGGCTTGGGAAGGGAACTGCTACGCACACACAACACTACTGAAGTTACTACAGCCCTAAAGCTATCAAAATAATCACAAATGTACTCCCAACATAGCGTTTGGAGTAAGTCAAGCATTGCACATGGCCATCCCCAGATACTGCAACAGACTGTGTGTCAGTGTTTGTGTGTGGACGTATAATTCACTAGTTATAATATACTAAGCTAACTATAACTTGTGCCCCTCATGCACCGCTTATGACCTTACATACTACATCAATCATGACATGGTATATGACATAATTGAGGATATCAATGATGACATCTCAAATTACATATTATAGTTAGTTGAGTAAACTATAGCTGGCAAATTTGTTTTGTTTTGTTTTTTAAATGCTAGCTCTTGTGTCACTTTATCACCTAACTATAACATCACTTTAACCTTTGTTTTTCTCAGGGAATTAAGTTTTTCATTTTTTTATGTCAGTTAAGGTCTTAATTCATACCTCGCAGGAGGGGGTTGGGTACAAGGTCTGCGCTCAAGCCACGGCTGGACTGGGAACCCAAAGAAGCCCAGGCAAATTTTGTCATACCAGCCCCCATATGGTGCATGGTGAGTGCAGCAAGTGAGCTTGACCACTACGAAGTGGGCTTTAGGGGTTTTCCCACCAGGAACATTTGGGGGGAAATGGTGCATTCTACAGCACATTTGTCATTATATATTCAATTGCATTAGCTTTTAAAACTTATTAAACGATGACCTTTCTGTGTAGCCAGGATATGTCTTTGTTGGGGCTCTTCAATCATTTCCTCAGTCTCGAACAATGCCTCCCATATCACCATAACCAATCCCTCACATGAGTTTCATTTGTTTTATAGCACCTCCTATACCAGTGTAGGGTATTTGAGCACTCTACTTCACACACACATACAGAGACAATGAAACATACATGTGTAAATCAGTGTATAGACATTTTTACATAAGGCAAAGGGGACTACAAGATGTAGGATTCACATGACACCCATACTGGTAGGCATTTCTTAAGAGGTCTTGGTCTGGAGAAGCACAAAGTCAGGATTCAGAACATAACACAGTGATTAGGGTTGACTTTAATAATAAGAATACATTTCTACCCAAACAAACCTTGTTTAACAACATTCAAATAATGAAAGACTCGGAAAACTTTCTATCCTGTACCATGGAGTTTCCATGCAGTTCTTTAATGGTAGTTCATAGCTCACTGTGCTAGATTATGATTGTAACTTATGACCTGCATAACAACAAAAGAATCTCTGTGACAAAATAGTTACCCACTGAGCTATGCACATAAAATATTGTCCTTTGATATGCATGGTGCACGTTCATTGTAGCAGGCTTATTAACCCTATGCAATGCCTTAGATAAGTCAAAACATCCACTACACAAAACTCCCACCTCTTTCCAGTAGGCACATTCATCACCAGATTTATCTTTCCACTCTACATTGCTACAAAACCGGGCCCCACTAACAAAACTAGCCCCCCACCATTCTAGCCTCCTTGGGAAATGCCCAATGGCTGGTCTGGGCAGTCCAGCCTTGTCTCCAGACAGATGTTGTGTCCAATACAGCGCAAGCATCCAACCCGTGGTTGTGTAAAGAGGAGAGTGTATGCAGAGTTTTCCTCTGAATAATTTGTTTCTTTGGTGTGTTGTTTTTACACACTTTTAAATAATTGTTTTTAATGCTTTTTTACAGTTTTGAACTACTGTTTTTTTAAAATAAAATGTGTATATTTTTTATGCAATATATATTTTCTTTATTTCTTTTGATTCCCACAAGTTTTTTAGGGTGATTGTCCACAGCCTTGGTGAAAAATACTTTATTGGTTTCTCCAAATGCCAACATTTTAGACTGTGCCTGCAATATGTAGAGCAAAATGCTCTATCTTTTAATCTTCCTCTTGTTGCTGAAGATGCAGCCTTTCCTCTGGCGCAGTCAGACAACATCACGCAGCCAGACAACATCACGAGAGTACTACGCTAAAGTATTATTCTGGTCCCTCCCTCTGTACCTACTTAAGAGACTCCCTTTGGTGCAAAATGTTGCAGCCAAGCTCCTGAGGAATGTTTCTGTTCAGGTCCATCAGAAGGAGTTACACTGGCTTCTACATGGGTGAGACTGATGTTTAAGGGCCTGGTACTAGCCAATAGAGTTTTCTAGAGATGGGTTCCAAATATCTATCTAAGCGTCCTTCCTTTACAGCACTAGCAGCGGCTAGTTGGAATGAGCTTTCCCTCTATCTCGATGCCAATAGTGATGAGGACTCTTTTAAACGAAGCTCAAAAACCTGACTTTTTAATGCTGTGTTCTAGTGCTTCTCATCCCTCGTAAGCTTGTTGGTCCACAAACCTGTAGTGCAGAGACTCACCATAGAGTAGCTGTGCATTTTATACATTTTTTCAAATTCAAATTCTCCCCTATTACTGGCGATCTTTTAACTGCCATGCACCAATGCAGATACCCTTGCACCATAGTGGAAGAGTGTGTGCATTGTGCTAAGCATATGTGTTTGCACTGAAAGGGGACCCTTCTTGTACAATAGCAATGATTTTACAAATTTCCAGCCTTGTAAGTATACAGTAGAATTCAGCACATTTCCAAAGTTCCAGATATGGGTAGAAATAAGCCATTTCTTCTTGTCATATTTTTTTCAGGAAGTGCAATGTTTTGAGTCAAATCCCTGTGTATACATGTTATTACAAAAAGGCTTTGCATCAAAAACATCCATTAAACTCTATTGCCCACATGCATCAAACTGAATTGCATTCGCAAACGGTGCGAATCGCAAAATTCGTCCGTTTGCGAATGCAATTCATTGATTTGGGATGCATTAAGCTTTTTTGCTATTTTCGCAATTTTAGAAATCGCAATTATGTTGCGATTTCTAAAATTGCGATTGCATTTAAGAAATCGCAATTTGAGATTTCTTAAATGCAATGTATGATCATTTCAAAATTGCGAATTCGCAATTTGGAATAGGTAAATTAGCATGAAGTTGGACTTCATGCTAATTTACCGCAAACTTACAAACATGCACAAAATTGCATTTTTGAAAGTTGCATTTTACACACACACATTTCCTTGAATCATGTGTGTGTGTAAATTGCACTTAAGTTTAATTTCAAGGGTGCAGGGAGGGGTTCTTTGGACCCCCCCCTGCACCCTTGAAATTGCATTTTCCATTTGCGATTCGCAAATTGAAAATCGCAAATTGTGAATGCCTTCCCATTGATTCCTATGGGCCTCTTGGCACATATGAATCAATGGGAATGGGATTCCTTAATTGCGATTCGCAAATTGAGAATCGCAATTAAGGAAAAATAAGAAATCGCAAAAATATTTGCGAAATTTTGATGCATTGCCGTTTGCGAATTCTTAATTGCGATTCCTTAATTTTCGCAATTAAGGATTCGCAAACGGCAACATTGATGCATGTGGCCGTAAATCCCTACACAACACTTTCTATTGTGTTTATGATGATATAAGTGTGATGGTCAGATTTAGTAACTATCTGTGACACCTTTCTGTCACAAACATGCTGCAAACTGGTGAAAAATATTTATTATTTTCAATTACAAAACTCAGTAACGAACCACCAGGAGTGGCCAACCACCAATGCACACCACCTGTAGCCAGGCCATGCCCCCTACCCACTGCAGGACAGTCAACCCCCACTACACACGGCCTTCAGCAATGCACTGTGGTGTTGGTCGCAGGGCCTGGCTTGTGACTAGACCCTGGACCCAACTCAGCTGTGCACATCAGTGTGGCAGCAGGGCCTTGCTTCTGGCCAAGACTAGTATCCAACCCCGCAACATATGGAATTAGGCTTTGTGCAGCAGGGGTTGGCAGACCTGCCTGCGCCCAAAATACCATGGGACAGTTAACACCCGCTGGGTTTGGTCACTCCCAGGGGTTGGCCAGGCCCTGCGCCCAACCAGCACCGGGATGGCCAAGCCACACTACGCACGACCTTCAGCCGTGCACAGCTTGTCCACAATGCCTACACAGAAAACAGTGTTGGAGGACCCCCACACCCAGCATTTGAAAGTGAGCAGTGGGATTTGGCAGCAAGGCCTGGCATGTGGCTAAGCCCTCGACCGATTAACCCTCCCCTGGGATGGACCAGGGGTGCCAAATTATGTTCCTGAAGCAATTGCAACAACCACTACCTTTGAGAGGTTTTTTTATTAAATAGATCTGTGACCTACATGGTCTGGTACGTAGGAGAGTGACTGATAAGAGGTCCCTGTGAGATTGCATGAGGCACTTAAATAATGTGAGGTATTTCCAGATGTTACAACAGCAGGATCAGATGAGGTAGTAGCCTTTGGCTGAGTTTTCCTACAATAATCTGGTACTCAGTCCTTCAAGCTGGCCTTCATTCTTCTGTATGTATATTGTACAACCAAGCATGTTTTAATCATCCATTCCCGCTGTTTAGGTTCCCTCAGTGTCTGCTTTTCCCCAATAAATCAATACATTTGGATAACAGGAAGAGCCTGACTATAAGAAATATGCAGGAGTGCAAAGTTCCCAGCACCTCATCATTGCATATGCAATCATGCAAGTCTATTTTCCTGAGTATACCTAGTTCCCATCTTAAGTTCATATGTCATTACTAAGGACCTAGTAAGTACACTTAGTTAAGTCCAGCAACTCTGGGGCTTCAGTACCACTCATGCTGGGGTATATACCCTGTGGCTCATATCTCTAAGGTTAAGTCTTCTTCTTCAAAAGGGCCAACACCTCTGCCCTCTATCTTGGTAGATGGAACACCAGAATTTCAGATTAATGCAATCTTAGACTACACGATTTCTAGAGGGTAATTGTAGTATCTGATAGATTGGAATGGCTATAATGCATTGAAGAGGTCTTGGGAACCAGGACAGAGTTTGTACTTGCTCCTAGAATCCTGGTTAAACTCAATTTCCCTTTTCTCAATTAATCAGTTCCAGCCCCTGGAAGGGAGTGCTAGATTTTGTATCTCGGAAGGGTGGGTGTGAGGGTTACTGTGAGGAACATAAAGGGTCAGTGATTATGGCACAGATAAAGAAGTTGGCGATTATAGAAAATAGGAAAACAGCATGTAACACAATAGAAAAGAGGCCTTCTGTTTCATCACTTTAGAAGAAGTAGGAGTAGTGGCAGCATGGGAGACATGAGGAAAACATTTCTCCAGATAGAACTTCAGATAGAAATAGTGTAATATGAAGATCAATCTGTCCCACCTAAAGGGAAACATTATCTCAGGGCAACATTGGGTCCGTAAGTGCCTAGATTAGGATTGATATGCAGAAACGGAAATCACAAATGCTGCACAACAAAGTGTCGTTATCAACTGCTTAGGCCATGTGTGGATACAAGAGCCATCCCCCTTCACTTTTCCACAGCTCTTTCAACACAATGGAATGTGTTATTTCCATATAATTTTGTATGGTTGATGTATAATAAGGAGTAAAGAATATGATACAGGAGATTTGACAAACTTACCATCACTATAATCAATAGCTGCATAATCGCCAAGAAACAAGGAAGCGGCAAAGCTACTGACTAATGAAATTCTCTAGGAGGAAAAAGAGATACATTATTGAAATGCACCAGCTCAATTTTAATATTCCTAGATGCAGACAATCTTTAACATTTTGACATGAAAATATCGGACATCCTAATTTCTTGCACAATACAAAGATTGAAATTACATTCTGAAACATGAGTATACATTTTGAAGAAAAACTAACTAGAATCCATTGGAGTGTGTTAAAATAAACTGAAAAGAATTTGAAATGGTCCTATCATGAAAATGATAATGAATTGCAGATGTGTTACACAGTAAAGAATCTATGTGGAACAACATTCCGATTCCCTTAAATGACACAAAATTTGAACAGGCACAGAAAGTAGATACCCAGACAAATTATCAAGAAAACCGGATTAATTAATCAAGCGTTTTAGTCAATATCATCAAACTGATGCTCTTGAATTTACCTCATGGGTGCGAGGCATCTTCAACATATGGGGGCCGATTATGATGTGGCCCGTAAAGGATCTGACCAAACCGCATCATAATCGGCCCCTCTGTTTACTTTCCGACTGCCGGATACTAAACCGACCTGTCATTCCGGCTGGCTTCTGAAGGGCTCAGGGAGCCCGTCAGCCCATCAAACCGGATTTTAATCCCAAAGAGCGGGCCTTTCGCCCTTGGGTTTACAATGCAAGGCTTCCGGCATGATTTCCATGCCATTCTGTCCAACATGGAAACATGGAAACCATGTTGGAAAGCGTGTTAGGGGGCCCCCAGCAGGGCTCCCTTGACTGCGCGGCCTCTGGTTGGAGGCCGAGGGGCCATCTATGTGCCCCCCTGTTGATCCCTGCACACCGTAGCAGGCCCCTTGAGGTGCTTGCCACAGGGAGCAGGGATGAACTGCACCTCCCATTTCCCTATGGGATCATGTATTACAGGCGGTTTATGGCCGTAATGAATGCTCCCATAGGGAATTGTAGGAATGCGACTGAACAGTGTTCGGTTGCATCCTAATTTGGAGGTCGGGACTGCCGACCAGATGTCGGTCGATCCCAGGGCCGAGAGTGTTGGGCGGACTTAAATCCACTTAACATCATAATTAGCTTCACAGTGTTAACAGGCCAGGTCTAGGCAATGTGGGCTGGGCTCATACAAGTAGTCACAGCAAAGTTTCATGGCAGGAGTTTGCACATTAACCTGGTAGCATTAATGGAGTCATTTATATTTGGTTCTCTAATTTACTTATTTATTAAGAGCGTTCATGCAATCAATCGGATTTAGGGGCAGTAACAGTTTGAATGTAAACACATAAAGAAGTGGATGAATAAATAGTTATTGTTGTGTGAGAAGGCAGTCTATAACCAACAAAAACACCAACGCTATATAATATATTCTGCATATTGAAATCATGGTAGGTGTGGTGGACCAATTAAGCCACTGGTCCCTTGAACAGCGATAGTCATTCAGATTAGGTTATCAGCTTGAGGAAGAGGGCCTTCAGAGCTGTCTCTAATGTGAGGTGGGAAGGGCACACTCACAGCACAGCGAAAAGTTCATTCCAAAATAAGAGTCTGTAGAGGAAGAACCTGGGAGAAGCACATGGGGTTATGGGAGTGTTTACAGGGGAGGGTTGAGAGAAGGAAAGTTTGTAGGGATTAATCGGGCAGTAGGAAAAAAGACGTTGGCTAGCCATGAACAGCTTTACAGATTAAGGTCAGGAGTTTCTAATTTGTATTTGTTGAAGGGAAACAATAGCCTTACTAATAGAAGTGCACGGTGCGTGTTATAAATGAAAGTGGCGCATATGGACAGTGGTGGAAGGTTTGAGTTACTTAAAGAATAATGTGTCTTTGGAGATTGGGATTCAGACACAGACATTAAAATATAAAGACATTTAAGCACACACTAGGAAACAATGTACAACTATGTTTAATATCTCCGGTGTTGATGGAGGGTGAGTGGGTTATCATGGGCTGAGTTTTTTTGTGGAGTAGGTAGGACATGAGGTCACATTTCAGTTCAAGAGGGAGAAGGAGGTTCTAAGATGGTAGGGGGGGCAATCCCGAGAAAAGGACCGAGTATCTCTAACAGTCTAAACCTAGAGGGGGCACAATGGACTCCAGAATGTGCCTTGAGATGAAGATTGGCAGTACAAAGTCATAGAGAGGAGTATGATGAGAAACCAGTTGGAGAGGTTCAGAACATGAGCATTTTGCACTATATCTAGTTTATAAATGGTAACAGGCATGCCTGGTGTTAAAGAAGTGAGGTTGGTAATTGTCTGGGCAGACCAAATAGTGTTTGGGGGGCAAACATGACATTCCTGTTGTAAAGGGAGAGTCCATTAAAGAAAGTATAAGCCAGTCAGTTCCTTAACTACTATTGTGTGCTCGTTATTATTGGTATAATCAAGGACTTGGCTGTTTGGAAAGAGAGGTGCTGGGAAATATTTCTCATGCAGTAGCTATCAGTAGTGTTGGTGGATGTGATGAAGCATTCCAGAAACATAGTAGAGTTGAACTGTCCTCTTAGGTGGAATAAATGATCTTTTGTTGGCAGAGAACCAACAGGACTATTTGTGATTTTGAGATATGGGTGTGTACTGAGGAGGTTAATAAGACTACACATGCCGAAGACTATGTTGTTATTGTATGAGAAATTAAGTAACACAGATGCACTACTGTGAGTCAATTTTGGTTTTAATCCTGTTTTTTCCAATTTTCCTTTGCCATTAGATACATATTTTTTCCACATAGCAAGATTGTTTTCACATAACAGAATGCACACAGGCAGCCAAGCTATGCTAAGTGGCATTCATTCAGTCAGTCAAGTATGCTTTGTTCGAGGTAAAAAAGCTCATAAAAGCAGAACACATATAAAACCATACATTCATAGCAATAATATTAAAAACCTATTTACAATCACAGAAATGTTAAAAAATAAAGCTTCAAGGCTTCCATTAAAATTCACTATAAAACCACAAAATTCATACAGATACAACACCAATGTATAGGCAGATTCTCAATAGCTAATTGGAAGGGCAGAAAAAGGACTGCATTTCTCTAAACATCCTATTGTTGTGCCAGGAAAGTTCTTCTAATTGCCCATACCCAGCCTAAATATTTCGCAACAGCCACAGCAATGGTGGAGAAAGAGTTAGTACGTATTATTCTAAGGGCCACAACACTGTCCCTTGTGCCAAGCTGTTTGCACATGGCCCTCAACCAGACACGTCGGGGTAGACAGTAGGCCGCACATACAAACAGTAGATGGGCAATGGTCTCTGTGCAGACTTTACAAGATGGACAAATATAAGAGTTACCTTCGGCCCATCTTACAGTTAACGATCTAATAGGAATAGACCCCACCCTGAGCGGAAGTATAACTTCCTTTCCTGGGGCTTAGTTATAATGTCCCAGTAAGACTCGAGGGAAGGGCAAGATTTCACTTCGAGATACTGACCCTCCAAAGTAGAGGCGTCAGCATCATTCCAGTTCCTATGGTTTACTGTTTCCCAGTACTTTTTTTTATAACTTACTTAGCCGGGAACTAGACCTCCTCTGGTTTCTCCCAAAGCTCATTCAAACCCAAAGTCCCCAAAGATCTACGCAAATCCCGTATTTGTCTTTAAGAAATCTATGTGGCTATAATTTGCCATCAGATACATTCAAAGAAGTAACTTAAACACACTACAATGAGTCTTACCTCAAGGGTATGAAGGAAAAACCACACCCCATCTGGCAACAGCTCAGGGCGAAGGAGGCACCGCTCTGGAGAAGAGACAAAACCACCAATCCTAACTTAGCATGGTGTATCGACTCCTCTTCACGTTAAAAAACACAGCCATAGTGCCCAATTGTGAAGTAAAACCCTCATCACTCACAGGAACTCACTCTCTCCCTTTTCATAACACATCAACCACCCTGAAATATTGTGGTCATATGTCGTGTTAGAGAATGTGACAGTATCGGTATGTATCTGTTAATACTAGGCCCCAATATGTCTGATTCAGTTGGGTTAAGGTAATCATAACTTGGATGTACATTATCTGCCCAAAGAAGATATATACCATGCAAATTAACTCCAAAACTGCAAGATATTATGCAGCCCATTGCCAATAAGCACCAAAACAGCAGAGCAACAGTTAGCCCCGTGAAATAGAAAGGGACAAAACATCCTAATGTGCAAACATGCGCATGCACTCACCTAACCGTCGGTACCTCAGGCGGTCATCTAAGCCGTCGGGGAGGTACCGATCGGTGGTTTCAGCTGTGTTTATAAAGAGTCCCAGTCTGCATTCATGTCTCTTCCCACTTCCTCGTTGTTTCGCAAGCTATGCGAGATCACGAGCGTAGTCTCGCGAGAGCACGCAAAGAATTACTGGCAATCCCCAAAGCTCATGGGAAATGTAGTTAGTTTGTGCGCCCTTCTACTCAGGGAACAAAAATAGGTGTCCAGGTTCAGGTGTTCAGTGTTCAGGTTAAAAAGCGACAAAGTGGGATTGAATGATGCCATTCCCTGGTCAAGTCTGTAAAATGTATGTTCAACTAGTCCTTTTCAGTCGGGTAGAACCAAGGACGGCTCTGCAGTATTTGGCCTCTTGAATATGGTAATTCTAGTATTCCAATTTTACTTGTTGGTACATTGTTGCAATATAGATGCTCCATATGCCATTATGTAGGGCGTCTTTTTCTTTATACATTGGGTTTTTGCACACACCCTCTTGGTGTTTTGCTTTATATTCGATGTATGCATTTTACTTAACAAACTACATTTCCCAGCACTCAAGGTATTTTTAGTAGTTTCCCGCGTGATCTCATGAGATCTCGTTTGATACATGGCAAGCCTTGTCTTCTCTGGGGCGATATATATTCCCTCCGGTAGGCTTTTGTAATTCCAACTATAGCCAAAGTCTTATTTCTTCAGGTGGCTCCCATAAATGTGTAAGAACTTTATTTACACGAAGCGTGCACAAACTAACTACATTTCCCATGAGCTTTGGGGATTGCCAGTAGTTCTTTGCGCGCTCTCGTGAGACTACGCTCGTGATCTCGCTTAGCTTGTGAAACAACGAGGAAGTGGGAAGAGACATGAATGCAGACTGGGACTCTTTATAAACACCGCTGAAACCACCGATCGGTACCTCCCAGATGGCTTGGATGACCGCCTGAGGTACCAACGGTTAGGTGAGTGCATGCGCGTGTTTGCACATTAGGATGTTTTGTCCCTTTCTATTTCACGGGGCTAACTGTTGCTCTGCTGTTTTTGTGCTTATTGGCAATGAGCTGCATAATATCTTGCAGTTTTGGAGTTAATTTGCATGGTATATATCTTCTTTGGGCAGATAATATACATCCAAGTTATGATTACCTTAACCCAACTGAGTCAGACATATTGGGGTTTAGTATTAACAGATACATACCAATACTGTCACATTCTCTAACATGACATATGACCACAATATTTCACGGTGGTTGATGTGTTATGTAAAGGGAGAGAGTGAGTTCCTGTAAGTTATGAGGGTTTTACTTCACAATTGGGCACTATGGCTGTGTTTTTTAACGTGAAGAGGAGTCGATACACTATACTAAGTTAGGATTGGTGGTTTTGTCTCTTCTCCAGAGCGGTGCCTCCTTCGCCCTGAGCTGTTGCCAGGTGGGGTGAGGCTTTTTCTCCATACCCTTCAGGTAAGACTCATTGAAGTGTGTTTAAGTTACTTCTTTGAATGCATCTGATGGCAAATTATAGCCACATAGATTTCTTAAAGACAAATTACAACTGTGTTCCAAGACTGTTCTATGTACCTCTTATATCTCTCATAGATTTTTCCAAGAGGCAAGAGGAATGTTGATTGTTAGAAGCTATACTGGCAGCGTATCCTTTTTTGTTTATCACTTCATCACATTACTGTGTTGAATGGCAGTAGCATTCTATACTCAAGAGGTCCTGACGAAAGCACTAGGTTAATTTCTACCTGCTCGTGCTGAAACATGGTGACCAATTCTTGTGAATGGACGGTTATCTGTTAAATCCGCCCTTTCTTTTGCACGGTTTTTAATGTTTGTTCGGATCAGACAAGAGTAAAATTATAGTCTATTTCCGCTTCAATTTTAGATTCACACCACATCTTTCTTGCACTGCACTTTCTTCCCATACACTCTTTTCATCATATTTGCTCGCATCTATTTATTTTATTTATTTGCGTGTTTATACCGCGCTAGGATCACCTCCCGAAGGAGTATCTCCGCGCCTTTGGCAGCCAAAAAAAGCAACTAGCAGACCCTAACCATAAGCATAGATCAATTTTGAAAAAGGAATGTCTTTAATTGCTTCCTAAAAGGAAGGTGGTCCTTGCACTGTCTCAGAAACAGTGGGAGGCTGTTCCACAAGGTTGGACCAGCAACCGTAAGAGATCTTCCCACTTGTCTTACTTTTCTAAATTTTGGAATCTGTAACAATGCCTGCTCACTAGATCTCAAAGAGCGTGTCGGTGTGTACCAGGAGAATTTATTAATCAAATATGCTGGACCATTTCCCTGTAGACACTTATGCATTGTGCAGCAGATCTTAAACTTCACCCTCTGTTTGATGGATAACCAATGTAACTTCTCCAGAAGGGGTTTAGAGGGGGTGCGAGAGGGCTGGTTCAGGACCAGACGGGCAGCAGTATTCTGGGCCACCTGGAGTCTAGAGATTACCGCTTCATTTGTTGACAACAGCAGCCCGTTGCAGTAGTCCAAGCGACTCAATACTAGGGCCTGCACCAAAGTTCTCCTAGTAGAGTCTGGTAGTAAAGGAAAAACCTTTCGTAGCATCCCGATGATATGGAAGCAAGAGCCCGCCACTTGATTGCTATGATGTTTTAATGAAAGCTCCTGGTCAAGTCGGACGCCAAGGTTTTTCACTACCTGCTTGGGCTCTGGAGCCGGGCCAAGATCTTGAGGCCACCAGTCTGGGGTCCACAGAAGTTTGGCCTCACCGAACAGCATCACCTCCGTTTTTGCAACATTACACTGCAGGAGGTTAGATGCCATCCAGTGTGCCACCGCCTTCATCCCCTGGGCAAAGGAGTTCCTGACCTCCCCCGTAAGGGTTTCAAAAGGAAAGAGGAGTTGGGTGTCATCTGCATATGACACAGGAATAAATCCATACGATCTCATGATGTTAGCTAGGGGGGCCACATAGATATTAAAAAGAGTAGGGCTCAGACAAGAGCCCTGTGGCACCCCCTTAGAGATCTCCAACTCCTCTGACCGATAATCCCCCAGGGTGACCCTTTGGGTACGACCTGTCAGGAAACTCCTCAGCCATGACAACGCCTTACCTTCCAGGCCGATGTTAACTAGCCTAGTTGTCATGATGTCGTATGACACAGTGTCAAACGCCGCAGACAGATCCAGCAGAACCAGGATAACAGAATAACCTTTATCCTGGAACATGCGTAGATCATCTGCGACTGACAGCAAGGTGGTCTCAGTGCTGTGTCTTGGTCTAAAGCCCGACTGGGATGGATCCAGACCGCCTACTAGCTCAATGTAACTGGATAAATGGCGATTTACATATTTCTCTATAATTTTCCCCAGAAAGGGGAGAAGAGAAATGGGCCTTAAATTCGCCAATTCCGTCCAGGGAATGGCAGTATTTTTCCTCAGTGGCCTTACTAACGCCCTCTTCCAGTCCATAGGGACCTGCCCTGTACAGAGGGAAAGATTAATCAAGTTCTGGATTTCTGGTCCAAGAACTTCTACCAGCTTAGGCAAGATACGGGCAGGGATGCTATCATAAGGACTTCCACTCTTGATCTGTGCAACCAGTGAGATTACCTCCTCCAAAGAAATAGGAGGAAAACTAGAGAGACATTGAGTAGGTGGTCCTGATTGTACACTCGACTGGGATCTGTTGTTATTACTCATTCCCTCAGCCGTCTTTGAGGCCATTATCTTCTCATAGATAGCCTCTATCTACTTCATAAAGAAGGTAGAGAACTCATTGCACAGCTCTTGGGTGGCTCCCTCAACAGTCTAACAGGCTGCTGGTCTGGTAAAGGTTTGTAAGATGTTATACAAAACTCTAGAATCTTTCCCTGCCTCTATAAGTTGTGCTGCAATATGATTTTTCCGAGCAGTCCTGATGGCTTTATGGTACAACTTAAGAGAGGATTTATAGAGTGTTTTATCCTCCAGCCTTCTAGACTGTCTCCATAATTTTTCCAGTTTTCTAGTATTTTGTTTCAAAGATCTTAGGTCTTCAGAGAACCAGATTTCTTGCTTTTTAGCTGGGCGGGGTTTATAGATTTTCTGGGGGATAGTAGAATTTATTGCATCCCTAACTGCCTCCTCAAACCTGTACAACTCTGTTGTTATATCTCCTGTAGTGAGTCCATACAGGGGAGCTTTGTACTGATCTCTAAAGGCTTCCACCGTTAGTCTATGCCAGGGTCTCCTTTTAGTGGCCAGAATACTCCGCTTTTGAGGCTTATTATTGGTGGCAGTATGGAACTTTAAGATAAAATGATCTGTCCATTCTACTTGTTCAGGAGGCATACATTTAATTAAAGGTGAGTTGGACATTACCAAATCCAAAGTATGGCCTGCCTCATGAGTGGGGCCGTCATTGATCTGTTTCAGTCCTAGGGAGTCTAGGTCCATAAGGAGAGTTCTTGCCTCCTTACAGTTCTCTAGCTCACTATGGACATTAAAATCCCCTACCAAGAGGAAATCCTGATTATTTTGTACAAATGGTGCTAAAGCCTCTATTAGCACGACTGGGAAGGTCCCAATCGGACCTGGTGGTCTATACAACAATGCACCCTTCCTTTGATCTCTGGGATTAGGACTGAGTTTAAAAATGAGTAATTCCATTTGAGGATTACTAATTTCCTCCAGGATAGTTAAGTTCAATTCCTCTTTGTAAACAATTGCAACCACCCCTTCAGTTTCCTTTAAGCGGTCAACCCTGGCAATCTTGTATCCTAATGGGACACTAAGTGTGATCGCTGGAACCAAATGGGGCTTAAGCCAGGTTTCTGTTAAAAAACAGAGGTTTGGCTCCTCAGTCAATATAAGATCCCATAATCTCTATTGATTATTACTTTGAAAAACATCCTTGAGCTCCTCCATCACTAAGGTTGAGTGCTAGCCCTAAAAAGGAGACCCAGATGATGAAGCATGTCACCGGGACCGGTGAGTGATGGGAATCCGTACAAATTTTGCGTATTTTTGTAGATCAGTCTAGGCAGCCGTATAGTTGTTCTTTGTTTATATGAGTGTTGACTGCAGGATATTTCTTGTATTTTCAGATTAGCTAGTATTGGGGCTGTGGCTGTATATCCTGCTGAGTCGGTAAACTCTGGCCTCTGACCCCACTCCAATTTTGATGTGTTTTGGATTAATTCTTAGCCATTCCCAATTGTGGCATATATTTCACAACAACAGCAGTTTTCAATAGGGACACCTTTTCAAATTGAAATTATTCAGGTAAAAGTTTTTTCCGCTCTTGTACGATTTTGTGGTTCACTGGTTTGATTGCAGCATCTCCATCAAATAATATGTTTGTTGGAAGAAGATCATGCAACAGAATGCCCTTGATAAATTCACCCCTTTCTTTGCTACATCCACTTCTACGAGTTTTTCTGTAACCTGTTTTGTAGTGGCTGGTTGGACAATTCTCTTTTTGTGTCAATTAAAGCGTTGTAGTTTAGCTTTAATGAGTACGTCAAACAGCTTTTTCTCTTTCAATAAAAATCTCTCCTGCTTCAGTTCTGTGAATAGTTTCAGTCCATGTTCAAGGACATCTAGTAGATATGTCTTTATATTGTTATTCAAATATTGTTTGGTAACGATGTTGTGTAGTCACACAGGCTGAGTCATTTCTATGGGGTTTTCCTTGCTGCCACTAGAAATGAAGGAGGCTGTCCCTTCTCTTTGCCACAAGTTCATGGTGAGGAACAGTTTTATGATGGTCCATTCATTTTGAATTTGTCATCACTCTGAAAATATTGCTAATAGAAAGGACTTCATGGAAGAGAGACATAGCAAAGCTGAGGAAGGCGGCAACCCCACCCTCACTTTCGGCATGGTAGAATGGGTTGGATTTTAGCATGGGGTTGGAGATCGTGATATTTAAGGCTAGGGGCTGCCCGCAAAAACACCTCAAAATTTGGAAATTATGGGCAGACTACCAGGGCCTGGAACTAGACCCAATACTCCCAGTGGATGCATCTATATCTGCCCTGCTTCCTGGTCACTAGAGTAGGGGACTGGAAATGTAATAGAGGGACGGTGTTGCTGAAGATGGGATTTGTGGCGATAACCGAAGTGTAGCTGTGTGCGGGTGCAATACGGGGGTTATGATGTTTGTTCTATTGTATTTTTGATACTGTTGGTAAAATCCTCTGTTCCAATTTCATATCTGGAGCCACAGAATTAAACCTTCCCTCTCTGTCTTTCACCACAAAATATCTTTGAATTAATTTTCTATAGAGGTATGGTTTTTCCACCTTTAGTTTCTTCACTCTTTCCAAATATCAGAACCCGTATCTCAGGTAATTTATTCACAATCAAATTTCCAAAACACAGTAATCAGTGACCCCACAGTCTTCACGTGCAGCTCCCAATCAGTTTCCCAATCAAAGCTATCATGTGTAAAACATTTCTCCAGTAGTTGCAAAGTTCTGAGTTTTCTTCACATTTTTTGACAAACTCTACAAAAAATTTGGTGTTCTGATTTTGAACCGAGTGTATAGAACATTGCCAGGCTTTGCATTATTCCTTTTGAATGAAGTGCACCATGGGCCTCGTTCATTTCTGAGATAAGATGTGCAAATCCTAATTTGTCATTCTTGTACCAGAAAGCATTTCAACACAATGATTTTTATAACCTCAGATATGATGAGCATAACTTGACACAAATGAACTTAAGGAATTCCACTCAATTCTGACTGGAAAGTTTTGCTTCCAAAGATTTCAGCCTCAATAAATGCATCGTCTATGCCACATCCACTGAGATAACTTCCTGCACACCACAACGCAACTTTTGTCATGTGGAAAAGACCCATAATTGGATAAATATCCCCAAACTCTACTAGATTGCTCATAAAAATGCCAGCTACAATAGAAAAACCCCTTAATCGCGGAAACCTGTCCGGATAGGCTGGTCTTCAAGCTGAGCATGCACATTTTGGAAATGTTTTAGTGCTGTATATTCTTTTGTGCAGTTTGCGACCGAAGATGGTGTTACTGGTAAAAACACAACCTTCTTCAGTGAGATAGTATTGTGGGAGGTCAGAGCATGAACTCCAGCCCACAGAGGAACGGGCTTTTCTTCATCCTTCATTCCACACCGAATAAGGGATATGATCAATTCAGTTAAATCAGCTTTGTGGACTGCAGCGTCAGGTAGAAGAAGATCCATGTCATCAGCTACTTTGAAACTTTCTGGTAGACTGAGACGTGCTGATGTCTTATAGTGATTTTGCATATGTTGGCAAGGTTGTTGGGTTATAGTTGCAGCTATGTTTCTTTATGCCTACAACTGACACCAGCTACTTGATTGCTACCGTCTAGAAAAAGCTCCATAGCAGTATCATGTGTGCTGGATGTTTCAGACAAAGACGAGCCGTCTTCAAAATCAAAATTATCAAAAGCAGCAATTGCAAATCCTTTCCTGGTAAAGTGACATGGAAGAGGTGTGCTTTCGAATTCAGAAGATTTTATAGCATGAGCTGCTAACAAATTCCTGCTCCATACTATGTCATCATAACTTGTTGATACACCAATCACATTCATTGAAGTGATTAGCTCTCTACTTTTGCACTTTTCATAGCTTAAGTAGGCAGTCATCAGATGTAGAGGAGTTTTCTTTTTGCCATGATGTAATTCATAAAACATGATTTGGCAAAGACAGCATAAACCTGTCGGTTCATGGGATTGTCTTTCACTTCGTTGCCTACATATTCAAAGCCATCATCAAAGTTGCCGGCTTCTGTTTTAAACTCAAGAACTTTAGTTTGTAACAATTTAGCTTTGCTGATATTAAACAATGGTGTAAAGAATGTTAAGACAACATCAGGCATTCTTGTTGACTTCCATGATTTGCGGAACTCTGGAGCATCACAAAATGTGTCATTAGGTCCAAAATCTAAATCTTTCAGCACATTTCTTAAATGGCTCCTGTTGATGTTACTGCATCCTGTGATCTTATTTTGGCAGCAAGATCTTCAGGAGACAAACAGCTAAAAATACTATAAGTGGCTCTTTCTTTTTGTTAAACTGACAAAAACTGATTCTATCATTGTACATTCTCACCAGAAAAATCTTAATTTCATTATTATGGATTAGTACAGTTTTATCAATGTTGACCATTATTTCTCTGATCTCACAGAGTGTGAACCTGTAGCCAGCACTCAAGAGTGGCTTTAAAACTTTAATAGCTTTTTCAAAGAGTGCAACTTAACTGAAGGCTGGCGGTAACGTTGCTGCTGGGAGCTCATTATACATTCTTTTTTTCAAATGTATGCACCTTCAGGTGGGCATACAAATCGGCTGCAAATACATTCACCTCCATGCTTAGATCAGCTACTAAGCTGCAAACTTCATCTTGGAAAAACTAGCAGCAGATAAAAACATGTTTGCCCTTTGAGACTCACATATTCTGTACTTTGTTCTTTCACCAATTCCTTTGGCCCTTGTTCTAGCTAAACCACAGATAACACATTGGAGATCCAATGCTTATTGATCAGTTGCTGGAGGTGGACGAGGGGTAGCCTTCAATCTTCTAAGTGGATGTGCATTGGGTTTGGTTGGCCTCGCTTTCTCGGACGACTCGGATTCTTGTTGTGATCCACTGGTTTCTGCAATTTTTTGTAGCACTTGTTACAATGATAACATGTTTGATCCTCTTCACCCATCAGTTTCAATCTTTTGTGAATTTCGTCTTGCCATATTTATGAAGTCTCTCAAACTCTCTTCGGTCCAGCTGGAGTTAATGTTAGCTTTTCTTTAGGATTAGTTTGGCATATGACACATTTTTCTTTGTTGAAGGAGTCCTCAGATTTTGTAGTTAGCAACACTCTGTCAAGACGTACACATTCTCTGCTACAACCTGCTTTGCTCATGTTTATGAATTTGATTCAACAGAAAACCTAAAACAATATTAAAATAAATTACCAATATGATGGCTAAAACACATCATTATAGAGCTGCCATTTTCAGAAATGGCAGAAGGGTTGCTCTGAGGAGGTATTTTCTGTCTTTATTGATCGAGTTGACCCCCAAAAACTATGGTTGGACACCAAAATGAAGTATATAGTTCTCATGGTTCCTGAAATATTAAATCATCACTGCAACACATCTGCCATTTTTATAAATGTCCACCAGAAAAATTCAAATGTCATACAGATGATGGACGGAATGCAGAGCAAATCAAACATTCACCCCCCCTTCAAAAGATCTGGGTTAAATCCATTGTTCATTTGCTCACCGTGCCACCCCAGTTTAGACCCAGCCATATGCAAATCAGTCCTGGCCCTGTGCCTCATGGGAACAGTCCAGCCCAAACTGGCAAGCCAGGTCCTTCCTGGACCAGAAGTAAGCATCCTGGGACCAGTTTCGGGACATCACCCCTCACCAGTCAGGCTATCTTGAATCCAATGGCAGTGAGCCTGGGACCCTCGTCTGGGCATACCCGGTGCACTTAGGGTGAGGAAGCAAAAGACACACAGATGATGGATGGAATGCAGAGCAAATCAAACATTCACCCCAGTCAAGAGATCTGGGTTAAATCCATTGTTCTTTTGCTAACCAGGCCACCCCAGTTTAGACCCAGCCATAAGCAAATCAGTCTTGGACCTGTGCCTCATGGGAACAGTCCTGCCCGAACTGCCAAGCCAGGTCCTCCCTGGACTGGAAACAACCATCCTGGGGGCCAGTTTTGGGGCATCAGCCAGGCTTGCTTGAATTCAGTGGCAGAGTGATCTGGGACTGACATCTTGGCATACATACCCGGTGCACTCAGGGCAAAGAAGCAAAAGACACACAGATGATGGACAGAATGCAGAATAAATCAAACATTCCCCCAGTCAAGAGATCTGAGTTAAATCCAACTTTCTTTTGCTCACCATGCCAACCTAAGTTAGCACATATTAGCAATGTCTCCCCAAGCTAAATTACTTCACTAATGATACAAAAACACAAATCAAAAATTAAAATCTCTACACAAAAATTCTTTTACAGAGGTATATCAAGGGGCCGGGACTAATCTCTTCTGTTTATGAATTTCTGCCCCAAGCATGAGATACAACATCCAGATGTAAAATTTAGTGCATCAACTCTGCATGTTTAGCCTCTTTCCAGCGCATTTTCTTCCAGATTTTAACCTGTTAAGTATGTAATGGAAAAGCTGCAAAGGTGTAATAATTATTGCACAACTCAAGCTTCAAACTCCTTTGCAAACTTTTGTTTGCCCAGGGATCTAAATTTACGGCCTGACCTTTAACAATGTATTGGTTGAGTTTTAGTAGGATGTGAACATTAAGTTATTCAATGATTACATTTAATGGCATAAGTAATTTAGCTTTTTAATAAATGGCAAGACTGACCTCAGTTTGTGCATAGACATCAGGTTTCCGCTTGAACATCTTTGCAATCTGGTTTCCTGTAAAACGCTGAAAAAGAAATTTAAAACCATTTAGATTCAACAGTCAAATATTCCCTGAAATAAGTTTTATGCATAGCACTTTGTATGTTCTGTCTTTCAGAGGTAGGAAAGTCACGGGGCCACTTATCATTTCTGAGGGCCACTAAAGTCCATGTAAAGGAGTTTGCAGACGGAAAGCTTTAGTGGCCAATGTGACATTGTCTCTACCTCAAATGACAAGCAGTCAGGGACAAGAGAGTGCCTGTATTGATTTTCTTAGTATTTGCCACCATGTCCGGTTGAGCGCACTCTTCAATTATAGATCTTACTTTGGGTAAATAGATCTTACATCTGATCCAAAAAGAGCATTCACTTCTGCAAAATCGAATCAAGGCAGTTGATTTTCACCCACCCACACTTGTCTGTCAGCTTCTCCAGTTACTATGCAATGCACACTCTACTGATGCATCTTTGCAGCCGAACTGCATTACTTACCTTTTCTTTGTGCCCAATTGCCTCCTTCCAGGTCTTCTTCAAATGCCTACTCAGAAGCAACTGATGTTGCTCCTTACTGAATAAGTAACTCCTGTGTTTCACAGGGTGTACAAGCGCCCTGATGTCCCTTCGTCACAGACACATACCCACATTGTCTGAGTCCTTCTATGCAACTTTAGTTCTTCTTCCCTAAGGGTAACTCCATCAACAAAAAAACATACATCAGTCTCCATTTCCCTTCTCACATCCTATCAGAGTCATACATTCCATATTAGATGAAGCAATTTCAACAAGCAGAATAATCTTAGAGAACTACCAACTAATCAATAATATTCCTCCAAAATCCTGGAAACAGAAGCAAAAAGGCAACTGCTAGGTTGTTTGGAACAAAAGTCCCTCACCATTAATAGTCAGGTTTCAGACAACACAAAAAATATCCTCAACACCATGATGAAGAGAAGCAAGCTCTCCTGAACATTACTCTCTAAGCGCTTATGATAATGTGGACCATGATGCCCTCCCCCATAAACTGTAAAGAATTAGCATTGACATACAATATATTCATTCATTCCCCACCAACCATCCATAAAGTGGAGTGCTATAGGACAGCTCTCTGTCGCCACCATTCATCAAGATCTACATGCTGGGGTTAAATGATGTGCTGCAATTACAAGTGCACTTCCAAATGTATGCATGACACAGGCAATGTCCAGATTCACATTCACCTGGACAATGAATGGAAAGCAAGACAAAGATCACCAAAGGCCTTCACAATGGCAACCGAGATGAAATCAAGTCAGCTTCCTCTCATACAGCCGAGCCAAAACTAAGATCATAGTGCTAGATGGGACTGCGCTCACATCCTATCTGTTTGAATAACAGTTAAGCAAGCAACGGCCTCTGGCCACATCACTGAAAATAAATTCCTGGGGGTCACCTCTAATGAAGATTGTATCTTTGCTGCTCAGATATGGATAGTGGAAAACTGTATCACTTTACAGATTTCCATGTATTAGAACATCCTTCAACTTCTAACAACCCAGGGCCGAATAGAGATTACCAAAGCCTCGGTAATAGAACACCTTCATTATGCAATGTCATCTGAGATACTTTTTGAAACTGGCACCCTATTAAACTCCAGCTACTGCCACATCTAATCCGATACAGCAAGGGCTAAAAATATTATGACAGAAAGGCAGGTCCCTATGCTACTCACTTTGGAATGCTCTGGTGCTTTGCTTGAGGGCAGATTCTAATCATCTGAGGTTCATAATATCCCTGAAAAGTGAGTAATTCAGGCTGATAAACAGCTGAAAGTATGATGCAGAGTAGGCAGCAACTAAAGAGTATTCAAAAGGGTTTACTCCTTTTATTTGGTTTGGGTCTTTCTACTCATGTCCAGCTATTGTAATCCTGCTGCATACTGTGGACTGGACGGTGACTCTCCGAAAAACAATACAGAAATCTGTATCAAATACATATGAATTAATATATCTGCGGTCAGAGAAGCGATAAAAAGATATCAGGTGTTTTCAAGAATTGTGGCATCCAGGTAAAAGCCCCTTTCTACCGCTGCTTAATAGAGCTGATAGGACTAAAATTGATGCTAAACGGTTGAGTAACATGCTTTCTGACATTTAATGGTTATACAAAATTTACTTTAGAAATTTGTCTCTAGAATTTCTCAGGAACTTTCTCAAAATTAAATTGGCTTTCATAATAGAGATACCTGGCATATCTTAATGCAAAATAAAGACCAATTGTTGACAAAGACTACCAGCACATTTCACTCATTTATGTTGATCCTGAGATGAAAACTATGATTTTCTCATCAAACAAAATCCAGTTTCTACCTCTCTTCATGAAAGCTAGGCATACAATGTTTGCTGAGGCCCTCTTTACAAACATTTAGGGCATGTGTAATGTCTTTAGCATGGCTCACAAAACACAGGCACCGTAGGCCAGATGTATGACCCTATTTTGCATGCGCAAATGGGGTTGCGACCCGTTTGAATGTGTAAAATACAAATGGGCCATGTACTAACCCCATTTAGTAAGTCATAATTTGTTTGCGACTCGCTACATAGGATTAGCCACTCGCTATTAGGAAGAGGCCTTCCATGGGCGTCCCTTCCTAATAGCGAGTCAGACCCCTATGTAAGACTGTTTTGTAACGCACTTGTGGTCGCAAAACAGTCGCAGTGCGCCACCCTTCTCAGAAGGGTGGTAAAGCACTCTCAAATGGGAAGGGGGTCCCAGGGGTCCCCTTTCCCTTTGTGAATGCAGGGGAGATATTTTTATGGGGCAGGCAGTGGTCCCAGGGACCACTGCCTGCCCTAAAAAAAAAGAAACGAAAACATCTAATTTTTCTTTTTTTAAATGCATCAGGTTTTTGGGCTGCATTACAAAAAAAACTGCTTTATTTAAAAGCAGTCCCAGACACAGAGGTCTGCTGAGCCCAGCAGGCCACCATACCTGGGAGGGCCAGCCATACGTAATTGGGTCGCAAAATGCAAGCGCCTCATTATTATGCATGAGGCATGCAATTTGTGACCCTGTTTGGAATTGCTAACAATGTCTCAGACTCTGTTGTACATTGTGTTGTCGCAGTTTGCGAGTAACAAATCACAATGGTCGTACATCTGGCCCCTTGATCTGTAGATGATCTGGATACAGAGAAGGCATTTAAAATTCACATTTCCATTTACCATAGAAAGATGTCGGACACCTGCTTTGCAAAAATAATTTGTTTTAAATTATAAAAAGTGCACAAACTTGCATTATTTAGACATGCCAGGAGCCAAATGTAGCTTTTGGGCTCTGTAACAAAAAAGAAAATGGGACAGGGCAGGACCAAGTGTGGCGGAGACAATAGAATGCCGCCAAGAGATGCAGCATGTACAAATGAGAACCAGAGATGTGTAAGGGAGCCATTTAGAAACTTGTTGGGGGAGGTAAAAATAAAAACAAGCAGAATGAAGTGGGATAAGGAAGAAATGGACAAGTTGAAGGCATGCAACTGGGAGCGCCCGGTGGCGCTGTCCTGAGGGGTGAAGTAACACACAGGGGGTAAGCAAGAAAACAACTGCACTCTCTTGGAGTGCTAAAACCAAAGTAAGTAGTTCTCTGAATGTAAGCAGTCGAAGGCTACAAGTCATACAATTAAAGGATGCTAAAGCAGGTATGGTCTAGCGGAAGAGAAAGGCAAGCCATGTAATAAGAAGAACGCAATTGAAACTGATGGGAAAGCGACCAATGAAATGCAGTGGGCTGACCCAAAGTCCACAGGAAGTTTTTGCATTGTACACAATAGGTTTTTCTTCAACGAATAGCTAAAGCTGTCTTTAGGTGGAACCTAAAGAGGAATACAGAATAAAGGACTGGCATGAGAAACGGAATAAAAAAGAAAGAAGAGTTTAGGCTTGTTTTTCTGTCTGTTTCTAACAGAAACTTTGAAGAGCAATGTAAAATGAATGAAAAGATAATGGACTGAGCAACACAAAGGTCTACTCCATAGCTGTACAGAAAGGTAAGTTAAAATCTACAACACGTAAAGATGTTGCCATTTATCTTGTATTGTGTATCTATACTTGTGGTCTACGTGCCAGAATTTGACTGAAAATGTGAACTCTGAGATGTAGTATTAGGGCTCTTTCCTCAGGCAATGGAAACATCCAGGCCATCATCCTGGGGGAAAAAAAAGCAGCCTGTGCGTGATACATTTTTATAACGCAACAAGCCAGGGCGAGGGTTGTAGGATAACAGAACTACATAACTTCATAACACAATGTCGCTGCTCAACTAGCAGGAACCTACTATTAGCAGTCGACTTCAATGTACATCCCTGCGGCGACCCTCTGCTAAACACCTTATCGACTATGGGCTGCCAGCAGATAACGGGGTTACACTTTGAACATACAAAACAGGGGAATGAGTTGAACCATATCTTAGACGAGCAAGATCTCCTGTTCACTATGAGCATTGCACCCCTGTTATCAACACAAAAGGATATCACGTTTAAGGGTAGAAGTCCAGGGAGTTTCATAGATTTTATCCTAGTTTACAGAGCTATTATGAGTCTCCTTTTGGCCTTTTGTATAGCATCGAGCGCACATAGTGATCACAACCCAGTCTGCATCCTACTAGGAGGAAATCTTATGAAGAAAAGGGAAAAAATTGTGGGAAGTAACACGTTGCAACCCGTAAACGGAGGACGACGTATTAAATGGAACCAGGTTACCACGCCCGATTTCCTAGAGAGCCTAAAAAAAGACTGTGCCACTAAATTGTCAATTTGCACTAGTATAGAACCATCGGGGGAAGGAGTCCTTAAAGCCTTTGAGAGCATAGCCGATCATGTAGGAAAGATGCTACAGGCCCCTAGGGGGAAACCTGTATCTGGAGACCCCAAATGGTTCTATCATAACTGCTCTAAGGCATCCAGAGAACTAAAAAAGGCCCTTAAAATAAATCCCCGGGACAGATGTAGGATCCGTACACTCCGTTTTACCTATAAGAGTGTACTGGCCAACAGGAAAAAGGAACAGAAAAATGATCTATGGAAGGAACTCTTGGATCCCGTCACCCTGGGCAGTTCCTCTGGATTCTGGACCACAATTAACCGCTCACCATTATTAATGACAGGGATGAACGAGGTGGGATCAAATATCATGGAGGAGGAGTGGGTGTCCCAATTTGCCACAATCTTTAAAGACACTGTGCCATGCCCTGACCTACCAATAGCAGAGACGGTAGTGGCTTTTAGGACATTTTCAGTTGCGGAAATAACAGAGGGAATTAATAATCTCTCGAACAAAAAGGCCCCCGGCCCAGATGGTATTCCCCCTGACCTATTTAAATTTAGTCCTCCATTCTGGGCCCCAATTTTGACAGTAGTGGGAAACGCCGCAGCAGAAAAGGGTTGCCCATCGTCATGGGGTTGTCGTGGAGTGAGTGTAGCGGGCCGGAAAAGCAGGCGAGGAGGCCGTATGTAGTGGGCAATATTCGGTCTTTATTGCGGATGTACAGTACAGATAGTCCCAACAGGTCGAAGGTGTGGCACCAGGCGATGAACACAGAGGCGCTGCTTCTTCTCTTCTTGATGTCCGCGGATGGTCCGGGTAGATTCCGATGACGGGGAGACTCCCAGGAGGGCCGGAAGAGAGGAAACAAACAAGGGACCGTTAGTCTGATCGAGTCGACAGAGAGACTCAACTGTACACCTTCACCCGGGTAGTGCAAGAGCGGGGTCGGAAACGGACAGTGTGGGAAGGAAGGTACCGGGAATAAGGAACACAGGTCTGGGTAATAGAGAGGGTGCTGGGGTGGGGTGTGCGAGTAACGAAAGGGCTTTCTACAGTGAGGTGCTATATACGTATAATACAGTGCAAGGGTAGTGCGACTATGTAGAGAGGGTATATATACAGGGACTTTAACACGAACTCCTAGTGAGTAGGGATAAAGGAGGCAAAAGGCACTCACGCGGTCCGCCGTAACTCTCCAGTGAGTTACGGCCGCTCTCCAGCCACCTCCAAGGGACTCCACCACTCCTCTGTCCACACTTCTTCCTCGCACGTCTGGTCACCTTCTCCGTCTCCAGCCAGAGGGTCCTGCCACGAAACTCCGACACCTTGTTGTGCTGAATCCGGGCTTTTATGCTGTGCTGACTCTGACAGGGGGGCGGGACTTCCGGGGTCAGCTTGGTATGGTTCCTCCCTTCCTGTCGCTTGGGTTGGCTCCTGTGGGAGAGAGAAGGGCGGGGTTTCGTTGGTGATGGAGGTTGCTCGGCGTCCTGTCTCAGTGGTGGCGTTTCGGTGAGGTAAACTCAGTCCCGGGGGTGTCGGACAAGGCATGATAGGGGGGGTTTGGTCCTCAGGTAGGGGTTTACGGGCCGTTCCATCACATCCCCTTCCCCTAGCTGTCCTTCTTGTAATGGGAGGAGAATGCGGATACCGGGACAGAAAATCCGCATTACCTTGATCGGAACCCTTTCTATGTTTGGTTTGAAAATGAAAGGGTTGGAGAGACAAAAACCAACGCAGGACCCGGTCATTCTGCCCTTTGTTCCTGGCCATCCACTCCAAAGGGGCGTGATCTGTATAAAGTATGAAGTCTCTGCCCTCAAGGTAATACTGAAGGCTTTCTACCGCCCACTTGATGGCTAAAGCTTCTTTTTCAACCACCGCATATTGTTTTTCCCGGGGGAAGAGTTTGCGGCTCACAAATAGAATGGGTCGTTCATTTCCCAGGGCATCCTTCTGGGACAATACGGCTCCTAAGCCGTAGTCCGATGCATCTGTCTGTAGGATGAAAAGGACTGAATAATTGGGGGGGACCAATACAGGACCAGAGGTCAAGGCTTCTTTGAGGTCTGTAAAGGCATGCCAGGCTTCCGAGGAGGGATTCCTGAGTTGTTCATCTGAGCGGTTTGTTTTTTTCAACAGGTCCGTGAGGGCTGCCGCACTTTGAGAAAAGTTGGGCACAAAGCGCCGATAATACCCCAGGAGTCCTAGGAAGGCTCGGAGGTCTTTTTTTGTTTGTGGAAACGGGAGGGATCGGATGGCTGCCGTTTTGCTCTCTTGGGGTCTAATCAGGCCGTCCCCCAGAAGAAACCCCAAATATTTAACTGTTTTCGCGGCCAACGTGGTTTTGGCCGGATTGATGGCAAATCCGTATGAGCCTAAGGAGCTGATAACACTGGAAAGGTGCTGTAGGTGTTGGGGCCAGCTGTCGCTAAAGATGACGATGTCATCTAGATACGCGCCTGCGTAAGCTGTATGGGGTCTCAGGACCTGGTTCATGGCCCGTTGGAAGGTGGCGGGGGCGCCATGAAGTCCAAAGGGCATGACAAGGAATTGATATAACCCATCCGGGGTGGAAAAGGCCGTCTTTCTTCTATCTTGTTCCCGGAGGGGTATCTGCCAGTACCCCTTGCAGAGATCGAGTGTGGAAATGAATTTTGCTTGTCCTATTCTTTCGATCATTTCGTCCACCCTGGGTAAGGGGTAGGTGTCGAACTTGGAGACCTTGTTGACCTCCCGGAAGTCGATGTAAAAATGGACCGAGCCGTCAGGTTTCGGTACCAAAACGATAGGGGAGTTCCACTCGCTGACTGAGGGTTCAATTATTCCCATTTGTTGCATGACTTCCACTTCCTGACGGATGACATCTCTACGGGCCTCTGGCACTCTATACGGCCTCAGGCGAACCACTTTCCCTGGTTCGGTTTCAATCCTGTGTTCGGTGACCGTGGTTCGACCGGGGGAGGTCGAGAAGACGCCTTTCAGGGGTTCCAAGGTGTGGCGTAGTTCCTGGATTTGTACTGGGTTGAGGTCGGAATCTAGACAAGGGTCGAAAGAGAAGATGAGGTTCTTCTTGGTTCCCGACAGCACCGGACGGGGTCCTTCCCACTTTTTTAGCAGGTTAACATGAAAGATTTGAGAGGTGCCTCGGGTAGGATCCAGTTCTATCTCGTACGTGACTGGTGTTACTTGCCGAAGGATGGGGTAGGGTCCTTGCCATTGTCCCAATAATTTTTGGTCGGACGAGGGCATCATAAGGAGTACTAGGTCGTTGACAGCAAAGACCCGACTGCGAGTGCCCTTGTCATATTGTCTCTTTTGGTTGTCCTGAGCGGTCTCTAAGTTTTGCCGGACAATATCGCGAATCATAGACAGATGTGTCTTGAGGTTTTGCATATATTCTGGGAGTGGACGTGTCCGATCCGGTTCAGCTTCCCAGGCTTCCTGGGCCATGTCTAGGAGGGTACGGGGGGCTCGTCCGTACAGTAATTCATATGGGGAGTACCCCGTGCTGCTCTGGGTTTTACAACGGATCGCAAACAAGGCCAAAGGAAGCATGTCTTCCCATCTCTTCGCTTCGAGGCCTAAGAGTTTTTTTAACGTTTGCTTCAACGTGGCGTTGTATCGTTCTACGAGCCCGTCTGTTTGCGGGTGATACGCAGAGGTCCGGATTTGTTTGATTCCCAACTCCGCACATACCCGTTTCATAAGGGCTGAAACGAATGGGGTGCCCTGGTCGGTGAGGATTTCCCGCGGGAAGCCAACCCGCGAAAACAAGGAGATCAGAGCTTTCGCTATTGCCTGTGTGGTAGGTTGGCGGAGGGGTATGGCCTCCGGGAAGCGGGTGGCATAGTCTACTATGACCAGGGCATAGCGACACCCGCTACGGGAGGGCAAGAGGGGACCGATTATGTCCATCCCGATGCGACTGAAGGGAACATCTATGACAGGGAGGGGTTGCAAAGGGACACGGGGTGGTCTGTGTCGACTGTTCTTTTGGCATATTATGCATTCGCGGCAGTAAGTCTTGATCCTTTGATACACCCCCGGCCAATAGAACTTCTCCAAGATGGCTTGGCTGGTTTTCTCGTCCCCGAAATGACCCCCCAAAAGGTGACTATGTGCCAGAAAAGGACTTTGTCTTGAAAGGGGCCGGGGACAAGCAACTGAGCATTCTGTTGTGGCCCCCCTTTTCGATATAACAACCCGTTTTTCTTAATGAAGTAAGGACCTACTTGTAAGGGATCTTCGTGATCAAGTGCTTTTCCCCAGGCCTCCTGTAGCAGAGGATCTTCTCGTTGGGCGGCCCTGAACTCTTGGTCAGTCTGCCAGGGGTGCTCGTCAATAATGGCAGGATAAGCGCTGAGGTGTTCTTAATTTTCTCTTCTCTTCTGACTCCTAGGTTTGTGGGGTTTGGGATCGGGCACTTGGTCGGGACACTCGGGATAGGGAGCCTCTTTCCACCACTGAGTCAGGGAGTCGGAAGTCTTTTGTAAGAGCATTGGAAGTCCCGGATAATCACTCCCTAAAATGGCTTGTTCTGGCAATGCGGGCACAAGGCCCACGGTGAGAGAGGTCCCGGGGTCTTGGGAATGTTGGACTCGTACCTGAGTGGTGGGATATTGTTTAGTGTCTCCATGCACACATTGTATGGCTACAACCCCAGTAGGATTGCTGAGGGGCTGGGCAAGGTCTTGTGGTCGTAGAACACTCTGTCGACATCCAGTATCGGCGAGAGCCCTCAGTGGCTGACCATTTATGGACACTGGGCAATAGAACGGCGGTGGCGTGTAACCGGGAGGGTTACACAGGTAGTTCCTGACGAAACCGACCTCCATCGGTTCCTCCTTCTGTGGATACATCCGTGCAATGTGTCCGAACCCACCACAGGAATAACACTGGGGTCCGGGAGTCGGGGTTCGGAACACTACGGGGGAGGGAAATAGCGGTGGTGGTTCAGGTCGACGGCCTTGGGGAGGCCGGGTTGGGCGAGTGGACGTAGCAGGCAGGGGCCTGTGGGGGTGGTCGTCCTTACCCCGCTGAAGTTCTTGTGCCCTGCTATAGGCAGACGCTATCTCTATAGCAGTCTCAAGGGTGAGTCGGGAGTGTTGCCTCACCCAGCGTTGGGTAGCCGGGTGTAAGGAGTTAAGGAACTGTTCCAGATAGATCTTCTCCAGAATATTCTCCTTGGTAGAGGTTTCGGGACGCAACCATCGGTTGGCGAGATCGCGGATCCGAAAGGAGAGTGCTCTCGGGTTCTCTTGGGGCTTTTCCCTGGCCTGGCGAAGTTTCACCCTGTAGGTATCATCATCAATGCCAAGGCGTTCTAGGATGCACCTTTTAATGTCAGCATAGGGAGTGTTGCCCTGGATATTGGCCTGTTGGTAGGCCGCTTGGAGGTCACCGGTGAGGAGTGGACCCAAATACTGTCCCCACCGATCAGCAGGCCAATTGGCGGCTTGAGCTATCCTCTCAAAGTTTGTGAAAAAATAGTCCGGGTCTTCTCCGGGGACATATTTCTGAAGAACGACAGAGGGAAGAGAGGTCATCGGTCTTTGCTGGCCCAGGGCGTCTGCTAGCTTTGTCATGGTATCTTCATGGGTCGCCCCCTGGCCTTTCAGAACATCGTGGAGCTGACCTCTGTCGTCTTCGGCAGTCTTCAGGAACTGCTCCATAAGTTTCCCGAATTGTTCTTGGGACTCTGCCATCTTCTTTATTACGGCCTCCATACCTTCAGCAGATCCCACTTCTGACACCAAATGTCGTGGAGTGAGTGTAGCGGGCCGGAAAAGCAGGCGAGGAGGCCGTATGTAGTGGGCAATATTCGGTCTTTATTGCGGATGTACAGTACAGATAGTCCCAACAGGTCGAAGGTGTGGCACCAGGCGATGAACACAGAGGCGCTGCTTCTTCTCTTCTTGATGTCCGCGGATGGTCCGGGTAGATTCCGATGACGGGGAGACTCCCAGGAGGGCCGGAAGAGAGGAAACAAACAAGGGACCGTTAGTCTGATCGAGTCGACAGAGAGACTCAACTGTACACCTTCACCCGGGTAGTGCAAGAGCGGGGTCGGAAACGGACAGTGTGGGAAGGAAGGTACCGGGAATAAGGAACACAGGTCTGGGTAATAGAGAGGGTGCTGGGGTGGGGTGTGCGAGTAACGAAAGGGCTTTCTACAGTGAGGTGCTATATATGTATAATACAGTGCAAGGGTAGTGCGACTATGTAGAGAGGGTATATATACAGGGACTTTAACACGAACTCCAAGTGAGTAGGGATAAAGGAGGCAAAAGGCACTCACGCGGTCCGCCGTAACTCTCCAGTGAGTTACGGCCGCTCTCCAGCCACCTCCAAGGGACTCCACCACTCCTCTGTCCACACTTCTTCCTCGCACGTCTGGTCACCTTCTCCGTCTCCAGCCAGAGGGTCCTGCCACGAAACTCCGACACCTTGTTGTGCTGAATCCGGGCTTTTATCCTGTGCTGACTCTGACAGGGGGGCGGGACTTCCGGGGTCAGCTTGGTATGGTTCCTCCCTTCCTGTCGCTCGGGTTGGCTCCTGTGGGAGAGAGAAGGGCGGGGTTTCGTTGGTGATGGAGGTTGCTCGGCGTCCTGTCTCGGTGGTGGCGTTTCGGTGAGGTAAACTCAGTCCCGGGGGTGTCGGACAAGGCATGATAGGGGGGGTTTGGTCCTCAGGTAGGGGTTTACGGGCCGTTCCATCACAGGGGTCTTTCAACAATTGTACCGGTGTTTAACCCCTTCGCTGCTCATGACGTGCTCAGCTCGTCATGAGGCATGGTTGAGCTGTGCTCATGACGAGCTGAGCTCGTCATGAACAATGAGATATTCCATTATTCAGCACAGGAGGAAAATGCCTCTATCAGCCAAGGTGTTAAGAAGGGAGATCGAAACAGCACCCTAAATTATAGGCCCATCTTCTTGATTGACTCCATTGTAAAAGTTCTAGGGGGAGTCATACTTAAAAGGCTAACCTCGTGGGCAGAGGAGAAGCAGATAATTTCAGACGCCCAGAATGGGTTACGGACTGGGCACTCGACTGTGGCGCAATGCCTAAATCTTTATTTGATATTGGGCAAATACACTCTCGCACGATCTGGGACTATCTACATGGCTTTCATGGACCTTTCCTCGGCTTTTGACTGTGTCAACCGGGGAAAGTTGTGGCAGTCCATGGAAAGATCTTCATAGTGACACAAGGGCTAATGTAAGATACACAATGGATCTCAAGGTAACAAGGAATTTTAGAACTAGTCGGGGGGTCAGGTAGGGGTGCATCCTGTCTCCCTTTCTTTTTAATCTTTATATAAATGACCTTGAAGAGACATTGGTGGATACAGGGGCAGACTATCCTTATGTGGGCCGTTGAGGACTGCCCGTCTTGCTTTATGCTGATGATGCCGTCCTCTTAGCCCGTACCCCGAAAGGGCTTCAAACTTTACTTGACACATTCCACAGGTTTATGGCCAGCCGCGACCTATCCATAAACAACACAACATCTTACGTGATGCAGATGGGGAAATTAGCGGAAAAAAACACAATTTCCGAGTTAATGGCACCGCGGTGCCTATGTGTAATACTTTCTCCTATCTCGGTGTCTATTTTGATCACCATCTGAACTGGGCCCCACTCTTGAACAAAAAGAGGGGAGAAGTTACAAGGGCTAACGCTGCACTATTTGATTTTGCTGGGAGAATGGGCAATAGACCTGTGGGAGCCATGCTGAAGGTCTATCGCGCAAAAAGTATTGCAATGGCGTCCTATGGAAGCGAGTTATGGGGCTACTGTAACCTTGAGGGTCTACAGGTGGTTGAAAATAATTTTTTAAAACAGCTCCTGTGTGTCCCACAGGGGACATCGAACATATATGTACATGAAGAGACTGGTCAGCCTTTTATTAGCGACACCTTGTCCTTGCGACCTCTTATATTCTGGCTACAATGTTGACTCAATAAGCAGCTTGGTTTAACGCACAGTCTCTTGAAAGAGACAATGAACCTAGACTGTAGGACCAAGATTCCCTGGCTGAAGTATCTCAAAACCAGACTTGGGAATGAGGGGCGTCTGGATCTGTTTTTAAACCCGGAAGGTATCACCATAAATGACGTAGAGTACATTAAAAAGACCATCTCCACACGAAAAGTAATGGAAAAGGACATGACAAAGCAAAATGCGCGTCTACACATGATGCTTAAAACCTGCCCCGGAGAGGAACCTTATCTCCTATTGCCTTTGACAACGTATGAGCACTTCCTATTAACTAGGTTTAGGTTTAATTTGTTTCACATCTTAATAGCAGTGCCAAGGGGAAGTCACAGAGGAACAGTACTAGAACTAGAACCCTGCGGCTGTAAATATTATGAATTCCCCAGAGCTTTTTACCCTAAACCTATATTAAAAAGAATGCTCTTTGTACAAGCACGCCCCGCTCTCCTTTACCTCCAACTGTTAAAATTAGATTGTATACCCCATGTGATTGTCTTTTTAAAAAGTGCAATGAATTACAGAAAATGTCTGGATGTATAGAACTGTATGATGTATTATAAAATGTGGAATAGATGGATCTCCTTTTTAATGCCAGGGTATACCTGTTTTAACCAACATATATTTTAGTATTAAATCTTTTTTATTATTAAGAGAAAAACCATCGCAAGAAGTACAGCGGCCTGTGCAACATATATTTTAACATGCTCTTCTTTTAACAAACCTGAGATTTATTTTGTATTGTGAACGTTTATAGTTTTGTGTAAAAAAACGAATAAAGTACTTTTGAATTGAATTGAGTAACTTTTTCATGTGGTAGAGCTAGAAGGGTGAACACCAAACGTAAGTACTCTAAGTTCACGAAAAGAGAGATATGTTTCTGATATGTATTAAAAATGTATCATATGGCTCTCACCCTCATTACTATTCTCTGTTCAGTTTCCAATGGGTGAGTTCCTATTAACCACAATAACATTAAAAATGAATCACAAAAAATCAACAGATTTGTCACAAATATTTAATATTGTTATTGGACAAAAATGGAAAGGGTAGCAAGCAGTAACTAACCTTTTGTCCTCTAGACACATTGATTAGAAGGATGTGTGAGAAAACACATGCTGATTTACATTTGGGGTTGTATTTTCCAGATTGGTTATAAAAATTGAAGTCTGCATTGTTCACTAAAAAAATTGTTATAGATGAAATGTCATGGTAATGCTTAGTGGTTGTGTTTTTATACAGGCCATACAACACACAGGAGGTAATTGGTGAAATGCATTCAGTAAGTCTAACCATAAGTCTAACCACTGGCAATTGTTTGGGGTAGCATTCTAACCCATCAACATTTTGCCCATCATGCCACCTCAGTTTGGACCAGCCATATGCAAGTCAGTCTTGACTCTGCTCCAGTGGGAATAGTCCAGCCCGAAATGCCAGGCCAGGTCCTCCCTGAACTGAAACAGAAGCAACCTAAGACAGGTGTGCCCTGATTGGGGCACTTCAGGTAGGTACAGATTGGTTTCAGTGGCATAGTGAACACAGCACCCACATCTGGGCATACATTCGGCCACTTACAGTGTTACATCAAATACACACACACAATGTAAGGGGAGAATGCCTAAAATAAGTCTAACCATTTGCAATCACTTGAGGTAGCATTCAAACCCATCCTTCTTTTGCCCACCAAGGCAAATCAATTTGGAATCAGCCACATACAAACCAGTCTTAAACCTGCTCCAGTGGGAACAATCTAGCTGAACTGCCAGGCCTGGTCCTCCCTGAACTGGACACAAGCAACCCAAGACCGGTGGGTTGGGATGCTATCCAGAGCGATTGCCAGTGCTTAGAATTATTACACACATTTCTCACATCACATTTTGTGTTTTATACAAATCATACCTCATATGCCCGTGAACCAGTAGAATTCGCCAGCACCTGTGCACCACCAACAGCTTCTTCAAGAAACCGGCACTCTGCAGTTGTACTAGAATCCATCCAGATGGGGCTGTCATTGATAGCAAAAGAAGTCTGACAAAGAAGGAAATCACAAGGAGAAACTTAAAATACACAATGTTAAAATTGCCAGCATCATTGAGCCCAAAATATTCTCTGTCAAGACAATTATTTTAATTGCTGCTCTCACAGAATTGCAAAAGACTGACAACATAAGAAAATGCACAAAGTAGAAGTCATTTAATGTTGATTAACATAAAAGAAATTTAAATTTTCTTATTTCGTCAGAAGTAATACACTGCAGTCGATTTCAGTCAACATGACTGTCCCAATCCTTATTCCTATATTCAACAATTGGTAACACATCTATGTATCAGTAACAATACTATTCCAAAGGAGACCAAAGGAAATCCAGAGAACAATACATATATTGGCAACTTTTACCTACAACACTTTGGCCCTGATTACGATGTCAGGTGGACTCATGTCCGCCTGACACCATTGTGGAATGGGAACCTACTCACCTCAGGTCGGTGGTACCGACCGCATCATTTGGATGCGACTGCACCCAGTGCGGTCGGAAACATCCATTGTCCTATGGGATCTTGTGCGGTGAGTGAAAAACTTATAGGTGCCCCCCAGGGCCAAATGGGGAGGGTCAGGGGGAAGGTCCCCAAAGTCTTCTGACAGCCAATCCATGTCAGAAAAGCCGACATGGATTGGCTGTTGGAAACCGACATCATAATCCCGATGGCGGAAACACCATCCTTATGGGATTGTGAGGCCTTTCCGACTGGCTGACAGACCGTGATTTATTAGCCGGCCGGTTTAAACCCCAATCACCATCCTCATAATACAGTGTTCGAACTTTAAACCTACAATGTCGGTCGGAAAGATTCCGACCAGCGGTCAGAGGGTTTCCGACCGACATTGTAATTAGGCCCTCATTCTGTGTAGAGAGACAAAGAGTAAGGGAGTAAGAAATGAACAACTTTGTGTTGGATAATCGGTATTGAGACAGCCAGATTGTTATTTGTCTTAAGAAAATGATGGTAATTTAAACAACAACATGATGTCCCTTTCAGAAAGGTTGAGACTCTGTGTTAGCATTGTCCTAACACTGTGGGGTGAACTCGCCGAAGATGAAGCATGCTACGAAAATGTGGCTGAGGTCTCTCCATCCATAATCTCTGAATTTTGTGTTCCCACCGCTGGATTTCCCTGTGGGGTGAGGAATTGAGCTGCCATACCATTTGTATTTTTGTAGCAAACAATCATTGATATATACATTTACAAAGCATGGTCATGAGAAAAAAATGCTTATGTGCACAACATGCATCTATGAGCTATTTTAATTGGTATTGCCTCAGTTTTTGTGAAGTAAATTAATTCCTTATGTGTTGCAAAGCATGGTCTCCGTAATGTGCAAATGATATCTCAAACTACCAATAGCATGAGGCGAGAGGGAGAGATACTCCTGTGGTTGGATCCAAAGCACACTCCTTGCATATTTTAAAGCATTGCTAACAACAGCTGTTCCAAACAGCTGTGTTGTCAAGCCAAACCTAAAATGAAATGACTTTTGTTTACATTTAAATATGTCATTATGTTTTCATAAACAGGGTACATTCTAATATTTGCTCAGGAAGAAGGTGTGGTATGCTGTTAGCAATAGTCACAGATGGGAATTATTGCTTTATTTGAGTGTAATCAGGAAGAGCAAACTAATTACTACATCTAATGTGTGGTTTCTGGATTGCCTAAGCAATCATCGTTTTTACGATTCCCTGGTGAAGTAGACAGGGCTTTGCAATAGGGGGCCCAGTTACCTAGGGCTACAATAAGCTGTACATCAGTCATGATTCAGATACAGAACACATCTGATTCTACCCTAGGCTCAACATCTTATCATGCAGAAATGTATAACTAGAGTACGGTTGGAGTAAAGTTAACACCAGTTTTTCCAGTGCTATGGTTTTATTTGTTTTACTTACTGTGAATTACTGGCGTTATCATAGTTGAGTGTCTTAAACTAGTTGCAATGATCCGACATACTACCTTTAAAAGTACGTGTAAAGGAAGGTCAGCTGATAAATTCGTCAAAATTCCATTGGCTCCTTTTTTCCAATATACGCTTCCATGTTGCTGCAAGCAATATAAAATATTGTTCACATTTTACCGTTGCTTTTCCATATTTTAAAATTTAGGTTATATAGCATACATTATACAGTTTCACATAACATTCTGAAAAATATACATTAAACAGTTAAAAGAAAATTCTATATTTAATTAGATATTAAAGCAGAGGGTTGTCATTTATAGGTATAGAATGGATTTGGTGAGTAGATGTGATGGAGGAAAATCAGAAATTGTTGGAAGGTGCTTGTTTTGTAAATGAAGGAGTAATGCAAGTCTAGAAATGTCACCCAATATCTTAATTCATTTGTAGATGTAAAGCAATGTATGCTATTGATTGCCGAATAGGAGAGTATTACTGTGCCTCAAGGACTTCAGTTAGTGTTAACCTTTAATTCATGAAAGGTTTTTCTCCAGCATTCAACAGGAACATACAGAAAGAGTCTATGAGGAATTCAAACTAGAAATGGGAAAAGGATAACAGACCATAATTTTAGCAATAGCTTATTGAGAAAGCTATTGTGCAAACAAAAAACAGGCTTGCTCAGCCGAAACACTGATTGACTATCATTTTCATTTCTTGAGAAATGTGCTATGACCTTAACTCCCTAGGTAATTCTTCTTTCATAATATAACTTTCCATAGGCAAATAAACCCTTTGTTCAATTAACGAGTTCAATCTGACTATGCATAAATGTGAGTTAGCTATACAGATGAAGTAAAGTAAATGTAGGGACGTAGAGGAGAACCAGAGCTCAGGGGTTCTGCCAAGATGATTACTCTTGACATACCCTTAGATACTACAGAAAATCACTAAGCTCAAAAGACCTGTAGAAGTTAGCTGGTCATGATACACTGTAGGTGATCCATCCTATCCGTCACTCCTTACTTGCATGGACAGTCCAACTCTATCTCAATGCTGATTACTTTGTGTTTTACTGCCTCACCAAAACCAGTAGAGGTCCCTGTCTTTTCTTTTTTTTTCTAAATTTCCAGTCTCAGTCACAGGAGCAAGTGTTTCACATCTTGACAGGTGGGGTCCAAGCCAGCTGTCTACATCGACATTGTGCATTCCAGCATATACACACTGCTGAGTTCTTGTCAGTTACCCAGCCGGAAACCCTGGCCTTACGAGATGACATAAAGGGCATACAGAAAGGAAAGCACTAATACTTCTTTTTCATTTCCTGGACCATTTGAAGGAATAATGAGAACTTTTATTTTAAAATAAAAGAACGATGTAAATATGAATGAGGATTTGAGTCTCTATCATATGCATTTGCAAATGAAATGGCAAATGTTCTGATATGACGTCTGTTTTGTTTCTGCATGGTATGTACAATAAGAAAACAGAGATAATCTACTATTCACAAAACGTGGTATTCAAACAAGACTAATATGAATTAGATGAGGGGATAGAAGAGAGAATCCAAGATTTACACCTGTTTCACATTATCTACAGGATATGGTCACATTCCACTGATTCATGCATTTTCCTAACTTTATTTTTAAGTGTAAACAAAAAACGTAACTTTACAAAAATTGCACACTGACAAATTCTGGCATACTGTGTACTACCTGGCCTGTTCCAGATACTGCTCTGACATCTTGAAAATTGAATCCAACCGACTTCATCTTTTCCAAAATCATATCCAATGACTAAAACAAAAGACAATGTAAATAAATCACATCAGATGCATTCAATACAAAGATCTAAAATGTAATCTTGTTGCAAGAATTCATTTGATACATGAAGAACCTGCATGTTATTGTCATATCTTTCAACTTGGTATCACTAGCGCCCTCGTTACAGGCATGGCAGAACAAAAATCTGAGGGGCAGTGGAGAAACTGCAAGTAGGGAGGTGTTTCCAGGCTCGAGTTTACCATGTCTGAAAACACCACACCCAGTTTTACTTGCTGCGGCTCTACACGCACTTGCTCATAGCAGGCCGTAAATATTAGCAGAATAGTACCTGAAATCAGTGGCGGCTCCATCATTATGGCAGAGGAGCATCGCCCCACTGCTCATGGATCATTCTATTTTTCGCATATTCAGGCTAGGGCGGAGCTTGGATCCCCTGTCGTTGTGGAGGAGGAAGGGCAGTGCACTCTGTAAAGTGAGTATGAATGTTTGACTGGCCCTTTCGGGCCGGCCAAACGTTCATGAGCACTTCATATGTTCTCCATGCAGGCTGCATTACAGTCTGCATGGAGAATATGCCCAGGCCCCCATTCCCTGGCTGAACGCCGAACCACGGTGCTTAGACCATTCACAATGCTGCACTGCAGTGTTGTGATTGGTTCAGGGGACTCACTCAACATGGGAGAGATGCAGTGATGGAGAGACGCAGCAAGATCGGATAAGTATTTTAACCCTTTCGCTGCGGCGGCTATTCCGCCGCAGTGCTAAAGGGGCGGGGCGGCCGCGCGGCCGCCGCATGCTGGTGACATAACCGCTCCGTCACCAGCTGCGGTTGAGCTATGCTGGTGACGGAGCGGTTCCGTCATGACCCGCCCCGCTCATTAATACTGCCGCGCAGGCGCGAAATCAGCGCCTCGCAGGCGCGAAATCAGCGCCGCGCAGGCGCGAAATCAGCGCCGCGCAGGCGCGGCGGCCGGGCCATGACGGATCCGCTCCGTCATCAGCACAGCCCAACTGTAGCTGATGACAGAGCGGTTCCGTCATCAGCAGGGGAGGGGTTAATTAATTCAAATCACCACATACCCTCTCCCCCGCGCCCCCCCGCCCCTGCCTCGCCACCCTGTACCTTACCGGCCACCACTGCCTGAAATTTGGAAATACATGCAGATTTTGAGCCTGCATTCTAAGCTCAGCATTCATAGGCAGGGGAATACAGTAAATAGTCTGATAATCCAGGCCCCTGCTACATACTAAATACTGCCAATTTGTAAGTTAACTGGTTGAGTCAAAATATTATAAAAGCATTCTTATATACATATATACAGTCAGAAAAAGTACACTTGGAAAGGGCCAACTTCTTATAAAAATAATTTGAAAAAGCATTAATTCACAGAAGTACGTTTTGGATAATGTAACCAGCATGTGAAAATCAAAATACAGCTAAAATGACCATTATGTGAGGAGTTTTAAGCTACACCAAGAAGGGTACCAATAGGAGAGGAAAAGATACACAAAAGATAGATGTAGTGTGTCTTCCTGTAAGGAAACCATTTAAACAATAGAGAAAATATAAAATTCAAGCAATATCAGTTAAAATAATTGACAGCTAACACAACAGTAGACAAAAACATACAATATATATATATATATATATATATATATATATATATATATATATCATATATAATTTTACTGACATCATTGAAATTCCCACGGTATAGTTAGTTGGACTCACTATAACTTGCGCGCCTGCAATGCACTGCTGATGACGTCACATATTACATCACTCATGACATGGTCAGTGGCATCACTCATGTGAGGCAGCAAGCAAAATATTAATGAATACTAACTCGGGCCAGGAATATACCAGAGCTGAAATACCCGGCGGCAGCGAAGGTACATTGGACAAAAAAGATATGTGGGACAGACTGAGGAAGCTTTTAAAAATGGAATAAAATAAATGGTGGGAGGCAACCACTTTACATAAATATATGGAAGCAGGTCGCATCCCTAGAGGCCTGAGAATTTATACCACACCCACATTTAGTGAACCAGATCCGGATTTAGTGGAGGAATGGGTCAACAACAGCCACCAATGCTCCATGATAATGCTACAGCTCCTGGTCAAATATGCTAAAAAAGACTGTGAAAAAATAGCAGAAGAAATCGAAGAACTCACTGAAAAGCTGAAAGCCTTATGTGAGAAAGAGGAATTTGAAGCGGACATGGGCAAGATGGACTCAAGATTGGAAAAAATTGAAAAAGACATCAGAGAGAAAAAACAAAGAAAATTTGTGCGAGACTTTATAGACTATGAAAGAGGTCAAATCCTGACTTTCGAGAAAAAGTATGACCACCTGCGCACAAAATCGATAACATCGACAAAGGAGCATAACAGAGCAAGAGCCCCAGCGGAAGACTTACATTCCAGAGGGAGCGAAGCATCAACAAGTGAAAACCAGACCAGTGGAATACAAACGAATGCTGAAATAGGCCTGGAGCCAAGTGCTGACCTTCTCAGCCCAAAAGAGAACATTTTAAAGGAATTCTCACTGGTAGCCCAAGGCAGGTTGGCTACACAGAGCAAACCAGGCTCAGGAGGACACAGAGGACATGGAAGAGGCGGCAGAGGAGAAGGATGACCAAACGCCTCCATCAGAGAAGAGATATCAAGCCCTGTGGGAACAAGGACTAGGGGACAGCAGAAAAGAAAATGAAGAACACCATGACTGTTGTCAACCTCTCAAAACATAAGCTCAGTAAAGCCGAAGTTGAGGTACTTTCATATGGGCTCTGTTTCTGCCCTACAGCTAACTTTGACTACACACAGAGTAGGATAGATCTTTTCCAGTTTACCCGCAAGCTCAGACTAAAGAAATGGTTTGCCACTAAAGTAAAAGAAAAAGACAAAGAAACAGACATTCAAAACCAACCTAGCTCTATACAGATAGGCGATGCTGAAATGCTGCATTTACTCCATGATTTAGGAGGTGACCCCAACACAATTGATGATCCCATATTGAACCTCATCAATGAAAACATACAACTTGACCTGAACCATGACAGTGGCTTCAAGTCGAAATCCATTTTCCTACCCCAGATGACGAATTAGGCGATTGATGTGTTCGAGAAGGGGGTCATCAAAGAACTTGATAAGATATCCAAAAAGTACAAATATAAAAGGACTAATTTAACCACAAGCCAGATGTCTGCTATACGCAGCCTAAAAAATGACAATCAGATTGTTATAGAAAAGTCTGACAAAGGGGGGAACATTGTGGGGCTCTCTAAAGAAATGTATTTGAGCGAAGGGCTCTCACAATTAAATGATAAGAGTAAACATGAAAAGAGCACTAGGCAACTATATGAAGTAGCCAACCAGAAAAATCAAGAACAGTTGGGGGCATGGAAAGAAAGGGGGTTATTGGAAGTACAAGAAGTTAACTTTTTGAAATGCGAACACCCCAAAATACCAGCGCTTTACCTACTTCCCAAATTACATAAAAATCTGACCAATCCCCCGGGAAGACCGATAGTCTCCTCAAGGGGTATCTGCCTAGAAAACACCTCTAGGTATGTTGATTTCTATCTACAACCATTGGTGCAGACTCTCCCCTCGTACCTAAAAGTTTAGGGTGACTTTTTATGGAAAATTTACCAGATTGATTGGAACCCAGGCTGTTTGCTGATGACACTTGATGTCAACAGCTTATACACAAGTATCCCGCATGAAATGGACATCAGGGCATGCAGACACTTTCTGAAGACCAGATCAGTTTCCTTTCTATTTCATACAAAAATGATTCTGGATATGATGCAAACCAGTCTTACCCAGAATTATTTTGTGTTTGATGGTGTCACTTACTGTCAGATCCTTGGAACCGCAATGGGTACTTGCTTCGCCCACAGCTTTGCAGGGTTATACCTAGGCTGGTGAGAGGAGCAAGTAGTCAGACCCCTGGACCAATTTAAAACCAAGATAAGAACCTGGGTACGTTACATAGACAACATTTTCTGCATTTGGGAAGGGAGTGAACAGGCTGCCAAAGAGTTTGTTTATGTTCTAAACATCAACACTTTTAACCTTTCATTCACGAGCTACATTGATCGAGAGACAATCAAATTTCTGGACCTAAAAATTACTGTAAAAAACAGCACATTGACCACAATTTTGTACAGGAAAGAAACTGCGGGCAACAGTCTATTGCACGCACATAGTTGTCACCCCGCAAGTCTGGTTAAGATCATCCCACTGGGTGAACTCCTACGAGCCAAAAGGAATTGTAGTATACAGAAAGACTTTGACACTTAAAAAGGCATCATGGTTGAGCGGTTTTGGGAAAGGGGGTACTCAAAAACATGCATAGAGATTGCTTTGGCCATGGTTGATAAACGAGACAGAAAAGAGCTTTTGTTGGAGAAACCAGTAAGAGATACTAATAGTACAGAAAAAGTTCCCTTCATAACAGGGTACAACAAACAGTCCTGGGAAGTGAAACAAGCCTTGAAAAAATTCTGGGATGTCGTTAAAAACTGATAAAGACCTGACAACTGAGATTGAGGACTATCCTCCGACCACGTACCGCAAGGCAAAATCTCTCAAAGACATTGTATGTAACACACTCATTCCCCCCAAAACTAAAATAAACGCAGTCCTGGGGTTTTTACGTCTGCGGTAAGTGCAAAGCTTGCAAATACAGCAGCAATGTAAAGGAAGTGAAACTCTCCTCACATTGCAAACCCTTTAAGATACAGCGACACTCAAATGCCCATGTAACAAATATTACATAGGAAGCACCATACACCCGGCCAAGAAACGTATATTGGAACACCTTAGGGCAATAAAAAACAACAACCGACAATATCCTGTAGCTAGACACTTTCCCACACACCACAAAAGCAACAACAGTTTGATCTCATACTGTGTCCTAGACAATAGCGCCATAAGGGAAAGAGGGGGAGATAGGACTCAAGAACTAAGAAGTTTGATAATTAAGTTCGACACAATGCAACCTGAGGGACATAACTGCGGTGAGGCTTTATCAATATATTTAGGGTAACCTAAGCCGACATCTGCAGAAAAGAATGTACATAATTTTAACTTTTCTTCACTTCCGGTCCCCGTGATTCTGGCGGGTTGAGCAATCTAGTCTGTTATCGCCACAGGGTATTTAAACACATGAGAGATCGAGAGCCCTGCGGACGCGGTAAGAATACTGCCAGCTATACGAGCACAGCTTTTAACTCACTGAATCTGTCTATTTTAAAAATACATCTTATGTTTTGAGCTTTATAATGAGCAATTGAGGAAGCTTGACTTACTTGTGGCCTTACCCCCTGCACCCCGGTCCGTCGCGGCAAGTGCCGTTTGAACAGAGGGTGGACCTAGGGCTGTTTAACTTTTCCTCACTTCCGGTCGCCGTGATTCTGGCGGGTCGAGCGGTCTAGTCTGTTAACGCCACAGGGTATTTAAACACATGAGAGATCGAGCGCGCAGCAGACGCGTGCAGCGGGCCTGCCGGCGGCGCGCCAATGGCAAGCCCACCTGCGCTCGTCCGCGCCCAGGTAGCGCATAGTGCCTGGCAGGCTGCTGGTCTGTCTGGCGGGGTTAGTGGGACCATAAAATATAGCTACACAGGCCATCAACTGAGAGATATTGGCCGTACGGGAAAGGGGATAGGGATAATTATGTGGGAAAAAATGGCTGACCCAGAGTCAGACTATGTCACTATGGAGTCCTTGAGATGTGGGCTGCTCAACGTGAGGTCACTAGCAAAACATCATATAGAAATTCAACTACTATTAGAAACGTACCAGCTATATATCCTGTTTATGACAGAGACATGGATGTCAACTGGGTCCGATTTGGAACTGGGCCTGACATGTCCATCTGGCTATAGGGCTTTACATAAACCTAGAGCTAGTGGCAGAGGAGGGGGGGCTGAGATTATATTCTAGGAAATGTGAGATATCTCATCAATGGACATCGATGAGGTTCCAGGCATTGAATGGCTGGGTCTTCACCTTAAAGGCCGCAATGGGCTTAGTTGGACAGGCATACTATGCTATAGACCCCCGGGGGCCTTCGGTCTCTAATTAACACAGGACATGGTTGATGTACTCAGCAATATGGTACTCACCCATTCCAGAGTAATGGCCCTGGGAGATTTTAATCTATGGGCCAATGGGAGTCTGGACCTTGTGTACAATAAACTGCTACAGTCATGCAATAATTTAAATCTACCGCAACAGGTTCTAGAGCCCACCCATGAAGGGGGCCATGTGCTGGACCGGATTTTTGCAGAGAAAGAACTTGTAAAGGTGGAAAAGATTGCCCAGGTGGGCTGGTCCAACCACTATCTGGTAAAATTTCAGATGGTGATCCCTAAAACAGGGCGAGCGGATGTAGTAAGGAGAAGAAGTTTCCTAGGCAGGGACTGGAAGAGCCTTCTTAAGAGGGCCGAATTATCACCTGTATTTAAGACCAGTGGGCTTCTGGACCCCCTGAAATCGATGGAACATAACTATGCATCCTTCTGTGGACATATCACCGAAAAACTTGACCAGATTGCCCCGGCTACGAAAAACAGGAAGGCGGGGAGACCCTCCGCTCCCTGGTATAATGATACATTAAGGATAAAAAAAAAAGGGAATGCAAATTGGCAGAGCGGCAATGGAGGAAGGCATATGCAGAGACAGACAAAGCACTCTGGAAGGAGAAGTTAGCCAATTACAAAAAGGAAATTGGGAACACTAAGGCGGACTATTACGCCGAAGTTATCATGAAGGCGCCTAATAGCACTAGGGCTATTTTTAAAATCTTGAAGGACATCGCTAGTCCCAAATGTACTAATAACAGCACCCCACCTAGTCAAGAGCTTAGCTACTTTCTTTGACAACAAGATAAGAAAAATCATAGAAGAGCTGGAAAATGACGAAGTGGGCCTATCCAGGGAGGCAGATGAACAAACGCCTACGGGAAAACAAAGGAGCTGGGAAAGAGGGGTTGAGCACGTGGACCAGGTAGTCTATTTGGATCACTTTGAGCTACCCTCTGAGGAGGAGTTTAATAAGATAGCCTTAGGAGTCTCTTCAGGCTCCCCTCTGGACCCACTCCCTCCTAGAATCTGGTTGAGTTGGGAAAGTAACTGTTCCCCATACTCCGACAGTTGTGCAATTTATCACTGAGCAGTGGGCAGGTCCCAGCAAGCTGGAAACAAGCACTAATTACACCCTTGCTGAAAAAAACAACACTTGACCCATTGATCCATTGACCCAGAATATCCAAAAAATTATAGGCTGATATCTCTTCTCCCTTATCCAGTAAAGATTATAGAACGTTTGGTCAGCAGGGCACTCAGCCCGGGGGGTGACGCACAACCCTGACGCTCTCCACGCGCTCGGAGGCGCTTTAAGAAATTGGAGTGCCGAAGGCTCCTGGGGGCATCTTTTAAACAGACTCACCGCACGCCGTGAGGGCAACGGCACCAGCTCCACACCGCCAGCGCCGTGAGGGGAACGGCAGGTGTTTTCCAGGACTTGCCACGGTGTAGTTCAACCAGGCGAACTACACTTCCCACAAGCCCCGGGGGTGACGCACAACCCTGACGCTCTCCACGCGCCCGGAGGCGCTTTAAGAACTTGAAACGCCTCCCGCATCGCGGGACGCGCACGGGTGGCGCTGGGAGAAGCCCGGGACAAGGGCAGGACAGTGTGTGGCAGTCCGGGGCAGAACGTGGCTGGGCTGGGCCAGAGACTTTGAATGTTGCGGACGCCATCAACCTTAATACTGTGAGACTTTATGATTCATCCCTATTTAGTGTTTTTAAAGTTTTCTGTGCCATCAGGATCTGGCTCAGTTATAATCTTATTTTATTGTGCAATTCCATGTTAGCTTTCGGACATTAATAGTAGCTTTTGTCTTAGTTATATTTTTCTTTCCTTTTTAGTTATGTCTAAATCGAAATCTGTGAACACCCACCCGTATTGGCTACATTAGATAATTACCTAGTTAAGGTGGTCAGTAAAATTAATATTGATAGGCGATTGTCTCTAGGGTTAGGTAGTCCTCCCCTGTCTCCTACTCTGCAACTTTCATTAGTCCCACTAGTTTCAGATGATAGTACTGGTCTTAATAACCCCGATACTACCGATAAGGAAGTCACAGAACAACCGGTGTCTAACCAAGTTGTGCTGGATGACTCCCCTGATACCTTGGTACAGTGTTCCCCGGACCCTGCCCCTAGAGTGGTTAGGGCTTGCAGGAAAGTTCAAATCAAACGAGGGGGAACCCGAAACACAAAAAAAGAGCAGCTACCCCTCCTAAAAATATTACTGAGGATGGGGAGTCTATGGTTAAAGACGGCTCAGTTACTTTTGACATTGGGCAATTTAATCTTTTTGTAAGTGCCATCGATTCCAAGATAGAAGGGATTATCAAACCCCTAGTGGCTAAACTTGACCAGCTTTCTGCAGAGGTGATAAGATTAGGGGGCCTTTTGAACACCCATATGGCCTCAGTTAGAAGTTCTAAGACCCAAGCTGAGAGCACTGCTGTTAGTGTTAGCAAAGCCTCAGCGAGAAGTTCTAAGGCTCCAGCAGAGAGCATTAGCAGTAATGTTGGTATAGCTGCTCCACCTGAGGGTGGACCATGCGTCAATGAGATAGCTAAGCAGAATGCTTCTTTTGCGGCCTGTTTGGATAAGCAGACCGTAAAATCAGATGAGATTAAAGAGGGATGGTCTGAAGTAAAAAGAAGGCGCCATATTAACCTCCCTCCTGATTGTGCACCATATGTGGTGGTTTTAACTAATATACCGCCATTTGAAACCCATACGAGCCAGAGTCAACAGGAATCTCATGAATCGCTAAAAAATAAAACTGTTTCCTGGCTGCATAGACAATGTGGGTTTCCAATTGCTTACTCAGATCAGGTGTTGACTACCAGAGGGGTTAACTGGATAGGGAACTAAAGGAAGAACTGCAGGGGCGATTGCGTGATTGTTAATTTTAAATACCCACAACACAGCGCTACCGTCTTGCTTAGAGCAGCTTCCCCAACGACCCCTGACAACAGTGTGTGCGTGCGGTCACTCAGCTTTTTTTATAGCCATCTTAACAAAGCTCCATATGACAATAAAAGTACCAGACTTTATACTCCTTTTCATAGGCCACCATTTGATATACCGATTCAAAATCGATTCCATGCTCTAAACTCCTTGGATGCAAATGACTGACTTGCCCAGGATGACCAGTGTAAACTTGGTGAGACCCGAAGTGTTCAGTTATATAAGACTGTTGATAATATCATAGCACCGGAGCCTAATGTGGTGGCCAATTTAAGTCTGATCACCGAGAGTGGGGCCCAGAGCCATGGAAACGGTAACGAGGAAGACGGTATTAACGGCCATCTGATGTCAGATGGCTTAGGAATAAGGGGTAAAGGGATTACAATCGTTAGCTGGAACGTTGCGGACTAAAATCTAAGGGGAATGTTCTAGGTTGGTCGAATTTTATTAACACCTACGACATTCTCTGTTTCCAAGAAACGTGGTGTAGGGAAGATGTCAGTTATGAGGGATTTGTTTCTTATAATCTATCAGCGCGGGGTATCGGACTTGGGAGAGCGAAAGGTGGTCTACTGATATTAGTATCTATACTTCGCCCAATAGTAATAAAAAAGTATATTACTGTGGGAGACCATGTTCAGATTCTTTGGCTTGTGGAGGACAAAGGGCGTAATATCCTATTGTTAAACTACTACAATAATATTTTTGATAACACCAGGGTGAAAGTAGTAACCGACCTGGCCAGTGCCATTGAAAATGTATGTTTAGAATGGAATGTTACTTTTGATTTTATTTGGGTGGGTGATTTTAAAACCACATTATGTGAACTGTCAACACAAAAGGTCTGCGGGGTCACAAATAATGCGGGATGGGATGATTTGCATTTTGGACATAACAGTTATGGAGAAGCACTACATAAATTCATGGGCTGTTATGACCTGGAAATTATGGACTACATGAAAGATGTAAATGGTCAAACCATTTCGACTTTTAAAAACCGTCACTCTAGCTCTGTTATTGACCATGTGATTGTTTCCTCCAATATTATCTCGTGTTGTGCTCCCCAGAATCGAAGTAACCACATTAAGTGACCACAATTACATCATCCTGGACACCACTTTTTGGGGTAGTAGCTTGGTTAAAGTAGGAACTACAATCACAAATGTTGAGCCACACAGACCTAATTGAGTCAGATTAAGATGGGCAGGGGACAAGGCCCATGACCTAATCAGTTCTATAGTGAAGGATAGCTTGGCAGATATTATTTTCATTCATGAAAATGGTGCTGATTATGAGAAGATTTTAACCTCTTTCCTTGACATTAATAATTCTATTGATGCCAGGTTCACTAAACACAATACCGGCCAGCGTAGAAATGAACCAGGTTGGTTCAATCATTTATGTACCATCTCATTATCTAAACTTAAACAGGTGCTTGCAAAAAAGCCTAGGGACACCGCTTCAATCATTAAATTAAGAGCGGACCACAAGCTTGCACTGAAACAGAGGAAGAGTGATTTACAGCAGCTGGCCTGGGACTCCCTTAATCAAGCAGCGGAGTTATCCAATAGTACTGTTTTGGGCGACGGTCAATTCTCCTTTTCTTAAAGACGAAAAGATACCAGAGTTGACCTCTAATGTCCCGAGTGAAGGGTAGGTCACTCACTTTTCTAACATCTTTGATACCAATGGAAGTGTAGACACCGACCCTAGCAGGTGTTTTTTTTTACCATTGGATATAACAGCTGGTGAGGTTGAACTTGGCATACGTGAGAGTAAGGGGGGCAAAGCCCAAGGCCCTGACGGGGTGACAATTGATGTATACAAGGCAGCACCTGAGATGTGGGGACCTCTCCTGGCTAATGTTTTTAATGCAGCTGTGTGTACTGAGGCCCCCAAAACCTGAGGAGAATCTATCATTGTCCCGATTTATAAAAAGGGCAGCAGGTCTGATGTGAAGAATTATCGCCCCATTTCTCTTTTTGACTCCTCAGTTAAGATCATGAGTAGAGTCATGCTTGTCAGGTTAGAGGAATGGGTCGAGCGAGAGGGCATACTGGCGGACAGCCAGTATGGCTTTAGGAAGGGCAGGGGTACACTCAACCAGTGCATCAATCTTGATTTACTGATCGGGAAATATACTGAAGCAAAACCTGGCTCACTTTACCTCTGCTTTGCTGACCTAAGTAGCGCCTTTGACATGTGTAACGACAGGGTAATTTTAGTCTATTTTCAGACTGGTGGTGACTATAATTTATTACCATTTCAGTCCTAGTTGTATTTGCGTTCATTTGTAGGGCTTAACTATGTGTATTGACAGGGTTTAGTGCCTTTTACCGTTTTCTCCGTCCTACAGGCCCGAAAGCTAGAGAGAAGCCATTTTGTATTTCTGCCTCGACTGTCCGAGGCGCTTGCAGGGTAAAGGTAATGTTTAGAATTCATCCTGTTATTCGCTAGAGAGGAACCGGTCAAGATTGGCCCTTATCGAAGGAATGTGTTTGTCTCCCCGGCTCTAGGCGATATACGCAGGTGGCCACTGCGGAAGGCAAAGGGGGCCGGGGACTGGTACAGGAATTCGGTGGGAGTTGGCCTAATAATGGAATTTTCAATAGAGAAAGTGAGCTCTATATTATCAAGGAGCGAGTAGGGAAGAGAGAGAGAGCAACGTGTGGAGAAGACCGAAGAATTTGGTCTGAAGGCTGGTGCATAGAGATTGATACCATCAGCTAACTGAAATTCTGAAGTGAAGAAGGAGGGTGATTGAAAGTCTCCTAGTGACATCATACAGGAGTGGCAGAGACTAAGTCCAGAAGAGGGTTCGAGTATCCTGGAACCATGGCAGCGTAGATGAGGCATAGCGGTGCAGACGTGTATTCGTGAGCCATAGAGGGAGAGCAGAGTCCCAAGCGCATAGAAGAGAACGAGAGAGAGAAGGATCAGCTCCGCTGCTGAGATGGAAAGACACACGTCTAAGGTGAGGCGTTCTGAGCTTAGTGTAGTATGCATTTAACTATTCATCTTTATTCCCCTTTTAGGTTATAGGGAGCGACTAACTTAGTTCATTTGTCTTTTGCTCATTCTGTCATGTTTGATTATAGAATAAAGATCTAATGACCAATATCTTTGAATGTTGTTTTCATGAATGAGATTAACCTTTCCTTTTAACCAGGTGCTGACATACAGAAGGATGGGATATGCCCTTCTGCAAAGGTAACTGATGATTGGGGGGGAATGTGAACTTCATTTGGGAAATAACTCTTAAAGGTGAATCCCTACTAGTTATCCCCATTAGTGTAGATCGTCGGGTGACGTTAAAGATATTGTCGGGTGACGTTAAAGATATCGTCGGGTGACGTTAAAGAGATCGTAGGGTGACGTTAAAGATATCGTCGGGTGACGTTAAAGAGATCGTCGGGTGACGTTAAAGAGATCGTCGGGTGATGTTAAAGATATCGTCGGGTGACGTTAAAGAGATCGTCGGGTGACGGTAAAGATACAGTCTTATGGGACTATAAAGATAGAGACAGTCTTACGGGACTATAAAGATAGAAGATATCGTCGGGGGACGTTAAAGAATATAAAATGAGGTAAATATAGGATAAGATATGGAATCCATTAGGTGTTAGTGGTATGTTTGAGTATACAGGCATGTAAATAGCTTCTTTTCACTTTCTCAGGTGAGTATTCTAGATGTCTTGTAAATAGTGGCCTGAGAAGAGTGTCTTTACGTGACGACTGGGTTAGCCACGGGTGGTGAGCTGCCCATCATGAGAATCCGGTCGTTACATTTGGCGTCACGAACCGTTTTCGATTGAAGGGTGCGGGTATTCCTTCGTGATTCTGTATGAGGGTCCGTTGGTTCTCGCCGTGAACGATTTTGTATATACATTTTGTTGATTGTACATTTTTTGTTTGTCTTTGTGTGTTTGTTGAGATTGCATGATGTTTTCGAGGAAATCGAAACCGTCTTTTCAGTTGCCTTTGGAAATTCCTGGTTGGGAGTCAACTGCTTATGAAGCGCTTGCTCATGAGTGGGCTAATTCTTCTGGTTTGAGTGAGAACTGGAATTCGTGTTTGGAAGATGCTGAGCCTGCTCAGGTGATTGCGTGTTTGCAGAAAGTTCCGGTGGCGAAAGGCGAAGAGCTTCCCATATTGGGACGTAGAGGTTGGATTTTATTGAATGCGTACAGGCTTGTACATGAGAAATGTTCTCGATTACAGCACGAGAATAAAACCTTTGAGGAACAGATTTTTCAGGTTCAAAATGATGTTACTCTTTTACGATGTCAAAATAAATTGCTTGCTGACAAGTTAGAAACGTATCAGGCTGTAGCCGAAAGGGCTGCTGTGCGCATTGCTTAATACAAGTATCGACACAGACGTGGTAGAGTTAACACCAGAAAAGTGCGTAAAGTTGTTGCACAAGCAGGGCTCGATTGGAACCCTGACGAATGGGATGGTGATATTTGGAATTCGTCTGATTCATTTTCTTCGGCTGAAGAGAATGCTGCGCGTGCGCCTTTTCGCACTAGACGTCATTGTCATTCTAAAGACCGTACTGAGATTTCTGCTCAACCGATTTATCGACGTACGTTACAGGGTAACCCTAATGCTACCCAAGGCATTCCTCTTGACAGCTTGGAGGATTATACTCAACAAGAATTAAATGACATTTTGGATAGGTTCCGGCAGAAGTCGGGTGAATCCTTCCTTACTTGGATGGTTCGTCTTTTTGATTTAGGTGCTTCAGGTATCTCGTTGGATAAAGGCGATGCTGTGAAATTTTGTACTTTGAGTTCTGATCCTACGGTTCAGGAATGTTTCCGTAATTACAATAGCGATGATCAGACTAATCTGTTGCAGTTAGCTGTCCAGGGTTGTAATCACAAGCACCCTACTGAATCTGATTGGCCTATTAATGAGAAGCCGTGGTATACTTTGAGTGATGCTTCTCAGCGATTGAAGGAGGAGGTTATGAAAACCGCTATCTTTTTAGGTACAGCGAACAGGTTAATGGATGGTTTTCTCAATTCATCTGTGAGAAACAGAATCATTCGTACTTCTCCTCCTGCGTACAAACAAGTGATGATGACTTTGTTAATTAATCAGACTGGTAACACTTTGGCTGAAGTGATTGAGGCTGTGCGTGAACTTGGTGAGTTGGGTGAATGGATTAAACCTGAACAACAGTCTCGACCGGAAGGTCGCACTAAGGATTTCCGATTTTCTAGACGTGACATGTTTCAAGCTCTTGTGAAGGATGGTGTGAAAGCTGATGACATTCATGATTTGCCTAATAATCTGTTATGGGTTATGTTTCGCAAGCGTGGCCTGAACAGGAAGGAAGGAGCTAGAAAGGTCCGTAAACAGGACTTTGATGTTAACCATTCCAATGGTAGTGGTGATGATGCTATGCCGCGTCGAGAGAGAGGCAGAGAGAGAGGGAGAGAGAGAGAGAGTGGAGCAGGACACGAGATGACTCGTCCCATTCCAGAAGGGAGCGAGAGAGAGATAGAGAGGAGAGAAGAGATCAGTCTATACGGAGAGATGGGAGAGAGAGAGATCGATCCCCAGAGGTGCGATTGAGAGATAAAAGATCACGATCCCTTGAACGGAGATCACAATATTTTTCAAATGACAAAAACCCTTTTCTTGAAGAGAAAGGGTATGAACGAGAGGTGACATTACCTAAACGATAAGAGAGTCTTTATCCTGATTTGTCTTGGAGGACAGAACATAGGAAACGAGACTAGGAAGTAGGTCAAGCTCCAGTTCAAAATTGGGCTCATAGAGATTACAGGCCTTATGTAGACATTGACATTTATTGGAGACATCGAAATATACAGAGTGCCCGAGCATTGGTGGATACTGGAGCAGAGGCCACTCTAATTTCTGGAAATCTTAAAAAGTTTAAAGGACAAGGTTACACGATTACTGGATTAGGTGGTAAAGAAACCCCCGCAGTACAAACTAAACTTGAATTGAGAATAGGTAGGAACCCCCGAAAAGAGTATCATGTATTGGTGGTACCTCTTGATGAATATATAATTGGAATTGACATTTTGAAAGGTATGACATTGCATTTAGATGACGGATGTTATAAATCTGGACACAAGCATTATATATCAACAAAATCTGTGAGAGTCGGACGCTTAAAAATGCCTCTGATTAAAAGTCCCCAAGCCACAAAGGTGGTTTCAATGAAACAATACCGCATTCCCGGTGGGCACAAGGAGATCAGTGCTACCATTCAAGACCTGATGGATGCAGGAGTGGTAATTCCCATTACTTCGGCCTGGAACAACCCTGTTTGGCCGGTACGCAAAAAAGATAATTCTTGGCGCATGACTGTTGATTATAGAGAATTAAACAAACATACACCTTCTTTGACTGTTGCAGTCCCTGATGTTATTACTTTAATTGAAATAATTCAGAAACATTCAGGTACATGGTATGCAACCATTGACATCGCTAATGCTTTCTTTTCTATTCCAATTGCTCCCGAATGTCAAGAACAATTCAGTTTTACATGGAATGGCCGTCAAATGACGTTTAGAAGTCTTCTCCAAGGCTATGTACATAGTCCGACAATTTGTCACAGAATAGTAACTGAGCATTTAGATGAGGTGACGGTAGATCCAAATATTCAGGTGTGTCATTACATAGATGATATACTAATTCAAGGTGAGACACAAGATCAGGTGCGAATACAGTTAGAGCGAATTGTTGAACATTTACAAAGCAAAGGCTGGGAAATTAATCCTGATAAATTGTAGGGTCCAGCACAACATGTGAAGTTCTTAGGTATTCATTGGCATGAAGGAAATCGTGAAGTAATTCCACAAGTAAAACAGAAAATTGCAGAATTTGCAGTCCCTAAGAACAGAAAAGAAGCCCAAAGATTCATTGGTTTATTTGGCTTTTGGCGTCAACACATTCCACATTTGAGTCAGATTCTGGCCCCTTTGTACAAAGTTACACGTAAAAAGAATGCGTTTGAATGGAACAGAGCACAACAAGATGCGTTTGATTTGGCGAAAGAAGCGATTCAGCATGCTTTGGATTTGTGGCCAGTGCGTGATGGTGATGTGGATTTGAATGTATCTGTACAAGATAGGTATGCAAATTGGAGCCTATGGCAAAAGCAGGGTAAAACTAGAGTACCTCTAGGTTTTTAGACGAAAAAGTTACCTGACGCTGGTGAGCGTTATACACCTTTTGAGAAACAGTTGATTGCATGCTATTGGGCTCTGGTGGATACCGAGCAATTAACATTAGGACATGATGTGATTTTGAGACCAGAAATTCCAATAATGCAGTGGGTTTTGAGTTCGCCAAAAACTCATAGAATTGGTCATGTTCAGGAAGTGAGCATCATAAAATGGAAGTGGTATATACAAGATCGGGCTCGTGTGGGCCCAAAAGGAGTTGCAATGCTGCATGAGAAAGTGGCGCAGGCACCGATAGAAGAGAGAGAGAAAGATTTCTCCGTACCTATAGTACAATAGTCTCCTATGAAGTGGGGAATGCCGTTCGATGATCTGTCCGTGGAGGATAGAAAACATGTATGGTTTACGGATGGTTCAGCCAGATACATAGGAGAGAAGAGACATTGGAAAGCAGTCTCGTATAATCCCACGACTCAGAAATTGTTGAGCACTACTGGTGAAGGGCGAAGTAGTCAGTTTGCAGAATTATATGCTGTATACCAAGTTTTGAAACAAGAATTGCCGGGAACATGTCATATTTTTACTGATTCATGGTCAACTGCGAATGGGTTAGTAGTCTGGTTACCTACATAGCAGTCCCATAATTGGATGGTTCACAACAAAACTATTTGGGGTAAGGAGTTGTGGCAGGAGATCTGTGAGTAACTTCCTCAAAGCAATGTGACCGTTTTTCATGTTGATGCTCATATGCCTATTGATTCACTTGACTAGTTATTTAATAACATTGCAGATGAGAAATCTAAAATTTCTGAGGCAGTGGTGGACCAACAAAATTCTGATCTGGCGGGATTGGCGAAGTGGGCCCACCAAAAAGCAGGACATTTTGGAGAGACAATTACTAGCAGGTGGGCTACTGATAGAGGCATTCATATTCCTCTTGATTTGATTAAAACAGCAATACGTCAATGCCCCATATGCCAACATTCCCGACAAAGAGAAGTGCCTAGAATAGTGAAAGGCCAGCTACATCGAGGTAAATATCCTGCACAAATTTGGCAGATCGATTATATCGGTCCTTTACCCATGAGCAAAAATTGTCAATATGTCTGTACAGTTGTTGACACTTATTGTGGTTTTCTAATCGCTTTTCTATGCAAGAGAGCAACCCAAGTAAACACTATGAAGACATTGGATTTGATTACATTATATTATGGTACTCCACTTCAGGTACAGTCTGACAATGCCTCACATTTTAAAGGACGCTTGTTACAAAATTATTGTGCAGAAAACAATAATCGATTGGGTATTTCACATTCCTTATTACCCGCAGGCTGCAGGTCTAATTGAGCGAATGAATGGATTGTTAAAGGACCAGTTGTGCAAATTGTCAGACGGTACCCTAAAGAACTGGAGAGATCATTTATCAGATGCTTTAATGATTTTGAATAACAGACCTTATTTGTATGCAAATTCTCCTTTAATGCGTTTATTTCCTCCTCACATTGATGTTCAACCGAATTCAGTCAAAAGCACAGTTTCTTATTGGGAAATTACCCCCGGAGCTTTGGCTCCACATAGAGCTACCCCTGGATCCGCAGGTTTGGACCTGCATTCTTTGAAAATGACTGTTCTAAAAATCAACAGTATTGTGATAATTGAAACAGGAATTGGTGTTCAAATACCAGCAGAACATTTTGGATTGATTGCCCCGAGATCTGGATTGGCTTTAAAAGGCATCCAGGTGCTTCGTGGAATAATTGACAGTGATTACCAGGGAGAAATAAAAGTCATCCTGTTGAACAGTGGTGATTCTGAAATTATAATCCAGAAAAATGATCGAATCGCACATTTGGTCATTATGCCTGTTTTCAGTGGCGCGATTTAAAAGGGCACTGCTCCAACTCTGTTAACAATGCGTGGAACCAGTGGATTCGGTTCAACTGACAATCCTGGAGCTAGAGTGTGGGTGCGGTCGCCGAATAATCCCCCTGAAGAGGCGGAAATTATAGCAACAGGATGTGACAACACTATCCTTGTCATGAGGCCAGGGCAGGAAAGCTGGGATGTAGTCCCAGCTGATAAATGTTATCTGCGAGAATGAGTAATGCCTATCCTTTTGTTGCAGATCATTGCCTGGATTGTTGCTGCCGGATGTGTCGTTGTTGGACTCCCTTTGGTCTGCTGCGCCGAGAGTCAAGAGAGCGCGTAGGACTGGATTAATAACAGAGCACGTCGTTCCATTGCTTCGTGGGACATCACTACTAACTTTTGGACGCATCTATCTAGAACAATTATGAACTCCTCACACTTTTGTCTAGCATCTATGAGGTCGGTTAATGATCTCCTCACAACGTGCCTTGTGGCTGTCCCAATCTCGACAGCCTCCTTACTACATTTCTTTAATGTATCTGAAGTCTATCCTACATTTATCCATTCTGACTTTTTGGCATATGATTACTGCGTCTCTTGTACTGTTCTGAGTGAACCGGAGCCCCCACTGACTTTTCAAATTTCAACCTATAATATCACAGAAAGTGATGTTTGTTACTCCATGACCTGTGATCCTAAGTATATAGGCAAAGGTGCCCAATTATGATTAGAACATTCTAGCCCATCTTCCTCTCATGAAAGAATTTTATGTATCACCAGGATACATGCTGCGTGTGTTTCAATCCACAACTCTATGAGCTGCAAACGTTTTATAGTAACTGCTAGTCATTATTATCATATGTTATTACCGCCTGGATGGCTCTTTTCCTGTGGCAATGTGTCCTGGTCCTATATTCCTGCAAATATTTCTGGAGGTCCATGCGCTTTAACGTCCTTAAGTCTTTTAATGTTTTCCTCTGACGAAGCTGCGTCATCTCGCATAGTGCTGATTGCACCTCCACTCTCAAGAGACTGTGATTCTTCTTTGCATTTGTTTTCTAAAACTGAATATCTTAGTTTAGCTGCTTCTATTATTGGTGTTCCTGCATTGTCTGTATATAATGCCAAGACTATAAGCAAACTTGCTTGCTGGATGGTGAAATCCCTAAATAATACTTCTGCTATTTTAACTGACTTATTATCAGACACTCAAGGCGAGTGCCGTGCCATTTTACAGAATAGAGCTGCGTTAGATTATTTACTACTAAAACATGACCAAGGCTGTTCAGATTTTGAGCACACAAAAAAAAAAAACAGGTGATGGACCGAATGTGGATCAATGTCACACATTCACCCCAGTCCAAAGATCTGGGCCCAAATCCATCGTTTTTTTGCACTCCAAACCACCCCGGGTTAGACAATGGCGATATGCAAATCAGCTCTGACCCTGTGCCCCATGGGAACAGTCCAGTCCGAACTACAAAAGCCATGTCCTTCCCAGAACGGAATCAAGCATCCGAGGACCGGACCAGTTTCGAGGTAACACCTCTCATCAGCCCGGCTAGCTTGACTCCAGTGGTGTGGAGTGCCTGGGACCCACGTCTGAGCATCCCCAGCGCACTTATGGCGGAATTCGCAAACAAAACAGGTGATGGACCGAATGTGGATCAATGTCACACATTCACCCCAGTCCAAAGATCTGGGCCCAAATCCATCGTTTTTTTGCACTCCACACCACCCCGGGTTAGACAATGGCGATATGCAAATCAGCTCTGACCCTGTGCCCCATGGGAACAGTCCAGTCCGAACTACAAAAGCCATGTCCTTCCCAGAACGGAATCAAGCATCCGAGGACCGGACCGGTTTCGAGATAACACCTCTCATCAGCCCGGCTAGCTTGACTCCAGTGGTGTGGAGTGCCTGGGACCCACGTCTGAGCATCCCCAGCGCACTTATGGCGGAATTTGCAAACAAAACAGGTGATGGACCGAATGTGGATCAATGTCACACATTCACCCCAGTCCAAAGATCTGGGCCCAAATCCATCGTTTTTTTGCACTCCACACCACCCCGGGTTAGACAATGGCGATATGCAAATCAGCTCTGACCCTGTGCCCCATGGGAACAGTCCAGTCCGAACTACAAAAGCCATGTCCTTCCCAGAACGGAATCAAGCATCCGAGGACCGGACCGGTTTCGAGGTAACACCTCTCATCAGCCCGGCTAGCTTGACTCCAGTGGTGTGGAGTGCCTGGGACCCACGTCTGAGCATCCCCAGCGCACTTATGGCGGAATTTGCAAACAAAACAGGTGATGGACCGAATGTGGATCAATGTCACACATTCACCCCAGTCCAAAGATCTGGGCCCAAATCCATCGTTTTTTTGCACTCCACACCACCCCGGGTTAGACAATGGCGATATGCAAATCAGCTCTGACCCTGTGCCCCATGGGAGCAGTCCAGTTCGAACTACAAAAGCCATGTCCTTCCCAGAACGGAATCAAGCATCCGAGGACCGGACCGGTTTCGAGGTAACACCTCTCATCAGCCCGGCTAGCTTGACTCCAGTGGTGTGGAGTGCCTGGGACCCACGTCTGAGCATCCCCAGCGCACATATGGCGGAATTTGCAAACAAAACAGGTGATGGACCGAATGTGGATCAATGTCACACATTCACCCCAGTCCAAAGATCTGGGCCCAAATCCATCGTTTTTTTGCACTCCACACCACCCCGGGTTAGACAATGGCGATATGCAAATCAGCTCTGACCCTGTGCCCCATGGGAACAGTCCAGTCCGAACTACAAAAGCCATGTCCTTCCCAGAACGGAATCAAGCATCCGAGGACCGGACCGGTTTCGAGATAACACCTCTCATCAGCCCGGCTAGCTTGACTCCAGTGGTGTGGAGTGCCTGGGACCCACGTCTGAGCATCCCCAGCGCACTTATGGCGGAATTTGCAAACAAAACAGGTGATGGACCGAATGTGGATCAATGTCACACATTCACCCCAGTCCAAAGATCTGGGCCCAAATCCATCGTTTTTTTGCACTCCACACCACCCCGGGTTAGACAATGGCGATATGCAAATCAGCTCTGACCCTGTGCCCCATGGGAACAGTCCAGTCCGAACTACAAAAGCCATGTCCTTCCCAGAACGGAATCAAGCATCCGAGGACCGGACCGGTTTCGAGGTAACACCTCTCATCAGCTAGCTTGACTCCAGTGGTGTGGAGTGCCTGGGACCCACGTCTGAGCATCCCCAGCGCACTTATGGCGGAATTTGCAAACAAAACAGGTGATGGACCGAATGTGGATCAATGTCACACATTCACCCCAGTCCAAAGATCTGGGCTCAAATCCATCGTTTTTTTGCACTCCACACCACCCCGGGTTAGACAATGGCGATATGCAAATCAGCTCTGACCCTGTGCCCCATGGGAACAGTCCAGTCCGAACTACAAAAGCCATGTCCTTCCCAGAACGGAATCAAGCATCCGAGGACCGGACCGGTTTCGAGGTAACACCTCTCATCAGCCCGGCTAGCTTGACTCCAGTGGTGTGGAGTGCCTGGGACCCACGTCTGAGCATCCCCAGCGCACTTATGGCGGAATTTGCAAACAAAACAGGTGATGGACCGAATGTGGATCAATGTCACACATTCACCCCAGTCCAAAGATCTGGGCCCAAATCCATCGTTCTTTTGCACTCCACACCACCCCGGGTTAGACAATGGCGATATGCAAATCAGCTCTGACCCTGTGCCCCATGGGAACAGTCCAGTCCGAACTACAAAAGCCATGTCCTTCCCAGAAAGGAATCAAGCATCCGAGGACCGGACCGGTTTCGAGGTAACACCTCTCATCAGCCCGGCTAGCTTGACTCCAGTGGTGTGGAGTGCCTGGGACCCACGTCTGAGCATCCCCAGCGCACTTATGGCGGAATTTGCAAACAAAACAGGTGATGGACCGAATGTGGATCAATGTCACACATTCACCCCAGTCCAAAGATCTGGGCCCAAATCCATCGTTTTTTTGCACTCCACACCACCCCGGGTTAGACAATGGCGATATGCAAATCAGCTCTGACCCTGTGCCCCATGGGAACAGTCCAGTCCGAACTACAAAAGCCATGTCCTTCCCAGAACGGAATCAAGCATCCGAGGACGGGACCGGTTTCGAGGTAACACCTCTCATCAGCCCGGCTAGCTTGACTCCAGTGGTGTGGAGTGCCTGGGACCCACGTCTGAGCATCCCCAGCGCACTTATGGCGGAATTTGCAAACAAAACAGGTGATGGACCGAATGTGGATCAATGTCACACATTCACCCCAGTCCAAAGATCTGGGCCCAAATCCATCGTTTTTTTGCACTCCACACCACCCCGGGTTAGACAATGGCGATATGCAAATCAGCTCTGACCCTGTGCCCCATGGGAACAGTCCAGTCCGAACTACAAAAGCCATGTCCTTCCCAGAACGGAATCAAGCATCCGAGGACCGGACCGGTTTCGAGGTAACACCTCTCATCAGCCCGGCTAGCTTGACTCCAGTGGTGTGGAGTGCCTGGGACCCACGTCTGAGCATCCCCAGCGCACTTATGGCGGAATTTGCAAACAAAACAGGTGATGGACCGAATGTGGATCAATGTCACACATTCACCCCAGTCCAAAGATCTGGGCCCAAATCCATCGTTTTTTTGCACTCCACACCACCCCGGGTTAGACAATGGCGATATGCAAATCAGCTCTGACCCTGTGCCCCATGGGAACAGTCCAGTTCGAACTACAAAAGCCATGTCCTTCCCAGAACGGAATCAAGCATCCGAGGACCGGACCGGTTTCGAGGTAACACCTCTCATCAGCCCGGCTAGCTTGACTCCAGTGGTGTGGAGTGCCTGGGACCCACGTCTGAGCATCCCCAGCGCACTTATGGCGGAATTTGCAAACAAAACAGGTGATGGACCGAATGTGGATCAATGTCACACATTCACCCCAGTCCAAAGATCTGGGCCCAAATCCATCGTTTTTTTGCACTCCACACCACCCCGGGTTAGACAATGGCGATATGCAAATCAGCTCTGACCCTGTGCCCCATGGGAACAGTCCAGTCCGAACTACAAAAGCCATGTCCTTCCCAGAACGGAATCAAGCATCCAAGGACCGGACCGGTTTCGAGGAAACACCTCTCATCAGCCCGGCTAGCTTGACTCCAGTGGTGTGGAGTGCCTGGGACCCACGTCTGAGCATCCCCAGCGCACTTATGGCGGAATTTGCAAACAAAACAGGTGATGGACCGAATGTGGATAAATGTCACACATTCACCCCAGTCCAAAGATCTGGGCCCAAATCCATCGTTTTTTTGCACTCCACACCACCCCGGGTTAGACAATGGCGATATGCAAATCAGCTCTGACCCTGTGCCCCATGGGAACAGTCCAGTCCGAACTACAAAAGCCATGTCCTTCCCAGAACGGAATCAAGCATCCGAGGACCGGACCGGTTTCGAGGTAACACCTCTCATCAGCCCGGCTAGCTTGACTCCAGTGGTGTGGATTGCCTGGGACCCACGTCTGAGCATCCCCAGCGCACTTATGGCGGAATTTGCAAACAAAACAGGTGATGGACCGAATGTGGATCAATGTCACACATTCACCCCAGTCCAAAGATCTGGGCCCAAATCCATCGTTTTTTTGCACTCCACACCACCCCGGGTTAGACAATGGCGATATGCAAATCAGCTCTGACCCTGTGCCCCATGGGAACAGTCCAGTCCGAACTACAAAAGCCATGTCCTTCCCAGAACGGAATCAAGCATCCGAGGACCGGACCGGTTTCGAGGTAACACCTCTCATCAGCCCGGCTAGCTTGACTCCAGTGGTGTGGAGTGCCTGGGACCCACGTCTGAGCATCCCCAGCGCACTTATGGCGGAATTTGCAAACAAAACAGGTGATGGACCGAATGTGGATCAATGTCACACATTCACCCCAGTCCAAAGATCTGGGCCCAAATCCATTGTTTTTTTGCACTCCACACCACCCCGGGTTAGACAATGGCGATATGCAAATCAGCTCTGACCCTGTGTCCCATGGGAACAGTCCAGTCCGAACTACAAAAGCCATGTCCTTCCCAGAACGGAATCAAGCATCCGAGGACCGGACCGGTTTCGAGGTAACACCTCTCATCAGCCCGGCTAGCTTGACTCCAGTGGTGTGGAGTGCCTGGGACCCACGTCTGAGCATCCCCAGCGCACTTATGGCGGAATTTGCAAACAAAACAGGTGATGGACCGAATGTGGATCAATGTCACACATTCACCCCAGTCCAAAGATTGGGGCCCAAATCCATCGTTTTTTTGCACTCCACACCACCCCGGGTTAGACAATGGCGATATGCAAATCAGCTCTGACCCTGTGCCCCATGGGAACAGTCCAGTCCGAACTACAAAAGCCATGTCCTTCCCAGAACGGAATCAAGCATCCGAGGACCGGACCAGTTTCGAGGTAACACCTCTCATCAGCCCGGCTAGCTTGACTCCAGTGGTGTGGAGTGCCTGGGACCCACGTCTGAGCATCCCCAGCGCACTTATGGCGGAATTTGCAAACAAAACAGGTGATGGACCGAATGTGGATCAATGTCACACATTCACCCCAGTCCAAAGATCTGGGCCCAAATCCATCGTTTTTTTGCACTCCACACCACCCCGGGTTAGACAATGGCGATATGCAAATCAGCTCTGACCCTGTGCCCCATGGGAACAGTCCAGTCCGAACTACAAAAGCCATGTCCTTCCCAGAACGGAATCAAGCATCCGAGGACCGGACCGGTTTCGAGATAACACCTCTCATCAGCCCGGCTAGCTTGACTCCAGTGGTGTGGAGTGCCTGGGACCCACGTCTGAGCATCCCCAGCGCACTTATGGCGGAATTTGCAAACAAAACAGGTGATGGACCGAATGTGGATCAATGTCACACATTCACCCCAGTCCAAAGTTCTGGGCCCAAATCCATCGTTTTTTTGCACTCCACACCACCCCGGGTTAGACAATGGCGATATGCAAATCAGCTCTGACCCTGTGCCCCATGGGAACAGTCCAGTCCGAACTACAAAAGCCATGTCCTTCCCAGAACGGAATCAAGCATCCGAGGACCGGACCGGTTTCGAGGTAACACCTCTCATCAGCCCGGCTAGCTTGACTCCAGTGGTGTGGAGTGCCTGGGACCCACGTCTGAGCATCCCCAGCGCACTTATGGCGGAATTTGCAAACAAAACAGGTGATGGACCGAATGTGGATCAATGTCACACATTCACCTCAGTCCAAAGATCTGGGCCCAAATCCATCGTTTTTTTGCACTCCACACCACCCCGGGTTAGACAATGGCGATATGCAAATCAGCTCTGACCCTGTGCCCCATGGGAACAGTCCAGTCCGAACTACAAAAGCCATGTCCTTCCCAGAACGGAATCAAGCATCCGAGGACCGGACCGGTTTCGAGGTAACACCTCTCATCAGCCCGGCTAGCTTGACTCCAGTGGTGTGGAGTGCCTGGGACCCACGTCTGAGCATCCCCAGCGAACTTATGGCGGAATTTGCAAACAAAACAGGTGATGGACCGAATGTGGATCAATGTCACACATTCACTCCAGTCCAAAGATCTGGGCCCAAATCCATCGTTTTTTTGCACTCCACACCACCCCGGGTTAGACAATGGCGATATGCAAATCAGCTCTGACCCTGTGCCCCATGGGAACAGTCCAGTCCGAACTACAAAAGCCATGTCCTTCCCAGAACGGAATCAAGCATCCGAGGACCGGACCGGTTTCGAGGTAACACCTCTCATCAGCCCGGCTAGCTTGACTCCAGTGGTGTGGAGTGCCTGGGACCCACGTCTGAGCATCCCCAGCGCACTTATGGCGGAATTTGCAAACAAAACAGGTGATGGACCGAATGTGGATCAATGTCACACATTCACCCCAGTCCAAAGATCTGGGCCCAAATCCATCGTTTTTTTGCACTCCACACCACCCCGGGTTAGACAATGGCGATATGCAAATCAGCTCTGACCCTGTGCCCCATGGGAACAGTCCAGTCCGAACTACAAAAGCCATGTCCTTCCCAGAACGGAATCAAGCATCCGAGGACCGGACCGGTTTCGAGGTAACACCTCTCATCAGCCCGGCTAGCTTGACTCCAGTGGTGTGGAGTGCCTGGGACCCACGTCTGAGCATCCCCAGCGCACTTATGGCGGAATTTGCAAACAAAACAGGTGATGGACCGAATGTGGATCAATGTCACACATTCACCCCAGTCCAAAGATCTGGGCCCAAATCCATCGTTTTTTTGCACTCCACACCACCCCGGGTTAGACAATGGCGATATGCAAATCAGCTCTGACCCTGTGCCCCATGGGAACAGTCCAGTCCGAACTACAAAAGCCATGTCCTTCCCAGAACGGAATCAAGCATCCGAGGACCGGACCGGTTTCGAGGTAACACCTCTCATCAGCCCGGCTAGCTTGACTCCAGTGGTGTGGAGTGCCTGGGACCCACGTCTGAGCATCCCCAGCGCACTTATGGCGGAATTTGCAAACAAAACAGGTGATGGACCGAATGTGGATCAATGTCACACATTCACCCCAGTCCAAAGATCTGGGCCCAAATCCATCATTTTTTTGCACTCCACACCACCCCGGGTTAGACAATGGCGATATGCAAATCAGCTCTGACCCTGTGCCCCATGGGAACAGTCCAGTCCGAACTACAAAAGCCATGTCCTTCCCAGAACGGAATCAAGCATCCGAGGACCGGACCGGTTTCAAGGTAACACCTCTCATCAGCCCGGCTAGCTTGACTCCAGTGGTGTGGAGTGCCTGGGACCCACGTCTGAGCATCCCCAGCGCACTTATGGCGGAATTTGCAAACAAAACAGGTGATGGACCGAATGTGGATCAATGTCACACATTCACCCCAGTCCAAAGATCTGGGCCCAAATCCATCGTTTTTTTGCACTCCACACCACCCCGGGTTAGACAATGGCGATATGCAAATCAGCTCTGACCCTGTGCCCCATGGGAACACTCCAGTCCAAACTACAAAAGCCATGTCCTTCCCAGAACGGAATCAAGCATCTGAGGACCGGACCGGTTTGAGGTAACACCTCTCATCAGCCCGGCTAGCTTGACTCCAGTGGTGTGGAGTGCCTGGGACCCACGTCTGAGCATCCCCAGCGCACTTATGGCGGAATTTGCAAACAAAACAGGTGATGGACCGAATGTGGATCAATGTCACACATTCACCCCAGTCCAAAGATCTGGGCCCAAATCCATCGTTTTTTTGCACTCCACACCACCCCGGGTTAGACAATGGCAATATGCAAATCAGCTCTGACCCTGTGCCCCATGGGAACAGTCCAGTCCGAACTACAAAAGCCATGTCCTTCCCAGAACGGAATCAAGCATCCGAGGACCGGACCGGTTTCGAGGTAACACCTCTCATCAGCCCGGCTAGCTTGACTCCAGTGGTGTGGAGTGCCTGGGACCCACGTCTGAGCATCCCCAGCGCACTTATGGCGGAATTTGCAAACAAAACAGGTGATGGACCGAATGTGGATCAATGTCACACATTCACCCCAGTCCAAAGATCTGGGCCCAAATCCATCGTTTTTTTGCACTCCACACCACCCCGGGTTAGACAATGGCGATATGCAAATCAGCTCTGACCCTGTGCCCCATGGGAACAGTCCAGTCCGAACTACAAAAGCCATGTCCTTCCCAGAACGGAATCAAGCATCCGAGGACCGGACCGGTTTCGAGGTAACACCTCTCATCAGCCCGGCTAGCTTGACTCCAGTGGTGTGGAGTGCCTGGGACCCACGTCTGAGCATCCCCAGCGCACTTATGGCGGAATTTGCAAACAAAACAGGTGATGGACCGAATGTGGATCAATGTCACACATTCACCTCAGTCCAAAGATCTGGGCCCAAATCCATCGTTTTTTTGCACTCCACATCACCCCGGGTTAGACAATGGCGATATGCAAATCAGCTCTGACCCTGTGTCCCATGGGAACAGTCCAGTCCGAACCACAAAAGCCATGTCCTTCCCAGAACGGAATCAAGCATCCGAGGACCGGACCGGTTTCGAGGTAACACCTCTCATCAGCCCGGCTAGCTTGACTCCAGTGGTGTGGAGTGCCTGGGACCCACGTCTGAGCATCCCCTGCGCACTTATGGCGGAATTTGCAAACAAAACAGGTGATGGACCGAATGTGGATCAATGTCACACATTCACCCCAGTCCAAAGATCTGGGCCCAAATCCATCGTTTTTTTGCACTCCACACCACCCCGGGTTAGACAATGGCGATATGCAAATCAGCTCTGACCCTGTGCCCCATGGGAACAGTCCAGTCCGAACTACAAAAGCCATGTCCTTCCCAGAACGGAATCAAGCATCCGAGGACCGGAACGGTTTCGAGGTAACACCTCTCATCAGCCCGGCTAGCTTGACTCCAGTGGTGTGGAGTGCCTGGGACCCACGTCTGAGCATCCCCAGCGCACTTATGGCGGAATTTGCAAACAAAACAGGTGATGGACCGAATGTGGATCAATGTCACACATTCACCCCAGTCCAAAGATCTGGGCCCAAATCCATCGTTTTTTTGCACTCCACACCACCCCGGGTTAGACAATGGCGATATGCAAATCAGCTCTGACCCTGTGCCCCATGGGAACAGTCCAGTCCGAACTACAAAAGCCATGTCCTTCCCAGAACGGAATCAAGCATCCGAGGACCGGACCGGTTTCGAGGTAACACCTCTCATCAGCCCGGCTAGCTTGACTCCAGTGGTGTGGAGTGCCTGGGACCCACGTCTGAGCATCCCCAGCGCACTTATGGCGGAATTTGCAAACAAAACAGGTGATGGACCGAATGTGGATCAATGTCACACATTCACCCCAGTCCAAAGATCTGGGCCCAAATCCATCGTTTTTTTGCACTCCACACCACCCCGGGTTAGACAATGGCGATATGCAAATCAGCTCTGACCCTGTGCCCCATGGGAACAGTCCAGTCCGAACTACAAAAGCCATGTCCTTCCCAGAACGGAATCAAGCATCCGAGGACCGGAACGGTTTCGAGGTAACACCTCTCATCAGCCCGGCTAGCTTGACTCCAGTGGTGTGGAGTGCCTGGGACCCACGTCTGAGCATCCCCAGCGCACTTATGGCGGAATTTGCAAACAAAACAGGTGATGGACCGAATGTGGATCAATGTCACACATTCACCCCAGTCCAAAGATCTGGGCCCAAATCCATCGTTTTTTTGCACTCCACACCACCCCGGGTTAGACAATGGCGATATGCAAATCAGCTCTGACCCTGTGCCCCATGGGAACAGTCCAGTCCGAACTACAAAAGCCATGTCCTTCCCAGAACGGAATCAAGCATCCGAGGACCGGACCGGTTTCGAGGTAACACCTCTCATCAGCCCGGCTAGCTTGACTCCAGTGGTGTGGAGTGCCTGGGACCCACGTCTGAGCATCCCCAGCGCACTTATGACGGAATTTGCAAACAAAACAGGTGATGGACCGAATGTGGATCAATGTCACACATTCACCCCAGGCCAAAGATCTGGGCCCAAATCCATCGTTTTTTTGCACTCCACACCACCCCGGGTTAGACAATGGCGATATGCAAATCAGCTCTGACCCTGTGCCCCATGGGAACAGTCCAGTCCGAACTACAAAAGCCATGTCCTTCCCAGAACGGAATCAAGCATCCGAGGACCGGACCGGTTTCGAGGTAACACCTCTCATCAGCCCGGCTAGCTTGACTCCAGTGGTGTGGAGTGCCTGGGACCCACGTCTGAGCATCCCCAGCGCACTTATGGCGGAATTTGCAAACAAAACAGGTGATGGACCGAATGTGGATCAATGTCACACATTCACCCCAGTCCAAAGATCTGGGCCCAAATCCATCGTTTTTTTGCACTCCACACCACCCCGGGTTAGACAATGGCGATATGCAAATCAGCTCGGACCCTGTGCCCCATGGGAACAGTCCAGTCCGAACTACAAAAGCCATGTCCTTCCCAGAACGGAATCAAGCATCCGAGGACCGGACCGGTTTCTAGGTAACACCTCTCATCAGCCCGGCTAGCTTGACTCCAGTGGTGTGGAGTGCCTGGGACCCACGTCTGAGCATCCCCAGCGCACTTATGGCGGAATTTGCAAACAAAACAGGTGATGGACCGAATGTGGATCAATGTCACACATTCACCCCAGTCCAAAGATCTGGGCCCAAATCCATCATTTTTTTGCACTCCACACCACCCCGGGTTAGACAATGGCGATATGCAAATCAGCTCTGACCCTGTGCCCCATGGGAACAGTCCAGTCCGAACTACAAAAGCCATGTCCTTCCCAGAACGGAATCAAGCATCCGAGGACCGGACCGGTTTCGAGGTAACACCTCTCATCAGCCCGGCTAGCTTGACTCCAGTGGTGTGGAGTGCCTGGGACCCACGTCTGAGCATCCCCAGCGCACTTATGGCGGAATTTGCAAACAAAACAGGTGATGGACCGAATGTGGATAAATGTCACACATTCACCCCAGTCCAAAGATCTGGGCCCAAATCCATCGTTTTTTTGCACTCCACACCACCCCGGGTTAGACAATGGCGATATGCAAATCAGCTCTGACCCTGTGCCCCATGGGAACAGTCCAGTCCGAACTACAAAAGCCATGTCCTTCCCAGAACGGAATCAAGCATCCGAGGACCGGACCGGTTTCGAGGTAACACCTCTCATCAGCCCGGCTAGCTTGACTCCAGTGGTGTGGATTGCCTGGGACCCACGTCTGAGCATCCCCAGCGCACTTATGGCGGAATTTGCAAACAAAACAGGTGATGGACCGAATGTGGATCAATGTCACACATTCACCCCAGTCCAAAGATCTGGGCCCAAATCCATCGTTTTTTTGCACTCCACACCACCCCGGGTTAGACAATGGCGATATGCAAATCAGCTCTGACCCTGTGCCCCATGGGAACAGTCCAGTCCGAACTACAAAAGCCATGTCCTTCCCAGAACGGAATCAAGCATCCGAGGACCGGACCGGTTTCGAGGTAACACCTCTCATCAGCCCGGCTAGCTTGACTCCAGTGGTGTGGAGTGCCTGGGACCCACGTCTGAGCATCCCCAGCGCACTTATGTCGGAATTTGCAAACAAAACAGGTGATGGACCGAATGTGGATCAATGTCACACATTCACCCCAGTCCAAAGATCTGGGCCCAAATCCATCGTTTTTTTGCACTCCACACCACCCCGGGTTAGACAATGGCGATATGCAAATCAGCTCTGACCCTGTGTCCCATGGGAACAGTCCAGTCCGAACTACAAAAGCCATGTCCTTCCCAGAACGGAATCAAGCATCCGAGGACCGGACCGGTTTCGAGGTAACACCTCTCATCAGCCCGGCTAGCTTGACTCCAGTGGTGTGGAGTGCCTGGGACCCACGTCTGAGCATCCCCAGCGCACTTATGGCGGAATTTGCAAACAAAACAGGTGATGGACCGAATGTGGATCAATGTCACACATTCACCTCAGTCCAAAGATCTGGGCCCAAATCCATCGTTTTTTTGCACTCCACATCACCCCGGGTTAGACAATGGCGATATGCAAATCAGCTCTGACCCTGTGTCCCATGGGAACAGTCCAGTCCGAACCACAAAAGCCATGTCCTTCCCAGAACGGAATCAAGCATCCGAGGACCGGACCGGTTTCGAGGTAACACCTCTCATCAGCCCGGCTAGCTTGACTCCAGTGGTGTGGAGTGCCTGGGACCCACGTCTGAGCATCCCCAGCGCACCTATGGCGGAATTTGCAAACAAAACAGGTGATGGACCGAATGTGGATCAATGTCACACATTCACCCCAGTCCAAAGATCTGGGCCCAAATCCATCGTTTTTTTGCACTCCACACCACCCCGGGTTAGACAATGGCGATATGCAAATCAGCTCTGACCCTGTGCCCCATGGGAACAGTCCAGTCCGAACTACAAAAGCCATGTCCTTCCCAGAACGGAATCAAGCATCCGAGGACCGGAACGGTTTCGAGGTAACACCTCTCATCAGCCCGGCTAGCTTGACTCCAGTGGTGTGGAGTGCCTGGGACCCACGTCTGAGCATCCCCAGCGCACTTATGGCGGAATTTGCAAACAAAACAGGTGATGGACCGAATGTGGATCAATGTCACACATTCACCCCAGTCCAAAGATCTGGGCCCAAATCCATCGTTTTTTTGCACTCCACACCACCCCGGGTTAGACAATGGCGATATGCAAATCAGCTCTGACCCTGTGCCCCATGGGAACAGTCCAGTCCGAACTACAAAAGCCATGTCCTTCCCAGAACGGAATCAAGCATCCGAGGACCGGACCGGTTTCGAGGTAACACCTCTCATCAGCCCGGCTAGCTTGACTCCAGTGGTGTGGAGTGCCTGGGACCCACGTCTGAGCATCCCCAGCGCACTTATGGCGGAATTTGCAAACAAAACAGGTGATGGACCGAATGTGGATCAATGTCACACATTCACCTCAGTCCAAAGATCTGGGCCCAAATCCATCGTTTTTTTGCACTCCACACCACCCCGGGTTAGACAATGGCGATATGCAAATCAGCTCTGACCCTGTGTCCCATGGGAACAGTCCAGTCCGAACCACAAAAGCCATGTCCTTCCCAGAACGGAATCAAGCATCCGAGGACCGGACCGGTTTCGAGGTAACACCTCTCATCAGCCCGGCTAGCTTGACTCCAGTGGTGTGGAGTGCCTGGGACCCACGTCTGAGCATCCCCAGCGCACTTATGGCGGAATTTGCAAACAAAACAGGTGATGGACCGAATGTGGATCAATGTCACACATTCACCCCAGTCCAAAGATCTGGGCCCAAATCCATCGTTTTTTTGCACTCCACACCACCCCGGGTTAGACAATGGCGATATGCAAATCAGCTCTGACCCTGTGCCCCATGGGAACAGTCCAGTCCGAACTACAAAAGCCATGTCCTTCCCAGAACGGAATCAAGCATCCGAGGACCGGAACGGTTTCGAGGTAACACCTCTCATCAGCCCGGCTAGCTTGACTCCAGTGGTGTGGAGTGCCTGGGACCCACGTCTGAGCATCCCCAGCGCACTTATGGCGGAATTTGCAAACAAAACAGGTGATGGACCGAATGTGGATCAATGTCACACATTCACCCCAGTCCAAAGATCTGGGCCCAAATCCATCGTTTTTTTGCACTCCACACCACCCCGGGTTAGACAATGGCGATATGCAAATCAGCTCTGACCCTGTGCCCCATGGGAACAGTCCAGTCCGAACTACAAAAGCCATGTCCTTCCCAGAACGGAATCAAGCATCCGAGGACCGGACCGGTTTCGAGGTAACACCTCTCATCAGCCCGGCTAGCTTGACTCCAGTGGTGTGGAGTGCCTGGGACCCACGTCTGAGCATCCCCAGCGCACTTATGGCGGAATTTGCAAACAAAACAGGTGATGGACCGAATGTGGATCAATGTCACACATTCACCCCAGGCCAAAGATCTGGGCCCAAATCCATCGTTTTTTTGCACTCCACACCACCCCGGGTTAGACAATGGCGATATGCAAATCAGCTCTGACCCTGTGCCCCATGGGAACAGTCCAGTCCGAACTACAAAAGCCATGTCCTTCCCAGAACGGAATCAAGCATCCGAGGACCGGACCGGTTTCGAGGTAACACCTCTCATCAGCCCGGCTAGCTTGACTCCAGTGGTGTGGAGTGCCTGGGACCCACGTCTGAGCATCCCCAGCGCACTTATGGCGGAATTTGCAAACAAAACAGGTGATGGACCGAATGTGGGTCAATGTCACACATTCACCCCAGTCCAAAGATCTGGGCCCAAATCCATCGTTTTTTTGCACTCCACACCACCCCGGGTTAGACAATGGCGATATGCAAATCAGCTCGGACCCTGTGCCCCATGGGAACAGTCCAGTCCGAACTACAAAAGCCATGTCCTTCCCAGAACGGAATCAAGCATCCGAGGACCGGACCGGTTTCTAGGTAACACCTCTCATCAGCCCAGCTAGCTTGACTCCAGTGGTGTGGAGTGCCTGGGACCCACGTCTGAGCATCCCCAGCGCACTTATGGCGGAATTTGCAAACAAAACAGGTGATGGACCGAATGTGGATCAATGTCACACATTCACCCCAGTCCAAAGATCTGGGCCCAAATCCATCATTTTTTTGCACTCCACACCACCCCGGGTTAGACAATGGCGATATGCAAATCAGCTCTGACCCTGTGCCCCATGGGAACAGTCCAGTCCGAACTACAAAAGCCATGTCCTTCCCAGAACGGAATCAAGCATCCGAGGACCGGACCGGTTTCGAGGTAACACCTCTCATCAGCCCGGCTAGCTTGACTCCAGTGGTGTGGAGTGCCTGGGACCCACGTCTGAGCATCCCCAGCGCACTTATGGCGGAATTTGCAAACAAAACAGGTGATGGACCGAATGTGGATAAATGTCACACATTCACCCCAGTCCAAAGATCTGGGCCCAAATCCATCGTTTTTTTGCACTCCACACCACCCCGGGTTAGACAATGGCGATATGCAAATCAGCTCTGACCCTGTGCCCCATGGGAACAGTCCAGTCCGAACTACAAAAGCCATGTCCTTCCCAGAACGGAATCAAGCATCCGAGGACCGGACTGGTTTCGAGGTAACACCTCTCATCAGCCCGGCTAGCTTGACTCCAGTGGTGTGGATTGCCTGGGACCCACGTCTGAGCATCCCCAGCGCACTTATGGCGGAATTTGCAAACAAAACAGGTGATGGACCGAATGTGGATCAATGTCACACATTCACCCCAGTCCAAAGATCTGGGCCCAAATCCATCGTTTTTTTGCACTCCACACCACCCCGGGTTAGACAATGGCGATATGCAAATCAGCTCTGACCCTGTGCCCCATGGGAACAGTCCAGTCCGAACTACAAAAGCCATGTCCTTCCCAGAACGGAATCAAGCATCCGAGGACCGGACCGGTTTCGAGGTAACACCTCTCATCAGCCCGGCTAGCTTGACTCCAGTGGTGTGGAGTGCCTGGGACCCACGTCTGAGCATCCCCAGCGCACTTATGTCGGAATTTGCAAACAAAACAGGTGATGGACCGAATGTGGATCAATGTCACACATTCACCCAAGTCCAAAGATCTGGGCCCAAATCCATCGTTTTTTTGCACTCCACACCACCCCGGGTTAGACAATGGCGATATGCAAATCAGCTCTGACCCTGTGTCCCATGGGAACAGTCCAGTCCGAACTACAAAAGCCATGTCCTTCCCAGAACGGAATCAAGCATCCGAGGACCGGACCGGTTTCGAGGTAACACCTCTCATCAGCCCGGCTAGCTTGACTCCAGTGGTGTGGAGTGCCTGGGACCCACGTCTGAGCATCCCCAGCGCACTTATGGCGGAATTTGCAAACAAAACAGGTGATGGACCGAATGTGGATCAATGTCACACATTCACCCCAGTCCAAAGATCTGGGCCCAAATCCATCGTTTTTTTGCACTCCACACCACCCCGGGTTAGACAATGGCGATATGCAAATCAGCTCTGACCCTGTGCCTCATGGGAACAGTCCAGTCTGAACTACAAAAGCCATGTCCTTCCCAGAACGGAATCAAGCATCCGAGGACCGGACCAGTTTCGAGGTAACACCTCTCATCAGCCCGGCTAGCTTGACTCCAGTGGTGTGGAGTGCCTGGGACCCACGTCTGAGCATCCCCAGCGCACTTATGGCGGAATTTGCAAACAAAACAGGTGATGGACCGAATGTGGATCAATGTCACACATTCACCCCAGTCCAAAGATCTGGGCCCAAATCCATCGTTTTTTTGCACTCCACACCACCCCGGGTTAGACAATGGCGATATGCAAATCAGCTCTGACCCTGTGCCCCATGGGAACAGTCCAGTCCGAACTACAAAAGCCATGTCCTTCCCAGAACGGAATCAAGCTTCCGAGGACCGGACCGGTTTCGAGATAACACCTCTCATCAGCCCGGCTAGCTTGACTCCAGTGGTGTGGAGTGCCTGGGACCCACGTCTGAGCATCCCCAGCGCACTTATGGCGGAATTTGCAAACAAAACAGGTGATGGACCGAATGTGGATCAATGTCACACATTCACCCCAGTCCAAAGATCTGGGCCCAAATCCATCGTTTTTTTGCACTCCACACCACCCCGGGTTAGACAATGGCGATATGCAAATCAGCTCTGACCCTGTGCCCCATGGGAACAGTCCAGTCCGAACTACAAAAGCCATGTCCTTCCCAGAACGGAATCAAGCATCCGAGGACCGGACCGGTTTCGAGGTAACACCTCTCCTCAGCCCGGCTAGCTTGACTCCAGTGGTGTGGAGTGCCTGGGACCCACGCCTGAGGATCCCCAGCGCACTTATGGCGGAATTTGCAAACAAAACAGGTGATGGACCGAATGTGGATCAATGTCACACATTCACCCCAGTCCAAAGATCTGGGCCCAAATCCATCGTTTTTTTGCACTCCACACCACCCAGGGTTAGACAATGGCGATATGCAAATCAGCTCTGACCCTGTGCCCCATGGGAACAGTCCAGTCCGAACTACAAAAGCCATGTCCTTCCCAGAACGGAATCAAGCATCCGAGGACCGGACCGGTTTCGAGGTAACACCTCTCATCAGCCCGGCTAGCTTGACTCCAGTGGTGTGGAGTGCCTGGGACCCACGTCTGAGCATCCCCAGCGAACTTATGGCGGAATTTGCAAACAAAACAGGTGATGGACCGAATGTGAATCAATGTCACACATTCACCCCAGTCCAAAGATCTGGGCCCAAATCCATCGTTTTTTTGCACTCCACACCACCCCGGGTTAGACAATGGCGATATGCAAATCAGCTCTGACCCTGTGCCCCATGGGAACAGTCCAGTCCAAACTACAAAAGCCATGTCCTTCCCAGAACGGAATCAAGCATCCGAGGACCGGACCGGTTTCGAGGTAACACCTCTCATCAGCCCGGCTAGCTTGACTCCAGTGGTGTGGAGTGCCTGGGACCCACGTCTGAGCATCCCCAGCGCACTTATGGCGGAATTTGCAAACAAAACAGGTGATGGACCGAATGTGGATCAATGTCACACATTCACCCCAGTCCAAAGATCTGGGCCCAAATCCATCGTTTTTTTGCACTCCACACCACCCCGGGTTAGACAATGGCGATATGCAAATCAGCTCTGACCCTGTGCCCCATGGGAACAGTCCAGTCCGAACTACAAAAGCCATGTCCTTCCCAGAACGGAATCAAGCATCCGAGGACCGGACCGGTTTCGAGGTAACACCTCTCATCAGCCCGGCTAGCTTAACTCCAGTGGTGTGGAGTGCCTGGGACCCACGTCTGAGCATCCCCAGCGCACTTATGGCGGAATTTGCAAACAAAACAGATGATGGACCGAATGTGGATCAATGTCACACATTCACCCCAGTCCAAAGGTCTGGGCTCAAATCCATCGTTTTTTTGCACTCCACACCACCCCGGGTTAGACAATGGCGATATGCAAATCAGCTCTGACCCTGTGCCCCATGGGAACAGTCCAGTCCGAACTACAAAAGCCATGTCCTTCCCAGAACGGAATCAAGCATCCGAGGACCGGACCGGTTTCGAGGTAACACCTCTCATCAGCCAGGCTAGCTTGACTCCAGTGGTGTGGAGTGCCTGGGACCCACGTCTGAGCATCCCCAGCGCACTTATGGCGGAATTTGCAAACAAAACAGGTGATGGACCGAATGTGGATCAATGTCACACATTCACCCCAGTCCAAAGATCTGGGCCCAAATCCATCGTTTTTTTGCACTCCACACCACCCCGGGTTAGACAATGGCGATATGCAAATCAGCTCTGACCCTGTGCCCCATGGGAACAGTCCAGTCCGAACTACAAAAGCCATGTCCTTCCCAGAACGGAATCAAGCATCCGAGGACCGGACCGGTTTCGAGGTAACACCTCTCATCAGCCCGGCTAGCTTGACTCCAGTGGTGTGGAGTGCCTGGGACCCACGTCTGAGCATCCCCAGCGCACTTATGGCGGAATTTGCAAACAAAACAGGTGATGGACCGAATGTGGATCAATGTCACACATTCACCCCAGTCCAAAGATCTGGGCCCAAATCCATCGTTTTTTTGCACTCCACACCACCCCGGGTTAGACAATGGCGATATGCAAATCAGCTCTGACCCTGTGCCCCATGGGAACACTCCAGTCCGAACTACAAAAGCCATGTCCTTCCCAGAACGGAATCAAGCATCTGAGGACCGGACCGGTTTCGAGGTAACACCTCTCATCAGCCCGGCTAGCTTGACTCCAGTGGTGTGGAGTGCCTGGGACCCACGTCTGAGCATCCCCAGCGCACTTATGGCGGAATTTGCAAACAAAACAGGTGATGGACCGAATGTGGATCAATGTCACACATTCACCCCAGTCCAAAGATCTGGGCCCAAATCCATCGTTTTTTTGCACTCCACACCACCCCGGGTTAGACAATGGCGATATGCAAATCAGCTCTGACCCTGTGCCCCATGGGAACAGTCCAGTCCGAACTACAAAAGCCATGTCCTTCCCAGAACGGAATCAAGCATCCGAGGACCGGAACGGTTTCGAGGTAACACCTCTCATCAGCCCGGCTAGCTTGACTCCAGTGGTGTGGAGTGCCTGGGACCCACGTCTGAGCATCCCCAGCGCACTTATGGCGGAATTTGCAAACAAAACAGGTGATGGACCGAATGTGGATCAATGTCACACATTCACCCCAGTCCAAAGATCTGGGCCCAAATCCATCGTTTTTTTGCACTCCACACCACCCCGGGTTAGACAATGGCGATATGCAAATCAGCTCTGACCCTGTGCCCCATGGGAACAGTCCAGTCCGAACTACAAAAGCCATGTCCTTCCCAGAACGGAATCAAGCATCCGAGGACCGGACCGGTTTCGAGGTAACACCTCTCATCAGCCCGGCTAGCTTGACTCCAGTGGTGTGGAGTGCCTGGGACCCACGTCTGAGCATCCCCAGCGCACTTATGGCGGAATTTGCAAACAAAACAGGTGATGGACCGAATGTGGATCAATGTCACACATTCACCCCAGTCCAAAGATCTGGGCCCAAATCCATCGTTTTTTTGCACTCCACACCACCCCGGGTTAGACAATGGCGATATGCAAATCAGCTCTGACCCTGTGCCCCATGGGAACAGTCCAGTCCGAACTACAAAAGCCATGTCCTTCCCAGAACGGAATCAAGCATCCGAGGACCGGACCGGTTTCGAGGTAACACCTCTCATCAGCCCGGCTAGCTTAACTCCAGTGGTGTGGAGTGCCTGGGACCCACGTCTGAGCATCCCCAGCGCACTTATGGCGGAATTTGCAAACAAAACAGATGATGGACCGAATGTGGATCAATGTCACACATTCACCCCAGTCCAAAGGTCTGGGCTCAAATCCATCGTTTTTTTGCACTCCACACCACCCCGGGTTAGACAATGGCGATATGCAAATCAGCTCTGACCCTGTGCCCCATGGGAACAGTCCAGTCCGAACTACAAAAGCCATGTCCTTCCCAGAACGGAATCAAGCATCCGAGGACCGGACCGGTTTCGAGGTAACACCTCTCATCAGCCAGGCTAGCTTGACTCCAGTGGTGTGGAGTGCCTGGGACCCACGTCTGAGCATCCCCAGCGCACTTATGGCGGAATTTGCAAACAAAACAGGTGATGGGCCGAATGTGGATCAATGTCACACATTCACCCCAGTCCAAAGATCTGGGCCCAAATCCATCGTTTTTTTGCACTCCACACCACCCCGGGTTAGACAATGGCGATATGCAAATCAGCTCTGACCCTGTGCCCCATGGGAACAGTCCAGTCCGAACTACAAAAGCCATGTCCTTCCCAGAACGGAATCAAGCATCCGAGGACCGGACCGGTTTCGAGGTAACACCTCTCATCAGCCCGGCTAGCTTGACTCCAGTGGTGTGGAGTGCCTGGGACCCACGTCTGAGCATCCCCAGCGCACTTATGGCGGAATTTGCAAACAAAACAGGTGATGGACCGAATGTGGATCAATGTCACACATTCACCCCAGTCCAAAGATCTGGGCCCAAATCCATCGTTTTTTTGCACTCCACACCACCCCGGGTTAGACAATGGCGATATGCAAATCAGCTCTGACCCTGTGCCCCATGGGAACACTCCAGTCCGAACTACAAAAGCCATGTCCTTCCCAGAACGGAATCAAGCATCTGAGGACCGGACCGGTTTCGAGGTAACACCTCTCATCAGCCCGGCTAGCTTGACTCCAGTGGTGTGGAGTGCCTGGGACCCACGTCTGAGCATCCCCAGCGCACTTATGGCGGAATTTGCAAACAAAACAGGTGATGGACCGAATGTGGATCAATGTCACACATTCACCCCAGTCCAAAGATCTGGGCCCAAATCCATCGTTTTTTTGCACTCCACACCACCCCGGGTTAGACAATGGCGATATGCAAATCAGCTCTGACCCTGTGCCCCATGGGAACAGTCCAGTCCGAACTACAAAAGCCATGTCCTTCCCAGAACGGAATCAAGCATCCGAGGACCGGACCGGTTTCGAGGTAACACCTCTCATCAGCCCGGCTAGCTTGACTCCAGTGGTGTGGAGTGCCTGGGACCGACGTCTGAGCATCCCCAGCGCACCTTTGGCGGAATTTGCAAACAAAACAGGTGATGGACCGAATGTGGATCAATGTCACACATTCACCCCAGTCCAAAGATCTGGGCCCAAATCCATCGTTTTTTTGCACTCCACACCACCCCGGGTTAGACAATGGCGATATGCAAATCAGCTCTGACCCTGTGCCCCATGGGAACAGTCCAGTCCGAACTACAAAAGCCATGTCCTTCCCAGAACGGAATCAAGCATCCGAGGACCGGACCGGTTTCGAGGTAACACCTCTCATCAGCCCGGCTAGCTTGACTCCAGTGGTGTGGAGTGCCTGGGACCCACGTCTGAGCATCCCCAGCGCACTTATGGCGGAATTTGCAAACAAAACAGGTGATGGACCGAATGTGGATCAATGTCACACATTCACCTCAGTCCAAAGATCTGGGCCCAAATCCATCGTTTTTTTGCACTCCACACCACCCCGGGTTAGACAATGGCGATATGCAAATCAGCTCTGACCCTGTGTCCCATGGGAACAGTCCAGTCCGAACTACAAAAGCCATGTCCTTCCCAGAACGGAATCAAGCATCCGAGGACCGGACCGGTTTCGAGGTAACACCTCTCATCAGCCCGGCTAGCTTGACTCCAGTGGTGTGGAGTGCCTGGGACCCACGTCTGAGCATCCCCAGCGCACTTATGGCGGAATTTGCAAACAAAACAGGTGATGGACCGAATGTGGATCAATGTCACACATTCACCCCAGTCCAAATATCTGGGCCCAAATCCATCGTTTTTTTGCACTCCACACCACCCCGGGTTAGACAATGGCGATATGCAAATCAGCTCTGACCCTGTGCCCCATGGGAACAGTCCAGTCCGAACTACAAAAGCCATGTCCTTCCCAGAACGGAATCAAGCATCCGAGGACCGGAACGGTTTCGAGGTAACACCTCTCATCAGCCCGGCTAGCTTGACTCCAGTGGTGTGGAGTGCCTGGGACCCACGTCTGAGCATCCCCAGCGCACTTATGGCGGAATTTGCAAACAAAACAGGTGATGGACCGAATGTGGATCAATGTCACACATTCACCCCAGTCCAAAGATCTGGGCCCAAATCCATCGTTTTTTTGCACTCCACACCACCCCGGGTTAGACAATGGCGATATGCAAATCAGCTCTGACCCTGTGCCCCATGGGAACAGTCCAGTCCGAACTACAAAAGCCATGTCCTTCCCAGAACGGAATCAAGCATCCGAGGACCGGACCGGTTTCGAGGTAACACCTCTCATCAGCCCGGCTAGCTTGACTCCAGTGGTGTGGAGTGCCTGGGACCCACGTCTGAGCATCCCCAGCGCACTTATGGCGGAATTTGCAAACAAAACAGGTGATGGACCGAATGTGGATCAATGTCACACATTCACCCCAGTCCAAAGATCTGGGCCCAAATCCATCGTTTTTTTGCACTCCACACCACCCCGGGTTAGACAATGGCGATATGCAAATCAGCTCTGACCCTGTGCCCCATGGGAACAGTCCAGTCCGAACTACAAAAGCCATGTCCTTCCCAGAACGGAATCAAGCATCCGAGGACCGGACCGGTTTCGAGGTAACACCTCTCATCAGCCCGGCTAGCTTGACTCCAGTGGTGTGGAGTGCCTGGGACCCACGTCTGAGCATCCCCAGCGCACTTATGGCGGAATTTGCAAACAAAACAGATGATGGACCGAATGTGGATCAATGTCACACATTCACCCCAGTCCAAAGGTCTGGGCTCAAATCCATCGTTTTTTTGCACTCCACACCACCCCGGGTTAGACAATGGCGATATGCAAATCAGCTCTGACCCTGTGCCCCATGGGAACAGTCCAGTCCGAACTACAAAAGCCATGTCCTTCCCAGAACGGAATCAAGCATCCGAGGACCGGACCGGTTTCGAGGTAACACCTCTCATCAGCCAGGCTAGCTTGACTCCAGTGGTGTGGAGTGCCTGGGACCCAGGTCTGAGCATCCCCAGCGCACTTATGGCGGAATTTGCAAACAAAACAGGTGATGGACCGAATGTGGATCAATGTCACACATTCACCCCAGTCCAAAGATCTGGGCCCAAATCCATCGTTTTTTTGCACTCCACACCACCCCGGGTTAGACAATGGCGATATGCAAATCAGCTCTGACCCTGTGCCCCATGGGAACAGTCCAGTCCGAACTACAAAAGCCATGTCCTTCCCAGAACGGAATCAAGCATCCGAGGACCGGACCGGTTTCGAGGTAACACCTCTCATCAGCCCGGCTAGCTTGACTCCAGTGGTGTGGAGTGCCTGGGACCCACGTCTGAGCATCCCCAGCGCACTTATGGCGGAATTTGCAAACAAAACAGGTGATGGACCGAATGTGGATCAATGTCACACATTCACCTCAGTCCAAAGATCTGGGCCCAAATCCATCGTTTTTTTGCACTCCACACCACCCCGGGTTAGACAATGGCGATATGCAAATCAGCTCTGACCCTGTGTCCCATGGGAACAGTCCAGTCCGAACCACAAAAGCCATGTCCTTCCCAGAACGGAATCAAGCATCCGAGGACCGGACCGGTTTCGAGGTAACACCTCTCATCAGCCCGGCTAGCTTGACTCCAGTGGTGTGGAGTGCCTGGGACCCACGTCTGAGCATCCCCAGCGCACTTATGGCGGAATTTGCAAACAAAACAGGTGATGGACCGAATGTGGATCAATGTCACACATTCACCCCAGTCCAAATATCTGGGCCCAAATCCATCGTTTTTTTGCACTCCACACCACCCCGGGTTAGACAATGGCGATATGCAAATCAGCTCTGACCCTGTGCCCCATGGGAACAGTCCAGTCCGAACTACAAAAGCCATGTCCTTCCCAGAACGGAATCAAGCATCCGAGGACCGGAACGGTTTCGAGGTAACACCTCTCATCAGCCCGGCTAGCTTGACTCCAGTGGTGTGGAGTGCCTGGGACCCACGTCTGAGCATCCCCAGCGCACTTATGGCGGAATTTGCAAACAAAACAGGTGATGGACCGAATGTGGATCAATGTCACACATTCACCCCAGTCCAAAGATCTGGGCCCAAATCCATCTTTTTTTGCACTCCACACCACCCCAGGTTAGACAATGGCGATATGCAAATCAGCTCTGACCCTGTGCCCCATGGGAACAGTCCAGTCCGAACTACAAAAGCCATGTCCTTCCCAGAACGGAATCAAGCATCCGAGGACCGGACCGGTTTCGAGGTAACACCTCTCATCAGCCCGGCTAGCTTGACTCCAGTGGTGTGGAGTGCCTGGGACCCACGTCTGAGCATCCCCAGCGCACTTATGGCGGAATTTGCAAACAAAACAGGTGATGGACCGAATGTGGATCAATGTCACACATTCACCCCAGTCCAAAGATCTGGGCCCAAATCCATCGTTTTTTTGCACTCCACACCACCCCGGGTTAGACAATGGCGATATGCAAATCAGCTCTGACCCTGTGCCCCATGGGAACAGTCCAGTCCGAACTACAAAAGCCATGTCCTTCCCAGAACGGAATCAAGCATCCGAGGACCGGACCGGTTTCGAGGTAACACCTCTCATCAGCCCGGCTAGCTTGACTCCAGTGGTGTGGAGTGCCTGGGACCCACATCTGAGCATCCCCAGCGCACTTATGGCGGAATTTGCAAACAAAACAGGTGATGGACCGAATGTGGATCAATGTCACACATTCACCTCAGTCCAAAGATCTGGGCCCAAATCCATCGTTTTTTTGCACTCCACACCACCCCGGGTTAGACAATGGCGATATGCAAATCAGCTCTGACCCTGTGCCCCATGGGAACAGTCCAGTCCGAACTACAAAAGCCATGTCCTTCCCAGAACGGAATCAAGCATCCGAGGACCGGAACGGTTTCGAGGTAACACCTCTCATCAGCCCGGCTAGCTTGACTCCAGTGGTGTGGAGTGCCTGGGACCCACGTCTGAGCATCCCCAGCGCACTTATGGCGGAATTTGCAAACAAAACAGGTGATGGACCGAATGTGGATCAATGTCACACATTCACCCCAGTCCAAAGATCTGGGCCCAAATCCATCGTTTTTTTGCACTCCACACCACCCCGGGTTAGACAATGGCGATATGCAAATCAGCTCTGACCCTGTGCCCCATGGGAACAGTCCAGTCCGAACTACAAAAGCCATGTCCTTCCCAGAACGGAATCAAGCATCCGAGGACCGGACCGGTTTCGAGGTAACACCTCTCATCAGCCCGGCTAGCTTGACTCCAGTGGTGTGGAGTGCCTGGGACCCACGTCTGAGCATCCCCAGCGCACTTATGGCGGAATTTGCAAACAAAACAGGTGATGGACCGAATGTGGATCAATGTCACACATTCACCCCAGTCCAAAGATCTGGGCCCAAATCCATCGTTTTTTTGCACTCCACACCACCCCGGGTTAGACAATGGCGATATGCAAATCAGCTCTGACCCTGTGCCCCATGGGAACAGTCCAGTCCGAACTACAAAAGCCATGTCCTTCCCAGAACGGAATCAAGCATCCGAGGACCGGACCGGTTTCGAGGTAACACCTCTCATCAGCCCGGCTAGCTTGACTCCAGTGGTGTGGAGTGCCTGGGACCCACGTCTGAGCATCCCCAGCGCACTTATGGCGGAATTTGCAAACAAAACAGGTGATGGACCGAATGTGGATCAATGTCACACATTCACCCCAGTCCAAAGATCTGGGCCCAAATCCATCGTTTTTTTGCACTCCACACCACCCCGGGTTAGACAATGGCGATATGCAAATCAGCTCTGACCCTGTGCCCCATGGGAACAGTCCAGTCCGAACTACAAAAGCCATGTCCTTCCCAGAACGGAATCAAGCATCCGAGGACCGGACCGGTTTCGAGGTTTTGTTTGCAATTCCGCCCTAAGTGCGCTGGGGATGCTCAGACGTGGGTCCCAGGCACTCCACACCACTGGAGTCAAGCTAGCCGGGCTGATGAGAGGTGTTACCTCGAAACCGGTCCGGTCCTCGGATGCTTGATTCCATTCTGGGAAGGACATGGCTTTTGTAGTTCGGACTGGACTGTTCCCATGGGGCACAGGGTCAGAGCTGATTTGCATATCGCCATTGCCTAACCCAGGGTGGTGTGGAGTGCAAAAAAACGATGGATTTGGGCCCAGATCTTTGGACTGGGGTGAATGTGTGACATTGATCCACATTCGGTCCATCACTTGTTTTGTTTGCAATTCCGCCCTAAGTGCGCTGGGGATACTCAGACGTGGGTCCCAGGCACTCCACACCACTGGAGTCAAGCTAGCCCTGCTGATGAGAGGTGTTACCTCGAAACCGGTCCGGTCCTCGGATGCTTGATTCCGTTCTGGGAAGGACATGGCTTTTGTAGTTCGGACTGGACTGTTCCCATGGGGCACAGGGTCAGAGCTGATTTGCATATCGCCATTGCCTAACCCAGGGTGGTGTGGAGTGCAAAAAAACGATGGATTTGGGCCCAGATCTTTGGACTGGGGTGAATGTGTGACATTGATCCACATTCGGTCCATCACTTGTTTTGTTTGCAGTTCAGATTTTGAGGGCCTATGTTGCTTCAATTTATCAGATCATTCTAAATCCATTAGATCTCATCTTAATAAGTTACATGAGCTGACACAAGAAGTTAGGGAACATTTAGATGTAGGGTGGTTTGATTGGCTTTTCAGTTGGCTGCCAGATTTCCACTCTTTACGCCAGATATTGGGTGGCATTTTTCTAGTAATTAGTTTTTTTATTATTATTTGCTGTTGTATTCAATGCAAACCATCCTTTTTCCGGATGTTCCACCACTGAGTTATGGCTATATCCTTTAGTATTGTTTCCTATTATTCCTCAACTGATATACGTCCTGTTTGAGTTACCCTTTTTGTTTTATCTTTGACTTTCAATGCTAGTACATTTAGTCAGGAGTGGAATGTAGCGACAGGGTAATTTTAGTCTATTTTCAGACTGGTGGTGACTATAATTTACTACCATTTCAGTCCTAGTTGTATTTGCGTTCATTTGTAGGGCTTAACTATGTGCTTTGACAGGGTTTAGTGCCTTTTACCGTTTTCTCGGGCCTACAGGCCCGAAAGCTAGAGAGAAGCCATTTTGTGTTTCTGCCTCGACTGTCCGAGGCGCTTGCAAGGTAAAGGTAATGTTTAGAATTCATCCTGTTATTCGCTAGAGAGGAACCGGTCAAGACTGGCCCTTATCGAAGGAATGTGTTTGTCTCCCCGGCTCCAGACGCAATACACAGGTGGCCACTGCGGAGGGCGAGATGGGCCGGGGACTGGTACAGGAATTCGGTGGGAGTCGGCCTAATACCGGAATTTTCCATAGAGAAAGTGAGCTCTATATTATCAAGGAGCGAGTAGGGAAGAGAGAGAGAGCAACGTGTGGAGAAGACCGAAGAAGTTGGTCTGAAGGCTGGTGCATAGAGATTGATACCATCAGCTAACTGAAATCCTGAAGTGAAGAAGGAGGGTGATTGAAAGTCCCATAGTGACATCATACAGGAGTGGCAGAGACTAAGTCCAGAAGAGGGTTCGAGTATCCTGGAACCATGGCAGCGTAGATGAGGCATAGCGGTGCAGACGTGTATTCGTGAGCCATAGAGGGAGAGCAGAGTCCCAAGCGCATAGAAGAGAACGAGAGAGAGAGGGATCAGCTCCGCTGCTGAGATGGAAAGACACACGTCTAAGGTGAGGCGTTCTGAGCTTAGTGTAGTATGCATTTAACTATTCATCTTTATTCCCCTTTTAGGTTATAGGGAGCGACTAACTTAGTTCATTTGTCTTTAGCTCATTCTGTCATGTTTGATTATAGAATAAAGATCTAATGACCAATATCTTTGAATGTTGTTTTCATGAATGAGATTAACCTTTCCTTTTAACCAGGTGCTGACATACAGAAGGATGGGATATGCCCTTCTGCAAAGGTAACTGGTGATTGGGGGAGAGTGTGAACTTCATTTGGGAAATAACTCTTAAAGGTGAATCCCTACTAGTTATCCCCATTAGTGTAGATCGTCGGGTGACGTTAAAGATATCGTCGGGTGACGTTAAAGATATCGTCGGGTGACGTTAAAGATATCGTCGGGTGACATTAAAGAGATCGTTGGGTGACGTTTAAGATATCGTCGGGTGACGTTAAAGAGATCGTCGGGTGACGTTAAAGATACACAGCCAGATTCATGAAGCCAAATTGCGATCGCAATAGCTGCGAAAAAGCTATTGCGATCGCAATTTGAAGATAAGGTATTAAAGAACAAAATTTGCGAGTTCGCTAACATAGAATTGCGATATCGCAATCGAATTCGCAGAATCCTGGTAGGAGCCCATTAGCGATTCTGTAAATGCAAGAAACCACGGATTCTGCGAATAAATCTGCGATATCGCAAATAAATCCCAATCGCTATTCAAGAAATATCGCAATTTGCGATTAACCCGAAAATCGACATTGATCTTTGCCCGACAAATACTGGCTGTCATTGGATACTTCTGGTAAGTGCAAGTTTTTCAACATTTACTAGTCCGTTTTGAAAGTTATTGTTGGAAAATATGACTGGTTGTAATAGTTTAAACTGCCTACATTTAAAAAATAATAATTTAAAGGTTAATATTTTTAAATAGTTTTGTAATGTGTCTAGAGTAGACATCTGTACCATAAAATGTAAACTCTCCATACTAAAAACTCTTATCTCTATAATTTTTTTAATAGATTTTGAAACCTTTAACCAAGACAATAATCGTTCATGAGTCACTGAGTAACAAAATTCAGACCTATCAAGAGTTTTTATTAAATTGAAGGTAACTTTTCCCTAAAAAAATCTCTGTTATCGGTTTATTATTTCTTATATTGCATAAATATAAAATTGTCAATATGATTTCTCTTTATGAAATTTTAAACAAGCAAAATATTTAATATAACCATTCATATGTCTCTAAACGGTTTTCCTACAGCAATTGAAGCTTCCCAACTTTACCAATGGCAGTTAGTCGTAGAATGTAAACAAAAGCAACAGGACAGCTACAATTGTGGTGTGTTTTGCATGCTGGTAATGATACTTCCATTATGGTTTTTTTAAATCTTATTTTCCTAAAGATTCATTACTATAGCCTTATAGCACGCCGTAGAGGGCTATACCGGCTATTAAAGGCCGGCTCGGGCCGTTAACAAGGGAGAGGGACTTTAATTGCCGGTATAGCCCAGTTACGGAGGGCTATAAGGCTATTAGAACATTCTGCCACTAGAGGGCAGAATGCTCTAACAAAAAAGAACAAAGCATTATGGGAGCGTGAGGGGATTGGAATCCCATCAGGCTCCTTGAAGCCTTTTTTTACAGCTGGAGCTGTGAACAAAGAAACATTGGAATGTTGGAGCTCCAGCCTTATACCGGCCATTATGAGCCAGGAGCAACTCCATTGTTTTCAATGGAGCTCCCAACATTCCAATGTTCTAATTTATCTTAATAGCTTACTTCTTTACAATACTCGTAAATAGCAAAGAGTGTTTTTTAGGATGACATTTGTGAATGTCTACCGAACTAATCTATAGTGCCCATCGGACGCATATTGCTATTCGCATATGATTTTGTCTGACCACTACATTGGTCCTAACGCGGTTGCTCTGAAACCTATGATTGCTTTTCAACCCGAATCCTATTGCGAACAATTGCTATTCTTATTTTCATTATGTTTGTGAATTTTCAATTATGTTCGTTGTCTAGCCATTTCAATTTATTTGGAACAGTTGTGACTGTCTCATTTCCTTGATGTGAAAACACTTGGAAACGTACAATATATTGCAAATTAAGTTTTCAATGGTTAGCATTGCTATTATGATGTGCTAATGTGCATCTTTTTTACATTTAGAGTCTGTAGGAAAAGTATTGTGGTGTCTGCAACCAAAAAGCTTCAGCAATTTATACGGAAAACTTTATGGTAAGGGTCTTTTCTGAGTTGCGTCCACCATGTTGGTTCGCTGGCTATGCACCCTTCCTAGTCATAGACTCAACACCACTTTGCCACTGACTGAGGACAGTTCACTATGTTTACTATGTAAATAAATGTAAGTTAGCATAACAAAAAGCTATTGACCTTTATACAATTCAAATAGAATAACAAATTAATTTTCACTTTCTTCCCAACAGGCTCAATGTTTAGAATGCTGCTGATGAATCCACTTTGAATGTATCAAAACGAATGCAAGATCTTAGTTACCTTTATCAGCTTACAAATGTAACAAATGTATGTATTAAGAAAGTAAAGCTGTGATCGCATGCCAGCTGTAAAATTACATGTTCTGCATTCTCCTGCCATCTAGTGATGTGTCCGGATTATCATAAGTAGTATTTCTTTGAAGAAGTCTTTCAAGTTGCGAGTAAGGTCACTCCTCCTCTTCTTTTTTATTCTGTTTGGGCATCGACTCCATTGTTTCTATTCACACACAAGTTTGATAAAGTATGTGTAAGATAGAGTTGTCAATGTGTATTTGAAATAAATAACATGAAACAACCACAGGTGTTGGCGGGGTAGGCAGGAGGACACATGTTAATCAATAGCTCAACATTCCAAGAATAGATGCTGACACTGATAATGTCCCAGATATTGACACTATTTCCAGTTTCTTACGTAAGTCAACCGTCCGAAGCAGACATTTTAAGAAGTTTGCAAAAACCGAGCTGAACAACTACTAAATTGTTGTACTTCTTCAATTTGATCAAATTTGATTTTCAAAAATTCAATACCATCTCTATTTAGATAATTAACAAAATCAACTACTTTACCCATTGCTCCATTTACTAAACCTTTTTCCACATTCAAATTATGTCGTAAAATTACCCGACAGTTTATACATGCATATTTTTCTAAACCAGCAGTTTTAGAAATCAATTTCTCTAAAGAATCCAATTTCCGCTTCAACTTTTCTGTCAAAATAATAGTGCTTCCTACATGCTCTATTTTATCAATAGCTTCCAATTTTATAATTTCTTCATTTTCCAACTTTAAAATTTCTTCATTGAATATAGAACATTCATGCAGTGTTGGCATTATAGATTTGTTTTCTGCAATTCTCATATATATTTTCTCAGGAACGATATTTTCATTTGGAAACAAATTGGAAAGTAATCATCTCTGTAAAGCTTCTTTGCCATGTTCAGTCACTTTTCCAATTCTTATATCTTGAAAAATAGTTCCATAATCAGCATCATTTGCTTGTCGCATATTTGTAATAAGTTCCTTATATACAAAATATGACCAAATGTTAACATTTCCAATGCTACCCAAACACTTTCTGGTATCTTCATGCGCAAGTCTTTTAAATACTGGTTGTCCTTTTACATGAGTAAGTTGTAGTAGATCTCCAAATCTAGAAGAATCATTTCGGTGAGACTAGATCTTGCTGCAACACGAAATTGAGTACTTAAATCTGTACAAGAAATTGAACATTTAGCTGAAAACAGCCAGAAAGTACAGATACTGTGAAAACAAATACTTTGGATGCATATTATCGAAATAGAAGTCATCATCTTGAGAACATTTGTCTCTAAAAAGTGCTGCAAAACTATACTTTTAAACAGAATATTACAGAAACCATCAATAATGGTATATATGCTGTGATTGGTTCTGAAGGATGTTTCTTTATTTTTTTTTGTTGAAAGTTTTATAGATCGCGAACAAAATCCTTGCGGATATCAGAGCGCTTTACACACATAGAGGTTATACAAACAATTAGATATCTTTCTAATAAAGATTAAGGAACTCTTGGGCATATTTACCAATATGTCAGGTAGGTAAAATAAAGAAAAGGACATTTGATTAATCACCGAAAACTGAGTTGCGATACTCCTGACAAAAGGGAATTTTACTATTTAGCTATTTTGCAACTCTTCAAGCCATGGCGTTCGGAATAGGAATTACTTGGAGATTTTCAGAGCTACGAAGATTCGTTCAACGCAACTAAAGTTACTATAGAATGTCCTGTTTTTCCTAATTATTTGGAACTGCCAGCATAGTAAAACATGTGAAGACTCTTCATCCCCACAATTATGCGAGAGCTGCATACGACAGGCTGCGGGAAGACCCTCCACCCGCTGTAGCCAGCACTTCCACAGCACCATCAACTCCGCATCCGGACATCCGTCCCGATTTTCCAGACCTTATTATTTCATGCAATAATAATTTTTTGATAACTACTTTCCCGACAAGGCAGTGGATAATTTGCACGTCTGCTGCCTTCGATAGATGTGCTTGCCAAATCCTATTCTAATTCCAATTACAGGCCCTCAATAGAGCCCAGTATAATAATTAGTCAACACCTTGGGCATGGTTCACTTCTGCAAAGAGAAGAGACTGCGCCGCAGCGAAGGTCCGCACCCTGCCACGTGGCTGCCGCCATGACTGGGTGCTTCTTCAAAACAGTTCGATTGCGAACTCACCGCCACACCACCGCAGACTTATATCTGTACTGACTAGTGCCTTCGATCTCCAAGGCGGACAGCAGGGTTCACAACTTGAATTCAGCTTTGGACCTAAATTTGCCTTCAGTATCTGTGCTGAGAACTGCCTTCAATCTATTCAGCAGTCAGTAGAGTTGACAACTAAATACCAGGAGCGCCAGCACTACAGAAAACATTGAATTCAGTCTTGATTTATTAAAAACATAGACAATTGCACAATGTACTCAGATTTTCTTAAAGTTTCAACAGTAGGAAATTCAGCCTTTATTTATTTAATGCAGAGACAATTCTACTATATGTCTTCACATTTTGTTTAAATAAGTGAAAAAAAAGCATTTGTCTATGTCTGTATCAACAACTGCCTTCAATCTACACTGCGGACAGCAGGGTTCACAACTTGAATTCAGCTTTCTATCTACACTACGAACAGCATTCAAGTTAGCCTTGATTTATGTAAGGCAGAGACAATTTTGTTAATGGATGCCACAAAAAACGTTCCTCAATGTCTGTACTACGTACTGCCTTCAAATGTACACTGCGATCAACAGAGTTTACCACTTGATACCAGGTGCGCATCAGCACTAGAGACAACATTGAATTCAGTCTTGATTTATTTAAGGTAGACACAATTGGACACGACTTGATTTATGTAAGGCAGAGACAATTTTGTTAATGGATGCACGAAAAATGTTCCTCACTGTCTGTACTAAGTACTGCCTTCGAATGCACACTGCGATCAACAGAGTTTACTACTTGGTACCAGGAGCGCATCAGCACTACGGACAACATTGAATTCAGACTCGCTTTATTTAAGGCAGAGACAATTGTACGTGTCCTCAGATTTTGTTAACTGTGACAAAAAAGCATCCATTGATGTTTGTGTTGAGTAGTGTTTTCGATCTACACTGCGGACAGCAGGGTTCACAACTTGAATTCAGCTTTCCATCTACACTACGGACAGCATTCAAGTTAGCCTTGATTTATGTAAGGCAGAGACAATTTAGTTAACGGATGCCACAAAAACGTTCCTCAATGTCTGTACTAAGTACTGCCTTCAAATGTACACTGCAATCAACAGAGTTTACCACTTGATACCAGGAGGGCATCAACACTACAGACAACATTGAATTCCATCTTGATTTATTTAAGGCAGAGACAATGGGACACAACTTGATTTATGTAAGGCAGAGACAATTTTGTTAATGGATGCCACAAAAAATGTTCCTCAATGTCTGTACTAAGTACTGCCTTCAAATGTACACTGCGATCAACAGAGTTTACTACTTGGTACCAGGAGCGCATCAGCACTACAGATACCATTGAATTCAGTCTCGATTTATTTAAGGCAGAGACAATTGTACTGTGTCCTCAGATTTCGTTAACTGTGACAAAAAAGCATTCATTGATGTTTTTGTCGATTAGTGCCTTCGATCTACACTGCGAACAGCAGGGTTCACAACTTGAGTTCAGCTTTGGATCTAAATGTGTCTTCAGTATCTGTGCTGAGAACTGCCTTCAATCTATTCTGCGGTCAGTAGAGTTCACAACTAGATACCAGAAGCGCCAGCACTACAGAAAACATTGAATTCAGTTTTGATTTATTTAAAATCAGAGACAATTGCACTATGTCCTCAGATTTTCTTAAAGTTTGAATAGTAGGAAATTCAGCCTTCATTTATTTAATGCAGAGACAATTCTACTATATGTCTTCACATTTTCTTTAAATAAGTGACAAAAAGCATTCGTCTATGTCTGTGTCAACAACTGCCTTCAATCTACACCGCGAACAGCAGATTCACAACTTGAATTAAGCTTTCCATCTACACTATGGACAGCATTCAAGTTATTGGTCAACAAAGAGAGAGATAGGGTTATAGGGCACTCTTAGACCCCAGTCAATTATCAAATAAACAAAGGAAGAGTGTCCCTCAGAGAAGCGTTATAGCACGTAGGATAAGAGGCCAGGTGGAAGTGGTCCAAAAGGTGGACCAATTTCATGAAAAAATACAAGTTTTTTTCAGGAAACCCTCACTCACCCTAGTGGTGACATGCTTCATCATCGGGTCCACCGGGAGAGATCGAATACCTCCCCGGTGTGCTGCGATGCCAGGAGACTGCGGAGCAGGTTTTTGTGAAGGAGAGATGTGAAAAAAGTGAGGTTTAAAAATGCCAAAAGTTGTACCAAAAAATAATTTATTAGCTGGTCAACTTGACATAATAAAAACTAACTATGTGAAGGGAGAATTAGCCAAATAAATTATACTGGTGTCTCCCTATTACAGTTAGCCTTCATTAATGTAAGGCAGAGACAATTTTGTGAATGGATGCCGCAAAAAACGTTCCTAAATGTCTGTACTAGGTACTGCCTTCAAATGTACACTGCGATCAACAGTGTTTACCACTTGATACCAGGAGCGTATCAACACTACAGACAACATTGAATTCAGTGTTGATTTATTTAACACCTTGGCTGCTAAGGGGTTTTCCCGCTGTGCGCTGGAAAGTGATATATACCATTGTTCATGACAAGGTCAACTCGTCATAAGCACAGGGCAGGTAAAACCCATGACGAGTTGACCTTGTCATGAGCACTGAAGGGGTTAAGGTAGAGACAATTGTACTGTGTCCTCAGATTTTGTTAACTGTGACAAAAAAGCATTCCTCGATGTTTGTGTCCACTACTGCCTTCAATTTACACGCAGAGGGTTCACAACTTGTAGTCAACTTTGCATGTATACTACGGACAGTAGGGAATTCAACCTTCTTTATTTAATGCAGAACCAATTGAATTGTATGTGCTCTAATTTTGTTAAAATTCACATGAATTATCACAAAGAAGAGTGAAGAGTTTTATGTCACGGTGAGACATACTATCCCTTTTAAATGTCCCGGATATATTCATATTTAAATAATGGTTTCTATATATGTTCGATCTTCCACTTCCACCATGACTGCAGATTATGCAGTCCACCCTAACATCTACATTGCAAACAGCAGGGTTTACAACTTGACTATAACCGGTTTAGAAAACCAAATGCTCCCAATCTGCAACATCGCCACGAGACATACGTCCCCATTTTCAGAAAGTTAGAATGCACTGCGTGAAGTGTAATTGTTTAATTTGTTATGGGGAGCAATCAGTAGACCTAGTTTGCAGAACAACTGATAACCATCAATGGTAGTTATTTTTCGCCCTCAAAGTACATGCAATCCAGTATGCAACATTCAATGCTTTGAGTGCAGCCCGTTCAGACCACGCATCATCTCAGGGTGAGTACACATTAAACACCAGACGTACCACCAACTCAGTACACCATAAATAATCGCCTGAGGCTTTATTAAGGCAAAATTCAATAGTCAAACTGCGGCCTATCTGGACCACGCATCATCGCAGGTTACGTACACGCTCAGTCTCAAAGGTACTACTAACTCAGTTCACCATAAATCATTGCAAAGAAGAGTGAACAGTTTTATGTCACAGTGAGACATACTGTCCCTTTTAAATGAAATTGATGCAGAATTCAATCGACAAAAGACATTACTTCAATTACTGTGCCTCCACCCCGACCATGCATCATCACAGTTCAAGCTCAGCGCCAAAGGTATTACTAACTCAGTGCACCAGAAATCATCGCCAGGTGACCGTATTGAATGAGATGACTTATTTAGAAGAAAATATATCATACTTTTTGGAGCTATACTTCAACTTACTTCTGTGAATGGACAACCAATATTTATTAGAAAACTAGATGTTAAAGACTTTGCTACCAGTGCGGCCTGCTTGGACCACGCATCATCGCAGACTTCACAGAACTTTGTTGCTTCAGGTGCCACTAACTCTTTCCACCACTTATCATCGCTGTGTTCACACACACTAAATTACCAATATTGTGCAGCTGTAATCAATGTCACGTAGTCATGGGCTCTTGCTAACCGCTGCCTCCTGCCATTACCACATGGCCGTGTTCAGGCAGAATGTAACTGATTATTCATTCATTAAGTATAAAGTGCAGTACCAAATAAAGTAACCTCCCTCAAACCTACACAACACCGGCACTTGCCCTTATTAGGCCAAAATTCACAAGACAAAAAACATTACTATCAGTACGTCCTGCCCGGACCACACATCATCGCAAACTCCAAAAAACCTTGTTGTTTCAGGTACCACTAACTCAGTGGAAACCAAACTAAGTATAACACCTATCAAATCCTACACAATATCCCTTTAGTATGCTTCCTTTAAAAACATATTTGATATCACTTATAGATGTAGTTGAATAATCAAATGCACGTAGCATACATGTTCGATCTTCCACTTCTACTATGATTGCTGATGATGCATTCCACCCTAAGATGTACACTGCGGACAGCAAGGTTTACAACTTCAATTCAGCTTTACATCTACACTATAGACAGTACGAAATTCAACCTTGGTTTATTTAATGCAGAGACAATTACACTGTATGTATTCAGATTTTGTTTAAAAAAGTGAAAAAAAGCATTGTTCTATATCTGTTATTACTACTAGCTTCCATATATACTGTGCACAGTATGGTTCACAACTTCAATTTACCTTTTCATCTACACTACAGACAGAATAAAATTCAGCCTCGATTAATTTAAAGCAGAGAAAAAATAGTGCTGTTGCACTGCTAGTATGTGCAAGCTCCTTCAATCATTGCATTCTGTGAACTATGATAACAAACAATGTAGAAAATTGCGGCAAAATGTACCTCCACCACCGGCAATACCAAGTAATCCTGGGACATCACCTTCAACATCACCACCGACATACGTCCCCATTTTGAGAAAGTTAGAATGCACTTTGTGAAATGCAATCGTTTAATTTGTTATGGAGAGAAATCAGTAGACCTAATTTACAGAGCAATTGATAACCATCGAAGCTAGTTTCCCCCTCCACTCAAAGTTCATATAGTCCAGTATGCAACATTGAATGGTTTAAGTGCAGCCCACTCAGACCACGCATCATCGCAGGGTGAGCACATGATAAACACCGGACGTACCACTAACTCAGTAAACCCTAAATAATCACCACGTGCCCTTGTTAAGGCAAAATTCAATAGTCAAAACACATTTTTACCAGTGTGCTTTGCCTGAACCACGCATCATCACAGGCTCCACACAAACCGCCCCTACTTCAGTGCGCCACAACTCATGAACCCTTTACGATAGAATCTTCTGTACATTATTTCACATACAATGTTCCTACCTTTGTACAACAGAAGTCATAAACCGTTATGATTAACTATCTGTATATGATATCATGATTACTATTCTACTTGTTACCAACAACAACGTAATAAAATGGAGTCGAACACACGTGCCCGTACCCAATTCAACTATCTATCTGTGTCTGTGTATTTATTATGTTTGTAAAATGCTGTTCCTCCACCCTACCACATTATATTGTGCTATAAATAGCGTATGCAACCAACTTACCTCTTTGGGCTATTCCTCTTTTTTTTATTTATATATTTATATAGCGCAAAATCAACCCAAAACTATCCCAGCTATTTACATGAGCAGCATATTTACAATACATATTCAGGCACGCGTAAATTACGTCATTACTCTACAATAACAGGATGTGCATCCAACTCCGAGACTCGAACACTGATTTTCAGCATCAAGTTGTACAGTAAACCTGAATGACCACATACGTATATCGAATACGTTTCATCCCTACCACCCGGAGTTGGGAGTAGGTAATTTGCGCACTTGCTACCTACCTTGCTACCTACCTTGGATGTGGTAGCCGTTTCTCAGGATCCCACTCTGGACTTCAACTCCCACTCTGTATAATGGGCTGGAAATCCAAAGACCCTACAGGAAATAGACTTTATGTCTTGTACCAAGTTGTCAACTTGCTCAACTCTTCTTTCATATACAGAGCCACTTTAATTCTTCTTCCAAGTTAAGCGACAGGAAATGTCAACATGCTCATTCCAATTACAGGGCACCGCAAGAGCACTGTGCTCTTATTTTTTGTAAGTACGTCACCAAGTCGGGAGTGTGTAGTTTGCGCTTCTGCAGCCTTCCTTGCATTTGGCTGACGTTTCACAGACTCCCTCTACGGACTCATACTTTACAATTCCTTTTTACCTTATTTAGCATTCATGTTGAATAAAAAGCTTAACAAAGCCACTTTAATTCTTCTTCATATGTAGCTAAGCAACATGAAATACCAACTTGCTCATTCCAATTACAGGGCCTTGTAAGAGCCCTGTGTTATTTTTTGTAAGCACGTCACCAAGTCGTGAGTGTGTAGTTTGCGCTTCTGCAGCCTTCCTTGCATGTGGCTGACGTTTCTCAGGCTCCCTCTACAGACTTTACAATTCCTTTTTACCTTATTTAATGGCCTGCAAATCCAAACACCCTACAGGAAACAGACGTTATGTCTTGTTCCAAGTTGTCAACTTGCTCAAATCTTCTTTCATATTTCACCATGGTAGGCACAGAAAGTAGCATTGAAAGTTGATAGTGGAGACATCTGAACATATCGTCATCTTCAGGAGGACGTCCGATCGTCCCGAGGTTATCTAGAGTATGTATTTTGTACATATACGTATGTATTTTGTATCTACTCCTCAACGCCGATCGACTAATACATCCCAAGTTGGACACATCTGTGTAATGGCCTGGAAATTCAAACACCCTACAGGAAACAGCCTTTATTTCTTGTAACAAGTTGTCAACTTGCTCAAATCTTCTTTCATATTTCACCATGGTAGGCACAGAAAGTACCATTGAAAGTTGATAGTGGAGACATCTGAACATATTGTCGTCTTCAGGGGGACATGCAATCATGCCTCAGTTTGCAGATTCTTACATAACTCAACATCCAGAACCAGATATTTGAATACGTTCTACATTTTTTGAGGATTTTACATTCAAAATTGCAGACCTTTATTCACATTGATTTACACCTTCTTCCCCTTAAGATCTTGTTCACAAATAATAGAGAAATGTTCACTTTCTGTGTCACATTTTTTGCTACCCCACGTGGTCTGTGCTTCCTCGCATTTAATCGTAGAGTAAGGTGTAATCCTAGCTCTGTGGTGGGCCAATCCATTAATCTTCCCGTGACTTTCATATTTATTCCTGCGCCACGTGGCAGTTCCTGGCCTGTTTTCTCAAAAATCATGCATGTCTAACGCTGAACTTAATATAATGTGCTCCGTCTTATTCATGGTGTGACAGCAGGAGGTGAGAGAAAGATGGGAGGAAGGCAGGAAGTTGATGGGGTAGTAACAATTACGCTAAGGTACATTAAGGGAGGATTACAAAGTCTATAAGGGAACGCAATTGAGAACCAGTGGGATTGGTGAGATGCTGTTTGTATGACATTATGTCAGGCAGCTCCCTGACAATAGAGTCGATTCCCATACAAAATATCATCAAAAGGAGGAGAGAGCCTTACCACGTGACTAAATAGACTTCTTCAAAGAAAAACAACTTGCAAACATCCTAACAGAACACGATATGGCAGGACTATGGAAACCATGTGAATCTACAGCACTACATGCCAAGAAGAAATGCTTACTGTGTAAGTGAAATTTTCCATCTGTAAGATGTTAGATTTGTCAGTGGTATAGAAACATGTTCTCAGTGAAGTGAAATGAGTTATTGCGATACATTGAAACTATTTTCACAACTGGTTTACTGTTCTATCAGTGTTTATAGTCCTCAGGTTTAATATTCTGAGCTACACTGCAACTATTATTACAACTTCTTTACTGTAATATTAGTGTTTGAGATGCTCACATAAAATATTTTATGATACATTGAAATTATTTTTACAACTCCTTTACTGTAATATTGGCGTATGTGGTGCTTCCGAAGTAATGTATTTAATATTTATTTTGGAAATGAAGGAACAAAGTGAACTGGAGTAGAAAGTTTGTACTTGTGGAAATTAATTTGAAAACATTCAATAACTATTTTCAATAAATAAATACAGTGTCACTATGCATTGTGTCAAGTGCTTTATTTAAGATTTGCAGGAATATGGTCCCTTTAATTGTCATGGCACACAAAGCCAGATAAGAATGAACACTGCAACTTAAGTGCATTATAAAATGGTACAAAGCATGTCATTTTTTATGATTGGGTATTAGGATGGCACATATAGTGATTTCCGAACATTCTTACCTTTTCTGTTAAAGGGTTGGTACCGTCTTTCCAAGAGGATTTGAATATTTGAAAGGGGAAAGTAGGAGGTGAAGAACAGAGGTTGAAGTTACATCTCAGGATGCAAGAATGGATGAAAAGGGTGGTCCAAGGTCAACATGTACAATGGCCAGTGGAGGCGTTTTGAGGGTGGGTACACTCAAGGTGGCGTATAATATGCAATATCTAGTGGTGGTATCACCACACACACAGAGTGAGCAAGGGCAGATGAAATGATGGATTGTATGTGCTTAGACTATGAGGAGAATACGCTGGAGGAGGACCAGATCAAGTGCAGAGATTTAATAGATAAGATATAGCAAAGGAGGTGGCAACAAGGGGCAGGAGGGTCCATGAGTGGTGGAGGCGGGGTTTCTTAATCCGTGTCCTACCTACTGTGTTGCAAACTTGAGACAGTGACGACCACAGCCCCTTACTTTGTCTCCCCCCATTACGTTGTCAATTAGGCCAGAGGGAGGGAAATGTAAAGGAGTAAAGTACATGTCTACAGATGTACTGGTATGTGCAGGACACTGGATCAAGCACTAAAGAACCAAGGTCAGATTTAAAAGACAATACACTGAAAGCTGCACAAATAGGACGGCGGATTATGTACACAAACTGGTAAGTCAACAAAAGAACAACAAGGCTAAGAACACTGCAACAAACGGACGCTACACTGTGGAACTGATTGGCATAAGAGGTAGAAGAATACTGTAAAAAAAAGCCAGGTTCAAATACAGAAAAGAGGAAAAAGGTATCATATATGATGACAAACACACTGAGGTAACACGCTGTTGTCCAACACAGAAAAGATTGTGCAGAAATTCTATGGCAGGACCGGAGGCTTCAGATTATGCCTTACTTTCTTCACTTTATTTCTCACAGCAGCAAGAAAAGCATGTAAAAAACTACTTTTCCCATGAACACCAGGGAAAAAACAGGAAACTGAATAATAAGTCCTTTGTCAGTCTCTATGCACCGGCAGCAGCCATCATGCCTTGCATCCACTTCCTCTTCCTCTTTCTTCGCTTCTCAGCAGCAAGTTAAGTGTTTTTTTGTCTTCTCTCCTGGGTTTTGAGGTTCTCTGTGGGCAGCGCGTGCCTTTATTTGTTAGCGCTGGTGTTTTGCGACCCCTACAGGTCCCCCTTGACATCACGGGACGCTTTTGCGCTCCTTTCGCGATTTGTAGCCCCAGTGGAGTGCGGTGCGCTCCGAGCGCCGCTAGGGGGCAGTGCTCTCTCTGTGCTAGACGCGCTATAATTCGCGGTTTAAACGCGTTTTTACCACGTTTTTCCACAGCTTCAGCGCTGTCCCTGGCTACCTGGTGCTGACACCCTGCGGGGTCGAAATTAGGTTCTCCCTCACAGTGACGCTCCGAGTGGGTTGTATCTGGACCTCTGAACACCCTGACTGGGTCGTAATTGGCGCTGGTGTGTAGCGCTAGGAAACGCTTGACCGGGTGGCGCCCTGGTACACAGAGGGCTGTTGCGTTCCCTGGGCTAGTCCCGAAATTTGTGCCTCTGTGCCACCATATCCTCTGGGTTGCCCCAGATCCACATTATACCCTCAGGGGTCTTTTCATTTGGCTGCGCTGTACCTCCCTCCTGTGAGCCCAACTTACCTCATCATGCAGGGGGAGTCAGGCCAGTACCCAGAGGAAGACCCTCTGAATGATACCTCCTGGGATGATGACTTCTACCAGGTGGTGGATGATTCCATCTATAAAGCAGTGGATCAGGCAATAGTGCCCCTAGAGCAGCGCCTGACGGCGCGTTTGGATGAGGCGTACGCGAAAATTGCGGCCCTCATTCCTGCGCCTACCCCGGCCTTGGATCCTTCCCTGTCAGCGGTTCCCCCGCCTAAGAAGGCTTGCATTGAGGGGATTGATCCGGTGGCCTTTGATAAGGTTAGGCACGCCTTTAAGGCGCTTGAGGAGCCCCTACCCGTTCCCGCCCAGCAGGTGGTTGTCTCGCCACCTACTCCCCGTACTATGTCCCCGGAGCCACGGCAGGATGACGATTCTCCGGACTCGGAGGAAGAAGCCTGCACTTCTAGGTCGTGGCTCCCGTCCCAGCCATCCACGTCCGCGGGCCCTTCGGACATGTTGGATCCGGATGATATCGTCCACCCACGATCCTCCGAATGGGTCCCGGGGGACAAGGTGGCCGCATATGTGGGGAACCGTCTCCGAAAACCGGTAGACAAAGACGCTCGCAGCCGCCTTAGGGCGGAGTGCCCCCGACCTTCCCTGGAGGGGAAAGTAGCAATGACCCCGGACATTGACCCTAAGATGGCCACCTTTCTCGCAAAATTTGTCAAAGATCCCCGGAAGGGTATTGATCAGTCCTGGCGTACGTGCCAGGACAAACTGCTAGACGCAGTGGGCCCTATGACCAAAATCCTCGACATGGCGGAAGAGGCTAAGGTGTCGGGGGACGCCATTTCTCCGGAAATCTTGTCCAACTGGGCACAACGTGCCATAGATTTCCTAGGCAATGCCAACTGCGCCCTCTCTACTGAGAGGAGGAGGTCACTGCTCATCAAAATTGACCCCAAGCTGGGTGACCTCGTCTCTTCGGAGGCAGGCGCAGTGGCTCAGGGTGGTTTATTTGGTGATCCTTTTATCAAGGAGCTTGGCAAATTCGTTGCTACGTTTACGTCACTGGACCGAGCCCAGTCAAATATCAAAAAAGTGGGGGGCGTGGCCAAGCAGCATGGCCGACAGGACGTGAGCTCTGCCAGCTCCCGTCCTGCGGACCCGAAAATCCTGTAATTAATCCTGCCCGGGCTCTGGTATGCAGCATCGGTCGACCGGAGGCACAGCTGAAGCAGAGGGAACCCTCCTTACCGAATTTTAACTGGCAGGAGCGGCGGAGTGGACGGGGAGCAGCCCCGGTGTTCCGGGAGTGGCCACCACACCTACGTGAGTCCGTGGTCTGGGCCCGGCCAGCCGGGAGCTGCCGAATCCTGTGGTGCCCCTGAGAGCCGGCGGGAGGTTCGAAGATCGGAGGAACCTGTCCCGGGTCCGGACCCTGACCCGGGGGACGGCATTGCGAGCTGGGGTGTTGTGGACGGCCCCGGACCAAGAGACGCCTCGGGAGGGGTCTCGGCGACACAGATCACGAGCTCCGGTGAGCAGAGGGGGGGGCCCCGGGTCCGTGTGGGCACCCCGCAGGATAGATCCTGCGGGCACTTGTCCAGATATGCCGCTGCCTGCACGGGGGAGAGACTGATCTCGTGGAGCGGAGGAGCGGCTGGAGCGCCCGGGTCCGGAGTGTACCCCTCCCCCGCCGAGCCACCATATTGGAGACGGCCTTCGGGCCGTGGAGACCGGGATTGCCTGGCGGCGCCTGCAGGCCTGGGAGCCGAAGTACACAGTAATAGACCTGCGGTAAAAGCGGGCCGGGGGCCAGGAGAAGCGCAGCCGAGGAGCGCAGACGGCGCACAAGTGGACACTAAGCCCCTGAATGATTACGCGGGGCCGGCCCCGATCTCCCTGGCCTACCTGCCTCCTGGGGCGCGGTGGGGAGGGGCGCAGGATTCCCCATTGACTCTCGGGAAGGCCCTGGGCCTCTGAAGGAGGGGTTGGTCAAGGGGCGAAGATTAGGCTCATGATTGCGGTGATGGGGAGGAGCGCCCTGGGCCCCCCTGCATAGCTACTGAACGAGTGGTCAGGGCATACGAGCTACTCCGGCCATACAAGCCAGGTGCGGAGAGTGGAGTGTCCTACTACCTGTCGTGCCCGGCTGGGCGAAGGGGCGGAGCATCGCACCCGCCCGACAGGATTCCGCAGGTATCTCTGGCGAGCCTGGGTGCCCGGGGGACTCTCAACAAGATTGCGCTGTCCGGCTGGCGGTGTGTGGATGCCGGGTTTCTCCTTGCCAGACCTCGACTCGGCGCACGAAGCTTCGTAACGGTGCCTGGTGTACCTGGGACTTGCCTACGACGGGAGCGTTGGTGGAGCGGGGAGGCCCGCATGACTGTGAAAGAGTGAGTGTTCGAACGCGACGCCTCACAGAACTCTCTACCGACTGGGAAGAAGTGGGATAGTGTCTGCTGTTGTACTATAGGCAAGCTATCCCTCCGTTGGGAATACCCCGGAGATGCGTAAAGACAGGATGTCCCGCTCGTCACAAGCCAATACGATCACCCAATACACCACGCAAAGGCTACCGTCCCAAAGGATTACACGCCAATCGGGCCAGGATGAAGAGCCGGAGGACCCTGGTGAACCCTCCCGTGTGGAGCTCCTGAAGGCAATTCAGGGCTCCCACTCAGCGCTGGAGAGGCAAATCGAGACTGTCTCCATCGACGTCAACCTCCTGCGGACGGACCTCCGTAAGGTGGCGGACAAAGTCACGGACGCGGAGGCCAATATCGAGCAGCTACAGGGGGAGGTAGCCTCTCTCAAAAAAACAGTCACGCACCTTACAGCGGCGACAAGTGCCTTGGAGCAGAGAGCAGAGGATGCAGAAGGGAGGGCACGTCGCAGCAACATAAGAGTCCTAGGGGTCCCGGAGTGGCTGGAGGCTAGTAACCCTGAACGTTTTCTAGAAACATGGATCAGAACGAAGCTGTGTCCGCAGGGTCTCTCAGAGGTGTTTGTCATCGAGAGAGCTCATCGAGCCCTGGTCCCGCCGCCGCGGCCGGGGGACTCTCCGCGAGCCCTGATTGCCAAAATATTGAATTATAGGGATCGGGACTGTATCCTACGAGCGGCAAGGGAAACGCCGGAACTAGCTATTGAAAACAACCGGATCTCAATATACCCTGACTATACCCATCAAGTTCAAGAGATGAGGAAATCCTTCCTGGGGGTCAAGCAGAAGCTCCGAGCGATGCAATTACAATACATGTTGCTGTATCCCGCCAAACTCAAGGTGCTTGCTCAGGGCAAGGCACACTTCTTTGAATCCCCGGAGGAAGTATGGGAATGGCTGGAAGTTAGAGGAGACGGCGTTCCGCCAGGAGACCGTGGTGGGTCCAAGGAGACGTGGGGGAGTCGCCCCCAGCGGCAGCGAAGACCCCGGGGCAGACGGAGATGCTGCTCTACGTCAGAGAACACTGAGGAACCTAGAATCATGGTTGGGGCAGATGGCGGCATGCTCCTGGAACCTTTGCTGCTGGGGACCGGGTCGGGGTCTCCGAGCCCGCTGGAACCAGCGGAAATCCTGGTCCCGGACACGATACAAGCCGCAGAGCCTGACACGGCGCCACCGGACCTGGTGATCCCGGAGACCGGTGGAGCCGGGGCCCCGGATGTGAATGGCCCGCCATGAGGTGATATGGGAGCTGTATGTACTTTGTCTCTGGTTGGCTGCTGTGGCTCCTGGGGAGGAGAGGGGTATGGATGAACACTGAACTGTCATTGTGCCCGGAACCACCAGACTTTACATTGCGGGGTGGGGGTGGAGGGCCTTTCGTTTCACACTGTAAGTACTGGTGAATAATCGGGAGGTGGGTGTGCAAATATCGGATCTGGTCCTGATTGGTCGACTACAGTTGGAACGGAGCCGGGCGTCCTCAATGTGAGCATTGGGTCATGCGGGGAGCTGGGGGGGGGGGGGGAGGGGGTGAATTCAGTTTCATAGTTGTGTGGGTGTGTGATGTGTTGTGAGGGGTGTGTGGGGTGGCTGTGTACGTCCTGGCACCAGCAGGGGAAGGGCGGGTTGACAGGTTGGGTTGTTGTCGTTATCCTGCTCGTGGGTGGGGGAGGGGGGGTGTATTCTGTAAATGTTGCGATTCTGGGAGGAGGGGAGGAGGGGGGGAATTGTTTAAGAAAGTTGTTTTAGGCATCATGTGCATCACTGTTCAGGCCCTTAGGAGGCGGTATTTTGGCAGCAGACTGCATGGCCCGGCTGGGCGATCACAGGAAACATGGGATACAAATTCTTAACTTGGAACGTGCGGGGGTTAGGCACATGTACCAAAAGACATAGCGTTCTGTCCTTCCTTCGGAGGCATGGCATTTCTATTGCATGTTTGCAAGAAACACATCTGAATGAAGAGGGTGCGCAAAAGCTGGCTAAAAAATGGCGAGGTCAGGTCTTTCATTCTTCTTTTTCGACGTATGCGCCCGGGGTCCCCCTCGCGGTACAGTATGCGGAGGCGGACATTGAGGGCAGGTACCTGCTGCTGAGGGTGAAGTTGAATGGCAGGGACCTTACGCTACTTAATACATATGCGCCTAATGTAGATGATGCGACCTTCTACCCACAAATGCAGGAGGTCTTGGTATCGGACTTGGATAGTCCTCTCCTATGGTTTGGGGATTTTAACTGTATCTTGGACCCCGTCCTAGACAGACATCCTCCCCGAGCAGGGACGAAACCTCGCATGACGGCGAGACTACGAGAGGTCATGGCGAATTTGGCGGCAGTGGATGTGTGGCGTCAGGGTCACCCATCACAGAAACTGTACACCTGTTACACTCCTACACACGACACCCATAGCAGACTGGATAGGGTCCTTGCTGCAAATATGGACGCGTCGTATTCATTAAAGGTCACACATCTGGCCCGCTTCCTGTCTGACCACTCCCCGGTGTTGTGCGCTACGCAGGAGGTCGACCAGCCTTGCCGCCCCCGCACCTGGCGGATGCCTACGGACCTGCTACAGGACCCAGTGGGTAGAGACCATGTGCAGACAACACTCACAAATTATATCGAGCTGAACTGGGGAGGGGATGACGTGCCCCTGTCGACAAAATGGGACGCCCTGAAAGCAGTGGTGCTGGGTGAAAGCATGGCCCTTACTTATGGGGTCCGCCAACAGCTGACTCGCGAGCTGCGGGAAGCTGAGGACACCCTACGGACTCGCCAGGCCTCACCAAATCCTGGGGAACCAGAATTGGCCTTGGAGCGGGACGCCCAGGAACGGGTACACAATATACTTACGCGCCTCGACAGATTTACACTAGGTCAATTTAGACAGCGTCTCCACAGGGAGGGGGACAAATCCGGCCGATTATTGGCCTGGATTTTGAAGAAAGAAACTGCCCCAGTTCGTATAGTTGCCCTGAGGGGCCCTGATGGGGTCATGGTGCATTCGGAATCCAATATACTCTGTGTTCTCAGAACCCACCTGCAGCAGGTGTATGGGGCGGATCCCCTGGTCACGGAAGCATCCTATCGGCCTTACCTCCAGGGAGTGGCTCTTCCGGCCCTTTCGAGAGAGGAAGTGGAAGAATTAGATGGGGCTTTGACCCTCCATGAAGTACGGGTGGCTATGGCTGGCCTACCGAGGGCTAAATCCCCAGGAGGAGACGGGTTTCCCTCCGAATTTTACCACACGTTCGGTGACGTCCTCGGCCCCCTCCTCCTCCAGGTCTTCCTTAGGGCACTGGAGGATGGATCCCTCCCGCCCACAATGTATCAGGGAGAGATCTGTATGCTTCTAAAGCCGGGTGGTGATGGTTACGACCCCGCGGCATTCCGCCCTATAACGATGATTAACACGGATGTGAAGATCCTGACCAAACTCTTAGCCGCTCGCTTGGCGCCACGCATGGCCCAGTTGGTTCACCAGGACCAGTGCGGGTTTATCCCCGGACGCAACACCGCAATGAATCTGCGGCGATTAACCCATATCATGCATGAGGTGCGCGGCAGGGAGGATCCCCAGGTACTGGTTTCAATAGACTTGGCCAAAGCATTTGATACAGTTAGCTGGGGGTACCTCTTAGAGGTGCTTCAGCGGGTGGGATTGGGGCCTGTGTTTCGCAGGTGGATCCAGATATTGTATCGGGCGCCTCGAGCCAGAGTCAAACTTGGGGCTGCACGATCTGAAGACTGGGCGTTGGAGAGGGGCACACGCCAGGGATGCCCCCTCTCACCGCTCCTGTTCGCACTGGCAATTGAGCCATTAGCGGTGGAAGTCCGTACCACGATGTCTCAATGGGGAATCAAAGTGGGGAGTACTGTACACACGGTGTCCTTGTATGCAGACGATGCTCTGTTTTATTTTTACGTCTCCGCGGGAAGCGCTACCGGTCTTGCTGCGGCTGCTGGACCGTTTTGGTTCAGCCTCGGGCCTGCGTATCAATGCAGGGAAGTACCTGATATTCCCCCTAGCGGGATGTAATATGGACGTGCGCTGGGACTTACCACACCTAGGACTGCGGTGGGAACTGGAAGCCTTCCGCTATCTGGGGATACAGGTGGCGTCGTCAGACAAACAGCTGCTGACCCGTAATGCGGATAGGGTGGTTCACTCCTTACAACAATCGGTGTCATTCTGGAACACCCCGCCCCTATCCCTAATGGGAAGCCTGGCAGTGGCAAAAATGGTGATGCTGCCGAGAGTGCTATATGTATTGCAGAATTCGCTGTGCCCACTTCCCCCGCGGATATTCCGCACTCTTAATACACTTCTTACGTCCTTACTCTGGGCGGGCAGGCGTAGTAGAGTTGCCTTGCACACGATGGTCCAGAGCTGGGAGGAGGGGGGGTTGGAGGCGCCTAGGTTTGACCTTTACTACTATGCAGCTCAGCTGTTGCCAGCTGCCAGGTGGTTCGCAGACTCAGACACCTGGGAACTGCAACTCCTGGCAGGGAGTGCGGACGAGAGAACGGTACAGATGGCCCTGATGCGCGGCAGGGGTGCAGATGCAGATCTGCCATACGTAGTGCGCCACACCGCAGCAATTTGGCAGCGGTTTGTGGAAAAAGTCCTACGGAGGGCCCCCTTTCACAGAGAGCTGCCGATATGGATCATGGCCCCAGTGGTGGACATGGAGGTACATATGCCATTCCATGACTGGAGAGCGGGTGGATGCGAGTTATTAGCTGACCTTTACCCGGACGACACATTTCTATCCATCGAGCGGGCGACGGAGACGTTCGGACTCGGCGAAGGACAATTCTTACACTATAGAGGCCTTCAAGCAAAGGCACGGGATACTTGGCCTCAATTTCCTGACGTGCCCCCGGTGTCCCATACCCTCAATATTATCCTTTCCTGTGGTAGGGGCAAGAGGCTGATAGCCCTATTGTACTCAGCCATGCGGCAGGACTCCACCTCACCGGTCCCCCCGGCGTGGGCGGCCTGGGAGACTGACCTGGGGATTGCTTTAGACCCGGCACAGCGCAAGCGCATAGGCACTCTCACCCGTAAAGGTGTCGTGCAATGCACGGTTTAAATTGACACACTTTAACTTTCTACATCGCACATATGTGACTCCGGTTACCTTGAGACGTATCTCCCCGGACAAACGGGATGACTGCCCTAGATGTGGCGCGGCAGGTGCGTCCTTCCTCCATCTGGCGTGGCGTGGGACTGCCCGTTAGTTAAAGCCTTCTGGCAGTCAGTGGTGGCGCACATTCGCACAGTTACTGATCTCCGGATTGTTTATTAGCTTTGTTTATTAGCTTTGGTCCCCAAACCCAAGAAGTGTAATCTGTCGTACAAAATGTTACAACTACTTTTAGTGTTGGCAAGGAGAAGGGTGGCAATTACATGGATGGGACAGAGGGCCCCGGAGGTGTCGCAGTGGCTTAGGGATGTGGGGGAATGGTCCCTAGCAGAGGAAACCTTCATGCAGAACGTGCGTAGAGATAAAAGGACGACCTGCTTGCGTGGAGAATGATGCGAGTGGTGGGAGCGACCGCAGAGGATTCAGATGGCACGAGTGCGGAGTTGTTCACCCCTGGGGATACAGGGTCTGAGGATGAGGGTGGAGGGGAGGGAGAGGGAGGGCAGTGATTTGGGGGAGTGCCTGGCCCTTCACGCACCTATATGATACAATTTGGAGAAGTTAGATTTTGGTACCTGAAGGTTTCATTCCTAATCTGAGTAATTATTGCTGTCTTATCTGCCGCTAGGAGTGCCATAATGAGGTGAACGAACTGCATGCACATGTCTGTCATTAATGCCAAGGTTGTTGGGGGGGGGGGGTTCTATGGGGGAGTTGGGGGGTAACCTGCATAACATAAAAAAATAAAAAAATAAAAAAAAATAAAAGCAGATCAGAATATCCTGCCGCACAGTTGCATTGCTAGGTTCACTGCCAGTTCTACATGCTACCACCTACCGCCGCCCGGCCTCCGGGATGTGGGCTGATGGGCCGTGTACACAGCAGCATGTTGCGTGGCGAAATGTCGTTATTTTATTGGAGCTGTCGGCACAACTGTTTGTATGCTATAACTGTCTGCGACAAAAATAAAGTTAAAAAAAAAATATATATCAAAAAAGTGTTTGCCCCTCGGGTTTTTGAAGGGGCAGGACGAGGCATGGGTACTCCCTCCGATAGAGGACAAGGCTCCGGACGCGGACATGGTCAGGAACATAACTCCAGATACAATAACTTCTACCCTACCAGAGGTCAGAAATTCCGAGGACGTGGGGTCTATCGTGGCCAACAGCAAGGTGGAAGAGGTGAGTGTCCTGCCCTCTGCGAGTTTACGAGTGGGTGTTCGCCTGGCGCAGTTCTTCCCGGCATGGCTTTCCCTTACCAAGGACGCCTGGGTACTACAGACGGTACAGGGCTTCCAACTGGAGTTCCATGGCTGTCCTCAGCAGCCCCAGCGTCCGCGCCCCATTACCTTTTCACAGCGCGATGCGGAATTGGTGCGCGACGAGGTTTCCGCCCTCCTTCACAAAGGGGCGATTTGCCACGCGTGCGAGCACCCGGACGGCTTCCTCAGCAATATCTTCTTAGTCGACAAAGTAGATGGAGGCCGCCGTCCGGTTATCAATCTGAAGGAGTTCAACGAGTGGCTGGTGTACCGCCATTTCAAGATGGAGGGAATCCATCTCCTGCGGGATGTGCTACGGCCAGCCGACTGGATGGCCAGGCTCGATCTCAAAGACGCCTCCCTGGCGGTCCCGATTTTCCCTCCGCACCGTCTCTTCCTCCAGTTCAAGTGGGACGGACAGGTGTACGAGTTTACCACGCTGCCCTTCGGGCTCTCCTCCGCGCCGTGGTGTTTCACAAAGGTGCTCCACTCCGCGGTAGAAGCCTTGAGAGCGCGCGGGGTCAGACTGATAGTGTACTTGGACGATATGCTTTTCATGGACCAGTGTCCAAGGCGCTTGGCTTCCCAGTTGCAGTTTGCGGTGGACCTGTTGCAGGGCCTAGGCTTTGTAATAAATGAGAAGAAATCTCTCCTGGTCCCAGCTCAGTGCGCAACCTTTCTCGGGTTCTGCATAGACTCGGTCTCAGCATCCTTGAGTCTCCCCGCACGGAAAATGTCCAAAATTCGTCACGAGTTGCGCCAAACCCTGGCGAAGTCAATGATCTTGTTGCGTCACCTAGTGCGAATCGTGGGCCTGTTGTCATCTTCGATTCAGGCCATCTTCCCGGGGCCGCTTCACTACCGAGCCATGCAACGGTTGAAAGCGCATCATCTCCGGCAGGGTCTCACGTACTCGCAGCTGATTCCGCTGTCGACGGACGTGAGGGACGAAATGCGCTGGTGGCTGACACACATGAAGTCCTGGAATGGTCGTGCCATATTTGGCTCCGCCCCCGGCATTGTGATAGAGTCGGGCGCCAGTCGCGCAGGTTGGGGGGCCAGGTGCGGGGACTTCTTCACAGGCGGCGCCTGGTCTGCCCTCGAGCAGTCTTTACATATCAACTGCTTGGAGGTGCTGGACCAAGGAGCGAGTACAATCGTGTGTCCTTCTACGGATGGACAACGTGTCTGCGGTCCGATATATCAACCATCTGGGTGGCACCAGATCCAAGATGCTGGCGGACCTCGCGCGGGATTTTTGGCACTTTTGCCTGGATCATCAGGTCTCGGTCACGGCGGAGTATTTGCCGGGCCGTCAGAACGAGGTGGCCGATTGGCACTCCCGGCACCTCCTGGATGCCAGCGTTTGGAAGCTGGATCCGGGGGTGTTTTCCCAGTTGATGGACCGGTGGGGTCCGTTTTCGGTGGATCTATTCGCCTCGCCGCTGGACCACCAGTTGCCGAGATATTTCAGTTGGCGCCCGGACCCATCAGCGGAGGCGACCGATGCGTTCCTCCAAGACTGGTCGAGCGAGCAGGGTTATGCGTTCCCTCCATTTTCAATGATCACGAGGGTGTCGGCATTACTGCGCCGTCAATCAGCGCAGGTGGTGATGATCACGCCTTGTTGGAGGTCTCAAGTTTGGTTTCCGGTTCTTCTGGAACTTTCTTGGGATTTTCCAATCCTACTCCCCCACTCTCCTCACATTCTCCTGAACCCGGACGGGAATCCCCACAGGTTGGTTCAGGAAGGTTCACTGAGGCTGATGGCATGGCGGATCTCCGGCGTCGCTTGTCTCTCCCAGGCCTTTCGGGAAAGGCAGAGGATCTGCTCTCTAAGGCATGGGTGGACAGCACCGCCAGAAGATACCGGTCAGCATGGCATAGGTGGCGTCGCTGGTGTGTGCAACGGGGTTTCGATCCCGTGGGGACGGATGTAGTCCATGTCCTTAATTTCCTTGCCTCCTTGGCGGAAGAGGGTTTAGCCTATAGGTCTATCAATACCTTCCGCTCGGCCATTTCGGCGGGCCATGACCTGGTACAGGGTTCCCCGATTGGGGAGCATCCCTTGGTTTGCAGACTGTTAAGAGGGATTCGCCTCTCGCTACCCCCTGAGCTGAGGTACTCAGTCCTGTGGGACGTCAACAGGGTGCTGAACTTGTTTCTTTCTTGGCAGCCGAATAGGTTTTTGTCTCGCAAATAGCTTACTGCTAAACTAGCAATGCTATTGTGTCTGATTTCCTGCAGAAGGGTCTCTGACGTGCGTGCGCTCGATATTACAGCACGGACCTTTTCCCAGGACGGGGTGTCCTTTACAGTGAGCAGGAGAGCCAAGACCCTTACGAGGGTTATTTCATACCCGGCTTTTCCGGATTCCCCGAACCTGTGTGTGGAGCAGTGCCTCCGTGCATGTGAGGATATGACTTATGATACTCGCCCTCCGGGTGAGAGACAACTACTAATTGCCCTACGGAAGCCGTACAAGGCTGTTTCTTCCCTGACCATCACCCGATGGGTGCGTTGGGTGATGCAGGAGACGGGGATTGATACAAAGAAATTTGGTGCTCATTCGACTCGAGGAGCTATGGCCTCGAAAGCCTTTGCTCTGGGGGCTCGGTTGGAGGACCTGATAAGGGCCGCGGATTGGTCCTCGGACTCCACCTTTAAGAGGTTCTACTTTAAGCCAGTAACAGAGGTAGCTCGACTAGTTGTTGATAAGCTTTGAACTGGCATAATCTGAAGCCTCCGGTCCTGCCATAGAATGAGAATTTGCCTAGCCTTAGTGCTGGTAAGTTCCAATTCTATTAAGGACACGGAGGCGAGGATTATCCCCCCCAGGGAATTCCTCGAAGTGGACCCTCCCCGTACGGACAGTAAGTAACCTATTTATGGGTTTTTCATGCGGTTATTAACGGTACTGTTCTGTCTGCATTGATGCTACGTACCTGATATTTCAAGAGGTCGGATTCTGACTCTGAGCTTTTCTTCCGGGGAATGATGGACCAAAACAGGATGCGTGACGTTACCGGACGGAGTGCTTCGCGCGAAGAAAGAGGAAGAGGAAGTGGATGCAAGGCCTGATGGTTGCTGCCGGTGCATAGAGACTGACAAAGGACTTATTATTCAGTTTCCTGTTTTTTCCCTGGTGTTCATGGGAAAAGTAGTTTTTTACATGTTTTTCTTGCTGCTGTGAGAAATAAAGTGAAGAAAGTAAGGCATAATCCTTGCCTCCGTGTCCTTAATAGAATTGGAACTTACCAGCACTAAGGCTAGGCAAATTCTCATTATATGTTAGAATGTTTAAGGAGCTGCTAAGGGGGTACACAAATAAATAAAATATAAATATAATAATACAATTAAAAAAAATAGGCCGGTATAAGCTCCCTTCTGATTTAGGGGGTACACAAAACTACACTTTCAAGAAGCCCCGGGGGTGGCGGTCCCCGGGGTAGGGAGGCCTCAAGGCCCCCTCAATTAATATTTTAAAGCCCCTGGGGGTGGCGGTCCCTGGGGTTTGGGGGGGCCTCAGAGCCCCCCTCTATTAATGTTTTAAAGCCCAGGGGGGTGGTGGTCCCCGAGGCTGGGGGGGTCCAAGAGCCCCCCACACATACATTTACATTTACTGCGGTGGAGCCGTGAGCCCCCGCACATATATTTTTTAAAAACCCCGGGGGCTAATTAGCACTAAAGCGTCTTCAGGTTTTCTTTTTTTTATCCACGCAATACGCATATCCTACACGCATCCCGCGATTTAAAAAATATATAATTTGTTTTTTTAGCCTTGGGGGTCCTTGTGGGACACCCTGAGCAGGCCTATTGGGTCAGGGTGTTTCTACCCTGCCCCCTTTGTGTTTTTTGCACACTTGTTTTTCAGTTTTCTTGTGCCTCGGTTCTACCGAGACACAAGATGGCTGCCAACACTTCCTGGCTTGGAGTGTTGACAGACAATTGACAGCCAATTAGAATGCAGCTCGTGCTCGTAAGGGTATGCGTATATTCCTCGGACGGTACTTCGTCCATAGGCATATCTATGACTTTACATTTGATTTTCTCAAGAACTACTGCACGGATTTAGACCATTTAAGAAAAAGCGTCATCTGCGAACCAAACTCTACCTTTTTGCAAAATTTGGTGTAATTCCGTTCAGCAGTTCGGGCTGTAGCCCGTCTTAAAGGTTCCTATGGAAAACTGCGTGGGGAAAACACGTTTTGGGACCCCCTTGTTTCTTGGCCCCTGCTTCACGCATCACCCCGGACCGGCGTTGAGCATGCCATCTTCTTGGATAAATTCACGAAGATTCGTCGACCGGTGCCAAAGTTATTCCAAATAGCATGTTGCGGATTTCCTATGGAAACTAGCTCCTAACTATTACTACCTACTGGCGACTGCCAGTAGGTAATAAATATATATGTACAGATTGCCATGCAGATTACATTCACCATTCCTGTGGTGGATCAGCTACAATGAATTATTTACTTACACCTGCAATTCATTTTGCAAGCTTGACTGAATTTGAAATAAACTAGACTAAACATGACTAGAGAGTGATCATTATTCTTTGAATTTTTTTTATAAAACCATAAGGTATGTTCATCAGATACCCTGGATTTGAAGGGAAACACTGCAGGTGTTGCCAACAAATATTTACAATGCTCTGATGGCACTTCTAAGTTTCACTTTTGGGTGAATAATATATTTAAGAATTTAATTTCTGAAAGAACACACTTAAAGGTAACCACTTAATATGATTGGAAACATCTGATGGGGAACTTGCCACTTGGAAAGTCATGTAATCACACTTTAAATAATTAGAGATTTCTGGCAGTTGGAGATTCGGTTGATCCACAATTTTTAATTTAACTACAAAACATCTTACAGTTTTGCAGTTGAATAAAATAAGAGACAAATAATCCTTGGTTCAATAACTCATTGGCAAGTATGAAAACAGCACACTTCTATGGCAAAACTAATAAATATTAAGTTAAAAGCGATTAAGAAAAATGATAAATCAGCATTATAGCAACCAAAACAAAACTATGAAGATAATGAATGGAATGATATATATCAGATAATAAGGCAGAAGGATGACAAGAAGTTCTAGGAAACAATCATCTGTGAATTTGGAGGCTTCTATTGTCTTTTTTAGCTCCTTCTTTAGTATTTCTGTGCCCTACATAACTAATTATATTAGAGGTAGATAACTGCCTACGAGCAGTTAACTTGAGTCAACCTACCTGCTCCTATTGCCTCCATTTATTTTTACAGTATCTTATTGTCAAGGATCAATCCCAAATCCTGGCATTGTTTATTTAGTGACCTACTCAGTCAGTCAGTCAAGAAAGCTTTATTCGGTTGCTTCATAAAACAATCATAAAAGCACAAAGAGAATAAAATACATCATTACATAATTTACATTTAAAAATTTACTTATCGTGTCAGGTTAAGAAATACATCAATTCATAATCTATGATAATAAAAAGTATCTATACGGAGTCTAAAAACATAAAGAATATCATCTTGATGATTTTATATAGACAAGGTACCTAGTACATTATAAAGTTTAAATATTATTAAATTCACCTATATTATATGCAGAATAAAGCTCTAAATAGTCATAGAATTCCTCTGTCTCAAGACTTTCTTTAAGTAGGTCACTATTTTAAATGTGCTGTATACATCTTCAAGCTTTTGTAATACAAGTAAGACGGGTCTGCATTGTCGAAGCCCAATCATTTTTAAAACCAGTACCAGGTAGTGTCTCCTTGAAAAGGTATCAAATTTACAAAACAGTATGACGTGGATGGTAGATTGGTTAGACCTTTTATCACAGGGGCATAGTTGTAGGTTAGAGGACCAGTCGTTCATTTTAGGCAGAGTGACTAGTCTGTGAAATACCTCCAACCTAAATCTTGTCAATAAAAATCTATCGTAAACTCTAGGTACAAAAGTTAAATAGGGTTGGATGTTAAAAGTAGTTAAAATCAATTGATTGTGGAGTACAGTAGGTTTCAATATCTCTGATGACATTCGAATAGAATCCAACAAAAGTAGACCCTCCTTTCTCAATTCCTTCCTTGATATTTGCTGAATAGAGAAAGGGTTGGTGAAATATTCAAGATGCCCAAGGTCTTTAAAAAATAATTTGACATATTTTATCCATGGAATTTTCAAAACGCCTTCCAATTTTAAGGCATCTGATAAGATGTCCCTGTTTAATTTTGCCTCTTCTTTGGTCCATATTCTGTGCCAGCGAAGTACAGGTTCAAGCTTTATGAAATCAGAAATAAAGGGTAGTCCCAACTCTGCATGACATATGCAGGCTGAGGTACTATTCGGGAGTGATAAAATATATCTTAAAAAAGAATTTTCTATATGTTGGATTGGGAGCAGGTCAGCAAACCCCCAGATTCCTGCCCCGTATACTGTAGATGAAACACACCTTGCCTTATAGATCTTAATAAGCTCTTCTGGTGTCCTTGCCCCAGCTTTCTAGCAAAGGTGATCAGGGCAGATGTTGTCCTTAGGAGTACCAACTTCTTAGCTGTAACTGCCTGTACCCAAGTGTCATTATGGGCAAAAAGGATTCCCAAATAAGAGAACCTCTTAGTTGCCCCGATCTTCTGTGCTGCAACAAACATATCTTTAAATTTCTTAATTCCACAGCCACAACGCATGATAAAGGTATTGGAGGAGTTTACTCTCAGGCCAAGATTTTCCATAAACAGAGAGAAGCTGTCTAGGACCCTCTGCTGGCCAACCTGAGTGCGGGACATCAGCACAGCGTCATCCGCATATAGGAGCGCTGGTATTGGGCGTCCTGCCACGTATGGAAAATCTTTGTTATCTTTTAGGAGGGCATCTCCCAGGCCATTAATATAAAGGTTAAAAAGAAACAGAGCCAGGACACATCCTTGCCTAACTCCGCTCTTAATCGGGGAAGTAGCAGAGCATTCCCCCTTCAGACCACAGCGCACGCGTGCTTTGGCGTCATTATAAAAACTCTTAAGAAAATAAACAATCTGAATCTCAACCCCCATGTCTTCTAAAATAGACCAGAGTTTGCTGTGAATCACACAGTCAAATGCAGCTGTGAGATCCACAAATGCTCAAAATAAATTCCCATGTTTGGCCCTAGTATATTTCCCTACCAGGATTGACAGATTTATCCCCTGCTCCATCGTTCCAAGACCAGCACGAAAACCGTACTGCAGATCAGACAGAACAGAGTTCTCCTCTGCGCAATCCTGCAAGCGTTCTAAAATTATTCTGCCTATTACTTTTGTTACACCATCAATTAGAGAAATAGGCCTATAACATCCAGGGTCCTGCCTATCCCCTTTTTTAAAGATAGGCACAATAGTGGATTCTACCCAGGTAGAAGGAAATGAGGTACCACAACTGGCAGTAATTACTTGGACTAAGATGGGCCCCCAAAGGGCAATATTTGATTTAAAAAGATCTACAGGGACCCCATCAGGTCCAGGGGCCTTCCCTCCCCGACTTTTAGAGAGTACCTTTTCCACTTCATCTAAAGTGAACAACAAATCAGAGTAATAGTCGGATGGATTTGATTTATAATCGTCCTTGATATTACTGTCTAATATATCAGGATTTCCTTCACCATTATATACTTTTGAAAAATGCTCGATCCATTGGGCCTCACTTATAGCTATTTCAATGGTTGGGCCGGCCTCACATAGAAGAAAAGGCATTTTAACAGCCTTCCAAAATGCCATGCTGTCATTTGCCAATGAGGCCGTGTGTAATGCCTCCCAGGCCTTCTTCTTGAAGATGTTGACCTAGTAGTGACCTACTCATAAAATAGCAGCTCAACAGAATTTAAAGAATGATTGTTTAATTACAGTGAAGCAAAGGTATTGACAGAATTGCTGCTGTTGGAATTGCAGTCCTAGGTTGATGGTTTCAATCCTAGAAGCTGCATAAACTGGTTTTAGAAAAAAAAACAATCAATTCAGATAATATATTCACAATTGCATAATTTGTCCATAAAAACACTAAAGTAAAACAGAGAGCAACATGAATTCTTGTTTTATTGATTTGGCCTCTGTTAGACTTGACAGCTCCAGAGGGCCACTTCCAATTTTGGGTGATGCCCTTTGGCATGAAGAATGCCCATGCCACCTTCCTTGTTGGTTACCGGGGCCCTGGCTGGAAAGGAGGCATTCTATGCGGCTGCATCTGCCATCTACAGCTCCAACTGGTAGGAACACCTGCATCACCTTCAAGGGATGCTTCAAGCACTGCAGAAGGCAGACCTGACTATTAAGGCCGGTAAGTACCAGATAGGACAGGGTTCTGTGCTGTATCTGGGGCATCTGGTGGGCTGGGGAAAGGTGCAGCCCCTCCCGGCCAAGACTGAGACTTACATGGCCTGGCAACCACCTAAAATTCAGACTGAGGTGAAGACCTTCCTAGACCTCACAGGATACTACAGGAGGTTTGTTAAGGGAGATGACACCATTGTTGCCCCCTTAATAGAGCTGACTCTGAAGGAGAAGCCTAGATTAGTGATCTGGACAGAGGCATGTCAGAAACCCGTTGTTACCCTCGAGGAGGCCATGTGTACAGCACCTATACTCAAGGCTCCTGACTTCTCCAAAGAACTCATAGTGTAGACAAACACTTCAGAGCATGGCATAGGGGCAGTCTTAGCACTGTTGAATGGAGTGGACCCAGAGACCAATCAGTAACCTTCATTCGAAGAGGCTGCTTCCACGGAGGTAGAGGTGAAGTGCGATTGAGAGAGAAGCTTTTGCAGTGGTTTAGGCAATGAAGAGTTGAGACCATACCTGTTTGGGACTCACTTCCTGGTTCAGAAAGACCACAGGCCCCACAGATGGCTCATTCTGATGAGGGGTGAAAATCCCAAACTGTTCAGGTGGTCCATCTCTTTACAGGGAATGGACTTTACAGTGGAGAACCGTACGGGGTAGACCATGCCAATGCTGATGGTCTCTCCACCTTGGTGAAGAGAACTCCTAAGTAGTTGGGGGGACACGTGTTAGCCCTGACAGCTTTAGAGTGGGCTTTCCCCCAACTTTTTGCCTTCCTCCTCCACTTTTTCTGGCCTTGCTTTTGCTGGTATGAGGACTCTGTGTACTTTGCCACTGCTAACCAGTGCTAATGTGCTTGTGCTCTCCCCCTAAACATGATAATATTGTTTCATCATTAATTTAATTTGCATATTTCATTTACTTAGAAGTCCCTGGAAAAGTGGTACTCCCTGTACCCAGGGTCTGTAAATTAAGTGCTATTAGAGGGCCTGCAGCACTGATTGTGCCACTCACTTAAGTAGCCCTTTAACCACGTCTCAGGTTTGCCATTGCAGAGCCGGTGTGTGCAGTTTACACAGCCATGTAGACCTGGCAAAATAAACCTTTGGCAAGGCCCAAAACTTCCCCTTTAATTCATATAAGTCACCCCTAAGTACAGACCCTGGACAACCCAGATGGAAGGGTGTAATGTAATTAAAAGGCAGGATATATACTTTTACTTTTTGCATGTCCTGGTAGTGAAAAACACTTAAGTGTGTTTTTCACCACAGCAAGGCTTGTATCTCGCATAGAATAACCTTGGGATTATCTTATTACATCTTAGAAGTGCAATTTCTAAATGGGAAGATATACCTGATTCAGGCTTGGTCTCTCTGGAGTCCTAATTTAAATCTTATGGGGGAGTCAAATTTTAAATTACAATTCTGAAAATGCCACATTTAGAAAGTTATATAAAAACTGCAATAAGGGAGTTGAATAAATTAAATTTAATCTTTACCACGGGCAATCTAAGGACTGTGATATGTGCCCTGAAAATGATTGGCTGTAAACTCCTACATTTTTGCAGGCATTTCAACGTTTTTAAACAACTACCAGATATGAATTTTTGTATGACTCAAATTTGAAACAAGAAAAAAAAATTGAAAGTGGAAGTTTTAGTGGAAATTTGGAAAATATCAACAACACTTTATAGAAAACCTACTGACAAAAACAATGTCTTGCATTTGTCAAGTTTTCATCCGCGGAACTTAAAAAGTAACCTTCCGAATGGTCAATTCTTATGAGTAAGATGGAACTGTATGCACAAACATGCGGCCCTTTTCATTGAGAAATTTAAGGAGAAAGGCTATCCCTACAAGCTTCTGAAGCATTCTTTAAAGTGGGCATTGTACACTCCAAGAGTCACTCCGTGAAAAAAAGATTAATAAAACATCACATAGGTTGGTATGTGTCTCCACATTCTGCCCCCAAACAAATCAATTCAGTTAGATACTCCACCAAAACTGGCATTTGATTTCAAAATTGGATACACGTTTATATGGCAACTCTTTGCATTGAAAAAAAATGAAAATTTTGGAAACTAGCTGGTGAGGGCGTATTCCTCCCTTACATCAACAAATGATTTGAGACAGCAATGGCTAACTCCACCGTAACAAGGCCATCACAAATGCGGCACATGCATGACTTGTGATCAAACTGTAGAAGGATCGGAATACCTATTGGAAAATACCTAATGGAAACACACTACATTTTCAAGTTGCCATACCCAAAATGTGGTTACGGCATCATTTCCCCATGTCAGAAATTGTATATCGGGGAAACAAATCAGGAAATACGCCAAAGAATTGCTCAACATAAATCAAAAATACAAAAGAGCGGCCTACCTAATATTACACTTTAATACCACAATCAAGGACTTAACGAGATGTCTGAAATTCAAAGACTTTAATCAAGAGAGCAGCCAAGACAGCTATTGCAAACCATTTTTTAAACAAATTCTGGAATCAAAATTAACCACGTACACCATCATGCTTTGGGACTGAACAACAATCATAAAAGATTAGCAATTCCTCTGAACATCTCCCAAAATAGTAAAACGTTTTTTGGTAAAAAAAAATAAATAAATAAACGAGTCATGAACACTGAATTAGGGAAAAAACAACCAAGCATATTAAGTGTTATAATAACAATAAAACAATAAACATCGCAAAAGGAAATAAAGGTAAATAGGCAATCAACTTTTAAAGACTGCAGCGTTCATGTCGATTCCTCAAAGAAAAGCAATGGAAGTACAGAGGGGGAATGCTGTTTTGAATTGATGAAAAGGTGTTTTGGAGTATTGGCAAGAACTGTAACAAGTAACTGCGACAGAAAAAGTATTTATTTACGATCTCAGGAGACTTTTCGTGACTATTTGAAAGGCTGCAACAAAGTTACCAAGCGAGTTGCATGCACGCAAGTGTTTCTTTATGAAATAAAGACTTTCGTTCTACATTTTACAGGTTGCAAGACAGTTTCCAAGGAAGTTGAAAGGACACAAGCTTTTCTTTAGGAGAACGGATGACATTACAGTGATCGAACGATTTAGAAATAAAGCTACAGGCAAGTGACAACAATGAGTTTTTTCAAAAGCGGGCCAGAAACGTACACGTGAGGCAGGTGTTCGCAAAATCCGATTAAATCTAATTCTTGTCTTTGCTTGAAACAGTGACAAACAAGCATTTACAATGCAACGGTTTCGCTTTGAAAAAGTTAGAGCTATTGGCATTGTAAATGACAACATTTATATTTATGTGTTGGTTTTCAAAATATATAAATAAATGGCACTGTCATTTACAATGCCAATAGCTTAATCTCTCGCAAATGTTACACACAAACACACACAGAGTCCCACACACATACATACTTACAGAGCCACACGCAGAGCCACACACAAACACACAGAGCCACACACTTCCAGTAGATGGTGGGCAGCGTGGAGCAGACCAGCACCCAGCCCGACAGAGCCAGCAGTAAGGCCACGATTTCCCCCACCATGCTGGCGTTTCATGCAGATGGCATCATGTTCAGGTGTGCAAGTGTGTCACGGCGCCTAAATAATGTGCGAATGGTGCCCTCGTACGGTCTGTGGTTTTTCTCTCTCTCTCTCTCTCTCTCTCTCTCTCTCTCTCTCTCTCTCTCTCTCTCTCTCAGTGGTGTGTCAGTGCCATGTTTAGCAGCGAGGTGAGTGTGGTGAATGCATCACTGTGTCACAATGGCGTGTCTATACATTCTTGCCAACATGTGTAAATTCCCCTGGAATTTTTACCTTTGTCCTTGCGAGGCTTAGGGAAGTGTGCACCATCAAGTTTATCCTGGGAGAGCAGGGGCAATAAAGCATTCTGCCCAGATATGGAGGGTGAAGTAATTTGGGTTGTTCAGATTTCGAAAATCTCACTCACTGAGTTCTGGCCTCGTCTGGCGTGCAATATATTGTTTTTGCAAAAAATTTCAGTATGTAAAAATAATGGTGAAGGTATAGTAAAGATAAAATAAAAGATTGGTTCATGAGCCCAGCAACATTATATCTCTGGTACTCAAGTGCACGTCGTTTCAGGAAGCTGTGCACATGTGATCAGGACAACTGGTTTCACCCACGGTGCAAGACCGTTTATGAATGAAGTGGGCTGACCCACTGAACCATGTTGTGTGCTGTGGTGAGCAGGAACAAAATGTGACTCACACTTGAACATATGTTTATATATTTTTTATTTATTAAGATTTAATTTTTGGGGAAAACCTGAGACCAAGATAATGATATCCTGCACAAGCAATCTGCAACGGTCGGACTCGAAGGCTTGCTACACTTCACTTTAAAAGTTACTACAGGGACTTGGGTCTCATAATGGCCACACCTACTCTGAAGTTACTGAAAAGTTACAGGCAGCCCAGTTTAACATTCCAAATACACCCTCCCCCTCCCCACAAAATCATATGAAAGAAAGAAAATAAGTCCAAATCACCGGTTTTCATATCGAGGAAACAAACAGTGCAACATTGCGGTAACTACCGGAAATAAGCATGGGCGGAAGAAACGAGTCTCTGACAGTGAAAGGCAGGAATGCCGATTCAGGGTGTTTTGTTTACAACAGAAGGGGCCGTTTTAAATTCTAAACTACAGAATTAGCTGCTGCGGGGAAAGTGTTGCAAAAACAGGATGTGAATATTCATCTACTTTGGCAGCTGTAAAAGGGCAGTGAGGCTGAAGCACTCATCAACAGAGATTCTAAAGGGAAGCTGCTCTGTCGTTCTCCTGCTTTCCCAATGGCTGCAGCCATGTTGCGCTCTGAAATAACTGAAAAGTTACAGGCAGCACAGTTTAAAATTCCAAATACACCCCCCCAAAATCACATGAAATAAAGAAAATAAGTCCAAATCACCAGTTTTCATATCGTGGAAACAAACAGTGCAACATTGCGGTAACTACCGGAAATAAGCGTGGGCGGAAGAAACAAGTCTCTGACAATGAAAGGGAGGAATGCCGATTCAGGGTGTTTTGTTTACAACAGAAGGGGCCCTTTTAAATTCTAAACTACGGAATTAGCTGCTGCGCGGAAAGTGTTGGAAAAACAGGATGTGAATATTGCTGGCAGGAATCGCGCCAGGGCAGACAGTTTTATTCTTCCTAATCCAACGTCATCCACACTACATTTACTCACTAGTGAACTGTACTAAGACCCTTTCAGATACACGACTGCAAAAGTATTCTTTTAATCACTTTAGCTGAAATCCTATTTCGAAGGTCACCAGAGAAAAATAGGCACATTCACAGACTGAACAAGCAACGCCAGGCACTCGTGACTCGCCCGCTCCAGCTCCCTGAAAAAATGGCGGCCAAAAACATCACGAACTAAGCCACGGACAACAATACACAGAGACGAGACAGCAGCCACGCACGACGGTAAAGGACACAAAGACAACAGCCACGCACGACGGTACAAGACAAAAGACCACAGACAAGCAGTACGGTACAGGGAAACGACAAGACGGAAAGAAGCCACGGACAACAATACACAGAGACGACAAAAACAGAAAGACGTACAAAGTTAAAATAAAATTAGAAGAAAATGCTGCTTACCTGCTCGCAAACATCCCCGCAACATAAATCGCGCAGCCCACTCCTGCAAAAGCCACGATGAACTGAACACAACATGCCGCCCCCCCCCCCCCCCCCCCAAAAAAACATCCGACCACCGCCGCAATGACGTTGGTAAAGGGACGGAGAGCGAAAAAATCGCCGGAATGCCCACGAATCTGCTCGGACAATGACTGACGCATCTCTGTTCCAATGGCTAGCCTCCATTTATGGAGCTAGCCAATGGAACAGAGAGGCCGGTTAAAGCCCCATACTGAAACTCAAAAGATTTTGCCTGCGCGAACACTGCTGCGCAGTGGATGCCAGGTGAAACCTAAAAATGAGAACCACTATAAATGTATCCCGTGACCCCTGTACAATCCATTTGAAAGAGTGAGATGCAACCGTATAGGAAAATACAAGCTTTCCAACAGTGCTGATTGAAATAGGTATGGAGATAGTGAAAAAAGAAAAAAAGCATTGTTAACAAATTGAAGTCTGTTTAAAAAAAAAAATCTTTCTTTTGAGCTGTCATGAGAATTGAAATATATTTTTATCCTTCATTATTTCAGTTAAAAAAACACAGCCTTGGTCCTGAAGAGACCTCAAACTAATGAGGTTGAAACGAGTCATCAACTTTTACAGCAAAAACAGAGTTGAATAAATTAAATTTAGTCTTTAACTTGGACAATCAATAACTGTAATAGGTGCCCTGAAAATTATTGACTATCAACCCCAGAATCTTTTGTGGGCATTTAACAGTCTTTCGTAAAAAAAGGAAAATCCTACATGGACTGTTTCTGGTGAAAAATACAAGACTGTTTTTTGGGGGTTAATGTCATTCAAGTGTCAAATTAAGTGTTTCAGTGTTAAACAGAATGTTGTGAAAATAGGTATTGTTTAAGGCAACACCTGTGTTGATGTCATTTAAGTGTCACAAGTATATATTTTGAATGTATGGTATATGATGATTTGAACAGGCCCAATAGGCCTTGATACCTTTGTTTTATGTGATCGAATGTATTTGGCAAAAGAAAAAGTTTAAAATAATCAAAATATTGGTAAATAAATAACCAGGATTTCAGGTAATCAAAACCCTGCACACAAAGAACAAAGTTGAGGTGAATAATTCCAGCCAAGTATCAACTAATGTTTTATATTATGAATGTGGTCTAGCCCTAGGCTGATATAAAGGCCTAACTGCCTCAAGCTTTAACAAACTTTTAGAAGTTGCCGTTTTCTAGCTTTAGCCATGAGGTGCCTGAAGCCTGTCTCTGATCTCATGACTGGGTGTAGTTGGCAGTTGGGCTTTGTGTATTCCTCCTAGACAGCCACACACAATGGGAGCTTTGGTATGACTTGATGGGCCATGCTGGAAGGATTGAAGGCAGGGCGGGACTGGGAAACAAAACCGGCCTTGGCAAAGTGCTTGGGCAGCCCCCCGGGGGCTTGGTGGTGCAGCCGAGCGATTTGCTGGGGCCGGTTTTGGCCGATTTTTTTACAGTGGCAGATATTGCAGCTTTGCTACAAAAACAGCCCTGTAACAAAATCGGCCCCCAGGGGCCCAAAACCAGCCCCCATCCCTGGCGGCCCACTGGGGAAATGCCTGGTGCCTGCTACAGCCAGTCCGACCCTGATTGAAGGGAGGAGCTTGGCACAGCCTCACTTAAACCTGAATATGCTGTGCCCTGTCCACAAACAAAGTGCTGCATAACCCCCTCTAGTGATTCTGGAGCCAGGCATGATTTACTAAATCCTGCCACATCATTTGGCTCTCCCTAGCTGCATAATTCCAGTTTCCATGGGTATAAGTACTGGACCTTAGACACCACCACTTCAGTACACTTCTGAACCTGTGGATATTCTGTCAGGAAGAACTACTGTGCTGCTGAACTACCACTCTGCTGGACTGCACTCTGCTGACATTCTGCTTGAGTGTGCTTGAGTGTGCTGATCAGCTGTCCCCTTACCCAGGTGAAAAGGTCGGACCTGCATTACATGACCCCAGAACCCAGAGTGACTCCTTGGAATAGCTGGCTGGCCTCCTGATCTAAAGCCTCCCGGACATAACAGGCTTCCAACCCCTGCGCCTGGACTCTGCAATCTGTGAGTACTGCTCTGCCAAGTGTTGCCACCCTAGACCTGGACCCTTGGAAGTGGGCCTAAAGTGCTTGCCAGCAAAACCAATGCATCTTCTCTGATGAGAAGCACATCTCCTAGCCAATACTTTAGAACACAAAACAGTCTGCCCCTACGCATATATATAAAGGCTCGAATTGAGTCCTATGTTTGCAATTTACAGGAATGAGCTCACTGGAACCAGAGGCAAAACAACCGTAATCCGAACATTATAGAAAAATATATATATTTTTTTTTCTTCAGTATAAATATATCATTTTTTTCAAAACAAACAACATAACACGTTTAAAATTCATGAAGATATTTCAAAAGACATCCCACACAGCCCTACAAATCTTTAATCAAACTTGTACACGAACACACACTTTCTAGAAACATTCCGACAATCAATAAATACAATCATACTCATAGATTCTTCTATCATCCCATACACATCATACTTCGGTAGCCAGATGTAATTGGGATTCCAGTTTGACGACACACTCTCCTGCGGCCCGCAAATTAATAAAGTCACGGCTGCCTGCTTTGGTAAGCTAAAAATGATGAAAAAAATCTTCCCATTCCTGCCAATGGATGCGCGCAGAACAGTCACCCAGGCGCTGATAACGTCCCATTTGGACTATGCCAACAGTCTTTATGCGGGGGCCCCTCTGTATCAAATTGAACGCCTGCAAGCAGTTCAAAACGCGGCGGCAAGACTGATTGGCAACATCCCTTTCCGACATTCGATCTCCATGTTTCGCAAAAAGCTCCATTGGCTTCCTATAGCCTCTCGGATTAAGTTTAAAATACTCACTCTTGCCTTCCGTGCTCTCAACGGTACCGGTCCGGATTACCTGAGAAAGAGACTCACATTATCCCATTCAGTGAGAGACCTACGTTCCAACAGTCTACGCCTTATGGTTGTGCCACGCTTCCGCCGCGCTCGAATGGGTGGCAGAGCTTTTGCTGTCCTTGCTGCGAAACACTGGAACGGCCTCCCTCTGGACCTCAGATTTGCCTCATCTGAAGCACTGTTTCGCAGCCGCCTGAAAACTTGGCTATTGTCCTCATCTTAGATAGGCTCCTCTCTATCTCCGCTGACAGTCTTTTAGCGCCGGGACACCTCCGACGGAGGTAGCTGTGCGCTCTACAAGATCCATAAATAAATAAATAAATAAATAAAGATGTAATAGATGTATTATGTCCTGGATAGTCTCCAAACACAGGATAGGAGACTAGATGGCAGAACAACAGGACAGACTCCTAGCAGAACCACAACATTGCTGCAGCTGTGTGGATTTAGTCTGTCAAAAAAGACTTGCATCGCCGCCGCCCCCTGCATCTTTGGACTGCCACATCACATCCAGAACTGCCGCTGCGCAAAGCTTTTTCCGCAACACACCCCTCACAGCTTCAACAATGGTGCCGGAACTCCACCTCACCTAGCATCCTCGACATTACTTAACATTGCACCCCCCTTGATAAGATCCTTGACGTTGATGCAACAGGACCTCGCACAGCAGCCTTGTCACATCTCAGAACTGACGCTTTGCTTCTGCTGCAGAACCCATCTTCAACACGGATGCACCCAACACTCTGCAACTCAGATTTAAGGTACTTTGTGCAGTGGGCCTAACTGGATCCCTGTGGCTGGTTCGTGCTCCATCGCCATCAGGTGAACTTGTGACTTTTCCTGGTCCGGCGTGACCCTATTTCCGCAATAGCGATTTTGCTTCTTTGTGCTATTTTTCGCTATAAGCTTTAAAAATCAATACATCCAGTTCTACAATATATCCACTGGATTTTTATTGGTTTTGTCTTGTTTTATTTAATAAAATCATAGCTATTTTTCTAACCTGGTTTGGAATCTTTTTGTGTGGTATTTTCACAGTTTTACTGTTTGAAGTATTGCATGAATACTTTACAAACAGCCTCTAAGTTAAGCCTGACTACTCTGTGCCAAGCTAACAGAGAGTGAGCACAGGTTATTTTAGAGTTTGCCTGCCTCTTACCCTGACTAGGATTGTGGTTGCTGCTAGACCAGGGTTACACCCCAGTCAACCAATAGCCAAATTACTAACAGACTCTCAAAGAATACTATTATGGAACAAACTAGATAAATAGTCGATAGATGAGGCGCTACTTTACTTCCTGGTCAATAACATACTGACGTCTGGATCCGGGCCTGGGTTGGACCAAACAATCACACAGAATAAAAATGATCTATGGACTAAAACAACGATGAGTTTTGGCCCCTCTGTCGTTTAATTAGTATGCATTTACTTGAGAAGTTGGCTCATACTCAAGAGTTACCCCCAAATTGAGTAACCATTCCTTTCACATTCTAGTGTATGCAGATGACACTGTATTGCGTGATTTGTGTCCTACAGGGTTACAAATAATTCTGAATACCCTTAAGACATAACCATCCCGTACTGAAGAGTTAGAAGCTGAGACAAAGAAGCTCCGGGAGTCTGTTATGGATAATCATAGGGAAATTGAAAAATTAAGTTCAGAGAGAGGGCACAGGAGGACAGAGTGGAGAGGCTTGAGATTATGCAAAGACGCAATAATGTAAAAATTTTGAAATTACCTGAAAGGAAAGAGGGTTCAGATATTAAGAAATACGTGGTACATCTCTTTAAATGTGAATTGGAATTGAATGAGGATGAAGAGGTGATTTTGCAGATATTCAGAGGGTTCACCGAGATCCCTCCAGGTTGAATCCGAATCGCACTAAGCCGAGAAAAATGTTAGTGAATTTTTTGACGTATAATTTAAAAGAGAAAATTCTATCAGTTGCCCTAAAGAAGAAAAGTATTTTAGTCGACGGGGTTAAAATTGAAGTAAGATCTGACTTGCCACCTGTCACAGCTAATAGACAGGGGGAGCTAGGTAAGCGGATGGAGCCTCTCAGGAATTTGGGCGCCACGGTTCAACTTAAGTTTCCAGCATTTTTGTAAGTAATGTGGCGAAATAAGATGCACACTTTTCGAGTGGTTGAAAAAAGTGGATACATTTATTGAACAGTGTCAAGAGATGGCTTAACAGGCAGGCTTGTAACAAGGTAGCGTGGAGATTTAAAAAGTTGGTTAACACTTAGCTTCTAGATTGTCGCTTGCACATACTGTATTAATTATTGCGCTCGAGTTATTTAGCACCACCACGTTTGGCACCCTAAGGGCCGAGGCCATGGGGAGGTCGTTTGGGTTTTCCAGGGGAGGGTGGGGAGGGTGGGGAGGGGGAGAGGGCAGTAGGGGGGTAGGATGGGTTTGGTGTTTGGGGAGGGTTAGGGCACAGGAGAAAATAGCAAAAAAAATCCTCAGAAGCTTATTTGCCACCCGGATGTATGGAGTATTTTGTTTTGAATTTGATGAGTGGGGCTAATACACTGGAATTGAAATTTTTGTTGTGGAATGTTAATGGCTTACGTGTAAAATCCAGGAGACGGGCAATATTAAAGTATTTAGAGGATTTGTTGGCCCATATTATTATTTTACAAGAGACACATTCAACTGCCACTGAGTGTAAGGAAATTTTGTTGGTCCAAAGGTGAGTTGCTCATTCGTTTTATACGCCCCAAACTATAGATACAAAAGGGGTGGCAGTATTGGTTAGGCAAGGATTACATTTTTGTGTAGAATCTACAGCGGCAGATCCAAAAGGTAGATGGTTGATTTTGAAAGCAAAAGTGGCAGGAGAACCATTAATTATAATTAGCTATTATGGTCCTAACCTGGATGATGATGGACCCCTATATTTTTTAGCTAGGGAGGTATTAGGTCTTACGGGGAAAATAATCATGGCAGGAGACTTTAATACAGTATTGGATTATAATTTATGTTGGTCATAAAAGTCGCGAGTGCTGATAAACGCTAAAATATCTAATAGAGTCAGGCTATTGATGACTCAGTTTAGGTTGTGTGACATTTGGAAGGTAAAGCTAGGTCAGCAGCTAGGATACACGTATTATAATAAAAAATATAAGCATAGATCCCGAATTGATTATTTTTTGTTGGATTCCAGATTAAAGGACTTTGTGATGGCGGTGGGACATGTAGGGGTTCATATTTCAGACCACTCAGCTATTATATTGAGTGTGAAGTTAAAAATGAGTGGATCGGATTCAACCTGGGGGTTAGATCGAACAGTCCTCTTGGATTAAGAGAGCCTAAATGTACTCAATGAAGAGCTAGAGGTTTTTCTGGAAAAAAAACATTGGTACGGCAACGATTGAGATGGTCTGGGAAACCTGTAAAGCTTTTTTGAGAGGTAGACTGGGAGCTTTGGGTGCAAAGAAGCGTGGATCTTACCACAGTAAAGTCTTAAAGTTGGAAGGAAAGATTCGTCGGTGTGAGGCTAAGATTATTAACACTGGAGAATCTATAGGGGAGCAAGTTTTACATGATTTGGAAGAGCTGAAATCAGATCTAATGGCAGTTCTTACTCATAGAATTAAAGAAAAGTGGGAAGCTAGTCAAGTGGCCCATTTTAGCTATGGGGAGGGATGTGGTAAACTCCTAGCATGGAAGGCGAAGAAAGATCAGGTTCGAAATTTCATCAAGGAAGTGAAGCCGGCAGAGACAAATACTACTATTACAGAGAGCAAAGGAATAGCGGATGTTTTTTTTGATTATTTTTCGAAAGTCTATAGGGAAGATCTAAATCCTGAACTTTCAGCAATCAGGGGATGATTACAGCTAGTGGTTCCACTTCCAGCTGAATTTAAGCAGATTTTAAATGGTGAAATTTCTTTAACTGAAGTTGAAAGTGCCATTAAGTAGAAGAGAGAGGCAAGGCTCCGGGGCCAGATGGTCTTCCGGTTGAGGTGTATAAAACTCTGAGGGGGACCATTGCTCCTATAATTTTTCAGCTATTTAATAGCATTTTTCAGGGGGAGGCGGCATTGCTGGACTCATGGAATGAGGCGACCATCGTCTTAATTCCAAAACCAGGGAAATCATCTAAATATTTAGATTCTTACAGACCCATTTCGCTATTAAACTGCGATTACAAACATAATGGCTGATAGGTTGAGTTTGGCCATCCCAAAATTGGTACATGAGGACCAAAAGGGGTTTATTAAGGGTAGATTTCTAAAGGAGCTCACTTTTTCCTTAATAGGAGCAAAAGATATGGCTACGGTCCATAAATTTCCCTTGGCGGTAATAGCACTTGATGCCGCCAAGGCTTTCGACCGGGTAAATTGGTCTTTTCTAAAGGCTCTTTTGGGTCATCTTGAACTAGGGACATATTTTACCAATTCACTGTTAGCTCTATACAATTCACCTACCTCCAAGGTACTGATTAACGGGATTTTAACTCAGTCCATTAAGGTGATGCGTGGTACACGACAGGGTTGCCCATTGTCTCCTCTATTGTTTGACTTGTATATAGAACCCCTTGCTTGCAGGATTAGGAATGCCGAAAATATCCCTCCTTTTGTTGTAAAAGGATGGTCTAAGAAAATAGGACTATATGCGGATGACATAATTATGTATACCCCTAATTTGCAACAATCAATGCAAGGTCTATTGGAAATAACTAAGGAGTTCGGACTTGTCTCAGGTTATGAGATAAACGAAGATAAGACCGAGATTATGTCGTGGAATTTGGATACAGGAGGGGTAAATTGTAAAGCTGAGATGAGATACTTGGGGGTGAGGATCACACATAACATTGGAGACCTGACAAAAATAAATTTTCTAAAGATAAAAAGAGAAATAGGTGCCATGCTGCGAGGTTGGGGACGTTTACCACTTACTTTGTACGGCCGCACGAATTTTGTAAAGATGGTGATCTTGCCAAAAATGACATTTTTGTTTGAAACAATTCCCCTAGCATTAAAAAAAGACTGGTTCAAGAGGCTGCAGAGTGACATTTGTTCATTTATATGGGCCTCGATGGGATCCCGTCTATCCTGGCAAAAGATAAGACGAAAGCTGGTTAAAGGGGGATTGGCTGCCCCTGATTTTCAGTTATATTTTTGGGCTTTTCAGCTAAAAAAATTTAGAATGTTGTTGAATACTCCAACGGTTTCAGCTACTGGAATAATGTTTGCCGCAATGCTTAAGATTTGTAAATACAATGAGTATGGTTTCTTGTGCAAATTTTCTGATCCAATCCAAGGTTCTTCAAGAAAGTAAGGCTCAAGACATTGCATGATGCGGCGGAGCTCTGGTATAGGATAAGGAGAGTACTAAAGATTCCCTATTATGGCTATATGGCCCCAATATGGGACGGTCCAGGGTCACCTCTCTGGTCTAAAGATGCATTGGCTATTCCTCTGAGAGCGTCGGGTGTAGAGCGATGGAGAGACTTATTTCCAGTTGGAAAGTTGATTGATTGGGGCCAAGGTGAGGCCATCTGGGGTCGGGGCTTCTCAAAATTTAAGTATCTGCAAATTCATAGTTGGGCAAGAAAAGCGGAAACTATTGTTGGACTTCAAAATAAGTTAGAAGAAAAGCTTTTTTCAATCCAATCTTACAAAAAAGAAGTGGCCATTTGGTACTGGTCGCTACTTAAGATGGAAGACGGCCCGTTTTCACTTCCTGAGGTCCTATGGGGCGATTGCTTGCCGAACATCGCAACGGAAAATCAATGGCAAGTAACTATGGTTATGCTATATAAAATAGTCAAACCTGCAAACCTAAGGCAGAACCATCTGTTTACAATTCACAGGGCATATTGGTCTCCACGCAGACTTTCAAAATTTAAGGCTGGAGGGCTGGTGGAAGGCCTCAAATGCAGGAGCCCCAACGAGGACGACCTGCATATGTTTGTGGACTGTCCGAACATCCGGGAGTTCTGGGAGGCCGTAGGTAATTGCTTATCACAAGCTGCAGACCAGAAGATTGAGATAAGCCCCGAACTAATTATAACTGGAAGACACGAATTGCAGAATAAGGATATGGATGACAAAGCTAAATTGTTTTTTTATGGGACTCTCCTGGCCCGGAGGGAGATTTGTAAGCTATGGGTGTCTCCCTTATCCCCTACTATTTTGGACTGGCTACGTTCATGAGATATACAGCTAAAGTAGATACCTTGGATCAGACAAAGAAAAAGCGTACATTTTGGCTACCATTTTTGTTACACTTTGGTGAGGGAGGGAAAATTTGGTGTGGAGTAGGCGATTTAAAACAATAAATATCCAATGATTACGGTCTTGGCCTATCTCACCGGCGTCTTTTACCTCGCAGCCAGGAAATAAATCGACAAGGTAGCAGTGCTCTAAGAGATGAACTCTTAAACATGGCCTGGTTTGCACAAGAGTCTCTGTATTCGAAGTATCACTGCATGAGCCGTTGTCTGTAGAGCTAGTATATGAGATAAAAGCCCATGGGCGGTATCGTTTGTCCGGAAATGGGTGGAAATGAGGATAAGAAAAAAAAAGACATAACCATAAAGAACAGCCTGAAAGTGAATCTTGCAAACACTTAAGTAGTAACTTTTGGACAAAGCAAATCAGTCAGTCTCAGATGGTATTTTTGTTATGCACAGATTGTGCAATTTAAGATTTATAAAGGTCCGAGTCCTCCTATACAACTCCCTTATTTAGGCTAAATATTTGTACACTTGTGGATCAAAACAAAATTCATTGTCTTATGCACTTCTGAAACTGATACCAAAAGCAAGTTTAGCTAAACTGAATTATTTGAATTTGCTATGCATTCATCGCTATGCAACGACAACTAAACTTAAAATTTGATATGTTGAAATAGACATTCTCTTTATATCAAACTGGTAAAAGAATCTCAACTCTTTTTAGAACTATGGCCTATGGATTAATCTTTTCTAGCTTTAAGGTTGTTTGGATACATTTTCAGAATTTTAACATCGCCCTGGACAACTCTCCAAAACAAGCAATTTGGAAGAATAACTTTGACCAAAATGACTAAATATTCATTCTCACATGATTTCTGAATCTTAGAATCCAGGAAGGTAGTTAAATGTCTTACTACATCTTCGGATTCATAAGACATGGCAGGCACATTACCAATTAATATGAGTTATCAGTTGTTATTCTTTTTTTATGGTACAGTCATGTTTGTTACAGTTTATGGGTACTGGAAGGTAGGTAAGATTTATTGTACTGTTATTTAAGACAATTACAAAAGTATTCAAAATGACTGGACTAGTTAAAACAAACAATAAAATAGATTGTCGATTTTTCCGATTGGTCAAGTTCGTAAATAAGTATAAAAACTGCCACAGAGCAGGTCAAATACATCATTACAAAATACTCAAATAACAATATCTCATCGGGGAAAGCCGACATGTTGCACGGACGCTCCCTCAATCTCCAGCTTTGATCTCCAAAATTAAAAAACGAGCATAGGCAATATAGATTACATCACTGGAGATTGGTTACATCACGATAATTCAAGAGGGTAAAGTGACTATACATGACAACTCTACAGTTAATTTCCGACCGGTTTACCGAGTGATTATTCTCTGCAGTTTTTAGAGTGGCTTATTGGGTGGAGCACCCTACTATTTTCTCGTCTAATCATCACCAGCTAAAGATTGAATACAGCTAGTGACTAACAGTCCACATTGTATATAGCATCCCTTACTGTGGCCTATGTTAATCTGAAGCTGCTTCCAGCAGTTTTTTTGCACACTGCATGGAATTCATGAATCGATAAACAGGCTGTAATTGCGTCCTGGAATTATCTTATCTGTAACTGTAAGAAAACCGAGAGCAAACTCTAACATCTCTGGCAAAAAGGACAATTGATGGACAGAATGCAGAACAGTCTCATACATTCACCCCAACTATATGCAAATCAGTCTTGACCCTGCGCCCAAGGGAACAGTCCAGCTCGAACTGCCAGGCCAGGTCCTCCCTGGACTGGAAACAAGCATCCTAGGACCGGTTCCGGGCTTTTAGCCTTCATCAGACAGGATAGCTTGACTCCAGTGGCATGGAGAGGACGAGACCCACGTCTGGGCATACCTGTCCCACTCGGGGAGACAAATGCGTAAAGAACAATTGATGGACAGAATGCAGAACAGTGGCCTACATTCACCCCAGTACAGAGATCTGGGCCTAAATCCATAGTTTTTATGCTCACCATGCCATTCCAGTTTGGACCCAGCCATATGCAAATCAGTCTTTACCCTGCGCCCAAGAGAACAGTCCAGCCTGAACTGCCAGGCCAGGTCCTCCCTGAACTGGAAACAAGCATCCTAGGACCGGTTTCGGGCTTTCAGCCCTCATCAGCCAGGATAGCTTGACTCCAGTGGCATGGGGAGCACGGGTCCCACGTCTGGCAATACCCTTCCCACTCGGGTGACAAATGCAAAAAGAACAATTGATGGACAGAATGCAGAACAGTGTCATACATTCACCCCAGTACAGAGATCTGGGCCTAAATCCACCGGTCCCAGGATGCTTGTTTCGGTCTTGGCAGTTCGGGCTGGACTGTTCCAATAAGGAACAGGGTCAAGACTGATAAGCATATGGCTGTGTCCAAACTGGGGTGGTGTTTTGAGCAAAAGAATGAAGGATTAAACCCAGATCCTTGTGACTGGGGGTGAATGTTTGCATTGTCGAGCATTCCGTCCATCAATTGTTTCTTTTTCACTAACGTCTCTGGGCCAGCAATTGCTGAGAAATGCAAATAATGTGCATTAAGGACTCAAATGCAGACCCACAAAGTCTACAAGCCCGGTCTGTCGTACCAGTTATGCAACCATAACAATACTTTTTGAGAGGAATTATACCACTTGTCAGACGGAATAAGTGGTTTTTCACATAGAGTTTCAATGGATAATCCCCAAAACTCGTAATGCTGCCCACATTATACTGTTGAGGAACAGTGTTTATGAAGGCAAGTTTTTAACAGCTCCAATATTGAGCTCTCTTGATATTAACTTTGCCAGTTTCATAAGGATTCCACCTAGTTTTTAGCAGGTAGGGCTCTTTCCCAGAGATCTTGTGCCTTAAAGGTTTCGATTGAAGCTCTCAAATATTTATGTCACTTTAGCTTTTCCTCTGAAAAAATTGTCAGATTGTATATTTCAGTGTTCCACTAGCTGCATCCTTCGCTTTCAATCCATATATCAAAAAGTGCACTTTTAGCATCAGGGTTTGTCTTGGTAAATCAAATTCGAATCGAATCGAAAACAAGACACTGGTGAGGAGTTTGGCAGGGCGAATACTGAACTGTAGCATTTATTTTGTGCCTGGTTCAGCCAAGTCTGAAGGCGATCTCTATAGGTCAGTGCTCCATACATCAAGGACTACATAGGCTTGCTATTAATGACCTTGCAGGTCACCGACAAGTTGGGGCCATTCATTTTTTGCAGAAGGTGGCAAAACGTCGATGTCAATGCCGAGCAGGCACGTTTCTGTGATGTTAGGTGATCAGATTACCTGGCCTGTTCGTTAAGACACAAGCCAGATACTTGATTGTTCTTACTCTCTCTAGTTTCTTTTTGGACAGATACCAGGCCCCTTTGTTATAGAGCTTCCAACTTATTACGAAGTTCTTACTTTTGGTGCTGTTAATTTGAATATTATTCGCCCTCCAGAGCACTCAGGGAACGTTGAAGACCGATCTGCGTATTGTCAAAAATAATGGCATCATAGCCATTTTTAGGAAGTTGAATTTTCAGGCCTGCCAATCTCGGTGGAAATGCTTGTGCTCTTGCTAGGTATATATTAATATGGGCTAGGACAGGTTAAAGAGTAAGGGAGCAAGGATGCAGCCTTGCTTCGTCTTTCTTGATGTTTCATTTGTATTTGTCGTAACCCAGTTGGATGTAATTGGTATCTGCCCTCATGTTTGTGAGGAGAGACTAATGATAGAATTTAACAATGGCACTAGCAATCCCCAATTTTACAGCTTAACCCACAATAGACCTCTGTTCATACAGTCAAAGCAGTGAAAAAATCTATGAAAACTGCAGAGAAGTAGCGTCTTTTTCCATTGCTGCTTCCGACAGGGCAGGCACTGTTATCAAATTCTCCTCAGTCTTTTTTAAGTATACACTCATGTGATCGTGATTTACTATGTTATATTTTTTGTTTCTGAGAAATGGTCATTTTTTATTACCTTCTTTGGATTCTAACATGGGTAACTCCTACTATCACTCAAATTACTGATAATTGTGATAGTGATTTAAAGAACTCCAAAGTTTTAATCATGAAGTCATAAGGCTGTGACATTATATTGTTGTATTCTCGACTGGTCACAGTTGTTGTGGCTCATAGGTTTTACTAAGGTAATTAAGAATTCAGTCCTATGTCTTAATTGAAATGGCGAGTTTTGTATGAAGAAGAATGTTGATCCATTTGATTGCTTACTCAACATTTTTTACATATATATATATATATATATATATATATATATATATATATATATATATATATATATATATATATATATATATATATATATATATATATATATATATATATATTTGTTTTCACCTCCTCTGAGTTTGCCGGGACACCATGACAGCGGTGCAACGGGCAGGATCAGAGGTTATCCTGCATCCATAAAAGTTTTACAGCAGAAAACACGTTTCTGCAATTGCACTCCGCTCCGATAAAATATCACACCCACGTAGAGTTGCAATAAGAGTTAATTTATTCCAGCATATACACTTGAGGGATGGAACAAAAATTGTATGAAGAAGAATGTTGATCCATTTGATTGCTTACTCAACATTTTTTACTTATATATATATATATATATATATATATAACTTGAACCTCACTATATCCTTATTAAAATAGTTTTAAGTAATCACACAATACAACTTATCATTATGCAAATTACTATATTAATTATCACTCCTATATATTTTATGATCCAAGTATCAAGTGCAGTTTGGTATACTATAATAAAAACTGTCTTGTTTTGAACACATTATTCAATTCAGAACAATACATGTCATGCATGTACATAGTACACTCAACATAAGGCGTCTACACAGTAGAGTAGCAAGAGTTCTAAAGGCCCTCAGTTTGGTAGTGAAACACAGCAATTCTTGCTGTGCACGGACCCTGTCCAACTGGCCTGGTGCCCTGCTACTTTATTGATAATGACGCCCTTGAATCCACAAATATGAATGTTCTAGCAGGTTCAAAAGTGGTAAAAACACGTTTTCTATTTACAACCCCTTTCCAGAATTCTTATCACTACACACCAAAGAACAAGACAAACCAAACACAAATAATACGACACAAAAGTAAATGCAGTTCTCAGGGGCTACAGTCACCTATATAGACTTGCAGTGTTCAACCCGAGAAAGTGCTTCAAGATATATCTTTCTTTAGGTATGGTGCTTATACTTTATGATCCGGAAACAACAATCTTTTGGAGGTTACATTGCTTTTGCCTCTTGTTTTCCTTATTAACCTGTGTAAAAAAGTAAAAGTAGGAAACCAACCTTTTGATGACATGTTATATTATCTCTCCAATCCAAATTTGCTGATTTAACAACTCAGTTGTATTAAACAAGTTTTATTTTTTTAAAGAGCCAGTACTGTTTCTAGAGGCTTCCCATTTAAACCAATATCAATTTAGTAAAACAAATTCTAACCTTGGTCCACATTAGCACAGGCGACGTCACCGTCAGCTTGTCTTCATGGATATGAACACCACCTTGAGTTCTGCAGAACAAAAAGAACCAACTTCATCAGTGAATGAGGGGTTGACTGAGATCCAAGCCAGGGCAAGTCTAACCCAGGTAGGAGGGATGAAAAGATGGGTTGTCCTATTAAATCCTCATTTTCTACAGTCGACCCCATAGGCAAATCTATTACATTTTTGAGACTCACTACAGTTAACTACCTTAAATTAGCATGCATGGAAATAGGCAATATACTGGGCTCTAACCTATGTATTGCTTCAATAGTTGGGGACTTTAGTTTAAGACAGGAAAAGGAGTACAGAATTAAATTAAATGTCAACTGTTCAGCATATCACTGCTTTGGTATATTCCAAAGTAAATGCAATCTGCAACTCCATTGAAAGCATGCATTAATAAATAATGATGTACCTACTAAAGACAGTCAATTTTAATTGCCCAAAAGTGAATTGGGAGATTTTTGGCCCAAAAGTCACTCTACAGAAATGGCAAAATAGACACATTTGCCTTTGAAAATACCTGCCTACAGAAAATGGCATGAAAATCTTAAAGAATTATTGGAAAAATACAAATTGGTGTTTGGAAAAGTGAATTTGCTCCAAGAACTAATCACAACTTAAAATGAAAATGAAAAGGAATTGAAATATAAAAAACTATGTGATTCAATAAAGAACTGTTTGCTCTGAAAATTAATCTATTCTTGGAATGCAGGATTCATGATTGGAAAATAAAAATCTGCCAGATAAGAATATGTAATTCACATTCCGGTACATCAGAACATTTGGTTTATTTTCAGAAAAATTTACAAATTGAAGATAAACAAACATTCGCCCATCCATAGAACTCACATACATAATTTCCATTTAGTTTGTATCTTTCAGAGCAGTGAAATCAAATGCTGCTGTTTACTTACACAATGTATTTATTTACTTACAATTTATAAAGGCCTGATTACGATGTCGGTAGGAAACTAAACCGCCAGACTCCTTGTCAGATTCGGTTCTGACCGACTCACGGTCTGCAGTTCCGCCTAACCGATTATGATGCTTCTGAATACCGTTCAGAAGGACTCCTATGGACTTAAATAGGAGCCATTGTTCCGACCGACAACATAGGCTTCTATGGGGAAAATGGGTGTCTGCGGAAAACCTTGCACCCTGTCAGGGGCACCCCATGGTGTCTGCCACACTGTGCATGGTTTTACTGGGGTCCCTTGGGTAACCCCTCGACTCCAAACTGGAAGACTCAGGATGAAGGGGGCCCTGTTAGGGCCCCCCCCCCAAATTCAGTTTTTTATTTTATTGTTTTATAGAGTGCGAACTTGACCCGTGAGGGTATCAGAGCGCTTTACATAGTATACATAGGTGAACAAACAAAGTTAAAAATGCAGAGAAATACAAAACTATACATAAGGTTGGCGGGGGCAGGGGTGTTGGATGTGGGGAAAGGGGATACACATGAATGATTACAATCATAGTTAGAGACAGTAAAAACAGAGGCCCCCATATTCTTTGAGGGATAATTAGTGGTCTGGGGAGGAAGCGATAGTCTTAGCTTCATCCAGAAGCGATAGTCTTAGATTCATTAGGCATAATGTGGTGGATGAGGGCAGGCATTAGATGAGGAATTTAGCCATGAGGAAGGTTTTGGCCTCCTTCTTGAAGCATGCGAGAGAAGGGATTCTTCTGATGTCGGGTGGGAAAGAGTTCCAAATTCTTGGTGTAGCCCTGGTGAACGCCCTATTGTAGGTTCTTTTTTTCTGAAAAAAGGCAGGTTGGAGTAAGAGGTTTCTAGCGGACCGGGATTTCGTGCTTCCTCCAGATACCAGTAGTTTCAGTGCCAGATAGGCAGGGGAGTTTGTGTATAGGGCCTTGTGTGTAATGCATGCCAGTTTCAACTGGATCTGGCTTCTAGAGGGAGCCAGTTCAACGCTTTCATATGTGGAGAGATGTGGTCGAATTTTCTGGTGCCAGTGTGTAGTCTGGCGGCCGCGTTGAGGTAGGCTTTTAGAGGTGGTAAGGAGATCTTAGGTAGACTGGTATGGGTGAAACATCCATATTCCAGTCTAGAGAGCACTAGTGCTTGAAACGCCATGTTTAGGTCAGGAGCATCGATTAAAGGTTTCAGCTTCCATAGGTAGCTCAGGTGGAATCTGGCTGCTTTGGCCATCGAGTTGATGTGGTCTCGCATGTTCAGGTTACAGTCAAGGATTGTGCCAGGGATTTGGCAGAGTCCACAATGATTGGCAGGCAATTTAGGGCAGTGATGGCCTTGATCCACTTCTGAATCTCCGGGTCGGCTTTTGAAGGGGAGATTAGGAGAAATTCCGTTTTCTTTGAGTTGAGTTTGAGTTAGTCAGTTTCAGGGTCACATTCAGGGAGAGGATCTCCTCGAGCGAAGAGATATTGATGTATATTTGGGTATCATCCACGTACATGTGGTAAGAGATGTTGGCGGTGCAAAGAACTTTGGTAAGTGGCTCTAAGTAAAGATTAAAGAGGGTGGGGGACAGGGTTGTGCCTTGGGAGACTCCAACCTTGACCGGGTATGAGCTGATAGGTTGCTGTTGATGAGGAATCTCTAAGAACGGTTATGGAGGAAGGACCTGAACCATTCTAGGACCACACCATCCAGGCCCATTCTGAATTTAAGGCGTTCGAGTAGTTTGTCATGGTTGACCGCATTGAAGGCAGAGGATAGATCTAAGAGTATTAGAAGGCAGGTTTTGCCTTGGTCTAGGGCTTGGAGGGCATCGTCCACAATGTGGAGAATAGTGGTTTCAGTGCTGTGCCCCGGTCTGAATCCAGATCGGAAGTCATCGAGTAGGTGGTAGGGGAGATAGAAGAAGCAGCTGTACACTCCTGAATGAATCAAAATTAGCAATGTAAATGAATTTGTACAAAGTAATCTTATTTTATTTTCTTCAAGATGCATGAGAAGGACATGTAGGTGCTTACCCATGTGACGGCACAATGCTGGTGATTAGCGACCTAAGGGTGCACAGCTGAACAGTAAGAAGCAAACAGAATATTGACTGTTTAGACAGTTTATTTTGATGTACTGATTACAGTGTTTAGAGTTCACAGATTGTACGTCAAATATCCAGTCAACAAATGACGCCAACGTTTCGAACCCAGTTGTTATTTACAAGCAGGGTCTTTATCAGTACAATAGGATAGTATTACCCTCAAGGCACATATTTACTGCAGTCAGAAAAATGAAAATGTAAATCCATAGGTATCCGTTGGCGGTGCAAAGAAATCCTACCAATCCAATACTTGTATCAGCACAAGTTATAGATTTAAATTCAAAGCACTTCCAGAAATAATTTGAACATGTAATGCAACAGCATCATCAGTGCACAGTACACAATTCACAAGGTTACTGAATTACACCATATTTAATGAGTACACTCACTCAAGGAGCACAGCAAATCCATTGTGTTAATAAAACGTTTTAAAATATTTTAGTGCTGGTAGATTTGGCTGTGCACATTTAAAAATGCCATTGCGTGAGGTTTTCAGAAACAAAAAGATTTTTTCAGGCATGGATTTAGCTAATCACAGCACAACGCAATGTCATTGGGCAATGAAAGCACTCCATTCCCATTGATTGGAAGGAAAGCCACCAGTCTCACAGCAGGTTGTGGCTGGAAAAACAAGGATTGGCATAGCCAATAGGTCTCACCTTTGGGACCTTCTAAGTATTTAGCCATGCAGCACATTATCCTGGGTGCTGCAACATCTGCTGTTACTTCACGTACCACTGGTAAATGGCCACACATGGTTTTCCATTCTATTTAAATGAAAATATGATAAAGTCTCTTCAAAATGCAAAAAAGTGCATTTCTTTAACAAAGAAGCTTTAACACTAATAGACAGAGATGCCTACTGATATGCATTATCCGTCCCTGTCATATTCACAGAAAAAGCAAGGTAATAAAATGTACAGGTAGACCAACGTTTCTGATTGGTATATTTTAGACATGTTGTTTTAATAATGTTTGTGATTTGTACTGAATGAATACAATGTGTAACAGGGTGTCGGACTTACCAAGTTGGAAAGGCTGTTGGGATCCGACATCGTAATCGGTCAGGCAGAAACACTGTCCATTGAGCTGTACATATTGGCTCCGACTGACTTGGATTCTCCGAATGCCAATCAGAACCGATTCGGAATTACTGAACGATTCCCCTTCTGACCGCGAGCATCTTATCAATGTTTCCGACCAAGTCGAAGGATGTCGGTCAGAGGCTTTACGACCGACATCGTAATCAGGTCCTTAGTTGTATAATTACAAATGACTAACCTAACCTTTCCCATGATATTCTCTCAACGCCCCCAGTACATTTAAGGGCCTATTTATTCAAATACCTTACAAATGAAGAAAAGCATGCTCTGTTCTATTTATCTTGTAACAGTATTAGGGCCTCATTACGATTGCGGTGAGACTGCCACCGACAACCCGCTGGTGGTGGTGGACCGCCGGATCACGATCCAGCATTCAGAGGCTTCAGTCATAGGGACAGACAGCTGCTTTTCCTATGGGCGCAAAGAGCCTGTTGGGACAGCCGTCGAACTGTAATCCCTACAATAGGGTTGTCGTAGGAGTAGCATTGTCTGTCTTCTTCGGCCTGTTCATGGCAGTCAGACCACCATGTACAGGCAGACAGAGAGGAACTTTAGGGGCCACTAGCAGGGCCCCCATTGGTCTCCACTATGGGGTTTGGGGGGGCACATGTGGTGTCCTCCCAAACATCCATGGACCCTGTGCCAGGCAAATTATGGCGCCTGGCACACAGTCCATGGATGTTTAAAACATGCCTATTACCATTGAGGCTTGTGCTGCGGCTCTTTTCCAGGCTGCTGCACAAGCCGCAATACAAAAAAGCATGTTTCCGACCGCCTGGACAGAGGTCGGAACGTAATTTGGCTGGTGCAACCGCCGACTACATGTCGGCCGGTGTCCATCCCGCAATAATGGAGGTCGAAAACTCGTCCGACTGCCAGCCTAATAAGGCCAATTATACAGTATATACTCACATCAGACTAAAGAGCAATACCAAAAGCGTGGTGAGGCTTGGTCTGCTTGTAAAATGGGAGCGAGGGAATCTGAGTTATGCGCATGCGTTCATATTTTATTCAAAGCTACATGGAATTATTATATAACATAAATCATAGATGCACCTTACAGCTTAAAGAAATAGAGCTAAAATTTTCAATTTCAATTTTTTCAAATAAATGCATAATGCTAGAGCTCTTTCAAGAGGGGGATTAGTGTATCTCTTTAGTTGATTATGCACATTGTCCTTAATTGCATATAATGGTTGGTTAAACCAAAGGGGGGGCAATTTAAAGTCTGCATCAGGAAATCACATTCAGTGTACTCATAAAAGAAGAAATGGAAAGAGACAGAAACACATGGGTAGAAGTAAAAGTAAAAATTGACCTTAGTGGAGTGAGGAAAGGACATCCCAGGAGTTAAAGATCAAGAATTACACCATGGAGATGGGACTAAAAAACATTTTAAATATCACTTAATTGGGATATTTAATCCAATATCAATCACTACTGAAAGTTAGATTAGAGGACCAATGGTGATTTTTGCTCCTCTACACTTCAATAGTTGCACAGTTTTAGTCTCCCTAAACCAATTCTATATCAATGGAGAATCCAATTTAATAAACTCATACGGCTAAGGAGTGGTACAACACAGATGCCAAAATCCATTAAAATACAAAGATAGTTAGAAGGAGATCAGGTCTGCTCATTCTTTTTTAAAATTATAAACTACAGATTGAAAAGAAGCATGTGGCTTACTGTGTAAAAGGTATGTAAAAGTACAGCTTGTCGAATAGGAAAAGATTTTGGGAAACTGGCATGTTAGTGTACATTGTCCCTTTTGGCTGATTCAAAAGGGCATAGTTTTTAATCCTCAGTGGGCCTGATTAAAAGTTACACATAGAGGTGTAATGGTAGAATTGCAAGTGATTTTACAGTTAGAGTGTGGTAAATCCACACCAGTACAATGCACTTACAAGTATAAGCCCATGCAATGGCGAATTGCTGCATGGGACGGATTGTTCCGGTTGTAATACCTCACAGAATTCCCAACTTATTGCATATATTTTCCCACCTGCTCTGATGAGATGAAAAATATATAGAGAAACATGTCAGCAGGGTGCGGTGGGGGGAGTTGACAGGGGAGTAGGTGACGGAAAGGGAAGTTTGTTTTTCTGGCAGGCGGGAACATTGTATATTCCTGTCAAAAAAGGGGAATGAGGTCTGGCTACTACTGCAGGGGAGACGTTCTGGCATCATTTGGGGAGCCGCAGGAAGCCTCTGAAGACTACGCATCCCATACCACTCAGCACCTGGCCACGCCTTGATCCTGCGCTATATAGTGCCAACATTCTCCCGCTGTATTGGTGACATTCTGACATCGCTGGGGGAGGAGCCACTGGTGTCTGTTGGGGACTTTGTGTCCCATACCACCCTACACCTGGCCAAGCCTTGATCCTGTGCTATATAGTACTGATGTTGTCCTGCTATAAGAAGGGGGTGAATAATAAAGGAGGCAGACGGTCCTCTGCACAAAAAATATTAGTGGCCAAAGAAGCAAAAAAAAAACCAAAGAAGACGGTGGGTCTGGCTTGACAAGAATGCAGTGTCGTAGCAAGGTCAGGTGCTACCCGGTGTGGAAAATTTCTTGTCACCCCAGGCTTGACAACATGGCAAAAATATGTTTATAAAACACATATTTTTATTATTTTGTCACCCCTCTCAGTGATGACACCCAGGGCTGCCTGCACCCACCGCACCCCCCTTTCTATGCCACTGCAAGGATGCCACTGGGAAAAGGCATATAACTATGGGAAGATCTCGTAATCACGCAAAGACTACCTACAACAATTTCTGACAGAGAAAACATGGAAATAACCACTATTGAACCCAATATAACACCTTAACTCATTAAACTTTGGAAGGGCCTAGGACAGCCTGGTAACAGACTGGATGAACTGTAGAGGACAGTGGAAGACTGATCTGAAGAACAACAAACTAGTGTGTAGGTCACTGATCCTAGATGAGAACTTTGAAGAGCTTGAAACAAAGCAACAGTACTGCATTCACTGTAAATCTAGAGAGGGATAATCTACTTTATAATGCCCCTCTCAAAGCAGAAATAAAGACATCATCAGGGCCTTCAACCTGGATAATGGCAGAGATGGGTATGGTGGTGTTGTGGGATGCAATGAAAGCAGTTCTTAGATTACATTTTATCTCAGCAACTGCTGAACGTAATAGGACAAGGGCTGCAGTTAGATCTAACCTAAACCAAAAGGATACAGGACATGAAAAGGACCATGAAGCTATTATGTTGACTAGGTGTGATGAAAACTTTAGCTTTGCAAGGCTAGTTAGAGCCCTAGACCTAGCAAAGCTGAATATGCTATGGCTAGAGCAAGACAGAAATACGGTGTCTCCAAAAACAAAGCTTGGAGGTTGGTGGCCAATAAATTGAGCAAGGATAGCGAGTGAGAGGGTAAAGGAGAGGATGAGGTTGAAGAGGTGTGGTCAATCAAAGAGATATTACAGACATTCTGGACTCTTTCTCTGAAACTACACACATAAAAGCCAGTATATGAGTAGGGCATAGAGAACTATATAAGAATCCAAGGAAGCCAATGAATCTTAAACCTGCAGACAATTACATTAGAAGCTCCCATAGCCATAGTGCAAGTAATAGCATGCATACTTAAGGAAGTTAGGAAATCACCCAGCCCATGCAGACAGCCTTCACCACTACCAACCAAAGTATTCAACTCAGTTATTGAAATGAGCTCCTTAACCTGTCCCTTCTGGAAGTGGCAATTATACTCACCCCAATGGTAAGTAAAGAACCCCAAAGGCTGTCCCTGCTTATAAATGAAAATGCCCAGATATTTACTGACATCCAGGTGGCACAGTTGGATTCTTTATGCTGGCTTTGGTTGATCCCACCAGCCTGGTTATATTCAGGACTACTGCATGAGGATCACGCAAAAAAATAGATATTTCATAGAGTTAATTGGACCTATCTCAAACATACATGAGCACCCTTGTTGTGGAATGCTACCGCCCTCCACCCAAGAGGCAGTCATTATTCCATTGCTGAAGCCCGGGAAGAGCCCCTCAGATAAAACAGCCTATCGCCCCTTGTCCATGCTTACATTCGATTATAAAATTCTGAGCAGGATTCTTGCAACTCGACTCCTCCCACACATGGTGCAACTGGTCCACCAAGACCAAACGGGATTTATCCCAACTCAGAATACTGCCACCAGTGTGCAACGTCTACTCCGTATACTGGCGGAAGACTATTGTCCTACTACCTCTGCTGCCGTCCTATCGGTAGATATTGAGAAGTCGTTTGATAGCCTGGAATGGCCATACTTGTTCCAAGTTATGCACACATTTGGCCTTGGGGATGCTTTCGTGGGGTGGACAGAAATTCTATACAAATCAGCAACAGCTCGGGTTCGGTCAGGGACCCTAGTTTCTTACTCTTGCTCAGTGGGGCGCGGAACGCAACAGGGTGTCCGCTCTCTCCTTTGTTATTTGCATTGGTCATTGAGCTGGTAGTGGCACATGCCAGACTGGGATGGCGCTATACTGGGCTCGACTTACATGGGGTTGAGCAGTATATCTCACTCTATGCCGATGATTTACTTATGTTTCTGGCTAATACAACGGAGGCTCTGGATGAGGCGATGACCCTTCTTCAAGAATTTAGTAGGGTTCCCGGGCTTGGGGTGAATTGGGTGTAGACTTGCCTGTTCCAGGCAACCCCGTCGGATGGTGGCCTCTCTCACACTAATGGCATTCGGACTGAGTCTCTGTGTTTGACTTACCTTGGAACCAACATCTATCATGCATCTGCTAATCTGTTAGATGGTAATACAGGCAGAGCTGTGCAAGGGGTCTGAGGTAGCTTAGCATTTTGGGGCACCTTGCCACTCTCGGTGGCCGGACTAGTGGCGCTATTGAAGATGGTAGCGCTTCCCCGATTGCTGTATTACTTTATGACATTGCCAATTTGGATCCCGAGATCCATTTTTAGACAGCTCCGATCAATGGTTGGGGTTGTTTTATGGGAGAATCGTAGGAGGCGGGTGGCACTGGATACGATGATGCACCCGAGGGCTGATGGGGGATTGGCTGTGCCAGATTTAGAGCTATATTACTTGGCGGCTCAGCTGCAGTGGCTTACTCAGGCAGTGACACTGGAGTTTAGGGGTCCAGCCAGCCCTGACGGACGCTGGATCCCACAACATGTATTGTCCTCTATTGTTCTTCAGCAACAGCTACGCCTCGGGACGCTCCCTGGCAAGGTGCAGATGTTTTGGCTCTGTTGGAACCGGAGCCAGCACAGAGCTGGATTCACCCGTCCATACACCCCGGAGATACCTTTGGCTATGTGTGGCGCCTTCCCTCATGGGGGTATTGGACTGCTCTGTCCGAGTGGGAGACGCTGGGGATACAAGTACTGTGGGATTTGAATGAAGAGTACACCCTATTACCCTATCAGGCTTTGAAGGACAGATATGGCCTCCCTCGTGGGTATTTCTTGCTACATTCGGCCCTGGTATCAGCAATACAGTGTCATTGGAGGGAGGGACTACTGGAACTGAGGACGGCTATGGCGTGTCAGTATGTAGTGATCGCAGCTGGGACCTTCAAAGCAATTACATGCTTATGTAGGCGCATGATAGGTGAGGGAACGGAATCGCTGAGGAACCTGCAACGGAAGTGGGAGGTAGATCTGGGCAAGGAGATTCCTGAGAAGACATGGGCTCAACTAGTTCGAAGAGCGTGGAAAAGCTTCAGGAATGCCAGATTACAACTGGTTCACTTCTTTATACTACACAGAGCATACCTCAATCCTGCCCGGATTAATAAGTATTTTCATATAGACACCGCAAAGTGCCCACGTTGGAATCTAGAGGGGGCGGAGTTTAACCACATGATGTGGGATTGTCCACAACTAGGAACATATTGGGAGGATGTGGTCTGTATTTCAAAAAAATACATTCGTTAGGACACACGGGGGAAGCGGGTGGAATAGGAGGGAGGTGGGGAGCGGGTTGGCATATTTTTTTGTTATATTACTTGCTTTAAATGTCACAGTCGCACCTTGGTTATTAGCCAATGATGAGCCTTTATTGAATCGTAAGTTGCTATATTTGTATATGGCTAGCGGTAGCTAACCTGGAGAATGTATACATAAGCTACACTTGATTAAGATGACAATGTACAGTGGGGCCACTGACTAACGAGGGTTTTTGACTTGATGACTACTGAGTAACTTTAATTCTGCATTAACTGCTTGATGTTGCGGTGAAAAACTAAATAAAAACAATTTTTTTTAAAACGAGCATCCTTTGCTGCAGACCACAAATTTTTAAGGGGATCCTAAGAACTTATCAAAATCCCAGAGCAAACATCAGGTTAATAATAATAATATAATGATAGGCACATTTATAAAGCGCAATGGTTACACTAGGACCAGCGTGTCCCCGCGCTGCGGAAACGTTGCCCAGCATTCTACTACCCTCCTCTACCACCCTACTTGTCCCAGGGGAAGAGATAGGTTTTTAAATTTTTCCTAAAGCAGCTCTCCTGGACCTCCATCCGGAGGCCCACAGGGAGAGCATTCCATTGCTTGGCAGCCAGTAGGCGAAAAAACCGTCCACCCATCCTTGCTCTCTTGACAACGGGTACACACACCAGGCCCACCCCACCTGATCTCAACTGGCATGTTGGAACATAGGGGGTAAGTAGATCAGACAGGTACGACGGAGCAGTCCCCTGCATGATCCGATGACACACACAGAGTGCCTTAAATAAGACTCTTTCCTTTATCGGTAGCCAGTGTAGCGCAACCCGTGCTGCCTTCGCAGAAGCCCTTCTTTGGCGCATAACAATCAAGCGGGCTGCCGCATTCTGCACTCCCTGGAGTTGGAGCATACACTTGGTCATCGCACCCAGATAAAGAATGTTGCCATAATTCAGGCGCAACATCACCAGAGCATTGACCATAGTCTTCCTGGCAGCTGCAGGCAGTAGGTTCAATGTTTTCCGCAGGACCTTCAGGGCTCCAAAACAGGTGCCTGCCACCCGCCAGGTTTGATAGTCAAAGGAAAGGTTGGTGTCCAACCACACTCCCAAATTCTTTACCTGCGCACCGGGCGTCATCCCCAGATTCTGGGGCCGCCACGCAGAGGACCACACCGTCGGGGCCCTTCCCACCACAAGCACCTCCGTCTTGTTGCCATTCAACTTCAGGCAGTTGTTTGCTATCCATGCAGCCAGTTCTTGCAGGCATGCAGTGAAGTTGGAGGTAGCCGTCTCTGGTGCCTGAGTCAGGGAAACCACCAACTGAGTGTCATCAGTATAGGATACGACCCATCACCCCATCATCCCAAACCCATCAGCAATCTCTGCTACGGGCGCCACATAGATTTTGAACAGGGTCGGGCTCAGGGTCGATCCCTGCGGTACACCCTGACTCAGCTTGATGACTCTTGAATAGTGATAGCCCTGTCTCACCTGGAAGCTGCGCCCAAACAAAAAAAGATTTTAGTCAGCTCAGGGCAGTGCCCGACACCCCTCCATTCCTCAGACATTGCACTAGCGTGTGGTGGGCCACAGTGTCAAAGGCGGCACTTAGATCCAGCAGGATCAAGGCCGCCGTTTGACCTGCGTCCACAACTTGCCTGATGGAGGTGCCGGGTCCCTGGGAGATCCTGACTTTATACCACTGCAGATTTTAATTAGCTGTTCCGGGGGGGCATCAAAAAATTCTTCAGCCCCTCTCCCTCCTCGACATACTCTATCGCCTCCATCCCTTCCTCCCCTACTCTGGCCGAGTCAAAGAAAGTGGAGTAAATTATCTCCACTTTATCGGAGAAAAAGTCCGCTATCCGATTACATAGCTCCTCTGAGTCCACCGCCGGTGCAGATAGAGTTGTTAACTCCATCGCTGCTAATGGAATTCCCCTCCTGTGCTGCCCCTCTTTGAAATGGGTGTGGTTGTGACGGAACCATTCCGTCATCAGCACAGCCCAACCGTGACTGATGACAGAATGGTTCCGTCACAAGCATCGAAGGGGTTAAGGAGGTGTATTGACCGGATTTTCGGACCAGATAGAATCAGCTCACCGACACACCACTAACCCATCCGAAACGTAACCACCTCCCTCCTCAGGGCCTACTTACAAAAGGCACCTGTGTACCTACCTAAGGATGGAGAATTAGCAGTATACAAGCTTAGATCTTTTACAACACCACACTCATATCTTATAGTCTTGCGGCAACATAGGCCCAAACTAGACTACCATGAGGCAGTTCCGATTACTTACTATTACACACTGATCACCATCAGTGCTCACGCAAGCCACAATCCTGTGGGTATACGCACTGTATCCTCCCAGTGCTCTCACTATTTCATACATACACAAGCCACAATCTTGTGGGTATACTCATTGACCACAGTCAATGCTCTCATTACCGCCGCTTTACCTAGAGGCGATCTCATTACACACCGTATCCCCCCGGTGCTCTCGCAAGCCACAATCTTGTGGGTATACACATCGACCAAGGTCAATGCTCTAATTCACGCCGCTACACAACGACAATCACTTTCCTTTGAATACCATCAGCTCTCCATGTTGGGAAATCTCTCTATCTACTAGGATTACAATACTACAATATTATAGATTATGTGACAGATAGACAGGTCAATCCTCCCTCACACAAGAATGGCCAAATTACACTGTGTAAAGGTTATTCCCTATTTCGAGTGCTCCTCTACTCCCTTGCTCAGTTACCATTTACCTGGACGGGAGATGCATCCGTTCACATAACAGCATCTGACTAGAAGAAAGGTTAACTTTATCATAAGGAAGTAACAGTCACACACTAGTTCGCTAAGAACCGGGGTATCTTTATTCATTAATAATATCGACAATATAATACTGCAATATAACACATAGCCTGAAAAGCAAAAGGAAAGGTTAGAATGTGTGTGCACACTAATAAGAAAGGAGTCGGCGTCACCTTATGAGTATGAAGTCTGGACTTTGTCATCTGGGTTCCCTTCTCGTCTGTGCCTTGGCTCGTCTTAGGATCACCCTTGCAGTCACGGATACACGTCTGCACCGCTATGCTCTGTCTCCTCCGTTTCCCTCCAAGTCACTGGAACCTTCCTCTTGTTCTTTATCTTGTCTGCTGCACTCTCGCTGTTCTGCACTACTCCTCTCTCCTCTCAATCACGGACTATCTTCACCTTCCAGCTTCGATCTTACGAATCAGTTTCTACCGCTCTGGTATTCGTTCTCTCCACTAACTGCTTCACTCTGCATGCTCTGATCTTAATATCAAAGCTCACCAGCTGCTCCAGCTAAAATGACTTCAATCTTTCTAAGAGAGTATTAGCCTTTGGTCTTTCTCGGACTTCAAAATGGCGACTGTCTGCCTTAAGTTGATTAACTGCAATAATGCTAACGGCTAGCTGCTGCCTACTAACTGACTGACGAACTGACTCCTGAACTCTTCGTGCTTTCGCTAATATAGAACCTTGTTCATGCATGGAAAGTTACGGCCAGTAACCTGCCGCCCACCAAATTCTTGCACCACCCCGTGCCAAGGACACGTTCTCAGCCGGCCGGCCTGATGTTATGTCTTCGACACGAAGAAAAATACAGTCTTTCAATAAGGGCCAGCCTGAGCCGGTTCTCTGCAAGCGAACAACACCTCATAACTAAAACATTACATTTGACCTAAAAGCATCTCAAGCTGCCGAGGCAGAAAGAAAGATGGAGTCTCTCCCGTTCGAGGCCTACAAGGCCTGAAATAAGCATAACTTCTTTAGAAGTATACTAGCACTCTTACAAAAGGACGAATTATTACTAATACTAAGGAATCTATCCCTTAACATAGGTTTATAAGCCCTAGAATAAAGGAAAGGGTAGGAAATTACATCAAACGCCTTGTAAATAGGCCCGGTCTAAGGTTCTAGTCCTCCTATTAGAATGATAGCAGACTAAAGTCACCTTCAGTCACCTTCACTCAAGAAAAGGGGCAAAAACTCGGTCAGAACAGGAGGATATCTCCTTGTAGACCTTAAACAGTTCACGAGTAGAGTTACTAGCCGACTCAATTCTCTCCAAATAATGTGTTGCTTTGGCCCCTCTAATGAGCCTATGATAATTCCTTAGTGCCTCTTTATACTTCCCTCTCCCCTGGTCTGAGAACTCTACCCTCCAGCGCCTTTCCAGTCGTTTGCACCCAGCTTTCGCTACTCTCAAGGCGTCTGAGTACCACAGGTCGATTTCTGAGCTCTACCCGGTTTCCGCCGTTCCCAGGGGGCAGTACAGTCCAGAGCCTCCGTGATCCGTCTCTCCAGGTTCCTACATGCCTCTTCGGCATCTATACCACCAGGAAGGTCCTCCTGTACAAGGGCATTGCTGAACTGTCCCTGCGAAAATCCCCTCCATCTCCGGCAAACTATGGTCTTTTTAACGATCTCCCGTCGCTTAAACCCAGGCCCTATTACCCCAAAGGGGACCAGGGAGTGGTCTGTCCAGGTGACAGGGAGAGAGGTAGACTACAATGTCCTCCAAATTCGCAAACAGGGAATCCAGCAGATGTCCCTTTATATGGGTAGGGGAGTTGGATCTGAGCCTTAGTTGCAATGTGGCCATTTCTTGACAAAGTTCTTTGGCCGTGGTGCAGGCAATATCCTCAAAATGCAGATTGAGGTCCCCAAGCACCATGAATTTCTCATACCGCAATGCCGGTTGAATAAGATAATCCAACAAGCTTGCCGAAAATTCCTTGGAGTGGCCAGGCGGTCTATAGATCAGGATCCCCTTTACAATGTAGCTCGGGTCCACCTTAATCGGAAAGATCCCTGCCTCACTATCGGCAATATTGATATCTTCCAAAGTGCATTGAATGGGGTGTTTGTAGATAATAGCTATTCCGCCCCCCCCCCCCCACACCTTCTATCTAGTCGACTAACCGCATAGCCCCTAGGAACAGCCTCTGGAATCTCTGGGGCCGACTCCTCGTCCAGCCAGGTCTCAGTAAGAAACATTATATCACACTGGCCGTCTACTAGCTGCTCATAGACCTCCAGTCTATGTTTCCTAAGGGACCGGCAGTTCAATAAACAACAGTTCAACCTAGGAGTTTCCTCCTCCACCTCCCTCTCCACTCTAAATTTAAATGGGCAGTATCTGCAGCCCCCACTCTTGCTATCACCCGCTATACTGTGTTTGCACCGGTCCTTTTTATGAGGACGTAGATCATATAGTTCCTTTAAGCAATAATGACGTTCTGCTCCACCACGGCGAGGGGTTCTGGCCCCAGGCCCCGTCCGGACGTGGATGGGGGAGACGGGCTTGCCTCTGGCATGCACGCTGCGCGGTCGCTGGGACACCTCAATAAGTAGCTGCCTGCTCCCACAACTAGACCGCTGACCGTCATACCGGAAGTGTCTGGCTCTCCAAACCCCGCCCTCCGCGCACCGGTACTAGTATAATATATAAGGATATATGATTCCAGATGGTGACTGGGTAAGGATGCATGCCCCCCTTCTTTATTTGAATTCACTCTAGAAATATTTTGCTGGCCTGGTCTGCAGCAATGACATCTTAGAAGTGAGATCTGGTAATGATGTATTCAAGCTCACAATGCTTGTTACAGATTTCTTGGTCCCAATTACCAATCCAATATACTCCCTTCCCCCAATTTTAGAGAAAATGGAAAGGTTCTGTAGTGTCTCCGACTTCAAGATTAATTTTCTCTCGGAGCAGGGGGAGTAGTGGTTTGCACTCCCTCTGTGAGCACGAGTGCTTGGCCGGCCCTCTCTGGCCAACCAAAATAGTCATGACAACATAGCATGTTCTCCATGCGTGGAGAACACGCCCACTCCTCCAGCCCCTGTCTGAGTGCCATGTGATGGTGTTCAGTTCAATCGCAATGCTCAATTGCAGCGTTGCGATTGGCTGTAACAAGCCCTGGAGCCCCGGTGCTTCCTGCTTCCTGCCTCCCCCAAGAAGCCCGGAAGAGGATGTAGAAGAGGCTGCAGCTGGCCAGCCATCCACCCAAGAGGTAAGTGATTTTTTAACCAATCCGCCCCCCCCTGTCCCTTTCCCCCCCACCGCGCCCCACTGCTGCTTCCAGGTAGCAGCCGCCACTGTTAGGTTTACTTCCTTCCTAATCCTTGTGCATATGGATTTACTGCAATTAAGAATGGATTTCAACCATGGATGCATAAAAATTCCTTATGCTGGGCTTCCCTTTTAAAAAATGGGCAGATGAAGGCTTTTGAAGAAGTTAAATATTAATTTGTCAAGGTTGAAAAAGAAGGCACCACTGAGCCTTGAACCCAACAGTGAACGCTGGGGACTCTAGAGAGCCTGAAGTGTATGAAGCCTGATAATGGGGAGGGATAATGATAAACAACTCATTCCCACCATACACAGGGTCATTTTGACAGTTACATGTCTGGGGAAGATTCTGTGCAGGAAAGGTGTGAGAGTGAACTGGGAAGAGAGCTCAGCAAAGAGTGATGGAATAGAGCAGGGGGAAGTACTTAAGAAAATCATTATTCCATACATGAAATAAGGAGGGATGTTGTGGGGTTGTGGAGCGACAGGATCACAGCACACAATCACTGTCACTCTCTGGGGTCATTTTCCATATATAATCTGGACACGAACAGTTCATTGTTTTTGGTCATTATTGTAGTGTATTATTTTTGCTTTCTTTCTGGTTTCTTACCAACTCTCAACCATGGTTGAAAGCCAGACTGTCCCAGCCTCCATCTTTCCTCAATGATTTAACAGAACCTATATTTTCCTGGAAGGAATAGGTTAATTTACAAGAATCTTATGTTATAGCAACGGGGGGAAATATTCATATCCTTACAGAAACAGTGCATCAGCCTGCACAATCTTGGTACTGGGAGACACAAGGTCTACCTAAGTCTACCTGAACTAAAAGAACAAATGGAAGTGGGGAACAACAAGATGTCTATCAAACAGCTTTTAGAAAACTAGAAGTTTATTTCGGAGGAAATATCAATGTAGTACTAGATAGACATATTTTTGGGAAGAATTCGAAACAAACAAATAAATATTGCGCTATGCTGCAGTACTACGATGTCTTGCTAAAACAAGTGAGTTTAGGGACGTATGAGATTCATTGGTAAGAGACTAATTTGTACAATGCACAAAAAATCCTCCTACACAAAACAGTTCTTGCTCAAATTCAAACCTAATGGAGGGTTCTCACATTTCTGAAAGCACTGAACATAGAGCAGAATGTTTACGTGAGATAAAATCTGTGATAATGTAAGAAGTATGCAAAGTGTAGGATACCAAGAAACCAGGTAGCAGTTCCAAACTTAGAGAATCTTTTAAGCAAAGATTCAATATAGAATACAAAATGTAAATGTTTCTGTTGCGGTTATACAGATCACCTAGCAAAAAATCTGAGATGCATGATGAGAAATGTCAGTCTGAACTTGGGTAGAAGAGAACTCTACACTAAAGCAAATGAAGAGGAACCCAATGGCAAATTAGCACATTTGAGAACTTGGAAGAGTATATAAATACCTTTGTGTTTCAACTCAATGATGATAATGTAAATATTGAGCTGTCCAGTTGCGATACGAGTTTGGATTGTCAAACCCTTTATAACAATAGCCAATAATAATAATAGTAATAGACATCAGTAATTTCTATGAGATGTTTAGGTATGCAAACTAGATCAGTGAACAAGCTGACATTAGACCAGGTGGTTACAACCAACATTGCATTCCCTTGGTAGTGTTTGGTAAAATGTGTATCATATTGAAAGGAGTGTTATCTGTTGTACAGTGCAAGATGTTCTACTTTAGGAGACTGAAGATGCTGTTGTTGAAGATGAGGGGATAAGCTGTGCCGTACCTAGATAAGACTGCACCACTGGGGGACTACAAGCCCCCTCTTCCTCTTGTGCTGCACTGCCGCCCACGCGCTTACAAGTGCGACTCTGGGGGGGCATGGCCTGGCCTAGGACCAAGATGGCTGCTCGTGCCTGAAGCTCTGGAGATTGCGCCAATCCATGATAGCCTTCCTTTTTCTCCAAGATCCCGACTAGCACTGCCACAGCAGGGAGTAGTAAACCTTGAACCCCCGGGCCGATGACCTGACCAGCTTCCTGACAAACGCTGATGCTGTGTTGCGATCGCAGCCTGACGTGACCCTCAGAGGCTCTGCGATGACAAAGGTCATGGGCGAGCCTGAGGGCGGGGTCGCGATCGCGCCTGCCGGCTGCCCCGTAATCAAGGTCAGGACTTCATTTAGGGCTTCATCGAGCAGGATCCAGAGATGTGCCCTCACTGCTGGAAGTGACAGGTGGCCAGTTAACACACCATGTGGGATTCTGGGATGTGGTGGTGAGTCAATTAAACCAACACTAGCCAGTCCCTTGCCTGTCGCTAAGACCGCGATGGGCGTCTTTGTGCTGGCTGCTGACTCTGCTGCGATTGAAGCTGCGCGGAGTTGACCACTTGGATGCCCCTTATGTCATCACGCACATGATTCCCTTGGTGCAGCTGCCGTTTAACTCCCCCATTGTGCAGGTGCCCAGTGCGGCTACTGGAGCCATTAGCTCTGCAGTTCTGCTGCTTGTGGCTCTGACAGACCTGGATGGCCTTTCTGCTTAATGTGTGCTCCTACCTAACATGTCCTACATGACCCTACAAAGCATATGAACTTTGGAATATAGCTATTTATGGGTAGCTCTCCTTGCTATTGCAGCACCTCTGGGTGTGCTACAAGACTGTACCTGCGCTTGGTGGACTACCTACTGACTACTTACATCTGGTTGCGATGATTCGCTGGTGTGCACATCCGCTCTGCCTGGCGTCCTCCGCTCCTCTCTCACTTGCCACTGCTACAAGGCCTCGGCCGACTACATCGCCAATGGGGTGCAAGGATCCCGGGCAGTGCTCTCTCTCGTTCAATGCCACCAAAAACCCCCAACGTGGGAATGATGAGGGCTCTCAGGGGACAGCCTCTGGATCATCTGGGACGGATGTTTTGGCATTGGTGGGCACGGAAGCCATCCTGGCTGAATTGAGAGCCTGCTTCAAATCGGTAGACTCACACCTTGACAACCTGGTTGGAGAGTATGCATAAGCGGCTTGAGCAGCATGAGACGTGCATCAATGCCGGTAAACAATGGGTCTCTGAACTCCAAGATGCCGGCACTACAACCACTAAAATTATTGAAAAAACTTCTCAAGACGGTGGCTGCTAAAGCCCAAGACTTGGCGGCGTGGTCACGCAGTAACAAAATCTGTATTGCTGGAATTAAAGAATCAACCAACACCGGCCACATGAACAGCTTCATGGAATATCTACTTAAGGAACTCTTTGGCAGAGAGGCAGCTGAAAGAGCACACAGAGCCCTCGGGTCACAACCTGCACCTGGCCCACCATCTCGTTTGATCATAGCCAGGCTTCTCAATTATCATGACTGAGACACTGTTCTGCGCTTCCCCAGTAACAAGGAGAAACTACAGTACCAGGGTATCACATTGAAAGGAGTGTTCACTCTGTCCTTTTTTCCCAACTTTACTCAAATTGTGCAAGAGGTGCAATGTAAATCGGCTGACATTGAGCATACACTCCAGAAGGCTAACATGTGTTATGCCACGTTGTACCCTGGGCGACTCCAATCCAGCTTAATGACAAATCTCAGATCTTCATCTCTCCTGCTGAGGCCACTCACTTCTGCAATCAGCCCCATGTTGGACCTGGGTCAGCGGGTGGGGGGGTCTGTTTCCTTCCCCACCCCTCCTCCAACGGACTTGTGATATTTTGTCTTTTTTCCCCCATACGATCACCAGCACGCTTCGGCAGTTGACTGGTCATTCATGGATTTAGATAAACAATAATGGACTCTGCTACACCGGCACTCTATTGACCGACACTACCCATAGTCCAGATAGGCTATCTTCTCCTATGCCAAGTTTATAGTCAATAGGCGTGGTAAAAATTGACAGCGATCAGTGTTAGCATTTAGCTGAAGCCATCTTGTTTTCGGCAGCCATTTTGACCTCCATGTGCTCACCATGTTTTTTTTTCCTTCTTCTCTGTCATTTACCATTGTGCTCTGCTTAGAGGACTAGCTATACTTAGCCACTCTGCACATGCGCAGAGGAATCTGTAACTGTTCATACACAGGCTTTAGTCTGTAACTGTCAGGTTGATTTCACCGGAGTCAGCAGCTGCTAGCTCCTCCCTTACTGTTGACTGTGCATTTCTGTATGACCATTTATGTATGTAACTCTCCTATGTGCTTGTTCCACCTTCGTTTGAGCCCCTGTGTGGGTATAAAAGATACATGGTTCTTCTACTCCTTGTGCTACTTCATACACTGCCGAAGGGTGTTGTGTGAATGTAGTTCCACCTCAGGAGGTTTAATAAAACTCTTTATTTACATTTCAGTTTCCGTGCCAACTTCTATTTACTTGTCTGAGGACTTGCGTGCAGAGAAGGGTGAACCCCTAGCACTGGTAGGCCTGGCTGAGGCCCACCTCTACAGGCATTCTCCTTTTGAGTATTGTCCCCCCGCCCCCAAGGATTACTCCAACAGGTTGCTCTCCCTTTTGGTTGTTTGGGATTTTGATGGGATCCACAGGATGTGGATTGTTAGCTATCCAATGTGGTGGGGGGGGTTGGGTGTTACTATGTTTTGTTCTACTACTTTTGCACTTTTCTTCTCACAGGGGACGGATTGCATTATATGCTGTGGACTAACTGTTAATCATGCACCGAGATTCCTGCACCTTATCCCGTACCTTATCACCCTAGTTAGATGACTCCACCCACTAAAGAACCTGAAATACAAACACTGAGGTGCATGACTCGGAACGTACAGGTCTGACCAACCCCAGGAAGGGACGACAGGTTTTATCTTACCTGACCAGACACAGCAGACAGATAGCTTTTCGACAAGAAACTCACTGTGCTCAAAACTCCCCAACCATTATGCTTCTAACTGGGGGGACAATTGCTTCTCTGCTAACTATTGCACATATTCCAGAGGTGTCTGCCTCCTAGTTCACAGGGCAGTCATTTTCAAGGTGCGGGAGATAATTGCTTTCCCGGAGGGACGCTATTTATTAGTTTTTGGCACACTTGCCACAATGTCCCTTTTACTGGTCAATATCTACGCCCCCAACGTGGATGCCCCCAAATTTTTCTTCGACATTTCCGCGCATCTCACCCAGTTGCATGCAGACTCTATAATAATGGGGGGTGACTTTAATGTCACACTTGGTCCCTCTTTGGACTCAACTGGCACCGGACAGGTAACCAAACACCGCTCCACACAAGCTATATCATCCCTCCTCCGGTGCTTTCTCCTCACTGATGTCTGGCACTGTAAGTACCCGCTAACCAAGGGCTATACCTTCTACTTTGCCCCCCATGGATCGTGGTCAAGCATCGACCACTGGTATCTCACTCCTGTGCCTGTTGCTCAAGACAGCTGATATTGAACATCTCCCCCGAACCCTGTCAGACCACCCTCTGGCGCTTCTGACCCTTCAGCTCCCCGAAGTAGTGTTACCTTGTGCACCCTGGCGCTTCCCTCCAAATGAGCTACTTGATGAGGTTTTCCAAGTGGAGGTCCGGGACACTATTGCTGAATATTTTCAACACAACACCGGGGCTGTACAACAATATTCCATGCTATGGGATGCTTTCCAAGCATACATCAGAGGGGTGTGAATTCCCAAGCACTCAGGGTGCTTCATTCCATAAGTAGAGAATTAGCAACCATTGAACGAGCATTAAAGGATCTTGACACACAGATCCAAACTGATGACCCCCCTTCATCATTACATCGGTGCGCGACACTAATGGAATAGTTCGAAGAACTTGCAACTCATGAGGTGAACTATCTGGGCAAATATGTGCAAGCATATGTTTATAGTGAGGGTGAGAGACCTGGCCGCTCGCTGGCCAGAAAGCTCCACCACCTCCCCATATCAGGATTCCTTTATTATGCACCTCCAGGTCAATGATGGTGCCTCCGTCACACGCAGTGAAGACATCTCTATCGCTTTCCTCACTTACTATCATCGGGTGGCGTCGCTACCGAAGAAGCACTGGTGGATTACTTGCCAGAAGTGGCAATGGTCTGGCTAGAAGTGGGACAACAACAGTTCCTTGCCTCGCCCATCTCTTGTGATGAGATTTTGCAAACCATTGATGACCTGAGTGGCACACATGCCCCGGGTCTTGACAGTTTTACTAGGGATTTGTATAAGACTTATAAAACATTATTGATCCCGCACGTCTTGGAAGTCTACGCAGAATCCCTAACATGAGGAAGCCTCCTCCCCACAATGCATGGAACTGCGTGCCGATACTCTCCTACTCTATTAATTAAGAATCTGACAAAAATCCTGTCAGCTGCATTTTTATTCTATAGGTACATGCACTACTCTTGAGCAGGAACTAGAAACAAACATACTATATACATTGTTATGGATGGCCTGCTAAATGGGGATACCAGTAACTCCAGGGAAAGGGGTTATTATGAATTGTACATGGATGTTCCCCTTAAAGATGAGGAATTGCGGTGGCAAATGGTAATTCTGGGTCTGAGTCCCCCCAATAATTCCTCACTCTTACCACGACTTTCTCCAACAGATTTGGTTGCTTTTAGCAGCCAAAGTCTCCAGTCCAGGTCCCCATCAAAATGAATAGGCTGCTCATAATGAGGGCTACAATGGATTGAATCTAAAATAAGGAACTGTGGTGTCTGCCTACTGGAAAGGCATGCGTTTTGCATGAAAATTGGCATACGTTAATTTGTGGACCAGACTGTCACCCAAATACACTGAAAAGAACAAACTAAGGCCAACAGTTCTCCCTAAGGTCGTTGCAAGAAAAACAATTATCTATTTCCATCTCTGTTCTTTTTTTTCTGTATCGCTCACTTTCTTTTCCAGTGCACCTGGTCCTAATACACATAACCGAGAAGTTGGAAAGAAGGCATGTACTAATTTGGGACTTGAAACAGCCCAACCTTTACTATAGTTTGATCATTATTTATGTGTTTCTAAGGAATTCATAACCTAGATGTAACACAATAAGCCCATGCATCAGTATATGTTAATTTAAATTTCTATGTCATTATGGTGCAAGAACTTTGTCAAATCTAGCATGCATTGAACTGTAGAAACACAAGTAGTGCACATCAGTATTTTCCTTGTTTCTGATTTTCAACAGCATGTTTTGGAATGACATATTTTAGCAGTGGTACTGATTTCCCCGAGCATATTCTAGTTACATTCTTTCAAGTAATCTTTGTGTTAATATTTTGATTGACGCACTGCAAGCCTCACCTGAACTCTGGAAGATCTTTGTCAAAGTTCACACTGTCGGTGTAGACAACTTTAAGGTGCGCGTCCACAGCAGTAACTTTGAGCTGCAAGATACAAGAGTAAATTACACCTAGGTTTTGTATATAATAAATGTACCATTATGAACCTGATGTAGGCCAATTAATACCTAACTGTTGCCAAGAAATCATATTCTTACAGACTACACAAATTGTAACAACCCAGAAGTTGCAAATGACAGTTAAAAAACAGGTTGAAAACATTGCCAGACAAACACATTAGTTAGTTTGGTTCCACTGCATAAATCATAATTCTGAGATTATGATCGCTTGAGAGAAGGTGAAGGGCCTTCACTTGTCATATAGGTGGTGGACTGCAACAACATCGTTTCTTTAAAAATAATAATTGTGTTCATTATATTATTATTGTATTCTGTATAAATTGCTGCATGAGCTTTTGCAAATCAATGGCTACTCTTATTTTCCAACTCATAATAATCTTTTATTTCCCTTATTGTTTGTTTATTTTTTATTTTATTTTATTTTAAAGCTCGTTATATGTTATCATTTGGTGCACATCAAATGTACTGCACTGGGGAGAAGAAGAGTATACATTGTGGGAGACAGAAGAGCCTTGAAGCCTTGAAAAAGCTCCTACGAAGCAAAACTCATATCAATTGTGCCATGGTCCAAATCAAATGCCTATAAATGAATCCAGAGTAATTGAAATAAACATTAAAGGAAATACTCAAAATGGGAATACAAAAATAAGAATATCCCTGTCATACTTAGAAACAAAAGAATAGATATTTATCAGAGAGTCAACTACATGGTGAAAAATTGCTGAATATGCTCACAGCACTGCAAAGATGACAAGACAGTACAGGACACTACTGTATAACACAGGTAACTGTTGTATTTAGTACTTTAATATTATCTTAAGTCTGATATCATCCAGCATAGACAGAGAATATATGGGAGACAAACAAAATGATTACAAGAACCGAAACGCAGGTGGGTGGCAGACAAAGTTGACTTGCGATATAGAGAAATAGGAAGATTCTTCTTGCTCACTCCACTGATCTTTTCTCTGCTGCCTCTTTCATTCTGCCTACATCACCACCCCCACAATCTGGGAACCTTACCTAAAAAGGCATACAGAACCCGGATGGACGTAAGGTATTTTGGGGCCAGATATAAATATCTGACTCTCGATCACCACTGTGGTGTTCCACCATACCATCATCCTGTTGTGGTAGCCGGTCACAGGCATATATCACTTTTCCCCTGAAATAGGGCTCAGTCTTTCCTCAAAATCATCTGATTTCCCCTACTTAGTAGACCGTCTCCGATGGCTGGCAGATGTTTCACAGAGATTGTTACTTAAGACAGTGGATAGTAAGAATTGAGAAGGGAATTGTTATTGTTTGGAACATATTATTCAAGGTTTCAATATGTTTGAAAAAGGAGATGATGATAGATCTAGCTTATTGCCCATAAAGGCTTAAAAGTCAGAACTAAACATAACCTGGAGAAACTCTATTATTCATGAGCGAGTGCTTAAGAGACTTTGAATCTGATGCAAAAAGTATTTGTATATTAACACTACTGATATACGAATCATATTTCACATAGGACTGTAAAATAATGTTGGTATACTCTCCAAAAGAAAACAATATAACCTCATGCATCTTACTGTTGGTGAGTCATATGTGGAAGAGACGGTTGTGTTCCAAAATCTCCTTGCCTAAACTGCCTATAAAATCCAGTAGAAAAGCTATTACTTTCCGACAATGGAATAAGATAGAGGCGGAGCATCTTAGTAATGTACTCACTCATTCCTTACAATTAATTTCTTCTGACTTTGATCTTGCAGTGCAGAACTTCCCCTCTTGGATGGAATACGCTGATCAGCATTTATCCCCACCGGCCATCCTTCATTCAGCCAGGCAATTTCCTTCTGAACCCTGGTTTAAAGAGTCGTTAAGATTGCAGAAACAAATCTGTCGTAGACTCAAGAGAAAATGGAGACTGGATGATAACCCTCAGACAAAATCAGACTATAGATCAGCCATTCAAGTCTATGAAACCTTAATCTTGAAGGCTAATCATCCTATTTTAAAGAAAAAATAGAAGCAGCCAAAGGCTGTTTGAAATTTTTATTCTGCACTGTTAAGAAACTCTCTAAACTTCCAGATGCTCAAGACCATAAAAATAGTCAACAATTTTGTAACACCTTAGCTGACTCTTTTCAGCAAAAAGTTAAACAGGTCTTTGCTGTTTTTATGACCGAGGCTAAGCAGCCAGATGAGACTTCTCTTGGCTCTGGCCTAAGGGCCAGATGTAGGTAGCCCTTTACCGATCGGAAACGGCCGAAAATACCGATTTTCGGCCGTTTCCGATCGGTAAAGGGCTAGGGAGATGTAGGTGCACATATTCGGTAATTTTACCGAATCGTTAATATTACCGAATCGGTAAATTTACCGATTCGGTAATATTTAACGAATCGGTATAATTATTACCGATTCGGTAATATTTACCGATTCGGTAAAATTACCGAATATGCTATGTGGGTAGCCAATTTTACATTGGCAAATGGCTTACAGAATCGGTATTTTACCATGGAATACAAATCCATGGTAAAATACCGATTCCTGTGTACATGCACATCTGTGCATGTACACATGTGCCATGTGACAGACAGACGTGCCCTTAGGGCATGTCTGTGTGCCACATTGCACACATGCCCGTTTTGGGGGTGCTAGAGGGTGTCAAAGTGACACCCCCTGCACCCTTGACAAAATCGGTATTTACCGAATCGTTGAATACCGATTCGGTATTTGAATTGAATCCTATGGGCTTCAAAGGCCCATAGGATTCAATAGCAAATACCGATTCGGTATTTACCGAATCGGTAAATACCGAATTTTAAGGATTCGGAAAAGAATCCAGATGTTGGGACCTACATCCCATTTACCGATTTTGAAATACCGAATCGGTAAAATTCGGTATTTCAAAATCGGTAAATGGGATTTACCTACATCGGGCCCTAAGTCCTTTGTAACATTCCAATCTTGACGCCCTTCCAACAGTCACTCTCTCCTCCTTCCTTACTGTTACTTTGGATCAGATTATCAAGTCAAGTCAAGTCAATTCAAGCTTTATTCGATTAATTAAAATCATAAAAGCAATTCCATCACATATATAAAAAAGACAAATCATGTGTTAAAAACAATTCATGTGTAAAAACAGTTATTACATTTAAAAAGAGCATTTAAGAGAACAATTTCATATATTTACATAGGATAGAGCTTTTCATCGGTAGAACTAGAGGATAATAATTATTAACACATATCAAAGAACATTTAGCTTCAGTTTTTTAGACTTAATACGCATAGCGGCAACCAAGAAACTTGCGACCCCAAATATTACTCTGATGCTATTCAAGAGCTGTAGTTAACGGAGAACGGGCCGGACTTGTGTAAACCCTGCTTCTCTCAAAATAGGTAATAAAAACTGTTTCCTACATTCCTCATAATGGCCACAAAACATAATAAAGTGCATCAGTGTCTGTTTCTGAGAAATTATCACAGCTACAGGGGATAGATGGATCTGGTTTTCCCCATATTGGAGAGTTCCCCAAGGAATACTGGATGATATTAAGTCTAAGGATCAGATTATCAAAATAGTTCTGTTAGTGAAATCAGGTTCCCCCGTGGATCCGTGCCCACCACAAATCTTCCATCTAGCTCCGGAGATCATTGCCACTTCCCTCCTGCCTATTTTCTATCTTATGATCACTTCAGGATATTTTTCCAGTGACTGGAAGAAAGCTTCTATTGTCCCACGTCTAAAAAAATCTAATCAGGATTCCAACAATCCTCTGAATTATAGACCAATTTCCCAGTTGCCATTCCCTGCAAAAATGGTGGAAAGGTTTTTAAATCAAGAATTATCCACCTTCATTACTGAGGGTAGGATTCTTGATCCTCCTCAATATGGATTTAGGGCCCATCACAGCACCGAATTTGCTCTAACCACGGCCTCGGAAGTACTCAGAAAAACCTTAGATGGCGGTAGGAGCGCAACCTTTATCCTAATAGACTTGTCAGCAGCTCTTGACACTGTTAACTACGATGTGTTGGTTGATCAGGGATAAAGAGCTCTGCCTGCTACGGTCTGTCATATCAGACAGATTTCAAGCGGTGGCTCATGGCGATTTCGTTTCTCCCGCTTTTTCCCTTTCTTGTGGATTTCCTCAGGGCTCATCTTTGAGCCATACCTTGTTTAATCTCTATGCTATCTCGTTGGCCAAATTAATTAAAAGCTATGGCTTCACCTTGGTGTCATACATAGATGTCACACAGAATATTGTGTCAATCAACAGTGCATCGGCTGCTATTGCAGCTCAATTTCAAGACTGAATGGGCTATGTAGGACAGTGGATGCAAGATAACTGTTTAAAACTAAACTCATCAAAAATGGAAGTGGTGCTCTTTGGGAACTCACCTTCAGTTTGGTCAGACAGCGGGTGGCCTTCACATATGGGTCCTTTACCAGTTCCTTCCAACAACGTGAAAAATCTTGGTGTCCTTTTTGATACCAACTTATCCTTTGAAACACAGATCAAACTTATCTTGTCTGTCTGCTTTTTTAACTCTTAATATATTGAAGAAAGAGCTTCCCTTTATTCCCCCTGATCTAAGAAAAACTGTGGTAACTGCACTTATTGCATCTAGGCTTGACTACTGCAATGCTCTTTTCACCAGTGCAAGCAAGCGCAGCATTCGTAAACTTCAAACTGCCCAGAACGGAGCTGCCAGAGTCCTTTTCAGGCTCACACACTATGACTCTGTCTCCAAGGCTCTCACACAACTACACTGGCTGACCATGGCAAAGAGTATCCGATTTAAGGCCTTATGTATAGCCTTAAAATCTCTGCATGATCTTGCTCCATTGCAGCTTTCACAATACTTTAAACTTTATATTCCAGCCAGATCACTTAGGTCTTCAGATTGTGGCAAACTGATCGTACCTAGGCTATGGTAAGCAAAGTGGGGAGGTAATAGTTTTACACATACTACTGGCAAGCTCTGGAATTCCCTCCCTATAACCTTGAAAAAAGGAATGACATTTATATAAGTTCAGGAAAGGATTGAAAACCTGGATGTTTTAATGGTGACTCCATCGTTTATTTCAATATTTCATCAATATGATTCAGTGCCTAAACACCTTCGGGTATATGAAGCTCTTTACAAATATTTACTTTCTTTTCATCTCTCCATAATTCAAAGAAAAGGGTGATGGAGACTCAATGGAAAAAGGTGAATGGACATAATTTCCCTCGCTTTCTCTCCAAGAGTCATCTGTTACAGGATTTATGGAGGGATATCCTATGTAGTGCAAGTGGATCCCCTAATGGCAGAGCTCTCTTACTGGTTGGAAGGAGGCTGAAATATTTCCTGCACATGTGAAAAGAGACGATTCAGAACAGATGGGTTCTTCAAGGGATCCAAGAAGGATATCGGCTAGAATTCCTTTGAGTGCCTTCAGAATCCTGCTGTGTAACCCTACTTCCAGTAAACCCCATAAAGAGAGAGGCTTTGTTAAATGGTGTTCAATAGATGCTGGACAGGAAAGCAGGTAATTGGCCAACCCAGGAGCCCCCTAGGATGGTGGGGAGGAATGCCCCTTTGCCCATAGTCAAAACCAAATAGGATGAGGTTATAAAACTTCTGAAATGAATTGGCCTAAGATTTTCCAAACCTCTCAAGAAGCGAAAGAGTCAGTGCATGTTTACTTTGAGAGATTGATGCAGGTGTGCAGGGAGCACACTGGAATGAATGACTCACTGGGGAATAACATGCCATGGTTTCTTGTCCCATATGTGCTGACACTAAGGCTGGAGATTAGCAACCAGATCATCCAAGGTGTCCTCTGATGGCAGAGCAAACCTGTTTACAAAATCCTGCAGTATATGAAATACTGTAGCTATATGCTGGAGGCCAAGTGAGAGGGGCTTAACGAGAAGTAAATGATAGTCCAAACCCAGTGAGGAGTGTTGTTACAACCCAGACCGAATCATGACTAACACTCAACCCATTAGTCTTGTGGGGCAGGGAGAGCTTCCCCCACTACCCACACCCCCTATGACAGCCACAAAGGTCCCAAAGTTTGGCAAGGTGCTGAATTCCTTCAACACCATGCAGATGCAGGGAGGGATTCCTCATTACCAACAGAGCCATAGGGTACCTTAAAACAAAATGCTATCACAAAATGACCCAGTCCTAATGATGTTTGAAATTTCCAAAGATTTCAGTCATAACCAATGATGGTGCATTAGGGGTGAGAAGGAGTGCGTACTCAGTGCATCCTGGAAGTGGATCAAAGTGGACCAAATGTGACAGAGATTAACGGGCATTGTGCATCATTCCTAATAGACACATGGGGCACTAGTTAAACATTTTGACAGATGAGGTCCTCAACCTACCGCTCTCGGAAAAAGAAGTCCAAGTTGTAGGTATTACCAATCAAATTAATGCCCTAATTCCAGTAAAACAGAGACATCAGATTGCAAGATCCATTTGTAATCTATGATTTTAGTCATGTAAACTAGTTAGAAAGAGAACTCCTTTGTAAACTTAACTGCATGATCTATTGCACGCAGGACTGAGGCGGAATTGAAACCCAAGCAGCTGATTCTGTGTTCAAGTTACAATCGCTGGAGCTTGTCGTCAGGCTATACCTGGTTTCTTTTTACAAAAGAGGACCTGCCACTTAATTTGAGAGAGGATGTCTGGGATGTCACTGGGAGGGAAATTGGATTGATCAAAGGTGCCAAACACCTAAAGATTACCCTCCGACCCCATGCTGTTTTAACACAAACCAGCTTCTATAAAATGACTTCAGAAGCCATCACAGGGTTGGCCCCTGTCATTGAGAGCATGATCGATCAAGGCATTTAAAAGGAAGTTATTGGGAGTCCATGCAATACACCAATCATGGGTTTGCACAAGGAAAACAAAAAGTGGAGGATAATTAAGGAACCTCGGATAATTAACCAAATTGTTATTCCATGCTTTCCTGTGGTACCAAACACTGCTGTAATCTTGGTACAAATCCCCCCCAGGCTGAGTGGTTCATGGTCACCTCTGCCAAGCCTTCTTCTCGGTTCCCTTATATGAAGAGAGAAAGTTTTTTTTCGCTTTCCGGTTCCAAGAGAAGACCCTCTTGTGGTGTTGCTCCCCACAAGGGTATACTGAGAACCCATCCTATTCAATCAGATACTTAAAAAGAATTTAGAGACCTAATAAAATGTATCCATGAACTCTTGATCGCATCAATGACCAAGGAGGCTTGCAGCAAGACACAACTGCTTTGGTCAGCCATTTGGCTGAGAACTGGCTTAAAGTCTCTCCTGAGAAATTACAATACTGCCAAAAGGTAGTCATGCACCTGGGACACTAAACAGAAAAGGGAGTGAGGCGAATGTCTTATGAATGCATAGAGACCATTCTATGAATGAAGTTCCCAACTACACAGAGAGAAGTGTGAATGTTCTAGGACATGGCTGACGACTGCTGACAATGAATCCCAAACTTTTCTTTTGTGACGAAGCCTTTACTGAGGCTGATGCACACTGATGTCAATGACCCGGTACCAACGGATTATGAAAGTATGGAAGTCTTCCAGGAGCTTATAATCCAGATGGGTGTGAACTGTCTCAACTAACACAAGCGATGAGATACTAGAAAGAAAACTTGCTAGCACCGTGTCCTGTTCACTGGGTTTCAAACTAACCCTGCTTAACAAAACAACACTTATTCAGATTGAATTCATACATGAAATCTATTACTTTTTAACATCAGTTTCATAATTAAATCTTAAATGAAACCATGGATATTTATCCATTTAAAATGAATTTCAACAATCTTCACATAGTTTACATAATGTAAATCAAAAACAATGCATAGCAAAACATGAATGGTTAATCCATGTAGTTATTGAAACAGCCCGATGCATTTTGGTACTATATTGTCCCTTCCTCAGGGGACAACCTATGAAAAAACATGTAATATTGTTTATTCAATGGTATTTACATTGCTGATACAGACAAACACATAAATGAATTACATTACCCAAATTACTTTTTAGTTACCTATTAACTTGCTGCTGGATAGTGACCCTGTGAATAATAAACTATATAGTGTCTGTTATCTAAAAACAAAAAAGTGTAGTCAATAACACCCATCGTGCTTCCAACATGAGATCACTACGAGACCAAATATGTCACACTTGAAATTGAATTGAATTGAATTTAAAATGTATATTGTGCTCGAATATGTCAGAGATGAAAAATGATTGAGGATTTATAGTGAAAAAAGCCAAGTTTTCAAAGCCTTTCTGAACAATGGTAGTGTTGGGCAATTTTTTATGGGTAAAGGAAGGCTTTAAATTCAGATCTCTTCTTCACCGGTAACCAGTGTAGTTGTCTTAATCCTTGGCATGGTGGGATATAAGGTTTTACTTTCCGAATTAATTTTAAAGTCAGATGTACCTGGGAGGCAACCTTATTAGTTTGATGTTGGAAGGTGTCAAAGATGACGTCCACATTTTTAACTTTATGCACTGGGGTGGGAAGTGTCCCCATAGTTTGAGTCCACCAGCTCTGGGACCAAAAGGAGGTGTCTGAGCCCAACAGGAGAACCTCTGTTTTAATACCATTAAGCTTTAGGCAGTTCGCACTCATCCAGTGATCCACGGGGGCTATGCACTGATTGAAAAGGGCCGCTGTTTCTTCCAGATTGCCTGAGATGGATACTACAATCTGGGTATCATCGGCGTAGGACACCAGCGAGAAACCGAACTGCCTGATAATCTCCGCTGGGGGGGTGATGTACAGATTAAACAAAGTAGGGCTCAGAGATGAGCCCTGCTGCACCCCACAAGGAAGTGAGAATTGTTTTGAACTAGAGTCTCCAATCTGCACACCTTGTAACCTGTTGTTGAGATAGGATTTAATCAAACTTAAAGCTAGGTTTGAGACTCCCAACTTCTGGAGTCTATGAATGAGAATGACATGGTTAACTGGGTCAAAGGCCGCTGGGAGATCCAAAAGGATTAGGGCAGCCTTTGCACCAGCAAAGCTCCTCTGCTGCCATGACCAAGGCCATCACCATTCCATGTCCTTGCCGGAAGCAGTATTTTGAAGAGGACACGAAGGCCGTAAATTGGACATTTATAATTTTTTACAGAACCTTTGCTGTAAACGGGATCCTTGCTATAGGTCTGTAGTTGTTGTAATCGTCGGGGTCCAAGCTAGGTTTTTTTAGCAGAGGGAGAATACAAACTTTTTTCTAGGCCTCTGGAAAGACGCCAGACGTAAGGATTTCCTTAGAAAGCAGGCTGAGTTGCTCGCTAATCTCATCGGCTGCCAGATTAAATATTTTCAGGGGCAGGGGTCTGATGGAGCCCCTGCTTTCACTGATCTAACAATCTACAAAACCTGGTCTATGTAAGGAGGGGTGAAAGCCTTCAAACCGTCACCAGGCTGACAAGGAGGTGAAGAAGAATGATTCACTTGAGGCTCAGTATCATTTCCTGTAAAGGAATCATAGATAGAAAGCACTGTGTTACTAAAAGAATCTGCAAGTTGATTACAGAAAGCAATACTTCTATTCAGTACTGATGGAGGAGGTAGAGCCACTAATTCCTTTAGAGTAGAAAAAAGTGTTTTGCTTGAATTGCCTGCCTGCTTGATTTTCTCTGAGAAATAGATACTTTTTCTCAAAGATCATCTTTTTGTATTTGCTCAGTGATTGTGAATAAACCGTTTTCTCGGCTTCCATATAGGTTTTTCTCCAGCGCCTCTCTGAACGTCTACAGAGTTGCTTCTGGGTGCGCAGCGAGTTATGGAACCAAGGTTCTGATTTCTTTAACAGTTTGCTAGTAAAAGTTTTTTCAGGGGCTAGGATATTTACCGCAGTTTCTAACCAATTAGTGAAACTGTTGGTGGCTGTGTTAACTTCGGGCATTAGGATCGGTTTAGAAGCAGCTAGTGTTGATTACAGCTGTTGTTGACAAATTTCCTTCCAGTTCCTCCCTTTAAACGTCTTAAGAGCAGAATGAGAATGAGTAATATGGTGGGAAGAGGTAAGTACAAACCGAATGGCCATGTGATCAGACCAAGGGATTGGCAAAATCTCCTGCACTTTCACTTGCGTATTTGATGTGAATATCCCATCTAGAGTGTGCGCGGCCTCATGGGTAGGATGCTTGACTAGTTGTTCCATCAAGACACTGGTCATCAACTCTAGAAGCAAAATTGTGTATTTGTCATTTATATTTTCTAAGTGATAGTTCAAAACAGCTGGGATAGAAAAATCCTGAAAGTCGACACTAGAGTCGATAAAATGACCTATAGTCTCTACAAACTTGTTTTTTGCCCCTGGAGGTCCAAACAACAATGTGCCATTGAATATATAGTTTCCGCTCATAGTGATATTAAATGAAAGCAGTTCACAGTCATGGCCACTTCCTAAAGTGGAGCTTTTTGCCAACAGGTTATCCCTTAAAATAATCGCTAGTACCCCTCCCCGTTTATCCTGTCCCTCATTCCTGATTAGAAAATAGCCATGGGGAATGGCTAAGGAGAGCTCAGGATCAGACGTACTATCCGCCCACGTCTCCATGACAAATGCCACATCTATATTATGATCCAGAAAAGGGGGTGGTGATGAACAGAGTGTCTGAATTAAGCAGACCACTCTTACCCAGTCCAAAGATCAGGGCCTGATCCATCACCGTTATTTATCTCACTGCACCATCCCAGCTCAGAACCTGGCTATATGCAAATCAGTCTGTCCCTGGCCCAGTGCATCATGGGAACAGGGCAGACTAAACTACCAAGCCAATTCTTCACCAGAAAGGAGACAAGCTACCGGGGACCGGTTTCTGGCATTTCAGCCGTCTTCGGCCCGGTTTGCTTGAATCCTGATGGTGCAGTGAGAAAGGGACTCATGTCTGAGTATACCCTGCCACACCTATAGTGGCCAAAAACGATTCAGAAAAGGGGGTGGTGATGAACAGAGTGTCTGAATTAAGCAGACCACTCTTACCCAGTCCAAAGATCAGGGCCTGATCCATCACCGTTATTTATCTCACTGCACCATCCCAGCTCAGAACCTGGCTATATGCAAATCAGTCTGTCCCTGGCCCAGTGCATCATGGGAACAGGGCAGACTAAACTACCAAGCCAATTCTTCACCAGAAAGGAGACAAGCTACCGGGGACCGGTTTCTGGCATTTCAGCCGTCTTCGGCCCGGTTTGCTTGAATCCTGATGGTGCAGTGAGAAAGGGACTCATGTCTGAGTATACCCTGCCACACCTATAGTGGCCAAAAACGATTCAGAAAAGGGGGTGGTGATGAACAGAGTGTCTGAATTAAGCAGACCACTCTTACCCAGTCCAAAGATCAGGGCCTGATCCATCACCGTTATTTATCTCACTGCACCATCCCAGCTCAGAACCTGGCTATATGCAAATCAGTCTGTCCCTGGTCCAGTGCATCATGGGAACAGGGCAGACTAAACTACCAAGCCAATTCTTCACCAGAAAGGAGACAAGCTACCGGGGACCGGTTTCTGGCATTTCAGCCGTCTTCGGCCCGGTTTGCTTAAATCCTGATGGTGCAGTGAGAAAGGGACTCATGTCTGAGTATACCCTGCCACACCTATAGTGGCCAAAAACGATTCAGAAAAGGGGGTGGTGATGAACAGAGTGTCTGAATTAAGCAGACCACTCTTACCCAGTCCAAAGATCAGGGCCTGATCCATCCCCGTTATTTATCTCACTGCACCATCCCAGCTCAGAACCTGGCTATATGCAAATCAGTCTGTCCCTGGCCCAGTGCATCATGGGAACAGGGCAGACTAAACTACCAAGCCAATTCTTCACCAGAAAGGAGACAAGCTACCGAGGACCGGTTTCTGGCATTTCAGCCGTCTTCGGCCCGGTTTGCTTGAATCCTGATGGTGCAGTGAGAAAGGGACTCATGTCTGAGTATACCCTGCCACACCTATAGTGGCCAAAAACGATTCAGAAAAGGGGGTGGTGATGAACAGAGTGTCTGAATTAAGCAGACCACTCTTACCCAGTCCAAAGATCAGGGCCTGATCCATCACCGTTATTTATCTCACTGCACCATCCCAGCTCAGAACCTGGCTATATGCAAATCAGTCTGTCCCTGGCCCAGTGCATCATGGGAACAGGGCAGACTAAACTACCAAGCCAATTCTTCACCAGAAAGGAGACAAGCTACCGGGGACCGGTTTCTGGCATTTCAGCCGTCTTCGGCCCGGTTTGCTTGAATCCTGATGGTGCAGTGAGAAAGGGACTCATGTCTGAGTATACCCTGCCACACCTATAGTGGCCAAAAACGATTCAGAAAAGGGGGTGGTGATGAACAGAGTGTCTGAATTAAGCAGACCACTCTTACCCAGTCCAAAGATCAGGGCCTGATCCATCACCGTTATTTATCTCACTGCACCATCCCAGCTCAGAACCTGGCTATATGCAAATCAGTCTGTCCCTGGCCCAGTGCATCATGGGAACAGGGCAGACTAAACTACCAAGCCAATTCTTCACCAGAAAGGAGACAAGCTACCGGGGACCGGTTTCTGGCATTTCAGCCGTCTTCGGCCCGGTTTGCTTGAATCCTGATGGTGCAGTGAGAAAGGGACTCATGTCTGAGTATACCCTGCCACACCTATAGTGGCCAAAAACGATTCATAAAAGGGGGTGGTGATGAACAGAGTGTCTGAATTAAGCAGACCACTCTTACCCAGTACAAAGATCAGGGCCTGATCCATCACCGTTATTTATCTCACTGCACCATCCCAGCTCAGAACCTGGCTATATGCAAATCAGTCTGTCCCTGGCCCAGTGCATCATGGGAACAGGGCAGACTAAACTACCAAGCCAATTCTTCACCAGAAAGGAGACAAGCTACCGGGGACCGGTTTCTGGCATTTCAGCCGTCTTCGGCCCGGTTTGCTTGAATCCTGATGGTGCAGTGAGAAAGGGACTCATGTCTGAGTATACCCTGACACACCTATAGTGGCCAAAAACGATTCAGAAAAGGGGGTGGTGATGAACAGAGTGTCTGAATTAAGCAGACCACTCTTACCCAGTCCAAAGATCAGGGCCTGATCCATCACCGTTATTTATCTCACTGCACCATCCCAGCTCAGAACCTGGCTATATGCAAATCAGTCTGTCCCTGGCCCAGTGCATCATGGGAACAGGGCAGACTAAACTACCAAGCCAATTCTTCACCAGAAAGGAGACAAGCTACCGGGGACCGGTTTCTGGCATTTCAGCCGTCTTCGGCCCGGTTTGCTTGAATCCTGATGGTGCAGTGAGAAAGGGACTCATGTCTGAGTATACCCTGCCACACCTATAGTGGCCAAAAACGATTCAGAAAAGGGGGTGGTGATGAACAGAGTGTCTGAATTAAGCAGACCACTCTTACCCAGTCCAAAGATCAGGGCCTGATCCATCACCGTTATTTATCTCACTGCACCATCCCAGCTCAGAACCTGGCTATATGCAAATCAGTCTGTCCCTGGCCCAGTGCATCATGGGAACAGGGCAGACTAAACTACCAAGCCAATTCTTCACCAGAAAGGAGACAAGCTACCGGGGACCGGTTTCTGGCATTTCAGCCGTCTTCGGCCCGGTTTGCTTGAATCCTGATGGTGCAGTGAGAAAGGGACTCATGTCTGAGTATACCCTGCCACACCTATAGTGGCCAAAAACGATTCAGAAAAGGGGGTGGTGATGAACAGAGTGTCTGAATTAAGCAGACCACTCTTACCCAGTCCAAAGATCAGGGCCTGATCCATCACCGTTATTTATCTCACTGAACCATCCCAGCTCAGAACCTGGCTATATGCAAATCAGTCTGTCCCTGGCCCAGTGCATCATGGGAACAGGGCAGACTAAACTACCAAGCCAATTCTTCACCAGAAAGGAGACAAGCTACCGGGGACCGGTTTCTGGCATTTCAGCCGTCTTCGGCCCGGTTTGCTTGAATCCTGATGGTGCAGTGAGAAAGGGACTCATGTCTGAGTATACCCTGACACACCTATAGTGGCCAAAAATGATTCAGAAAAGGGGGTGTGATGAACAGAGTGTCTGAATTAAGCAGACCACTCTTACCCAGTCCAAAGATCAGGGCCTGATCCATCACCGTTATTTATCTCACTGCACCATCCCAGCTCAGAACCTGGCTATATGCAAATCAGTCTGTCCCTGGCCCAGTGCATCATGGGAACAGGGCAGACTAAACTACCAAGCCAATTCTTCACCAGAAAGGAGACAAGCTACCGGGGACCGGTTTCTGGCATTTCAGCCGTCTTCGGCCCGGTTTGCTTGAATCCTGATGGTGCAGTGAGAAAGGGACTCATGTCTGAGTATACCCTGCCACACCTATAGTGGCCAAAAACGATTCAGAAAAGGGGGTGGTGATGAACAGAGTGTCTGAATTAAGCAGACCACTCTTACCCAGTCCAAAGATCAGGGCCTGATCCATCACCGTTATTTATCTCACTGCACCATCCCAGCTCAGAACCTGGCTATATGCAAATCAGTCTGTCCCTGGCCCAGTGCATCATGGGAACAGGGCAGACTAAACTACCAAGCCAATTCTTCACCAGAAAGGAGACAAGCTACCGGGGACCGGTTTCTGGCATTTCAGCCGTCTTCGGCCCGGTTTGCTTGAATCCTGATGGTGCAGTGAGAAAGGGACTCATGTCTGAGTATACCCTGCCACACCTATAGTGGCCAAAAACGATTCAGAAAAGGGGGTGGTGATGAACAGAGTGTCTGAATTAGGCAGACCACTCTTACCCAGTCCAAAGATCAGGGCCTGATCCATCACCGTTATTTATCTCACTGCACCATCCCAGCTCAGAACCTGGCTATATGCAAATCAGTCTGTCCCTGGCCCAGTGCATCATGGGAACAGGGCAGACTAAACTACCAAGCCAATTCTTCACCAGAAAGGAGACAAGCTACCGGGGACCGGTTTCTGGCATTTCAGCTGTCTTCGGCCCGGTTTGCTTGAATCCTGATGGTGCAGTGAGAAAGGGACTCATGTCTGAGTATACCCTGCCACACCTATAGTGGCCAAAAACGATTCAGAAAAGGGGGTGGTGATGAACAGAGTGTCTGAATTAAGCAGACCACTCTTACCCAGTCCAAAGATCAGGGCCTGATCCATCACCGTTATTTATCTCACTGCACCATCCCAGCTCAGAACCTGGCTATATGCAAATCAGTCTGTCCCTGGCCCAGTGCATCATGGGAACAGGGCAGACTAAACTACCAAGCCAATTCTTCACAGAAAGGAGACAAGCTACCGGGGACCGGTTTCTGGCATTTCAGCCGTCTTCGGCCCGGTTTGCTTGAATCCTGATGGTGCAGTGAGAAAGGGACTCATGTCTGAGTATACCCTGCCACACCTATAGTGGCCAAAAACGATTCAGAAAAGGGGGTGGTGATGAACAGAGTGTCTGAATTAAGCAGACCACTCTTACCCAGTCCAAAGATCAGGGCCTGATCCATCACCGTTATTTATCTCACTGCACCATCCCAGCTCAGAACCTGGCTATATGCAAATCAGTCTGTCCCTGGCCCAGTGCATCATGGGAACAGGGCAGACTAAACTACCAAGCCAATTCTTCACCAGAAAGGAGACAAGCTACCGGGGACCGGTTTCTGGCATTTCAGCCGTCTTCGGCCCGGTTTGCTTGAATCCTGATGGTGCAGTGAGAAAGGGACTCATGTCTGAGTATACCCTGCCACACCTATAGTGGCCAAAAACGATTCAGAAAAGGGGGTGGTGATGAACAGAGTGTCTGAATTAAGCAGACCACTCTTACCCAGTCCAAAGATCAGGGCCTGATCCATCACCGTTATTTATCTCACTGCACCATCCCAGCTCAGAACCTGGCTATATGCAAATCAGTCTGTCCCTGGCCCAGTGCATCACGGGAACAGGGCAGACTAAACTACCAAGCCAATTCTTCACCAGAAAGGAGACAAGCTACCGGGGACCGGTTTCTGGCATTTCAGCCGTCTTCGGCCCGGTTTGCTTGAATCCTGATGGTGCACTGAGAAAGGGACTCATGTCTGAGTATACCCTGCCACACCTATAGTGGCCAAAAACGATTCAGAAAAGGGGGTGGTGATGAACAGAGTGTCTGAATTAAGCAGACCACTCTTACCCAGTCCAAAGATCAGGGCCTGATCCATCACCGTTATTTATCTCACTGCACCATCCCAGCTCAGAACCTGGCTATATGCAAATCAGTCTGTCCCTGGCCCAGTGCATCATGGGAACAGGGCAGACTAAACTACCAAGCCAATTCTTCACCAGAAAGGAGACAAGCTACCGGGGACCGGTTTCTGGCATTTCAGCCGTCTTCGGCCCGGTTTGCTTGAATCCTGATGGTGCAATGAGAAAGGGACTCATGTCTGAGTATACCCTGCCACACCTATAGTGGCCAAAAACGATTCAGAAAAGGGGGTGGTGATGAACAGAGTGTCTGAATTAAGCAGACCACTCTTACCCAGTCCAAAGATCAGGGCCTGATCCATCACCGTTATTTATCTCACTGCACCATCCCAGCTCAGAACCTGGCTATATGCAAATCAGTCTGTCCCTGGCCCAGTGCATCATGGGAACAGGGCAGACTAAACTACCAAGCCAATTCTTCACCAGAAAGGAGACAAGCTACCGGGGACCGGTTTCTGGCATTTCAGCCGTCTTCGGCCCGGTTTGCTTGAATCCTGATGGTGCAGTGAGAAAGGGACTCATGTCTGAGTATACCCTGCCACACCTATAGTGGCCAAAAACGATTCAGAAAAGGGGGTGGTGATGAACAGAGTGTCTGAATTAAGCAGACCACTCTTACCCAGTCCAAAGATCAGGGCCTGATCCATCACCGTTATTTATCTCACTGCACCATCCCAGCTCAGAACCTGGCTATATGCAAATCAGTCTGTCCCTGGCCCAGTGCATCATGGGAACAGGGCAGACTAAACTACCAAGCCAATTCTTCACCAGAAAGGAGACAAGCTACCGGGGACCGGTTTCTGGCATTTCAGCCGTCTTCGGCCCGGTTTGCTTGAATCCTGATGGTGCAGTGAGAAAGGGACTCATGTCTGAGTATACCCTGCCACACCTATAGTGGCCAAAAACGATTCAGAAAAGGGGGTGGTGATGAACAGAGTGTCTGAATTAAGCAGACCACTCTTACCCAGTCCAAAGATCAGGGCCTGATCCATCACCGTTATTTATCTCACTGCACCATCCCAGCTCAGAACCTGGCTATATGCAAATCAGTCTGTCCCTGGCCCAGTGCATCATGGGAACAGGGCAGACTAAACTACCAAGCCAATTCTTCACCAGAAAGGAGACAAGCTACCGGGGACCGGTTTCTGGCATTTCAGCCGTCTTCGGCCCGGTTTGCTTGAATCCTGATGGTGCAGTGAGAAAGGGACTCATGTCTGAGTATACCCTGCCACACCTATAGTGGCCAAAAACGATTCAGAAAAGGGGGTGGTGATGAACAGAGTGTCTGAATTAAGAAGACCACTCTTACCCAGTCCAAAGATCAGGGCTTGATCCATCACCGTTATTTATCTCACTGCACCATCCCAGCTCAGAACCTGGCTATATGCAAATCAGTCTGTCCCTGGCCCAGTGCATCATGGGAACAGGGCAGACTAAACTACCAAGCCAATTCTTCACAGAAAGGAGACAAGCTACCGGGGACCGGTTTCTGGCATTTCAGCCATCTTCGGCCCGGTTTGCTTGAATCCTGATGGTGCAGTGAGAAAGGGACTCATGTCTGAGTATACCCTGCCACACCTATAGTGGCCAAAAACGATTCAGAAAAGGGGGTGGTGATGAACAGAGTGTCTGAATTAAGCAGACCACTCTTACCCAGTCCAAAGATCAGGGCCTGATCCATCACCGTTATTTATCTCACTGCACCATCCCAGCTCAGAACCTGGCTATATGCAAATCAGTCTGTCCCTGGCCCAGTGCATCATGGGAACAGGGCAGACTAAACTACCAAGCCAATTCTTCACAGAAAGGAGACAAGCTACCGGGGACCGGTTTCTGGCATTTCAGCCGTCTTCGGCCCGGTTTGCTTGAATCCTGATGGTGCAGTGAGAAAGGGACTCATGTCTGAGTATACCCTGACACACCTATAGTGGCCAAAAATGATTCAGAAAAGGGGGTGGTGATGAACAGAGTGTCTGAATTAAGCAGACCACTCTTACCCAGTCCAAAGATCAGGGCCTGATCCATCACCGTTATTTATCTCACTGCACCATCCCAGCTCAGAACCTGGCTATATGCAAATCAGTCTGTCCCTGGCCCAGTGCATCATGGGAACAGGGCAGACTAAACTACCAAGCCAATTCTTCACCAGAAAGGAGACAAGCTACCGGGGACCGGTTTCTGGCATTTCAGCCGTCTTCGGCCCGGTTTGCTTGAATCCTGATGGTGCAGTGAGAAAGGGACTCATGTCTGAGTATACCCTGCCACACCTATAGTGGCCAAAAACGATTCAGAAAAGGGGGTGGTGATGAACAGAGTGTCTGAATTAAGCAGACCACTCTTACCCAGTCCAAAGATCAGGGCCTGATCCATCACCGTTATTTATCTCACTGCACCATCCCAGCTCAGAACCTGGCTATATGCAAATCAGTCTGTCCCTGGCCCAGTGCATCACGGGAACAGGGCAGACTAAACTACCAAGCCAATTCTTCACCAGAAAGGAGACAAGCTACCGGGGACCGGTTTCTGGCATTTCAGCCGTCTTCGGCCCGGTTTGCTTGAATCCTGATGGTGCACTGAGAAAGGGACTCATGTCTGAGTATACCCTGCCACACCTATAGTGGCCAAAAACGATTCAGAAAAGGGGGTGGTGATGAACAGAGTGTCTGAATTAAGCAGACCACTCTTACCCAGTCCAAAGATCAGGGCCTGATCCATCACCGTTATTTATCTCACTGCACCATCCCAGCTCAGAACCTGGCTATATGCAAATCAGTCTGTCCCTGGCCCAGTGCATCATGGGAACAGGGCAGACTAAACTACCAAGCCAATTCTTCACCAGAAAGGAGACAAGCTACCGGGGACCGGTTTCTGGCATTTCAGCCGTCTTCGGCCCGGTTTGCTTGAATCCTGATGGTGCAATGAGAAAGGGACTCATGTCTGAGTATACCCTGCCACACCTATAGTGGCCAAAAACGATTCAGAAAAGGGGGTGGTGATGAACAGAGTGTCTGAATTAAGCAGACCACTCTTACCCAGTCCAAAGATCAGGGCCTGATCCATCACCGTTATTTATCTCACTGCACCATCCCAGCTCAGAACCTGGCTATATGCAAATCAGTCTGTCCCTGGCCCAGTGCATCATGGGAACAGGGCAGACTAAACTACCAAGCCAATTCTTCACCAGAAAGGAGACAAGCTACCGGGGACCGGTTTCTGGCATTTCAGCCGTCTTCGGCCCGGTTTGCTTGAATCCTGATGGTGCAGTGAGAAAGGGACTCATGTCTGAGTATACCCTGCCACACCTATAGTGGCCAAAAACGATTCAGAAAAGGGGGTGGTGATGAACAGAGTGTCTGAATTAAGCAGACCACTCTTACCCAGTCCAAAGATCAGGGCCTGATCCATCACCGTTATTTATCTCACTGCACCATCCCAGCTCAGAACCTGGCTATATGCAAATCAGTCTGTCCCTGGCCCAGTGCATCATGGGAACAGGGCAGACTAAACTACCAAGCCAATTCTTCACCAGAAAGGAGACAAGCTACCGGGGACCGGTTTCTGGCATTTCAGCCGTCTTCGGCCCGGTTTGCTTGAATCCTGATGGTGCAGTGAGAAAGGGACTCATGTCTGAGTATACCCTGCCACACCTATAGTGGCCAAAAACGATTCAGAAAAGGGGGTGGTGATGAACAGAGTGTCTGAATTAAGCAGACCACTCTTACCCAGTCCAAAGATCAGGGCCTGATCCATCACCGTTATTTATCTCACTGCACCATCCCAGCTCAGAACCTGGCTATATGCAAATCAGTCTGTCCCTGGCCCAGTGCATCATGGGAACAGGGCAGACTAAACTACCAAGCCAATTCTTCACCAGAAAGGAGACAAGCTACCGGGGACCGGTTTCTGGCATTTCAGCCGTCTTCGGCCCGGTTTGCTTGAATCCTGATGGTGCAGTGAGAAAGGGACTCATGTCTGAGTATACCCTGCCACACCTATAGTGGCCAAAAACGATTCAGAAAAGGGGGTGGTGATGAACAGAGTGTCTGAATTAAGCAGACCACTCTTACCCAGTCCAAAGATCAGGGCCTGATCCATCACCGTTATTTATCTCACTGCACCATCCCAGCTCAGAACCTGGCTATATGCAAATCAGTCTGTCCCTGGCCCAGTGCATCATGGGAACAGGGCAGACTAAACTACCAAGCCAATTCTTCACAGAAAGGAGACAAGCTACCGGGGACCGGTTTCTGGCATTTCAGCCGTCTTCGGCCCGGTTTGCTTGAATCCTGATGGTGCAGTGAGAAAGGGACTCATGTCTGAGTATACCCTGCCACACCTATAGTGGCCAAAAACGATTCAGAAAAGGGGGTGGTGATGAACAGAGTGTCTGAATTAAGCAGACCACTCTTACCCAGTCCAAAGATCAGGGCCTGATCCATCACCGGTATTTATCTCACTGCACCATCCCAGCTCAGAACCTGGCTATATGCAAATCAGTCTGTCCCTGGCCCAGTGCATCATGGGAACAGGGCAGACTAAACTACCAAGCCAATTCTTCACCAGAAAGGAGACAAGCTACCGGGGACCGGTTTCTGGCATTTCAGCCGTCTTCGGCCCGGTTTGCTTGAATCCTGATGGTGCAGTGAGAAAGGGACTCATGTCTGAGTATACCCTGCCACACCTATAGTGGCCAAAAACGATTCAGAAAAGGGGGTGGTGATGAACAGAGTGTCTGAATTAAGCAGACCACTCTTACCCAGTCCAAAGATCAGGGCCTGATCCATCACCGTTATTTATCTCACTGCACCATCCCAGCTCAGAACCTGGCTAAATGCAAATCAGTCTGTCCCTGGCCCAGTGCATCATGGGAACAGGGCAGACTAAACTACCAAGCCAATTCTTCACCAGAAAGGAGACAAGCTACCGGGGACCGGTTTCTGGCATTTCAGCCGTCTTCGGCCCGGTTTGCTTGAATCCTGATGGTGCAGTGAGAAAGGGACTCATGTCTGAGTATACCCTGCCACACCTATAGTGGCCAAAAACGATTCAGAAAAGGGGGTGGTGATGAACAGAGTGTCTGAATTAAGCAGACCACTCTTACCCAGTCCAAAGATCAGGGCCTGATCCATCACCGTTATTTATCTCACTGCACCATCCCAGCTCAGAACCTGGCTATATGCAAATCAGTCTGGGTGAGAGCTTTCTGCTTAATTCAGAGACTCTGTCCCTCACCACCCCTTGTTGTAAATATTTTTGTCCACCCTAAGCGTGGAAGGGTATTCTCAGATGTGAGACCCTTGCTCATTGCACCATCAGGATTCAAGCAAACCGGGCCGAAGACGGCTGTAATGCCAGAAACCAGTCCCCGGGAGCTTGTTTCCTTCCCAGTGTAAGAATTGGCTTTTGTAGTTTGGTTTGCCCTGTTCCCATCATGCACTGGGACAGGAACAGACTAATTTGCATACAGCCAGGTTCTGAAACTGGGATGGTGCAGTGAGCTAAAAAACGGTGTTGGATCTAGCCCTGATCTCTTGACTGGGTGAGAGCTTTCTGCTTAATTCAGAGACTCTGTCCCTCACCACCCCTTGTTGTAAATATTTTTGTCCACCCTAAGCGTGGAAGGGTATTCTCAGATGTGAGACCCTTGCTCATTGCACCATCAGGATTCAAGCAAACCGGTCCGAAGACGGCTGTAATGCCAGAAACCGGTCCCCGGGAGCTTGTTTCCTTCCCAGTGTAAGAATTGGCTTTTGTAGTTTGGTTTGCCCTGTTCCCATCATGCACTGGGACAGGAACAGACTAATTTGCATACAGCCAGGTTCTGAAACTGGGATGGTGCAGTGAGCTAAAAAACGGTGTTGGATCTAGCCCTGATCTCTTGACTGGGTGAGAGCTTTCTGCTTAATTCAGAGACTCTGTCCCTCACCACCCCTTGTTGTAAATATTTTTGTCCACCCTAAGCGTGGAAGGGTATTCTCAGATGTGAGACCCTTGCTCATTGCACCATCAGGATTCAAGCAAACCGGGCCGAAGACGGCTGTAATGCCAGAAACCGGTCCCCGGGAGCTTGTTTCCTTCCCAGTGTAAGGATTGGCTTTTGTAGTTTGGTTTGCCCTGTTCCCATCATGCACTGGGACAGGAACAGACTAAATTGCATACAGCCAGGTTCTGAAACTGGGATGGTGCAGTGAGCTAAAAAACGGTGTTGGATCTAGCCCTGATCTCTTTACTGGGTGAGAGCTTTCTGCTTAATTCAGAAACTCTGTCCCTCACCACCCCTTGTTGTAAATATTTTTGTCCACCCTAAGCGTGGAAGGGTATTCTCAGATGTGAGACCCTTGCTCATTGCACCATCAGGATTCAAGCAAACCGGGCCGAAGACGGCTGTAATGCCAGAAACCGGTCCCCGGGAGCTTGTTTCCTTCCCAGTGTAAGAATTGGCTTTTGTAGTTTGGTTTGCCCTGTTCCCATCATGCACTGGGACAGGAACAGACTAATTTGCATACAGCCAGGTTCTGAAACTGGGATGGTGCAGTGAGCTAAAAAACGGTGTTGGATCTAGCCCTGATCTCTCGACTGGGTGAGAGCTTTCTGCTTAATTCAGAGACTCTGTCCCTCACCACCCCTTGTTGTAAATATTTTTGTCCACCCTAAGCGTGGAAGGGTATTCTCAGATGTGAGACCCTTGCTCATTGCACCATCAGGATTCAAGCAAACCGGGCTGAAGACGGCTGTAATGCCAGAAACCGGTCCCCGGGAGCTTGTTTCCTTCCCAGTGTAAGAATTGGCTTTTGTAGTTTGGTTTGCCCTGTTCCCATCATGCACTGGGACAGGAGCAGACTAATTTGCATACAGCCAGGTTCTGAAACTGGGATGGTGCAGTGAGCTAAAAAACGGTGTTGGATCTAGCCCTGATCTCTTGACTGGGTGAGAGCTTTCTGCTTAATTCAGAGACTCTGTCCCTCACCACCCCTTGTTGTAAATATTTTTGTCCACCCTAAGCGTGGAAGGGTATTCTCAGATGTGAGACCCTTGCTCATTGCACCATCAGGATTCAAGCAAACCGGGCTGAAGACGGCTGTAATGCCAGAAACCGGTCCCCGGGAGCTTGTTTCCTTCCCAGTGTAAGAATTGGCTTTTGTAGTTTGGTTTGCCCTGTTCCCATCATGCACTGGGACAGGAACAGACTAATTTGCATACAGCCAGGTTCTGAAACTGGGATGGTGCAGTGAGCTAAAAAACAGTGTTGGATCTAGCCCTGATCTCTTGACTGGGTGAGAGCTTTCTGCTTAATTCAGAGACTCTGTCCCTCACCACCCCTTGTTGTAAATATTTTTGTCCACCCTAAGCGTGGAAGGGTATTCTCAGATGTAAGACCCTTGCTCATTGCACCATCAGGATTCAAGCAAACCGGGCCGAAGACGGCTGTAATGCCAGAAACCGGTCCCCGGGAGCTTGTTTCCTTCCCAGTGTAAGAATTGGCTTTTGTAGTTTGGTTTGCCCTGTTCCCATCATGCACTGGGACAGGAACAGACTAATTTGCATACAGCCAGGTTCTGAAACTGGGATGGTGCAGTGAGCTAAAAAACGGTGTTGGATCTAGCCCTGATCTCTTTGACTGGGTGAGAGCTTTCTGCTTAATTCACAGACTCTGTCCCTCACCACCCCTTGTTGTAAATATTTTTGTCCACCCTAAGCGTGGAAGGGTATTCTCAGATGTGAGACCCTTGCTCATTGCACCATCAGGATTCAAGCAAACCGGGCCGAAGACGGCTGTAATGCCAGAAACCGGTCCCCTGGAGCTTGTTTCCTTCCCAGTGTAAGAATTGGCTTTTGTAGTTTGGTTTGCCCTGTTCCCATCATGCACTGGGACAGGAACAGACTAATTTGCATACAGCCAGGTTCTGAAACTGGGATGGTGCAGTGAGCTAAAAAACGGTGTAGGATCTAGCCCTGATCTCTTGACTGGGTGAGAGCTTTCTGCTTAATTCAGAGACTCTGTCCCTCACCACCCCTTGTTGTAAATATTTTTGTCCACCCTAAGCGTGGAAGGGTATTCTCAGATGTGAGACCCTTGCTCATTGCACCATCAGGATTCAAGCAAACCGGTCCGAAGACGGCTGTAATGCCAGAAACCGGTCCCCGGGAGCTTGTTTCCTTCCCAGTGTAAGAATTGGCTTTTGTAGTTTGGTTTGCCCTGTTCCCATCATGCACTGGGACAGGAACAGACTAATTTGCATACAGCCAGGTTCTGAAACTGGGATGGTGCAGTGAGCTAAAAAACGGTGTTGGATCTAGCCCTGATCTCTTGACTGGGTGAGAGCTTTCTGCTTAATTCAGAGACTCTGTCCCTCACCACCCCTTGTTGTAAATATTTTTGTCCACCCTAAGCGTGGAAGGGTATTCTCAGATGTGAGACCCTTGCTCATTGCACCATCAGGATTCAAGCAAACCGGGCCGAAGACGGCTGTAATGCCAGAAACCGGTCCCCGGGAGCTTGTTTCCTTCCCAGTGTAAGAATTGGCTTTTGTAGTTTGGTTTGCCCTGTTCCCATCATGCACTGGGACAGGAATAGACTAATTTGCATACAGCCAGGTTCTGAAACTGGGATGGTGCAGTGAGCTAAAAAACGGTGTTGGATCTAGCCCTGATCTCTTGACTGGGTGAGAGCTTTCTGCTTAATTCAGAGACTCTGTCCCTCACCACCCCTTGTTGTAAATATTTTTGTCCACCCTAAGCGTGGAAGGGTATTCTCAGATGTGAGACCCTTGCTCATTGCACCATCAGGATTCAAGCAAACCGGGCCGAAGACGGCTGTAATGCCAGAAACCGGTCCCCGGGAGCTTGTTTCCTTCCCAGTGTAAGAATTGGCTTTTGTAGTTTGGTTTGCCCTGTTCCCATCATGCACTGGGACAGGAACAGACTAATTTGCATACAGCCAGGTTCTGAAACTGGGATGGTGCAGTGAGCTAAAAAACGGTGTTGGATCTAGCCCTGATCTCTTGACTGGGTGAGAGCTTTCTGCTTAATTCAGAGACTCTGTCCCTCACCACCCCTTGTTGTAAATATTTTTGTCCACCCTAAGCGTGGAAGGGTATTCTCAGATGTGAGACCCTTGCTCATTGCACCATCAGGATTCAAGCAAACCGGGCCGAAGACGGCTGTAATGCCAGAAACCGGTCCCCGGGAGCTTGTTTCCTTCCCAGTGTAAGAATTGGCTTTTGTAGTTTGGTTTGCCCTGTTCCCATCATGCACTGGGACAGGAACAGACTAATTTGCATACAGCCAGGTTCTGAAACTGGGATGGTGCAGTGAGCTAAAAAACGGTGTTGGATCTAGCCCTGATCGCTTGACTGGGTGAGAGCCTTCTGCTTAATTCAGAGACTCTGTCCCTCACCACCCCTTGTTGTAAATATTTTGTCCACCCTAAGCGTGGAAGGGTATTCTCAGATGTGAGACCCTTGCTCATTGCACCATCAGGATTCAAGCAAACCGGGCCGAAGACGGCTGTAATGCCAGCAACCGGTCCCCGGGAGCTTGTTTCCTTCCCAGTGTAAGAATTGGCTTTTGTAGTTTGGTTTGCCCTGTTCCCATCATGCACTGGGACAGGAACAGACTAATTTGCATACAGCCAGGTTCTGAAACTGGGATGGTGCAGTGAGCTAAAAAACGGTGTTGGATCTAGCCCTGATCTCTTGACTGGGTGAGAGCTTTCTGCTTAATTCAGAGACTCTGTCCCTCACCACCCCTCTTTGTAAATATTTTTGTCCACCCTAAGCGTGGAAGGGTATTCTCAGATGTGAGACCCTTGCTCATTGCACCATCAGGATTCAAGCAAACCGGGCCGAAGACGGCTGTAATGCCAGAAACCGGTCCCCGGGAGCTTGTTTCCTTCCCAGTGTAAGAATTGGCTTTTGTAGTTTGGTTTGCCCTGTTCCCATCATGCACTGGGACAGGAACAGACTAATTTGCATACAGCCAGGTTCTGAAACTGGGATGGTGCAGTGAGCTAATAAACTGTGTTGGATCTAGCCCTGATCTCTTGACTGGGTGAGAGCTTTCTGCTTAATTCAGAGACTCTGTCCCTCACCACCCCTTGTTGTAAATATTTTTGTCCACCCTAAGCGTGAAAGGGTATTCTCAGATGTGAGACCCTTGCTCATTGCACCATCAGGATTCAAGCAAACCGGGCCGAAGACGGCTGTAATGCCAGAAACCGGTCCCCGGGAGCTTGTTTCCTTCCCAGTGTAAGAATTGGCTTTTGTAGTTTGGTTTGCCCTGTTCCCATCATGCACTGGGACAGGAACAGACTAATTTGCATACAGCCAGGTTCTGAAACTGGGATGGTGCAGTGAGCTAAAAAACGGTGTTGGATCTAGCCCTGATCTCTTGACTGGGTGAGAGCTTTCTGCTTAATTCAGAGACTCTGTCCCTCACCACCCCTTGTTGTAAATATTTTTGTCCACCCTAAGCGTGGAAGGGTATTCTCAGATGTGAGACCCTTGCTCATTGCACCATCAGGATTCAAGCAAACCGGGCCGAAGACGGCTGTAATGCCAGAAACCGGTCCCCGGGAGCTTGTTTCCTTCCCAGTGTAAGAATTAGCTTTTGTAGTTTGGTTTGCCCTGTTCCCATCATGCACTGGGACAGGAACAGACTAATTTGCATACAGCCAGGTTCTGAAACTGGGATGGTGCAGTGAGCTAAAAAAACGTGTTGGATCTAGCCCTGATCTCTTGACTGGGTGAGAGCTTTCTGCTTAATTCAGAGACTCTGTCCCTCACCACCCCTTGTTGTAAATATACATCTATATTATGGGCTGCCGGCAGCTCGGCAAATTCGGTATTATGTTTAATTAAAGAGCGCGCATTCAGGAGCAGTCCTTGGAGGGACTTTAATAAAGCTGTTTGCGGATATAAGTCCTGTTGTGTACTTAAACCGCACTTTATTTCAGTAAAAAGAAAATTCATGTCCCATGAAGGGCATTTCTTAGGCCCTTTCCGAGGCAGAGGATCAAGTTGCTGGCAGGAGTCTTTCAGCTGACCATAACGACTCAACAAAGTATCTCTAATGTACTTTAGATTAGGTCCCAATAATTGTGGAGAATGAGTGGGGGTGGCCCTGGGTCCGGTCCAGGCACGGACGGGCACAGACGGGCGCAGGCGGGTTTGCCTTTGGCGCGCCCGCTGCACGTCCGTTCCGGCATGCTGCTTAAATAGCAGTAAGTCAGGCGCCTCTAGCACGCATCAGCTGTTCCTGACCAGGAAATGCTGGCAAGTGTGTCCGGTCCCTTAGCCCTCTACAACAAACGGCACAAGCCGCGGTGGAACAGGCGGGGACAAAAGGTTAGGACAGCTGCCACAATCACCCAGGCTAACAGGAAGGAACTGAAAAGCTGTGAGTAAAGAAAAATAATAGATCTAAAAAGTATGTTAAAAACCGAACAGGATAGGTGAAAAATACACTGTCAATCTCTGTAAGGCTTCTATAAAAATAGCAGCAGAGAAAAGGTAGGATGAATTTAAAAATAGCAGTGAAGAAAGCTGGTAACACAGATCTACCACTGTTGAACGCGCATTCGCTTCAGCATACTGCTTAAATAGCAGTAAGTCGGGCCTCTCTAGCACGCATCAGCTGTTCCTGACCCGGAAATTCTGGCAAGTGTGTCCAGTCCCTTGGCCCTCCGAAACAAATGGCACAAGCTGTGGCGGAACGGGCGGGGACGAAAGGTCAGGACAGCTGCCACAATCACCCAGGCTAACAGGAAGGAACCGAAACGCAGTGAGTAAAGAAAAATAATAGATCTAAAAAGTATGTTAAAAACCAAACAGGATAGGTGAAAAATACAATGCCAATCTCTGAAAGGCTTCTATAAAAATAGCAGCAGAGAAAAGGTATTATGACTTTAAAAATAGCAGCGAGGAAATCTGGTAACACAGACCTACAACTGAAATACCTCTATAACAGGTGTTATAATGCGACTTCAACATATGCCTGGAAAAAATGAACAAATGCTGAATCCGAAAGCAAGCACATGGACCAATGTTTCAAAATGCCCCATCAATGGGGCTATCCCAATCCTCTCAGTAACTCACCTCCTATAGTATGTAAAACTCAACATGTTTCCCAACTTTGATATCATTGATATTTCGAAATGCTAAAAACGACAAATAACAACTATCAATGAGTTGTGTCAGGTGCATAACGTAATGTTTATCAAACTCACTGTCAAGGTCTCACCTTATCAAGCCACCATTCTATCCTCAACTCAGATAAATTTCATGGCGTGCAGCTCATGGCAACAATGGAAAGCATGATACCATGAGAACTAGTCCCAACCTAACAATACTGAAGAGTCTGGTTACCGGTAAGAGAACCGAATCACGCCGTACCGTAAAATGAAGCCATCTGTTGATGTACATCCACGTTGATCAAACTGTTTGAGTGGCTGATGGAAGTGTCTTTATTTATAAAGCAAGGTGAAGAAAGATAGAGATATGACAGTGCTGATGTAGCCAGAAGTGACGTGATAGATTGTTTAGCAACTAACAACAGGATAGTTGATAAAAACAAAGGACTGCAAATAGATGCTTAGTGAATAGCAATAATAGCCGCCATCTTTTAAGGGCAAATGTCACCTCTCAATGGAGAGAATTGCTAAATGCAGATAGATATTCTTAGAAATGATAAATCGTCCAATTTATATATTTTGAGAATCCATTCGAAATACACTCAGCCCGTATGGCAGTAAGCCGTAACGAAATGAATGAGCTCATCATGTTGAGGTAACTTTATTCGTAAGATGCGGGAATGAACAATGAATTGGTGTTTAATCAAGAGAACCCAAAACCAAACATAGAAAACCTGCAATGTAATTGAGCTATTTACATGTGAGTGCTTGGCATATCTTCATGACCCTAAACTGTTTACCTACATAAACAAAAAATCAAAATCTGATTGATGATATACAAAAAGAACTGATGTTTCCAAAGTCCCATAATAGAATGAACAAACTAATAGAAAAAGATAAATAAGAACTAATAAAAAGACGGAAAATACCAAAATCATGCTCATAGTGACACCACCACCGTGAACTCAAGTGTATGTTGTTCCAGAAGCTTTCTGCTGCAGCAGTAATATTACTTCATATGTTACAACGCAAAATGTATCTTACAAAAAAACAACTCATGTCTAGCCTATCATTCAACCCGGATGGAATCATGGTGTCTAGAAATGTAATCCAATACATTTCTCTTTGTAATAGTTTCTTGGTAATATCAAATGCTGGGCAGGCCGTCATTGTCTCAATGATTTGAAACCTCAACTGAGAGATAGTGTGTTTAGCCTTCTCCCAATGGGTTGCAAGGGTAGATGTTGTGCTTCTTGTACTGATTTTACTTTTATGTTCCGTTATCCTGACTTTCAGTTTGCGCTCAGTCTTCCCTACATAAGCTTTGCCACCCGTGCATTTAATGCAATATTTTGCATTCTTTGAATACGATCACTGGTGTGCTGAAGTTTGATTTTCTTTCCTGAAGATGGGTGAGTCAAAACATTTCCTGTTATTACGTTATTGCAGTGTATGTAGTTGTTACATTTCCTTGTTCCTTGGAAATCAGTTGAATCCCTGCTAGGTGCAGGAGTTGATAACAGTGAACGAAGATATTTGCCCCTTGTATAGGCATAGAGGTTTTTTTTTTTAGAATATTCCATTGAAATCTGTCTCATTTTCTAACAACGCCCATCTGGAGTTATTGGTGGAATGGTAAGACAAAGTTAAAACACTTAAGGTGGGGTGGACTACAAGCCACCGTCTCCCGCCAGGATCCATGGTGTGAAGGTGTCCCACGCATTATAGTAATGTCGCTTTCAGGAATTCTGAAAGTTGAACAATAACCGTAAGTCATGCGGTCTTCTTGAAGCCATAGGTTAGGGTGCACCTTAGCAAGTGTACAACGCTGTGGCATTGGGTCCTGAAGAAAGCCTTGCTAATGGCATTTTTGAGGCTGAAACATGTAGACCACATTTTGATCACCACATAGTGATGTGACTGGCCAATTTACCTAGTCTACATCCACCTCACCTTAAGTGTTTTAACTTTGCCTTACCACTCCATCAATGAACCTTTGGATTGGTAAAGGTAATTTTAATGTTTGCACTATCAGGATCTGCACCATCACAATCAAAAACCTGCTCTGCTGTAATCAGGCGTTGAACCACACCAAAGAGGCACTCGGCCTCTCTGGTGGGAACTCAATGATGAAGCATGTCACCAACTAGGTTGGTGAGTGAGGGTTAATTTAGAAAAAAAGACTGACTCTTTTTGCTAGCTCTCTATTGTTTTTGGCTCCACTCTTCTATTGTTTTGTACTGTTTATCAGGGGGTCCAAGAGTGGCTCCAGTTCTTTACCCTCTCTCTATTATTGTTTACAAATGTACCCAAAGCCAACATTTGACAAACAGTCTCCTAACCTGCTATGAGAGAATCATTTTGCAGCAGAAAATGTCCATCAGGAAAGATAACATACTAAACCCTGCTTCTCTGTTGCAGACCCCAGAGGAAGGAAATGAGGGTGAATTTGACTATGACTCCGTAGTGTTACAGAACTGCGGACATAACCGAGACCCGACATACTGGATGTTCCCCATCCCGAATCTTACCTTACCCTTTTTGTTGATGGGTCCTGCTTGAGACCAATGGGGCATTTTAAGAGTTGCGAATGCTGTGTGTATGGAAAGCAGAGTTGTACTTGTGTCATGTAACGTCTGCGCAAGTAGCCGAACTAATTTCCCATACCAGAGCCTGCAGTGTATCAGAAGGCTCACAAGTCGCTATATACACTGACAGCCAGAATGGGTTCAGAGTTTTGAATGACTTTGGGCAGCTGTGGTCACAGCAAGGTTCATGACCTCTAATGGTACTCCAATTTGGAATGGATTGTATTTCTCAAATTTGTTGGATGCTTTGCAGTTTCCAAAAGAAATTGCTGTGGTGATGTGTGCTGCACCCAAGAGTGGCAGTGATTTTGTCAACAGAGGAAACTGCTATACAGAGGAAATTGCCCAATACTGCATGCTTGAGTCCAGCACCGTCTACATGGACAAAACATGCAATGCAGAAGGAGAGAATTTTTCCAATATGTTACTGAATACTGCACATACTTTCAATGGGCTGGGTGAACTGCAAAATACTTCCCCAGAACTAAACATGGCCAAAGGGGAAAAGACGGGTTGTGTGAAGGAAGTCAGTGACATTTGGGCATCCAGTCATGGGAAATAAGTTCTCCCCGATTCCCTCTTATCTGCTGTGGTGTAGATAGAGAATAGTGTCCACCTCCAGGCTTTTTTGGTTTGATCCCCATTTCCTATCAATAGCAGAAAGTTTGTGCTAGGGTTGTGCTACCTGTCAGAAACAGAATGTGGGCAAAAGAATTGTGGTGACCATGAACCACAGTGGGAAGTCTGATGGTCCCTTCAATCGTCTCCAAATTGACTTTGTGGAGAGGCCCAGATGTGACCAACTGAGGTACATCCTTGTTTTTGTGTGCCTGTTTTCATGATGGGTCGAGGCTTTTTCCACCAGGGGATGTGACAGTCTAACTGTTGCTAAGTTATTGCTCTGGGAGTTAATACTGTGATTCAAGGTGCCAGTTCATCTGGAATCAGATCAAGGAACTCACTTTAAAAGTGACGTAATGCACTTACTGTGTACAGCCTTAGGGATTGACTAAAAATTCCACTGTAGCTATAGGCCTGAGCATCAGGCATTGTAAAAAGGCTGAACGGAACAATCAAAGCTAAAATGGCTAAAGACTTTGCCTCTACATTGCTCAAATGTTCCGACGCTCTTCCTTTGGTGCTAATGAGTATCCAGTGTACTCCTTGAGCACAAGCTGGATTGTCTCCTCACAAGCTGCTGATGGGGACAGCCATGCAAATTCCTCCTGTTTCTGCAGCTGCTTTTGTGATTACAGATGACCTGGTTCTCCAGCACTGCAGTTGTGATATGGTGCATTCTATCTCTCATCAGGTCGATGCTGTTAACCCAGCTGTACGCGACTCTCCCGGACATCATTCAAACCACAGTGACTGGGTTCATCTCAACAAACACGAACGCAAATTTTGCTGGAGGAGCACTGGAGAGGCCCTTACCTGGTGATCCTGGTCACCAACACTGCCATCAAGTGCGCTGGTCTGCTGAATTGGATACAAATCTCCCACAGCAAGAGGGCGAGGTGAGAGACTAGTGAGTTAGAAGTGCCAGTGCAGACTAACACACCTGATATTATGGATGAAAGCCTACACTTCACCACTTCCAAACACTAAAAGAGAGATGGAGGTCAACCGAAGGTATTCAAGCCTAGATTGGACCTACCTTGAAAAAAATTAACTTTGAACGTGATGATTTCCTGGCTCACATTGACAAACCTCCATGAGACAAAGACAAGGCACCCCAAGAGTACATTCATGTTGGTCACTAACAAATGCTGAAAGGTCGGTCATAGAGGTAGGGTAGAGTAAATTCAGAGGACGGTAGCTCCTTTAGGTCTCGAGTTAAAGCAGCCGATGCAGAATACAAATCATTCGATTGCCCAATATCTTAAACTTTGTATTAAGCATCGATTGAATTTATGAACTTGTTAGATGCCCAACATTAAGCTTTATGAATTACTAGAGTTAAATTGAATGTATTTTTAAATATTTATTATGTTTTTATGTACTTTTATGGTCTTCAAAATACGAAAACCGAATAAAGTTGATTTTGATTTTTTTTTGACTCGCCTACCGGTTTGTGTCCCTGCCACCCTCCCCTCCTCCTGCCATGCCGTTTCTCTAACCCTCCCCTCCTCTTTCCCTCCTCCACTCTGTCTACTTCCCCTGCTCTTACCTCCCCGGAATATCTCCCCTTGCCAGCTTTTTCCCCTACCTATATGTTCCTTTTTGTTTGTCTCAACCTTACTTGTAACTAAAATTGCCATGCTCTAATAACTGTGTAACCTTTGTAAAGCTGTAACCTGCAATTTATTGTCTGATACCCATGTAAAGCGCTCTGATACCTTCGGGTCTAGCCAGCGCCATATAAAACCTTTTAAATAAAAATAAATATATCATGTGATGACTATTATTTCTGTTTCTTGTTCTAAGCAAAGAAGTGAAATCTGGCTGTGACCATAATGTTCCATGAGACTTTCCCCAGCGCCATGCTTAATCAAGGACATTCGGTCTTAGGCTGCTGGCATAGAATGTATCAACTAATATGTGTGAATAAAGCTGTGAGAACAACTAAATCCCAAGTAATACTACTATGAGAGAATCCTCAAATGCATTGTGAAGCAAAACGTTCTTCTCGTTCCTCTTTGGTGCATATCTGGAGAACCATATATTATTGTATTACGGTATTAAAGTCTTTGTCTAAAGTCCAAATAAAGGATGTGCATTTCTCTGTATTGGAGACCGCCCTATCCCCTACCTTTAGAAGGTAAATTTGTGCCAGTTTTCATATAGAACTTTACTAAGTTCTTGGTACTTTTGATTTGTACACTTTTGCTGCTAAACTTCATGTACTACACCTATTAATCCCTTATATAAATGTTTTAACTATAACTGGTGTCTGTCATTGTATTGTATTGTATTGTGCACTTATATAGCGCAAAACTGTCACCCTACGGATATCCTGGTGCTTAGACTTGATGGTATTCGTATCAGAAAGTCTCAATACTGATTACTGGTGGTGATTTCAAATGTTCTATTGATGGGTCCATTCGGGAGCACCAAAGTCCGTATTGGGACTACTCCGCTACAGGTCCTAGCGGCCGGTGGTGCGCTGCGGTATGATCATGTAAGACACGTCTGTGTGCTGACATATGTATGCCATGCAATCACACATACACGACAGTCAGTGAAGAAAAATGTTCACTTACAAAGTAGCCAGACCTATTGGCTCTGTCGATACAGGTTTTAGGCCAGTTGTCATTTGAGCATATTTGTATGAAGGGAGCTAGGAAGAGTCGCTCTGTTAGTAATTAACTTGTCACATGTTTCCTTTTCATAGGGAATAGTGAGTGTAGATATTGAACTAAAATATAAGGAGGTTCTGTTTTGACCTGTATGGATGCCCATCTAAAGAAAACATACCATTCATGCTCAGCTAGAGAAACTCCCCACAAGCGAATTAACTTCAAACGCCTGAATGACCTTTATATTTCCTACAAATACAAAAACGCGCATGAAAGTGGACTTTGAAAGGTTGTTTTGACAACGACAAAAAAAAACATGCGGAGTATCACGTGATGCGCGTTCTCTAAGTATGTCATTTATCATGTGACTCAAAACAAATATGCCGGACTGCACTGAAATGTTGGCAATTTAGCCGTACGTCCTGTTCGAGGCAGCAGAGAGCATTTCTACTACACAGTTGCCAACGATCAGGAAGCAGACAGCAAGAGACAACAGAGCAGCGCTGGCAGGAAGCGTGTCCCTCGGGCTGCGAGACGCATTTCTCAATAGATGTTTGTGTTACTTAATTTCTGTGATTTCTCTGTTATTATATCCTTCATTCAATCGACTGTCGTCCTGGACTAACTCAGAATTTAAACTCCTCTCACTGGCTGTAAGAAGAAATCCAGTACACTCCCTGCCTTTTCTGAATGGGAAACTGAAACCAAGATCCCGCGCCTGGAGGTCTGACTTCTCGTGCACAGAAAGTAAAGGTTACAAAGTGCCCTGAAAAAGGCGTCTTGGCTTTCTCGCCTCACGAGGGCTTTTTACATTGACATTAATGTCAAAGGGTCTGAAGTGCCACATTTTCGAAATCGCCACCAAACACAACCGCGTGTCGCCCCCAAACATTGTCACGTTCTGTCTCCTTGCGTGAACCAACGAGTCCCTAACCCTGACTCTGAGAACATGTTTGTTTACCTGCTGGGTGCTGAAGTCGAAGCCCAGGTACTTGGCAGAAGAGGCCATGTTCCAAGCAGGATGCTGGGTCTCTCTGCTCTGCCGATAGTCTGTGGCTGCTGCTGGGTTCCGGGAAGTCAGAGCAAACTGTGTACTGCAGTCCACCCGGTTTTCCCGCTGGTGGATGTTTTTCAATTCGAAGTAAATTAGTAACTAGCAAAAACTGCTATTTTTTGAAGCACTCTGCGCCGTTTTGTCGCAGCGTAAACGTCTATTGATTGCTTTTTATTTTGGGACATAATTATAATCTACTTGCCAGCTCTTTATCAGTAGTAGACTTTTTAATTTCTTTTGTACGAGTTCCTGTATTTTTTTTAGATTTTTCTTTTTTACCCCCTCCATTTACCCCACTCGGATATTTCAGTCTAATGCAGTGCTTTAAATGGAAAAAAATAAGTGCAGGTACTCACCAAATTGAGACGCGGACTAGGGGGTAGGGCTTTGGGGGCGGGGCTTTGGGGGTGGGGCTTTGGGGCGCAAAGGGATCCGGCCAGGGGCACACATTTAATGTGATTGAGATGTACTTGGTGTGCAGATGTGCATAATGATATGAAAGCATTTCTTGTATATTTTGATTATTCCATTTCCCCTATACGTACAAAAGGGTACATTTAAAATTAAAGTGGGCTTCTCATGGTGCAACAAGTAGATCACATATGACTTGCACAAGATATTTTTCTTAAAATTTTTGGGAAAAGTTTAACTATGGTTAACCCTCTTATCTCATTGCCACTTAGCAGACATCACTCAGCCCCTGCTTAAAGTTTGATTCCCTCTTTCTGGAGTTGGGCAAGCTGCTGAAAGCTGCTGAAAGCTTGAGCTAGGATGCCTGGGTCTAGCTCTGTTCCAGGCTCTCTTGCATCCTCAAGCCAAAAATAAACTGAACTGTGATAGTGCATGTGCCTACTAACCAAACTCTAATCTCATGTGCAAAGAATTAAGACAAAATAGTGACCTCAATTGCAATACAGGAGAGAAAGAAAGATGAAGCCATCTAGAGGCTGAATTACACAATGTGATTGCAGAAATTCAGGAATTAATCCCAGCTTGGACAAAGATGGCGGATTGATGCCGTCAGTGCAGAGAGCAGCGCGGAGACCCGGGAGCACTATGACCGCTAATTGATTCTCTTTGATACTTTGTTATCCCGCGGCCGAGACTTGGGCTGAGCGACAATCAACCTACCTTGCTCGCTGGCGTGCAGGCTATACAGCAATCCCCTAGCCGAGCCGAGGCAGGAGCCGCACAGGGAGCCGCGGAGCATAGGTGGAGGCAGAGCAGACCAGAGCAGACCAGAGGCGAAAACCCACGATCACGGAGTGGAGTGCTGGAGTGGAGCGGACCGCACTTACTAACAAACACATGGAAATCGAACGGGTGAACGCATAACGGGACTGAGGAGGCAATTTAAACTGCGAGACGCCCGGTGAGGAGACTGCTCTGTACTCCGTGGAGTTAACGGAGCAAGCAGTGTGGAAGCAGCTTCTGCGGCTTTTGCGGAGTTAGCGGAGCAAGTAACGTGATACGCCCGGTGAGGAGACTGCTCTGTACTCCGTGGAGCTAACGGAGCAAGCAGTGTGGAAGCAGCTTGTGCGGCAGGTGCTAAGAGTGCTGCGAGTGAGGTTACACAGGCCACACAGCTATACAACAACTTCTCAGCGTGTAGCTGTAGACGCTACGCTGGCTGCTGGGAGCAGGGGGGGCCACGGAGCAAGGAGGAGGGATCAGAATAAGGCTGAGGCGGAGAGAGGTGAAACACTTGGAAATTGAGCAGCGAAGGCTCAACATAACCAAGGAGACGGTCTGACTGCGAGACTGGTGAGGAAAGTGCTTTGGGGGACAAGTGGTGTGAGAGCAACACCTGTGGCGGATGCTACGGCTGCGATCTATCGAGTACCGTTTCAGGGAGCTCAGAGAGATTTTTCGGACATTTAATCTCCCGCGGCTGACTTTGAAGACCCCACAGAGGTGGGCAGTACTTACCTGGTCAAGTTTTTTGGCTCATTGGAAAACAGGCTTTGATTGGTTTGGTCCTACAACAACTGCCGCAACAACTCTTCCCACAATGGCGCCTAAGAACCCTGTTAGGAGCACAAGAACCACAAAGCAGACGGGAGCTAACACGGTGGAACTTGAAGTAACAACGGAGGCGACAGGGGCAGTAGCTGTAACGGATTTAATTCCTGATGGCGGTAAGAAAGGGAGCAAACAGGAGAAATCTGGTCTGAATGCTGGTAAGACGCTTCCCCGCATACAAAATTTGAATGTGAACTCTAACCAGATCCCCAATGTGGCACTTAATAATTGCATACCATGTCCTGCTACTATTGACTCTCTAACTCAATCAAAAGGCAAAGCTAATTTAACAGGGGGGGGAGCACAATATTATTGACATTGACATTGTTACTGATACTAACACTGAAATTGCTGCAAGTGCTCCTGCTGCGCCTACTGATAGTAATGACACACAGACACAGTCGGCTACCTTGTCGGCTACCGATGATGATGACAACAGGTCACAGCTCAACATAAAAACTTTAATAGACATAAACTCTTCAACGCCGTCTTCTAACCTGTGTACCTCTCTACCAATAGAGGTTATAGAAGATATATCAGATTGCACTTTAACTGAAGGGGAAAGATCGCTAGTAGCAGCTGACCAACTACAAGGAAACGGATTAGCGGCAACAGGGCCGGCAAAGCAAGATGATCAGATTAAATCGGCTGAGCACTTAGATGGGTCAGACACGGATGAGAATTATAGTGATTGCCCAGATCAGGGTAACTCCATGTCATCGCACCCAGCCAAAGGAAACACTAGTGGTATAAGGAAAGGGAAAGGAAAAGTGAAAAATAAACTTTAAAAAATGACAAGCAAACCTAATCTAACAAAGGTGAAAATGATTGCCGAAAACAGCCCTATAAGGAAGTGGGTACAGGCAAAAGGCGGTGTTAAGACAATGGCCTTGAGACTGTCTGGGAACAGCCCGAATGAAACAGGTGCTACACCAAGGGGGACAATCTCGGTAGGGACAACGGCAGTGGACACATTGGGGGTAGCTGCTATTGGATCTTATGCATCTAGAGAAACGACTGGAATGATAGGTGGTCCTTCTTTGACCTCTGACACACATATGGAGGGATTAGAGATAACTGGGGCGAACCTCTTATTAACATCAACACTAACACCATCTCTGACTACCCCAATGCAAGATGCATTACCTGCTCTTTCATCTTCTTCACCATGCCCATCCCTAATGGTTGAACCAGTAATGGGCAATATGTCAAACCAGTTAAGGCCTGATCATACCGATAACACTCTCACTCAAAGTGTTACATTAGCGGACTGGACTCTGCCGGGGGAAGTCTCTTCATCTTTTCAGATGATTTTGCAGTTGCTTAATGAGCAAAAACAAGAAGCACAACATCACTATCCACAGATGAGAGAAAATAGCAGCAAAACTCAGTCTTCACTTCTTGAGATGTCTGGCAAACTCGGGACTCTGTCTCAGGATATGGAAGAACTACAACAGAGGGTTGTATCAACGGAGGAAAAAGGAGCTCATTCTGAAACAGTCTTGAATAGACATGAGACTCAACTCTCTCATATGCAGATCATACTTGAAGATTTAGAAAACAGACAGAGGAGGCAGAATCTCCGCGTTTTTGGCATAGGAGAGGGAGCGGAAGGGGCGGACGCCAGAGCATACATAGTGCATGTATTTCAGAAGGCGTTTCCTGCTCTTTCAGACTGGGACTGGGACTCGCAAATACAACGGGCCCACCGACTTCCATTGGGTCAAAGGAACAAAAATAACCAATACCCACGTCCTATTTTGATCTATATCGGTAATTTTCTACTACGACAAGCAATTTCATTAAAGGCAAGACCAAATACTCCAGTGACTATGGACTCAACTACTTTTTTTGTTAGATCGGATCTAAGCAAGTTGTCTATGGATCGGCGATGGCAGTTACGACAATTTATTGACCCAATAAAAGAACTGGGAGGTCAGGTATTTCTACAAGAACCTGCTAAATTAAAGGTTCTAAAGAATGGTCGAACATATTATCTTTCTGAAGCAAAAGAGGTGGAACACATGGTAGACAAATGGAAAGTGGAGAAGAGTGGACATGGTCCTAAATACTGATAGTGATATTTATACTGAAGCAGAAACTGTATAGTCCACTGCCATGGTAGTTTTGGATATATCGCGATGAATTATTGGAATCACTGAACTTTTTGAATTCATCTATCTATCTTCTTACATAATTTGCAGTTTAGGTTGATTTAATATTGCTTACTGATAACTCATTGATCCAATACTATCTATGCTTCCTTTTCTTATTTCTTATATCCTTTTTTACTCTTTCTTTATTCTTTCCTTAATGACTGCGGGATAGCACAGGATACTTAGGTTGGTCATAGTACCGGATCCTCTGCGCTACGATTCTGCGCATGCTGCCATTTCAACGGCAGCAAGGAGAAAGGGGGGGCCTGCTGAAAGAAACAGAAGGGGAGGGGGAGGGCTTAGCAAGGGGTGGTGGGGGGTTCTTCTTCAAGGGGGGAAAAAAAGCATCTCGAGGGCAAGTAAACCAATAAAAATATTGATTTGGAAGATAAGCAAAGATGATGATATTTTTGTGTACACTTGGTATATTATAATTTCAGGGGAGATAAGGGAAGTGGGTAGTAAAGGGGAAACACTAGAATACATCGTAATCAAGGATAGTAAAATCTATTATTTTAAATGTTTCAATTAAAATGTTTAACGTGGAATGTATCTGGTTTAAATAGTAAAATTAAACGGAACCTGGTGTTTGAAGAGCTCAAAATGTATAACCCTCAAATTATAGTACTAAATGAGACTCACATAGCAAACAAAGATAGGAAACTACTTGAACAGCTCGGCTATGTAGTCCTAGTATCCACGAACTTTAACGCTTCTATCCGGGGCGTAGCAATTTTAAGACATAAACAACTTAGAGTAGAGGTAAATAAGACACTGACTGATAAAGCTGGGAGATGGGCATTGGCACAAGTAGTAATTGAAGGTTTTAAATACACTATCTGTGGCGTCTATGCTTCTAATGTGGACGAACCCTGGATTATTGATCAAATTAATTTGGAACTATTTGGGTGGGAAGGGGAACTCATTATGCTCGGAGACTTCAACTGCATTATGGACTATAACCTAGATACAACTAGAAGGGGATCTTTTCAAAGGATGCGGAAGACTAGGGCTGCAATTTTAGATTTAGCAGCAACTCATCTAATTAAGGATGCTTGGAGATATCTATACCCCAAGGTAGCAGGCTATACGTACTACTCTGCCGCACACAAGCTATGCTCACGCATAGATATGGTTTGGGTCTCCGATGTTATCCTTGAAAAGGGCACTATTGCAATCTGCCCTAGAGTTACTTCCGATCATAACCCTATTATGCTGACATTTGAGATAACAACGGAAAGACAAGCTCCCCGTGTGTTCTCTTTCCCTAGATATCTGTTTACAGACACTATCTTTATAGGCCAATTAAAAGAACATATAAAGGAGTTTGTAGAACTCAATATTCACTCTGCAGCACCAAGGATAGTCTGGGATACATGTAAAGCTAGCATCCGTGGGTTTTCCCAGCAGTATATATGGCAACAAAATAAGGAACGTAGGAATCAAGATGAGAAAATGACAACGGATATACTTAATATAGAAAATTTACTGTCTGAAGCGCTTATAAAAGGAGATGACGAGAAGGCATTACGTCTTAAACTGGTTGATCTAAAATCAGCTTTAAAGAAGACTTTTAGGGAAAAAAGCATAATTAAAATCAAGAAGTACCAACTAAGCCAATATGAAGGTGGGGAACAAATAGGGAAAATATTAGCATATAGGGTGGCTGAGAACCGTGCGCAGACGGCCGTTAAAGCAATTAAAGGGGCCAATAATCAAATCTTTCAAGATACAAAGGCTATTTTAAATCAATTTGCACAATACTATCAGGAACTATACACCCCGGAGAATGAGGTGGATAAAGACAAAATTAAGAAATACCTAAACCTAAATAAAGTCTTACCTATTGACCCGGAGCAATGTGTTCAATTAGCTGAGGATATTACATCGACTGAAATTACAACAGCTATCTACTCTCTGGCATCAGGGAAAGCTACAGGGGAAGACTCGATTCCTATAGAGCTATTTAAAACATGCGCAGAAGAATTAATACCACTTCTGTCTATAGTGATTCAGGCTATTGGGAAAGGGGATCAAGCACCTAGGTCATGGAACTTAACACAAATTATTTTTTTCCTTAAAAAAGGCAAACCAGCTGTTGAAAGAGGGTCATATAGACCTATATCCTCATAAATAGCGACGCCAAAATATTCGCCAAAATACTGTCTACTAGGCTTGCACCATTAATGACACAAATGGTATCATCCCAACAACACGGTTTCATCCCTAAAAGGGATACAACGGCGCATATTAATATGGCTATCATGGCTTTTGATGTGGCGCAGATTAAGTCAACCCCACTCGGTATGATATTATTAGATGCAGAAAAGGCATTTGACCGAGTGGGGTGGGACTTTCTATGGGCCACATTACTTGCTTTTGGTATAAAGGGCCAATTCCTGAACTGGATTCAGGCACTGTATGATAAACCAGCTGGTAAAGTTTCTTATATGGGCAAATGCTCTTCATCTTTTCCGATTAAACGGGGGACCAGACAAGGGTGCCCTTTATCCCCTTTATTATTTGCTCTTATAATGGAACCATTTCTGATCGCACTACAAGGTAGGGATCAGATCTCCACTTTTTTTAATGGAGCAGAATCACTTAAATTAACTGTATACGCGGACGATATAGCGGTTTATTCCAATGATGTCGAAGAAGCGTTAAAGGGTATTATAATAGAAGCGGGGGATTTTGGCTCTGTATCTGGATACAGATTAAATAGTACTAAGACCCAAATTGTCATGAATTATAGTCCATCAAATTCAATACAAGGGGTATGTGATCTGGCTACATACCTGGGGGTAAAGATTTCATCAGATGTTAATCTAATATTGGCGCTAAACTACGAGCCTCTATTGAAGGAAACAAGTACACTATTCAAGAAATGGCATAAACTACCATTAAGTATTATAGGCCGAATTAACTTGGTAAAAATGAAAATACTACCCAAGTATTTATATCTTTTTTGCTCAATTCCTTTACGTATAAAGAACTCTTACTTTAATAGATTGGACGGAATTATTAGCAGTTTCATATGGGGGTACAAGAAAGCAAGTCGCGCAGTTTCACTCCTTAAACTTCCATTTATCCAAGGAGGACTGGGTCTACCAGATATAAAAGCTTATTATCTGGCTGCTTTCATGACCCGCTTTCAAAGCCTACTAATTCCAGATAAAAGTATGTATTTTCACAAATTTGTGCTAGGAGAGGATGTAAATATGTTCCTCTACAAAATAAACGACCCCAACTACTTTAAACGCGTTAGATTTAAGACTATTCGAGATCTGGTCAATATTTGGCGCTCCATTTTGGTTAAATGCAAGACCTCTAATTTTCATCATAAAACCCCATTGTGGTTTAACCCGGGCTTACCTGAAATATTCCATGATCAATGGGCCTGTAGGTGGTTAGAAGTGGGTATTAAAAGCTTGGGAGATCTGTTTGATTACAATGGATTTTACTCCTTTGAACAATTGAAAGCCTGCTATAACATATCGGAGGCAGCCCGTTTTAAATATTTTCAAATAAGAGACTATTTGGTACGGAAACTAAAACTAGTGAAAATTCAGGATTCAAACTTATGGGATTGTATATACAAAGAAAATGATAAAGCATGGATTAGCTTAAGCTATAAAATCTTTATTAGCCATAGAAATGATGACTCTGTAAAACTTGCTGAAAAATACACTAGGAAACTGGGAATTGCTGTGGCTCCTAATTTAATTACCTCTTCATTAAATAGCCTTCACCGATCTATACACTCCTCTAATTTAAAACTACAACTATTCAAAACTATATGTCAATTATATTACACACCAGAAAGGATTCTTAGATGGGCAAACAATAATAATTTAATCAAGCGTACAAAATGTCCAAAGTGCAACATGAGTTCTGCAGATATAACTCACATGTTTTTTTCTTGTCCACAACTAGGTGAATATTGGAATGATGTGATGGAAGTTATATCTATGAAATTAGATTGCTCTATTAATTTGACACCAGTAGACGTGCTTGTTGGCTATTCTGGGGGGGATAAAACTAACATTGATTTACTTAATATCGTACTGGCATGCGCGAGATTAGTATTAGCAAGGTCTTGGATACAACATAACCCGCCGACAGTTATGGAATGGTGGAGCCTGGTTAAGGAAATTTATCATATGGAATCTGCTTTAGCTACAACACGGGGGATTCAGGCTAAGTTGAAAGTGGAAAGGATCTGGGGATTGATAATGTCATGATACCTCCCTTTTTCTTTTTTTTCTTTTTTTTCTCTCTCTTTGCTTCTTGCTATTACTGTTATACCTTCATCTTGAAGATACGCTTTACTTTGCGGAGAAATTGATTATGATTGCTTTGCTTTCTTTCTTGGCTGGAAATAATGAATTTACATTGTTTATTTATTTATTTATTTTCTTTTTTTTCTCTTTTTATATTGAGTAATTATGTACTTGCCTTACGAGATGCAAATAAAAATCTTTTTTTAAAAAAAAGGAATTAATCCCAGCTTCCCCACCTGACCAAATTGTGAGATAGCAGACAAATATTTTATCTCACCAAGCCTCCATTTTCTTTGTTAGCACCTATGATAGTATATTCAAATGCACAAGATACAGATGTGTGCGGTGCAATCAAATGTTGTGTTAGATTTAATACACTATAATGTCGCTTTTATTCATGAAATGCAAATAGACCATATACGATTTAGACCTGAATAGGGACTTGTTTCCTAGATCACTAATGGCATCAGCGGGAGCACAAACTCCTCTCAATGCTGTAATATAAGCTTATGCACCAAGGTGAAATGCTTCCACATGAAACAAATACACTTTTATTTCAATAGTAATGTTTTCAGGGCTCAACTTATGTATGAGTTTTTAAGGTCAAGCCAGACTTCCTAGTTCGACTCTGACTGGGCTAGCCTTGTTAATTTGTTAGTTCACCCACCTCTACCCTTCCCAGAGCCCCTTCGTTAACCCAAAACGACCTGTAAAAAACAAGATACAATTGTGTTGAGATACTGCTGAGAAAGTGGATCTGCACTGAAGAGAGAGTGGCCTTGCACTAGCTACAAGCGCATCATTTCACATGAGCTTCATGGGCAGGGTGTGGTAATTCAGGGCTTGTTTGGTTTCAAACTATATATCTGCAGTGCTGGACACTGCAGACAACACTCACTCATGCAAGAACACGCACAGGGACATCTGTGCACACACCCAGGGCATTTAGTACATGTGTTTTAGAAGCACTTACATTATTTATTTATTTTTGCAGTTTTATATAGCGCAAACTCGACCCAAAGGTAACAGCGCTTTACATGAGCACCACTTGCATTACAGATAGACACATTCAGTTTTAAGCACAGGGAGATTAAGTGATTTTTTCAGAATGATGGGATGCTTGAGTGTCCCGGTAAGACTCGAACTTGGTTCCTTTGCTTGAAAGTTGGCCACTCTAGCCATTAAGCCACACCCTCTCTCTGTTGCTTTGTCGGTTCCACTGTCCTTCTCTATGTTGCTTCCATTCTCCCCCACTCCTGCTTGCTTTAAAAGAAAAAAACACTTTTGCATTTTTATTTTATTTTTAGTTACCAATCCAACCCGGATCAGTAACTAAAAAGAAAAAAAAATGACTGCATAATTTTGTAGGCGAGCACATGCTGTGGCGGGCACTTCTACAAAATCATACAAGGTGCCCCAATAACGTTTTTTTTAAAAAACTTTTGCCACTTTGTGCTGCATCTGGGATGCTGCACTATGTGGCAAAAAAAACTTTGACATAGCCAATAGGTCACTACAGTGGGGCCTATTTGGTTTGCCAATGCTAGTTGCTACTTTTTTCCTAACATTGGCATAGCACATAAGACAAACTGTAATGTCATAAGCAGCATGTAAGTGTACAATGCATGTAATAGCATTTGTGACTGTCGTTGTTTATAAGCCTTGGTACATTGAATCCAGATCTGCAGATGTGGCCAAAGCTATTTTATATACAGTGTTCCCATATCTGTTAAGTGAGCCCCTGTCCTGGGATGACTTTTAGACAGCCCTGATTCTGCAGCCAACAGCACAAAAACAATGTCACCCCATTCCAGCTCATTCTCCATTGCCATGCGCTTCACCTTCCAATGGGAGGAGCTGTTTAAAGGTCACTGTAGACACAAATGAAAGTCTATTGGGTAGCGAGAATAATGCAGAAGGCAATCCCGTGCAAAACACTGATAGGAAAGAGCAGTCACGTCTTCCCATAACTTGGAGGGCTAAGCTGCAGTGTATGATAGGATGACTAACACTTCACTTGCAACATAGCTGTATACGAACAACAACAAATACACGTATGGAGTGAATGGAAAACCACAATAATGCAACAAGAACACCCATTTGTGGTCCGCCATATGCAATAAACTCATGCACAACTTGAAAGTGCCTGGGAAATACATCTGGAAGCCTGCAAACCATTGTGACAAGGCCCAGCAATTACTGAAACTCACAAATAGTTAACTACAAACGCTAAGTAAAGATGTGTTCAAGCACACGTCTTGTACATATGCCTAGCCCATTATTAAGCTTCACTTAAGAGTTGAGGCACAGTTAGCTAAAGCAAGTTGCCCAGAATCACACAATGAGCTTAAATGGTGAACATCAAGTTATTCTGCTCGCACAGCCAGCAACTCGGCGACCAGCCTTCATCTCTACTCAATATCAAACAGCTTTCACAGTAAGACGAGGGAATGATCTTACTCTGTGTAGGCGTAACACCAAAAATACACAATGTGCACACATAGCCAGCATTCCTTACCATCCTCTAGGGCATACACACTACAGGTGAAATAGTATTGTATGCATTCTAAAACCAAAACATTCCACTTACTCAAAATTAGACAATCAGCGTATATTTGTTTCAGGAAAAAAGATAATTACTTTTGAATGAGACATTTCCTGTCTGTTAACAGAAGAAGAATCCCGGCATAATTAGCAGTGTCACTGTCACCACCTTCCTGCTGCTGTACTCGGCTATGCCAGCAGGAAGCCTTTGCTTCCAAGAGACAGGAGATATGCCTGTTAGCAGGCCCTGCCCACACACCTACTGGGCTAATGTCTCAACAGAGCCTGAGTGGACACCGTGTCTGTAATCACAGTGTGACTCGGGCCCCTCCCAAACTTTCTGCCAGCTCAGAATGAATACCGCGGGCCGCCGCTCAATTAGCACATTTCAAGGAGAGATTAGCACTCGATCCGAGTGCTTCACGGAAAAGGTCCCACTCGTCAGCTGTGAGGCGCTCATTTTTGTTTATTGTCAATTTCACGGAATTTGATTTACGGCCCCATGAGTACCGGTACTCTCTTTTGGACAAATAGAAGTTCCGGTACTCAAGCGCCACAAATTTAGTAGTGCCGGTACTAAGTACCGGTGAGTACCGGCCCATTTAAAGCACTGGTCTAATGCAAGTTAGAGGCAAGCACATTTTCCCTAATTGCTATCCAATTAAAGGCATGCGCTAATCATGGATAAATTAAGTTAATCTGGTTAAGTACTTCTGCCTTCATCACTCATTCAGTGTGATGCAGCTTGTGAAGGGTGTTCACCAGCAAAATGCTACCCCTAACACAGTTCAAGTAAAAGTGGAAGAAAGTGCAGTAATGTTCTTTTTGCATATTGTAGCTGGTCATTGTTTTTTTTTTGTTGAATATTTTTATTCAGGTTTTACAAATATACGCCCCTCAAGGAGGGGGGGTAAATACATCAGTCAATCATGTGCTCAAGTCTGTACGACATACAGGGTTACATAAAATGCACCATGAGAAAGGAACAGTAGATATGCCCCCCCAGCCCATGTCTTGAGTGGATGAAGCAAGTTGCACTCTGTGACTTGTGGGAGCGCCGCTCCGGGAGCTGAGGGTGTTAAGGTAAGAGCTCATCCGAGTCGTACTGGTATGGTGTGCGGGCTGGGGGTGAATGGGAGTGATGACCCCGTGTGCGTACATGCAAACCTTCACTATTGTGCTAAATGAGGGTACACAGGAGAAGAAACAAAAGAACAATGCGTGCGTGTCGGTAATAAGGTACCGGCTAGGCACTAAACTCGGAACTATGGGGGTAAACTTTTCCTAGATGTATGAGCGGTGGGATAACGTGTGGCGAGCTAGCGGGTGTTTATGGACGCAGTGTGTCGAGGGCGCGGGGGGGTGCAGCCCGAGGGCCAGGAGGTTCAGGGGGTCCCAGGGTTGTAAGGGGGGGGTCATCCGGCCAGGGGTCAGTGGATCGCAACGACAATGGGGCACGAGGGCAAGCTGTCAGGCCTGGGGGGGTGAGACTTCAGTGTCGGGCAGACAGTATGGGGGAATCAAGGCGTCGCGGAGAAGCGCGGGTGGGGCGGGGGGACGGTTCCGATGTGTCATCCGGGGTTGTTTCCTGCTTAAATTGTATGAGCAGTTGTGCCCATTCCAGGGAAATGGGGTGTTTGCGTGTTCCCTGCACCTCCTCCGCACATATGATCTCTGCCTCTGCAGCCCCCCATTTGTTCACTGCCCCAATCCAGGCCGCCACTGGAGGACCCGAGGGCGCTCTCCAGTGCATTGCGATGGCTCGTTTGGCTAATAGGAGGGCGAGGGAAGTGAAGCGCCACTGTACTTTTTCGGTTTTCTTGCGCTTGTAGAGTCCCAGTGCGCAGACCTCCCAGGAGTCAATGTGCGGTAGACTAGCCAGTGCGAGGAGTGTGCGATGTATCGTGTGGACCAGTAGCGGTGGAGGGAGGGACAGTCCCAGAACATATGTTGAAAAGTCGCGTTTGGTGGTTAACAGCGCGGACAATTAAACGGCGTGTCTGGATAGTACCGGTGAAGCCTGTCTGGGGTGAGATAGGCTTGGTGCAGCACGTTAAATTGTATGCTCTTAAACCGTGCATTCCTTGATTCCTTCTTCGTGTACTCCAAGGCGCGCAACCACTCCGTGTCATGAAACACCCTACCGACGTCGTCTTCCCAGGCCTGACGTAGAGTGTCTAGGGGGACATTAGTCAGTTACCTAATTGCCTTGTAGTGCCATTTAATGAGGTGCCTACCGGCTCCCATGCGGAGGATCGTGTGGAGCACCGGGTGTGTGGGCAGTTCGCCGTCTTGGAGATTCCAGAACGGCTGTGCGCTGTCCACTAGTTGTCTGTGCATGAGGAATTGTCCCCATGGAAGGTCATACCACCCCTCCAGCTGTTCGAAAGTACGTAGTTGACCCTCCTGGAACAGTGCCTCCGCCTCCGTCACATCATGGTCCGTCCACGTCTGTATGGTCCTAGTGGTGTAGTGCAAGGCTCCTCGAGGGAGTCCCACTAGGGGCAACAGTGGGGAATAGAGTGGTCGGCCTTTGGACATGCGATGAATGCGCATCATACATTTGCACGCGACGGATACCTGGAGTGGGTGGGTGCGGGACGGTTTGGTCCCAGGTAGAAGCATCCGTCTGATGATCGGTGGAGGTATCTTGCCAGCTGTCATCGTCGTCTCCCTATCGTGGCGCTCCCCCGTCCAGTGGGACAGCCACTGGAGTTGTGCGGCTAGAAAGTATGATTCAAAAGAAGGGGCGCCCAAGCCCCCCTCTTTGGTTGGTAAATAGAGCGTGCGCAGTGCCACTCTGCGTCGGCTATTGCCCCATATCAGTGTTGTGAGGAGGGAGTCTAGTTCCCAGAAGAATGACCGAGGCGGTTTCACCGGTAGGATGGCGAAGTGGTATAGCAGTCTGGTTACCATTATCATTTTGGCTATAGCCACTCGACAGAGTCTTCCAAAAATTAACCGCCGATCGCAGGCCCGCCAGTGCCTTACGGTGGTTGTCCTCGTTGAGCTCCGTCGGAGAATGGTAGAGTCGCACTCCCAAGTATCTGGGGGCATCTCCGTTCCAGTGCAATGTCTGGGTGCCTAGCGACACTTCGTGCGGTGCCACATGAGGTCCAAGGGGGTAGACGGTCGACTTGTCCCAATTGACCCTGAGGCCGGAGAGGGCTCCAAAGGCTTGTAGGGTAGTCCATATCGGTGTGAGATTGCTCGTCACATCGCGGACATAAAGAAGCAGATCATCTCCGTAGAGGGATATACAGTGGGTCGTTCCTGCAATCGGGATCCCCCAGTCGTCTCCCTCCTGACGCAGCCGCCTGACCAAGGGTTCAACCGCTAATGCGAAAAGGAGAGGGGAAAGAGGGCACCCATGTCTGGTTCCTCTCTCTATCGGGAATGGGGCGGAGATTAGTTTAGCGATCCGCACTCTAGAGGTAAGGCCTCCGTATAGGAGCCGGGTATATGCCATTAAAGTTGGGCCTGTATTCAGGGCCTGGAGAACCGCGAACAGGTGTGGCCATAGTAAGGTGTCGAACGCTTTCTCCAGGTCAAAGATCAGGCAGGCCGCATGAGGGAACCTGTCCTTTACATTGTCTTGGATATGAAAAAGGCGTCTCAAATTGTGGGAAGTATTGCGCCCGGATACAAAGCCGCATTGATCACGGTGAATTAGAGGCAGCAGGATTTGGCTATAACGATCCGCTAGGATCTTCCCAAGTATTTTACAGTCCGTGTTGAGGAGTGTGATGGGTCTGTATGAGGAGAGGCACGTGGGGTCCCTGTGGGGGTTTGAGGAAGGTCACTATTATGGATTCACGGAAGGACGCAGGTAGAGTACCTGTGGACAGGGCTTCCTCGTACATAGTCACTAAGTGGGGTACTATCTGGGCCGCGAATGTGCTATAGTATTCTAATGGGAATCCATCCATCCCGGGTGTCTTTTTTCTCGCAAGGGACCTGATAGCGTGTTTAATATCCGGGAGCGTAATTTTACTGTCGAGATCTTTTTTGTCCGCCTCAGAGATCGTGGAAAGTGTGTGGGTTCCCAGGAAGTGTGCCAGCGTATGGGGCGTGGTCTGTTCAGGAGTTTGGTATATCGTCGTGTAGTAATTACTAAACACCCGCAGGATGTCAATTTGTGAGGTACGGAGTTCGCCGGCCTCATCCCGCATTTCAGTGATAGGCTGTGTAATCACGTCTTGTTTGGCTATCCACGCTAGGAGAGCCCCTGTTCTGTTACCCTCTATGTGAGCTTGTGTGGCGTACAGATGGAAGTTGTATTTGCGTAGGTCTTGGAGCGTTTCCGCGTGTGTGAGTTTAGCTGAGGTGACTTGTTCTGGGGTGGCTAGGCCTTGGTCCGAGGCACGGGACAATTGCGCTAGCGCTGTTTCAGAGGTGTGTAACGCATGCTGTAGTGCCGTGCGGACCCCTACTACCTGTTGAATGCAATGGCCCCAGGCGGTGACCTTGTATGCGTCCCATTCCGTAGCCCTAGACGTGGTCGAACCCGCGTTGTGTTGCAAGTGTTCCTGAATGAAATCCCTGTGTGTGTGCTTAAAAGCTTGATCCGTGAGGATTCCTGTGGGAGCCTCCAAGTAGGAATCGGAGGGTGGGGTGGTCTCCAGCGAAGGGACACCACATGTGCATCGTGATCTAACACTATTCGCCCCAGGTAGTCAGCGTGCTGTATTTTCGGGAGGATATCTGTGGAGCATAGAAATCGGTCGAGGCATACTCGGAGGTTATGGGGAACGGATGGGAAGGAAAATAACTTAGATGCCGGGTGCAGCGTTCTCCATGCATCTGCTAACGCCCAGTGTTCCAGCCATCTGCGGAAGTGGTCTGTCTGTTTGCGTGCCGGGGAGTGTGGTGGGGGGGGTGTGATTTATCTAAAAGGATGTCTAGTACACAATTGAAATCCCCACCTAAAAGCCAGGGCATCGTTGTGTGTTGTGCCAACACTGTAGTTAGTTTGTCCCAGTACTGTTCTTGTTCCGTATTCGGGGCATATATGCAGCCGATCAAGAGCGGTTGGCCCTATAGTAAGCCACTAATGATGGTGTATCTCCCCTCATTGTCTATCAGTCTATGCTGTTCCTTAAACGGCACGCCTGGTCTAATCCAGATTAACGTGCCCCGTGAAAAGGGCGAGTATTTTGTGGCACATATAATACCCCGCCTTTTTCTGTGGAGGCGGCTTACTTCTTGTTCCGTCAGGTGGGTCTCCTGTAGGAGGGCCACCTGTGCTTGCTGACGCTTGATGTGGGCATAAATAGAGTATCGTTTTGTGGCCGTGTGCATACCCCTAACGTTTAAGGTCACGAATTTGATATCTGTATTAGGTAGGGTAGTCATCCGAGGTGAATAACAAGGTGCATGCGACCTGTGGGATGACACCTCCCGAGTCGCTGAGCCCACCCCCCGCCCTCTGTCCACCTCCAATCGCTCAGAAATGTGCGATTCTAAAAAGTACTTCGCAGCCCGCCTCGGAATTGGTCTAGGAATATAACTACGTGAAGGGGTAGGAAACCTGAACTGTGGGGAACATTCTCAATTGGGGGGACCTTTCGCGCAAGGCAACACGTCCAATCAATAGTGCATAATCAGTCTTTAGTTTGTAATCGTGGGGTGGCGGCTAGGTGTTCTCCCTGGTGCCGCCGGCTCTACGGCCAGTATAGTAGTAACAATGGGACTAATCCCTTGGGTGTCTCGCAGGGTCCGGTCGCCTTCCAGTGGCAGTCTGGGATGCCAGGGTCGAAAACCTGCGCCCGTCGGGGCGTTCTCACCGGTTCCCGTCTTTTTGCAAATATTCGGGCCCAGGAGGAGTCATAGGGTGATCCCGTGTAGCTCGGGGTAAGGCAACTAGTATTCGTCCCGTAGCTGCCTACGTTACATGAGTAGGTCTGCGGTTTGCGGTGTCACCACCGTGGGTGACTGAGACCCATCGCGGGAGGCCGGTGCGTCGCTGGCTTCATCTTCAGAGCTGAACAGGTGAGGCCCTTTATCCATATCTGACTCCTCCCCTGTTGGTCCGAGCGCAGTCACCGCCTGTATCTCTTCCTGCGCTCTGCGATGATTTGGGAGAGGTCCGGAGAGCCATTCCCCGGTTGAGCAGAGCGGACACTGTGTGTGGGGCATTCTGTGTGCTCGGTGCCGACGGACGACGGGGGACATGTTGCTCCACCCAGGTGTCTGCTTCTTTTGGATTCACAAAGAAATGTGTGGTTCCGTCGTGAATGATTTTGAGTCTCGCCGGGAACAGAAGGGCATATTGGACATTCCTCTGTCTGAGTGTACGTTTTACCTCCTGGAAGGTGGCTCGTTGTTGTTAGACTGCACAAGAGTAGTCAGGGAAGAGCATAACCTGTTTGTCTTCTACCTGCAGTCGCCTGTGCGCCCTGGCCGCCCTGAGGATCGGGTCTCTGTCCCGGAAGTGCAGTAATTTCAGCAGGAATGGTCGCGGGGCAGGCCTGGTTTAGGTTTGCGGGACGGTACACGATGCGCCCTTTCGATGGAGAAATAAGGGGTCAGGTCTGTAGCTGGTGTAAAAGTTTTGATCCAGTCTGTGATGAACTGTATAGGATCAGTCCCCTCCGCCCCCTCCGGCAGGTTCATGACGCGGATGTTGCTCCTTTGGGAGCGCCCTTCCAAATCATCCGTCTTGGATTCTAAGGCCTTGAGGCGGAATTGGAGATCCATAATGTCGTGTTGGTGTTGTTGCACTTGCGGGTTGAGTGACTGCACCGTTTTTTCCTCCTGGGAAACCCTGTCAGACAATTTCCTGTGGTCTCCGCGGAGAAGGTTGAAATCCGTAGCTAGAGCGTTGAATTTGGTTTCCATCGCCACTCTGGAATGTTCTATGGCTGCAAGGGCCTGATCTAGTTTTCGAGAGGTAGAGTCCGTACTGTCCTGTACATCACGCTGTGCAGCAGAGGTGGGTGGTTGGGGCGGTAGTTTCTGAGGGTCCATTCCCTGTGCGGTGCCTGCTGCTCGGCGGCCCATTATGGGGGGCCATTGGTTGCCTTTCAGTCGACCGGGTCTTGGAGGTCCGGCAGGGGAGGGGGTCCGAGGGCTCCGTACAGTCTTCGTCTGCCTCGACCAGTGCTTGGATCCCATCACTGGCGTACCTCTGCGTCCTCAGATCCGGACTGTGCGCTCGGGCTGGGGGCAAATGGTTGGCTGTTGATCGCCCCAGAGACAAGGCTGATCATGCCCGTAGCGAAAGTTCAGGCCCCATTCAGTGGGTGACCGGAAGATAGGGTCTCCGGACGGTAGGCCAGGGGGTGAAGCGTGGTTGCCGTGGGTCGACCACAATGGCGTCACACGGGTAATCAAGCCTGTCCAATGCCCCGGGTTCCCAGGGCTGCAGCGTAGGGCATCCGGGAAAGCTGGATCGTGAGAAAGTTCGCTCCGAAGTCCCGCGGTATGAGCTGAAGGGAAGGCGGGGACGTCTTGGATCTCGTCAGGGCCGCACAAGGAGAAGAGGGCCAAGTTCACTCCGGCATGGGGCCCGTGGTCGCGTATTCGCGTGCAGTAGTGATGCGCGCCTTTCTCACAGCAGCGTGGCGCGGTGGGGTCTCCTCAGGCGTGCGGCGCAGGCTGTCCGGCTGTCGTAGTTATCCGGGGCCCCCTGGGGACACAGGGCGCCAATGGGGCGTTTTCAGGGGTACATCGCTCCCCTCAATGGTGGTGCAGGACTTCCGGCTGTTGTGGCTAACCGGGGCCCCCCGGAAGCACAGCGCGCCAATGGGGGCGTTTTCACGGGTACATCACTCTCCTCAGTGACAGTATGGCATGGAGAAGGGGCGTCCGTCCGCCTCAGGCCTTGATTCAGAGTTGCGGCCCCCGGCCACGGCAGTGTCTCTACTCCGCAGGGCTCAGGGGTCAGCGTTGGTGATAGAGGTGACCCGCAGCAGGGGTATTCGTCAGCCTCAGGTCCCGACTCAGTGGTGCAGCCCCCGGTCCTGTCAGCTGTCCCCCCCCCCCCGCAGGGCTCAGGCTCGACGGGTCTCAGGCAGTGGCGCTAAGGCCCGGAGGGGGGGGGGGAGAGGCGGCCGGTGGCAGAGGCGTTGCGTGTGTGGAGTCCCTCACCTTTGGGATCGCGGGCCACAGCAAGGGCAAGGCCGTCAGCACCTCAGCGCCGCTCCCTCACCCTCGGTTCCAGCGGCGATGTTCCAGTTGAAGGTCGGGGACATCAGGGCCCGGTGGCACTTCACACGCCGTCCCGTCACCCGGAGGCCGCCATCTTAGCAGACATGCACGGGGAGGGACAGCGGAGCGCTGCAGGCCGTGCAGGAGCCGCACACAGGAGCCCCGGGCAGCCCAGAACACCCACGGGGCATTCCGCCAGCCAACTCCGTCTTTATATCCCCGATTGCAGTCAGGGGGACATCGTGGGTCGTTTCTGGCGTGGGCCGGCAGCAGGAGCGTTAGAGAAAACGATCCGCCATCTTAGGCGGCCAAGCCACGCCCCTTGTAGCTGGTCATTGGTAACGCTATATGGCAAAACAGAAGTTCCTGCTTTTTGTTTTTGTTTGGGTTAGGGTGACCAGATTTTTCTAAGCCAAAAACCAGGACAATCAATAAAATAAAAAAATTGTAGTACTACAATTTTCTTTCGACTGAAGGTAACGGAATGACTTAATTGAGAGCACTCACCAAAATAGAAAACACAGACACTGACGCACTTAGGGGAATTAAGTTTAACTTTTACAGCCAGCATCATCTGTGTGAACTGAACTGCTTTCTGCTAAGGACTGCTCGGTAATTTTGGTTTGGAAAGATTTGATTATGAGTTGGATGGAAATGGAAAATAGTTTAATTTTGGAGGAAGTGCTAATTGTAGAAGAAATCTACTGGTACATTTTTAGCACTCAGTCCAGATATCAACCGATTTTCCATTTCCATCCATTTTAAACTCAGGGCCTTATTACCTCAAGGGAAATTGTGCAGAGTTCCCCACCCTGTTGTGTAGTATGCGTTTGGGCAAAGCTTCTACACTAGTGAGTTTGTAGAAAAACTCTTGCATGCCCCTTGTTTCCTTCCTGGGGACACCACCCACTTAGGGCCAAGTCTGAAGGCGGGCCTTCCCGATGGACTGTGAAGCTGGGTCCCATCTACCCTACCTCACCCACTGGGGTCTGAGACCTAAAAGGCACTGACTCACAGTGTTTCACCAAATTACACCCGATTAGAAGTCGACAGAGCTGAACTCCTGTCCTACTAGGATTTGCCCTCCACTGTCTTTGACCTAGCCTAATGCTAGATCATCTAGCCCTTCAGTCTTTGCGGGTCCTTTCTATACTCTAGGAGGGACTGGTGCTTGCTATGGTACTCCCAAAGGAGGTCAATATTTTGAGGGCGGCAAGGCAGGAACCCTGCAAGACTATCCTGCTTTCAGCACACCTGCAATCAACTAACAAACAGATTTTGTAATTTGTATAGCCCTACCCAAGTGACCTCATCCTACCTTCCTAATAAACACAATGTAATGTTCATCCCCAAATCCCAAACACAAAATGTGGCAACCTCGAAGAACCAAGAGCACCGTACAAGCACACACAATCATGTAATGTAATAAACATTCATACTGTCTCATATGGTCTGGTACTGCCCAAGTCCCTTTTTTCTTTTGGACCCAAAACAGACCCACCCTTGGATGGATGGGGACTCTCTCCCTCCTCCAAGGCTAGCATTTAACACCACACAACTTTTTGGATTAGGGGGGTGTGATACCCCCGGCCGTATATATTACAAAATTAAAAAAACATTGATTAATATTGACATTATGTACAATTACGCAGAAAGTCCAGATACATTGTTAGACACGTGATGTCACTTGATTAACTTTAACATGCTCTAATACAGAGCCCATCCTACCATAATCTAACATGCATATATCTACTTTCTACATACCTCCTCTATAGCCTACGGCCAGGTCCCGGTAAACATCAGATACTTTCACCGGAGTAAGCTTGTTCAGGGGGTACGGCTTATCGGATGGATACTTTCCCCCGGGCCCCCCTAAGCCTTAAACTCCATAACGGGGGCTCAGAAATGTGCATACTTGCGCCCTGATGCACGTGCGAGGGTGGCCACAGGCCCACTGGAAAGAGTGACTCCCCCGGCCCCCGCACCCAGACAGCCTACTTACTGGCTGTTACTGCCCCTGGAGTTACATGGTTCTGACCGCTAAGGACCGAAGACTATGCTTACCAATCATGACCTTACCGCCTGACAGGAGACACACAACTAAATACGACAATACTGCGTGAAATAATATATCATCTACTGACACTTTTATTAAATGTTAAACCAACTTCCTTAAGTTTATATCAACATAACTGTAACTAAAAACGACATATATTCATACTTTTATTACAAAATTACCAAACTTCATGACATTTACATATGATCGTAGCTCCTGAGATACCTGCAATGAAAATTTTAAGAGAACAAAGCAAAATTACCTTACTGACACACACATATGAACTGCCTGCCTTAGGGGATGTTGGGTGGGGAAAAAAGAGTTACGGGCCGCTGGTGGCCCGTGTGCCGTTCTGCGGGGGACCAAAGCATCAAGAGACTGTTCCTGCTCCACGCACCACCTTTTAAAGGGGGGGCACTGGGCATGCCGGTCTAAACCAGTTTGCCCCTATGTTGCAGGATCATGTGAACCAGAAGCACTAAGGTGCTTCGGGTTCATGCCCATAACATGCCCCCATTGGCTGTGCGGCGGAAGTGGGGGGTGGCGCGTCATCACTGGCGCAGTGACAACCCCAGGTCATTGGGGACAGGCGGGACCGCCATAATGGTGGCCCGCGCTATGCAGCGCTCAGCCTTGCCCATATGGCCTGGTACTGCCTAAGTTCCCTTTTTCTTTTGCACCCAAAACCGACCCACCCTTGGATGGATGGGGACTGTCTCCCTCCTCCAAGGCAAGCATTTAACACCACACAATTTTTTAGATTAGGGGGTGTGACCCCCACGGCCGTATTCATTACGAAATTAAAATACATTGATTAATATTGACATTATGTACAATTACGCAGAAAGTCCAGATACATTGTTAGACACATGATGTCCCTTGACTAACTTTAACATGCTCTAATACAGAGACCACTCCTACCATAATCTAACATGCATATATCTACTTTCTGCGTACCTCCTCTAGAGCCTACGGCAAGGTCAATGACTGGCAGCCGACAGGTCCCGGTAAACTACAAATATTTCACCGGAGTAAGGTTGCGCAGGGTATGGCTTATCGGATGGATACTTTACCCCGGCCCCCCTACGCACTAAGCCTTAAACTCCATAACCGGGGCTTAGAAATTTGCATACTCGCGCCCTGATGCACGTGCGAGGATGGCCACAGGCCCACTGGAAAGAGTGACTCCCCTGGCCGCTGCACCCCGACAGCCTACTTACTGACTGTTACCGCCCCTGGAGTTACATGGTTCTGACCGCTAAGGACCGAAGACTATGCTTACCAATCATGACCTTACCACCACAGGACAGCATAGTTGCCCCACTATCTGTCCTCCCCCTCAGCCCACTAGGAGATGATGCCATGTAACTCGTGCCCTCCAACCATGCTAAAATGTCCTCCATGAATGCCTGATTCGGGGGCGTGGCTTGGACGCCGGAGGGAATGGCGGAGTGAGCTCGGAGCTCCGCGCCCGATCCCCACAGAAATCCTGAAAATCGGAGTGGAAAAACCCACGACGGCCCCGGAAAAACTGGGGCGCTGTCAGGTGAACTCAAGGGGCACACGGGGAACCGCCAACGGAGCCGATTGCCAGAGAATTGATGCCGGAGGAACGATCCGACTCAAAACGGATCGGAACAAAGAAGCCCTCAAAATGGCGGCCGAGGTGTGATAAAAGTCGACCAGCAGCGGAACCAGCTCACCCTTTGAGGGAACCAGAGCCCCGACTCCGGATAACATCGCCAACCATGGTTCGGTGACCCAGCAGTGCACTCGGATGACAAATACCGAAAGGGTTGCCTGCCCACTGAGCCGTCTAGCCCGAGGACAGCGACTAGTCAAGATGGCGGAGTGACCCGGGCTGCTGAGTCATGTAGAGGAACGGAGTCCATCGACGCACAGACCTGCGGCCCGTGAAGAACCGAGGAGTGGAGCAGATCGGCAAGGCCGAGACGCCCTGGAGGGGGGCTTACTTAAGACCCCCCTCCTGTAAGAGGTGAAAGGGTGGAAGCCAAACCTCGAGCTTTCGGCGGTGGAGAAGGCGACCGCCATCAGTCCTAGGGAAAGCCTAAGCACCCCTACAACAGTGAAGACGATTGACTGGCGCATTGTGCCAAGTGGGGGCCGGGGCAGCAGTGGCACGAGGACGAGGGTCGCGATCCCGCCCTACCGGTAGGCCGCAAGACAGAGCCGGCGGAGAGCACTCCTAGACCGCTACAGAGCCCTGGATCGGTCCTAACCCCAGTGACCTACGGAGGTCTGCAAAAGACCACAAACACGAAGCGGACAGACGAGCTGGGTGATGATCCAACGACGATCCTGAGAAGCGAGTGGCTGAGAACGCGACGGTCCCGTAATTGGGATCCAACGCCCGAACACAGATCCGGAGGTCAGTGGTCGATCTGATCGGTGACCGGACCCTGAGCACGCACTCGGAGTAGGTGGCTGGGCAACATGGTGAAGCCGAAGGGGAAACCTGAGGGAGCGGCGGCCTCCGATATGGCGGAGGGTGATCCTACAGGACCCTCTGAGCTGCAGCAGTTGCAGGATCGTATCCTGGAAGCCATAGCGGCCACACGGGACACTTTGCAGCAGGATATTGCACAAGTGGTTTCGGGACTGGGCCTCCTACGAGCGGACCACGACAAACTCAAAGATAGGGTCAAGGAGGTTGAGGATACCCTACAGGACCTGGCTCCTGCTCTTAAGACTCTGGAGGGTAGATTAACAGATGCCCTCGACCGGATCCAGATCCTTAAAAGACGAGCTGAGGATGCCAAAAATAGGAGCCGACGTAGCAATGTCCGTATCGTAGGAGTGCCGGAAAAGGAGGAAGGAGAGGACATGGTGGAGTTCCTCGATAACTGGCTCAAGACTGTGGTGGCGCCAGAGGGCCTGTCGCCCTTCTTCACCCTAGAGCGTGCACACCGGGTCCCATCTGGACCGCCTAAACCAGGACTGCCCCCGAGACCGATCATAGCTAAACTGCTGCATTATAAGGGCAGGGACCTACTACTTCAAAGGGCCCGAGACACTGGTCCGTTTCAAATAGCGAACAGCAGAGTAATATTGTACCCTGACTGCACCTTCGAGACACAGCGATTGCGGGCCTCCTTTTTATCGCTTAAAAGGGAGCTCCGGACTGAGGGCATCCCATACTCCTTGCTTTTTCCGGCTAAGCTCAGGGTGGTGGTCGGTGAGAAAACACACTTCTTCGGCACGGCAGCGGACGCATGGGAGTGGTGGGACACATATAAGGCGGGCACTGACGGAGCCAAGGCCCGAGAGGAAAGAGAACGGGAACGAGAACGGGCACCAACGGGCCTACGGAAATCACAACGGCTGCGCAAGAGGCGACATGGGACACGGAAATCATCGGCATCACAAACCGAAGCAGGGCGGAAGGCCGCGCTTCACGCTGTAGAAACGCTGGCGAGATCCGGAGACTCCCAATCCAAGCAGGGCACGGACACAGAGACACACGCCTCAGCCTCGGGCTCGGACTCGGACTTATCAGGGATACACAGTACCAAGGGCCTGCTGGTAACGCCATAGACATCGGAGATGATCCTGAATATTTGACTCGGAGCTGGCAGGTAGTGGGCAGGATTGCCAACGAGAACTTCCCGAACTAAAGAGCATGATGACCGGGGACTGCGGACTGGGTTTCAAGCCTGCTGCTAATCATGGGGAACCTAAGGGAGGGTGCGGGGGAAGAGCCTGCGTGGCTCCCTTCTGGTCTTGGCCACGCTCCACTAGCCCTTAAGGCATCCACGGTTGCGACCGTGTTGTAGCAACACTGCTTGGAAAATTGCATTAGTTTGGATGGGATCTGATAGTCTAATATTGGGGCCTGTTTTGGGGGGGAGGAGGGGGCACACTGTTGGGGACCTTTTCCACGTTTGGTGACTGTTGTTCCCGGGAAGTCTGGGAGATGAAAAGTTCGGAATACCTAGTGGAGTTTGGGGGGGGGGACACCATCTGTGAGGGGCTGAGATTTGATGTGAGACAGCGACTTGACTTAAGGGACAATGGCTAATGCTAATGCATTGAAGTGCATAACCTGGAATGTGCGGGGGCTTCACACGATGCAACGAAGACATAAGGTACACGCCTACTTAATTCGAAGGGGGGTCCATATCGTGCTGCTACAAGAAACTCATCTCACGAAACAGAGGAGATGGAGGGGTCAGGTCTTTCACACTTCTTACTCAGCGTACGCTAGGGGCGCACTGATATGGATTAGGGCGGGCACACCTTTTTAACCAACACGACATTTAATAGACCCGGAGGGGAGATATGTGGTGGTGGAAGGCAGGCTGAGAGGTAGCGACATAGTCCTGTGTAGCGTATACGCCCCGAACACGGAGCAGCTGACCTTCCTAACGGGATTTTTGGGGACACTGGCACACTTCCTGGCGGGCCCGATCCTGATAGGAGGGGACTTTAACTCCATAGCGGATACAACACTGGATAGGTCCCACCCACCACTGAGGGACTCCCCTGTTCACCGACTCACAAAGGGCAGAATGGAATGGCAAGAGGGATGGGGGCTGACCGATGTATGGAGGGCGCACCACCCAACCGACCGTGATTACTCTCACTTCTCCAGCCTACATGACCTTCACGTCCGGCTTGATGCGATATTGTGCTCACAGGTCGTGTTATCAGCCGTAACCTGGTCAGAGTACCTAACGAGGACGATCTCGGACCACAACCCGCTGATAATTAACTTGGCCTGGGCGACCGAGGTGCCTCGAGTGCCGACCTGGAAATTACGACCAGAGACCATGGAAGACCCGTTGTTCCATGCGGCACTGGAGCAGGGTATAGCCCAATACTTTATTGATAATGAGGGGACGACGGCCACTAGGGCGATGGAATGGGATGCTTTTAAAGTGGTGGTGAGGGGCCAGTGTATAACGAAATACGTGGGCACGCGGAAGGTGTTGCTGGAAGATATTAGTAAGGCAGACTCCAAGTTGCGGGAAGTGGAGAAAATACAGCCCGGCCGCCCCGACCTCCAAGAGGAGGTTAGCTCAGCTAGAGAGGCGGTGGCGGTGGAGGTGGAGCGGCTTCGCGCCTTCGACCATCGAGCGTATATGCTTAGGACCCACGTAGAGGGGGACAAAGCCGGAACACTACTAGCGTGGCTGGCGAACCCCGTGAAGCGATGCTCCCCTATACTAGCTATAGAAGATGAAGCGGGCCGCATCCACTACTCCCAAACGGAGATCTTAGATGGCTTCCAAAAGTATTACGAGGACCTCTACAAAAGCGAACCGGGGGACCGAGAGAATGAGACCGAGGTTTTCCTAGAAGGTCTTCAATTGCCCCAGCTAGACGAGGAACAGGCGAAGGAGAGACATTGACCTAGGAGAGATCAGGGGAGCGGTTAAAAAAATGGCCCGCAACAAAACGCCGGGGTTAGATGGGCTACCCATTGAATTCTATAGCAAATACCTAGACATTTTAGCGCCACGACTCCAAACAATCTATAAGGAGGCCAGGGCAACAGGCCGCCTGCCCCATTCAATGCGGGAGGCGTTAGTGATACCGCTCCTGAAGCCGGGTAGGGAGAGTAGTAGCCCTGCGTCCTACAGGCCACTCTCCATGCTAACCGCTGACTATAAGATATTGAGCTCCATACTGGCAGCTAGACTGCTACAGCATATGCCCGGCTTGGTACACGAAGACCAAAATGGATTCATTCCCGCCCGGAACACGACGATTAACATCAGGAGACTCACACGCCTATTGGAGAGCTCGCAAGCTGCGAACCGAGCGCCCCTAGTCCTTTCAGTAGACATCGAAAAGGCCTTCGATAGTCTAGAATGGGACTATTTGTATAAGGTCATGGAGCGGTTCGGACTAGGAGAAGGGTATATTAAGTGGACGCGAGTCTTGTACACGGCGGCGGTGGCAAGAGTGAGGAAAGGGCCCCTGGTCTCACAACAATACCCGGTGGAGAGGGGCACCCGGCAGGGTTGCTCCTTGTCCCCCCTATTGTTCGCACTAGCGATTGAACCACTAGCGGCCGAGGCCCGGACGGGAAGACATTTCGAGGGCATAGGTAGTAGAGACGGGCAGCAATTGAATCCAAAATGACACAACAGCGCTGGAAGGAGCAGAGAGATTGCTAGGGCGATTCGGCGTAATATCGGGCCTAAAGGTCAACTGGGCGAAGACATGCTTGTTTCCGTTACGGAGGGACACCGGTCGTCCTGACCACCGGCCCACACTTAACTGGGAACCGACTTGTCTTAAGTACTTAGGGGTATATATATATCATACGGCCGCGGACATGTTGGAGGGTAATATTGGTCGCTGCGTGCGAGCGCTGAAAGGCAGCATGGCCTTTTGGTCCACGCTCCCGCTCTCCGTAGCTGGCCGTATATCCTTGTTAAAAATGGTTGCTCTGCCGCGATTGCTATATTACTTTCGGACACTCCCGGTCTGAATCCCTAGTTCCTTCTTCCACCAACTCAAATCCCAGATGACTGCGTTCCTGTGGGGAGCGGGCAGATGCAGAGTGGCGCTGGCGACGCTCACCCGTCCAAAAGACGAGGGTGGGCTAGCGGTACCGGACTTTGAGCTTTATTATCTCGCCGCCCAACTGCAGATATACACGCAAGAGGTGGCGCGAGTGTACCGGGGCCCGGAGAGCCTAGGGGCACGCCAAGGCATGTCTTGGCCTACATAGCCTTACAGCAGAAGATCGCTACCCGAGACCTAACACTTGAGCAGCAGACGTTCCGGCTTTGCTGGAACCGATCTCAATGGCGGGCGGGGATACGGCATCCGTATGCCCTGGAAATACCCCTGGGCATGCTGACGGCGCTGCCCCACGGGGGCGACTGGTCGCAGCTGCAGCAATGGGAAGAAGCGGGTGTACAGGTTGTAGGAGACCTCTATGAAAACGGGGCGCTCCTCCCGTATCAGGACCTTCTAGAACGCTTTGACCTGCCACGAGGGGGATACCTCCTGCACTCGGCTGTGGTTGGAGCGATGCAGGCGCATTGTGGAGGAGGTCTAACAGAGCCCGAGACATCCATGGCTTGCCAGTATGCTATGATGGCGGCTGGGACGGTTAAGGCGGTGACGTGCCTGTATTCCAGAATGCTCAGCGAAAACCTGCTGCCCCTTACGGCGCTGAAGTCCAAATGGGAAGCTGACCTGGGTAAGGATATTCCTGAAACGACTTGGGCCCGACTGGTGCGCCGAGCCCGAAATAGCACGAGAAATGTGAGACTTCAGCTTATCCATTACTACATGCTACACAGGGCCTACATGACCCCTGGCAGAATTAAGAAATATTTTGGGGTAGCTGAGTCGGCGTGCCCTCGCCATCATTGCGGTGTGGATCACCTCACAAGTATCACATTCATGGATCAACCATACATAAAGGAACATAAAACACAGGTCATTAGTGCTCCTAGCCTTTGTATAAGAGATACGGTTTTGCATGCCAGGCCCATTGACTACATCATGAGACTGTACCCCCCTTACCACCCACACCTCCAGCCCAGGTTGCATAGGTACTGTGTGACACAACGAGGACATCAAATGCGCACCCACACGGATGCAAAAGTACTGTGTGCCAACACATACGTTTCTAGTGCAAAAAATGTACAAGCACAGGGTACTTGGGTATTGTATGACACAACGTAGGCATTTGACGCAGAAATGGGCCCAAGCGCACAGGGAATAGGTACAGTGTGACACAACACAGGAATATAATGCTTAGTTGTACAGGCCCAAGGGTGCAAAGGTACTGTGACACAACATGGACATCCAATGCATAAGCGTAGCATTGCGTTCTTCACGCTCAGATTGACCAGACACATTCTCACTCCATGAGTACGTTCTACCACGAAATGTGGCATAAATTTGAGCGAGCTAACCAGGCTGTCATCACTCTGTAGCATGCAGGGATATGTTTGCTTCCGCAAGGATTTGTTTGTGGAACTACAATAAGAATAACAGGTAATATACTGTATATATACCTTGCTGGCTGACCGGAAGCAGGGCTTTTAACACTTTACATTGAAATCAGACTTTCAATTCTGACTAATTAGCATAGCCTCAGTTGCATTACATATGGAACATTGAAATCAGACTTTCAATGAGAGCGCCTAGCATAGCATCAGTTGCATTAAGTGAGGAACATTGAAATCAAACTTCCAATTAAGAGCGCCTAGCATAGCACCAGTTGCATTAAGTGAGGAACATTTAAATCAAACTTACAATTAAGAGCGCCTAGCATAGCACCAGTTGCATTAAGTGAGGAACATTGAAATCAAACTTCCAATTAACAGCGCCTAGCATAGCATCAGTTGCATTTACCCGAGGAACATTGAAACCTGACTTTCAATGAGAGCGCCTAGCATAGCACAAGTTCCATTTAGTGAGGAACATTGAAATCAAAGTTCCAATTAAGAGCGCCTAGCATAGCACCAGTTGCATTACATGAAGAACATTGAAATCAGATGTTCAGATAGACTTTGAGAGCGCTAAGCATAGTACCAGTTTCATTACATGAGGAATGTAGGAAGGTGGATACCTGACTATGGTTACCCCCAACTTTTTGCTTAGTGTTTAGCTGGTTTTCAATTTAGTTGGCCTGGGATCCTGCTAATCAGGGCCCCAGGCTATCTGCTCTCACTGTAAAATGGACTCCATGTACTTTAGGTACATCTCCAATTGGACATTGGGTCACCTTATGAGCCCCTGTATAGTGTACCTTAAGTACCCAGGGCATAGGTGCATCCAAGGCCTACCAGGGGCTGCAGCATGTATTATGCCACCCCTGGCTGGCCCTCCACATTGACACAACTGGCTGATCACTCAGCTGGTGCAAGGTTGTGTAATCACCCCTTGCTTAGATATAGTATTCCTATATCTAACATTATATATAGACACATGTGCACCTATAAGTCACTCCTATGGCAGGCCTTAACAATCCTGGACACAGAGTGCTTGCTTTTATGTGAGATAGTGCTCTAGCATGAGATGAGCCTGTCTACAGCTTTCGGAACCATGTCCTTATAGCTGTTCTATGATATAGCCATACCATATACTCTTAAGTGCATTATCATCCTCGCTGTTGAATGCTAACTTTGATTTGGCTTTATCAAAACATGTCGTGTAAGGTGTCATACGCTTTGGAATACTACCCCCTCGCCAGTTCTGGCGATGGGGGTAGCATTCCACCCTTGAAGAGGGAGAAGACATGTTGTTCCTAGTAATCCCGGTTAAAGTTAACCAGAGCCTCAGCATCACAAAATGGATGCGGCTGCCACAGACACAAGTCTGACCTCCTGCTGCTGGGATTCCTTACAGCGAGGTAGGCTTGGACAATAGGTTTCCTGTCTTGGGAGGTGCTAGCACCACCCCAGACAGGCCATAGTGTATTGGGGAAGGGAGGGCTGAAAGAAATTAGACACTGCCTGGGGCACACAAGGTGTCCATGCATAGTCCGGTTGAAACCAGTTGCTGGGGCACTCCAGCCCCAGCTCTGGCACGAAACTGGACAAAGGGAAAGGGGTGTAACCACCCCCTTCACTGTTCCCATCCATAGGAGGGACCTAGCAGGTAATCCAGCCCCTCAGATTGGTATATAGGTAGGAGCTGAGTCAAGAGACTTTAGATTTATCCTGAACTGAAACTTGAAATGAAACTCTGGAACTTTGACATTCTATTGCAACTAGAAGACTGAAGAATCTCCCTTGTGGTAAAGGAGTGACCACCTTGTGCAAACAGGCACCATCCAGCGATCTGCGGTTTGCTTTGTCGACGCTCCCGCCAGAGCCCAATCACAGAGCCTGACAAGAACCAGACTTCCAGGCTTCCTTTAGCCCGATCCACAGCCCTAGCAAAGCTGAGACCCGTGGCGGCAACGGGAGACATGGGACCGGCTATCTTGAAAAACCAGCACCTTGCTACTTGTGCAGCTCCTGAGGCACCCTCAAAGCTGTGCATTTGGGATTGAGAAGCCCCAGCCCGAGCACTTTTTACACAGACGCACAGCCCTCCACACACCACGAGTGCCGCGTGGGGCTTGCTAGTGTTTTTGTGCTCAACGCATCTGTCCGGTCACTTGCCTGTTGGCTAGTGGCCTCTGTGATGACAAACCTATTAATCTACACCACTGGCCTGGTTGCTCCAGGCTGGCCCTTGCTTCCCTGAAAAGGAGAAGCCCTGCAGACCTTGCTGGTCTGCACCAGAAGCCATCTTCGATTCCTGCGTGGGTTGCCTTTGCCAAGGCTTGTTGACTCCAATCTGGAAGCCGACACCGCCGTCAGCGAGATCCTTTGTGGGACAGTCCGTGCCCAGCTCCTGGTAATCTTCGACACCTCCTGGTCCACGTGGCTGCAGAGACAAGCTTCACGACATCACCTGATTGCTTCACGACATCGCCTGGTTCCTTCCTGGTTCCTTCCTGGTCACTGGCTAGTGACCCAGACTCTGTCCCTTCTGCTTTCAGGTACTCTTCATTCTCTATCCGTCCTTGGATCCAACCAGACACTTCTCTCCTGGTCGCCTGCAGCATCTTTTCACAGGTCTCCATAGGATTCAGCGCCGAAACCCGACACACTTTGACACCTATGCACCCGGCTCCTGTGGGCGAGGTAACGCGAGTACTCCGGTGCTCCTGTGGGTATTGACTATCCTAGTGCCTTAGTTTTCAGTGACTTTCTCCTAGTCCATCTGGATGTGTCCTAAAAGAACTAGTTTCCAATTCTTTTGTTCCCATTGTATCCCTATGGTAACTCGCGTGTGTGTTAAGACACTGCACACACTTCCCGTGGGCCTCCTTCTTCCTAACCCTTGATAGTACAGCATAGCCCCAGCGATTCCCTAGGCCCTAGGCCTATTCCTTGTCCGTGACGTGGTTCTTATACCACTATTTTAGTATATGGTTTTACTTGCCCCTAAGGCTCTACTGTATATTGTGCAACTTATTGTATGATAATTAAGTATCTTGTTATGTGCTTGTGCCCCTGACCTCATAAAGAGATCAGAGGGGTTGTGTTAGTAATAAATACATATATATTGTATATATATAACCTGTGTGGTGTTCTTTCATTTGGTATTAAAGGGGTTACATATGGTAAAACAGCTGGCTTCACATGCCCTCTTGAGTTTAGCCTAAGACTGCTTTGTCCATGCTGGCACTAGGATAGCTGGTCTATAAGGTTGACTTTACAACCATCACCACAAGGGTTGTTTGGACTGATACATGGTGCCCACTAGAATAGAGGACATCACATATCAGGCCAACTTCTCACAAGGAACATTGAAATCGTACTTTCAAATGAGAGCGCTTAGCGTAGCACCAGTTGCGTTACATGCGGAACATTGAAATCTGGCCATGGTAGGCTGAAGTCCACTGGCTCCCAATGCAGACTGGGGCCAGTTCACAGGATATGCACAGAATCGCATAGTGTGCATTCTGACTGTTACCTCGTACGCTTATTGTTTTGACCAGCAAACATATCCTCATTAAAATCACAATCAGACAACTTGGTTACGAAATAGCATCCCATATATTGGAACCTTAGTTTGCTATACATTATCACCAGTGAATTATAACAGCCATCTAGCCTGGTGTAATTCTAATTTCCATGTATTTTTGTTGTTTATTTATATGAAGAGTTTTTTATAGCGCTGGCTAGACCCGGAGGTATCTGAGCGATTTACATGAGAACAGATTGTACATAGTTACATCAGTTACAATAGCATACAATAGAAACAGAAACAAGTCAATAGGAGTTACTCTGCATTACGATTAGTGTGTCGGCTCATTTCAGGGTTGTCTGACCCGAAGCTCAGGGACTCGGAGCATTTTTAAAATAGCATAGTTGAAATAAGACATTATAGAGCACTAAACATAGCCCAATTGCATTACATGAGGACACGTTCATATTTGTTAGGCACAGGGAGATTAAGTGATCTCCTGCCTTACTCCTGCGTATCATGCGATGTAGTTGTGCTAAGACAGACATGATAATATGTGGTAACCACCCCACGGTAACACACACTCTGTAACACGTGGAAACACCCATGCGGTAACACCTACGTGGTAATACCCAATAACGCCCATGTGGTAACATCACTGCAGCCACCACCATGCGGTAACAGCCACTTTGATAACACCTGGTAACACTTACACAGTAATAACCACCTGTTAACACCTAAGTGGTAACCCTCGCACGGTAACACCCACTTGTTAACACCTACGTGGTAACACATGGTAACAGTCACCGCGTAACGTTCACGGGGTAACACCCACGCGGTAACACCCCCTTGTAAAAACACCAATGGGGTAAACAGTGAAAGCATTAAACACCAATGCGGTAAACACCCACACGGTAAACACCCACGCTGTAACACCCACGTGGTAACACCCATGCGGTACTCCGCTCTTCAGCAATGCAGGCGTCTACCCTCGAGTATTTAGGATCCAACCCCACCAGTAATCACCTAAACATTTTTTATATATCGAGATGAGATGACAGAAACGTGTTAAAAAACGTTCAGAGCGGTGCAGGAGATGCGCTGGGCGGCTGATGTGGAAGATCATATATCTTTGTGTGCAGACGAAGTACTGCTGTATTTGGCATCCCCGTACAAGTCAATTAGTGTGGTACTTGACATCTTCACAAATTTTAGGAAATACTGTGGGTATGCGATTAAGTGGCACAAGTCCGTCTTATTTATGCTGCATGGTCCGGTTCCCTGGCTTCCGACTGGGTATACCATAGTGGTGGCAGAGGAAGGCTTCCAATATTTGGGAGTTTTCATTACTCCGGATCTGGCTCGTTTCTATAGCTCTAATTTAGCCCTCCCACTAGCTCGTCTGCGTGCGGATGTGAAGCATTGGAGGTCCCTCCCTCTCTCGCTGGTAGGTCGAGCTGCACTCTTTAAGATGTTGGCCCTCCCTCGCTTCCTTTATATTCTTCACAACTGCCCAAATAGAGTCCCCGATTTGTATTTCAGGGCAGTGGAGGGGGAACTTTGCACGCTGCTGTGGGATGGGAGCGCCCCCCATGTGGCGTTAAAGAAACTTACGAAAGGGTGGTACGATGGGGGCATAGCTTTGCCCAACTTACAACTCTACTACTGGGCGGTGCAATTGGTGACCGTTAACCACTGGATATACCACCTCCTCGATGACCCAGCGTACGCTCTCAACCATTACCAAACTGACCGCTCCAGGTACCTTGGAGCCCTTTATAATACTGACAGGAAAAACAAGCAGAAATTATTTGGACCCACCAAACATATGCTAGACGTTTATAGTACATTCCAGTCTGGGCTGGGTGGGCGTCCTTTCTAAGATGGCGCCGTTGTGGTACACACAGAAATTGGGCATGTTGTGCTATCAGCCCGGGATTGACAAGTGGAACCTAATAGGGATCTCGGTGGTTAAGGATCTGGTTAAGAAGGGGGCTGTACTGACATTTGGGGAGCTTCAGAGCCGATATCATTTGGCCCAGGGAGAAATGTACAGATTTGCAAATTAGGCACGCACTCCTGACTGCTTTCCCATCCTTTACTGACATACCTGATTTGTCTCCTTTGGAAGACCGGTTGTTAGATGGGCCACTAAGCTCCAAAGCAATATCCCTCACATATAAAAAGCTCCGTAATAACTTACCGAACAACTTTCCAAAGCTCAGGGAGCAGTGGCAAGACCATTTGGGCCAAATCAGTAACTGGCAGAATGCTCTCATGTCTCCTCGAGAAGCGGCCATCACACTTAAGTGTAGGCTCCTACAGGTCAGGGTACTTCACCGATCATATATGACAGGGAAGACCTTGGCTAAAATTGGTTCTAGACCCAACGACCTATGTTTGAGGGGGTGTGGACAGCAGGCCACTTTTTATCATATTCTATGGAGCTGCCCAAAAATACGTACACTCTGGGAGGGAGCTTCGGACCACATGCAGAAAGCCTTGAGCAAAGAGGTAGTGTTGACACCACGATTGGGACTGCTTAATATATGGGAGTTGACTGATCTAATTGAAATTGAGCAACAGCTCACAACACTGGGATACACATTGGTTAAACGGGAACTAGCGAGGAGATGGGGGGATCCAATACGCCGCCCATCACCGTGTGGGCAAAGGAAATGGACAGGTGCATGCTGGCGAAGACCGAGGTATTTGTGGCCAGAGGATGCCCCAAAAAATGGGATTGGAAATGGTCAATGTGGAACAAATATCGTGGTGATCCTTGTATATCCCCTGTGGTGGAATTGGAGATGCGGAGTAATGTTGAGAATTATCTTGCTCTGTAATGACTAATTTTGATTACTGCTTGCCCGGATACTCTCATGCTTGATTCAAAAATGTTGTATGCTTCTATAATGTAAGGCTGTAAGAATACCAATAAACAAATTTAAAAAAAATGTTCAGAGCATAAAACAGGCTGTTTTCACCTCCACTAGTGCTAGAACACTTCATCTCGAGTGTGAGTCATGACACCCGGGCCCCAGAAGCTGCCTCGAAAAAACACCACCTCTGTACTGGACGAGAGGCCATGTGATTTGGCATATATTAACAATAAACATAAACAACCAGAAGAACCCGGGGGTCTATTTACTGACTACCAGTGGAAGAGTGGTGGTGCATGGCCGTTCTTAGTTGATGGAGCGATTTGTCTGGTTAATTCCGATAACGAGACTCCTCCATGCTAACTAGTTACGCGACCCCCAGCATCATAACATCTTTCTGTAGGACCATTTTGACAGGGTCTTTCTGCACTTGATCTATCCCTTTTGATGCGGTCTCTTGTGAAGACCCCCTATATGATATAATACAAAGCAGAACCCTCATTGATCAAGAGGGGAAGTGGATGGAAGGCTGGATACCCAGATGATAAGATTGATCAAGTTGGTGATTTTGTTGTAAATCAAACTACAAAACACAACACCGATTGTTTAGGGGCCCAAGGGAATTTAACGACCAAGCTATGACACATTCCCTACTTAACTCACCTACCACCGAGTGTCACAGGGTCTACAATAAATGTGTGTATATAAGGAACTGGACAGGGCACCTATCACTCCCCACTGGTGTGTCTGTATCGGATAACTACCTTCCAAATAAACCTACTGAATGGTCAACTGGGGATACCCATCAGTCACCACACGGAACCGCCTTCATCACTTGGGGTTCCTTCATGACCATTCAAAAAAGAGCCCCCAACTTTCACGGAGGAGGGCCAGGATGGTTAAAAGTCCTCTTCTGCTAGGAAAGGTCTCTCAATGGTCTTACTACTCTGTTGTGAGAATGTAGTGGAACAGAGTGACTGATGCTGCAGTGCCTATAAAGTGTAAAATGAAAAAAGGGTGTGAATATAAAATTGGATGAGAGAGTACTGAAAATTATTTTATTCTGTTACTACTCACTCTTCCAATGTTAAAAAGTAGGCAGTGACAGTTTTAAACAAATATCTGTTCAGATGAAGTACGAGGTCACTGGTGCTACTGCAGAAAGTGATAAATGTGATAAATCATAAATGTAGTGATAGGGAAACAAGGAAAGAGGTCACCTGGATTTTTTAGGTGTCCACATCGTCTCCTGTTACTGGAGTCGTGTATCCCACGGACTTATGACAGGTAAGGACCTCATCCCACCTGGCAGCGGCTCAGGAGAAGAGTGAAGCACCGCTCTGTCCGTCGGTACTTCTTAGCCGGCGTCTAAGCCGACTGGGGAGACCTCCCCAGTCGGCTTAGTCTGGGGAGGTGACCTCTTTCCTGGTTTCCCTATCACTACATTTATGATTTATCACATTTATCACTTTCTGCAGTAGCACCAGTGACCTCGTACTTCATCTGAACAGTTATTTGTTTAAAACTGTCACTGACTACTTTTTAACATTGAAAGAGTGAGTATAATAATCCACATTTGTAAAGCGCACAATCACCCGTAAGGGTCTCTAGGCGCTGGGGGCCGTCGGGAAGATTAAGCAAGCTATTGCCCAGAGTCACATGGTGCTCGGCTAATCTGCTGCCGGCCCTGGGGATCGAACCGTGATCCCCAGAGTCCGGAGTCAGTCACCCTGGCCGCGGCGCCACACCTCTCCCGAGTAGTAACAGAATAAAATAATTTTCAGTACTCTCTCATCCAATTTTATATTCACACCCTTTTTTTCATTTTACACTTTATTGGCACTGCATCACCAGTCACTCTGTTCTACTACATCCCCACAACAGAGTAGTAAGACCATTGAGAGACCTGTCTGAGCGGAAGAGGGCTTTTAACCATCCTGGCCTCCTCCGTGAAAGTTGGGGGCTCTTTTTTGAATGGTCATGAAGGAACCCCAAGTGATGAAGGGCGGTTCCGTGTGGTGACTGATGGGTAAATCCAACTACTCATAAGGGTTGTGTTTCTGGAGTAGATATTGGTTCATGATCATTGTATTTATTTATTATTTATTTATTTATGATATTTGTAGAGCGCGAACAAATGCCCTAAGGCGTCTCTGCGCTATGGACGAAGCAGAATGAGGAGATGAGGGAAAAGGGTGACTATTGGTTGAACAACCAGGTCTTTATTTTTTTCCTGAAAGTGGTAAAGGTAGGAGATGACCTGATGTCGGGATCGAGGGAGGTCCAGAGTTTGGCTGTTGATACAGTGAATCTGCGATCGCCCCATGATACCGTTCTGGTTCGCGGCACCATCATGAGAGATGCATTCATAGATCGTAACGATCGTTTGGGGACATGAAACGCCAGAGGATTCAAAAGAAATCGAGGGCCCTGTTTATGTGAGGCTTTATAGGCAATGCAGAGGGCTTTGAATTTTATCCTATTTTCACTGCTAGCCAGTGGTAACCTTTGATAATAATTTGGGCAATGGGTTGAAATTTAGGTGTACCTGAGAGCATTCTGGCCGCCGCATTTTGTATGGACTGTAGCTTTTTGATGACATTGTGTTGGGCGTTGATAAGAAGTCCATTACAATAGTCTACAGAAGACATCACAAAAGCGGTGACCAGGGTTTTGCCAGAGTTGGGGGGAAGAAAAGGGAGTATCTTTTTTATGGTTTTAAGTTTAAAGAAGGATGAGGAAACAATAGAATCAACATGGTCGGAGAAAGTAAGTTTGTCGTCAATGAGTACTCCCAGGTTTTTTACTGTAGTGACTGGGAGGGGAGGGTTGCCTAAGTCGGAGGGCCACCAGGAGACAGGCCAGGTGGGGGTGAGCTTGCCAAATGTCATGATCTCCGTTTTGTCGGAGTTTAATTTTAGACAGTTTGTGGTCATCCAGTTGCTGATGGCTAGCATGCCATGTTGGAAATTAGCAGCAATTTTATCTCCATTGTCTTTGATGGCGAGGACCAATTGGGTGTCGTCTGCGTAGGATGTTAGGCTCATCCCCCAGTCCCTAATGACCTTGTCCAGGTCTGTTACATAGATATTAAATAGGGTAGGGCTGAGGGATGAGCCTTGAGGGACACCGCAGGGAAGCCATTTGTGTGGATTGAAAGTTTCCCAGCTGGACCGTCTGGGTGCGGTGGGCCAAAAAGGATGCCAGAAGATCTTTTGCTTTAGCTTGAATGCCTATAGCGTTGACACGGTCGATCAAGATGTTGTGATCGACCGTGTCAAAGGCCGCAGTAAGGTCCAGCAGGATGAGCACAGCCGCCCCTCCTTGGTCAAGGGCAGTTCTTATCTCATCAATTGCTTTGATGAGGGCGGTTTCGTTGCTATGGTGTTTTCCGAAAACCAAACAGGGTGTCATCAAGGAGGGAGTGATCTTCAATATATTGAGAGATTTGAATGTTCATCAATTTTTCAGCAATTTTTGCTGCAAATGGCAAGCTAGCTATGGGACGATAGTTGTTGGTGTTGTCCGCGTCAAGATGTTTTTTTCTTAACAGGGGTTTGAGGAGAGTGTCTTTCCAGATTGCAGGGTAAATCCCGGTGTTGAACATGGCATTGAAAATGTTGGTAAGTTGAGGTGCTATGATGTCAGATATTGGGAGGAGAATGGCCGCCGGACACGGGTCCTTGGCTGAGCCTGATTTGATGGCATTCATGGCATTAGCAACAAGGGTGGGGTTAGTGTTGTGAAACTGCAAAAAAATTGGGTGGGTCTTCGTCGTAGGAGTAGGAGGGGAGTCTTTATTAATTTTGTCAGAAAAGTTGGTGTTTATGTTATTTACTTTATCAAAAAAGAATGTAGCTAGGTTATTGCAAAAAGCTTGGCAAGGTATGGGGGTCGATTGAGGGGGTAGGTGTGACAATTTGGATACAACCTGGTAAAGTTGCTTATTGGAGTTTTTGGCTTGCTCAATTTGAGAGGAGAAAAAGCTGCTTTTTGCATGCAGAATTAAGGATTTGTAGTGAATGAGTTCCTTTTTGTATGTTTCCTTTTCTTCACTGGAGTAAGTTTTTCTCCAGTGCCTTTCTTTGTTTCTGCATAGTTGTTTTTGCTTCCTAAGTGCTTCGTTAAACCATGGTGCTGAAGGGGCACTCCGATTTTTAGAGGTGGATTTAGTGGGAACAAGTTTATTCATGGCTGTGGTGAGCCATTTAGAGTACTCTTTGGCAGCTGTATTGGGGTTATGTGAGAGATCTGTCATCAGAGAAGGTAACAGTTCTCTGAGTTGCTGGTTGTCCAAGTTTTTCCATGATCTAAAGGTTTGTGAGGGGTGAGTGTTATAGCCGGGGTGAGAGGGTGAGTCAGATACAATTGTGAACATTACAGCATGGTGGTCTGACCATCCTAGAAGGAAGACCTTGGTAATGTTTATATTTTTGTCATTGGTGAATAGACCATCTAGAGTATGCTCGGCTTCGTGGGTACTACCCACAACCAGTTGAGTGAGACCGAGGGATTCTAGATCAAATTGGAGGTTTTTTGTATCATTGTTTGCAAGATTTTCTAAAGGAAAATTGAAGTCACCTAAAATGGTGGTGGAGTTGTCAATAGCCAGGGACGCCATCATTTCGGTGAAGGTGGTTAGGAATTGTGTTTTGCTGCCTGGTGGTCGGTATAGGAGGACACCTTTAAAGCGTTGAGAAGGACCTATGGCTATGGAGAATTGTAGTGCCTCGCAGGTAGATAGTGGGGCTGGGTTGATGGATGTTTTTAATTGGCTTCGGTAAATAATGGCAATTCCCCTGTTTTTAACCCCTTCCATGCTCATTAAGAGCTCAGCTCGTCATGCAGCACAGTGCTCCTGTGCGCATACACCCGTTTTCATTTCACCCCATGCCTTTAATCAACAATTTACGAACTGTAATAAAGCACTCGGAGAGCAAAAACAGAAGTATATAGCACGAGGATATCAACCTGAACGCCTTGACTCACAAATTGCGAAGGTGAACGAAATGACAAGACCAGTTCTTCTACAGAAAGAAATCAAAACACCAAACAAACGGATGGTCTTCGTCTCCAAATACTCCTCAGCTTCAAGAGATATCCATAGAATCATTCTAAAGAGATGGGAGATACTTGAAACGGAAGAAGATTTTGGGTCTCTGTTTAAAGAGAAACCCATTTTCGCTTATAAGAGAGCGCAGAATTGCAAAGAACTATTAACAAATCGCACCACAAGACCAGTGGCTAAAGATGGAAGCATACACAAAGGTACAGGCAAATGCTGGAATTGCAAAAACTGCAACAACGCTATCACCGGAAATATCCTTTCACATCCCAGGACAGGAGAGCAAATCCGGTTAAGACACACATCTACATGTGATTCAGAACATCTAATCTATATGATAAAATGCCCATGTGGACTTGCATACGTGGGGAAAACTGAGGGTAAATTGAAGACAAGGCTATCTGAACACAAAAGTAGAATAAGGAATAAGAACAAGACATCACTGTTAGCCTTACACTGGATGGAACACCGTCACTCCAAAGCACAAATCAAATTCCAGATAATCGAAGCAGTACCAAGAAGACCTGATCTAGACAACTCAAAGATCTTACTACAACGCAAAGTCCTTTGGAAAAAAAGATTACAAACTCTAGCCCCCTTGGGTCTTAATGACAAACTTGAGATGGCATGCTTTCTGTAGATTAAGTTCAGGATACACACACTAAAAATGAGGTACATGCTGATAACACTACAGGGGACACTTTTGTTTATTGAGATATAACTCAACTTCAGAATGACAGGGATGACATATATATATGCATGGTATTACTTCTAAACATGAGTTATGTTACTGTAACTGGAGTTCATATATGTGTTTGACAGTGACATCATTTCAAAGTACTTTCCTTCCCCTCTTCCACTCCCGTAATCCTTCTACAAAACCAACAGTATTCGCAACTCCAATTCTTGAAAAAAGCGATATCCACATCCATACATGTGAGGAATCGACACATATTGAAATTTCTAAATTAGTTTTCCATCTTGCACCCATTTTTTTGCCGTATTTTAGGTCGAAATCGGCATACATCTGAATTCAGTACATAGTTTTTCAAAATATTTCATTTACATTAGGAACTAAAATAAAATATATCATCAAGGAGGTAGTCGCAAGGAACCTTCCTAATTCCAATCACTATTGAAATCTAATACTTAAACATGGCGCTCCACAGCCATCCGTGCTCCAGTGTTGTTGCGATAGTCCTTTTTCTTTGTCAACGAATTTGGCATATACTCTAAACTAAGGACGGACTCTCCATTGACGTTGTGTCGCGGAGAGGAGAAAGCCGTACGGAGCAGCTCGTGGAACCTCGGGTAAGCAGATTGGGTTGCTAGATACCCATCCTTAGCACAAGCGCTTCATGTGAAACGAATACGTATTACTGAAATCGTTTTTCATTTTGATTTCCCCACAGTTGCCAACGCTGAAGAAATCATATCTTGCGGGTCGACTAAATGTCCCGTGTTCGCGGGTAAGTTCCGCATATATTGTGTCCAACGAGCGTTAGACTCAAATAATTGGGTAGTTTTTAAGCAATTTCGTATCTATTTCCATTCTTACAGAATTTGCCTAGATAGGCTCCCCGACTTTCGTATCTTCTGACCAGCTTTCATTTTACGCAGGTCAGTCCTTCATCTTAAAATATGTAATACTTTCTTCGGTTCTTTTTTCAAATATTTGAATAGACTTCGTTCATATCTTTAGGTTGCCATTGCTACTATCCAAACACCTGTGGATACAGGTAAGCTCTAAAAAGCCCTGGGCATATGGTTTAAGTTACATAAAATTAGCATTTCCACTTTTTGAACAGAAACTACGCTTTTGTTCTCCGCATATAGATCCCAGTGACGAGCAGTGGCATTTCGCGTACCACAGTACCCCTAATACCTTTCAATTTGGTAAGGAAACGTCATATCTTTTATCCTTTGTAAAATGACTCAATAAGCCCCCCCAGTGTTTCCCACCCCAGCCCATGTATATAATTATGTTGATTCCCCGACCTTACATAACAGGCATCAGAAGTAATATGTTTCCCATTATCTTTGTGTCTCAACAGAACCCCCGACGAAGAAACACTTTGTTCCGAAATGCATTGGGTTATGTATTGAAACGTATTGTGTAAAATTTGTATGTATAATTTGTTTTGTTGACATAACAGTGTTTATGAACTGTATGTAACAGATTAACTAAATCTGTTGAAATGTGCAATGTACATAACTGATTAAAATGTTATAACGGTATACCTCTCACAGTTGATGCATGTCAGAGTCCTAGCTGCTTTCAGGGGCTAGGCCACTTTCAGGTTCTTCAAGGCTGCTACCAGACACCAATCTGACATTGCACACATATCGAATTATCGAACTAATTTAGTTGAACAGCGTCCACACACATTCATTTGATCCCCAGGTAAAACTGCCAAAAATTGATCCACAACCAGGCCTTGCCGCTATGGTAATGCCACAACATGCTCACGCGTCTCCCCGGGATACCGTATAACACACACACTGTCCGGCGAGTTGGTTCCACGTTTCACTGCCGCTGTCTGACTGCTCACGGGCCCGCTTTTACTCTTCTCCGCTGGGTTCGCTCAACACAGCAGCCACTCATACACCGCTCCTCCGCCCGGACAATGAGAAGACCATTGGTGTTGCTACCCTGCTCCAGACGCTGCTCCTCGTTGCTGCTGGCTTATCAGACAGGAAACCTCTTCGACTCTGAAGACGCTGCCAAATACAACGCTGCCAACAGCTGCGCCTGCAACACAAAAGAAGAAAAAAGAGTTACAGGCCGCTGGTGGCCCGGGTGCCATTCTCAAGGGGAGCGAAGGAACAAGAGACTGTTCCTCCTCCCACGCCCCCTTTTAAAGGGGGAGGGGGCACTGGGCATGCCTGTCTAAACCAGTCTGCCCCTACGTTGCAGGATCATGTGAACCAGAAGCACTAAAGTGCTCCCGATTCATGCCCATAACATGCCCCCATTGGCTGCCTGGCAGAAGTGGGCGGGGGCATGTCATCACTGGTGCAGCTGCACCCACTCCTTCCCCAGGTCACCGGGGACCGGCACGACTACCATAATGGCGGCCCGCGCTATACGGCGCTCAGCCTTGCCCATACTCTCAAGAAGAGGTGTGAATATTTGAAAGGACACTTGCTTGCACTGTGACAAGACATAAGCCTGCAAAAATAAAGAGTAAAAACTCAGGCCTGGATTGCACACAATATGATGAACAGTACATTTCTAAATAAACCCTCATTAAAAAAGAGAATATAATTAGCCACACATCTATTCCCCGTATCGCTGAAAAAAACAGCAGCTCAGCACTCGCTCATTGTAGTTCTCAGTAAAGTCACACCATTTGTCAGTTAAACTCACTATGCAGTTCTTCCAAAAAATACTGCTGGTTGACGCCCACAATTTAGATCAGTTGGTGGGGAAGTGTCTTTGGGTCGAGGGGCAGATGATGCTGGAGCACAGGCTGTAGAGATCGAGGTCTCTGCAGGGAGTGCACAAGGTAGTTGGTAGAGCTGCACTGTGAGATGTAGATGTGGCAGTCTGAGTCCTAAGTTTGAGGATCTTTCAGTCAGGAGGAGTGAGGGGTTAATGGTAAAATATACAAACTGCTAGGCACCACCAATGGTGGGGGACCAGGAAATTCTCGTGACAGTGACTGGAAAAAGTCTGGTGAAAGGACCACTTTTATGGACCCAAATTTGAGGAATAGTGTCAGTGTTACCAGTGCAAACAAAGAACACAACTAATTTGATGAAACTTTGGAAGTAAATACCTCATACAATAATTTGTTTTAGTTATTAGTTGCATGTTCTAATTATTTCTTCTTGCTTGTGTAATACAGGAGATAAGATATTACTTTTTAAGTATATGAATACATCACTATGGCCAAACTCCTGGCAAGATCAGAGAGGGCCAGAGTCCGCTCTGACCCTTACATCTTAGTCACTGGTGGCTGATACATTTTGAAACAGGTTTGAGATGAATAGTAGAACCTCATTTCACCAAGCATGAGAGCTGTTAAAGGCAATGCAATCCACAGCAGAAGTGTAAGGCGTTCTCACCAAAGAAGCTTCTTTAACTGTGAACTGTCCATTGGTATAGATTTTCTATCATTAGCTCCAATGGTGGGAAATTTTTGTAAATGATATTTAGGACACAATATTTATGTCAGCTAACATTATGACTGATATTTTGGTACCATATTGCACTTTACAGCACCACAAACATAAGTTGTCTTATATATGTAGGAACATGCAGTATATCTTGGTAGGAATGGGCAACAGATCTTAGTTGGAATCTGTCTCATTAGTGCACCAAGCACATAGACTTTATGTGCAGGAAAGTAACAGAGCATCAATAAACTTAAAAAAGAAGCTCACTTTCTCCAATATATTAGGGATGGATAGCAATGAAGGAAAATATATATTGTAAGTTGCGGAGGGCTGACAAACTGACCCATTCATCACTGTCCTTTGTCATTGGGTAGACTGCTATGCACTAAAATCTCTCAGTAGATGTCGGCTCTGTCAATGAAGACTCTTCTTCAGTCATGTTGCACATATATTGATTGAGATAATACTCAAGATTGGGAATGCAAAATCCCAGGGATCCCAATGGAAGGAAGGAGGTGGAATGAGAACCAGGCAGCGGAACCTGGGGTGCACAAACATGAAAAAGGCAGCTGTCTGAGAGGGCATGGGAATCAGGACATTTACCAAGATATGAACAAGCAAGGAGTCAACGGAAATTAGCACACTGTGGTGCACAGAAATTGGATCTTAAAATAACTGAAAAGTGACAAACCAGGTGTAATCAGAAGTGGTGATAATTCAAAGTGCAAGTACATGAAAGCTGATCACCAAGTGTACAATATCAATACAATCTGTGATGCAGCTTTATACCAGTCATACAGAAATCCAGAAAAATTAGCTAAAAGGGTTTTGGGGACCAGTTTCGAACAATCCATTGTTCAAAGGGTCAAGGAGAAGAGATCTTAAGATCTTACCTTCACAGAACCTTTGCCCGTCACTGGAAGAGAGTTAATGCAGGAGTTGTGTTAAGCATTCATTTGCATTTCAAACATCAAGGCCTCAAGGATGAACATTTTCTGAACTCAAACTAAAACTTGGGGAGTTTTCCAAACACCAAGAAAGAAAAAAATGCATTAAACCAAATGTTCCAAATACTCCAACCAAAGTGTTTGGTGGAAGGTGCACCAAAGGAAAGGAGAGACAACTTAGTGAAACGAATCCGTATCCAGTGTAGAATAAGTCCTCAGATGAGTGATATTTTGAAAAAACTGCTGCAATTTAAACCTTTCACCCTTGGTCATGATGATGAGTGCGTATCTCAATTACATTCTGAACACAATAGTATTGGTCTTCTAAATTATATACCTTTATCGTCAAGAAAGTTTGTTTCTAATCATGCAGCCAATGCCTAAGTGGTATCCTATTGGAAAAGGCCCGAGTCAATCCAAGGAACTGTACATACAGCATCTCCAATATAAACTCTCATTTTTAAAACCCCATTCTCTATATCATGACCAACCTAATGGTGGGATAATATGCACAGGAGAAATAAACTATTTAAAAATTAGTAGTTGCGGGCACTGCCATTTTGCTATAATCACCCACTTTTCTCTCTTCTCATCCGAGAAAACAATATCCAGGGTGATCGTACAGTAAGTAAACATAAGCCACCAGTTTGCTAGACTAACTTGCTAAACCCTTTTCTCAGTAGTGCAAATGATGTCCTAGATGATCATAAGGTAAGTTCAACAAAATATAAATCACCAAGTGAGGATAATCGGAAAGTGAAACTGCTTCATGTTTCAGAGTTTGGTATTAACCATTATTGTCCTACATTGTTAAGGCTGTACAGTTAACAGCATGTTCCTAATAGGAAGCAACATCTTCACCTTATCTGTCCTTGCCAGTGAGATGAGAAAATCAAAGCAGAACAACCTAGGTCTGGCAACTCACCTAGAGTCACACTGGAATCAATTGAATCTCATTAAGCCAAGTGAAAAATTGATCAAACAAGTTCTCAATCACACTTTACGTAATTCTGAAAGGTAAATGTACACAAATGTTCTCTTTGAGTGTTAAATTGAAATTTAACAATAAAGGACCCTCTGACTATAGTATCAAGAATTCATATTTAAAACAGGATAGCCTAACATATTACATATTGTAAACATGAGACACAAGAGGATTTTTTAATTCTCAGGACCATGAGTGCAGACTCCAAAGTACCAACCCAAATTACTGCCTAAACGCAATTTTATAATAACAAGCATTGGCGTATCACTTGTCCCTAATCCTCCGCATGGTCAGAATCCCAAGTAATAAAAGCAAAGGTACTACATTATAGAGAGTATGTTGCAATGTTAAGACTTGTGAGATCAAAATCAACTAGGAAGTACAAGAATTCTGTTGTGTTCTTCTGCTCCTAATTTATGGTTGCTGTACAGAAAGCCAGGAGGATTTTTTGAACTATGGAAGTGAATATGCAATACTCTATCCTGCTAGACTCCTTACTGAAACTCACACTCAGGATCCCAGCACTGGAGCATAAAAGTATGCAGAAAAAACAAAATCACAGATGATTCAAACGATAACAATTTGAGTATGTGCAATTCTGCTGGGATGGCTGTATGGTTATAGATACTCCTTGTATGGACCACACAGCACAAGTTTAATGGTTATTCAAGTAGGTGTTTTTGGTCTAGTAGTATCCCAAAGGGGTGAAGGCGGGTGGTAGGAGGGGGTGGGTAGTTGAAAAGTTGAGGGACAGCACTTCGGCTGAAAGACTACTAAGATTGAATACCCATAAGATACACAAGATATAAGGAATTACTTGCATCCTGCATTGCCATGAGTGATGAACAAGGTAAGAATTACCCTCCCAAGGCTCCAAAATTAAATTATTAAGTTAATATGTACAGGGTTTGAACAATTAAAAGAATATATGGAAAGGGATAACCTATATAGACAGTTGCCAGATATAAATGACACTGTTGCAAGAAACTCACTTAAATTCCAAGACACACACATTTGCTCATAATCGATATATTTTACTCACATAACACTGGCTCAAGATACCCCCCAGAACGTGAAATATCAGATGAAAAGGACCGAATATTCAGATATTCAGAAATATGATCTTGTTTAAGGGTTCCCCATATGCAGAGAGTAAAAAATGGCTAGCATCCTCCTTCTCCACATCCGAGACCCCACATATGTGATTACCGCTGTGTGACCATCACTCAGTATTAAAGTAACCAGCCCATTTGATCGCTGCACATCTCCCTTTGCTAGTTGAGGACTTTGTTAACAGATCCCCTAATTCTTCAAAAATGCCCCCCAGCCATGTTGAAAGGAAGTAAAAATTAAAATTTACCAGTATAATACTAGGCATTTGAGGCAGACTGATCATTAAAATCTAGAAGCATGGTTCAGTTCTTATTATATTTATCCTCACGTTTCTAATATTGACAGATACTAAAACGGTTAGGCCACCCGTGCCCCTCCCTACCGGGGATGGGACTGCAGGTGAACAAATACATTGAAACCCATCAATGTGAATAGGATCCATTGACCAGGTTTCCTGACAGTATATTACGTCAAAGGTTGGAATAAAAGATAACCGATCTTCCTTATCCAATTTCTGACGAATCTGTGTGATATTCCAGGATAACAGTCTAAGATTCTGACTGGATTTGGTTGCATTTGGAACACTGTTAGAGCTTAAAGTTTACTGGAACTTAGAAGAAGTTGGCATACTGGCGTTCAAATGGTTGGTTTCAGAATTATGTCCCTTTTTCTTGAGTTGTCAATCATTTCCAGTTAGGTTGGGCAGGGCCTCAAACAATTAGAAAGGGGTGGGGGGTCCAAAAACTTTTATTGTGGGAGGCCACTGTGATTTAGAGCAGGTCGGACGCTGACATCATTTATACACTCTTCAGTCATCATATTTACCTTGAAACAAACTCTCTCCCCACCACGTAGGCGCACATGGAGTTTCAGAATAGAGACTTTACATAACCCGGCATTTAAGATGGATATCTGCACTGCTATTATTGAGTATTCAAAGTTAATATGGGATCTATGGGGAGTGCCGCCATAATTTGGGATGAGTTCAAGGCTTACTTATGAGGAATATATCTTTCCACAGAAGTGGGATGCTGTGTGCGGTAAGAGATCGACTCATGAAACTCAAAGTCAGATTAACACACCAGGAAAAAGTACATGTGGAGATACATTAAAATCAGGCACTGGTAGATTTCAATGACGTGCTTACAGGATTCATCGAAGTGGCTAAGTAGGAGGCTAATTAACTAGACAAGTCTGCCAGAACTAGGAAATTTGGGAAAAAAGACAGACTCTGGCATACATTAGAAACCAGTCTCCTCAGGCACCATGAGCAGTAGCCAGTTTTTTCATTCAACTTAAAGCTCTACTCGGACCTTTGTCACTAACTTGTACTGCTACATGGGCTGGGGTGACTTGCATTCAGCAGCTTCCTCGCTGCCCAATGTCTCCTAGCAGACCACAACAAGCATTGGCATAGCCAATAGGTCTCGCCTTTGGGATCTTATAAGTGTTTAGTTATCCAGCGCAATATCCTTGGTGCAACAACATCAAGTGTTGCATGGCTAAACATTTATAAGGTCCCAAAGGCGAGACCTATTGGCTACGCCTGGAGCTTCAGATCTACATGGTGCAGTATTGCCATTGAGGTATGAACGTTAAAGAGAGTTAATAATTTATAAGGCACAAATTCCAACTGATTGGGTAGGACCAGGCACAAATTCCAACTGATGAGCTAGGACCAGGTGCCACATTAAGGGTATCAACCTATTAGCTTTGATATTTACTAGAATTTTATTACCAGAGTTTAATACTGAGACATCAGGCATTTACGAGGTTTGAGTAGTACAGAAAAAACGGCCTCTCCAACAATTAGAGGCGAAACTCCTGTCTGCACAGCTTCTTCATACATTTCTAGATGGTTTGGTGTCTCTAAGTCTAAGTACTGTTTAGAGCAGTCAGATTTAAATCCATTTTGGCTGGGAGATAGATCGATAAGCAATGATTTGCCTGGCTTACATTTTCCATTTTAAGGAGAGCGTTATGTTGTTCTCTAATGTGACCCTTGACATACTCTGTGCAAATACTGAAATATTTGTTGTGCAGATAAGGTACATATGGTTTTATATAATTTGATATAATAGGTCCTAAAGATTGCTAAGATTTTCATTAGGTCAAATATGAATTGTTTGTTTGTAATTTAAAAATGTGTTATTGGCTACTGCTCATGGTGCCTGAGGAGACTGGTTTCTAATGTATGACAGAGTCTGTCTTTTTTCCCAAATTTCCTAGTTCTGGCAGACTTGTCTAGTTAATTAGCCTCCTACTTAGCCACTTCGATGAATCCTGTAAGCACGTCATTGAAATCTACAAGTGCCTGATTTTAATGTATCTCCACATATACTTTTTCCAGGTGTGTTAATCTGACTTTGAGTTTCATGAGTCGATATCTTACCGCACACAGCATCCCACTTCTGTGGAAAGATATATTCCCCATAAGTAAGCCTTGAACGCTTCCCAAATTATAGGGCACTCCCCATAGATCCCATATTAACTTTGAATACTCAATAATAGCAGTGCAGATATCCATCTTAAATACCTGGTTATGTAAAGTCTCTATTCTGAAACTCCATGTGCCCCTACGTGGTGGGGAGAGAGTTTGTTTCAAGGTAATTATGAGGACTGAAGAGTGTATAAATGATGTCGGCGCCCGACCTGCTCTAAATCACAGTGGCCTCCCACAATAAAAGTTTTTGGACCCCCCACCCCTTTCTAATTGTTTGAGGCCCTGTCCAACCTAACTGAAAATGATTGACAACTCAAGAAAAAGGGACATAATTCTGAAACCAACCATTTGAACGCCAGTATGCCAACTTCTTCTAAGTTCCAGTAGACTTTAAGCTCTAACAGGGCTCCAAATGCAACCAATTCCAGTCAGAATCTTAGACTGTTATCCTCGAATATCACACAGATTCGTCAGAAATTGGATAAGGAAGACCGGTTATCTTTTATTCCAACCTTTGGCGTAATATACTGTCAGGAAACCTGGTCAATGGATCCTATTTACGGGAAACATCCTTTACAACGCAACTTTTACCACGCAGTGCTTTTACATCGCAACTTTTACAACGCATTGCGCTGGGGGGCGCTCTAGGATAGGGAATAGATTTAATTTACTATCCAACACCTTCCCTACTATCCATGGGGACTGGAGTTGGAAAAGTAAATTAAACTATTCACTATCCAGCACCCCTCAACACTATGCATTGTAAAGGCATGCATTGTAAAACGTGCGATGTAAAAGCATGCGATGTAAAAGCATGCGTTGTGATGTCATACATCCCCTATTTACATTGATGGGTTTCAATGTATTTGTTCACCTGCAGTCCCATCATCGGTAGGGAGGGGTACGGGTGGCGTAACCGTTCTAGTATCTGTCAATATTAGAAAAGTGAGGATAAATGCATAAGGAACTGAACCATGCTTCTAGATTTTAATGATCAGTCTGCCTCGAATGCCTAGTATTATACTGGTAAATTTTTATTTTTACTTCCTTTCAACATGGCTGGTGGGCATTTTTGAAGAATTAGGGGATCTGTAAACAAACTCCTCAAATAGCAAAGGGAGATGTGCAGCGATCATATGGGCTGGTTACTTTAATACTGAGTGATGGTCACACAGCGGTAATCACATATGTGGGGTCTCGGATGTGGAGAAGGAGGATGCTAGCCATTTTTTACTCTCTGCATATGGGGAACACTTAAACAAGATCATATTTCTGAATAATCGGTCCTTTTCATCTGATATTTCACGTTCTGGGGGGTATCTTGAGCCAGTGTTATGTGAGTAAAATATATCTGTGGTGGCACCGATTATGAGCAAATGTGTCTGTCTTGGAATGTAAGTGAGTTTCTTGCAACAGTGTCATTTATATCTGGCAACTGTCTATATAGATTATCCCTTTCCACATGTTCTTTTGATTGTTCAAACCCTGTACACATTAACTTAATAATTTAATTTTGGAGCCTTGGGAGGTTAATTCTTACATTGTTCATCACTCATGGCAATGTAGGATGCAAGTAATTCCTTATATCTTGTGTATCTCATGGGTATTCATTCTTAGTAGTCATTCAGCCGAAGTGCTGCCCCTCAACTTTTCAACTACCCACCCCCCTCCTACCACCCGACTTCACCCCTTTGGGATACTACAAGACCAAAAACAACTACTTGAATAACGATTAAACTTGTGCTTTGTGGTCCACACAAGGAGTATCTATAACCATACAGCCATCCCAGCAGAAGTGCACATACTCTAATTGTTATCCTTTGAGTCATCTGTGATTTTGTTTTTTCTTCAGACTTTTATGCTCCAGTGCTGGGATCCTGAGTGTGAGTTTCAGTAAGGAGTCTAGCAGGATAGAGTATTGCATATTCACTTCCATAGTTCAAAAAATCCTCCTGGCTTTCTGTACAGCAACTATAAATTAGGGGCAGAAGAACACAACAGAATTCTTGTACTTCCTAGTTGATTTTGATCTCACAAGTCTTAACATTGCAACATACTCTCTATAGTGTAGTACCTTTGCTGTTATTACTTGGGATTCTGACCATGGGGAGGATTAGGGACAAGTGATTACTGTGCATGCTCTATAATGAATATAATTGAGAAGGATTCTTTACCAAAGAGTGAGCACATCATATGTTCGACCAATTGTTCTTTGTTAAAAACATTGAGACATTCCAGAATGCCAAGAATTCTGAGGTTGTTTTATCTTGATCTTCCTACAGTATCTTTATTCTTGGCTTGTGCCATTTTTAGATGTTGCTCTAGTCTGCTAATGTTAACGCTTGCCATATTAAGACAGTCCTTACTATCTGAGATGTTTTCCTCCCTATTGTCGAGTCTGGCCATATGTTTCTTTATTCTTCTTTTCATATGATCTAACAGAACTGTTAAGAATCCATTTCTATTTTCCCATCTATCATGACCAGACTTGTTTTCATCTCCTTTAGCATTATTTTCAGTTCTGATTCATTCACTTTCATTTTGTGCCAGAGGGGCATCCCCCTGTGCTTTATTTTGACCTCTCCTTTCAAACCGTAATCTCCCATGCTTGGGATCATTTGTGGCTATGATTAAAGGCAATTTCGAGGTAGAAGGTTCTTGGTTCATGACACAGTACTCTCTTTGCTAAGGTCCTGCATTATCACCAAGGAATTTATTTTGAGGGCTTTAATTAGTTGACCAGGAATTTTTACTTTACAATGTTCTTTTTGCTCAGGTTATAGGTTTGAAATAAACCCCTGATGTCCAGAGATGGAAAGCACCTTCTCATTCATCCCACTCAATTACGGAGCTCCTTTTTGGTTGGTTCTGTGTTCAAGGTGGAGCCACTGCATTCCAAGGCTTAAATATAGCTGCATTTCTCTGAATTTACAGCATCGAGAGACAGTGCTGCCCTTTAGGGGAGAATCCATCAAAATGCCCTGCACACCCTTGGTGTTCGTTAAATTCAGGCCTACCACCAGCTATGCAATTTCAGTTGACTTGCACAGCAGTCCCCACCCACTCTGCTGTGCAGCAGGAGAACTACCTTGTTGGGGTGATGTAGGGCAGTGGCAAGATGCCACCAAGCAGCCCAAAGGTGGTCAACCATTCACAGGGGATCCAGCTGACAGCCCTCCCAGCAGTAACATCCTTGGTTGCTATTCAAGAGCCACAGGCCAATCTCATACCCACAGCCCCTGGCTCAGGCAGTACATCTCAGAAACAGACCACAACTCAGCTCCAGCCAAGCTCAGGCAATCGGCTCAGTCCACTGTGAGCTCCTTTACTGGCTTGTGTGTTTTTTTGAGGCATAGTGCAATTTCTTTATTCTCAAGGGGTCTCTTTTAGCTGAATTGTGTGATGTAAGAGCTCCAATAAGTCCGGGTGTTGCAGGATTGTTTTCTACTGGGCTGCAGAGAACTTGGCTAAGCCACTTTCTAGGCTCACAGCTTTCTGTCTCCCACCCCTAATGTAGTATTTTTAAACAATAAACATTAGAAATACAAACATTTTACCTTTTTCTTTTTAATTAAATGTAATATTTACTTTTTAAATCGACAACTTAAATGAAATGAATACATTTTTATAGCTTCAAAATATCTTTTAGTAAATAAAATCAACACAGTATATATAGATATTATAACCTATGAGAAATATGTCCATGTTTTTTACGGGAAGCAATATATAAAGATTGACAGTATAATAAAATTAATTCATTACATTCAACAATGTTTATCAAATAAAGCAATTCAAATAATTTAACTTGGTTTTCACATATGAACCAATCATATATAACACAGAAAAACATTTTTGTTTATATGTATAAAAATCTTTATTTTCGTCATATAAAGTATTTATACATTTACTTTGTATAGTAACAGACAAATGCATTTTAATATTTAAAGGAAATATAATATTTTATATACATTATACATTCAAAAACATAACCATACCAACATTTACAGATTCTAAAATTAATGGTTTGCTTTTTTCAATTTGTCAATATGTATTTGGAATTATTATCAAATCCTTTGAAAATTAAAGTTTTATTATACAGTTTTATAGCTAAAAATATATATGTTATACATTTAGGGGTCGATTCTGAATCGGGGAAATGCCCTCCGAATAGCCGTACGGAGCTTTTTTCCCATTCGATTCGTATGGAGAACCGTACCCGTACGTACGACCTAGTACGATGTGTACCCATAGCAGTTCTCCGTACGAATCGTACCGAAGACCATACAACTCACTGATCCATACGTATCGCATTCGGAACGCGCAGTACGCGACGTCCCTACGGATCGAAGCTGTGTTTTCTGACCCAGCAAGTACGAATCGTATCGACAACACTTCGTACGACTCTTTTTCTACGGGAGCTTAAAACATCTGTAAAAGCATACTTCGCCTCAAAATACGTACGAAACGGACCCCCCAGGGTACGGTGCGTACACCCCATGATAGCAGGAGTACGGTGCATCGGGGTACGGTGCATACACCCCTGGATTTCAGGGGTACAGTGCGTATGTCCCTGTGCATACACCCCATGAATGTTGGGGTACGGTTCATACCCCCCAAGGCCGTAGGTGTACGGTGCGTACACCCCGTGCGTACACCCCTTTGCGTTTAGGGGTACGGTGCGTATGTGAATGTGTGGCTTTCCGTACGAAATTGCCGATACGCGACGTGTTCCGCACGAATTGCGTACTCATTCCCCGGTCCGGATCGTATTTGGCAGGTTGTACGGCATGCTTACGAATCGTACGGTTCACTGTAAGAGTCTAATTTGTACGGATGTAGCCTTGTATTTCGTACGGTTTGCACAGATTCAGACGTATTTCTATTCTACGGATCGTACTACGCGATTCGGACGGATTTGCACGAATCGTACGGAAACAGCTTTGAATACTAAACGTTGTACGGATTCGTTTCCCAAATCGGAATCGAGCCCTTAGTTGGTGTTTTGCACATTTTCTATTTTTATCAGGATGTCATTGTTTCTTGGTATTCTGTATTATCAGTGTTTTGTTATATAGAAGTTGTCACTTGAGCAGGCTGCATATTCCAGTTCTAAGCTTTCCTTTTAATGAAACAAACCTTCAATGTTTTGTATGTATGGATTATGTAGGTTTTGTAAAGTTCATTTATAATTGTAGTGTTTAATGGTAGTTGTTCTGGTTACTGAAATAATTAAGTAAATTAGTCCATTAAGTAAATTGTACATTATTGCAAGGGGCTATTTTTAGTGTAGGTTTTCTTTAGTATGGACTTATTGCTGTAATCAGCTTTTGGTTAGTCGGTTAATAAACTAGTTGACTCATTTTAGGTTTGAAGAGTAAGAATTACTACAATGCTTCAGTTTCTGTCATATTTAAACAATAATATCCTTTTGTTTGTTCATCATTCCAGATATTTCTGACATTTTTCTTCGATTTTTCGGTTTTCCAGTATTTTGTTTGTTAACATTTAGGTCTTGCAGGCTTTCAATATTTGTATAGCTTTTAAAAAAATTATATAGCTTTTTCACTGCTGGTTTTACTATTTATCATTTTTTTCATTTTTTAATGTTTTTGATCTACTTCTTTGGAACAATTATTTCGATTTATCCTATAGATTTAGTCAAAGTCATGAATGAAGAAGGTCAGAGCAACTGTAAATAGTTTTGAATTTTTTCTAACTTACTAATTATTATGCTGTTTACATTAGTTTTAATGTGTATCTATTTGATTTAATAAGTGTTTTACTACATGTAGAAATGAAAGTGAGGTGTTACATTGATGTGTTTGAAGTGTAGTTTTAACAATTAATAGATGTGAATGTTCGAAATGTTTAATTTGAGAGTAAAAGGTTATGTGTTATTTAAATTTTATTTTTATTAGTCACATGTTATATAATTGTTATTATAATTATGATTTTAATTGAAATGTTATTTATGTGCAGTTTATTGTTTCTAATTAATTTTTTTAAATGTATTTTTAATTCTGGTATGTTATGTGGGTGTAGATTTGTGTATTCTATCCATACTGTTTTAGTTTGCTTTCTAGGATACTAGGATATATAGTTTAAAATGGTGTTCATTTTAATAGTATTGTAGGTAAAAGAATGCAAAAACATATGTATTTAGTAGGTTAGTAATTTGGTTATGTTTTACATGTTTGATTGGTTTAATTAGATCAGAGTGCAGGCTACATTTTCTATGTACTATAGCCCTTGAAATTCACCAAAGAGTAGTACTTTTTGTGATAGCCTGGCTAGCATTTCTCTTTTTTGCCTAGAACCATTAGGATTAGTGTTTTGGTTAGGTTTTGTATGATTTTGAACTCCGAGTAGTTTTTTTTTTCAAACAATGGCTATGAATGGATCAAGGTTGAGTTGGAGTTCACCCAGGTTTCCTAGAAAGGACTTATGCCGGCCTTCTGCTGCTTTGTATTGTTTTTTGGTCTTCATTTTTTGTTCTCTTGTACTCATTTTATCAATCTACTTGGAACCTGGGTCTTCATTTGTGCCATGGGTAGTGTATGGCCCACCCATTTGCCCTAAAAAATAATCAAGCAGTAGTGAAATGGTATAGTCCTGGGATTTATGGTATACATAATCAGTCAGAAGGCTAAGGGTCCAACTACGATCTTGGTCGGAAATCCTCCAACCTAAGGTCGGAGGCTTTCCGACCGAGATCCTTGGTTTCAATTCGGACCGCCTAAAAACAGTATAGGCAGCCGGAACTGAAACCTGCCGGTCGGAGGCTGACCTGTAATCCCAATGGACAGCGTTTCCGCCGTTGGGATTACAATGCTCGGTTTCCAACTGTCTTTCTATGCCGGGCTATCCGACACAGAAAGCCTGACGGAAAACGAGTTTGAGGGCTCCAAGCAGGGCCCCCTTCTCTTTGCGGCCTCTGGTTGGGGGCCAAGGGCCCCACTGTTTTTCCCTGCACCATGTGGCAGGCACCCTGAGGTGCCTCCCACACAGTTCAGGGATGAACACAACCTCTTGTTTCCCCATGGGAGCTTGTGCTATGGCCGGATTATGGCTGTAGCAGAAGCTCCCATAGGGAAATGTGAGTATGCGACCTCAGCATGTGCGGTCACATCGTGATTAGGCGTTTGGGGACTGCCGACTGGAGGTCAGTAGGTCCCAATTTCGCGATGATATCGGTCAGAGGCAACTCTGACAGACATCATAATCGGGCCCCTTAGTGTTTGACTGCTTTGCTTGGAGGCAGAAATGTAAAGACTATGCGCTTTTACACTTCAAAGGCAAATTGCTATTTATAGCAAACTCCAATAGTAAGGTAGATTTTTTTTAATTTTCTCCAAATTTCCTCATTGAAGTAAAAATAGTACCCTTGAATTTGTGTCTCCGATTAAGTTTTGTTTATTATTCCTATCATCCCAAACTATAAATAAAAAAAATATATTTTCCCGGGAAAATACCTCTTTATCTTCTGGGGCACAACTGATGTAAGCTCATACTATGTTGGGGTTTGCTTAACAGGAAGTAGTGCATAAATTAGGAATTTGTTATTGTTCATATATTGCCCAGCGGTGGTTTCGTTATGGGGGCGCAGGGGCATTGCCCCCGCCTGTTTGTTTGGCATATTAAAAATGTTGAATAATACTGTGTTTGATTCCGCCTTTCTTTTGCTTGCCTTGGCAAATAAGGTACATGAGGATGGAGCCTCTGCTCCAAGCCTACCTGCTTAATTGGTAGGTGCCAGGCTTCCTTTGGGTAAAATGTGAATGTAGGTTTGGACGGGTGTCTTGCTCCGACCAGCCACACATGCACACTTGCACCCTCGCCAGGCTCTGCAATGCAGGAACCCAGGGGATTGTTACAAATGAGCGTTGGCAGTCCCTGATCCAGCCAATCCTTGTGCTGCTGGAGATGGGGGTGGGACCAGGCCTGTGGGAGGTGAGGTCATTGAGCATAACTTGCTGAGCTCACGCTACACGCACAACTGGAGAGTAGCCTGAGGTAAAAAATAAAGTAAACTCATTGGTGTTGAGAGCAGGAGCGGACAGGTCAGTGTTTTACAGTGTTTAAACTTTTAATTTAGTTAAATGTAGTTCTTTTTGAGTTTTAATTTCTCGGGTAAAACAGTAGTCTACAAGTACTGGAAAGCAGGAGTGCTGGCTACTTCATAACCTGAGAGATTGCGTTTCGAGGTCGCATGAATACCTTGAATCTCATGCTTCCCTCCTTGGTGTCTGTAAATCATCAATTCATGTCTTTGTAAACATTATTGTGTTTGTAGCTATTGATTCAACTTTAATTTTTTACCCACCTGTAATAGTGAAACCACAGTGCCTCATGAGAAAAACAAAGCCCACATTCCTAAAGACCTGGTGCCTAGCTTCATAATGGGGTATGACATAGATAAGTGTTTTGAGGCCTGCAAGGTAGACTTCGAAATGCACAAGGTCGCGAAGGAAGAATTAGTGGCCAGTCTGTGGAGGAACATATATCCTGGGTAAGGGTGACAGGATGAAATATATCCCCCCCATGAAGGCCGTCCTCATCTGAAAGTATGGACAGACAGAAATTGACCCGTCTGTCTTGGGTAGATTTTGTGGAGAGCACTGGATGGTTGGGTGAAGGATAGAGAAGTTTTCACTTAGGAGGGGCAGTACAATCTGTTTTTCAGAGAGCACATGTTCAGTCATTGTGTTCCAGAGCTATGCCAACGCCTGATAGACAGCAAGCTCACTAGCCCTAGGGAGCTTGCCAAGGAGGCAGACCACTGGCTCTCAGTAGCGGCTGGCATGTCCCAAGGGTGGTCAGGCAGGTGGCTCAAACAAATACATTAAATGAAATAAAACACACTTACCTACAACAAGTGCAATGTCCTCAATCACCTTCTCTCCTCGAGGTAGGCTCCCAAGCCAATCCTCGCCGTCTTTCATGCTTTTAACCGGCATGGGCAAAAACAAGGCGATGATGGACAGAGCGCTGAAACTTTTCAGATGCACACTCCCAGGCACAGATCTGGGTTGAATCCATCATCATTCTTTAGCTCACTTCGCCACTCAGTTCAGACCCAGCTATATGCAAATCAGCCTTGACCCTGTGCCTGTCCAGCCCGAACTGCCAAGCCAAGTCTTACCTGAACTGGAAACAAGCATCCTGGGACTGGTTTCTGGGTAACACCCTTCATCAGCCAGGCTAGCCGAATCCAGTGACAAAGTGAGCCAGGGACCCACGTCTGGGCATACCCTGCCAACTTAGGTTGAACAAAGCAAACACAAGGAGATGATGGACAGAGGGCTGAAACTTTGTCAGACACTCACTCCCAGTCACAGATCTGGGTTGAATCCATCATCATACTTTAGCTCACTTACCACCTCAGTTCGGACCCAGCTATACGCAAACCAGTCTTCACCCTGTGCCTCGTGGGAACAGTCCAAGCCGAACTGCCAAGCCAGGTATTCCCTGAGCTGGAAACAAGCATCCTGGGACTGGTTTCTGGGTAACACCCTTCATCAGCCAGGCTAGCTTGAATCCAGTGACAAACTGATCCAGGGACCCATGTCTGGGCATACCCTGCCAACTTAGGGCAAACAAAGTAAACCCAAGGAGATGATGGATGGAGCGCTGAAACTTTTCAGACACTCAACCCCAGTCACAGATCTCGGTTGAATCCATCATCATTCTTTAGCTCACTTTGCCACCTCAGTTCAGACCCAGCTATATGCAAATCAGTCTTAGCCCTGTGCCTCATGGGAACAATCCAGCCCGAACTGCCAAGCCATGTCTTCTCTGAACTCGAAACAAGCATCCTGGTACCGGTTTCTGGGTAACACACTTCATCAGCCAGGCTAGCTTGAATCCAGTGACAAAGTGAGCCAGGGACCCATGTCTGGGCATACCCTGCCAACTTAGGGCAAACAAAGCAAACACAAGTAGATGATGGATGGAGCACTGAATTATTCAGACATTCACCCCCAGTCACAGATCTGGGTTGATTACATCATCATTCTTTAGCTCGCTTCGCCACCTCGGTTCTGATTCAGCTATATGCAAATCAATCTTGACCCTGTGCCTCATGAGAACAGTCCAGCCCGAACTGCCAAGCCAGGTCTTCCCTGAACCTTAAACAAGCATCCTGGGACCAGTTTCTGGGTAACACCCTTCATCAGCCAGGCTAGCTTGAATCCAGTGACAATGTGAGCCAGGGACCCACATCTGGGCATACCCTGCCAACTTAGGGCGAACAAGGCAAACACACTTACCTGGAACGAGCGCAACATCCTCAATTGCCTTCTCTCCTCGAGACAGGCTCCCAAGCCAATCCTTGCCTTCTTTCATGCGATTAACCAGCATGAGAGCATCACCCTGATTGGAGGGAGCAGTCTGTCTTGCCACTCCACAGCGCACTGGAGGCCTGCACTTACTCTCAAAACAGCAGTCGTCAGAAAGCTGGGCTGAGAGGTTTAAAGTGCACAAGTCTGGCTGGCTGTCGCAAGACGGCCAGCCAAAGAGACACGCACACATCAATAAACAAGTCCAAGGCAGCTCACCCTCCTCCCTGCAGCTGCTATTCAGTAGGTCCCACCCCGTCCTGACACTCCGGGATGGGGTGGCATGACGTGGCGAAAAATAAAAGTGTCAAGAATTTACTTTATTACCATTTTATTTTTCATCTGTGTGGCATTTCAGAGGGGCAATGCTCCTATGCTATAACAAAGGAGCTGCCTCTGCTGGATCTGCACCAGAGTCCACAAGAAGGAATCGGGTTGGGGGGGCACTCAAAGGGTGTACAGGATCCTCACCAGAGGAAAGAGGGCATGGACAAAAGTGAAACAACTGAGGTATCAAGAGAGTTCTCAGGGGAAGGAATCCCAGCCCAATCCTGCCCAGAAGAAGTGAGGGTTCCATGGGGCGAAGCCCTCTGGTCACTTCCTCTATAAGTGCTTTGAGTGTTACAGGTACGGACACTCAAAGGGAGACCACAACTGCCTGAATGGTGGTAGCCGCATATTAGTAGGCAGACCCCAGGAATGGTTACTACAGTGCTCGGGAAGAGTTTGTCCCAGTTGGTATGGGGGTAGTGCAGAGGTCACCTTAGTATTACTGGGAGACTAAGACTCACATGGTTAGTAATGCTAAAAGTATAGGCAGTGGGTTTCCATCAATGGGCAGAGAGTGGAGGCTCTAAGTGACCCAGGAACCAGTGTGATTGCTGTCATCTGGTGTCCTCAGAACAAGTACTTCCCTATCTAGTTGATCAAGTGGTTACTTCTGACAACCACAAGAGCCACTACCTGTGGCTCTGGTTTCCTTTGAATGGGAGGTCCTCAGGTATCTTGAAGGTAGCTGTGAGCCCAGCCATGCCTGTGAATTGTTTGTTGGGTAATGGCATGGACAACCCATCTAGAAGGAGGTGGACCTCCGGTCAGACTTGGAGATGCTAAGGTTGCCTGAGTGGGTGTAAGTCAAATCAAAAAATCCCCTTTGGATGAACTTACATTGACATCCTTTACTCGTAAACACAACCACAAATCATAAATGTTTACCAGCACAGCATTCAACCTAACTCAGGAAATGGAGCAGAAAGTGAAATGAATGCTGTGCTGGTAAACATTTATGATTTGTGGTTGTGTTTATGAGTAAAGGATGTCAATGTAAGTTCATCCAAAGGGGATTTTTTGATTTGACTTACAGTCTTTTGGTACCCCACCCCTTTGGTTTGTGGGTCCCTCTCTTTAATTAGAGAGTGCTTGAGTGGGTGTGCCTGACCACAGAGTCCATAGCCTTCCTAGAGGAAAATTCCAAGGTCCTGGAGCCTGGAACAATGGGCCAGATACCAGCAAGAAGAGGAGGGGAAAGGAGTACTGGAAATGTGCCTATTGAGTCCCATGGTCTGGGAGGAAGCATAAGCTGAGGGGGATGTCTAGGACCTACACAGGAAGACATTGCTGCCTGAGAGCCCATCCAGAACTTGCAGGTTGGCAGGCTGAAGGAGGCCTATCCAGGGCAGAATTCTGCCAATGGCATGAGCAGTGCCCCACTCTCTATCGCATTCTGCCCTAGGCAGAAGCTCAGGAAAATGGAGACATATCTGGAATCACCTCATCTCCTGGGAAATTGATCTTCTGTATAGCAAGCCTAAGGTTCCTCCGCCTGGGGCAACCTGTGTGTTTTTGATCCCTCAGTGCTACAGGGCCTTCCTACTGGGACCGGTTCATTATTTACCCCTGGCAGGCGTCCGCGCTGCCATGTGGCTTATGTAGAGGCTGCCTATAGCTGAAGCCCCCAAGCCCCGCTTCCTCTCCTGTGGTTCCTCCACTCAAACAGAAGAGCTGTGGTGGACCAAGGACTGCAGGGAATGGTGCCTAGTGGGCAGAGTGCCGGTAAGTATTCCCGCTAAGAATAATGGTCCCCAGTAGTCATTGGAAGTTGCATCCAAATAAAACGTCTGAAAAAACCATGAAACCACTCTACATTTAAAAGTAAAAGTTTGTGCACGTTTTCCTGCTCAGTCACTGTGCGTCCGTGCCGCCATGCGGCTTATGTAGAGGCTGCCTGGAGCTGAGGCACCTAAGCCCTGCCTCCTCTCATGTTGTCCCTCCACTCAAACGGAAGAGCCGCGGTGGACCAGGTACTGCAGGGAACGGTGCCTAAAGGGCGGAGTGCTGGTAAGTTTTCCCTCTATGATAAATGGTTCCCCAGTAGTCAGTGCAAGTTGCATCCAAATAAAACGTCTGTAAAAACCATAAAACCACCCTACATTTAAAAGTAAAAGTTAGCACACCTTTTCCTGCTCATTCCCCACTATAAAATACCAAAGGCAGGAGAACAAGCTCTCCTTAATATTGTTCAGGGCCTTATACGAAAGGGAGTTATCGAAGAGACCACCAGCAATATATGTGACAGCCCTATTCTTTCGGTCCTAAAGAGTGCAAGTCCAGATTACTCCACCAGTGATGATGATGTATATCGTTGTGTGATTGATTTGCATGAGGTTAATAAAATAAAAGTCCCGCAATTCCCAGTGGTTCCTGATATCACCACACGCTTAACCATGATTCCCTCTACTTCTGAGTTTTTCTCTGTAATTGATCTGAAAAATGTGTTCTTTAGCATCCCCATACACCCCATAAATAGGTATTTGTTTGCATTTTCACTGGCTGGCAAAAGCTTCCGTTTCTGTAGAGCTCCTCAAGGGTATACTAAAAGTCCTAGCATTTATAGCCAAGCATTGAAAGGTCAGTTGGATTCACTCCCACTTTCTCCAGGCGATGCATTGGTACTGTATGTCGATGATTTGTTAATTGCGTCCGGTACTGAACAAGGTTGCAGAGATAGTACGGTAAAATTATTGTTGAATCTGGCACGTCATGGTCACAAAGTGTCTCTTTCAAAGTTTCAGTATTGTCGATAGGAGGTCACCTATTTAGATCACCTTCTGTCGAAGGAGGGTAGAAGGTTGACGCCAGAACACATCAGTACCATTAATAAAATGCCCTGTACGCAGACTCAAAAGGACGTGTTGCTTTTATAGGCATCCCTTCCTACTGCCGCCAATGGATTGCAAACTATTCCTTACTAATCAAGCCCCTTTTTGCATTAACAACAGAAGAGCTCCATAAGTCTTTGCCTGGGATGCCTGATTGTCAGCAATCCTTTGAAGAACTAAAAACTGCACTTTGCTATGCACCAGTACTAGGCATGCCCCATTATAATAAGCCTACATGTCCACAGGATGCTGGCTATGCTTTATCTGTTCTAACACAAAAATGTGGTTTATTTTTCTGCTTTGCTTGACCCTGTCGCAAGGGCCCTCTACAGTTGTCTGCGAACAGTTGCAGCCGTGGCCTCTTCAATCAGACAATCGGCCGGACTTGTACTCGATACTGACCTCACAGTCATGGTACCCCATGCTGTGGACACACTTTTGAATAAGACAAGGACACAGCACCTCACCAGTGCATGTCTTATTAGCTATGAATTGACATTGTTTGCCAAACATATTACAATTAAATGATGTGCCACTCTGAACCCAGCCACGTTACTACCCCTCCCTTCTGAGAGTAATGCAGTTGACAAACATGATTCAATTTTCTGATCAGAGGAAAAGACGAAAGGACGGGTAGACTTAACTGATGTTCTCTTATCGGATCCCCAAGGAGAACTATATATGTTGATGCCTCTTGTTTTAAATTACCAGATGGCACCACCCCTACAGCTTATGCAATCACTACATTGCGTACAGTGGTAGAGACATCAAGGGTCCTTTACCAATCCGCGCAGGCATCAGGGCTTATTGCCCTTATATGAGCTTGTAAATTAAGTGAATGGTTAGTTGTTAATATTTACACAGACAGTCAGTACACATTTGGGGTTGCTCATAATTTTAGGCAGTTCTGGGCAGAGAGAGGATTCCTTACATTGCATGGTACTAAGATACAGTGTGGACAGTTGATAGTATGATTATTGTCTGCACTAACACTTCCTAAAAAAGTAGCAGTCATGAATTGTAGGGCCCATAAGAAAGTAACAGATGATGTGGGTATTTATTTATTTATTTTTAAAATTTATAAAGGGCGGCGTTTGCCCATGGGCGTCTTGGTAGGGGGAATGCGTTTGCTGATCAGACAGCCAAAGAGGCAGCTCAGAGTAAGATGAAGAGAATGTTTGTTGCAGGTCCAGCTAGATGGGTTCCCGAGCAAACTATGTTAGAAAACACGATTGAGAATGTAAAAGAGATACAAAGCGAGGCCACAATGGAAGAATTAACTGTGTGGCAAGAGAGTTTAGCACACTTAGATGAAGAAGGATGTTGGATTGATTTGTCCGGAAAGCAGAAATAGATGTTACCTGATGCATATGTACTCCCTGTAGTTACTACGGCTCATTGTCCAGCTCATATCAGTGCAAAGGATATCTGTAAATTATTGGCCCCAGTTTGGTGTAATGAAAATATTTCAAAAACAGCTGCACACTTGTTAAAAAATTGTATGGATTGTTTGATGCATAATCCAGGAAAGGGCACCCCCCCCACACCATGCGGTAACTTTGCACCACCTACATTTACCTTCGAGGTCCTCCAGATGGAATTCATTGAGCTTGAACGTTGTAACAGTCTCAAGTATGCCCCAGTGGTTATATGCACGTTCAGGAAATGGGTTGAGGCTTACCCCACTAAAGACAATAAGGCCACCACAACTGCGAAGGAGCTCATTAAAGAGTACATCTCCCGATTCGGAATGCCTAGAGTTATCTGGAGTGATAACAGATCTCATGTTAATGGGAAATTGATAAGGCTAATATGTGAAGGCTTGCATATTAAGCAGATGTTCCATGCCACCAATAACCTGCAGTCAGCAGTCCTGGTTGAAAAGGACAAGGGAACATTAAAACAGAAATTGGCAAAAATTCAAGCACGACAGGGTTGAGATGGCCAGTTGCTCTTCTGTTGCCTCTGTTGTCAACTAGTACTACAGCACATTCTAGAACTGGCTTATCACCCTACAAAGTAGTTTTCGGCCACCCAGCAAATGCCTGGGGTGCCCCGAGGCCCAAAAAATTATTTGGAAATTGAATATCCTGTATTGCTTGATTATCTTGAACAATCGACAGAAAGTTTGCGCTCTATTGACCAACTGGTGCGAGACTCCTTACCTCCTAAACCAGAGGGTCCCACAGTATCCAGCCCGGGATTTTGTCTTAATAAAGAATTTTCAGAGGAAGAAATGTCTGGAGCCCAGATGGAAAGGTCCTGAGCAAGTCCTGCTGGCTACACAGACAGGAGTACATGTTAATGGTCGAAAGAATTGGGTCCACATGACCCACTGCAAAAGAATACCTTTGCCGTTGACTTACGATCAGAGGGTCAAGGAGGGCATAAAAGATGCAAATTCATGCCATTTAGCAAAGCAAAGCTGGTTTGGACGCAAAGTGACAAAGAGAATGATGATGATGTTTTGAATAAGGCTGTCCCTCCAGAAAAAAGAGGTATCCCAGAGCCTCTGTTCGGTGATCACAATGTGCCTGGAACTGCCAGGTACGGCCTAAGTCCTCGGCTCAGGGCCACCAAGTCCAAGGAAAAGAAAGATTAGGGATGGACTGCAAAAGGTAGGAAAGTACTTAGTAGCAGTACCAACGAGGGAGTGGAATACATGCAAGAGTTGTATCTGTTTTGCTTTTACTGTTTGAACATTAGTCAGGAAAGTATACTTTGCAAAGTATACCACCTTTATCGACATGGAATAGATTAGGAAAGAGATTAGGATGGAGCAAGCTCCACCGCCGGTGCTCAAGAGCGCCAACTGATGATGGACGATAGGAGCCTGTACCAGTGAGGCTCTGACGGACACTGGGAACCCTTGCATTTCTTATTATTTTGCGCTTCTTCTTTTGTTTCATTATGTATCCTTTTGGTATACAAATTGATGAGGAAGATCTGCCAATTACCCCTAGACAACGCAGTACAATTTGGTCTATTCAAAGTAAGATTGCATGTGTCATTGCTCTGATAATGATGATAGTAATAGTATGAGGCATAATATGGTTCCTGGAAGATACACACAGTGCACCCACACTTGACATGAGCAGACACATTCCTCTGAGACGCGATAGGAGGGCTACAATGAATCACGTGTTTGTGGAAACACGTAAGGAATTCTTTGGGAATGGGACTGCCTGCTATCCTATCAGCTCTGTCACTAGCCTCTGGACTGCAAACCCATTGTCACTTGTTAACTACACATACACTCGTCCGCCAGAGTTTGTGGAAGTAAAGGGTACGTTCAGACTTGGTTACCCGTATCCATGTCTGTATTACCGGAAGCCACAGGGTAAGGGTTACCCCAGCTGTGATGACAGCACGTATTTTGATAATTTTTATATGGCAGAGCAGAATATAACACTCGTGGGTTTGTGTTATAAAGAATTAACAGTACCCAGAAAGGCTGGTCATTATTCTGCTTGTTGCCCAATAGTGAACTTTACAGACACTTCTTTGTACATCAATTGTTCAGGAACAATGCGGTACAAAAGAACATGTTCCCTGGAGAATAAATCAGAACCAAGAACATCTGGAATGAATTCCAGATATGCTGCAGTGAGTTATGAGGGGCCGATGTAGGCACACCCAGGGTTTTATTTTCTGTACAATGGGACTTATTCAAATGTCTACAATGGTACTGAAGATGTGGCTCTTGGAATTATACTGCCTTTAGCTGTTTCATGTAAAGACATCCAACCAAAACAGAGATGTGTAAAGAGGACACTAACAAAATAATGTTATGAAGGAGAAACATATATTGAAGTGAATAGCTATAACAATGGTATCACCTTTGGATACATCCTGGCCTCCATATTTACCTTGGGTAAGATGGCTATGGCCAGGGAAGAGAGAGCTGGAGAAAATTTCTGATGTAAATTGCAAATTTTGTCCAACACCACAGTGGCGGCTTTGAGAGATATTATTACCCAGTTAGGGAGTATGCGGGTGTATTCAGAACAGACTAGATATGCAGTAGATTTCATATTGGCCAAGTCTGGTGGTTTATGCACATTAATTGGCGACCAGTGTATAATGGGTAGAGAATTTGGAACGGAACATAACACAACATATAATGAATATCATTGATAATCTCAAGGCCATGGAGAGTGGAAATTGGGGTTGGTCTTTCCTCGGTAGTTGGGGTTGGATTCTGAAGGAAATTGTTTATCTCATCACAGTCTTGATATTCTGTTGTTTTCTCATACAATGTCTCCCACTTTGTTGTTCCTACTGTGTCACTGTTTTAACACCCAAGAATATAGCTGCCTCTATTACATATGCCGCTATGATGTTACAGAATGATATTGATGATCTTATGAATATAGACAAGGGAATTTTTAATGGCATCTCTCCATGCTGTTTCCAAAGCAGACAGCAACAGTAATAAGAACTCTGTTTTGATCATGTGCCAAATTATGATGCTGTGTCAAATAATGTTAATGGCCCAGTTACCCCTGACTATGTGCCAGTTACCCCTACTTTCTCAGCAGAAAATGTCTTTAGCTCATGCTAAAAGGAGGGTTTGTTAGATTATACTCTTCAATGTTCTTTTTTATGCCATGTATAAGTTAGCATTCGCTACGCCATTTTCTCTTTTAGGTGCCATTTTGTATATTGCTTGAAACTAATACTGTCTGTTTCCGAGAAATGCCCTTTCCTAAGTTTTGTTTCTGTAATGAATAACTGTTTGTGCCAGTTCGTAGCTTTCTCCTTGTTAGAGAGTCTTTCCCACCTGTCAGGTAGGGTGATCGCAGCCCAGGGTAGAACAGCCTTGAAAATCTTTTTTTCTGTGCAAGATACGAGAGTGGGAGCCTTTTTCTGTCTCTACGTTGTTCACCCACATCTGTTGGGAAAATTCCACTGTGGGCGTGTATTAGTTAATCATGCAATGCATATAATGTATCTTTATGCTTACTGTTCCTCAGTTCCCTCTGTAGCACTCTCTCATGACTGGGCAGATGGAGCCCCGCTCTAATCGCATATAATAAATAATTATTGGTGTATATTCTCCACTGTCTCTCCGACTCTTCATTTAGTATGGAAGGCTGAGAGATGGTCCAAGGTGACCCGGGTGGCCCTGAGAGGGTCACTTCCTCCATGTGCCATGCCTGCTGTTTGCTTACCGGGAGGTTCCTTCAGAAAGGAGGTCGGTTCAGCCTCTTCGAGCTTCTGCATGGCCACCTAATGTCAGAGGGTTTTTCAGCCTTGTGAAGGAGGGGTAGTAACAAGCTACTTCGAAATCCCCTCAGGATATAGTCAGCTACATGTTAGCCCTGCAATCCCAGATGAAGCAGTTCAAGAAGACTGCCACTGTGTACTTAGGGGCCAGACAAGAAGTAATGAAACTCTGGTATGACAAGAAGGCCACTCTGGCCAAGTTTCACTCTGGTCAGAAGCTGTGGATGATGGAGCCCCAGGCTTTGCAGGAATGGTTGCCTGGCTCATATGAGGTAAACGAATGCAAGGAAAGGTCACATACTTAGTGGACCTCCAGACTGCCAGAAATCATTTAAGGGTCCTGCATTTATCCGCCTCAAGCCACACTTTCAGAGGTCTGAGGTCACTACGCTCTCGGCGACAAATGGAGGTGAGGAGGAGAAGAGTGATCCTCTCCCAGATCTCTTCTCAAAAGAGCACATTGGATCAGTAAAGAGAAGTGAACCTCTCCCCCTCTCTTACCACTCAATGGGAGAGAGTTGCCTCCAGCTGTTGGAGCAGTTTTTGTCCTTGTTCAAACCCATTGGTGTACCCAAGACATTGACACAAGAGACAGAATGCCTGAGAAGAATAAGACCTCCATGCTATCTGTCATTGTGAGGGCCAGCATCAAGGGGACGTATCCAAGATGCTGTAGCTAGGGGTGATTGAGCACTACAAAAGTCAGTGGTACTTGTACCCAAGGCTGCCCCAACAGGCACCACCACAGAACTTTGGTCCTATGTGGATTATAGAGAGCTCAGTTGAGTCACCAAGACTGAAGCACACCCCATCCTCTGGGCTGATAAGCTCATTGATCAGTTATGAGCTGCCATGTTCCTGGGTACATTTGATTTGACATGAGGGTAGTGGCAGATGGCCATAACTGAGTTTGCCAAGGGGGGGTCTGCATTCTCCACCCTAAAAGGCGAGTTCCAGTTCAGGGTGATGCCCTTTGGGTTAAATAATGCCCCTTCCACCTTTCAGAAGTTTGCCAACCGGGACCTGACTGGGTTGGAGGACTTCAGTGCTGCCTACCTGGATGACATTGCAGTCTTCAGTTGTAGCTTGGAGGCCCACCTGAACCACCTCTGGACAGTGATTCAGGCCTTGTAAAAAGCAGTCCTGACTATCAAGGCCAGTAAGAGCCAGATAGGGCTGGGTTATGTGGTCTACCAAGGTCACCAAGTTGGCAAGGGCAAGGTGAAGCCACTCCAACCCAAATTGCAGACCATTCTGGCTTGGGACCCTCTACCCCCAGGACCCAGCCAGAGATAAGGGCTTTTCTGTGCCTCACCGGCTACTACAAGAGATGTGCCAAGGGCTGTGGCACCATTGTTGCCCCCTTGATTGAGCTGACTTCTAAAAAGCAGCCTAAGAATTTGATCTAGAAAAAGGTGTTCCAGAAAGTATTTGACACCTTGAAGGGGGGCTCAGCACTAGTGTTCAAGGCGCCTGGCTTCTCTAATTAATTCATAGTCCAAATTTCTTAGAGCATGGCATAGGGGCCGTGCTCTCACAGCTCAATGAAGAGGGCCTAGGCCAACCTGTAACCTTCATCAGCAGGCGGCTACTACCCAAGGAACAGAGGTGGAGTGCCATAGAAAGTGAAACTTTTGCAGCGGTCTAGGTATTGAATCATTTGAGGCCATCCTTGTTAGAGACTTACTTCTGTGTTCAGACAGACCACAGACCTCTCTGGTGGCTCATGCAAACAAGGGGTGAGAATGAATCCTAACCTTTTGAGGTGGTCTATCTTTCGGGTATGGACTTTACAGTAGAACACCGCCCTGGGACTGACCACTACAATGCTGATGGTCCTTCCAGGTTCCTTTACCTTAGTGATGAGAACTCTCAAGGGGTGGGTAGTTCTCCCTCCTTTCAGCTGGGGGGGGACACATGCTGTGCCTGAAAAAAAGAATATAACGTACAAAGATTAAAGTCTCAAGTCTATTATATCCCACAAAACCTAAAAGTCTCATTCTCTGTCACCTGCCCAACATGTGACACAACCCCATGGGAATATCCTGACACTAGGATTGAAGAATATCTATTGTATGCTCAAACCATTATTAAGTCTTCAACCTCTTTCGAAATGAAAAGAGGTCAGGGATAAGACGGAGATCAAGAGGCAAAGATTTCCAATGGATTGGAAATGTTAACATATTTATGAAATGCCAGCCTTGGAACCTTAGGGAGAACATTACAAAAAACAAATTGATGGACAGAATGTAGATCAATGTCCTACATTCACCCCAGTACAATGATCTGGGCCTAAATCCATCGTTTTTTGCACTCCACACCACCCTGGGTTAGATAATGGCTTTATGCAAATCAGCTCTGACCCTGTGCCCCATGGGAACAGTCCAGTCCGAACTACACAGCCATATCTTTCCCAGACCGGAATCAAGCATCCGAGACCGGACCGGCCTCCACACCACTGGAGTCAAGCTAGCCGGGCTGATGAGAGGTGTTACCTCGAAACCGGTCCGGTCCTCGGATGCTTGATTCCGGTCTGGGAAAGATATGGCTGTTGTAGTTCGGACTGGACTGTTCCCATGGGGCACAGGGTCAGAGCTGATTTGCATAAAGCCATTATCTGACCCAGGGTGGTGTGGAGTGCAAAAAACGATGGATTTAGGCCCAGATCCTTGTACTAGGGTGAATGTAAGACATTGATCTACATTCTGTCCATCAAATTGTTTTTTGTAATTTTCAGCCTTGGAACCTTATTCATGCATAAAAAGGAATGCATTTAACAAGTCCGCAAAACACGATTTGGGGGAAGAACAAGGGGAACATTTGTAGGGCATATAACAATAGTAGAAGGGTAATAATTTTAAAAAGCACCACCTTATCAGGTCTTGATGACTATGATGTAGTAAAACCTTAAGATTGAGGCTACAAGTAAGTACGGGCACCAGTGCTATGAATACCCTGAGGTACTGGAAGCTAAGTCGACGAATAGAGTGGGGCTTCTGCCAATCAATTACTTCTCAGCCACCTTTTAAAGGGACCAGGATTTATTTAGATCAATTGAGTGTGAGCCTCACCATAGAAATGTAGCATCTGGAAAAGACGGGGCCCAGTAAAGTATGGTTGGCAGAGGAACAACAGTACGTCATCTGTGTAAAACACAATGTGGACCTCTATTGGAAACACCATATCAAGATGGCGGATTCACTTTGATCGGGTTCCCCTTCATCCCCTCCTATCTGTCTTTTATCCTACTGTAACCCTTCTATTGTCACCAGACGACCAGCCTCCCTGCTCTGACCGCCTGCTATAGTGGCAGAGGTCCACCGCTCTTGGCAGTGACAAGGAAGCTGGATATCTGTTGCCATCTGCTGAGGCCTACTGTTTTGGTCCATGGCCTGCGGGGCATGGACATGGTGAGGACGATCCCGGAGGTGCTGCCAGAGACAGATCACACCCCAGGGCCCTGCCAACTGAAGCCTGCATGCCCTGCATTTGGAGAGAGCTACCGGTGACTGTGCGAAGCGAGGTGAACCAAGTCCCCGGTAAGGCCCAATAGCTGTGTGCAGCGCAAACCTAAGCTGACTTGCGCCCTGCAAGGACTGACTGCGGCCATGATGTGGTAAATAAAATTACCCGGACATAATTTCTATACATTAATAAAGAAAAAGGATAGCTCATAAAAATGAGAGGCAGAGTCCGTGGTATCTGAGTCAAAAAAGGGCTTTAATTCAAATGACTCGAGTCATTGAGAATCGGGTTCCATCACCACTAAGGTTCAGGAAGGGATATCCAACGTTTTATTAACAGCACACATTATATATAGTAAAACCATACAATTGCAATGAATAGAGTAGGCGGAACACTCCAGGCGGAGCAAGTGAAAAGAGAGAGATAAGAACACATGGGCGTAAAAGAAGGCGTGTAAGGAGGTGTGTACATAGGCGTTCACTTGATGAGTCATAGGTGTGTCATAGGTGGGTGGATGCATAGAGGAGGTCTGCAGGGTCAGCAGAAACCTTTACCCTACATGTGCGCGCAACTGGTCATGACGTAACATTGACGTGTAACTGGGGAGAGCTGGGGGTTGACTTTAGCACTAGTAGAGGAGTCTGGAGTCTGGGATGTCAGAACGACCTGTACCTTTGGCATATCTGATATCTTGTGTTTGGAGGATGTGTCGTCTGAAATAAAGGTCTCTCGAGTAAAAGGCTGTTCATCACTAAATGCTAGTGTGTGCATATATTTCTTCGTGCATTGCGTGGGGCCATGGGCCTTCTATGGCAACGGGTTCAGTAAATCACTTGCATGGAGACGGGAAGGCTAGGCCCTATGCTCTGCAGGCGGGATATGTTTACCTCTTTCATTAGACTGGAATGTGTTTCTGCGGAGCTGAGCAGATAACTGTAGGCAAAATACCGTCTTGGCAGGCAGGCCAGGCTGGGCACCTCTCGGCTGAGCAGGAAGTGAGGGAGAGGTCAGGGATGCATACCTAAACTGCAGCTTTCAGAGACAGAAAAGGCTCGGAGCCATAATTCAGGGCCTGGCTCGACTGGGCCACAAAAACGTGTGCTTCTCGATATTTAAACGTGTACCATGTAAATGCATTGGCAACATAGGCCTCAGTGCAGAATTAACGTTTCATTCATGGAAGGCCTAATAACTGACATGTTAACATTAGACGGAAATGCAGGGGCATTATTGTGGCAGGCACGGAAAAGGAATGACACGATAACATGGACATACATGGAGCATAGGTACGTGTATAGGGTGCGAGGGGGGGACACACTGGCCACATAACATTTCTGTTTCCTCATTCCCTCCTTGTCCCCTACTGCGCCCTTTAGGATACATCTATTTTCATGAGACCATCTATTTGTTCATACAGCATCATTTGCTCGTCTTTTTTCATTCGTGCACGAGAACGTGGGCGGGGAATACAAGCAGTGGCACACAAGCCGCAAATCGCTGGGCCACATTGCAGACAGAGACAGCAACTGAATACTATGAGCAGTATTATTCCTAGGAATGACAATACTTTCCATCCCCAGGCTGATATCACACTCCAGAGCCAACCGGACCAAGTCCAGGTGCCTGGGTTCTGGTGCATCTCGTGAGCTATCTTATGGAGCCTTGTTATTGCTGCATACACTGATGGTGCGTTATTAGGAATAAACACACAACAACTCGAGCCGATCACTCTACAAGCTCCGCCCCTATCGGCCAGGATGACGTCAAGAACAAGGCGGTTCTGAAGAACAACAAGTCTCATAGCAGACTGCTCCTCGGTCAAGTTACCTAAAGCAGAAGTAGTCTCATTCACTACTGCTTCCAATGTTCTCGTTAATCTACGTATTAATTTACTGTTTTGGATAGGACCTATGAAGAAAAAGAATCCTTTATTGAAATCTGTATATTGCTCCCACGTTGTCTCAGTCTGATCGACAATTGGGGACTCGATCTCCCTCTTGTGTCTTACATGTATAAGTTGGGAATCTCGATGATAATGGGATGGAGCTAGAAAAACAGGTGGCAGTAGGAACGCAATATAACACGTTCCACCCCAGTCGAAGGGCAGACGTACATAGGCGGTCTGACCACAAATAAAATAGGAATGGCTGGAAGCTTTGAAAGTAGACTTTCCTTTATCACTGAATTCGACCACAGTATTACAATCACTGTGTCCTAGGTATACTGAACCATTTTTCCTAACGCATAATTCACCTTTCACTGGTAAGACTGTTACAAACTGTGAACCTGTATTGGTCTCGGACTGGACATTCAGAATCATGAGGTTAAGGGAAACATTCCCTAATTCGTACACTTAATTTTCTAGATCTGTTCCTTTCCTTTGGGGAAAACCATCTTTATCGGGAAAACATGCTTTATTCATAACTATATTCAGGTTCCCCCAAATCCATTCACTCTGGGAATTCGTGGACTGTCTGTCTTGTGTTGATGACATTAAAGCAAACCAGGCTCCGCACGAACCATTGTACGAAAACGGATAAGGAAAGAGGGGCAGAACTCCCTTCATTTTCTGATAAGGTGGGAGTCGGCCGCATACCCAGCAATTCGTTACATTGCTGGTCTGGTGAGAATGGTGTAACATACGGATAAAAGTGTTGTTGCGCAGTGCTAGTCGATAGGATAGTTCATGGGGTGGCAGGTCACTGAAAGTGTGCTCTACAGTGTCGTTGAAGGAAGAATGTACATGTGAACCAAGAGGAGGAAAGAAAGCATGTAGCGTCAAGCTTATACATATAATCGATATACTAAGAAAAAACATAATGATCAGAGTTACTATGCATCTACTGCGTAAGTTTTTGCAGTATTTTTCTCTCGTTTTCTTCTGCCTATCTCTCTGACTATTTGGGTCTACGATCTTATACATGTCAGGAACCTGTCTAACCGCTTCACCCGAGGGGGACTTAAACAATTAAACGCTGTCTGACTTACTAGACCGTAGTTTCTGTTTATATTCCTGTTGCAGAGTCTTTTCTAGCAAAGGGAGTTTAATGTCAATGTTCTCAGGGCAGTTCTCAGAGTCCTTTACTGAACCAAGTCCATGGAAACGCTTCACATGATGGGCGTGGAGCCATCCTTTTCGTCCCTCGACCTTGACGGCAGTTCTCGTCGTCAACAAGACCAATTTGGGCGCGCGCCAGCGGGGCTCCAGAGGGCTTGAACGGTCGAAATTACGGACACACACCAGGTCTCCTGGAACAATTGCGTGTGTCTTCACCTGGGTGTTGTCCGGGAAGGCAGCTGCAACCTGTGAACGACAAGAGAGTAGTGCAGACATCAAGGAAGCCAGGTAATCTGTCAGCATAGTACTGTCAACATCGGTTATTTTACGTGGCATAGGCGTACCCCACATATTCGGCGGTCTACCAAAAACCACCTCATACGGGGATAGTCCGGTTCTGGAATGAGCTACCATACGCATGTAAAAGAGGGCAACCGGCAAGGCTACCATCCAATCCACACCTTTTTCTGCACAGACCTTCGCTAACCTTGTTTTGAGAGTCTGATTGTGTCTCTCTACGAGACCAGCTGCCTCTGGGTGTCGTACGCAATGGAATTTCCACTGGTACCCTAACAGGAGAGATACTTGTTTCATCAATTCGGAAGAGAATGGCTGTCCATTATCTGAATACACGACACGGGGCAGGCCGTATCGCGGGAAGAATTCACGGACCAACTGCTTGGCAGTGGTCACAGCAGTGTAATCTGGGACTGGGTATGCTTCTGTCCATCTAGATAGTGCACATACGACTACGAGGACATACTTGAATCCTCGACATCTGTCCATCTGAATATAATCCATCTGGAGGACTTCAAAAGGGTGGTCAGGAGGATGAAATCCACCTTGTTCCACGGGAATGCCTTTGCCTGGATTGAACTGACAACAGATCATCCAGGTACGCACTTTCTGTTTCGCTGCTGCACGTAAATGCTTATTGAACCAGATGTTTTGTATACTGTCTAACATGGCTTTTTCTCCTAAGTGTGCTGGACTATGTGCGGTATTTATGATAACTTGAACCATGGAGTCAGGGAGGAACCACGTGGCCTTGCCTTTTGTCATCCATCCCTGATCTGTCTGGACCCCTCCTTGTTCAGTCCATTTCTTGATTTCGTCTGGAGTGGCATGTGTCTGTATGTCGAGTACATCTTGTGAGGGATCCCTGACTGTCATGCAATTTGTCAGTGATGGTACTTCAGTCTTCGTCGTGTCAGTTGGAATATCTGTTTGAGTCTGTGCTGTAAGTTTAGCTGTTCGATCTGCCAGGTCGTTACCCTGGGAAATAGTGTCAGTGACTTTAGTATGTGCTTTGCACTTCATGACGGCTATGGCTGTAGGCAAGTGTATTGCATCTAACAGAGCTTGAATGAGGGGACCATGCTGTATCTTGGCCCCATGAGAGGTCAGAAAACCTCTCTCTTGCCAGAGGACACCGAAATCGTGAACAACTCCGAATGCGTACTGTGAATCTGTGTATATGTTTACTTTCAAGTTCTTGGCTCGTATGCAGGCTTGGGTCAGAGCGACGAGCTCTGCTGCTTGAGCAGACAGGGTGTCAATTCGTTGTGTTTCTATGACTTCAGTATCGGTGGTCACTGCATATGCGGCCACTAACTCTCCTGTGCTTGTTCTCATACATGAACCATCCACATAAAGTGTCAGGTCTGGGTCGGGTAATGCAATGTCTGTCAGGTCTTGTCTTGGCTTCGTCACTGTGTTAATTACATCCACACAGTCATGTGGTGCAGGGTCTGTTGTGCTCGAGGGTAAAAGTGTAGCAGGGTTTAGAATGTTGCAACGTCGGATCTCTATGTGTGGTTGGAACAATGTCAGTTCATATCCTGTCAGTCTTGCTATGGTCAGGTGCTGTGTCTGTGTCCTGTTCAAGAGAACTTCCACTGAGTGTGGAACCTGTACTGTCAGAGGATGTCCTAACACTATGGAATCACTTTGTCTGATTGCTAGAGCCGTTGCTGCAACTGATTTGAGGCACGCAGGCAGAGCCTGGGCCACTGGATCCAATGTACTAGAAAAGTAAGCACAAGGCTTGTGTTTTCCTGCCTGATCTTGTGTGAGACTAGCAAAAAAATGGTCAGGGGTTCTGCCCACTTAACCCTCCCATACCTGAGCAGGAGACATCCTAGGATGAAAAAGTAGCAGCAAAGGGTACCGAAGGGATTGATCAAAATTTAATTCTCGAACAAGAAGCAATTAATTCTCTTGTGAAACAGAAATTAAACATGAAATAATTACATATATAAATTCATCAACATATATGAGCTGGCATCAAGGGAAGCACAATAACCGACAATCTATCTACAAAATATCACATATACATATATATACAAATATACAGCACATTTACAATATCAAATACCTATGTACCCCAAACACAAGATATATATAAACAAAATATATATATATATATATCCTAATTCGGATCAGTGCCTCAACTCAATTTATAATGAGAGCACAAAACAATGGTAGTCCCAAAAGAAAAGCACCTGGGGGTTACTAAATCAACCCAGACTATATTTGTGTTGGTGCCAAAACATAAATCTAACAAATTATTTGATGGTAACAAGGGACTCCAATTGAAATAAAAAATGTCGACGCAGTCGCGGTCGCGTTTCAGCCAGATGATGTAGGCTTCATCAGGACAATGGGTACTCTGGTAACAACAATTATATACGTATATTATACCATCTTCCTTAAATACAAATACATAAACTCAAATCATATCACAGCTGCATCAATAACATTATCTCCCCCATGCGTGGAAATGCAAGGTCTATTTATATATCCGCTAATGAAGTGAAAGAAAAAAGGCCAAGGAAAGACAAGAAACAAAACACAATATATAAACCACCCGTGTGCAAAGAAACATCAAGCATACTGAGGGAAAGAGAAATGCATAAACTCACGTGTATATAGAAGAAACCTTAAACCGCATCTCTCTGAGAAGAAGCAAACGTCTCAAGAAACACCAGGTGCACCAGACATAGTTACTCAATATCTTCCCATAGTGGAATCCAACGCTCCGTTACTAAACCCCTGTCGCCCGACCGGTCAAATATATATATAATATATCTATATACCTATTCATCAGGTCCTCGTGATGTCTAGGGCAGATGCCGGCAGCCAGCAGACATACCCGCCCACACAAAGGTGGGGGTAGGGTAGGGGCAGGAATCACTCTCAAACCCCAATATAAGGAATTCACCCTAGAGGGGACAAATGACAAAAAGCTATAGATACATCACTCCATGAGGAACTGGGCAGAGAAATCCCATCATAGTATCAAAAAATGTGGACTCAACAAATAGGAAAGTATCATACTCGTAAGTCTGACATACCTTTATATATAACAACTGACAGTCCACTTGGATAAGGCAAGAGGAGGGCAGGCGTGGCTTGAATAACACGTCCTATCTGACATCGCAAGATCATCAAGCAAGGAAGGAGGGAGATAAAAAGGAGAAATCGTCCATTACAAAAGGGTACCAGGACCTCTGTATCTACTAGTTAAAAAACACACAAGCATGTTGCGTGAGAGGAACACGCACAAAGAGACAAGGTATCCCATAGTGGTCAGAAATCATATTATGTGCCTGTGTCTCATATGCACACACTCAACGTCTAGGGGACTAAGTGGGAACTTGAGCATTTAGCCAAACAGGATATAAACAGGTCCAATTGAGGCGGGAAACAAACGCTTATTCATAAGTACAAGCGTTATCCATAGTACAAGTAAAACAGCCAAAAGTGGGTCTACCATTTCACCCGTGTTAGAAGAAAACACCCGATAGACAGAGAGACCATTATCTCACAACTACGGCCCTATCGCACTGACTGGGAAGAACGTGAAACTCCAACCTATGTTACACACCGGTCACATAGATAAAAACTTAGTATGCCGGGAAACTAGCCACAAAGAAAAACTTATCGCACTAGCTCGCATGGTCCTGACAAAATACCGGGTCTACCAGGCAGGCGCATCACATCTATCTAGATGCGCCGAGCAGGGAACAGAAGGAAAAGATCAATACCTGCAGTCTTATGAGCACGGCGACACGGAAAGCCGGTGTACGCTACCACGAGAATGAATCTCCAGGCGAAGAAAGGCGGGGCTCCACACGCCTATAGAGGGCGCGTCTAGAGCGTCAACACGGGCGTCAGTCCCAAAGTGGACACAAAGAACAGACAAATCTCCCTGCGCGGCTATCTAACGGGTCCAGAATTATACTACTCGGATATTGGAACAGCAGAACTCAGTCCCGGTCGTCTCAAAAGGTGAAAAGCTGGTACATACACACAAGAAAGGACAATCATTCCAGAGCAGAGGTTTGATTAACGAGAAAAATTAATCATTTATAAACAAACAGCAGATGCTCACAAGTAGCTAAGGAAAAGGAATAAAGAATAGTCTAATAGAAAACAAAGTGCTCAAGCATTTCCACAAAGTGGGTTCCCATTCTGGATATTGCATATTTATCCTATTTACGAAAACACGGGGAAAAAAACACATAATAATTAAATGAAAACTGGCTATGCAAAATTGGTTTCCTAAGAGTATAAAAACTATCTATACATAGAAGAATATACAAAGAAGTCAAGATGAAGATAATTGCAATAGTGCTAAGCATACAACACTGCTATTAATCATATTTTCATCGTCTATATCAAATAGCAAGAGGAAGCAGCAAAAAGGCAGCAAATCAGAGAAACTTCAAGAAGGAACAAATGACAAATCAGATCAATGCCCAAATTTCATCACGTTCATTCAGACCTATTTCAGACGTGTGGTATCTCTCTATTAATCTCGCTTCAGTTCGATTAAGCTTAGTTTCTAGATCTGTTTTATTTTTGGCTATGATTGTAACCAGAACTGCCCAAGAGAGATCTTCTTCATTGTGGTCTGCCTCCATAAAATGCTGTACAAGCGGCGCCCCAATGTACTTGCATCTTATGCGTGATTTATGTTGTCCAATGCGCATTTTAACAGCTTGTGACGTCTGACCAATATATGCCAGGTCACAAGGACAGGTGACAACATAGATACAATTCTTGGTGTTACAGTTTGAAAAAGTATGTATCGTATGCGTGTGGCCATTGATCTCTACTTCTTTCAGATCTCTAGTATTAGGACATACAGAGCAGTTCATACAGCGATAATGTCCAGTTACGGGTGGTAATCCCAGCAGACCCCTAGTGTCTTTTTTGGGTGGTAGTATTCTGTTTGCCTTAACCAAATGCTGCTTTATATTCTTTCCTCTACGAAACGTAAAAAGAGGTTTTGGTATATTCAAATGGTCTATTAGTCTCCAGTTTTTTTAAATAATCTGTTTGACCTTATTCGCTTTGGGATTGAAAGTCAATACGCAGGTCAATGCAATACCTTCTTTTTTATCTCTAGGTGTAAGTAAACTTTCGCAGGGTGTATACCATGCCCGTTTGAGAGCTGTTCTAATCAACTTCCTGGGGTACCCTCTGTTGCAGAGTTTTTTCATTAAGATCTCTGCATTGTCGAAGTAATCACTTCTATTGGAGCAGTTGCGACGAATGCGCAAAAATTGGCCATAGGGCAAGTTTTCTTTAAGGCTCCTAGGATGGCCACTACTGAACTCTAGAAGCGTATTACGGTCCGTAGGTTTAGTGAAGAGATTAACTTTTAAGGTTCCTTCGTTGTTAAAGATCCAGACATCAAGGAAATTGATTTTATCGTTGCTTACACTTATGGTGAAATTCAAATCGGCGGAACATGAATTAAGCCACTCATAAAAGAGAGTCAATTCCTCATTATTGCTGTTCCAAATGAGGAACACGTCATCGATGTAGCAAACCCACCTCGACAGCAAATGTCGAAATGGATTCGCCACACCGAAGACGTACACCTCCTCGAACCGATCCATCACCAAATTAGCAATTTCAGGTCCAAAGCAACACCCCATTGCGACTCCCTTAAGTTGTAAATACAGGGAGTCCTTAAATGAAAAAAAGTTATTTTTAAGACAGATTTTAGCCAGTTCTATGATAAACGTCGTAGGGACCTGGTGAGGTCTACTTCTCTGATCCAAGACCAATTCCATCACCAATAATGCCTCGTCTTGGGGTATATTAGTGTACAGACTTTCGATGTCGAGGGTGACCAACAATTGTTGGTCACCGTCGAACACCGAGTCTTCCACCTTATGTATGAAATCCATCGTATCTCTCACAAAAGCCCTGGTGGTACTCACAAATGGTTTAAGGAACGTATCGATATATTTGGCAAGGGGCTCCAGGATTGAGCCACATGCCGCAATAATCGGACGTCCCGGGGGCTTTAGAGCGTCCTTATGTACCTTTGGGAGTACATATATCATAGGTGTTCTTTGTTCAGAAGTGTTCAAAAACTCGTACTCTTTTTTGCTAAGGTATCCCAGATCCAAAGCCTCAGTCGTCAGGTGTCGAATTTTGGCTCTCAACATAGGTGCGGGGCTATTTAATATTCTGCGATAGTGTGCGGGATTGTTCAATTGTTTCATTACTTCACTGTCGTAATCATCACTATCCCAAAGCACAATGCCACCGCCCTTGTCGGCAGGTTTTATCACTGCTAAAGGGTTATTAGCTAGACTGATCAATGCCTGGCGATCTTCTTTCCAGAAGTTGAATCTATAAGAGATTTTCTTTTTATTCAATCTGTCAATCTCCCTTAGCACTTGATTCTCAAAGAGTATCACTTCGTCTGGCATACTAGCAGAATCGGGGCAAAAAGTGGACTTCAATTTGAGACCACTAACATTCAGTCCAACTGTTGTTCCTGGTCTGTAAAGAATGCTTTCAGCCTAACCCTTCTGAGGAACTGTAGGACCTCAGTTTTAGTGTCCACAGGATCCTGTATGGTTAAAGGCACAAAGGATAGCCCTTTCTGAAGGACTCTCAATTCCACAGGTGACAGGGTTATTTTGGATAAATTGTAGATTGGTATAGGTTCAATGTTCAAGCGGTCTTGGGTGTCATTGTCACCAGGGCCCTGGTGATCATCACCCATGTTCAACGTGGGTATGCTCGTTGGCGTGTCCGAAAAAGATTCGGATCCTGTGCTGGAGCTGGCTGAGGAAAAGGTTGGAAAGATTGATATTGTGGTTGTCTCCAGCCTCGTCTAGAGCCTCCACCTCGCCTCCCTCCTCTATCTACAAAGGGCGGGGGGTTTTGTTGGTATTGGTAGTATGGTTGGTATTGTGGATATGGTGGATATGGGGGGTAAAAGTACCCTCCGTCACTTTGGTCTGAGTCAGAAGAAGAGTTTGAGAAAGTCAGGAATCTCGTTTTAGATCTTCCCTTGTACTGAGTATTGAGATTCCCCGGGTTTGTGTTCTTGAAAAAATCGTCCTTTAAGTAAGGGTAGACTAGTTCCAATTTAAGGTTTTTTATATCCCTGCTTAATTTAGTGGTTTTAAGATTTACAGTATGTGATTTGAAATCTGTAAGGGTCTTTTCAATACTGTCTAACAGGGCTTTAGTGTCAGTTATAGTTGGGTCTCCCTGTATTTCTTCCTCCAATTTTTTAATTTCCTTTAATTCCTCTTCACTAATACGTAATGCTGTATTAATCGATAGGACTATCCAGTCCTGAGAGCATTTCGTACCGACCCCACTGAAATCAATTAGATATGGTTTGTCTTGAAGGAAGATCACCGGAATGTTTCTCACCTGTAAGCCTACAGGTATAGTATTGGATTTAAGGTGCCCTAACAAAACTTCAGCATGCAGTTGTGTGCGGGTATTCTTCTTACGCAATTGAATTAACCTTTCTCCCTTATCAGAGCTCAATGGTCTGTCTCCAACCAAATCCGCTCCCAGTACAGATGGTAATTGTTTGAGTCTATTAATTTCCCCTTCTGTAAAACTAACTAGATGAGGAACAGACATATTTCATATACCATGTAGACGCTAGTAATACCCCTCATAGGGGGAGAAAATTTTTCTGACAGAATATCTCAAGAATCTAGAGAGTGAGAACACACAAAAAAACAAAATGATGGGGGGAAGGTGAAGAACATATAAATTGTGCAGCTATGTTAAGTGTGCCCAAAATGCACAGTACCAAACATATATCATACAATCAATGAACAAAAAGCTCTCCAAGGTGCAAACTCATATATGTCACAACACTAAACATTCAAACAACAAAAATACATTGCAATTGTATTTATGAAAAATCACCCTCACACTTGACAAAGTGTAAAGCAAAGACTAGCAAAAAAATGGTCAGGGGTTCTGCCCACTTAACCCTCCCATACCTGAGCAGGAGACATCCTAGGATGAAAAAGTAGCAGCAAAGGGTACCAAAGGGATTGATCAAAATTTAATTCTCGAACAAGAAGCAATTAATTCTCTTGTGAAACAGAAATTAAACATGAAATAATTACATATATAAATTCATCAACATATATGAGCTGGCATCAAGGGAAGCACAATAACCGACAATCTATCTACAAAATATCACATATACATATATACAAATATACAGCACATTTACAATATCAAATACCTATGTACCCCAAACACAAGATATATATAAACAAAATATATATATATATATATCCTAATTCGGATCAGTGCCTCAACTCAATTTATAATGAGAGCACAAAACAATGGTAGTCCCAAAAGAAAAGCACCTGGGGGTTACTAAATCAACCCAGACTATATTTGTGTTGGTGCCAAAACATAAATCTAACAAATTATTTGATGGTAACAAGGGACTCCAATTGAAATAAAAAATGTCGACGCAGTCGCGGTCGCGTTTCAGCCAGATGATGTAGGCTTCATCAGGACAATGGGTACTCTGGTAACAACAATTATATACATATATTATACCATCTTCCTTAAATACAAATACATAAACTCAAATCATATCACAGCTGCATCAATAACATTATCTCCCCCATGCGTGGAAATGCAAGGTCTATTTATATATCCGCTAATGAAGTGAAAGAAAAAAGGCCAAGGAAAGACAAGAAACAAAACACAATATATAAACCACCCGTGTGCAAAGAAACATCAAGCATACGGAGGGAAAGAGAAATGCATAAACTCATGTGTATATAGAAGAAACCTTAAACCGCATCTCTCTGAGAAGAATCAAACGTCTCAAGAAACACCAGGTGCACCAGACATAGTTACTCAATATCTTCCCATAGTGGAATCCAACGCTCCGTTACTAAACCCCTGTCGCCCGACCGGTCAAATATATATATAATATATCTATATACCTATTCATCAGGTCCTCGTGATGTCTAGGGCAGATGCCGGCAGCCAGCAGATATACCCGCCCACACAAAGGTGGGGGGTAGGGTAGGGGCAGGAATCACTCTCAAACCCCAATATAAGGAATTCACCCTAGAGGGGACAAATGACAAAAAGCTATAGATACATCACTCCATGAGGAACTGGGCAGAGAAATCCCATCATAGTATCAAAAAATGTGGACTCAACAAATAGGAAAGTATCATACTCGTAAGTCTGACATAGCTTTATATATAACAACTGACAGTCCACTTGGATAAGGCAAGAGGAGGGCAGGCGTGGCTTGAATAACACGTCCTATCTGACATCGCAAGATCATCAAGCAAGGAAAGAGGGAGATAAAAAGGAGAAATCGTCCATTACAAAAGGGTACCAGGACCTCTGTATCTACTAGTTAAAAAACACACAAGCATGTTGTGTGAGAGGAACACGCACAAAGAGACAAGGTATCCCATAGTGGTCAGAAATCATATTATGTGCCTGTGTCTCATATGCACACACTCAACGTCTAGGGGACTAAGTGGGAACTTGAGCATTTAGCCAAACAGGATATAAACAGGTCCAATTGAGGCGGGAAACAAACGCTTATTCATAAGTACAAGCGTTATCCATAGTACAAGTAAAACAGCCAAAAGTGGGTCTACCATTTCACCCGTGTTAGAAGAAAACACCCGATAGACAGAGAGACCATTATCTCACAACTACGGCCCTATCGCACTGACTGGGAAGAACGTGAAACTCCAACCTATGTTACACACCGGTCACATAGATAAAAACTTAGTATGCCGGGAAACCAGCCACAAAGAAAAACTTATTGCACTAGCTCGCATGGTCCTGACAAAATACCGGGTCTACCAGGCAGGCGCATCACATCTATCTAGATGCGCCGAGCAGGGAACAGAAGGAAAAGATAAATACCTGCAGTCTTATGAGCACGGCGACACGGAAAGCCGGTGTACGCTACCACGAGAATGAATCTCCAGGTGAAGAAAGGCGGGGCTCCACACGCCTATAGAGGGCGCGTCTAGAGCGTCAACACGGGTGTCAGTCCCAAAGTGGACACAAAGAATGAGGACAGATAATGCTGTGCCATCGCGTTCAGTGACAAAAAGTGTAAAAGGTTTGCTGTAACATGGTGTCGCTAAAACCGGTGCTTGACATAGGGCTTTCTTCAATTCATCAAATGCAAGTGTATGTTCCTGGGTCCAAGGGAGGACAGTCGAAGTCGCTGCATCCTGTGTTGTCAACTGTATGAGTGGTTTGGCTAGATATGCATACTGGGGAATCCATTGTCTGCAGTAAGAAGTGAGGCCAATGAAGGCCCGTACTTCCTTTTGTGTCTTGGGTTGTGGAAGATGTGCAATTAACTGAATACGGTCAGGTGTCAACTGTCTACCCCTCTTGGACAGCAAGTGACCAAGGTACACAACTTGCTGGACACAGAATTGTAGCTTCGAAGGGGACACTTTGTGCCCCTTTTCTGCCAGGAAGTATAAGACTGTCAGTGATGCACGTTCGCAGTCTCGTACTGTCCGTGCTGTGATCAAAAGATCATCAACGTATTGGAGCAATGCAGTGTCAGTAGGCATGTGAATACTGTCTAGTTGTCTTTTCAATGCTTGACTATAAATACTAGGGCTTTCTGTGAACCCTTGAGGAGCCCTTGCAAATTTGAAGCTTCGGCCATTTAAACAGAATCCGAAGAGGTATTGGCTCTCTGGATGGATCGGGACACTAAAGAAGGCATTCTTGAGATCAATTACAGTAAAGAACGTCGCTTCGGAATCAATGGTAGTCAATAGTGAAGAAATGTCTGGGACCACTGGGTACTGGGGTAGTATGCATTTGTTCAGTTCTCGGAGGTCAATCACTAATCTGTAAACCGGTGGTGCATTTGGGTCAGTTTGTTTAAGAATCGGAATGATAGGAGAATTACATATATTTGAGTCAGTTTCTACAACCACTCCCTGTGCAATGAGTTCGTCAACAATTTTCAGTAATGCAACTACAGCATCAGGTGGCAACTTGTATTGTCGGATTCGTGGCAGTACAACTCCTTGCTTGAGTGTGACACGGTATGGTGTAATGTGCATGTAACCTACATCAGTCGGACCTTGTGCCCATAAATGCTGTGGTACATTCTGGAGTCTGGGGTCAAAATCTCTCAATACATAATGTCCTTTAAAATCACGTAAAAACAATCTCACTCCTTCCGGAGAACAACAAATCACTGCTCCTAGTTCCTTCAGTGTTTTTATACCAAGCAAGTTTTCTGGACATGATTTAGTAAGCAACAAGTCTGTAGTACGGGACAATGGACCAACTTCTAGGGAAACTGGCTTTGACACTTCGTTAACAATAGGCTTTCCTGAAAATCCCAGGGAAATATTCTGTGAGCCTGGGAGGGGTGCCCCTGGAACCTCGTCATGACTGATGGTAGTTCTGCTCGCCCCTGTGTCAATCAGAAATTTTCTGTCTTTCCCCAATACATGACTATGTACATAGGGACCCTCTTGATCTACAGGAACCTCGATAAGGGGCAAGCCAACCTCCCTCTCTAGGCTGTTTCATGAGTACTGTCGATAGTCTGGGTAGTCTGACTGTGCATACTGGTACATTTGTTGCGTGACATGTTGTGTGGCAGCAATGGGTTGGGGTACAGCTACTGTCTGCTGCGCGTTCTGTGGAGTTTGCGTGTTCTGCGGAATGTGTTCCTGTCTAGGAGGACGCGGTCTTTCTTTCGTCTTGCCTGTAGCTATATTGTGTTTCAGGACAGCACATTCATTTATATAGTGACCTGGCTGTTTACAGTAGTTACAGTTCCCTTTGACAGGTGCCGTGACCTTTTTCTGGCCATCGGCTGGAACTGATTGAGCAACTAGTACTTTCATTTTCGTATCTTTCATGCGTCTCTTTTCGTGTTCCTGTTCTTCTCTAATTCGGTTCTGATGGTACTGTAACATTTGTAACATTTGGGAAGGGCTATTTGCTTGCCAGGTACTCTCAACCTTTAGTACTCTATTTTTGATCTGTGGTAAAGAATTCTCTACTAATTTGGTCACAAAAAGATGTGGGTACGATTCACTACTGGTCTTCAGACCACTATTAATAATAAAACATTTTTCGAATCTGGAATAAAAATCACTAGTATCTTCATCTTGTTTCTGTTTACAGGCTGAAATAGCATCCCAATCTTCCTTTTTAGTAGTCAATAATCTCGGCAAAACCTGTATCAATAGCTCGGGTAACTCTTTAACATTGTCCCCGAGACCGGTACCAGGGGTTCGTGTATTATCTTCATCTTCTAATTCTGTCCAGTTAATCTTTTTCTCTCCCACCTCCCACTCTTTTTCTTTAAGTTTTTCATAAATGCCTGCTGGTAACAGTACTTTCAACATTTTAATCGTATCAGCGTACGTATACTCTCCCATGCGGAGCATGTCTTTTAATTCTCGGTGGAACCCTGCTGGGTCTTTATCGTGACAGGGCAGTAATTTTTTCATTTCCAATAATTCCATTTTCGTCAAGGGTGTGTAAACATATACTCGTTGAAGTGCACCCCCTGCAGTCCTAACGGGATGAACCTCTCATAGGGGATTCTGTCTGTCAATGTAAAAGGTCTTTCTTTCTCGGTGTGGGGCAGGAGCCGAATGCGGGGTCAGGAAAGTCAAGTACTTATGTCGTTGATCCAGAATAACATTAATTAATTCGGTGCATAGGCCTCTCCATCGTGCTAGGAGTAAATCGTCCAACCATTTATACAAGGGTCCTGGATCAGAATGCTGACTCTCGTACAATGTGATGAGATGTTGAATCATGTAAATACCAGCTAAACGCTGTTCTTCCGGAGGAAGACTCAAAAATGTTTGGACTACTACGTCATCCTTATATATGTTAGAATTTCCAGCCCATTGAACTGCTGACCGGGCTAGTTCCTGTTCATGCATAGTACTAAGTTCGCTACTCCCTACTCGTTTTTTCAGTGCATGTTCAGTAGCTTGGAACAGGTGTTCAAGGGAATATCGGTCTGGTATTGGAGAGAGAGAACGTGTATTGTATTCTAGGCGTATGGGTCTATCAAACGGTCTTGCCCTACCTACATAATTCATTTTATTCATTTCCCCTGTTACTGCATCATCGTCCTCTGAGACTTCGTCGTCCTCTTCCTCAGCTTGTTTCTCGGCCTGTTCTTTCTTGTGTATCTCAAGTATTTCTTTACGAATTTTCCTGTACATGCTTTCTACTCTATTCTGTGTATCATGCTTACCCATAGCTATATTGTCACTCCAATTCGTCATTCCTTTAGTTACTTCTTTATCTGGCTGGTCTCGTTCCCTGATCAAACAATTAACCAAAAATTGTAAGAGCATGCGTTGAAGCTCCACTTTTCTATTTGCCATGGCCTCGTGTATACTTTCTCGTCCCTCCCCTGTTCTAATGAAGTGGTATATTCTGTCTAAATGGTCCTTCATGCCTGGTAGAGTAATCAAATAGTCTGCAACACGTCTTAATCGTATTGAGTATATGAGCATTGTGCCTTCACCTGGTACTGGATCATATATACAATCGGTGAGGGACTGTCTAAGGGTTGCTAATGTCATTGGTTTTGGTGTGTGTTGTAGTGCTAAATCTCGTAGTGTTCATTTTATTGGTGGTGGGGTGTGCTGTATATCTCTAGAGGGCCCCCCTCCCGATGCTCCTTGACTTGAGTCGCCTAGGCTTGAATCGGATATTACTGCCAGCGCTGTTGCTGGTAATGCGGGTTGATCTTGTACCACGGGTGCTGGGCGAAACGGATTGGTAGGGAGGGTGGCAGGAGGATTAGTAGGGTTGGGAGGAGGTGGTAAATTTTCATTTACATATTCTGGAGCAGCGTCGTCTAGATAGGAGGAAAGAAAAATGTCCGCTGCGGTCTGTTTAGTCGGGATCAATGGTGGCGGCAAGTTACTAGGTACTTCCGGGGTCACTTTAGGTAGGCCCTCGGCAAGGAGGGGATACATGCCTTTAATAAGGGCATTTCTTTGTCAATCTAACTGTTCTGCCTTAACCCGTTCACCTTCTTCTTGTAGCTCTTTTTTCTTGGCTTTTTCTGATGCTTCTCTACTTCTTTCTGCTTTCTGGATTTCTTTCTCTGTTCTTCTATGTGCTTCTTTACGCCACAACTCTATGGCATCTTTCTGGGATTTTCTAGCTTTCTTTTTCCACAGTGCTTCCTCTACTCTCATGATGCAATCAGCATCCCATGTCCCTGAGACAGGCCATCTATATATCTCTTCCAGATCCTTCGTGTAATCTACCCATAAATCTAAGTACAGTATGGCATCTAGGCCATGCTTGTGGTACATAAAATGTCCAGGAGTGTCCCTAGGCGGGACGGGAACTGCCTCTTCGAGTATCCCCTTCCTGGTTCCTATCTGACGTAATTTCGAAAACAATGGCATGTTTGAACTAGCTTGAACGAAAACACAATAAGCACAATAATAGACTGTAAACCATCATTCATACCACGACATTAAAACATTAGAAACAGATACTAACTAGTACATAGAATAACACAATCCTAGAAATCCTAAAATAAACCTTGTTTACTGGATGCACTGCTAGAACAGTACAGTCATACCGGTCTCATAAAGAGACACGTCTTTACCGCATCCACCTAAATGGACATGTCTCTACCGGATCTGTGTACCCAGACCCGTCTTGACCGGGCTCAAATAAATGAACCCGTCTATATGCATTCCCAGCAACGGTACTCACCGGGAAGCAAAACTGAAGGCCTCGGAAACTCGATACTGGACTGGACTGCTATGGCTTCTTGCTGCGCATGCGCCTCGGAACAGGTGGGCCTCGGGATACCTCGGACCTTGCTCTCTCGGCTTGGGCTCTGGTCGGGATAGTCCGCAATCCTCACCGCCTCGTGTGGATGCCAGGTCGCAGTCTCCGTCTCCTCCGTGGGCCTGAGGGAGTTGGCAGGAAAACCCGCGAATGTGCACAGAATGAGTCCGTCACGGCTGTAGAAGGGGTCAGGGGGCTGCGCTTACATCACCGGCGCGTGGGGAAGGGGACGGTCCCTATTCGGGCGCCAGATTAATGTGGTAAATAAAATTACCCGGACATCATTTCTATACATTAATAAAGAAAAAGGATAGCTCATAAAAATGAGAGGCAGAGTCCGTGGTATCTGAGTCAAAAAAGGGCTTTAATTCAAATGACTCGAGTCATTGAGAATCGGGTTCCATCACCACTAAGGTTCAGGAAGGGATATCCAACGTTTTATTAACATCACACATTATATATAGTAAAACCATACAATTGCAATGAATAGAGTAGGCGGAACACTCCAGGCGGAGCAAGTGAAAAGAGAGAGATAAGAACACATGGGCGTAAAAGAAGGCGTGTAAGGAGGTGTGTACATAGGCGTTCACTTGATGAGTCATAGGTGTGTCATAGGTGGGTGGATGCATAGAGGAGGTCTGCAGGGTCAGCAGAAACCTTTACCCTACATGTGCGCGCAACTGGTCATGACGTAACATTGACGTGTAACTGGGGAGAGCTGGGGGTTGACTTTAGCACTAGTAGAGGAGTCTGGAGTCTGGGATGTCAGAACGACCTGTACCTTTGGCATATCTGATATCTTGTGTTTGGAGGATGTGTCGTCTGAAATAAAGGTCTCTCGAGTAAAAGGCTGTTCATCACTAACTGCTAGTGTGTGCATATATTTCTTCGTGCATTGCGTGGGGCCATGGGCCTTCTATGGCAACGGTTCAGTAAATCACTTGCATGGAGACGGGAAGGCTAGGCCCTATGGTCTGCAGGCGGGATATGTTTACCTCTTTCATTAGACTGGAATGTGTTTCTGCGGAGCTGAGCAGATAACTGTAGGCAAAATACCGTCTTGGCAGGCAGGCCAGGCTGGGCACCTCTCGGCTGAGCAGGAAGTGAGGGAGAGGTCAGGGATGCATACCTAAACTGCCGCTTTCAGAGACAGAAAAGGCTCGGAGCCATAATTCAGGGCCTGGCTCGACTGGGCCACAAAAACGTGTGCTTCTCGATATTTAAACGTGTACCATGTAAATGCATTGGCAACATAGGCCTCAGTGCAGAATTAACGTTTCATTCATGGAAGGCCTAATAACTGACATGTTAAGATTAGACGGAAATGCAGGGGCATTATTGTGGCAGGCACGGAAAAGGAATTACACGATAACATGGACATACATGGAGCATAGGTACGTGTATAGGGTGCGAGGGGGGACACACTGGCCACATAAAATTTCTGTTTCCTCAATGATCCCCCCTTCCTTTCCTGCCCTGATGGTGGAGTTAGCCCCAGACATGAGCGCAGTTGCGGTGTGGGACATAGTCAAGAATTTGGTGCTAGTGGCTTGCCCTGAGGATTGTCCAGCTTGGGTGAGGCGGCTCCAGCTCTTCTAATTGCTCCGCCGTGAGGTGTTCTAAGCGGAGATCCACCGCTTCGGAAGAAGCACCCCCCTGCAGCAACCCTGCTGCCTGATAGCACAGCGGCTGCCTCCGGGGACACCACATAATTCAACAGAGGTATGTGGGGAGCGTGGGGAGGAGACAGTACATTGCGGACAAGCCTACACTGCCCCGGTGATTACTTGCCGGTGCTTAACAGGCAGACAACCATTGTGCTTCACCTTGAGTAAATTGTTGTGACATTCAAAGCTGCCTTTTTTACACTTCTTAGCTGAACATTGCCCACAGCTGCTGACACCCGTGGGTGTGGTCACTTGGGGATAAGCACACATACGCCTTCAGCATTGCCTATATCGAGAGGACTCCTGGGGCCCCCAGGTTGCGTCTTTGAACACCTGTTGGGTCTGGTGTGGCCTTAGACCCCGGGAAGTGCTGCATTGTGCTTATCACAATAACTCGGCACAGCCACTCACTTGCCACATTGGACTCCTAGTGCCCTCTAACCCCGCGCTGTACAACCTGACTGTGGCCTCATCCAGCAAAGGCGACAGTATCGCATGTAGCCTGGGCCTGCTTACTTACTCCTGAACAAATAGGGCTGCTCATGCTACAGCGCATTGTGAGACTTTGAGGCACTGGTAAGCGGGCCCTTCATATGACGACTGCTGCTCTCCCATCAGGCCCCCACACGCATACGTTGCCATAATTGGAAGCTGTTGGGGTCATGCACATATATGCCAGTGCTGTTGCCTGTGTTCTGTGGGTTGTGATCATGGATGCCAGTTGAATCTGGTGCTACCTCAGAAAAACTGCCTTGAGCCTCCCACAATACTCAATGCAGTCACTTGCCTAGCAAGCTGGGCTCCTGGACCACTTCACCTTTTTGCTGAGAACCCTGGCCTGGGCCTTAGGCAGCAACAGGGCTCTGCTGCATGACTTATGGGAGTTCGCTTGTGCTGCTCACCACTCCCACACCTGGTTCACCCAAATTGATTTGAACCTCCCTGCTTACTCCTGGCCACAAGGGACTGCTCATGCTACTGCACTTCTGGAAATTGTGAGGCGCTGGTAAGTGGGCTGAGAACATGACAGCTGCCGCTCCTTCATCAGGCACCAACCATTGATGCCAAACACTATGGGTCACCTACATACCAGCACCCAAGTCACATCCTCGCAACCCTCTATGGCCCCTGAGCAACTGGCCAGCAGTTCTGATGCATTGGCCCTCCCCTCATCTCCTGCGTCAATTGGTGACAATTGGGCACCGTTCTAGAAGCTGTTGAACGGATTGAGTCTTCCCTGGAGAGCACTTGTGCATCTCTGGAAAGTAAAATAGATAATGTGACAGCAGATCTTATGTTGCTACATGTGGATCACCGCAAATATGCGGATAAAGTTCAAGGTACTGAACAAGTTCTCATGGACATCCAACCGAAGGTTTGTGAAATGGAGTCCTCAAAGCAAACATTGGCGGAACGTGTACACATCCTGGAACCCGCACTGAAGACACAGAGGGCCGGACTAGAAGGAATAAAATCCGGGTGGTTGGCCTTCCAGAGAGGGTGGATGCTATTGCTTATGTGGAACTCTCACTGAAGGACTTTCTGCCCTCTGAGGCCTTCTTGCAGTTTTGCTCCATGGAACGAAGCTACCGCGTTTCAACATAGCGACCACCACCTGGATCCAAACCCAGACCATTACTAGTCCGACTGCTCCAGTACCACAATAGGAACTCCATTCTTCGTGAAGCGCGTTATGTTCTTTTCAGACTACACTGTGGCGGAGCAGAAACAAGGAAATTCCTTCCCAGCGATGAAGTGCCGCCTGTAGGATTTTGATATTCGTTACACGCTTCTGTTTCCAACACGTCTCAGATTGCAAAACACATTTTTTTAACTCTCCTGAAGATGCTGGGACTGGCTGGAATCCACTGGACTACTGTTCACAAGCCAGATGTCCAGGGGTACCACAATGTCCTGTGAGTTGACCACTTCTCAGTTTTGTGGCCACAGATCCCAGTCACGCCACCCAACAAAATCAGAGAACACATTAGATCCGGAACAGGTTATAAGGGAAAGGTGTAGAGCTCTGCAAATTGCTGCTACAATTCATGAGGCCACGCAGGGTTCAGAGCCTGAAAATTATTCATCCAAATCTATTAGTGATGATGGCTCCCCAACCACCTGGCCCTCTGGGGTGAACTCAACCGCTCCACCTGATGTGACACCGCAAACGGCTGAAGACTGTACTATGCAACCAGTAGCGCCCAGCTCACTGTGTTCATATTGATTTTATATTAGGCTACTTTACTTTTGTTGCTCCAAACCACCCTTTCTTTGCAGCTATATTGTTGGCATTGCCAGGCACTACTATGATGAGATAGCAGCCCTACTCCTAACTGCCACAAGGGTTCCCAAGTTGTACTAATTGCAAGGGATAACGCATGCTCATCCTTACCTATGTGGGATGTTTCCTCATTGGCTGCCGCGACACCCCTCCACCCCCCCACTAGTCCCCTAGCTTGTTTAGTATAGCCAACCCTCGATGTTCGGAAGTTTGGGTGGAAACATGTTGTTTTTCCACTCCACTGGTATTTACGGTTCTATGTTCATGGCTTGTTTTAGCGCTCTATGTTATGACTATTTACGGCCCAGTCCTACACCTCATGCCCTTGCTCTCCTAATGTTACACAAGCCCACCCACATTGACATACACAGAGCGGATACCAGCTGTGCACTTTCTCCTTCTACGCATGACTCATTTTAACATAATTACTTGAAAAGTGCGAGGAATGCACACACCCCCCATTGCTACTTAGTTTATTTGTACCTGTAACGTTGCTCAAAACACATTGCACTGTTGCAAGATGCGCATTTAACTCACACAGAAACCACTAGGTTACAAGGACGCTGGTGCTGTCAGGTAATTGCTACCTATTTCATCTCCTATGCCAGAGGTGTGCTGCAGTGGGTTACACCGGGTACCCCTTTTGTGGCAGAAGACAGTGTTATAGATGCAGAGGGCCGGTATGTGATTGTGCTGGGATGCTTTGATGGCCGTCAAATCCTCCTGGGATCCATTGATGCTCCCAAAACCAAACAAGCCTTATTCCTGAACAGCCTATCTGAGACATTGTCCAGTTGGAGTGGGTTGCCATGGTTTATAGGAGGGGACTTCAATTGTGTTCTTAGCACTATCCTTGACCATTCCTTTTTCCGCTGCCTTGCACTCCTGTAACATTTATTGCTCAGGCATTGCATGACTGGCTGCAACATTGGCGACTAGTTGATGTTATCCACTTTACTTCCCTCTGTTTTACATATAGACTATCTGGTCAGTACGGTAAACATTGTTTACCATGCATGCGCTACAACACATGCCATCACAGCTCGGTCATTACAACAACCGCGTTGTTACATCGCATAGCATTGCAATGCAAGTCAGTACAACGACTTGCTGTAGGTGGCAGAATGTGTTGGATTTAAAATCCAACACCTTCTCTACTGTTGCACAGACTGGAGTTGGAATAGTAAATTATAATATTCCAAAATCCAGTGCCCCCCATACAGCAAGTCGTTGTAATGACTTGCGTTGTAATGGTATGCGATGTGACAATGCGGTCGTTGTAATGACCGCATTGTAATGACATGCGTTGTAAATGCATGCGATGTAACGTGGCCTATTCGGTCAGTACAGATTCCAGTCACAGTCCTCAGTACATGCAGCTTGCGTGGGACGTCATCCCTCCCCCATTACCACCTGGCACCTACAGACAGCAACGTTAGAGGATCGCCCCTTTCCGTGCCTCTCTTGGTTCAGCCATTGCTGACTACTTTGAACACAACACTGACGTAGCCTCCACCAAATTAATGGAATGGGATGCATTCAAAGTGACGATGCTCAGCCACTGCTTGGAGACACAATGAAACATGCGACAGAGGATCAGTAGAGATATTTCTAGTATTGAACACAGGCTTTTAGATTACGGGAAACAGGTGGTATACAGTCCGACCATAGGCACCATCTAGAGGATGCAACTTCACACAAGACGCGAACACGCTGGGTTGATGGAGAGACTGTGCTGTCTAAATTAGGCCACTTACTCAGCCCGTACGCAGCTGATAGAACAGGCTGGTTGCTGGCTTGGCTTATCTGGCAAGACCAGCCCAGACACCCCATAATGGCACTACGGTCTGCCACTGATACACAACTATACACTCAACGAGCCATACACGACAAACTAACACACCACTACACGCTCTTATAACAATCAGTTTCTGATGCCTGTTCAGAAGACTCTCATTCCTTCTTCACAACATTGATGCCCTGCATCACCCCAGACCAACAAGCAGAATTAGACAAGTAGTTCGAGATCCAGGAGGCAATAAGAGCACTAGCAACAGGCAAATCCCAGGACCCTGATGGGCTGTCTGCTGAATTTTATAAACCATACGCATCTCCTCTTGCTGCACGCCTACTGGCGATGTACGAAGCAGCCCTCTCAACCAATTGCCTCCCCGCCTCCCAGTGGGAGGCAATCCTCATCTCCCATTCTAACCCAAACAAGGACTCGACTTTGTTAGGATGGTACTGACCCCTAGCCCTTCTTAACTCTGATTATAAGGTATTTGCCAAGATCCTAGCAAACCGTTTGGCACAGTCAGTCCCGACGTTAGTCCACTTGGACTAAAACAGGTTGTTCCGGTCCACAACACTTCCTTATACTTGCATTGCTTTTTTTGAGTCATGACCTACTCTCGGCAGCATTGGCCATGAGCCGGTTGCATGGTTTTAGACCTAGAGAAGGCCTTTGACTCATTGCGATGGCATAACATCTTTAACAGACTGCCTCGCTGTTAGATCTGGCATCCTTGGAGTGATTTCCCTTGACTTTTTGCCTCTGCCTCCTGTATTTTTGGCTGTGTGCTGGACTTTATTTTTGCTGGTTTGGGTGCTCTGGGCACTTTGCCACTGCTGATCAGTGCCAAAGTGCAAGCGCTACCTGAATAAATTGTCATTCTAATTGGTTCTCTCTGATTGGCATATTTGATTTACTGTTACGCCCCTAGTAAAGTGCACTGTGTGTGTCCAGGGCCTGTGAATCAAATGCTGCTATAAGTCCTGAAGCACAGGTTGTGCCACCCACACAGGTAGCCTTTCAAATGTGTCTCATATCTGCCCTGCAGCTTCTGCGAGTGCAGTTTTAAACTGCTATGCCGTCCTAGCAAGTGCATCCACTTGCAGGCTCTAATCTACCCTTTTTCTACATACAACACACCCCTAGGTATGCCCAAGGTACCCCCATGGGCAGGGTGCAGTGTATGAGAAAGGTAGGACATGTACCAGTGTTCTGCATGTCCTGATAGTGAAATTCTGGCAAGTTTATTTTTCAGTATTACAAGGACTAGCTCTGCCAATGGTTATCATTGGAGCTGCCTTGTAACATTTTTACAACTGTAACTTTCCATTGGGAATAGCTAGGGATTTGGAGTTTAGGCTCCCTGAACTCAGAATTTAATAACATACCTTTTAGTAAAGGTGGTTTTTAAATTTTGTTTTTGAAAATTTCACTTTGAAAAAGTGGGCATTTTTTGGGTTAACCATCCTGTGTGCCTCTGTCTGCTTGTAGATTTACCATTTGGTTTTAGACTGACAGGGGCTGTTTGTGCATTCACTCCAGACACTCACACAGAGGGAGCTCAAGTATGCCCTGCATTTGCTGATTAGTTATCTTGGGCTAATGTGGTGGGAGGAGTTGTCACTGACACCTAAATAGGATTTGGCTGCTCTGCACAATGATGTCTCCACCCCCTGTAGGGTGGCTGGACCATGGAGGAAACAACTGGTTTTTACTGAGCAAGAGAGACTTTCTTACAAAGACTTCAAAGGGTAAAGGCTGTATAAGTATTAGACCTAAAACCCTAGAATTTTAGATTACTTCTGGAATCAAGAGGAACCTCTAACAAGGAAGAAGAGCTGAAGAACTGTGAGTAGGAGTACTGCCCCTTTGCTGTGTGTTGCTTTGCTGGGTTGGCCTGCAGTTGCTACTTCTGCTAAGGAGATGACAAAGAGTGGACTTTGCTGTGGAACCTGCTTGAGAAGAATTTCCAAGGGTTTGTGTGTGCTTGCCTGCTGTTCTGAAGTCTCAAGGACACAAAGACGTCTGGGAGTTCTGACCTGCCTTTGAGTACCTATTTAATTTCTGCGCCCCTGGAGGTTGTTCCTGCTACAGAAAGCTGTGAAGAACTAAAGATATAGCAAAACCAATGCTTCACTCTTCTTGCTGCTGTTTTATTTGATGCTACACTGCCATGCGGGATAAAATCCAGATGCACAACCCCGTGCGGCTGAAGAAATCAATGTAGCGCCAGCCCACGGCCCAGAAAACCCATGCACACCGAAGTCCTGTGCATCAATCTTCAAAGTTTGAGATAACCACACCAACTCCAACACAGGCCGTGCTGTGCAGATAAAAGAATCAACGCATAGTCTGTCATCGGCTAAAGACATCAATGCAGCACCGGGATCACCACGGCATCGATCCGCAGTGGCCGAAGTTTCTCATGCTTCGCACCTGTGCGTCAATTCCACGATGATGCTGGGCTTTCAGTAAGAAACCAACGCATCACCTCTTCTTCAGCAAGGAACTGATGCATCACCTTCCCTGCGTGGCAGTAAGGATCGACACATCACTTCCCCTGGAGCAAGGAACCGACGCATCATCTTCCCTGCGCCTGATTTTGTCCTGTATTTTTAACGCATTTGAGGTACGTTGAGCAAACTTCACGCATCCATAGTTTTCTGTGGACAGAACTGTTTTCTACCTTTCAAAAATCATATTTTGAGTTGTGTATGTTGGATCTGTTGTTGTTTTGGTCTTGTTTGGTTTAAATAAAGATTCTCTATTTTTCTAAACTGGTGTGGTGTCCGTTTGTGGTGTTTTCACTGTTACTGTGGGTTATATACAAATGCTTTACACATTGCCTCTTTAGTTTAGCCTGACTGCTCTGTGCCAAGTTACCAGAGGGTGAGCACAGGCAAACTTAGACTCGAAAAAAGGGTCCCTACTTGGACAGGGTGTATACCCCTGCCAAATAGAGACCCCTATTTCTAACACTCGTTATGGAATCAGACACCGTGTTCTCTGATTAAACTGTTGTATACCCAACCATTGATTAGGGTCAAAACAGGGCCCCTAATCTCAGATCCAATTAGCATAAGGAGAAGTGTGTCTCACCGGTTAGAGGAGGCAGTCCCTGATGCAGAGGTCAGACCCGGGACCAGGGTTCAATCCCCGATGCGGCAGGGCCTTGAGCTCAAAAATGTCCACGGACTCGATAATTCTCGCCTCGGTGCCTACTCGAATCGTGGGTTCACACTCTGCAACTCTGGGCAATAGCTTGCTTAATCTCCACTACGGCCCCACCGCGATGGGATGCCTGGTCTTCACCTTGGGGATGCCCAGTAGGGGTAATCTCGCAGGGAAAGGCCAGGACAGGTTCCCAAAGCAAGTGCCTTGAGACCTTACTGTGAAAGGCGCTATATAAGAACGTATGAATTACGATTTACAATTATACACAGAGGCGCACCAGACAGGACTGCCCACTGTCTCCTTTACTTTTTTCCTTGGCAATCGAGCCACTAGTGATTGCGCAACGGGATAAAGGAGGACCGTGGGGCATACCTTTAGGGGATGGAAACCACATTATATCCCAATAAGCTGACGATATATTACTCTGTCTTAGAGATATATATGCTATCCTTGCCATGATAGCCTTGAACTCGATAGATTTGCCTCCCTTTCTGGATTGAGATTTAATTGGGCCAAGTCCTGCCTGTTCCCTTTCATGCATGACATCCCACACCCATATTTTCCTGTTAATGGCATACAGATGGATTGGCAGCCTAGCTCTTTCTGTTCCCTCAGAGTGTATGTACATCACCTCTCTTCGATGGCAACATTACTCGCGCTGTCACGTCCTTGAGATCTTAGATATCCTTTGGTGCACACTGCCATTGTCTGGACGAGTGCCGCTCCTAAAAGTGGTGGCCCTGTCCAGGCTTTTGTGCTATTTCACTAATCTCCTACGGTACAAACCAGCGGCGTTCTTTCATTCCTTTAATAGTCGGTTGCAGGTATTCATCTGGAACAAGTCCAGGTGTAGGGTGGCACTGGTGAAGCTATGCCTACCCACAGTTCAGGGTGGACTCGCTGGGCCCTGTTTGAGCAGTATTACCTTGCTTCACAAATCCAGGGGATTGCCAGGTGGTTAGCCGGCTTTCACTTGGAGGATACAGCCATGAATCTGCCTGTGTGGAGCCTACCCACTACCCTATATCTGTTCCACCCCTGTATACAAGCAAAAACTCCCATCTCCTTGCTGCTAGGAGTTGCATATGGCAGGTGTCTCCACCTCACTCGACTCATGACCACTTAAGCAACTGCACTGCTCAAAACACACAGGAAAGGAAGATTCACTTTGGAAGTGGAACGGACTGCTTGGCATGCTCTATCATACATATCCTGGGGGATCTGTATCGTGAGGACACCCTAGTCACACATAAGATGCTGATAGAAGAGGACCGCTTAGCCCCTTGCCAATTATTGTTATCAGACACATTGATTGCATCCTTAGATCACAAGTTTGGCGGCATGATCCATGAGCATTTGACCCATCTCATGATTCGATATCGCCTTATAATGGGGTCAAACAGGCACCTCGGCCGTTGGTTTGCTGACTTGTTACGGACCCAAACTGCCCCACAACCACCACCTTATGTCTGCACTGGTAGACTAATTTGACATGCCCCTGCACAGATAAGGAATGGGTTTCTTTGTTGTAAAGTTCAATGCATGTACTGTATAACTCCAGATTTAAACTCATTGAATTTTATATCATGCATAGGGCTTATCTTACCCCTAATAAAATTAACCACTATTACAATCGAACAGATGCTGTTTGTCCTCGCTGTCATCAGGTAGATGCGGACATGCTCCATATGCTATGGGATTGCCCAGGTTTAATCAACAAAGAGAGGGACAGGTGGCCTATTTTCAACTCAAGGTGGAATGGAGAGGTCCAGCATAAAGGAGGCCTCAAATAACTTACTGCAACAATGTGTTATATGCTGTTCCTACATAAAAGGTATTGGTTGGAGTCGCAAAAGTATTGGACCCACTGTACTCTAAGCAGAGTTTAGGTGGGGATCCATATGTTGGATCATAATGCCCTCACACACCCTTGCAGGTGTCATGCTTTATCATCTGGGCTGCTCCTCGTTTGGTCGGCGGTGCAATACCCAACAAGCTCCCTAAAAAGGTTCTCTTTGGCGGAGATCTTCTATCCAACTGCCGTATGGTGAAGTGCGGGTATGGGGCCTGGAGTGTGTAGACGCAGTGTAGTGGTGTAAAATAGGACTGGGAGTAACTAGAAGGACAAATTTTATTCTGGGTGACTCCTGTCCTAATTAAAAGGGTGTTCAAGGCACTCGCCCGAGGAGTATCCTCGCGTGTTGGTGTCCTTGTGTAAAATACATGGGTCAACATGTTTCTCGCTAATGGTGTAGTAACCCTGCCATACGGCAGTTGGATAGAAGATCTCCGCCAAAGAGCCCATTTTTAGGGAGCCCGATGGGTATTGCACCGCCGACCCAGCGAGGAGCAGCCCAGATGATGAAGCATGACACCTGCAAGGGTGTGTGAGGGCATTATGATCCAACATTTGGATCCCCACCTAAACTCTGCTTAGAGTACAGTGGGTCCAATATTCTTGCCCATGTTTACACAGTTACTGGTTGGATGTCTAATCCCACTTAGCCCACATGCATAGGCTGCTCAGATCTACACACATGGGAGGAGTGCCAAATGGGTCTCTACCCCAGACACAAGGAATATAGATCTACCTCTTGTTTCCTAGAGTTTGGGTTCTTAGTAGCCAAACGCCATATTGCTCGTGGGTGGAAGGCATCTGAATCCCCTCCATTGGCAGCCTGGACGTGCTTGCTACTCAATTGGGCACAAGCAGAGAGTGTTGTCCTGCATAAAGAAGATAATCTTGGATTATGTAAATACACTAGTGCTACTTACTGGGATACCATTCTAACCGAGCTCCAGATGAACACTCACCACGATGCCGACGGTAGTGCAGACTTACCTTAGGAGGGTACAGATAACATTCTCAAGAATATTTGCTCACCATCTGATACAAATGGTTGTCAGACCTCCCTCGCCGGTACATTCTCCAGGTTCTCAAATATGGGCAAACAATGCCGTTTTGGTATTTGTATGTCGGGTGTGGGAGATGGGCTGGGTCATGTGATCTATTGGTTTGTTGTTTTTGTTTATTTCATTGTTGCACATTTATTTCTGTTTCTATATTTCTGATGGCAGACTTGCCAGCCGGCTGAGTGGGTCAATGTGCAGTTCTATCATTTCTAGCAGAGCACTGTTGAGTTAAATAAGACATTTGGGGGACTGATATTTAGGTTTACGCCTCTTCTTTCATGCCCCCTTGACAGCTTATCTCAAATTCTCTTGCCCAACTCTGTAACCTATGACTTTTGTTCATGATGATCCTCACTGTTGCTTATGTGATGTTCTGCCTCCAATTGTGAGTTATCCTACACTATTATTGTATTGTACAATGGATTTAAACAAACAAAAGAGCAGCAGTCATTGGTGGGGATTGCCCTAGTTTAAGGAGAACTATGATTGCATCAAGGTCCACTTCAGAAGGGGAGTGTTCCATTTTAAAAACTTCCAGCTAGAAGTTCAGGAGATGAGGGGATAGGATTGAGGTAAATGTCTTATAATATTCAATTTGGAAGCCATCTGGGCCAGTAGTCTTGCCCGATTGCAGGCCACCAATTGCTTCAGTCACCTCCTCTACTCTCAAGGAGTGCCCTATCTACAGCAGCATATTTCTGCTTGCATAGCAATTCCCTTCCCAGTAGATTGGTAGGACAGGAAGATTTCAACAAGAAAGCATACTGGTCCGAAATGGGACAATAGGTGATAGAGACATGAGCTGAAACAGAATTGGTAATCCCCTAACATCAAATGCCACTTGTACCCACAATTCTGAGCAAAAGCAAAAAGACGGGGAAATCAGAGAATTTGAGGGCCAAGCAGCAGGCTCTGGATCAACAGAACAGGGCGGTCAAGGGGTCTGAAAGATGAGTGGGGCATCAGTGGTCTGTATGTGAATACCCTCTTCCAGTACCTTAAATGCTCACAGTTGTAACTTTGCCGTCTAAATTCTATTTTCTCTTCAATTTTACATAAACACCATCACTATTCCATTCAAAACCCACCCTAAGTCATTATACTAATGAGAATTCAAAACAAAGACAAAACAAAATATGTATCACGTGGAATGACATTTCTCCAGCCCACTTATCTTGCGAACATCACCATTGTTCTCACTTGTGAGTCTCGACCACACTGCAAATGTTTTTACACCATAAACTTCTTTCAACTTGCCCAATAAAAGAATCAAGCCTTGAAAAAGACCCTTGAACGAAACAACTATTGGCTGTGTGCAGAGCTTTAAGTGGTCTTACTGTAACTATGGTTGGACCACCTGTGGACATTGTCATGTTTTTGTAACACTTTGTTCTTCTGGGACTGGAATAAAAGACTCTGGCTATATGTACAACAGCATTTTTGTGGCCGGAAACGGCCCTATTTGGTTTCCAAACATAAAAATGGTTTTTGATATGTTCAAAACGCAGATTGTGATTCGGTAGTGTGTTACTAAATCGCAATTTGTGTTTAGTGATTCGATGTTTGAAAGGGCGTGTTTAGGACGTCCCTTTCAAATACCATATTTCAGGGTTATGTATGAATGTTTTGTGACCGAATTACAGTTTTAAAACACTAATTTTTTTCTCACACCTCAAGGGTAGTGGTAACCATTTGCAAACGGGAAGAGGACTCTCTACGAGACCCCATCCCCTTTTTGTTTAAACAAATAAGTATTGACAGCGGTCCAAGGGACCACAGCCTACTCTAAAAATGTGAAACGTAAATGTTTCATTTTATTTATTGAAATGCAGCCCGTTTTCCTTTAAAGGGAATGGGCTGCATTTTTTTTTTTTAAAAGCTCTATTGAAAAGCAATTCCAAACAGGGTGGTTTGCTGACCTCAGCAGGCCACCATCCCTGTGATGGATGCAGCGCCTAACGGGTCTCAAACATCTACACTGTATACCAAGGAAAGAAAATGTTTCAGTTAGAGAAACAAGTGCTAGAGCCTACCAGTGTTGGATTTGGATCATAAATAGGCCAGATTGCACCTTTTCACAAAACACTACTTCGTGTTTTGAATTTTTTTGTGAGAAGACGGAAGAGGGTTTCTCTGGAAGAGGCATGTATTCTTAACTTCACTGACATAAAAAAATGCAAACGTTACCAGGACTCTTTGTGCACAGATTAGATCACCTAAATATAAGCGAGGCAATTTCTACTCAGGCCCCATTTCCCTGCTCAATCTGCATACATAATTGGACTGGCCCAGCGAGAAACTGGGAATGACCACTCCCTCCGTTGGAAAAAGGGAGGTAATAGTAGCCTATCTACCTCTGGAAAGGAAGCACAGGCCGCCACTGGGCTACTGGCGGCATCTGACTATCACAGCAGACACAGTCCAATTAGGCCATCACGCTGCCCAAGAAAGTGGTCCAGAGCTGCAACTCAGACCCAGGCCCATTACCCGAGTGTCCGCCTTACCAATCCGACCCTGGCAACTGTTCTTCTAGAGGCTATGTTACTATTAGTGATGGCCTTCAAGACATTTACTGTTGATTTCTCGAAGCCTTCTATTCACTTGCTTAGCACTTTGCCTGTGTGCCCCCTTACATGTGCCAAATGTAATCCTTTTTGCCCGCAGACACCTTTGGCAGCAGCCATGGTGGGCCTGGTTGTTTTCTCTGGCATACCTACTTGGAATAAAAAACAAAGGCGAGCAAGCACTTTCTGGGATATGGCAGGAACAGGAAATCTCAAAAGCACCCCTTATACATTCATTCACCTGTTCATACATCGATGCTCTCACTCATCCACCGGTTTACCTATGCACTCACTCATCCATCTATGCAAATTCTCAACAACTCATTCTCTCTATCAACCATCCCCGCATCCTCTCATTAAAACGTTCATCCATCTACACTCTTAATAACCCATAAACTCAACTCCTTCACCCATTCATTCATACAACTATTTACAAAACCACACACACCAGAAATCAGCAAGACACTTTCACTGGAAAAGGCCAGACCTATCGACTTTCTCTGTGCTTGCTTTAGGTCACTGTAGCTTTTTGGGTTAATGTCAGCTTTGCAATGAAACGTGAAAACTGAAACGCACCCATTGTGTGTGTTCCTTCCCGCATGCAAGGCCGGTTTATATTTCGCTGCATTTACCTGGCGAAGAGTTGTGTGTTCAGCCCTATGTCAACAGCAGTCCCCGAATGGTACTTATCATTGTTTCTAAACTAGGAAGCTCGGGCCAGTCTGATACGGGTTTGAAGGAAGCCTGACGCTCGCAAAAGAACTACCCCGGGGCACGGAACACCGAGAGAAGTTCAGGGCAAGCAGTGTGTGCTCGGCGGGAAAACTTACTTCGCTCAGATTGTTCCTGAATGTTCTTAACTTTATTTGCACATCGTAAACAAGCGGGGGGCGGAGATGGTGTCTTGCTGCTGCTGTCTGCCTCTGTGTGCCTTGTGGGAGCAGATGGTGAAAGCCTGCAAGTGCATGGGACACGTTCTGTCGGTGAGTCACTCTCCGACGGAAGAGTCTGCTGCTGACAGCACCAGGAAGCTGAGCACCATGGATATAACCCAGCTTGAAGAGGAGTACCTCTGCAAAAAACAAAAACAAAAGCTGCAGACGCACATCATCGTGTATAAAACAGGTAGGCTGACTGACTGACTGTGGGGAGCGGGAAAAGGCGGCGGCTCGGCGCTGTGCAAGGGGCGCGCGCACGGCTTTGAAACCATTGTGAGGCGCTGAGGTGGGGAACTCACTGTAGCTTCTGTAACAACAACGCCGAGAAGTAGGAGATGTTCTTCCTGAAACGCTACAGAAAAGTACCTATTTTATTATTATTATTTGAGGAGCACGGATCTCTTTGGAGGGAACAGAACAGGCGATGCCAGCGTAAAACAGCAAGGAAAAGACAAAATGTTTTATTTAGTGTACTATTGTGTATACCTTTGCAGTAATGAACTTTAAAAGCCATTTTTTTAAAAGGTACGTTGTCTTTAAAACACTGAGCAGCCTTACAATTCCCAGCTTGAAACTCGTGCTTCTACGCATGATATTTCCAGGGAATGTGACTTCTTTTATATAGATATATATTGCCAAAGGTTGCCCAGAGATGAAGCCGCACTCCGTGGTAAGGTGAGGTAACAACCTTTATTTCAAACACAGGCTGCTTCCCAATCTGTAATTTTGTCCCTCGGTCTGACGCGTTTCAGGGATTCCTTCCCTTTCTTCAGAGACCACACACGAGCAGCTTCATTGTGTGCGCCTGCACAGTCCTCCGCACACAAATGCAATTTTACAAGTTGGCCTCAGGTGTGCCTTTTAATTAATTACCTTGCGCAAAGTGTTCTGGGACCTGCAGTTCATTCTTGCACCTTTTAATGAAGCTGCTCGTGTGTGGTCTCTGAAGAAAGGGAAGGAATCCCTGAAACGCGTCAGACCGAGGGACAAAATTACAGATTGGGAAGCAGCCTGTGTTTGAAATAAAGGTTGTTACCTCACCTAACCACGGAGTGCGGCTTCATCTCTGGGCAACCTTTGGCAATAAACACTCACGGCGGCTCCAGGCCGTGGAAGCGACGCACCGCCTCTTCAATGAACTGTGTCTGCGTGGGGGAGACTGTTTCCCCTTACGATCGGCGTGGGAAGGATTTTATCAAACAGGCTGAGTTTCAATCAGAGGCTCAATGGAGGGCTGCAGCATTGGTCCCTTTACAGAACACGAGCAACTAACCCACCGGAGGGACAAAAGGTGCAAGAATGAACTGCAGGTCCCAGAACACATTGCGCAAGGTAATTAATTAAAAGGCACACCTGAGGCCAACTTGTAAAATTGCATTTGTGTGCGGAGGACAGTGCAGGCGCACACAATGAAGCTGCTCGTGTGTGGTCTCTGAAGAAAGGGAAGGAATCCCTGAAACGCGTCAGACCGAGGGACAAAATTACAGATTGGGAAGCAGCCTGTGTTTGAAATAAAGGTTGTTACCTCACCTTACCACGGAGTGCGGCTTCATCTCTGGGCAACCTTTGGCAATATATATATATATATATATATATATATATATATATATATATATATATATATATATATATATACTGTCTCCAACTTTATGTATTAGAACTTTTTTGTGTGACATGCCGACATGTAGAATCGTTTATATCCTGATATCACTGTGGCATAATGGAATCTGTTAGGTTCGTGCGGGAAAGAAATTATTGCGTGCACTCAAATGATTTTCATCAAAACAGATCACACTTACTTGACTTTTCGAATGCATAGTTGTTGTACTTACCTGCATTTTTCATAAGAGTTTGTAAACTATTTGTACTATCATTACCTGTAGAGCTTGATAATCTACTTTAATCATGTTTTTTTTATCTCTGTTATTGTATGGGCACATAGTTTAAAAATAAATCCTGTAAGAATAATTGTATTTACCGTAGTATACTAAAAGAATTCATGCCTCTTGTAAATTGCTGCATATAGTTTTTAGGAAGAGCCTATTAGACAGAGCATGCGTGGTCTATTGCGAGACATATTGTTGCTTATTGAGAACATAGAAGGGTTTGGAGCACACGCTTCTTATTCGTGTCCCTGCTTGTCAAAGTAATGTTTGTCCCTCCCATGGAGCATTGCCCCCTTACAACCTCTTTGATTGACTGACGCCTCAAGCCAGCTCTTAACCTATCAATTTTATTATAACAACTTGGTTAGTTCTGGCTTTCCAAAGTATTTAAATGTGGTCACTTGGCCCTCTCATCGGTACATCCTCACTAGGTTAAGATTAGGTATTGTACACAATTTGGTGGCCTTCCCCTGTATAAAAAAAATCCCTCTGTTTTCTGCCCATGTGATGGGAGCACGAAGCAAAGTACTGTGCACTTTTTGTTTATTTGCCCTCTGAACTTGTACTTTTGTATTGCTTATCTTAAGCCACTTTTTTTTAAAATACTCTGTGTCGTCTGTTAATTCTGCTATGAGGCTGCTATTTGCACTTGATGAACCTGATGTGTGTTTTTTTACAGCTGTATATATATCCTGAAATCTGTGGCTGCTAGGAAAAGCATGGTCTTTTCTTTTAATTAACCAATGGTCATTGCCCATGATTGATGCCCCGCTATTTTATCGTCATGTTATACTTGCTGTGTTTTTATGTGCTTTATTGATTGTTTTTAATGATCGAATAAAGCGTTCCAAACTGAACTGAAACTGACTGACCTCACTGCTTCCACTGATTACTTTTCAAGCACTACTTTTTTTCTTTTGTGTGAAGCACTATACTTTTCAACCTGGCTTTTTTTCTTTTCACTTTAGCAATGCTGCACATAATGCTGCTGAATAAGCCTATTCTATTTAAAGCCTTTCTCTTGATGCATAGAGTGCTACATCATTTTGTGCCTGGCTATTTGTCCTCCAAGTTTTCCCACTATAAACTTAAGAGAAACCCGCGCTCCTCAAATAACTATCTGACCAAAGTTCCAAGGGTCCGTCGCTCCAAAGCTGCAGCGTGGTCCTTCACTCGCCTGGGACCAGTGTGTTGAAACAAGCTCCCCTTAGAGTTTCACCAAATGGAGGATGGCAGGTTTTTAAGGAAAAATTCAAAATCTGGATTTTTACTGAGTAGCCTATAACACTTTTCTCATCATTCCGTTACACTCCACATAGCGCCAGTCAGAGGCGCAACTAGAGCCAAATTTCATGGGGGCTAAGAAAACATTTCAGGGGGGCTGAATCTTTAATCAATAGGCAGAGTGGAGCTGCAGGGGCTTTTAGAAGGGGTGAAACAACATCAAGGCCTAATTAACATGCAAATGGTCTTTTAAAGACCTGTGAAGTGTTCGGGTGCGGCTGTGTGTGTGCCCGGGAAGCTGTCTCATCCCGGGCTGCCACACACGACGGGGGACGGCTGAAGCCCTTTCAGTCCAATGGGTGTTGCGTGCCTAGCGCCAGGACACTCTTTTGAGTGGTCACATGCCCAACAAATCCCTATTCATTTTCTTTCACAAGTCACTGCTCAGTCCCTTATTGACTAGAGGTGACTGTGAATCATGCTCTTCAAGAACCAACTGCAATTTCTCTTCTATAGCATGTCCCTCTTCAGGTCACTGGGAAGTGAAACTCCTTTCAAGACCAAGTTGCTAGCTGGCATGGGAATGAGAGTGTTGGGGGCTCCTATGGTCATGGAGTCTCCTTCTGGGAGCCAACTGGATCCTCATATACCTTCCTCTTCCAAGGCTTTTCAGATAGTTTGAGTTTTTCATGCCAGAGCCTTATGAGAGACCTTTGTCCTTGAACAGTTCTACAGAGCTCATGACTTCAGGACAAAGATACTTTATCGGTAAACATTTTCTTCAGAAACAGTGTAGTTTCACTAGCCTTGGTGTAGAATTTCATATATTCACTGCAAAGACTGTTTGTTAGTTGTCAGCCAAAGGTATGTGCAGTCCAGAACCTGGCACCACTGTAGCAAATCTGACTACAAAGCTATGTGGGAGAGAATAAATATACAATAGATCTGCAAAGCAATCCTTAAGGAGTGTGAGTTGTAATCTATAGAGTATATGAGGGTTTTAATCTATAGATTATATGAATCATTTCTGAAGGATTCATTTATAAAAAGTATTTCCAACACTTATAGGTTGGTTATAAGAGTCCAGCCTAAGCACATAAGCATAAATATTACAATCAGTAGTCAATAAATAATAGCGTACTCTGTGTGAGGTGCAGAGTATTCAAATATACTTAATTTATATTAATTGTTTGTTCAATGCCACAGTTTTTCAATACTACAGCAAAAGTTCAAGATCAGTGTCTCCTGGAGTAACGGGCGACCTTCACAGCACACACCAGCTTGTGCCATATGAATTAATTAGTTCATTTATAAAACATGACCTTAGTTGGTGCATCACCCGCTCAATCGTTTATAAAACAAATGTTCTTTTAAATGTTGTTTTAGGTGAGAGACATCCTTCTTTTTGGAAGAGACGTCACAGCCTTAATGAAATCTGTGACTGAGTTCCTACACTGCCTACATATATGGACCCATAGGGATAAACCCATTTTCCTTAAAGGTATACTAGGTTTACCTCTGGTAACTTGGCTTGAGCAGTAAGCAAACCGTTAGAAAAAGATATGAGGTGTGTGACATAACTCACACAGTGAACAACTATACAGCGAAAGAACTTGGAAAGCCTTGCTGATTTATATAAAAAATTACAAAAATATAGCAACTATGTGAGAACTAATAAAGGTATTTTTGGAATAAGAATTCTCTAACTATCTTCTAGCAGGAATAATAAAGATCTCAAAAGTGTCAAAGTGAACAGTAGAGGGCCACAGCTGATGAACAATATTCACTAGAGCTCTCAGTGCCTGAGTTATCATGGAGGATGGTGGTCCTGGGTTGAAGTAAATTTCTTAGGTTGGTTGCTAATCCTCTATGTTGGTTTTACAAGATGGTGCAGTACTTCCTAGATATTTTTTTTTTAAATCTATAGTTCTTGTTTAAACAAATTCAGACTCAGTGGCGGCAGGCATGGCTCTCGTGTGGCGGGGCAGGAGGGGTATTGTGGGAGGGGGGAGTCGCACGGGGGGGATACGGGTACACAATAAAAAAAATTAACTTAACTTGCTGCTGGGTCCCGCGTGTGTGCTCCTGCTGTCCTTGTTTTGGAACAGGTAGCACAATGCAGCGTTGTGATTGGTCTGAGCCCTGTGACACGTGCTCAGCTAGCGGCTGGAGGGATGGGCATGTTCTCCATGCAGGCTGTAATGCAGCCTGTATGGGAAACAGGGAAAGTGCGCATGGCTGGTTTGGCTGGCCCGAGAGGGCCGACCAAACAGTCATTGCCCACTTAGAAGTGGGCAAACCACTCCTCCCCTGCCCTGCTCCGAGAACAGAGCAGCCCCACCCACCTGCCTGCCTGCAAAGCAGCACAAAGCATAAAATGATAATAACTCAAAATTAAAATAATTTTATGTTTCGTACTTTGCACTGCTTAAAAGCAGTGGGGCGACGCTCCTCCGCCACAGCATAACAGTTTGGTTACCAGAAGATTCAACATTGGTTCCATGTCCTTCTAGTCCTCCATCTAAGCAATCAAAGGATTTTTTTCCAGTGGACTGCTAGATCCTCCATCCATTTAGTTTTGACTTGAGTACTTCGAGGCTTCAAAGAACTGCTCCTGAGCAGGATATCAACTCTGCTGCCACTTTGAGTTAAATCAGATTAATGTGGTCTGCAATCCTGGTTCTAAGTACTGCCGGACATAGATTCCGGTGAAGATCGATCAGTGCAAGGCTGCTTCTATTTTATTAGGCACGCAAAGACAGGCAGTGAGAAATAGGTGACGTTCTATTCTAGATTTATAGTGAAAAAATATTGCACAAAATAGTTGACATCCTGTGTGTCAGCGTAAGGGCTCACAACAGTGTGATGTAAGTCTCAGGTTAACAGAACTGTACCGAAACTGAAAGCAACACCATTTTAGCAGGTATTGTTGTGGTTGGGTTGTGGTCATCAGAATCCAAAGACGGTAAAAAGCAAACCTGTCCAAAAAAAAACCCCAAAGATTTGTAGGAACACCATCGTACTGCATCTTCACAGCTCGAAACTCCCCACCTCTCTGCTTCTAGAATTCTCTTTCTCGGTTCTCTAGATTCCAAGAGACCAATACTCTCAACTACCCTGCACCCCACCCCCTCTCTCAGCCCCAGGGCTCTTAGAATGGATAGTTCTCTTATCTAACTGATACGTATTTATACAGATCCTACCTTAGCTCCATGTCTGGATGCTTCACTAGTTACCCTTTTACGCACACACCCATTCCACCTTCCATACCCCAAAGCTTATCAATCTTCACTACATGTCCAGCTCACTACCTCCACTGAACCACAGCGCACCAGCACTGCACTACCACAGCTTTCCGCACCCCTCACTAGCCAACCATCTTTTACTTGCAACGGCACAACTCGCATTATGCCCAGTCATCCATTTCACCCAATCCCCACAGTGACACAAGAATCCCATTGTCAGAGCTCCTAATTGTTTTCTTTAATCTGTTTATTGAGATTTTGTAGACATAAGAAAACATGATACAAACAAGCATAAAAGCAACGAGTACCAGTTGGAACGACAGTTCATACCAATCCGAAGTACATAAAATCCTTACAACGATAGAAAAAAGCATCAGCGTGAGTAATGTGTCTCAGGAGTATACAGATACTTAGTGATTATACTTCGTACTTCCAACATTGTATTCCAGCCATTACAGCCTGTCATTAATGCAATATCTAAGTACCATGCAAGAGCACAAATAGTTCTCCACAACATGTGAACTGTACATTTCTCACGGCACCTTTCGGCTGAGCCATAAAGTCATGACCATTATGTAAGTAAACAGATTCATATAATAAAACTATGTAAAACCACTCAGAAAAATCAACAGAACAAACCAGTAAGGGTAATAAAGGAAGGAAGGAAGGGGGGCCTAGATGCATAGGAACAATCCGCTTATTAAGGCCACAGCAACCCACACTCAGTCCCAGACATATCAAACTCGATGGCACACTTCAAGGAACTATATCATCCGAAGTGAAGAAATGCACCAACTGCAAAACTATTTAATGAGTGGGATCACCATGCCCAGTGTGTGAATTAACCTGATCAGAGTCGGATGCAATAGAAGAGTCTTCTGTAGTCGAAGCTACTTGTAATGCCATCGGCATCACTCCCCATGCCGCCGAGATGGGATACTTGCGGAGTGCCAGCGTGTCCTCTCTTAGCAATAAAGTCTCCTCAGCTTTAGCTCAATATAACAGCGAGTGAACTCAGGCTGTGAGTGGAGGTGGATCAGTTGACTTCCAGCAACAGGTGACCAGCCGCTTGGCCACCACCAACCCCAAGTATTGTCAGAGCACCTTATGATGTGTTCCTCCCAGTGCCCAAATGTTCTGTTCTCAAGTTTGGCAGACAACCCATTTTTCATTTCCTTATCCTTCTTTTCCTTTCTTTTTCTTCTCCGACTACTCATGTTCCTCTGCTGCCAAGTGATAGTCCGTTGTCCTCCATTTCATCACTGAGGGACACTGTACCAATGATTATTTTTTTAGGAACTTTACTTTTCCTAGACTACTTGCTTTGCACATTCTAATGTAATTACATTTTTAGTAGTGCTTTTTTGTTTAGATTGTTAAGAAAACGTATTAGCTCGTGTGAGAAAGAATAGATTTAAGTCTCATTCAGATTTGAGTTTACATATGCTGCAGGCCTAGGGTGGCTTTGTTTTCTCAAAGACGACATATTTGTCATCAAGTCACCCATCCAAGCAAATAATTTAAATCAAATGGGCCAACACAGCCTCATTAAGTTGTATCAAAGTCCGTTTTCGAACCTAGACATAATAAAAAAAATTGATATGGCAATGGAATTTCCCTAAAAATCATCAAGATAACAATACGAGTTAAGAGCTGAAAACCTAGCAAGTCTGAACCAGCATTTCATCGTTCTGAGGTAGATAAACTGTGCATTATTGAATAATAATAACATTTCTTACTATCAACATTCCAAAATATCAAATCTGTGGCAGTAAGTAGAACATGAATGGAAGTTATTGTTAAAGACATTTGACAGAACATTCCTTTCATTTTCAGACTTTATATTCATTTATTGTCCTTTAGCACGTTCTCTGTATCAGACATTAACACAAATCAAAAACAATACTGAATACGAAATTTAACCAACGACATAGCCTTAACCCCTTCGATGCTGAGGACGAGCTCAGCTCGTCATCAGCCACGGGGGGCGTGTGCGGATGACGAGCTGAGCTCGTCATCTTACGCGGCTTTTAGAAAAAAGCCGCGTAGGGGAAAAATAACCGCCGCAGCGATGCGGTTAAGTTGCATCCTTGCTGACTAAACACCTCAATATTACCTGGTTTAAAAAAAAATAGGAAAAGAAGGATGGTTAGTATAAACTCTATGCTTGATCCACAAAAGGACTTACGACTTGTAGTGTGAAGATTTCATCCCAAGTGGGGAGACTCCACCCCAAGTGTGGAGATTCCACCACAAGTGTAGTGACTCCGCCCAAGAGTGGAGACTCCACCACGAGTGCGGACTCTGCACTCAAAACTTTACGAGTTGTACGTCCCTCTGTAAGTCAGCCCCACTGACACCATTCCAATACAAAAATGGCTCTAAATTATTGTGAACGCTTTATTTGAAATCATGTGGTAGGTACCCTAGGGAAAAGTGTTCCTCCCTTTGTACCATATGACTAATCAAATGAAACATGTTCGGTTTTAATTGATAGCTGAGAATTTCATTTTTGGTGATTATTGCATAACTATCAATAAAGTTCAATAAGAGTCATACCTAGCTTAACAACCTCCAGATTCCATATAACATTGCAAAAATCAGCAGCAATTGATTCAAAACGTTTTGACGAGCAATATTCTCTCGTAACTAAACTGTAAATACACTAGTTCACATCAAATTGATAAATCACAAGATCATACATACCCCAAATATGCATATTTTGTGAATGGTACAAATCAATTAATATTGTGTTCTAAAAAACATGCACTGCTTTACATGTGCAAAGATAGACATTGGGGGTAATCGAAAAAGGTGCCCAAGACAGATGTTTAATGGAAATCTTAAGATTATGTAAGGTAAATCTTTTAAACGCCTCAATTGTAACCCAACCATTTTTAATGACGGTAAAAGGGTACTTTTTATATGTTAAGCTAGCCATGCAATGTTTTTTTGCCAAAATGTGAGAAATGTGGATAGTTATGATTTTAAAAGTAGGATTTCATAATGCAGTTCTGAACTTTAGCCTACTAGAAAGCCTCCTTTGCTTTTCTTAAATTCTTTTCATTGATTTCGATTTGTTACAGAGTTCATTGTGACCTAAATCCTACTAGTATTATTACACCATATATTGTCTAAGCGATACAACATAATTGTACCTACAACACCCAGGAGGGACACCAACTGGCCTCCTCCACAGTCCTGGTACTAATTGGGAAATACATTAGGTTTCGCCTATCTGATTGATAATATTTTTAGGGGGGGGGAGTTTAAAGTTGGTGAGCAGTTGTGCAATATAAGTTAGAGAAACTATAAAAATCTTGTTACTTGTTGTTTTTAGAAATGCAATATATTGTGCAGTAGCTAGTGGTTATATAAAGCGTTGTAAACACAGTAGACAAGTCCTTCGCTAGGTCATAGAGTCAGTGTTTCTGAAAGGAACCTAACAAATAAGGAGATTTTGAACAGCGCAAACAAGTGCACAATGTTTTAGGAAACCCCTCACCCACCTACCTGGTAGGTGGCATGCTTCATCACCGGGGCCCAGCTGGATCACCTACAACAATCCAGCTGTGCTTCAACATCTGAGTTACAGCGGAGCAGGTTGTTTGTGGAAATACAGTGAAGTGCTATGTGAAGTGCCAATTATGTGATAAAAATGTCTCTAGGGAAACCCTTTTAAAAGTTTTAATGGAAGGGCCCTAGGACATGGGTAAAAACAGTTGGGGGGATCAGCTTGAGGTTTTTAAGGTACCTCCGTATCCCTTTAGAAATTATTAGGTCTACTAGTTTTAGCCCTTTGGATGATAATTTAGTATGAACAGAGATAAAAACTAGATAATTTTCCTCCAATTATCCAAGTCATGATAAAAGGGAATGAGACAAAAAGAAAAACCAATAGCAATTATGGACTTCCAGTAGTTTTAAGGCGTTTCTCGAATGCCTGCAAGAATTTTACCAGCTTGCAGTGTATTCGAGGGACAGTTGAGTCCAAACCTCCAATAATGGCAGATCTACATGTCCGTAGTCTATTAATCTGGAAAGTATGTTTTAAAAAGTATGTCAGTTCCTTAGTCAACATCTTGCAATGACAAATTATATGAATTAAATCTTCTTTGGGACTACCACAAAGACGGCAGGTGACAACTTCATGCTGTTTCCAAGCAGGCTCCTCAGCTAAGGTCGGAAATTTACCAAATCTCAGTGCCATCAGCTTTTTGTTGATAAAGATAGAATAGGTTGTTTCCAAGTAAAGTGCGGGTGTAAGTGACTTATACCCGTTGATCACGGCCCAAGAGTGCGAACGATGGGAAAAAATGTCTTTGTCCGTAACCAATTAATGAAATTTAGCCACTTTATTTAGTGCCTGTTTTAATGCAGCAAATGGCAAGTTTTGATCCCAAAGATTTGCAGAGCATGTTACCTCCAATGCATGCGAAAGGAATTGGTTTGCTTTTGATTTTTTATGTGTCTTCAACTCCTGCCATAGAAAGGTATTAAGATTATTGTCAGTTGCTTTTTTCTTAATCTGGTACCACACCTTGATATATGAATATAATCTTCCCAATATTTCGTTTTTTAAGCCAAATTCGAGGCGCATTTGCACTTGTGAAGCCATGTTGGGTAGTTGAAGTACATTTTTATAAATTTTAGTTATTAAGCTGTTTAATAGGTCCGCATCCTTTCCGTGCATTGCTACACTTGCATATGTCAGGGTGGGAAGAACCTTATTCACCATCACGATTAATAGTGGTTTTAATGATGGACCTTCCAATTTATTCGACAGAGTGCTTAACCCAAATATTAAGGCTCCTGCTCTTTGCGTCAGATATTTTTCTGGTCTATTAAGTCGAGCTTATCATCTATAAAGTAGTCCAGATATTTATAATTTGAGACTTTCTCCAACGGTTTTCCTTCTAGCCATATATTGTGTTGTGATACACGGCGGTTGGTTATTACCATTGTTTTAGTTTTTGTAACATTTAGAACCAACTTGTTTACTGACAGAAACACTGAGAGTTCTGTTACTAGTCTAGTTAGACCCACCTTCGTTAGACTAATAAGAACAATATCATCAGCATATGCCAGATGTGTAAGCTGTAAATTGCCCAGTTTCGGAGGATGTACATTGCAGATATTCAATTTCCCAGAAAGATCTGAGATAAAAAGATTGAATAGATGACGCGCAAGGACACACCCTTGCTTTAAGCCAATCGATGTAAAGACTTTTCTCGATAACCGGGAACCATCCCCTATTTCGACTTGAGACCAGGTATCGGAATAGAATAGCAACAGGCCCCTTAAGATGCTCTCTGGTATGGACCATGCTCTTCATTTCGACCATAATAAGTTTTAGTCTACACTATCGAAGGCGGCTTGGAGATCTATAAAACACAAATTCAAGTCCTGTTTACTGCTCATGCATTTTTCTGCTATCAGGTTGATTGATAAGATATTTGCTGTTGTTCCGATCCCCTTTCTGAACCCTGTTTGATTAATAGGGATCAACTCTCTTTCACCTGACCAAGTTACCAAATCGTTTAAAAGAAGCGATGCAAAATATTTTGCCTCTACGTCCTGCAGCGCTATTAATCGATAATTGATGGTATTAGATCTTTCACCACCTTTGTATATTGGCACAATTATAGATCCTTGCCAGCTTTCCGGGACTTGATTATAAATTTGCACGTCTGCAAACAATTTCGCAAGTCGTGGACCCCAGAATTCTGGTGCATATTTGTAAGCTGCTTGTGGAATGCCATTTGGGCCTGGCGCCCCATTAGATTTGCCTTTTTTGATTATTTTTATTATCTCGTCTGCTGTATATGGATTATTCGAGAGATCAGAACTCAATAAATTATATAGATTACTGGTGAAGGCTGAGTCACTTGTTCTTTAGCTGTGTACGTTAAATTATGATTTTTTAGAAAAAGTTCACTGCCATGAATTTTTATGGAGGTATCAGTAAATTTTGTCGCAAGAAACGTAGTCCACTCAGATTCCTGCACATTCGATGTTAGTGCGTTACAAGGTCTTGTTAGCTGATTTATGATTTTCCAAAATGTATTTGAGTTCTGGTGTTTTGAGCTAAAAAGCAGTTTGGACCAAAAGCTCTCGTTAATCCTCTTTTTAAATTCCCAGACCTTATTTTTGTGTATATTTCTTTGCGCACCAAAGGTGACTAACTGACAAGCACCATTGCCAGCTACTGCAACTTCTTGCGGGTTCTTCGCAGAATCCTTCGTAGGTCTTGTAGTTCTTTCGAAAGTTTTCTCTGCGAACCGTCACTGTTGGTTTTTATGACGGATAGCTTCATTTTTTATTTTAATTTCTCCAAAAAGAGAGACCATGCTTGAATAGTATTCATTGGTGCATTCCCTGGACCATTCAACGTGTCCTTTATTATCGTGAACCACTCGATTTCATTTGAGTTAGACCAGTTTATACGTTTCAGATTAGCTGAATTTAGATAACCTTCTAGTGTATACGATGGTTGCAATCTTTCTGTGTTAAGGTGACTTGTCTACTGTGTTTACAACAAATTACTTGGTGAAGAGGACAAGTTCACCTTTCCTTACTCTCTTTTTGGTTAAGAAGGTTATATAAAGCGATCATGTACCTTTGGGTGATGTTGTGAAAGCCATATTTATATCCACTGTCTGGATTATAAAGGGGATTGAATGGCGATGCGAAGTTCTGAATTCCATCGCACCACTGTCCTAGAAATCAAAAGTAAAGCAGTCTGTCAATATATCCTTGCAGCTTCTCTACGTGAGAAGTGGTGCCATTTTCGACCAGTGCTGTGCAAGCAAAACCTAACGAGCATTTGCAATGCAATAGGTCTCGCAGTTACGAGAGTTTCAGCTACTGGCATTGTAAATAACAATGCCTTTTATTTATGTTTTTAAAACAAAAATAAAAGGCATTATTATTTGCAATGTCAATAGCTAAAACTCGCGTAAATGCGAGACCTATTGCATTGTAAATGCTTGTTTCTCTTCTCTCAGCTCCAGTTAAAGCGTTTTCTCAGCGAAGCTCACTACCAAAGCCGTATTAATTAGAGGGCATATGTGAAACTCGGCCTTCCTCTTGGCAGTTGCAAACACGCACTGGTACCAGCAAGCAAGCACTGGTAAGTTTGTTGTTTCATGAAAGGTGCTGAAATGCAGAGGATTCTGATTAAGAGCCTAGAGCCTCCAGGTAACAGATGATATAATACACAGATTAAAGGACCTCTTCAGTTGATAGAACTGGCCTTTTAAAACACAGAGTTTGTCACAAACTTTGAGAAGGAACAACATTTAAGACAATTCACTATCAATGTTCAAATCATTATGATTTTAAAAAGTTCAATTTCAGCACGTGGGCCTCAAGGGAGAGTGGTGATGAATAATGTTTTTTTGGCTTTCCCTCAGTATACATATAATAATTATGTTAGAGGATGCACAAGTAGAATTTTGATACCCATATTAAGAATTTCTCTGTTTCTTCTTGTAACTTCTCAAAGCTCCCTCGTGCTTTGAGGCTGGCAGGTTACCACTTTGATTGGACCTTGAGAGGATAGGAGACAATGGATGCTTACTAATGCTCTGAACATTAGTAAAGTAAGATAAGTCTTCAGGTAAGGAGCAAGCCAAGTTCTTTGGAGAGCCAGGAAATGCAGGAATGTATTCACTAAGGTTTAAAGTTTACTTGGGGAGAGAAATCTAATGGCATAGGAGCATATAGACGTTAGTGTAAAGTGCTATTTGGGTTTGCATTATTTTGTGTAGGTGAAATAAGCAAAGTGAGCACAACATCAAATGATCAGACACCAGAGGAGGAGAAGGCTACCCTTCTCCAGTGGACAGAGAGGCCCATCAAAGAGTATGTCAAAAGCAGCAACATTCACCCTAGCAGGTTCCCACCAAGGCCCTATATACAGCAATTAACATTCCTGCTCTACGTCCATATATACCATTCATAAGCTATCTAGCGAGATCCCTCCAAGTACATCATATAAAGGACTTAACATTTCACCATTAGGCTGAATGTGATATAACATGCATCCCTGGGTGGAGTGTAGGTCAGATAAAATCTTCACTACCCAGCTTTTAAGGCATGCAAGGGAGTAGGCTAGGGGCAGCGGGGGGGGGGGGGATAAGTGGGACATAGAGCAGGGGCCCCCACATGCAGGTCAACCTCATTTTTGGAAATCCTGTACACCAGGAAGCTTTAGTCTTTTATTACAGTCCCGAACGTCTGCCTAATATTGTTTTTCTGCTACTGTGGGGTTAAGGCTTGGGTTTTCTGGTTGTTACTTCTGACTAAATTTGCAGATTATTTTGATGGAACAGGTCTGAGTTATTTGGGGTAAACCTTACTGCTGTTAGGGCATGTTCTGAAGAAATTAGCAATGATGAAAAATGTTGGATGGAAGACAGTACAGCTCAGTAGAGGCGGCTGTGGGCAGATAGGGAAGGAACTAGCTTTAAAATAGGATTACCATTGGGGAATAAGATATAGAAGGGGACAGCAAATATAAGGCCACTATTGGCTTTATTTAAGAGAGAGAGTGTGTGTGGTTGTATGAGTTTTTTATAAAGACAAAGGGAAAAATGTCAGGTCATAGTTTGCTTTATTCTTGAGCTGGGGGTTTTATTACGCTGGAGTTTCGAATTACCCAATACACTTTTCCATATACCTGTATTTGAGGTCATTTTTTGTATAAAAAATAAAACTCTTTAATATAGATTGCATGAGGGAATTAAATAAAACAGAGAAATTCAACCAGAGCCCCCCCCCCGTCTGCAGGATTTAGAAATTCCAGGCCCAACCATTGCAAATCAAGACATCATATCCAAAAACAGATGGGTCAAAATAACGGTTTAACAATAGGGCTGCGGATTTCAACTTGAGCAATCACAAGTTTAATTCATGATTTTCTACCAAGAGGAAATGTGTGACCAACCAACAGACTTGGGAAACTTATGCAACAGCGACCCCATAAACCACTTAACAACACTACAGAAGCACAACTTGTAGGCCTTTAACTGTCAGGATTATTGGGGACAGGCCACATAACATCAAATGCAGGCTTTAGAAAGACAAAACCACAACCCTATAAGGCGGGGTTTTAACTTTGCTCCTACTCAGCAACATTTGTCCACTTGGACAAACGAAAATCCACAAAAAAGTTCCCATGGACCTGAAAATGTGTCATGCTCACATACGCTGGGGAAGAAAAGATGTAGTGCAAACCTCACACTACAAGGGAACAGAAAAAGACTCCATGAGGCTCTAAATTTCACAATGGATGCCTTTCAGAGGCCTTAAACGAATGTATACTTTAATTGTGCACTACTCACAGAACAGTGATTTGCCCCATCCTTCAAAATGTAGTTGTTCACATAATATTCGTGCCTGTGCAGCCAGAGGCGCACTTCCACTCTAAGGTGTCTTTGCTAGTCACCCTGTCTACACTGCTGCTTCAAACAAGCTGCAAAAACATGCAACAGCTGCAGAACTAAAGCATGAACAAAAATCAATCGCATGTTTAAGGCCTGGTAAGTACTGCTATTTATAAGTGCTCCTGAACACATGTCAAAGTTTTCCTAGTTCAGTTCCAAAAGACAGCTCACTTGCGCTTGGCCCAGCACACTTCATGCGCAGCCTAGGACAGGAAGTGGTGTGCCACCAACGCAATACTACAGGTATTACAACGAGAAAGTGCCAAAGTGAAACTCGTGTCATTCACACTTCCAAACGAGTGCAGCAACGTGCTGAGGGACTAGCACAGATTGTTATGAACTGCACAAGCTGCAGCCAGCCACTGAGATTCAGAGCCCATCGAAAATCCGATGGTGGTTGGGGCCCGTTCCACCACCATCTCGACAGCTGTTTGTATAATCCTTTACAACGCAGCAATATTCGGCTCAGCCGAGGAGGCTTCTCTGTGCCTGAGGTGGTTTCTCTGTGCCCGTGTGCATGTCTGATCAGATCCAAATTAGGAAAGTGAGAGCACGCCATTTGCACATTGTGCTCAAATGACGCGAGCCATACACGTGCACATCGCCTGTCTGTACGAGTGCACATCTCCAGTCCCCCTTCTGCCAAAAAATCGATGACAATAGATCTGGCCAAGTGTGTAGCGCATGCGCTGTGTCGCTAGACGAGACCTAAAAAGGAGCAGTGGAAGGAAATATTAATGAGTCCATATTCCGGAGTGGGACAAACATGAGAAGAAGGAGGAAATGTACACACAGCTAACAAATAAGAAGCAATTAAATGAGAGTGATAATGAAGCCTACCAATCAGTGGTAAGAAATGGGCGGTTCCTAAGCCCACTGTAAAACAACAATATGTCTTTCAACAGACAGAGCATGTTCTGTTTTAGGGGAGACCTAGAATGGAATGCTATGTGAGGCAACTAAGCTTGAATAGGGCCTATTCATGAAGGATTTTTTTACTGTAAGATTCTCAAGTGCGGAGAAAGCCATAGTGTTAAATTCTACTCAAGGGTTGCGCAGCGAGGGTACCAACCATGTACATTTGCTGGTATTTCTAAACTTCGATCAAACCTCTTCCCCTCTCGTAAAATCACACCACCCCCAAATTTGTGGAAAAAAATGTTTCCTCTTACAGAAAAAAAGTGGATTAAAAAAAGTACGGTACGTAGAATTCCTTCCACACATGGGGAATGTAAACCCCTTGTCACATGCCATTCCCAGTAGTACACCCAGATACCAGCACCTGGCGCAGCTTTCCAGGAGTATGACAGAGAATGTTTGTGAAAAGGAATAAAATCATAATGTACGTTCAGGAAGAGATGTAAGCCTCTGCCCATACCTTTACGTGTTTCCTTCTGAATAGTCTTAATGGGTTTTACAGAGCATCTGTATGTAGTTGAGAAGGCCGAAGATAGGATGGTGACAGAGACAGGGAGAGTAGCCAGACAGTGAGAAAGATTAATAAGAGAAGAAGAGGGTGGCAATGGAGTTGAAAAGATGAGGAGTCAGTGGGCAGAAGAGAGAGAGAGAGTACTGAAATCAGGAGAGTAAGTGAAGACAGCAGGCAGGCGAGGCTAACGTGACTACAAAGGCGAAACGATGGGAGGACTTAAGCAGAAGAAGTGAGGCAAACTAAATGAGGAGAGGGGCTGAAGAACTCAACGGAAGCGGTTGTAGATGGGTGAGAGGTAAGGTGTAGACAAGAGAGTGGTGAGAGGGTTGCAGACAGGAAAAGAAGAGAGGGCTACATATAGGAAATAAGTAAAGGGTTAAAGGCAGGAGAGAGTGAAAAGATACAGACAGAGGGGCAGAAGACTCCTGAGGGTAAAGACGTGCTGGGTCCACTGAGGAGACAAACGAGGGCAGGAGATGGGACAGGAGAGAAGGCTGCAGGAACACTGAGGCTTGGAGAGCGTAAGAGACTGGATATGGTGAGAGGACTGCAGGCAGGAGATGTTTGCCTCAGTATGTTTTTAGGCAGAAGTAGGTGAGTGGGTTTCTGCCTGGAATGCTGGCAATGTGAGTTCCGCAGACCGGAGAGGGATAGAGGCCCCAAGTCAGGAGAAGATGCAGAGACTGTAGACAGGGAATGACGAGAGGTCTGCAGACAGGGGAAAGTGAGAGAGGGCTGCCGCAGTCAAAGGGTCCAAGGGCTGCAGAGGAATGGGAGTGCCGCAGACAGGAGTGGGTGAAGGGGCTGTCGAAGTGAAAGGGTGAAAGCACTACAGACAAGCTAATCAACTACTACACAGCAATCAAACAGGATAAAACTTATTGTGGGAACGGTTAAATCGAGAAGCGAGCAGCCATGCAGTGATGTGTTTGTGCAGGAGCATGCATTAGAAAGAAGCTTGAGATTCTTTCCTGTTCCTCCCGAACGTCTACTATTAGGGGGGTGGCTATTATAAGTAAGCTCGGTCTGGGGAGAGCAAAACGATTTAAGGCAGATAGTATGGGCAGGTGGGCATTATGTGAGCTGAATATGGGCATCACCCTCTGCTGCATCTATGGTGCCAATATTGACGACCCTGAAATCTTTAATCGTATGGAAAAGGAACTAACATGCTGGCCGGTCCCTCTAGTAGTTTGCGGGGACTTTAATATCTCAGCAAACTTCGGGGGGGGGACCCATATATACTGGACGTAAACCTCGGGTATATCGGGCAGTATGTTCAATGATGCAATCACGCGGGTTGAGGGATGTATGGGGGAGCACTGAACCAGGGGACCCTGGTTTCACATACTTCTCACATCCTTTCCAGAAATACTCCAGGCTTGATTATTTTATGATATCCGCCACCGAATTGAGTATGATTAAAATCTGTAAACTGCCCATGATAGTATCAGATCACAATCCTTTGATATTAACAATGGATATCAATAGGCCGGTAAAAAAAGTAAGACCCTGGACCTTTGACAGGAAACGTCTAACAGATAGCACATATCAAGAATTGGTCTCAGGCATTCTTCGATGCAAACAGATATAGCGCATCGCAAAATATAGTCTGGGACAGCTATAAAGCTGCTTTAAAGGGGGAAACCACCAGCTATACTACTCAGAAGTGGAAAATGGCTAATGAAGAGAGAGAACAACTAATGCGCAACCTGTCTGATGCTGAGGGGCAGAATAGAAAGGACATATCCCAGGGGAGACAGGGTAAAGAAAGCCTTGAGAGAGTGAGTTCCCTCAAAGCAGAGATACAGAAACAACTTGCTCAAAAAGCAGTCGCGGAATATCAGACACAGAGAACAAGGTTGTATGAAACAGGGGAACAAGCGGGGAGGGCACTTGCAATCCGGATCAGACAGGTCACTTCTAAGAACATTATTACACATATAGAAGAGCAGGGTCGAAGATATGAGGAGCCGGGGGAAATTTTAAATGTGTTTATAAGGTATTATCAAGATCTATATCAGGAGGAGTCAGTCACAGAGTGCCTAAAGACAGAGTTGACAGGTATGGGAACTAAGGTGGCTCAGGGAGACAGGGAAATCCTCGAACAGGCCATCACCCTAGATGAACTGTCGGATGCTTTGCAAGATCTTGCAACAGGGAAGGCTGCGGGCCCCGACGGTTTACCCCTCGAGTTATATAAATATGTATCTGTTGAAACATCCCCACTCCTTTTGGATCTGTTTAACTGGATCATAAACACAGGTGTAATACCAGAGTCATGGATGAGCACTAACATCGTGGTATTCCATAAAAAGGGCAAACCGAAGGAAAACCCAGACTCTTATAGGCCCATATCCTTGATAAATGCGGATAACAAATTATAAGCTAAGATTTTGGCTACCCGATTGGGGCGGATCAACGGGACCTTGGTCTCTCCCTGGCAGCATGGATTCATCCCCGGTATGGGTACCACGGACCATATCAGAAGGGCAATCACGCTGTTCGACATCCATGCTGCCGGGGAGGGGGGGTCGCGATGGTCCTCCTCGATGCGGAGAAAGCTTTTGACCGCATCAAGTGGGGGTTCCTTTGGAATGTGCTCGAGGAGAGGGGGTTTGGCCCAAAATTTCGGAAGGCTATCCAGGCAATGTATTCCACCCCGACTGCTAAAATTCAAATGATGGGTGAGAACTCAGGGAAGATCTGTATAACAAGGGGGACGAGGCAGGGGTGCCCCTGCTCACCCATTTTATTCGCGTTATACATAGACCCTTTAATAAACCAGATAATGAACAGCACCGCAATAAAACCGGTAGTCACGAACGGATTCCAAACAAAAATCCTCGCATACGGCAATGATTTGGCTGTCATCACTATCGATCCCCAGGGGGCCAGGCGGGAAGTGGTGGAGATCACGGGCCTATTTGGGAGACATTCAGGTTATCGTCTAAACGAAGCAAAGACCCAGGTCTGTGCTCTAAGAACATAATCAAATCAGATCCTAGATTCGTTGACTCTGTGGTGTAACTGGGAGTAACAATCAATGTACAGCCGGAGCACATAATTAGATATAACTTTACTCCCCTCATGAAATCTATGGAGTTAGACTTAAAAAGAATGGATACATTGCATGTTTCAATAATAGGGAGGTCCAATGTCATCAAAATGACCATGTTTCCTAAGATTTTATACAAATTCCTGGCGATTCCTTTTAAAATAGAAGAAAAACTTATTAAGGAAATTGAAGCTATCTTTATGAATTTCATGAGGCAATATGGAAAGATCAGAATATCTAGTTAATACATGTCCTTGCCATAGGAAAGGTGAGGTTTGGGACTCCCGAACCTTAGGTATTACCACTGGTCCTGTCTCCTAACGCAGATGGCTATATTATTTGATCCGGGGGGTACCTCAAACAGACAAGACGCTATCCCCTCTATTTTTCAGCTGGCACTTGGAAGGGAGACAACCGGGGTACTATTAACGAGAACAGAATGAAGGCACTACAAAAAATCAAGATACAAACTATTGGAAGCAGTGGCGGTTCTACCATGAGGGCGTTTGGGCGCCGCCCCCCCCCAGCTTTCTCGCTGTGCGAGAAGAAGGCAGAAACAAATGGTAGTTATTTATTTATAACTACCATTTGTTTCTGCCTGCCCTTCTCACACGGCGAGAAAGCAGTCAGCAGATTAGAACTTCTTCGTTATTCCTCGAGTCGAGCCTCAGGGCAGGGGGGAGTGGCTTGGGGGAGTGGCTTGCCCACTGTTGTGAATACGGACTGTTTGGACTGCCTGAGAGGCTGTCCAAACAGACAGTATTAGCAACAGTGGGTAAGCCGCTCCCCCAAGCCTCCTCCCACTCTTCGTTCTGCAGGATGCAGACTAGGAGGAATGACGTATTTAGGGCAGCCGGCCGAACCAATCAGAGCCGGCTGCCATGGAGGGGAGGGAGGCTGCCTGCAGCCTTCAGTGACGAGAGCCCACAGGAGCGGGAGGGGTGACCAGGGAAACGACGCTGAGACTCAAAGGTAGGAGAAAGTATGATTTCTAATGACTGCAGCAGTTTATTTTAACGGTTGATTGGTGCGGATCTGTTTTTTTTGTCGTTCTGTCTTTTTCCCCATTTCAACAGTTTACAAAGAAGTAGAAACATGATCTAATTATGCTGCACGGTGCTGCTGCCTCGCTTAACGCGAAGCCTTTTACCAAATGCAAACACATTATAATTCAATAGAACTCCTTTACCGCGTTTTATTAGCGTCGCGCTTACCGGTGGAGAAGCCTTACTCTTTCTCTGAAACAGTAGATGGACTTTAAAAAATCGGCCGGCGAGCAACTACCCAGATGCATGGTGGCGCTGTTAATTACATGTTTAAAAAACAAGCGTTTTCTGTGCGCCGGGGTTTGTAACAGGGATACGTTGCCCGGTGCTTTTAAGGCAGTAAGGCGCGCGAGGGTGCTGGTGGCGGCTAATGGTGTCAGCCCTGTCTCCAGTCCATTTCGCAGTCGCACTTTGTTAATGACTCTTAACATAACACGTGCGCATTGTTAATGGGCCACCTGAGGGGTACCCGGCACTGGAGAGCGACACACCACAAGTGTACACGGTCAGGGCATGTGCGTACATGTCAGAGGGAGCCCATGGAATGAGACCCGGGGGTACTCTGCACACTAAGGGACTAAGGCACACAGGTTCAGTAAACCGTGCGTCCTCAGGGACAGAGGCACGAGCCTCTCGGCTATTTCAGGGGCCAAGAAACAATAGCCCCTGAGTTTCTCAGGCGGAGGAGGCAGGGGGGTGTGGGAGGCTTCAGTGCTCTGAAGCTCTCAGGGACCGAGGCAGAGGGACACTTTGCAAAGCCGGGAACTGAGAGAGATCCGTGGTGTGCACTCTCAGGGGCTGGGACATCGGAGTTAGTAACTTCCATCCTCAAGGGCTGAAACTGGGGGACTTTACATTCTTGGGGTGAGACCTGGAGGCACTCGGCGCTCGCAGGGGCTGAGAATGTGCGCTCTCGTCGACCGAGGTACGGATCTCTGCAATCTCAGGGACTGAGAGACAGGGGCCAACACACTCATTACTGACAAGGGACCCCCCAGAAGGGACTGTCCCGCGAGGCCTCGGTGCACTTTCCACATTCAGACCTGCGAGTGCTGCGCAGCCGTTTATTAGGAGATGTGCAGACTGGTGCATTTATAGGGCTTTGGGAATGGGAGAGTGAAAGGATCTATGCAAATGGAAGACCGGAAGATAGTCTGTGGGGATGGGGCAAAAGCAGTGATAGTGACTGTGGTGACAGTGAGTGCGTCGAAGATGGAGAAATAGAGACTTTAAGGATGGAGAGAGAGAAAGGGTATGTGAGGAAGAGAAGTGGAGGAAGGGACTGTGAGGCTGGGAAAGGTTGCGACACGAGGGTGGGAGAGAGCAGAGAGAGCTGTGGTGTTTTGAGAGTAGGTGAGTAAAAGGGGGTGAACTTGAGGAATAGATTTAGACGACCAGAAGTCACTAAAAGCTTGACTTAGCATAGTAAATGAGCACCACACAATATTAAACAAAAACGCTGCAGCAGTAGAGCATGTGTGCAGTAACTCGTGTAACTGGTGCAGTGCTACCAGGGTCCATGAGTATGAGAGGTTTCATTTTACGCCCTACTACTTTCAAAGTTCACCAGCCGCCACTGATTGGAAGGTATATGGGGGATCTGGGTGACAGTCCAGAAAGTTCTGGGCATCGCCAGATACAATCGCCACACTCCAATATGGAATTCAGGTCTTTTCCCTAATCTTAGCAATGATGGGCTCTGGAGTCATCGGGAGCGACAAAGTATTGTGACATTGGGGCAGATAATGGTAAAGGACGAGTGTAGACCTCTAGAAGAGCTGAAGCAGAGATATTCTCTGCAGGGAAACCAAGATTACAAGTATGTTCAGTTGGTTAACACAATTAAATCAAGATGGCCCGTATTACTCTGGATACGAGGTGTGCCCTTTTGGATTATCTGAAGAAGGGAGGTTGTAGAATCAAGGGAGTATACAGGCTATTCATGGAGGGATCTCTCAATGATATGGTTAAAACCGAGCGACTCTGGGCCTCTAAATTGGGTGATCCGGATATTGACCTGGATAGAGCCCTATTAATGGATAAAAGATTTCTACGCTCTTCTAATTTAAAAGCGCAGCACTTTAAAACATTATTCAATTTATATTACACTCCCTCCAAGCTATATGACTGGGGCAAGAGGGCGGATAATAATTGTCCAAGATGTTCTAAAGGGCCAGCTGATATTATCCACATGTTCCATCAGTGTGAGAAACCTAAATCAATTAAAACGGAGATTGGGTTATTCTTTCTGGGACTGCTAGATGTTAAAATAAATGTATCCCCAACACTGATGATTGCAGGATGTGATAGCAAGCTGAATTTAAATATTGAGATCGAAGCTTTAGTTTTTATCTCAACAGCCGTACTCCATATATTAATCTCAGCTGCTTGGAAAGATATTGAGGCTCCAACTTTCCAAATGTGGTTAAGTAGGCTGTTAGGAATGCATAATGTTGAAGTGGCACTCTATGAACACAAGGGTAAAAAAACAAGAGAAATGGGGTTGAAGATCTGGGCACCTGTGGCCGCCTGGAGGGCCACCAGACTATAGCGGGTTTTATGGTGGCTAGTAATGTCTTAGGATAAATGGTAATACTCACGACCCTTGTTTTATCTTTTGTCTTTTATCTGTATGCACAGACATATATTATTGTATTATCTCTCCCGATATCCTATGTACCATGTTTTATCTCACATACCTTCGGTTTAATGTATATGGTTTATTAAGCAACTGTTCAATGGTACCCAACTCTATTTTATCAGATTTTAATTAATGGGATCTGATTAATTGATTATACACGTTTTTATTGTTTTTATAATGAATTTGTAATATTGAATGATTTGTATATTGTCTTTTACACTGTTTCTTCATGAACTCTCAATAAAAAAAAAAAAAAAAAAAAAAATTTAAAAAAAGAAAGAAGCTCACCAATGGCTGTGAATGATAGCAGACCCGGAATGAATTTGGCAAGGTGATTGGTCATTGTTCTGGGTTTTTTGTGTAAAAAAAGGATATTGGATAATGAACTATGATGGATACCTGAAACGAAGATGAATGTGTGCCCTCCTGTTAAGATATATGGGATTCTTTGTTGGGTGGGAGCTACTCTCCCCTGTTGATATACATGAATGTGTGTTGTATTATGATTAAGAAATGAATCCTCAAGTATCAAATGTATGTTTATTATAGTGCTGCAATAAAACTTTAAAAAAGAAAAGAAAAAAGAAAGAAGCTCACCAAGCTCTGGAAATGCAGAGTTCAAAGAATGCCGACCAGAGAACCGCAAAAAGTTAATCCAAATAGCAGCACACAGTGGAACAAGCTGCAAGGCAAATAAGCCTGTCAAAACACTCAGCATATACTCACTGGCATTTATGTTGTCGCACAGTCTGTTTTCATTTTAAAACAAGCGCCAGCCTCTGATGTGGCTTTAGCACTAGAGTGGGCGCCTACTTCGGCCCCTAAGGGACTGGTGGGTGTGTGTTGCCCTGGGAGGACTGATACGTGCTGTTGCAATTGGAGCATGCAGCACCTTGTTTCATGAACGCTTTTTATTCTAGTACAGCCACAGTGAACAAACATGAAGTGCTGTGCAGCCAAGGTGCACACTGGAGAGCAAAAGTGCTGTGCAGGCAAACGTTTTAAAACAAATATCGCAAAGTGAATGAACACAGTCCTTTGTTGATGGGAAACTGAATAGAGAAACACATGGAAAAACAGGAAATAGAACACCTACAACCAATAGAAATGACGGAAAGTAACGTGACAAGTAAAAGGACTGAAAAGAATTGAAGACGGGATGTAAGTCCCTTTTAAGATATATTTAATACAATAGACTTCACAAGCGTAGTGCAAGCGATGTGCAGGCAAAACCTAAAAATGAATAAAAGGTACAAGGAAGCAGAAGTCCAATGTCAGATCAGTATGGTACTAGAGAGTGACATGGAATTGAGGCTATTCTAGAGATGGTGGATAGTGGATCACCCAGTGGCCATTCACCCGAGACTAGTCTAGCTGGGTGAGGTGCCTGTAATGTAATGCTACTGGGTGGTTGTCGACTACAGTCAGCTTCCTGGGGTTAGTCAAAAAGTTGTAGGGCTCTCAGATGGGGTGGTGTCGGACCCGGGCCTTTTTGTCTGGTTCACCCCTAAACGTTTTGCTTTTGATGGCGACCTGGCGTTCGTGATTTATGGCTTGGCGCACTTCTTCCCTGTGTCCCAGGGTAAAGTGCGTGCGTGTAGTGAGGTTGGCCTGCCCTCCCATAGGAATGCATGGGGAATGTATGGGACCATGTTAGTTCCTGATGTGTGGGGAGTACAGGCTCGAGTTTGGTATGTGCGGACTCGTGAGATGGAATGCTGCGCAATGATGTGTGTGTCGTGAATATGTCTAGTGTGGAAGTGCCACTTCTAGACATGGGTGTGCGTGTGCAGTGAGTGTGCTGGCTGGTGATTGGCTGGAGCTGGCTGGTGAGCCTGGATCCAGGAGTTTGGATGGGTCTGCCCCGGTGGTGAGTGGAGAGATTAGCATGCTGATGTGAGGGAGGGGTGCACCTGGGACCTGAATAGGGATGGGCTTTTCCCACACAATGCTGGCTCCGCCCCCTGTGGTGCAACTGATGACCCTAGCCTAACTAGTGAATAGTAAGGGTGGCTGAGCACATCAAGAGTGCTCCAAAACCAGCTGCGTCTGGTTTCTCTCCCACCCTGCACCCAGACAAAGGTTTTTACTTTATAAAAAGGGGCTGTGTCCCCTTACAAAATGTTTTGTTCCTGGATCCTTTTGTTGAGGGTGGCCGCTGCTGCTGGGCGCCAGGAGGACCACTACTGGGGATTGCCTCCCTGCCTAGGAGGAACCTGTGAGCTGGCCCCTGGGCCCAGCCTTGCCCCCCCCCCACACCTCCTAAAAGACTCTTGCTGGACTTTGGGGCATTCTGGCGCTGGGGAGCGCTTTGCCCCTACTTCTTGGTTCCTGCAGCGCCTGGGAGTGACGGATTTGTCCCCCCTGGAGAGCTGATTTAATGGCCACTTGCCCCTGGTTGTTCTAGGGGAGTGCAGGTGCCCACCCTGCGCCTGGTGCCGTTTTATGCGAGCAGGAGCCCACCCTGCTTTATAGTCTAACTCAGAGGGAGCCTACCCCTCTTATGCCGGACTTTGAATTTTATTTGTTTTGAAATGAGTGCCTACCCCGTATTGCCGCCAAACCGCTGCAGAGGAACTCCCCTGGGGCCGCCGCGCTACCAGCGGCGACCCGGAAGTAAAAGCAGGAAAACCGGAAGCAGACAGGAGCCCACCCCGCCTTCCGGGTGGCAGGGAGAAGGAAGCTGCAGGAAGGGAGGTGCGGCAAACAGGAAGCGGCGGGAGTCTACCCTATGCTCCTGCCCACCAGCAGAGTCTCGCCGGTGAGCCCCGCAGCCCCGAGAGGTAAGGCAGCCTGGAGCAGGAAGCAAAGCGGGCCGCCTGACTGTGGGCGGGCCCCGCAAGACGGAAGTGCGGCCAGGAGTAAGGTTGCAGGGCTCCCGTGTGAGCAGAAGAGCCCCGTGTCCATGAGGGAAAGGAGCCACCAGCGGTGCCCAGTGAATGTTGTCGGGCGGGGGGAGAGCTCCGGGCCTATCCCTCGTGCAGGAGAGAGGCGCAGTGTGCGCCGGGTGTGTCGAGCCACCCCATCTGGTTAGCGGGCCGCTCCAATGATCCCCCCCAGTGAGGCTCCTAGGCATTGTGGTTTTGTCGAGTCCCCCGAGAGGGACTCCACCAAACGGAGGCATTTCTTGAGAGCCCACGAGAGGCTCAAGGGGGCATTTCTTGATTTCGAGTCCTCAGCGAAGGACTCCAACAAAGGGGGTATTCTTTCCTCCTAGCCCACGAGGCTTCAGGACCGCAGTGTGATTCGAGCCCACAAGGGCTCCGGGGGCATTTTGTTGCTTGTCTCGAGTCCCCAGAGGAGGGGCTCCACCGGAGGCGCCATTTAATATTTAGAGCCCACGAGGCTCAGGGGGGCATTTGTCTATGTTGAGTCCCCCGAGTGAGACTCCCCTGAAGGCGCCATTTTGTTTCTGGAGTGCGGCAGCTCCTAAGGCTCCAGTGTTTGTTCGAGCCCTCGAGGCTCCCAAGGGTGTGTTTTGCCCATTGGATTCAGCTGCCCAGCACTTAGTGGGCAGCTGCCACGTTTAGGTTTTGCGCAATCTCTGGCTGCCTGTGCAGCCTGCCCTGACATTTGGGACACAGGGCGTCCTAGAACCAGAGAGGTCAGTTGGCCAGGGGACAGTCACAGTGAAGGACTGGGTTCTTTAAGACCCAGCGGTGCCAGGGGACAACACCTGAAATCTTCGTGGGTAACCTGCTCCGGCGTACGAATGACAGAGACACGGGACACTTCCTTCGGCGTCAAAGATTCAAGGTTTATTTACTGCAGGGAAACACAGAAGTCACAGGAAGTACAACGAGTGTAGTTCGGGGAGACTGCTTCAAATTGGTTCTGTGGATCGCTCCTTTTATACACGATTCTCCCATAGGTTTACATGGTACACAGAGGTTTACGACTTGGTTCCCACAATTATCCCCGAGAGGGGTCGCTTTGGTCACTTTGATACATTCAAGGTCCGGAATATAAGTGCGGAAACATTTGGCGGTTCCCAACTGTAAAAACCCATCTTCCCACCATTAGTACATTCCAATCAGCAGTAAAACAGATCGAAGAAGGAACAAGAACAGGTGTGGAGGAAGATGGAAACAGTGGGGAGATTGGAAAGGGTGTAAAAGGGGAGGTATCGGGAAACACGAGCTACAGGCATCAAAGAGACGTGCCTAATGAGATGCACGGCTGAGACAATACACCGGCACGGCAAGATGAGCCTCGAGCGGGGCCATCTGCCTTACAGTATCATCCCCCTCGTCATAAAGACACTTTCAAAGGACATGTGTCTTCCGCAGATATCTTGGGAATCTCAGGGTCGCAAAGCGGACAGCGTCCGTTCGCTGGCTACTTGAGGGCAAGAGACAAAATGGATGCCGTATCTAAGATGGAACCCGTGGGTACAGATGAAAAACCCACGTAACAAACGAACGGTTTAAGTTAGCACAGCGAAACTGCGCACACTTACTAAACTCGTCATTTGCGGTTCGTAGATACCAGACTCGACCATATTCGTGCGAGTCGAAAACACCACTTACAATTGCCACAGAACCTCAGACGCTCCTTTTGCCCTCATGTAGGCAAGCACTAGTCGGAATCATACTCGATATTCATCAGACCATCTAGATGTTGCTGTAACATAGCTCTGTCCAACCGAGTCCCCTTGGTAACAGGTGGCTGTCTCATACACGTTGTAGCACAGAGGCCACATAAGGCAGGACCACACTGCACACAAACAGGAACGCCACAACAACTCCGATGATCATCAGAATCTTCCAACCCCAAGTCGACATCAGGCCCCAAAACCACCCAAGTAGCGTCCAATCCCCTACATCCACGTGTATGGATTCAGAGATTTTATGCAACTTTGAGATGGCTTGATAGACAGTCGGAGCGTTGTCTGGAATGAAAATACAGCAGCTCGAATGGATCACCTTACATACCCCACCTCGATCTGCTAAGATCACGTCTAAAACCATACGGTTTTGTCACGTCATAAGTCTATCCGCCTGAAGTTCTGTGGTGATATTACCAAGGGCACTGGCAGTAATATTAGCTGTCGATTCTACCACTTGAGTCAACTGTCTCAGGTTCCTACTATTAACCATAGGCCCCCAAAACGGGAGGAAACCCTTGAAAAAGTCTCTTGCCTCTTGACCGGCAGTATCTTCTTCGCTAATTACGCCTCTCACAACTCTTGTCTTGTGATAATCTGCATCTACAGTGAACGTCGGAGGCAACAAATTTGCGATAAAGCATGCGCCCACAAAGTCGGAGGGCAACCATGCATACGCACGATCATGGCAGACAAAGTACGTACCCTTGGCAGCCAGAAACACAGGGGACGAGACCATAGGCAGAATGTAATTCTCAGTGCAAGCACTCTCTCCAAGTCGGGCTTTCGATCTTCGGCCACGACCCATTAGACAAAAATTACCAATGTGGGGTACGACCCATATCGGAGGTGAGCTTTCAAGCTGTTTATCACTCGTGAGCGCACTGTACTCAACCTTACTCAGGACCCTATAGGCTTGTACCTCTTCCTCTGGGATGAGCGACGGCTCATAGATATCTCTATCTAAATCTTCTATCGCTATGGACAAAGGCTTATAGTACGAGCCAAGGCCAAGGTAGGGAGAACGTGGCTCTCGACTGGGGTGAGAATCTAGTGCGCTTCGAAACATTGTTTGAAATGCTCGAGCTGAACCCTGGGAACTATACGGTAAGACCAGATATGGAATTCCCTTATCCGTGGTATGCGGCATTAGTCCACACACCCAACAATTAGTAGTATTTACCACTAACTGGTGCTGGTGAAGGAGCTGAATAAAGGAATTATTACGGAATTCTGCACGTCTAGCCTGCTCGTGTTCGGGTAAGATATGAAAGGAATGAGGGGATGCAGTGGAGGTAAATGTAGGGTCAGAGGTAGGAGTAGGTATAGCAGAAGGTAAGAAGTAAGACATCGTGTAATACACCCCACCCGCCAATAGTGCAGAAACAATCAGGAGCAGTACGAATATTTGAAACATAAAACATTTGGTACGACTAAGTTGTTGTAACTTGAACCTTTGCGCCTGAGCTTCTTCCAAGTCCATCAGCTTCGAAAACGCCATCCCCTATGACCGTCGGCAACGTTTCTTGATGCACTTCGTTCTGTGTAGCAGTAGTCAATCCCTAGGAGTTCCCAGGAACCGACGGTCTTTAACCTAGCGTCAAGACCTGCTAACCAGAAGGAAGTACACGCGCGGCCCTACGGCCTTTATTCACAATGTATATGCAAAAAAATGTCTCTCAGCTGTGGAAGCAAAAACACATATGGAACGAAACTCAATATATATACAAAAATAATTACAATAATACGGGTGTTCGGACTGATCGTGGAAAACGGGATAATGCAATTATCAAGGGGCAGAACGAGATTATTTTATTTGTCCTTATTGCTGGAACGCAAAAAATATCGAGTTTTCCCAGGACGTGTATGTTCATCAAACAAAGGATCCGATGAGGGAACAGAGTCCTGTTGATCAGCCGAATGTTCTGGTCTCGAGTCTTTTGATGACAAATGTTCAACAGTGTCTTTCTGCTGCACTGAGGATTCTCCGACAGGTTGTGCGTCGCTGAAAGGTACAAACGCCGGCAATCCTTCGGATTCAGATGAAGCAATGCCCCTCCTCACCCACGAGTCTGCCGGCAAAGGAATAGGAACTTTCTTTGTATGGGTGGCATGCACCCAATTTTTCCGGCCCTCTAAACGAACGGCAGTTCTCGTGGCAAGGAGGACCTGGTAGGGTCCAGTAAACCGGGGTTCCAAGTTCTTCTTGCGGGAAAAATTTCTGGTGACCACCCAGTCTCCGGGCTGGAGCTGGTGGCCTGGACCCTCCGTCTGCGTCGGCAATGCTTCGTAAACCTGTTGGTGAATTAACCTCAGTTTAGCAGTCAGATCATGAAGATAGTCAATTAACATTGGGTATTCGAGACTGGAGAACACACCCGGTCTAGGGACCCCCCACACATTCGCAGGACGACCGAACACTATTTCATAGGGACTAAGCCCTACTCGGGAGTGTACGGTTGCCCTAGTTGATAACAAAGCTAAGGGTAAAGCATCAGGCCACGAAAGACCAGTCGTAGCCTGAATCTTCGCTAGTTTCAATTTAAGGGTGCCATTGTACCCTTCAACCAAACCAGCTGACTGGGGGTGATTGGCGCTATGGAATTTTTGATTAATTCCAAGGCCCTTACACACACTCTTCATCACACTCCCCACAAACTCACTTCCGTTATCCGACCATACAATCCGAGGCATTCCATACCGAGGAAAGTATTCCTTCAGTAGGATTTTCGCAGTAGACAAAGCAGTGTTGTCTTTGAGAGGATAGGCTTCAATCCATCGGGAGAACGCGCACACCACAACTAAAACGTATTTCAGGTTGTTGCATCGCTCCATATGGATGAAGTCTAATTGGATCACCTCAAAGGGACATGAAGGGGGAGCAAAACTACCAGGAGGAGTTGGGGTTCCCTTACCAGGATTGTACAACATACATACCATACAATTCTTAACCAATCGTTCAGCACATTTCGTGATGCCATCATTCTTCCACACAGGGGACAGCAACTTACAAATACCTTTCACGCTAATATGTGCTAACCCATGCGCCATTGTCACAACAGCCAGCACATACGCATCCGGTAACATCCATCTCTTATGTTCCGACAAATCAACCCAACAACCATTCACATCCAACTTTCCCGTACTTTCTTTCCACTTCGTCTTTTCAGTCTCAGTGGCCTCATTCTGAATTGCTTTCACACTCTCGATAGTGTCCTCACACATACTCGATTCGGTAGGCCACCTAACCGAACTCATCACATACATTCTAGTGCTAAGATTCCGTGCAGTCTCCTTAGCAATCTCATCCGCAAAGGCATTACCACGACCAACATCATCCGTCACCTTACGATGCGCACTAAATTTAACAATCGCTACCTGCTTAGGCAACGTAAGTGCATCCAAAAGATCATTCACAAGTTGTCCATGCTGAATCTTCGTACCATGCGATGTCATAAAACCTCTCTCTCTCCACAACCGTCCAAAGCTATGGGCGACGCCAAAAGCATATTGGCTGTCGGTAAACACATTCACACGTTTCCCTTTCGCTAACACACACGCTCTAGTTAGAGCGATCAGCTCTGCAGCCTGGGCAGAGTTCTGATTCAATCTCGCAGTTTCCACAACAGTATTCAATGTCACAACAGCATATGCAGTAGTCACATCACCATTCGGCAATTTAAAACATGAACCATCCACATACAACGTTCCGTCTGGATTTTCCAAAGGAGTGTTTTTAAGGTCCACTCGACCTTTTGTTTCCTCTTCAGTTCTCAAATAGCAGTCATGGGCTGCTATTTCATCTGACTCTGTGCTAATGGGTAACAAAGTTGCCGGGTTCAGGACATTACAACGTTTTATCTGAATATGACTTGCTAACAGCGTCAACTCGTACCCAGACAACCTCGCACTCGTCAAGTGCTGAGTTTTCGTACGGTTCAAAAGAGTATCGACTGCATGCGGAACCATCACCGTAAGCATATTATCCATGACCAATCCTGCTGATTGTCGGATGGACACCGCAGCTGCCGCTGTTGCTCTCAAACAACTCGGCAATGCTCTAGCTACCGGGTCCAAGGTCGAGGAAAAATATGCACATGGACGTTGCTTACCACCAAAAGGTTGCGTTAAGACACTCAAGGCACAACCTTCCCTCTCGTGAACATATAGTGTAAACGGCTTGCTGTAGTCAGGTGTACCTAACACAGGAGCCGAACACAATGAGTCACGTAATTCAGAAAAACTTTTCTGACATTCTTCCGTCCATGGTAAAGGAGTTGAAACATCCTTGCACGTGAGAGCTACCAATGGTTTTGCTAGCAATGAAAAATTTGGAATCCATTGCCTGCAATACGACGTGATACCTAGAAAGGCACGCACATCTCTTTGGGTTGTTGGCACAGCCATTCGCGCAATTGCTGCAATTCTCTCTGGGGTCAACCGTCTTCCCTCCTTTGACAATAAGTGACCTAGATAGGTTACTTCTTGACAACAATATTGGAGTTTAGAAGGTGACACCTTGTGATGTAAGTCACAGAGATGTTGCCGCAACGACACCGTAGCAATTTTGCAAATGTCCTGAGTATCTGCGGCTACCAATAAGTCATCGACATATTGGATTAAGGCCGCACCAGCCGGCAACGAAAACGCATCCAGTTGACCCTTCAAGGCTTGACTGTAAATCGATGGACTCTCACAGTAGCCCTGAGGAGCGCGTTTAAACCGGAAGCTGCGTCCACCAAGAGAGAAACCGAAAAGGTCTCTGCTCTCTTCTGCAATGGGAATGCTGAAGAACGCATTCTTCAAATCGATCACCGAAAACCACGATGCAGAAGCTGGAATCAGAGTCAGTAGCGCCGTGATGTCAGGCACAACAGGAAACTGAGGAATCACAATTTTATTTACCTCCCGTAAATCGATAACAAAACGATAAACAGGTGGTTTCGAAGGATCAGTACGTTTTAGAATGGGCAGTACAGGGCTGTTGCACACGTTTCCCCGTGTTTCTTCAATTACGTCTTTCTCGATCAAATCATAAATGATCGCTAACAATGTTCGTTCAGCATCAAGAGAGATACGATACTGGGGAATACGTGGCAACCGCACATTAGATTTCAACTGAACAACATAAGGGGAGATGTCAAGCAGGCCCACATCATTGGGACCTGTTGCCCACAAAGATGCAGGAAGAGAACTCAATTCCGGTGGAAGCTTATCGAGAGACAAGTACATAGGAGAGACAACCCTCTCTCCTAAAGTAAGCTTTACACCCGCAGGAGAACAATACAGAGTTGCATACAAACGTTTTAGCAAATCCAGGCCCAAAAGATTTTCACCACAACCCGTAGTCAAAATCAACGGAGCTTCTAGCTCACGAGGCCCAATTGTAAGGGGCAAAGGGCGTGAAACTGGATTGCTAACGGGGGCGCCAGAGAATCCAACAGAAACATTTGTTAAGCCAGACAAAGGTGCGCCAGGGAGTTTCGAATGCATTATGGAACTTTTCGCTGCACCAGTGTCCAACAGAAAAGGCTCAACGACGCCCGATGTAGCAACTGCGACGTAAGGCCCTCTCTGATCAACCGGAACTGATACCACTCCCTCTCCTTGTCTATGGCTGTACTAGTAATTGCTGTCGTCAGTTCCCTGATCGACGTAATAATCGTCTACATTGTACTGCGCAGATCGTCCTTGCGACAATCCACGTTGATCAAAACAATTATCGGAATTTGATGAGTTATCTGAACGATCATTTTGAACACCACGACCTCTACCACGTGGTGCCTGCTGCGAACCACCACGACCTCCTCTAGATGAGTTACCACTGTTACGATCGTTTAAAACGGGACAGTTAAATTTTAAATGACCCTCTTGTCTACAATAGGCACACTGATTGTACCCTAACGAAGATCTTTGGGAAGAGGAGTCATTTCGAGGTTGTGACCTATTTGATTGCGACTGCGGTCTATTTTGCTGCGAAGTATTCTGATTCGAGCGCGGAGGATACGCCTGCTGTAACAACACTTTAGTTTTGAGTTCTTTCGTCTTTTTATCAGCGCAGTCGTTCTCCTCTTTTTCTCTGTTCTCATAATACTGTGCCGTAGCCAATATTTGAGCCGAGGTAGAAACGGCCCACGCACTCTCAGAATTTTTCAATTTATTGCTCAAATCGGGCAATAAGTTAGAGACAAATTTGTCCACGAACAACCGTTGACCACCCTCAGTGCTCATATCCTGACCACTGTGATCGATGAATGCCTCCTCAAATCTCGTAAAGAAATCAGAGACACTCTCGTCCTTTTTCTGTTTGCAAGCTGACAATTTGTCCCAATTCACCCTCATAGCTGGCATAAGTGTTTTCATTAGGGTGATTATTCTTTGAGGGAGAGCAGTAATGAGTTGTTCAGGCTTAGCCCCGCCGACTTGTCGCGTATCGGCCGCAGTAAGAGTAGCCCAATCGCCACCCAAGTCATTTGCGTGATCTTCGTGCCGAATCTTAGCCCATACCGGTTGAGGTACGACATTGCCGAACAACATATCGATATCGGCAAGATTCATTACCGTAGCGTCTACAAGCTGCTGCAGGATTTTTGCGAGGGTCAGGCAAAGATTGCTTCACCTGTAACACTTCAGAGCGTTTCCATGGGAGATGTATCCATACTCTCTGGAAATATGGTAGAATAATGGGATTAGCATTAGGATCGCCTGGCATCCACACTGGTGGAACTTCCCGCATAGGGAACTGACCGGACGCATCTAACTGCCTCTCAACATCCTCAACAAACAAAGCTTGAGGTATAGGAGCGGGACGGAAAGATAACAACCGTTCAACAGCACGTCGAACATTAGTATCCACTATCAGTCCATTCGAGAACTGAAGCTGTAGATCAGACAAAGCGGTCAACACCTCGTCAGGTGCATCGGCCGATATCTGATCACGCAATACTTTGCACATTTCTTCAAACACGTATCTTTGTGTTGGTTCATTGAACTGGCAGAACGTATCAAGTACAACACGTGGAGGATTTCTAAGAGGGTGCGTCATCCAACCCATCGCCATATTGTATAGCGAAGCACGCTCCCTGTTACCGGGAAGCTGACTACGTCTCTGAGGACCATCTGAACCAGCGGACCCAAAAACGGGTCCGAGAGAATGGAAAAAACTAGCCGCAACAGGAGAAGTACGACTACGAGTAGACGGAGAAGTATAGCACAAGGGACTAACAAGAGAAGAGGTGGAAACAGAAGAAACAACAGGAGTAAGTAGAGCAGGAGCAGTAGCGGGAGCAGGAGGATGTGGAAGCGGAGGAGCAGTAGGAATAGCAATAGGCAAAGGAGCGGGAACAGTCGGAAGAACGGGTGCAGGTTGAGGAACAGGTACAGGGGGAGCCACAGGAACTGCGGTACCCTGTACATACGGAGGTGGTGACTTCATAAGATAAGACATTAAAGGATCCTCAACTGATTCGTCCTTCTTATCCGACTCCGTTGGCAAAGCAGGATAGCACTTATCTATGGACATACGCTGTAGCCTGTCAAACACTTCCTTTTCCTTAACCTCCTTATCACGCTGAAACTGCTCTGCTTTCTTTACAATGGTAGCAACACCATCTCTCTGATTACGTTTAGTCTGTCTGATCTCTTTCTGTCGGGCTTCTTTACGCCACAACCGAAAGGCATCAAACATGGCCGGCCTTGACTTTCTCTCGAACAATTTAGCCTCAAGATTATCTAAGATTGTTGTCTCAAAACTACCATGAGGTGGCCAACTAAGGGCACCATCTTTCCTAGTGTAACGGATCCAGTACTCATTAAAAGTAATGGGGCCTAGCCCGTGTTTGCTGTACAGCTCATAAGTTGGAGTTCCAACCGGAGGTATCGGACACGAGTCCTCCAGTCGGGAATCCGTACCACAACGTCTGAAACAACTAAACAAAGTACTGCGACCAGGCATCTTGTACACTAGCCGAGTTTCACAAACGTCAAGGGTTACGGGATTTACCAAGTCCCAGCAAAGAGCAAAAACCCTCGGTTTTTGGCGACTGCAGACGTCAAATATCACAACAAAGTACCAAGAACTACAAATGCAATGGAACCATGCAACAACTAAGCAACCACAACCAAGAACTCTGGGAGCGACCCACAAATACTTAACTCAAAGATCGATGGCGTCACCAGGAAGGCCCGTCAATCGTCTCGCTATACCAAGGTCTACGCCAGGCGCCAAAACAGGTCTACAGTCAGGGCAGCAGTCCGTCGCAGCCGTCAGGAGGCGGGAATCTTCGCGGGAAAAGTCTTCGGGCCACTTGTTTCGACAACAGGATCGATGAAGCGGAGTGCACCTTCCCTCTGAGATTTCACACGAAGTTCCTCACGATCGTCGGGCTTGGACCGGTACCACTGATGCAGCCCCACGTTGGGCGCCAACTGAAGGACTGGGTTCTTTAAGACCCAGCGGTGCCAGGGGACAACACCTGAAACCTTCGTGGGTAACCTGCTCCGGCGTACGAATGACAGAGACACGGGACACTTCCTTCGGCGTCAAAGATTCAAGGTTTATTTACTGCAGGGAAACACAGAAGTCACAGGAAGTACAACAAGTGTAGTTAAGGGAGACTGCTTCAAATTGGTTCTGTGGATCTCTCCTTTTATACACGATTCTCCCATAGGTTTACATGGTACACAGAGGTTTACGACTTGGTTCCCACAATTATCCCCGAGAGGGGTCGCTTTGGTCACTTTGATACATTCAAGGTCCGGAATATAAGTGCGGAAACATTTGGCGGTTCCCAACTGTAAAAACCCATCTTCCCACCATTAGTACATTCCAATCAGCAGTAAAACAGATCGAAGAAGGAACAAGAACAGGTGTGGAGGAAGATGGAAACAGTGGGGAGATTGGAAAGGGTGTAAAAGGGGAGGTATCGGGAAACACGAGCTACAGGCATCAAAGAGACATGCCTAATGAGATGCACGGCTGAGACAATACACCGGCACGGCAAGATGAGCCTCGAGCGGGGCCATCTGCCTTACAGTATCATCCCCCTCGTCATAAAGACACTTTCAAAGGACATGTGTCTTCCGCAGATATCTTGGGAATCCCAGGGTCGCAAAGTGGACAACGTCCGTTCGCTGGCTACTTGAGGGCAAGAGACAAAATGGATGCCGTATCTAAGATGGAACCCGTGGGTACAGATGAAAAACCCACGTAACAAACGAACGGTTTAAGTTAGCACAGCGAAACTGCGCACACTTACTAAACTCGTCATTTGCGGTTCGTAGATACCAGACTCGACCATATTCGTGCGAGTCGAAAACACCACTTACAATTGCCACAGAACCTCAACAGGTGGTGGCTTATGTCATTTCTGCGCAACTGTTCTGTGCTGCAGCTCTCAATGTGTTTTTATGTGTCATATGCTTTTCGCTACACCGCTGAATGTATGTTTATGCATCATGTGTTTTCTTCCCTACACCTCTGAATGTTGTGATGCATCATGTGTAATGTGTTCATGCCTATACCCCTAAAGGTATTGTGATACTTAGGTGGTTGTTCTTTTTAGTACAGGTGGTACTAGTGAGGTCCTGGTTCCCTATGTGGCATTCTCCTAAGGTGGTTAGGGTTGCGTAGGTGGTACTTACCTGTTACCAGTGAGTACTGGTTGTGTGCTATATGTGCTGTTTTGGTAGTACAGTATGATATATTCTACGTGCTAATTCTAAAAGTGATTATTCCTGACAGTGGTCCATGTGGCCCTGTCCTGTACATATATCCCCTGTAAATTCTGCCCGTGCCCATGGCACCTTGTAAAGTATATGTTTATTATCTAACGTTTGTGGTATAATACAAAGATTATTTTTTATATATACCCTTGTGTGGAGTTTCCTTTGTGGTGGACCTTGGGTGTTGTTGCCGGGTGCGCGCGCAAACGCTCTACACATTGCCTCCGGGATAAGCCTGTCTGCTCGTGCCAAGCTACCAAGGGGGTGAGCAGGGGTTATCTTGGCATGTGACTCCCTTGCCCTGACTAGAGTGGTGGTTTCTGCCTGGCTTTAACGCAAGTCTTAGCCAACCCGAAATCCCATTTGTAACATTGTTGGTCAGCGGTTGGAAAAGGACTTGCGTTTGCGTTGCACCGCAGTGGCAACTGGCCGCACCACAAAACTCTGCATTTTAGATAATCACATTTTGGGCAGGGAAGCCCATCACGGTGGTGATCGGTCTACCCTGCCTTTTGGCTGGAATGGGTTGTGTTGGACCCGGGCCTTTTTGGCTGGTTCACCCATGAACTTTTTGCTTTTGATGGCGACCTGGCGTTCATGATTTCTGGCTTGGCGCACTTTTTCCCTGTGTCCCAGGGTAAGGTGCGTGCGTGTAGTGAGGTTGGCCTGCCCTCCCATAGGAATGCATGGGGAATGTATGGGACCATGTTAGTTCCTGATTTGTGGGGAGTGCAGGCTCGAGTTTGGTATGTGCGGACTCGTGAGATGGAATGCTGCACAATGATGTGTGTGGCGTGAATGTGTCTAGTGTGGAAGTGCCACTTCTAGACATGGGTGTGCGTGTGCAGTGAATGTGCTGGCTGGTGATTGGCTGGAGCTGGCTGGTGAGCCTGGCTCCAGGAGCCTGGATGGGTCTGCCCCGGTGGTGAGTGGAGAGATTAGCATGCTGATGTGAGGGAGGGGTGCACCTGGGACCTGAATAGGGCTGGGCTTTCCCCACACAATGCTGACTCCACCCCCTATGGTGCGACTGATGACCCTAGCCTAACTAGTGAATAGGAAGGGTGGCTGAGCACATCAAAAGTGCTCCAAAACCAGCTGCGACTGGTTTCTTTCCCACTCTGCACCCAGACAAAGCTTTTTACTGTATAAAAAGGGGCTGTGTCCCCTTACAAAATGTTCTGTTCCTGGATCCTTTTGTTGAGGAGGGCTGCTGCTGCTGGGCGCCAGGAGGACCGCCACTGGGGATTGCCTCCCTGCCTAGGAGAACCCTGTGAGCTGGCCCCTGGGCCCAGCCTTGCCCCCACCTCCTAAAAGACTCTTGCTAGACTTTGGGGCATTCTGGCGCTGGGGAGCGCCTTGTCCCTACTTCTTGGTTCCTGCAGCGCCTGGGAGCACTGGATTTGTCCCCCAAGGAGAGCTGATTTAATGGCTACTTGCCCCTGGTTGTTCTAGGGGAGAGCAGGTGCCCACCCTGCGTCTGGTGCCGTTTTATGCGAGGAGGAGCCCACCCTGCTTTATAGTCTAACTCAGAGGGAGCCTCCCCTCTTATGCCGGACTTTGAATTTTATTTGTTTTGAAATGCGTGCCTACCCCATATTACCACCAAACCGCTGCAGAGGAACTCCCCTGGGCCACCACGCTGCCAGCGGCGACCCGGAAGTAAAAGCAGGAAAACCGGAAGCAGACAGGAGCCCACCCCGCGCTCCGGGTGGCAGGGAGAAGGAAGCTCCAGGAAGTGAGGTGCGGCAAGCAGGAAGTGTCTGGAGTCTACCCTGTGCTCCTGCCCACCAGCAGAGCCTCGCTGGTGAGCCCCGCAGCCCCGAGAGATAAGAAAGCCCGGAGAAGGAAGCAAAGCGGGCCGCCTGACTGTGGGCGGGCCCCAAAAGACAGAAGTGCGGCCGGGAGTAAGGTTGCAGGGCTCCCATGTGATCAGGAGAGCCCCGTGTCTGTGAGGGAAAGGAGCCGCCAGCGGAGCCCGGTGAGTGTTGTCAGGCGGGGGGAGAACTCTGGGCCTATCCCTCGTGCTGGAGAGAGGCGCAGTGTGCGCCGGGTGTGTCGAGCGGCCCCATCTGGTCAGCGGGCCGCTCCAACGATCCCCCCAGTGAGGCTCCTAGGCATTGTGGTTGTGTCGAGTCCCCCGAGCGGGACTCCACCAAACGGAGAAATTTCTTGAGAGCCCACGAGAGGCTCAAGGGGGCATTTGGTGATTTTGAGTCCTCAGCGAAGGACTCCAATGAAGGGGGCATTCTTTCCTCTGAGCCCACGAGGCTCCAGGGGCGCAGTGTGATTCGGGCCCACGCGGGCTCCGGGGGCATTTTGTTGCTTGTCTCGAGTCCCCAGAGGAGGGGCTCCACCGGAGGCGCCATTTAATATTTAGAGCCCACGAGGCTCAGGGGGGCATTTGTCTATGTTGAGTCCCCCGAGAGGGACTTCCCTGAAGGCGCCATTTTGTTTCTGAAGCCCCGGCAGCTCCTAAGGCCCCAGTGTTTGTTCGAGCCCACAAGGCTCCCACGTGTGTTATGCCCATTGGATTCAGCTGCCCAGCACTTAGTGGGCAGCTGCCACTTTTAGGTTTTGTGCAATCTCTGGCTGCCTGCGCAGCCTGCCCTGACATTTGGGACACAGGGCGTCCTAGCCCCAGAGAGGTCAGTTGGCCTGGGGACAGTCACAGGTGGTGGCTTATGTAATTTCTGCGCAACTGTTCTGTGCTGCACCTCTGAATGTGTTTTTATGCGTCACATGCTTTTCCCTACACCACTGAATGTATGTTTATGCATCATGTGTTTTCTTCTCTACACCTCTGAATGTTGTGATGCATCATATGTAATGTGTTCATGCCTATGCCCCTAAAGGTTTTGTGATACTTAGGTGGTTGTTCTTTTTAGTACAGGTGGTACTAGTGAGGTCCTGGTTCCCTATGTGGCATTCTCCTAAGGTGGTTAGGGTTGCTCAGGTGGTACTTACCTGTTACCAGTGAGTACTGATTGAGTGCTATATGTGCTGTTTTGGTATTACAGTATGATATATTCTACGTGCTAATTGTAAAAGTGATTATTCCTGACAGTGGTCCACGTGGCCCTGTCCTGTACATATATCCCCTGTAAATTCTGCCCGTGCCCATGGCACCTTGTAAAGTTGAAGTTAAAAAGACTTATAGAGCGCTCGGACACCAGTCGGTTTCATGGCGCTAAGGATGTGGACCCAGAAATGTGGAATGAAGATAACTAGGGTGAGAAAAGTCGTGAGAAAATGAAGGTCTTCAAGGCTTTGCGGAAGTCGTGGTAAGTGGGGGAAGACCTGATGAGCAAAGGGAGGGATTTCCAGAAGAGTGGAGCCAAGATGGAAAACTTCAGGCCACCCGATCTTTTTTTTTTTAAATGGGGAACAAAAAGCTGAAGCTGAGTAGACGAGCGTAAGTCTTGGATAAGGGTGTAGGCTTTGATTTGAGATTTTATAAAAGCGGGTGCAGTACCCGCTAAAGCCTGAAAAGTCAGACATCCCAACTTGAACAGAGCACGCTCCTGAATGGGGAGCCAATGTAGGGTTTTAAGGAGAGGGGAGACATGATGAGATTTGGGAAGTTTGTAAAGAAGTCGGGCTGCATGATTTTGGATGAGATGAGGACGACGGAGATCGTACCCAGATCGTACTCTGGAATACAGGACATTGCCATAGTCAAGTCGAGACATGACCATGGCCAAAAGAATAAGTTTAAGGGCTGAAAAGGAAAAGAAACAGGAAATTTTACGGATTGTACAGAGAGTTAAAAAGCAGGACGAAACAACAGTGCTAACCTGGGAATGCAGAGTGAGGTTGCTGTTAATTTTGATCCCTAGTGTTTTAACAGAGGGGGGCGGTAAGGGGGAGGGACCAAGAGTGGAAGGCCAAAACAGAGGTGTCCAGGGACTGGAGATGCCACCTGTAAGTACCAATTCAGTCTTATCTGGGTTTAACTTCAGGTGGTTGCAGTTCATCCAGTCCCTGATGAAAATCATGATCGACTGAAAATTGTTAATGGAACCAGGGGAAGAGGAAAGTTCAAAAATCAGCTGAAGGTCATCTGCATAGTTAAATACTGTGACCTCCATCTGCTGCAACGCAAATATAAGAGGGAAAATATAGAGGTTAAAAAGAAGAGGGGAAAAAGAAGAGCCTTGAGGCACCCCGCAATTAACATTGCGCGGAGACGCAGATAAGTCTGCCAGCTGGACGGCCTGGGTGCAATTCTTCAGAAAGGAAGTGAGCCAGGCCAGGGCAGGTCCTCTGACGCCGGCACCCCCGACACGGTCGAGGAGGATGGAAGGTCAACTGTGTCGAAGGCAGCAGACAAATCGAGGAGAACCAAAGCCTGGGGTGTGTTTGCGTCCGCCCCCCCCCCGACCCCCCCCTGAGCTTGACGAAGACGGAAAGGACGACTGACTCCGTAGAGTGACAAGGACGAAAGCCAGCCTGACAGGGGGCTAAGAAGCAGCTTTCCTCAATGAAGGAGCTGAGGGCTTTGGTGACGTGACATTCAAGGATCTTTCCCAGGAAAGGGAGGAGAGAAATGGGGCAGTAGTTGGGAAGAGAGGAAGGGTCCGCACCTGGCTTCTTAAGAATAGGAATTATAATGGCGGATTTGTGCATGTCAGGGACAATACCCTGACTAAGAGAATCATTCAGGAAAATTAAGGGAGGTAAATGGCAGGCAGAGAAGATCACTCTTAAAATGTATGCCGGGCAGATATCGGAAGGTGATCCTGATTTGACCTTAACAAGCAGGTTAAGCAAAGTCTCCCTGGTAAACATAGGAAATTGATCTAAAAAACAGGGTTAAGCGGAGGTTGGGGACATTGGAAAGAGGGAGAGGGAGAGGGAATATTGGACTTAATGAATGCCATTTTCTCAATAATGTAATTATTGAGAGAATCGCAAAGGGACTGGGAAGGAACTGGTTTGGGGGCTGCCCGATCAGAAGATGCTAATTCCTGAACTATGGAAAAGATTTCCTTGGGTTGATTCTCGGCCAGTAAGATCTTGGAGGAAAAGTAATCAGTTTTTGCCTGCAGGATTGCTTTTTTATATTCTTGAAGGAGGGTAGAGAACTGAAGTTTAAGGGTAGGGCAATACCTGCACCTCCATGCGCGCTCTGCCTGCCGCAATGCAAGCTTTTTGCTCTTAAGCTCAGCATTAAAACATCTGTTAGCATCATGGGGGTGTCTAGTTCTAACGCGCTTAAGGGGAGCCACCCGGTCGCATTCAGCAGAAAGCCATTTGTTAATAATGTCAGCTTGGGAAGAGACAAGTAGGCCTGCGAGATTGGGGGCTAAGGCTGAGAGAGAGGAGCAGAGTGTTGGTAGATCGGTACGGTTCCAATTACGTGCCCAGGTATTACTCGGAAGAGAAGGTTTCCTGGTAAGACTTTGATCAAAAAGGAAAGAAATAAAACAATGATCAGACCAGGAACAAGGTGTGACTAGCGGGGAAGAAATAGGAACATTGATTGACCAAACCTGATCTAAAATATGGCCCTGAGTGTGGGTAGGGGTGTGAATGTGTGAAATGAAGTTGAGATTAAGAAGCAACTCTGTAAATTTTTTGGACATAGTGTCCTCATGGGGGTCAGTGGGCCAAAAATTAAAATCTCCAAGTACCAGGACGGAGGAGTTGTTCACGACTAAGGTCGCCAGTAATTCCTGAACTGCAGGAATGAAGTGCGGCATAGGCTGCGGGGGACGGTAAATTAGTACGCAAGTGAGGGGGAGGGACCAGAAAGGAAACAGAAAGGAAACAGAACGGACGACCAAGAAGTCAACCGCAATAATGGGGGGAAATGATAAAAGTTGAAAATGGAAGTCAGAGCGGACTATCATGGCGACCCCGCCTCCAACCTTCCCTGCAGGCCGATCGGCCCGAAGAGCATAATAGGAGGGAGGGAGAGCAGCCAGGACATCCGGAAAGGAGTCAGAGCAGAACCAAGTTTCTGTTAAAAACAGAAGGTCAGGTCTATGCGTGTCTAAAAAATTAAAAAGTTCAAGCTGGTGTTTAACTGCTGACCTAGTATTGAGGAGAAAGACTGGGATTGCGGGGGCAGAGTAAAGGGGTGGTGAGGAACCTGACATTGTGGAAATAAGAGTGGAGACCGGTGGTTGCTCAGCTTGAGGGGGAAAAGTGATGGGATTAGGTTGTGCAAGCCAAGATTGTCAATGTGCACAAGAGTAGTGGCACTTAGTGGCCAGGAGCCCTGTAAAGAGCACAATTGCTCGGAAGAGTAAGTAAAAAAACGGGCAAGATGATGGGCCCCTAGCCGCGCGTCCGCTGCGCGTGCGTATGAGGGGGGGTTAAGCAGGTCACGAGCGCGAAAACTAGAGCGCTGACCTGTAGTGAGGCTCCCAAGATGGCACCGACAACCCCGTCAGCCCTCCGAGTCAAGCGGCACCCAGCCGTGTCGGAACGGGGCTAGGGGAGCAGAGACCAGGTGAGGCAACACAAGAGATTAAAAACAATGGTACAATTTTAAAAATAAAGGCTTTGTACAGCCAAGCCAGCCGCAGCGCGCTCACAGCTAGCTCGAACCCATTGCCACCGGGTTCTAAAGCGTCCACTGCGCACACGCCTATGGGGGCTTAAGTAGGCCACGAGCGCGAAAACTAGAGCGCTGACCAGTAGTGAGGCTCCCAAGATGGCGCCGGCAACCCGGTCAGCCCTCCGAGTCAAGCGGCCCCCAGCCGTGTCGGAACGGGGCCAGGGGAGCGGAGACCAGGTGAGGCAACACAAAAGAGTAAAAACAATGGTACAGTTTTAAAAATAAAGGCTTTGTACTGCCAAGCCAGCCGCCAGCCGCCAGCCGCAGCGCGCTCACAGCTAGCTCGAACCCACTGCCACCGGGTTCTAAAGTTCTAAAGCGTCCGCTGCGCACACGCCTATGGGGGGTTTAAGTTCGTCACGAGCGTGAAAACTAGAGTGCTGACCTGAAGTGAGGCTCCCAAGATGGCGTCGACAACCCCGTCAGCCCTCTGAGTCAAGCGGCACCCAGCGGTGTCAGAACGGGGCTAGGGGAGCAGAGACCAGGTGAGGCAACACAAGAGAGTAAAAACAATGGTACAGTTTTAAAAATAAAGGCTTTGTACTGCCAAGCCAGCCGCCAGCCGCAGCGTGCTCACAGCTAGCTCGAACCCCCTGCCACAGGGTTCTAAAGTATATGTTTATTATCTAACGTTTGTGGTATAATACAAAGATAATTTTTTATATATACCCTTGTGTGGAGTTTCCTTTGTGGTGGGCCTTGGGTGTTTTTGCTGGGTGCGCGTGCAAACGCTTTACACATTGCCTCCGGGATAAGCCTATGTGCTCTTGCCAAGCTACCAAGGGGGTGAGCCGGGGTTATCTTGGCGTGTGACTCCCTGCCCTTGCCCTGGCTAAAGTGGTGGTTTCTGCCTGGCTTTGGCGCAAGTCTTAGCCAACCAGAAATCCCATTTCTAACAGGTGGTGTGAACTGAAGCAGTACTATTCAGCTTGAGAGAAATAATAAATTATTGACGACCATCATGCTGTGAATTTTCACTCTGTCTGTGATGGATTATGCATCAGCCATTTCTAAGAACATCTATAGTTTGCTTAATCAGAGGGTGCTTGGTGGGGTGTCTTTCAGTTCCTTTCTTTTTACCATGTTCTGGTCTAAAATTGCTCTTTCAAATGCATATCCCAATCTTATTGTACTTATCACTTGCATTCATTTGGTGAAGTAAACAATTGGAAATCACCAAACTACTATTGCCTCTCTAATATTAATATTAGTTGAATTAAAGTGTCAAATACTATGATTGACAAGACACACTTCTGGCATAAATTGTCTTTTAATGCTTAAACAACTGAGCTGAAGTTTTATATTCACTATAGCTGCCTCCATTCATTCTTCATCCCTACTACAAATCGTCTTCTAGCCTTGCTGTTAATTCAAATGATTTTCCAGTCACCCCCCACCCTGGGAAACCTTTTTTTCCCCTACAGAAGACATTATCCTGTGAATCTTTTCACAACTGATATTGCCAACAAAATCTCCATTGATCCTAAATTCTCCTCTCCACTAGCTAGAGGACTCATTAACTCCAGATAAGCAATTCTAATTGTGCCAACATTCATTTCACTGAATTATCAGTATTCTTTTCCTGATTAAAAACTGTCCTAACCAATTCTCTCATCTCCTTACAGAATTTCTCGTCCCACCAAACTATGGCCCTCATTACGATGGTGGTCGGTCGTACTGCCGACCGCCTTCTTATTGGGCAAGTGACTGTCTTACAATGAATCGACGCTCCCACCCAGCCTATTACGATTGTGCCTTTTTCTACAACGGCTTTTACAGCACAAGCCGCAGTAGAAAAAGGCACTTGTGAACATCCACACACGGTACCATGCAGTGCCTAGCACACGGTGCATGGATTTGTGGGGAATCACTACATGTGCTCCACATTCCACTTAGCAGAGGCCCATGGGGACAGGGTTCTTGCATGGGGCCCCCAAAGTCTGTTTCCATCTGCCTTTTTATGGCAGTGGGACTGCCATGAAAAGGCAGTTGTTAAGGGACATCCTAATCCCTACGATGGTGCCCCTATTGTAGGGATAGGATTCTGACAGCCGCTCCGATGGGATCTTGTCAGAGGCGGCGTTCTTTTCCCCCAACCTCTACGCCCTGACCACCAGTATTGTAATCGGGTAGTCTGGCCAATGGCCTGGATGTCAGGTGGACCACCACCAACGGCCTGTCGTTTGCGGTCCTCCCGCCATGGTAAGGACGCCCTATGTCACTGTTAGCGAGGATCATCAAAAAATATCATGGACAATATTGCTATCACCCACTAAAGTAATCTATCCAGTTAACTTGTTGATTTAATATCTTTTTTCTCTTTTGAATTACCTCTGCTTTGCGAAACAATAAGAAGCTGAGACATGTTGCTATTTACCTCAGTACTGTGAAAACCCACTCTTTATTAAATGACCACATAAAACTCAACACCTAGAACCTTCTCCCATTTGACACCATGTTTTTGGGGGACTTTAATATCTGACGGGACACATTTGATGATCAATTCCTATCATCTTGAACTGGTCTGACCACTTCCTTAATCCTTTCTCTTAGGTTCCTGTACCATTACTATTCACACTCAAACCAAATGAGCAGACCTGATGTCATGACTACTAGAAAGAAATAATCTTTACCTTTGTCCTTCCACCTGTCTCTTGTAAGTTTTACCCTTTTCTTTCAAACATCAAAGCTATTGTTGAGGATCTAATTCCTCTCTCTAGAAAGCCTTTCACAAAACCAAGGCTTCCATATAATTCTCAACAAGTCTCAGCCTCAAAAGACACCGTACTAGAAGCTCTAAAAGGCTGTTGAGAGTCCCAAAAACTCTTACCTCACTTACCAAGCACAACCTCAAATTGAAAAGCTACATTTCCTCCATCCTCTCAGCTAAAGCAGCATGTCTGAATCCTCAAATGAACCTTTCCAAATATAGACCTAAGAAATTGTTTAAAAATGATTAAATCTCAAAAGAATGCCTGCTGGTGCAACCACATATAATTAATTATCCTACTTCTTCTCCAACAGAAAAAATAGATCAAAGAGGAAACTCAGTATCTGTAAGAAATCTATTAAATCAGAGCCATATAGTTCAATATAACATCTCATCTCCAAACAAATCCCTCATTGGATCCGTCATTGGATCTTATTTTCCTTAATCTCTGAGATACTTTCTTTTCTGCTGCCTTAGATAGCAAGCCCTCCCCATACTCTGGAGACCCAATCCCTTCCCCCATTCACAAAGGCTTTATTCAAGTCCTTCTTCACCATTGGTGGCCTTACAAATTAATCTATTCAAAATGGGGTTGTGTTGAACTGCCTTAAACCTAGAGCTAGTAATATTACTTCAGAGGATTTAAATAGTGCATCTTTTATTATGATATTGTCTGTTTTTGATTGTAGTTTGCAAGGTCAATTATGCAAATAATGAACTTGGGTTCTACGAAATCATGTATTTATATTATCTTTCTCCGCATTGCTGCTTTGCAAGAACATTATTGTTTAAGCTTAACTTATAATCGAATTTGTTGTTTGCATTTTGTTGTTTGTTGCTTATGTCAACACCCCACGAATAGCGAAGTTTCTCTTTACTGTAATATCATGGCTGACTTTGTAATTTTTGGAAAAATATTTATGCTGTGTTAACACAGTCAAAGCATGGTGACTTTCTCCCACCTGCTTCCCCTCTTCTCTGTAGAGCAATGAGAAGGTCGGTTTCATTCCTGAAATGCAAATGGAGCGGGGATTGAGGCAAAGAAAATTGCACCTATCCTTAGTAGAATCATTTGCCTAGACATGTGAGGTGCTAAGGACCTGATATCCAATACCCCTAGAGCTCCTAAGACACAAAGTATCTCCAAATTTTTATAAATAACACAATGCTCCATCACACTACTTTCAATCAAAGTTTACAAAAAAGTGATTGATCTAATACGACCATTTGTAGTTTACATTTCAAAATCAGAACAGAACAAAAGAATAGTAGTTCAGCAGAGTTGTTCCTTCAAAATCTTTATTGATGTCTTGTTTTTTTTGACAAGATAAAAAGACTGTAGCCAATGGGTTTTGTCCTCTCGGACTTCTTCAGGGCAAAATAAAACCCATTGTCCGGAAATCTTTACTATATCCTTTCGTTTACGTGGTTTTCTTCTTCTAAAATATGGTGTGAAGTGATTTTATTTCAGACGATTAATGGTCGTGCGGTCCATCCAGAGGTAGCATGTGCCCAGGTCCTGGGCACCTTTAAGTAACTGGAGAATCCCCTACAAATTCTACCCAGTAGAGAAAAAAGGCCAAGTTCTGGTGGCACGGTTAAGCAACCAGAAATGCTGTATAGAATTTATTCTGGAGTGACATAAGCTGAAGTAATGGTGACCCAGTAAGTCATCCAGGGAAGCTATGTGGCATTTACCCAAGATCCGCCTTTGCCCAAGTTCTGGTCACTGTTAATCAACCAGAGAAAGCTATATGGAGGCAATAGAAGAGTGAATTAGCCTGAGTCATGACCGTTAGCAATCATAGAATGCTATCTGGAGTCGAACCTGTAAGAGGAGAGAAGCAATCATTATATGGTCCGCTTTAATCTAGATTACGAGAGATCCAAGACTGGCCAGGAGAAAATCATATGGACTTTATACTTTCAGATGTGATACAAGCTCTTTCAAGTAAACCCAGGGATGTCCTAGCCTAGCTCCTCCAAAAATATAATTATAGACATTCGACAAATGTTTGGTAATGTGATTTTCCAGTTACCTATATTAAGACTTATTTCATGGCCTGTAGTCTGCCATTGTAGCATAATTAAATTACAGAGGTCAGCTGCAACAGTTTAGTTTTCAGGGCCTGAACCCCCCCTTTTCTTTTTCCCCTATGTTGTCACCCTCATGTGAGTTAAATATCACAGCCATGAAAGTTCTTTTCAGGTCCTTGAGGCCACGAAAACGTTTGCCCCATCTCTAATATATTTAGATATTTAAGAAGCCCGGGAATGTATTTGCTGTAGCAGATTAGTTGGTTATTTGTTAGCTTTAGCCATACACAGTTGTGTGATTCTTGTAACTTGTCTTTATCTCCATGTGCTTCAAATTGTATGGATGCAAACATTAGTGTGCCGTAAGCCAAACATTTGTTCCACAATACCTGCTATCTACAAGATCGCTTGTCTGATAACACTTATAAACCATGACTCCAGCTGCCACCTTTGAGCCAAACATAGACTTTATAGAAGGCATTGAGGTTTAGGTAAGCCTAAGGTGGAAGGTTGGACTTTCTCTGTCCAAGTGGCAACTCTGGATCTGAGTGTGAACTATTTTTCGAGGGGGTTCCATGATCCTTTGGACTGAGTATGGCACTGGGCACCGGCAGCAAGCGCAGGAGTTTGCTACCCATCTTTCCCTCTGATCCAGACCCTAATGCATCTGCCCCGAAGGCCCTTTGATGTCTATATATATGGTTGTCCTCTGATTCCTGAAGGCAAATATGTTAGTACATCTGTGGTAATTAGTTTTCTGTTACTCTGCCCTTTTAATTCAGTGCATCATGCGGGAAAACCAGGCTAACATTTAATGCAGCACTTCACAACCTGTTGGTTCAAGAATGAACGTGACTGGTGCTGTACGGTGAAACCTTAAAGTAACTTTCTCAATGCTGTCAACATGAATCAGAACTACTGCCCTAAACTTTATGTACACGGATGTACACTTGTTTCTAGAAACCTGCAAGAAATACGTACATAAAGGAACAAACTCCAGATTCACAATCTATGTACCATACATGGTGCCTCAGATCCCTGGTCTAAATGTAAGTGCAGTTAAACAGAACACGTGATATTGACGAACTAAATCAGATTAAGCTCATGCATATAAAAATAAGCAATTTCAAGGAAATATATCTCTAGTAACAGATCTATATGTATGGCAAGTCCTCAAAATTGGGGCAGCATGGGCCTAAAATGCATTTTTTGAAACCAATTGCAGATTCTCCTAGCCAGTTGGTGAAGGAGAGTATATTAATTACCCAATAATCCTGGTCCCTTGTGCAGGAGAGAAGCACACGAAGGACAACATATATTGTGAACAGATGTAGTCCTTAATTAACTTCCTATTTTCTCGATGACTGCTATTATATTTAGTGAAAAATCTGGATTTAAAAAGTAGTACAGTTCCATGACGTAACTGCAGAACTTTCTTCTTCAACTGATTTTCATGTAAAATACAAATGTCCTCAACTTGAAACATATTCATCCTTCCCAAAAGTCTTAGATATGCTGCTTAATGCTACTTGGTTACTTGAGACTGGCACATAAAAAACAAACATCCTGTTAATCCTGTAAATAGAGCAGGTTACATCACAGGAGTTGAGCTAATATTTATCTCCTTTATCTTTAATACATCAGGACTCTCATTTACCAACTGGCTAGGAGTATCTGCAATTTCAATACAAGACAGGAGGCTCTAGTATGCAAGTTCAAAACATATCTACCGCTCTACTTGCTGCATGTTGAAACGGCTTCCAGTAAAAGATTTGAAATGTAGACACCCCAGACAGTCGTGAGAAGGTCCTCCAACCTGTCCCCAGGCCAAAGCGTTTTCGCGCCATTGCACCCCTGGCACACTGGTCTCCAAAGTGCTCCATATCCACACCCACTAGGGACATAACACCTTTAGCCCATCCATTTAGATCAGCCACATTAAGATGTGTACTAAAATATATTAACTGCTGGGGAGATGTTCTCAAGTTCTCCATTACTTGTACATACTGCTTGAGGTATCTCAGCGCACATAACTTAGGATGCAAAGGAAATGCTGGACACACTATGGCAGTAGAGGCAGTCTTAGTATGCCTCATGAATGATAGTAAAATAAACCCCACTGGAGAAAAATCTTTTAAGGAAATGTCCAAAGATCTGATACTCTCCTAAAAGCAACTAAGCATTAAAACATGACCAGGTTGGCAGATTATAACTTTAAAGACAACTTTTCGTATTCCTCCCATGAGTGAAAAAGTTGTAAAACTATGTTAATAGTGTAGAGTGTTCAGGTTTAGGAGGCTTTGAATATCTCATTCTTTTTAGCAGACTACATACCAAAGGGTGTTCCCCAAATGATTTACCTTCAATATTCAATACCCATTAACTTGTTGCCTGCGGAGCTATTTCCACTGCAGCATGGGCATTTAAATCAGTGGGCGGGGTACGGACAGCCCTCGGCTGTCTCCCGCACACACCCACCGTCACGTGGGATGGCTGGGGGCCATCCTCAGCATTGAACGGGTTAATAGTGCTCCATGACTTCTGTCCATTAGCCAGTGGAGTGAGGAGGTGGGGTTCAAGCTCGAACCAGGTTCGAGTCTCAACATCCTGTGATTTTGGGCAAATTGCTTAATGTCCCAGTGCCTTAGAAAAAAAATGTGACCTTGTGTAATGTGTAATTTGTGCTCATGTAAAGCGCTCCAACATCTTTGGGTCAAGTTCTCACTATATAAAACAACAAAAAATGGCAAGCATTTGCAATGCGGTAGGTCTCTCATTTACAAGAGTTTGAGCTATTGGCATTGTACATGACAATGCCTTTTATTTGTGTGTTGTTTTTAAAACAGATAAATGAAAAGCATTGTCATTTACAATGCCAATAGCTTAAACTCTCGCAAATGTGAGAACTATTTCATTGCAAATGTGTTCGGCGCAGTGCTATATAGAATTTGTTTAATGTTAGGAGAAAGAGTATCCTGCCTCCTTTAATAGGCAGGACAAAGCTATTTGAGAAAATAGTGCTTGGAGGCTGTAATTAAAGCCTACAGAGTAACAACACACATAAGAGAGGATATCCTCATGGAAGGATACATAGTAAGAAATGCTGGTACTAAGGAGGGACTGGTACTAAGCCTATTGACCAATAAAAAGCCACAGTTTACAGTGGACAATGAGACAAGCCAATGAAAAATATGGGCAGAGAGTAGGCGGAACTTCAAGCTTCAAGTCCATACCTGAATACAACATGCCTTGCAGAGCAGCGCATGCGCTGCCCAGGCTCAACCGAAATAATTATGCAAAAAGAAGAATTGACATCTGCCAACACGGGGTGAATATCCCCATTCCATATATCAGCTAAACCAGACATCACAGGCTGACTAGTAAGCTTTAGGTCTACCCTTCACTCATGGTGCCCTAATATAGTCAACAGTTGATTCCGAAAATCCTGGCATGACTGCAAATGTCCTGAAATATTCCATGCCCCAGTACGAAGTTGCCCTTTAAGATGAGGGTATGACACTGCCTGTCCAGTTAGTCAACAACTGTAGATAGCAGAATTGGACAGCCTACTGATGACTCCAGAAGGGAATTTCCCAAAGGGGTGCTATCAAGACCACTCACACTGACTGTCTGCTACCTAGACATCATGACAAATGGTGGAGAAGCATGGATATTTACATCAGACAATTCCTGAAATAAAGCACCTGCTTCCTATGCTTACAGATCTGGTATCCAGCTGAAGTATGTCTGTAAATATGTTGTTAAGCAGGAGGCAAATCATTCTATGTTGAAGGGTTCCCAAATCCTACTCAGAGCTTGGAAAACCTGATGGTTCAGACACCATTTGCTTTTTTAATTATTCTAATTATTATTTTAATTATTCCTTCTCCAGTACCAGTCCGCCACCATGCTGCATTATCCCGAATGATTCTCTGCCACCAGAGATATCTTTTGATGTATCCAAAACTCTCACATGGATCTAGTGAGTTTTGATCTCATCCTTCCTAATCTGTTTATGTACCTCCTTGTGGTGAAATTGTCCACACACAGAAGGACAGGACATTTCATCTTGTTTTTTATAAAGCTTCTGTTTGCAAAGGTGCCTGCAAGAATCTTCAAACAATTAATTGATTACTCTTTCTTTGACCATCTTCCTCTAGTTTAGAGACTGCTACATCAGGTGCCCTAACCCCAAGAAGTTACATATGATTCTAGTACTGGTCTGGGGATGTAGCTAAAACAGCCAGACCTTCCCATGCAACTAGGTGACTCAACCACCCACTTTTCTCCTCCCTTGCCTTCTAATCAAAAAGAACTAACCCTGAATATTCCAAACCCCTTTGTAAATGTCTCATTTTCAGATGCTGGAGAGCCCTGTAATAAAGGGGACACAGAAATATTACCTAATTAGAGGATTAAAGTAATCCAGGAGCCTTGTTAATTGTCAGAGTGTTATTACCATTTGGACTAACGTCAGCCTTAGCTCTTTTTTGATTAAATGTAGCGTTGAGTCTGTAAGCAAAAGAATCTCCCTGTCCAAATCTATCGGAAATCCCAGAAACTCAGTACTTTGTTATGGGAAACAAATCTGATTTTTCTACATGAATCAATTCTATGGCATATTGTACTGGTTTTACCAAATACTCTTTCTCCTGCCCTAAAAATGTATTATCCAGGTATACCACCATCCTCAGCCACTGGGATCTGAGAATCCCTGCACTCAGTGTCAACAGTTTGTTGAAGCACCAAGCAGTAGAGAATAGGCCACATTGTAATGATGTGAACCTGAACGGCTGCCCCTGCCAAAGATAGTGTAGCTATTTCATGTGATGGTGAAAATGTGGTACTGTTAGTTATGCATCCTTCAGATCAAAATGCCCCATCCAATCTCCTGGAAGCAGAATTTTCTGACACTGACTACTGTTTCCATTTAAAAATGATGATAAAATACAAACTTTTTAAATAAATAAATAAATAATATTGGTTGAGATCCCTATAATGTATTACCGGCTGGAACTTTTCGCTCTTTTTCTGCACTAGAAATATATTACTTACAAGATCTCTGGGGTGAAGAAAATTAGGTTCTATCACTCACTTGAAGAGTAGCTCCTGTAACTCCAATGCAATTAAAACCACATGGAAAACTGTATTGGTATTGGAAAATAAGTTTGTACAAGAGTTGTATAGAATCTATTTGAAATTCCTCAACTGTTTGTAGAATCGTAGGATTGTTTGAAATTGTACTTTAGTTTTGTGCCTTGGATTCCCCACTACCTGCCTGTCCTCTTTTGAAGCTAAATCATTGCATGCCCTCTTCTCTGCAGGAAGAATGTTGACTGGAAATACCAGTATTGCTTACAATAGAATTAGGTCTGAAGAAGGATGCATGGCAGTTGAACTGACCTCCAAATATGCCCGATCTGGGAGAGCCTCAACAAACCACTCCTACCAAAGAGGAATGAGCCCTGTCCATGGAAGCAAAGCCTTGTACATGTCTCCATACCTTCCTGATGAAATCATCACCAAACAGAGATCTCTAGTCATGAAGCCAATATCAGACCAAGCTAGCACTCCCAGTTTTGCATCTATCTGTACAAGAAGTCCTTTGCACCTCGCATAAGAAAGTCCACCATATGCATTTTACAAAAAACACACTGCTTTTTGGGTTCAATTAGATATTATCTCTGCATTTAAAGGTTCACCCATTTTTTAGGTCTCGTCTATTCCATCCCGTAGGGATAGTAGGCGAGATTATAGTAAGGCATCACTCACCATATCTAATCAGCTTGTGAGCCTCGGCATCAGACTTCAAAGGATCCGCTCCCCCTGCCCCTCCCATCAGACTTCAAAGGAATCCGCTCCGCTCTCCCCCCCACGCAATGCAGAGAGCTTGATTTTCACTGCTGCAAGAGGCTTCTTTGTGTCAGCCTGACTGCATGCTTGTTTAATGTATTGGATACTCACTGCCATCTAGTGGCCATGTTTTATTGTGAAAAGTTTCAGCCTTCTGCCCGTCCCCGAGCCTCGTCCTCCCCGCGCGGCCTCAAGCGACATCGCTCCGGGGCTTCCATCCAAAGAACGTCAACAAAAAAGGGGCATATGTTTATTTAATCATAGTGGGAAGGAGCCGCTCTCTTCTGATGCCCTCAGAGCTCAGCAGAAAGGCACCCACGGTCTCCAACTGGGCGATCACCATCAAAACAGGTTTTAACAAGAAACAAATTTCTGCATCAACCACACTGGACCACAAGCTTTAAAAACGCCTGTCTTCAACCACCTTTGAGGAGAGTACATAACAATAAACAATGCCAGGCAAAAAAGACGCCCGCCCGTCTTTCTTATAGCACACATTGATCACAACACTAAACCACTGCAAAACGCTCCAGCAACATCGAGGATGACTTACGCTCTTAACGGCCCCCAAAACACAGGCATGCACAAAGGCACCCTCTTCTCCGACCGCCCGCTTAACTAGAAATGAGGGCTTGAAAGGTTACCACCCACTGACCTTGTAAGGTCCTCAGGGAGTACTTATGTCGATGGCACAAAGAACGACCACCCAAACACGTGCACCCAGGGAACAAGTCTACAACTCTGCAAAACACAGGCATATATTTAGACAGTACAGAAAAAACACACTCACATCCCCTCACACTCACATCCCCTCACCCTCCCTCACACCCTCACCCTCACAACCCCTCACCCTCACACCCCTCACCCTCACACACACCCTCACCCTCACCCCCTCTCACCCCACACACCCTCACCCACCCCCTCACCCGCACACCCCCTCACCCTCACACCCCCTCACCCTCACTCACCTTATTACCCACACGCACCCTCTCACCCTCACACACCCTCTCACACACACACCCTCACACCCCCTCACCCTCACACCCCCTCACCCTCACACCCTCACCCTCACACCCCCTCACACCCCCTTACACCACCTCCCCTCACACCCCTCACCCTCACACCCCTTACACACTCTCACACACCCCCTCACCCTCACACACAGCCTCACCCTCACACCCCCTCACCCTCACACACCCTTTCACCCTCACCATCACACACCCTCACCCTCACACCCCCTCAACCTCACAACCTCACGCCCTCTCCCTCACACCCCCTCAGCCTCACACCCCCTCACCCTCACCGCCTCCCACCCCCTCACCCTCAAACCCCCTCACCCTCACACATGCTGTCACCCACCCTCACTCTCACACACCCCCTCACCCTCACTCCCCCTCACCCTCACACCCTCTCACCCTCACACAGCCTCACCCTCTCACCCCCACCCTCACAGCCCCTCACCCTCACACCCTCACCCTCACACCCCCTCCCCCTCACAACCCCTCACCCTCACACCCCCTCACCCTCACACCCTCACCCACACCCTCACCCTCACATACCCCATCACCCACCCTCACCCACCCTCTCACCCTCACACACCCTCTCACCCTCACACACCCTCATGCCCCTCACCCTCACCCACCCCCTCACTCCCACACCCCCTCCCCTCACACCTGCTCACCCTCACACCCTCACCCTCACACCCCCTCACCATTTCACCCTCACACACCCTCTCACCCTCACACACCCTAACACCCTCACCCTCACACCCCCTCACCCTCACACACCCTCACCCTCACCCCAGTCACTCTCACATCCTCACCCTCACACTCTCACACCCACCCCAGTACCCTTTCACCCTCACACCCCCTCACCCTCTTACCCTCACACCCCCTCACCCTCACACCCCTCTCACTTGCACACCCCCTCACCCTCACAAACCAAAACCCTCACACCCCCTCACCCTTACACCCCCTCAACCTCACACCCTCATACACCCTCCCCCTCACGCACCCTCTCACCCGCTCTCACCCTCACCCTCACACATGCTCTCATCTTCACACCCTCACCCTCAAACACCCTCACCCTCACACCCCCTCACCCTCAAATACCCCCTCACCCACCCTCCCATACCCCCTCCCCCACCCTCACACACCCTCTCACCCTCATACACCCTCTCACACCCTGTCACCCTCACACACCCTTTCACCCTCACCCTCACACATGCTCTCTCCCACCCTCACCCACCCTCACACCCCCTCATCCTTACACCCCCACCCTCACCCCCCTCACACCCTCACCCTCACACCCCCTCACCCTCACACCCCCTCACCCTCACACACCCCCTCACACACCCTCTCACCCTCACACACCCTCTCACCATTACCCCCTCACACCCCTCACCCTCACACCCCCTCACCCTCACACACCCTCACCCACACACAGTCACACACACCCTCACCCTCACCCACACCCTCACCCTAACACCCCTTCACCCTCACTGCACACACACCCTCACCCTCACACACCCTCACTCTCACACACCCTCACACCCTCACCCTCACACCCCCTCACCCTCACACACCCTCACCCTCACACAGTCACACACACCCTCACCCTCACACACACCCTCACCCTAACACCCCTTCACCCTCACAGCACACAACCCCTCACCCTCACACACCCTCACTCTCACACACCTCACCCTCACACACCCTCACACCCTCACACCCCCTCACCCTCACACCCCCTCTCCCTCACACCCCCTTACCGAACCTATGACAGAATATCGACGGACATAATATCGACCTACAGAACATCGACGCTGGAATATCAAAGGCAAGTATATCGACACCGTATCTACAACATGGTAAGTACAAAATTTCGAAACCAAAATATCGATGCTAAAAATATAGTAATTACAAATATTGTTTTTTTCTGTTAAAAAAAAGTAAAATAAAGTAAATAATACTTATAAATAAAAGAAACTTATTTAATAATGTTTAAAATTAATAAATAATACATATTGAAAATTATAACTTTAGTTAAAAATAAACATAACTTATAATATATACTTACCTAATAATACATGTTAATAATTATTTTAATTACTTTTAAATTATTAAAGTATACTATAAATTACAAAAATATCTACACACATAAAATAACATAAATAAAATAAACAAATATATTTAATAAATTAAAAAAATTAAATATACTTTCAATATTTTTAAACTTCAATAAATACAACAGTATCTAAAATAATACAAAAAATATTAAATACATAAATAAATAAAACTACTATTTAAAGTCCCAAAAAAACTACAGTAATGAAAACATTGGATAGCGTAGAATGTAAAATTACTATTCCCACTCCAGAAAATTAAACAGTAGGGAAAGCGTTAAATAGCATAAGGGTAAGAATTACTATTCCCACTCCAGAGAGTGAAACAGTAGGGAAAACGTTGGATAGTGAAAGGGTAAACCTCCCAGGTTTTTGACCCTAGTGACTGGCTGGGGGGGGGCAGGGGGGGCTAGTTCGGCAGGCCACCAAGGCCACCAAGCCAGGTTGGGCTGAGCTTGCCGAATGTCAACATTTCCGTTTTATCAGAATTTAATTTGAGGCAGTTTGTGGTCATCCAGTTACTAATGGCCAGCATGCCATACTGGATATTGGTCGCTATTTTGTCGCCATTGTTTTTTATTGCCAAAACCAGTTGGGTGTTGTCAGCGTAAGATGTTAGGCTCATCCCACAGTTCTTGATGATTCTTGCTAAGTCTGTTACATAGATATTAAATAACGTGGGGCTGAGGGATGAGCCTTGAGGGACGCCACAGGGGTGTGTCATCTGTGCTGAGTTGAAATTGCCCAGCTGAACTGTCTGGGAGCGATTGGAGAGAAATGAAGCGATAAGATCTTTGGCTTCAGCCTGGATGCCTATAGCATTGACACAGTTGATCAGAATGCTAGGATCGACCGTGTCAAAGGAACAATTCTCTGCATCAACCACACTGGACCACAAGCTTTAAAAACGCCTGTCTTCAACCACCTTTGAGGAGAGTACATAACAATAAACAATGCCAGGCAAAAAAGACGCCCGCCCGTCTTTCTTACAGCACACATTGATCACAACACTAAACCACTGCAAAACGCTCCAGCAACATCGAGGATGACTTACGCTCTTAACGACCCCCAAAACACAGCCATGCACAAAGGCACCCTCTTCTCCGACCGCCCGCTTAACTAGAAACGAGGGCTTGAAAGGTTACCACCCACTGACCTTGTAAGGTCCTCAGGGAGTACTTATGTCGATGGCACAAAGAACGGCCACCCAAACACGTGCACCCAGGGAACAAGTCTACAACTCTGCAAAACACAGGCATATATTTAGACAGTACAGAAAAAACACCCTCACATCCCCTCACGCTCACATCCCCTCACCCTCCCTCACACCCTCACCCTCACAACCCCTCACCCTCACACCCCTCACCCTCACACACACCCTCACCCCCTCACACCCCACACCCCCTCAACCACCCCCTCACCCGCACACCCCCTCACCCTCACACCCCTCACCCTCACTCACCTTATTACCCACACGCACCCTCTCACTCTCACACACCCTCTCACACACACACCCTCACACCCCCACCCTCACACCCCCTCACACCCCCTTACACCACCTCCCCTCACACCCCTCACCCCTCACCCTCACACCCCTTACACACTCTCACACACCCCCTCACCCTCACACACAGCCTCACCCTCACACCCCCTCACCCTCACACACCCTTTCACCCTAACCATCACACACCCTCACCCTCACACCCCCTCACCCTCACAACCTCACGCCCTCTCCCTCACACCCCCTCAGCCTCACACCCCCTCACCCTCACCCCCTCCCACCCCCTCACCCTCAAACCCCCTCACCCTCACACATGCTCTCACCCACCCTCACTCTCACACACCCCCTCACCCTCACTCCCCCTCACCCTCACACCCTCTCACCCTCACACAGCCTCACCCTCTCACCCCCACCCTCACACCCCCTCACACCCTCACCCTCACACCCCCTCACCCTCACAACCCCTCACACACCCTCACCCTCACACCCTCACCCACACCCTCACCCTCACATACCCCATCACCCACCCTCACCCACCCTCTCACCCTCACACACCCTCATGCCCCTCACCCTCACCCACCCCCTCACTCCCACACCCCCTCCCCTCACACCCGCTCACACCCTCACCCTCACACACCCTCACCATTTCACCCTCACACACCGTCTCACCCTCACACACCCTAACACCCTCACCCTCACACCCCCTCACCCTCACACACCCTCACCCTCACCCCAGTCACTCTCACACCCTCACCCTCACACTCTCACACCCACCCCAGTACCCTTTCACCCTCACACCCCCTCACCCTCTTACCCTCACACCCCCTCACCCTCACACCCCTCTCACCCGCACACCCCCTCACCCTCACAACCCAAAACCCTCACACCCCCTCACCCTTACACCCCCTCAACCTCACACCCTCACACACCCTCCCCCTCACGCACCCTCTCACCCCCTCACCCTCACACACCCTCTCACCCTCACCCTCACACATGCTCTCATCTTCATACCCTCACCCTCAAACACCCTCACCCTCACACCCCCTCACCCTCAAATACCCCCTCACCCACCCTCCCATACCCCCTCCCCCACCCTCTCACCCTCATACACCCTCTCACACCCTGTCACCCTCACACACCCTTTCACCCTCACCCTCACACACGCTCTCTCCCACCCTCACCCACCCTCACACCCCCTCATCCTTACACCCCCACCCTCACCCCCTCACCCTCACACCCTCACCCTCACACCCCCTCACCCTCACACCCCCTCACCCTCACACACCCTCTCACCATTACCCCCTCACACCCCTCACCCTCACACACCCTCACCCTCACACAGTCACAGACACCCTCACCCTCACACACACCCTCACCCTAACACCCCTTCACCCTCACAGCACACACCCCCTCACCCTCACACACTCTCACTCTCACACACCCTCACACCCTCACCCTCACACCCCCTCACCCTCACACACCCTCACCCTCACACAGTCACACACACTCTCACCCTCACACACACCCTCACCCTAACACCCCTTCACCCTCACAGCACACACCCCCTCACCCTCACACACCCTCACTCTCACACACCCTCACCCTCACACACCCTCACACCCTCACACCCCCTCACCCTCACACCCCCTCTCCCTCACACCCCCTTACCGAACCTATGACAGAATATCGACGGACATAATATCGACCTACAGAACATCGACACTGGAATATCAAAGGCAAGTATATCGACACCGTATCTACAACATGGTAAGTACAAAATATCAAAACCAAAATATCGATGTTAAAAATATAGTAATTACAAATATTGTTTTTTTCTGTTAAAAAAAAGTAAAATAAAGTAAATAATACTTATAAATAAAAGAAACTTATTTAATAATGTTTAAAATTAATAAATAATACATATTGAATAATATAACTTTAGTTAAAAATAAACATAACTTATAATATATACTTACCTAATAATACATGTTAATAATTATTTTAATTACTTTTAAATTATTAAAGTATACTATAAATTACAAAAATATCTACACACATAAAATAATAACATAAATAAAATAAACAAATATATTTAATAAATTAAAAAAATTAAATATACTTTCAATATTTTTAAACTTCAATAAATACAACAGTATCTAAAATAATACAAAAAATATTAAATACATAAATAAATAAAACTACTATTTAAAGTCCCAAAAAAACTACAGTAATGAAAACATTGGATAGCGTAGAATGTAAAATTACTATTCCCACTCCAGAAAATTAAACAGTAGGGAAAGCGTTAAATAGCATAAGGGTAAGAATTACTATTCCCACTCCAGAGAGTGAAACAGTAGGGAAAACGTTGGATAGCGTAAGGGTAAACCTCCCAGGTTTTTGACCTTAGTGACTGGCTGGGGGGGGCAAGGGGGGGCTAGTTCGGCAGGCCACCAAGGCCACCAAGCGAGGTTGGGCTGAGCTTGCCGAATGTCAACATTTCCGTTTTATCAGAATTTAATTTGAGGCAGTTTGTGGTCATCCAGTTACTAATGGCCAGCATGCCATACTGGATATTGGTCGCTATTTTCTCGCCATTGTTTTTTATTGCCAAAACCAGTTGGGTGTTGTCAGCGTAAGATGTTAGGCTCATCCCACAGTTCTTGATGATTCTTGCTAAGTCTGTTACATAGATATTAAATAACGTAGGGCTGAGGGATGAGCCTTGAGGGACGCCACAGGGGTGTGTCATCTGTGCTGAGTTGAAATTGCCCAGCTGAACTGTCTGGGAGCGATTGGAGAGAAATGAAGCGATAAGATCTTTGGCTTCAGCCTGGATGCCTATAGCATTGACACAGTTGATCGGGATGCTATGATTGACCGTGTCAAAGGCAGCAGTAAGATCCAGCAAGATGAGCACTGCAGCTCCTCCTTGATCGAGGATGGTTCTTATCTCATCAGTGGCTTTGATGAGTACCATCTCGGTGCTGTGATGTTTACGAAAGCCAAACTGGGTGTCATCTAGTCGGAAGTGGTCCTCGATATACTGGGAAATTTGAGTGTTCATCAATTTTTCTACCAGTTTAGCTGAAAATGGCAGATTGGCAATAGGTCTATAATTTTTTGTGTCTTCAGCGTCAAGATGCGTTTTTTTCAGAAGGGGTTTGAGGAGGGTGTCTTTCCAGATTGAGGGGTAGACCCCAGTACTGAACATGGAGTTAAAGATTTCGGTGAGTTGGGATGCTACAATGTCAGTTACTGGGAGAAGTATAGCTGGAGGACAGGGGTCATTGGCAGAACCTGATTTAATGGTGGTCATGGCATTGTTGAAAAGAGTAGAGTTAGTTTTATGAAACTGCTTAAAAGTGGATTGGGGTTTGGTAGTATATTGGGAGAGAAGATCGTCTTTGACACGGTCGGAAAAGTTGGTGTATATATTATTTACTTTGTCAAAGAAGTAACTGGCAAGGTTATCGCAGAACGCTTGAGAGGGTGTAGGGATCGATTGTGGGGGTAGGTGTGAAAGTTTGGAAACAACCTGGTTGAGTTGTTTATTGGAGTTTTTGGCCTGCTCGATCTGGGAGGAATAATACTGGCTTTTTTCTTGAAGGATCATAGATTTATATTAAGTAAGTTCATTTTTGTAGTGCCCTTTCTCTTCGGAGGAATATGTCTTTTTTTATTCCAGTGTCTTTCTCGGTTTCTGCATATCTGTTTCTGTTGTCTAAGAGCATTATTAAACCAAGGTGCCGGAGGGGGAGCTACGATTTTTGGAGATATATTTTGAGGGGACTAATTTGTTCATGGCTGTGGTAAGCCAATGTGTGTATTCTTCAGCAGCAATGTTAGGGTCATTGGAGAGGTCTGGCTGCAGGGGGGGCAGGGTTTCCCTAAGTTGTTGGTTGTCGAGATCTTTCCACGACTTAAACGTGCCAGAGGCGGGAGTAGTGGCTCCTGCCTGTGGGCGAGAATCTAATAAGATTTTGAACATCACTGTGTGGTGATCCGACCATGCAAGAGGAAGGACCTCTATATTCTTGATGTTACTGTCATTAGAGAATAGACCATCTAATGTGTGCCCGGCTTCGTGGGTACTGTTGGGAACCAATTGAGTGAGACCGAGGGAGTTTAGGTCTGAAATAAGAGAGTTGGTATCTTTGTTTTCAAGATTTTCTAACGGAAAATTGAAATCGCCTAGGATGTAATGTATGTGTCTTGTAAAGCGCACTGCTGCCTTGAGGCGTCGTGGCGCTGTAGACCGCTGGGGAACCCGTCCTGGCTATCCCTGTGAGATGGTCCCTACTGGGTATTTCCAAGGTGAAACCAGGCATCCCCAGCGATTGTGGGGGGGCCGTTGTAGAGATGAGGCAAGCTAATGCCCAGAGTTGCCGAGTGTGATCCCTGGTTAGAGTAGGCACCGAGGCGAGAATTATCGAGTCCGCTGACCCTGGTCACGACCCTGCTGCGTTGGGAATTGAACCCTGGTCCCGGGCTGTTCTCTCCCTCCGGGTCTGCCGCCTCTAACCAGTGAGCCACACCACTCCATAGTATAGTAGTGGAGTTGTCTGTTGCTAGAGACTCCACCATATCAAAGAAAGTGGCTAGGAACTGAGCTTTGCTTCCTGGTGGACGATATAGAAGAATGCCTTTGAAGCGTTGAGACGGGCCTAAGGTGATAGAGAATTGTAACGCCTCACATGTAGAAAGTGGGACTGGGCTTATAGACGTTTTTAGGTGATTACGGTATATTATGGCAATTCCACCTCCTAATTTCGTGACTCTGTCTTGTTTGAGGACGTTATAACCTTCTGGGACGGCTACTAATAGGTCTGGTTCTGATGAGGGGCTAGTCCATGTTTCCGTTATAAAAAGAAGATCAAGTTTATGGAAGCTAATGAGTTCCGCGATTTCTTCTTTATGTATGCCTAGGGACCTTGCGTTAATAAGTGCTGCTGCAATGTTAGTTCCTTTTTACTTGCTAGCAGATGTTGAAGGGTAAGTGAGACTTTTTTTGGTACAGTGTGTATTTTAAAATGACAACATGCGCAGGTTTTGGGGACGCTAAGGTAATCATAGAAGGTAAAACAGGTACCTGAACATTTTGCTGGAGGGCGTAGGTTAAGGAGGGCAGTGCATGAATAGCTGTATTTGGGGGCTGAGTTGATAGAACCAGGGTTCAGGGCCCTGGCCCCGGTCCAGGCGCGGATGGGCGCCGACAGGCTTGCCTTTGGCGCGCTGCCGACGCATCCGCTGCATTTGCGCTTGCTTTCTGCCTATGTACTCTGGGGCCGTGGAGAGACTGGAGTGCTACCTGCTGCATCCGCGGGAAGTGTACAGGTGGGTGGAAGCTCCCAGTTTAGCCCTCCGATCAAGCGGCACCAGCCGTGTCGGAACAGGGCAGGAATGCGGAGCAAAAGAGCAGTAAGTTAAATCATAAAAATTTGTATTCGTACTAGCCAATGAGTTATTCATAAAGTTGCATTGATTCTTTTTTAAAATCTCATCCTTTTTCGTTCCAGGGCCTCTGTCCTTAATAGAGCTGCACCCTTCCATATTGTCTACGAAGGCCCCTGCATTTATATATTTTTAGAGAATCAAACCACCACAAACACAAAATCACAGTATCAAATTAAATGCCCTTTTGAGGCAGATAAAAGAGCTGTAAATTAATTACAGATGCACAAATAATAATTTTCTGAATGCCTCCTGGGACCAGGATACAACCCGTGTGACTGCTGGCTTGCAGTCCTGTGTTCTAGGCTTTGAGCTGTTAGTTCTTTTAGAAATTAGATCAACAAAACATAATATTCACTGTGAGTGTTGGACTTCAAACAGTATTTAAAATGCAACTGACATCCCTGTCAGCTGGGTGCTTTTACCAAAAGGATTCATCTTCAATTGACACTAAGGTTAAAGCAACCCTACCTACACAAATCTGATGGTCTACTAAGAGAGTCCTCCCAAACAGTCATAGGTACAATGTAACCAATTCAAACCACAAACGAAACTCAAGAAGCAAAGTGTTCAAACCCTGCAACGCAACTGTAGCTATTACAGAATACAATGCTAAAGAGTACATGAAATAACACCCCATCGCAAAACACTTCACTCAAATAGCAGCACGGAAAGAGGAAGATCATTAAGGACTTTATACGATTGGTTTGCCTTTGTGGTGTTACTTCTTTCCCAGGCAGCAGGAATATAGGCTATGTAGTCTACTTTAAATGTGACATGATTAATAAACTAGCAAGAAGAGAAACTGCATAATAGAGCCTTCCATGTACTACTAAAATAAGTTCCTGCTCAAAGTTGTTATGCCAAAGTGTATATATGTAGATTTGCAGCATAAGGGATGTATGACGGTACGACGCGGGCTATTATCACGCGTACCGTTACCACGCATGTTTTACAACGCAAGTCGTTACCACGACTTGCACAGTAGGGTGCGGACTTAGGAATAGTTTAATTTACTATTTCAACACCAGTCCCCGTGGATAGTAGGGAAGGTGTTGGAATAGTAAATTAACTATTCCTTGTCCTTGAGCGCCCTCCAGCGCAAGTCGTGGTTACGACTTGCGTTGTAAGAGACGCGTCGTAATGGTAGCGCGGGGTAACATCCGCGTCGTAAAGGATGTTCCCCCAGCATAAGAGTTAAATATAATTCTTTTGTCCCTTCATCTATGGTTGCTCCTGGGCCCAGTGAAAGAGAGACTTAACTGTACCTCTGTTATCACTGCCACTTCCCTTAATTTAGCAGAGCATAGTGGGCAAAGTTAACAATGCTTATCTCCCTTTTCCCCGCCCAAAGGATTGTTCTGTTGTAGGCTTTGATCACGGCTATCGTCTTTCCCAGTGACTTGGGCTGATGACAGCCCTGCTCCCACTCTGGAAGATCATGGTTGGCTGCAGATCCTCCATTTGTTGTCAGACATTTTTTTGGGCATCACATGGCTCTCTGGGCAGATCGACTCACAATTATTATATCTTGCGTTATCCAGGATCTTTTGTTTTTAATCAGAATATATTTAATATACATATTTACAAGGGCTTTCAGAAAGTCCTCTTCCTCTATTGGTTTGCCCTAGTGCCATTCGCACTTTGTGCAGTATAAAGTATGGGCAGTAGTGGCTGGTGACAGTTAAACGGGTTTTAGAATAGCTGTTGGGGCCTTGGTTATGTCCCTTTACAAAACTGTTTACAATTTAAAAAGTTTTTTTTTATTAAGTTAGGCCTTTAGAAAGTATTGTAGTGATTATTTGTCACTGTTCTAAACATAAAAAAGGTCCCAACTCACTTTAAACCATGACTGATACGCCATGTACTTACCAGAAGCTCATCCTTAGGCTGTATCGGAATCTTAAATTGGGCAGACGTAAGGCCCTGTGTAAAGCATGGAACCGCCTCATGGGATCTTGACCCACAAAAGCGCATCTGCAAACATTGCTTGCAGAAAATGCTAGAGCCATGGGTGGGGATAAACCTCCCCCCTGCGTAAGAGGAGGCAGAAGAAGAGCAAGTAGCAAATGAGGTTGATTTGTATTGCAGCACTGCCCCTCTCACAGCAAAACCCCTGAGAGCGCTCCAAGCAGTTTCTTAGAAGAAGTAGACCCTGAAGATGCAGATCTTCAGAAACTGGCCAAGAGTATAGCATTAGAGGCTAAACTCTAGGCCATAAAAAAGAAAGAGCTGAGATGGGTCTAGGACCCATCTTTGTTGGCAGCAAAATAATAAATAGGGAGCAAAACCTAGATCCTAAAATCCAGAAAGGGATTCTCTCTAAATATATACAAGGTGATTGCATCACGAAATGGTTCACAGATTTTGAGAGAGCCTGTAGAGCAAGGAAGGTCAGCCATAAGTACTGGGCTCTCTAGTTTGGGAACTGTACTCTGGTGAATGCAGGGATAGAGACCAGACATTGAATGAGTCAGATGCTGAGTTCAGCATGAAGAATACCCTGAATGAGGGCTTTGGACTCACCACTAAAGAGTATAGCATCACATTCAGGGAGACTCAGAAAACCCTGCGTCAGTCCTGGGTTGAATTTGTGGATCTTTCAGTAGAACACTCGGTGGTTGGTTAAAGGAAAGTCAGTTGCAAGGTTATGATAGGCTTAACATTTTTCATATGAAAGAACATCTGTTAAGTAACTTTATTTCTGAAAAGTTGCATCAATACCGGATGGACCTGGGGCCAGTCTCTCCCCAAGAGTTAGGGAGGAAGGCGGGTCATTGGGTAAAAACCAGTGTGTCCAAAACTAGGCATGGTGGTAGTGACCAATATAAAGAGGCGAAAAAGCCCCCCCAAGAGAAGAAGATGGACCACTCTGAAGAAAAGATAAAAGTAAAAAATCTTCTATAGGCCCCCAAAAACTTGTCCAGGAGGGTGTCCTGAGACATCTCCCAAAACAAAAGTGGGTACCAGGCTCCCCAGGAAGACTTGGTGCCTTAACTGCAACAGGAGAGGGCATCTAGCCTAGGACCCTTGTTGTTTCAGAACAAAACCCTTAATGTAACTCCAGGGGTTGCCAGTGTACCCTTTGAGGGTGATTCCTCGTATGAGGAAGTCCTCTTAGCCTGTAACTGGGAGGTGGGCCCAAAAGGTGAGCTGAAGATTTCAGAGGGGTGTAAACACTTCCACCACCTGCTGGTGAATAAAATCTGAGCCACTGCCCTGAGAGATACCTGTCCCAGTCACACTGTTGTGCACCACAGGTTGGTCTTTCTAACCTGTATTTCCCAGGTGAAACAAAAAGAGTAAGGGCTATCCTATGGTATGTCACTATTAGGCCTGTAGCTGTAGTGCCCCTAGAAATAGCTGAGTCCCTTAGTTGGAAAAATGTGTCAGTCAGTAAAGCCCACCCCCTTGACTGTCTCCTTGGAAATTGCCAACCAGATGTTGGTCTGAGCCAAAGTTAGGTACTGGTCCACTGCCAGTCCTTGCCCAAGGGTGGGGTGAGGGGGGGGACTGAACCTGCAGCTAGTTCAAGTAAGCCCCAAAAGAAAACAGACAAGAAAAAGTGTGGGAAAAGTGGTTAACTTTTAGCCAAATTTTCAGTGAGCCAATGAGATTCCACACCAGTAGGGTATAACTCTAAAGTTGGTGCTGGTGAAGCCCTACCTGACCCACAAAAGTCCTGACCAGTCAGGCAGCTGTTCAGCTTGAGATGGTGGCTCTTCAGCTGACAGAAAAGAGGGTGGAAGAGGGTTGCTTACTACAGAAGGTGGTGCCTCACTTTTTTTTACAGCAGACAGGCAACATGATCCCCAATAAGCCTGTAAGTTACCTCCTTTACCTGTCAGTGAAGAGCTAAAGGTGTGGTTCTGGGCAATTAACAGCTGTCAGTGGCCTCTGCTGGGTTTTAGCCTTTATGGCTGCTGTGTTGTTGGTATGGTGGTCTGACCCCATGTCTAATACTGTAGTGTAGTTCCTATATTCCCAATAGGCTCTGCGCATTGGAATAATATAAACGGCAGTGTAGAAGTAGGACTGAGGCTGACTAGGTCTCTACTGACTATATTAGACTTAATTCGTTTTGCCAGCTAGCTCAGAGGTCACTGGAAACTTTCTCGAATATTCAGGAAAGAGTTAACTCTCCGGATTTAGACAAGAAGGGATTAGCTTCTGACAACCATACAAACATGACAACTTTGCTCCCTCAGAAAACAGTGTATCTCTAGAGTCGTGTGAAAACAATAGGCAGCTATTTCACTCAGTCAACCGTGCATACTTAGTTTCACCAGAGTGCAGAGAAATAGAGAGACGGGCATTTTCAATATAAGGTGATATTTATTGAGCAGTCTTCTTTCTCATGCAAAAGAAATGAATTGCCACAATTGCAATACTTATCATAAAGTAAAAGTGCGTACAGTAAAAGTAGTATTATGAAATAATACTGTAAAAGCATTGATATGGTTTCTTAGCCATATGATACTTTAAAATGGATAAAATATATACATACATAAAAACATTGACTAACATACTCAACTGGTGCTTCTAACTTCGCCTACCCCGGTGTACCTGACCTAAGCCTAATACTTGGGAAGGAGTAAGTAAGTAGCAGTTTAAGTTAAGTTGGTTAAGTTGGTTTTGCCAAGAATCTGAATCAAGAATTCTCTTAAGGGTTTAGTCAGCTCCATACCTTGGTAATAGAATGTGGGAGGTCTGGTATCTCTTTCTTCAGGGCTCGATCCCCCAGCAACCCGCAAGGGTGACTCTGGAACACCGGAGCTGGTTTTTCTCAGCGTGAGAAAAAGCAGCTTCTCCAGCGCGTCAAAGGGGAGGGGCGGCTTCCGTGGGCTCTCGCATCAGCTGGGCTCTCGGGCAAGTAGATAGCCGCTCTGCTCCAAACCACTGTGTGCTTGCTTAAGGCAACTGTTGGTATATTTATACCTGAAAGGTGCCGGGTTTGACTAAGGTTGCACATAAGACATCACTAAGAAATAACATTTCTTTCTGGACTCCAGGAGTTCTTGTTCAAATCAAAACAAAAGCAGGGGTTTTCCCGGGCTGCTGGAAGCTTGGTTTGTTTAAAGAACGCGTTGTGCTTTCTAGGAGTCGATGGGAGTAGCCGTGCTGTGCTTTGGACTGCATGGGCTATTACTGAATATGGATATGATTCTTATGCCTCTATAAGGATATTATTAATTATAACCACATAAGGGCATGAATCGGGAATATCGAATTAGGGTCCTAGATAGAAACACAACAATACACCCCCTGTCCCTTTTGGTCATGGTGGGGTAGCTCAAGCTGTGGGTAACCCCTTTGTATAAGCTGGGTGTTGCCCTGGCTATGTTAGGATTAGCAGAGGTGGACACCTCTGACCCCAAAACAAACTGATTGGGTGGGGACAGTAAAGAAATAGACAGAGGACATTTAACTGTTGAGGGAGGTCGGCTCCCTAGAGGGAATGACCTAGACAGGCGGATGTAAGTCAGAATAGGGCCTACAACGATCCAGTCTGCTTCCCTACTCTTCCTCGCCTAACAGGCTAGGAACACTCTCCCAGGTTTGGCTGAGTCTCCTGGTCTGCAGGCTGGGGGAAGGGGCGGAGTGTGAATGGCAAACTGGATTTTAGTTCCAGTATCCCCCCACACTTTTTGCCTGTTTTTTTGATGCAACTTTGACTGACGTGTACTTGGTCCCTGCTAGCCAGATTCCAAGGTCCAGTGTTCTTGCCCTAAAACTGTACAATTATTAACCCAATTGGCAAACCTTTAGCTCCCAGTGTAAGCCCCTAGTGAATGGTGCCCTGGTACCTAGGGCCAGGGGTACTAAAGGATGGTGCCCCAAGGGCTACAGCACAAGTTGTGCCACCCTAGGGGACCCCTCACCAAGCACTTGCATGACTGCTATTGCATTCGGTTTGTTTAGTACACAAAGCTTTGTATGCAAAGTCTTTTTCATCATCTTGCTTTACCCAATACCACGCACAACATACTCTAAGGTCACCAGATCAGTCCCAGCTACAAATCCCAAAGATCAAATGTTCTTTTGTCAAAGAATTTCCCAGCAGCAGCAGGGTATTGCAATTTCCCGTAACCCTCTCTCCTGACCGGAACCTAAAGCTAGCGCTATACATGTGCACAAGCTGGAAAACATTTGATTTCTGATTAGCTCTGTAGCTCCAAGATGATTCTGGTGCAATTTGATCTTTAAAAATCAACAAATACCTGAATTAAACATGCCGTGGCAGGTGTGCTGAGCTTAGGTTGGGGAAAGTGTTGAATTAATTTACTTCTCAGCTAGGTTTGTGCCAATTAGGTATTCTAATACATGTAGAAATAGTGAAAGTGAGAAAAGACACAGTTGCCCATTCTGATAATTTTCTCTAACTGGATATGAATCATACAGTATGATCCACCATTGCTATAGATCAGTGGGGATGTAGGGAATAAAGTATATGGGCTTACCCTGGAGTGTTTGAAGCTCAAGAACTGGATGTATGGCTACACAACTTGAGAAAATGCATGGGGTCCACCCAGAGGTAGCATGTGCCCAGGTCCTGGGCACATTTAAGTAACTCGAGAATACTCTACAAATTCTACCCAGGAGAGACAAAAGTTCTGGTGACACAGTTAAGCAACTAGAAATGCTGTATGGAATGTATTCAGAAGTGACATAAGCCGAAGTAATGGTGACCTAGTGGAGCATCCAGAGAAGCTACGTGGCATTTATCCAAGATCGGCCTATGCCCAAGTTCTCGTCACTGTTAAGCAACCAGAGAAAGCAATATGGAGACATTTGAAGAGTGCCATAGCCTGATTCATGACAGTTAGCAACCAGAGAATGCTATCTGGAGTAGAACCAGTAAGAAGAGAGAATCAACAATTATATGGTCCGGCACAATCTAGATTGCAAGAGATCCAAGATTGGCCGGGAGCAAATCATATGAAAGGGCAATATACTTTCAGATGTGATACAAGATCTTTCAAGTAAACCCAGGAAAGTACTAGCCTAGCTCCTTCAAAAATATGTTCATAGACATTTATCAAATGTTTGGTTATGTGATTCTCCAGTTTCCTATATTAAGACTGACTTCATAGCCTGTAGTCAGCCATTGTAGCATACTAAAATTAAAAAAGTCAGGTGCAAAAGTTTAGTCTCCAGGGCCTGAACTCCCCTCTTCCCCTACGTTGTCACCGTCCTTTGAGTTAAACATCATAGCCATGAAATTTCTTTTCAGATCCTTGAGGCCATGGCAACATTATCCCTATCTCTAAATATTATATATCTAAGCCTCAGAATGTATTTGCTATAGCAGAATAGTTGGTTATTTGAGGGGCACCTGGGTTCCCATCCTAGCTCTGGCCATACGCAGTTGTGTGATTCCAGGAATTTTCTCTTTCTCTCCATGTGCTTCACATTGCATGGATCGAACATTAGTATTCCGCAAGCCAAACATTTGTGTTTGCCTCTCAGTTTGTTCCACAATACCTGCTATCTACAAGAGCCTTCTTGTCTGAGAACACTCACAAGCCATGATCCTAGCAGCCACCTGTGATCCAAGCGTAAATTTTATAGAAGGCATTAACGTTTAGGTAAGCCTAAGATGGAAAGCTGGACTTTCTCTGTCCAAGTAGCTACTCAGGATATAAGTGTGAACTGTTTTTTAGTTTGTACTTAGTATGGGACTGGGCACCGGTAGCAAGTACAGGAGATTGCTACCCATCTTTCCCTCTGATCCAGAAACGAATGCACCTGCCCTGTAGGCCCTTTGATGCCTATCTGTATGGTTGTCCTCTGATTCTGGCAGGAGATAACCACACAAAGGACAATATATAGTGTGAACAGGTTTAGTCCTTAATTAACTTCCTATTTTCTCGATGACTACTGTTATATTTAGTGAAAAAAACAGGACATAAAAGGTAGCACAGATCCATGGAGTAACTACAGAACTTTCTTCTTTAACTGTTTTTCATGTAAAATACAAATGTCCTCTACCTGAAACAAATTCATCCTTCCCAAAAGTCTTAGATATGCTGCTTAATGTTACTTTGTTGATTAAGACTGGCACAAAAAGACCCACCATCCTATTAATCCGGTTAATAGGGCGAATTACATCACAGGAGATGAGATAATATTATTCTCCAGTATTACATCTTTCATAGATTCACATGCTTGTATTTTCCCCGTCGTCATGGTGGGAGTCTCACTGTAACAGAATGACCAAAGCAGTATCATAGAGAAGAAAAAACTGCATAGAAAAGCCCATAGGGACTGTATTATTTGGTAACCAGACCTCCTCCTAATTGTTTGGTCCAAAAGTCAGCCAATCAGCATTACTGCCCTGACCTCACACTCCCCAGCAGAACCTTCCTGCCTCAGATTTCCAGCCCCAGGTGCGATACTCCCACCATGGCGATGGGGAAGATACAAGCATGTGAATCTATGAAAGATATTACTGGAGAACTATAGTGTACAGGTAAGTAACTAATTCCTTCTCCTTTGTATTTATCACATCAGGACTTTTATTTACCAATTGGCTCGGAGTGTCTGCAATTTCTTTACAAGACAGGAGGCTCTAGTATGCAAGTTCAAAACATATCTACGCTCTAATTTCTGCATGTTGAAATGGCTTGCAGTAAAAGATTTTAAATGTAGACACCCCAGGCAACTTTGAGAAGGTTCTCCAACCTGGACCTAGGGCAAAGCATTTTCCCCTATAGCACCCCTGGCAGACTGGTCTCCAAAGTGCTCCATATCCAGCCCGACTACGGACATAACCTCTTTAGCCCATCCGCTTAGATTAGCCACAGTACGTGTAGTAAAACGTTTACCAAAAAATAATATTAACTGAAGGGCAGATTGTCATATAGATGCTGCTTTTCTATATACTGTGTTAAGTTAGCATGAGTTTATTAAGTGTTTAAACGACATTTTTTCCTTTGGCTTCAGTTTGCACACGACACCCAATTGTTATTGTAGCTTTCAACCTAGACGAAAGATGTGATTTATTTGAGAATAATATGTTATTGCTCTGATATCAGTCGTGCTTGGTACACTGTCTGAACAGTGAGTGCTGAACCCTCTAAGAATAACCTAACACAAGGTTGCTGGGAGCCCTGATCCTCGTACCACTAGACATAACACAAATACAGTTGCTGCCAGCATTGGGCTCTAAGCGGGTTTAAGATAGAGTTACTGAGAATGCAAAAACACAATTGATGGTGCTTCGCATGCAGAGAGCTGGTAGCTGATGATGTGATCCTCTCTTACTGACATTTAGAGGTATGGGCCCGCCCTGCTAAAACCCAAATGAGACCTTCTTAGATATAATATAGTATGCTAAATAGGGTGCGTGAAATATAGGTAATATAGATTTCTATTGATTTTTGCATTATAATATGCTATCACCGTTTGCTTATTATGGATTAGTGACAATGCTGATAACTCTGATTTTTATAATATGTATTCTGGTATTATATAAGATACTGCGTTTGAGAACCTTGCATTGAATAATAAATATTTCAAAATTGCACGTGTCTTCTTTTACTCCCCGTTCTGGTTTGAAATGATTATAGAGCGAAAGAGTGTTCATGTGTTCCACAATACCTGAGGTAATCTAAGTTCATGTTCTGGTTTGTCTAAGTCATTGGTAGTTTGTTATGACCAATGAGACACTGTAGCTTGCTCTGTAAGGGGATTTTGGATACTGAGGTGAGTTATGGGTCACCATAATTCACTGAGGTTCCTGATCTTTATGCACAGTTCTGTAAGAGAACGGAATCCCTGCTACAAGATGTTCTCCATTACTTGTACAGACTGCTTGAGGCATCTCATTGCACATAACATAAGGATGCAAAGGAAACGCTGGAGACTCTACGGCAGTAGATGCAGTCTTCGTATGCCTTATGATAGTAAAATAAACCCCACTGGAGAAAAATGTATTATGGAAATGTCTAAAGATCTAACATTCAATACTCTCCTAAAAGTGACTAAGCATTACATGACCAGCTTGGCAGAAAATAACTTCATTGACAACTTTTCAGACTTTTCCTATGATTAAAAGAGCTGTACAACTATATTATTATCTCACAGTGTAGAGTGTCCAGGTTTAGGATGCTTTGACCATCAAATTCTTTTTAACAGACTTCATACCATGTCGTGTATCCCAAAAGGTTTACCTTCAGTTTTCTGGTGCTCAGCTGTTATTGTTGACCAGTGCCCATTAAATAGTGCTACATGACTTTTGTCCATTAGTCAGTGGGTGGAGGATGTGGGGTTAAAGCTCGAACCAGGTTGAGTCTCAACATGCTGTGACTCTGCGCAAATTGCTTAATATGGCAAAGAATAAAAAACGATGCTTAAAAAAACAATTGACATCTGACACAACGGGGTGAATACCCCTATTCCAGATACTGGCTAACCAGAGTTCACAGGCTGACTAGTAGGCGTTTAGGTCTACCCTTCGCTCAGTGCGCCCTGATATAATCAAAAGCTGATTCCGAAAAACCTGGCATGCCTGCAAATGTCCCGAAAGATTCCATGCCACCAGTACAAAGTTGCCCTTTAAAATGAGGTTGTGACACTGCCTGTACAGGTTCATCAACAACTATGGAATGACAGGTAGCATAATTGGACAGCCTGATGTCTCCAGAAGGGAATAATAGCATGGTTGCACCTTCCAAAGGGGTGTTTTCAAGACCACTTGCACTGATTGTCTGCTAATCTGTGCTACACACCTAGATATCATGAAAAATGGTGGAAAAGCAAAGAGTCCATCAAAGAGTCCATCAGACGGTTCCTGGTGGAAAGCACCTACTGCCTCACCGATCTGGCCTCCAACTGAAGTACATCCGAAATTGAGTCATAAAGTAGGAGGCAAATTAGTCTATGTTAAAGGGTTCCCAAATCCTGCTCAGAGCTTGGAAAACTTGATTGTTCAGACACAAATTGTAGTTGTCATTAATCCGTCTCCTGTACCAGTCCACCACCATACTGCAGGGTCCTGGATGATACTCTGATGTCAGAGATATCTTTTAATGGAGCCAAAACTCTCACATGGCTCTGGTGAGTTGCACCAAGAGTTTTGATCTCATCCCTTCTATTCTGTTTATGTACCTCATTGTGGTCGGATTGTCCATACACAGCAGAACAGGAGATTTCATCTTGTTTTTTATGAAGCTTCTGTTGGCAAAGGTGTCTGCAATAAGTTTTAAACAATGAATGTGCATTGAGTAGTCCTTCTTTGACCATCTTTCTCCAATTGAGAGACAGCCACATCTCGTGCCCCAACCCCAAAACGTTGGATCCAATTCTAGTACTAGTCTGGGGGTGTAGATAAAACAGCCAGACCTTCCCAGGCAACCACGTGACTCGACCACCAGTTTATCTCCTTCCTCACCTCCTAATCTAAAGGAATAACCCCTTTATATTGCAAACCCCTTTGTAAATGTCTTATTTGCAGATGCTGGAGAGCATTGTAATAAAGGGGATACAGAAATATTGCTAACTAACAGAGTAATAATGCCATTTGGACTAACGTCAGCCTCAGCTCTTTTTAAAAAAAAATTAAATGTAGCATTGAGTCTGTAAGCAAAAGAATCTCCCTGTCCAAATGTATCTCAAATCCCAGAAAATCTGTTCTTTTTTGTAGGATTACATTTTACTTCTCTACATTTACATCAAACCCCAGGGTTTGAATCAATCCCATTGCATATTGTATTTGTTTTAACATAATCTGTCTCCTGCCCTAAAATTATAGTATCTTGGTATACAACCATCCTCAGCCCCTGGGCTATGAGAATCCCTGTAATCAGTTTCAACAGTTTGGTGAAGCACCAAGCCGTGGAGATTAGGCCACATGGTAGTGATGTAAACCTGAATGCCTGCCAAACCGATAGTAGATATTTCTTTTGATGGTGATTGTTAGAACTGGGGGTCTCTAGTTGGCAGAGGTAGGTACCACTGTCCAAATAGGGACCCTTGCTTCTAGTCAGCGTAAGGAGGAAGCACTCTTTAGATAACCTCTGCTCACCCCTTGGTAGCTTGGCACAAGCAGTCAGGCTTATCCAAAAGCAATGTGTAAAGTAGTTGTACCAATACTCACAGTAACACAGTGAAAACACCACAAACTGACTCCACAACAGTTTAGAAAAATAAAGGTATTTAATCTAAACTACACCAAAACGGCAAAAATCCAACATACACAGTTCAAGAATACGGTTGCAAAAGAGTTCATAATGTTCTTAAGGTTAGCGATAAAATTATCCACAGTTGCGTCAAGTTTTAGCCACAGTACCTTTGTTAGCGATAAAAAGTTCCAAGCACAGAAGCTGTAGCGGTGAAAAACAAGTGACGCGTTGCTCTTGAGACCCTGGGGAGGCGTTAGCGAAAGCCCCGCTGCAGCAGCGGGTGTGTTGAGACGAATCAGGTCTTTATGGGGAGGAACGCCACTTGTATGGATTCCGGTGTGTAGGTTCTGTAGGATGTTTTCTCCCGCAAAGGCACGATGTGATGATTCTCGGGTGCTGCGACGATCTCCGGGGTGATGATGCGCGGTCCCACGGCTATCTTTCTCTCGCAGCTCCTCGATGCGATGGTGGTACTGCAACGACACTCGCAGCAACATGATGCGGTCCGCAAGCAAGCGGTGCGACGATCTCAGCCAGCGACTACAGGCTCTGCGACAACACTAGCAGCAATGGTAATCTTCTTGCACCGGTCTGGTGCATCCTGCAAACGAAGGATGCGACAGCTCTGGCAGCGGCAACAGGCGCTGCGACGATCTCAGCCTTCGTAGCGGCGGGAATTTCCTCGCACTGTCGGGGATGCGCTCCACAATCGAGCGATGCGACAAAACTTGCAGAACGTCTTTAAAAGCTTGGTTGCCAGCTTCCCAACACAGTACAACTTTTAGAGGCACCACACATGGGCCACACACTCAAGGAAGCACAGAACTCTCTCAGTAGAGTTCAGGGAAGCTGGGGGTAAAGTCCTTTTGTTCCTGGGACTTCATAACAGGGGAGCCAGCTCTCTCTCAGGCCCTTGGAGATTCCTTCACGCAAGGGGACACAGCACAAAGCAAAGTCCTTCCCCTCTCCTTGGCAGTAAAGCAACAGCAGGCCAGTCCAGCAGAGCAACAGCAGGACAGTCTTCCTTCTTCAGTTTCAGCTTTCGCCTTGGCAGAGGTTCCTTTTTGATTCCAGGATGATCTAATTTTCTGTAGTCAGGGGTCCTGTACTTATACCCCTAAAAGTCTTTGTACCCTTTGTGCAGGAGGGCTCTGAACCCGGTCTGAACCAGTTCCGGGCAGGCCCGGACTGGCCGTTGAGGGCACCGGGCAATTCCCCGGTGGGCCGCATGGTTGGGGGGCGGTTTTGGGCCCCTGGGGCCGTTTTTGTTACAGGGCCGTTATGCTGCAAAAACGGCCCTGTAACAAAAACGGCCGAAAACCGGCCCTGCCACAGAGCGCGGTCGCACCTCTCCCCCCTCCCCTCTCCTCCCGGAGGGGGGGGGCGGCCGAGCACTTTGCCAGGGCCGGTTCTGGTTCCCAGTCCGGCCCTGGTTCCGGGTGTTCCTTGAGTACTTTGTTTTCCTGGCCTCTCCTTTCCTTTCAGAGAGAGGGGCAGGGTTGTCAGCCTCCCAGCAGGAGGTGGAGCCAGCATTGTGGAGGGAAAGCACAGCCCTGGAGCACCTTGTTGACATGATTCCTTCTCTCCTTTCACAGTGCAGGGCAGAGACATCAGACGAACCACAGGGGGTGGAGCCAGCACTTTGGGGGCTGGCACAGTCCTATTCAGGTCCCGGGTGCAACTCCTCCCTCCCATCTACATGCAGATCTCTCTATTCACCCCTGGGCGGACTCATTCTGTCTCCTGGAATTCCCCAGCCCTGTCACTCACAAACCAGACAGTCAATTCACAAACCAGCCAAGGCACATAGAAAGGTCAGACAAGAGAACAGACATTTTCTAAATGTGCTGTTCTCAAACACAGGATTTAAAAACCACCTTTCCTAAAAGATGTGTTATTAAATTCTGAGTTCAGGGATACCAAACTTTTATGTCCTATCTTGCTCCTATGAGAAGATATGATGGTAGCCACTGTAGCCAGCATTCCCCAAGATAGCCTTACAATAGTGAGAAACGAAAATGGCTGTAATTCACTACCAGAGCATGTCACCTGCCCTAGTACATGCTCTACCTTTCACATACACTGCACCCTGCCCAGGGGGGTACCTTGGGCCTTCCATAGGGGTGACCAATGTGCACAAAAAGGGAAGGGTTAGGCCCAGTCAGTGGGGACACTGACCAGAAGGACAGGGCAGTTCACAGACTGCACACAGGCACTGCTGTGGCAGGCTTGAGACACCATTTTAGGGCTACTCATGTGGGTGGCACAATCAGTGCTGCAGGCCCACTAGTAGCATTTGTATCACCAGCCCTGGCACACTCAGTGCACTTTACTAGGGACTTCTAGGTGATACAAATATTCCAATCATGGATAACCAATTACAATAACAATTTATACAGAGAGCATATGCACTTTAGCACTGATCAGCAGTGGTAGAGTGCCCAGAATCCTATTGCCAACCACCACGGGTCAGGAAAAATAAGGGAGGAAGAAGCAAAAAGGTTGTGGGTAACCCTGCAAAAAGGGTCATTTCCAACAGTGATAATTTGGTACTGTTAGATATACATCCTTCAGATGAGAATGCATCATCCAATCTCCAGGAAGGAGAATTTTCCTAGATCGACTACAATTTTCAATTTTGAAATGATGAAAAAAAATGTATTGGTTGAGATCCCTAATATGTATCACAGGCTGGAACTCTTTAATCTTTTTCTGCACTAGAAATATATTGCTCACAAAATCTCTGGGGTGAAGCAAAGAAGGTTCTATCACTCACCTGAAGAGTAGCTCCTGTACCTCCAATGCAATTGAAACCACATGGAAAACTGTATTGTTGTAGGAAAGCAAGGTTGTGCAAGAGTTTAATGGAAAACGATTTATAATTCCTCAACTGTATGTAGAATCCTAGGTTTGTTTGAAATTGTACTTTAGTTTTGTACATTGGATTCCCCTCCACCTGCCTGTCCTCTTTTGGAGCTAAATTGCTGCGCATCTTCCTCTCTGAGGGAAGAACTTTGACTGGAAATACCGAGAAGAAGGATGCATGGCAGGTGAACTGGCCTCCAATTATGTCCACTCTGGGAGAGACGCAACAAACTGCTCCTACCAAAGAGGAATGAGCCCTGTCCATGGAAGCACAGCCATTTACATATCTCCCTACGTCCCTTATGAAATCATCACCAAATACAGATCTTCAATCATAAAGCTAATATCAGACCAAGCTAGCTCTCCCAGTTTTGCATCTATCTGTATGAGAAGTCCTTTACACCTCAAATAAGAATGTCCACAATATACATTTTCCAAAAACCACACTCCTCTTTGGGTTCAATTAGATATTATCTCTGCATTTAACGGTTCGCCCATTTTTTCTGCCTGTTCTGCATGGCTCAGTGGGCTATATGTACTATTTACAAGTTGCAAAATACTGATCGCAATTTGGGACTATTCGTTTCTGTGATAACTAAAGATTTTTAAGAATCGACTTACATACTAATAGGTCAGTTCTTAAAATTCCAAATCATAGTGGGGACGAATCTGACTTACATTGTGTATCTTATTTAGGTAGATAACAAAATTTGACCCAGTACAGTTTATTGCCATCACAGGGATGGTGGCCTGCTCAAGTCAGCAGGCCACCATGTCTGTGATTGCTTTCAAATAATTAAAGCAAACTTTTTTTCTAATGGAGATAATTTTCCTTACGCAAAAACAGGCTGTGTTTAAAAAGAAAAAAAAAATTAGAAGTTCTCCAGTATTAGGGGTGTCTTTCATAGATGCACATGCTTGAACATTCCCCGTCGTCGAAGTGGGAGTCCCACGGTACATAAAATAGCAGTAATATATGTATGTATATATATATATATATATATATATATATATATATATATATATATATATATATATAATTATAATTATAATTATACATATGCATATAAAATGTAATACATCTAAAATATAGAAATAAAGTTAAAAGTACCATAGAACTAAAAAGGCCCATTGGAGCCTTAAAGGGAGAATTCACTTTAGTAGCATATCAGTGTCATTGTAATAGTCCACATTCCAGCCAATCAGGCAGCAGCACCCTCTAGAACCTTCTCCTCAGAAGCTCAAGCCCTCAGATTTTCTACCGCACGTCGTGTGAAGGGAGTCTCCCTGAGCTCTGCTCAGTTTTCTACTTCTTTTTCTTACTTCAACTTCTTAAGATGTCTTCAACTAAAAAATCTTTATTCAGGCCATGTTCTTCTTGTGGAAAGCTTCGCCTTTTTCATGAGGATCCTCACAGCAAATGCATTTATTGCCTTTACCCGGATCATGAGGTGCGGAACTGCAAGTTTTGCAGGACATTTTCTTTAAAAACTTTGAAAGATAGAGAGGCCCGTCTCCTTCTGTGGCTACAGAAGTTGAAGACTTCAGATAATCCAGCTTCTGATATGGAGAGCGTGTCTTCTTTCGATTCTAAGGTCTCTCTTAAACGTGGGTCAGAGACAGAGATGCCTTCTCCTTTCCTGAAGAGGAAGAAGCTCGTCGACGCCTCTAAAACTGTCTCCCCACGGGATCTGCCAGCCTCTACGCCTACGGGACCTGGTTCTCTGGCGTCGCAGTCCCAAGCTGTGCCCTCGTCTTCAAAAACGGGCACTGGCTCGTCGACGCGTCCGTCGACGACTACGAGATCCGTCGACGCTGTGCCCACCATCACAACGACATGTTCAATGTCAACGAAGACGATGACCACTACGTGTACCTCGTCGACGACGCTTCAAGAGGTGAGACCAAGCACCTCCATTGTTAAAATCTCGTCGGCGACGGTCAAACCGGTCTCGTCGACGGCTTTGGCTAAATAGCACTTGTCGACAAAGACTTCGTCGACACGTTCCTCGACGTCGCATCCATCATCGTTGACGGTCCCCTCCTCGTTGACGACAACATCCTCGTCGACGGTGACCTCCTCGTCGACGGCAACATCCTCGTCGACGGTGCCTTCTACGCCGACGGTACCTCCTTCGTCGACGCCTGCCTCGTCGACGGCGAAATCAATGACGACGGCATCCTCTTCGTTAATGACGCCGTCGACGGCACGGTAATCTTCATTGACGAAAACAAAAGGGGAAACATTGCCTCCGTCGACGGCTTCCAAAACTTCATCAACGGGTCCCGCTTTGACAATCCCATCTACATTGTTTCGGGGGGATCGTCGACGACGCACCATTCGCTCGCAACTGCAACTACTTTCACGGTGGTGACAGCGTCTGTGGTCAAACGCCTAGTTCCACTAGACTAAAGTAGTGTCACTAGTGGTGCTAGTCATCCAGCTCAGCTATTTGAGTCCGCAGAAGAGAATTCCAATGATGGTTCTTATGTGGATGATGTTTTTCGTCCTGCGACTAGTCCTTCAGAATTAAATATAAAGTGCCAAGAATATGAGGACAATGATGAGGAGGATGGGAGTGCTCTTTTTCCCGTCCATGACGATCAGCTTGACGCACCTCATGAGGAGCCAATGACTCAAATACTGTTATCTTTGGTGTCAAACCTACAACACATGCTGGACGATTACAATCGCAGATACCCTCCATCTGCGCCCACTTCACCTGCTCGTCAACCTTCGGCACCAGCGCCAGTACCTGGTGCAACGCCAAGGTCACCGGTTCGTCCACAGCCGGATACAGATAAAGATGACGATGTGTATCAGGACACAGATCAAGATCACGATGACATCGCCCTTGGCTTCCCCGCCGGTGGACATCCAAAGTTTCCACAATCTAATGGTGCGTGCTGCCAAGTATTTCCATTTAACCCTGGACGTGCAGCAACAAGATTGCTTCCTCTATGATTTCAAAGACCAACCTCTAAAGCAGGCCCATACCATCCCAATTATTGATTTTATTTGGCAAGAGGGCCTTAAACTTATGGAACGGCCAAATTCCATCCTTGCCGTACTTCCACGTCTTGGCAAAAAATACAAGGCGCCTGCATATTCACCAGCATGCCTTGTTTCGCATCCTAAAGCGGATTCTGTCATCACGCAGGCGGCCCAGAAGAGGTCGCATAATCCTTCCACTCTGTTGACTTCTCCTCCAGACCAGAAAGGGCGCCGATTGGACTCTATCGGGAAGAAATTCACCACCATGGCTGCCACAACGGTCAGAGCAGCCAACTCCCTGGCCACCCTCGGAAGATATGGCCCTCAAATGTGGCCCGAAATTGCAGCTTTGGTTGCCCAGCTTCCAGATTCCTTCCGAGCCGAGGTCCAGACAATTGTCCAAGAAGGGGAGAAGATCTCTTCGGAGATTATTGACTGTGCTGTTGACATTTCTTCAACGGGCTTCAGGCAACATGCCGGAGCTGCTGTTTTAAGACGCCAAGGCTGGCTCAAATCTACGGCGTTTCGGCCTGAGGTACAGGCGAGGGTGCTTTACTTGCCATACAATGGTGATTCCCTTTTTGGCAAGCATGTTGACGATGCCCTGGATTCCATCAAAAAGGACACAGATACTGCTTGTGCCCTAGGAACCCTCCAATACAGGAAGCAGCCTTTTTGGGGAGCACGTGGCAGAGGCAACTCTTCAAATTTTTGTGGCTCCTCCCAGTATCGTGCCTATGGCGACAACAAGCAGAGATATAATTACCAGTCTCAAAATCCCCAATCCGATTCAAGACCTTATCGGAGGAAAAATAACTACAGAGGTGGTACCACCTCTAAAAAGCAGTGACTTCCCCAGGATAAAGAGTTCTCCGGCTCTGAAAATTGGAGGTCGAATCTCCCAAAACTTCTACAATTGGTCACATATAACTTCGGATCGTTGGGTCCTGGATGTCATCTTAAAGGGACACGTTCTCGAATTTACCAAATTTCCGCCCACCCTCTGGCCCGCCCCCAGCTCATCTGAAAGAACTGTTGGCTCAAGTCAAGATCATGATACAAAAAGGGGCTGTCGAAGTGGTTCCTCGAGTACAACAGGGCAAGGGCTTTTATTCCCTCTTTTTTCTAATCAAGAAAAAGTCGGGAGAGTGGCGCCCCATTCTGGACCTACGAGCCCTCAACCAGTTCATAAAGTCCCAAACTTTTCAGATGTTGACATTACTGGTAATTTTACAGTTCCTCAATCCCGGGGAGTTCCTCTCCACTATCGACCTCCAAGATGCATATTTTCATGTGCCAATACGTCACTAACACAGAAAATATATTCGCTTCACTGTCGGATCGAAGCACTTCCAATTCAAAGTGTTGCCTTTCGGCCTTCGTTCAGCGCCGAGAGTTTTCACAAAGATCATGGCTCCGGTCGCAGCTTTCCTTCGCCTGCAGGGCATTCAGTTTTACCCTTATTTGGACGATTGTCTGATAAAGGCTCAGACGTGTCAAGCGGCAAGACAACACACTCAGACTTGCCTGGAACTTTTTCGCACCTTGGGCCTTTCTGTCAATCAGGAAAAGTCTCATCCCCGCCCATCACAGCAAATAATCTTTCAAGGAGCCTTGATCGATTCTCGTCTGGCAAAGGTGTTTGTCTCACCGGAGCGACAAGCTCGCATACTCAAGATGGTCGTTTTTCTAAGATCAAAAAGGTCAGTTTCTATCCGGATGTTGAAATCCTTTCTGGGCATGGCCTCCTCTTGCATACATCTGATTCCGCACTGCAGGATTCATATGAGTGTCATCCAAGAGGAGTTGGACAAACAATGGAAACAAATCTCGGGGTCGTTCAACGACAAAATCTACCTGACCCCCCACATTCAAACAGTATTGGAATGGTGGGCTCACCTTCCAAACATCCCCGCTGGATGGCCCTTCCAGGATACAGCTCCTACGCTTACCCTCACAACGGACGCCTCCTTAGAGGGTTGGGGGGCGCACCTCGACAGCCTGTCAGTCAAGGGCAAATGGACTGCAGTACAATGCACATGGCACATAAATCGCCTGGAACTCTTGGCCATCTTCCTCGCCCTAAAATCTTTTCGGATGCTGGTACAAGGCCAATCGCTGCTGCTGCAGACAGACAACACCACCAGCATGCACTACCTCAACAAACAGGGAGGTACGAGGTCTCTTCTGCTTTCCAAGCAGGCGCAAGAAATCTGAGAATGGGCGATTCATCATCAGGTCCACCTGACAGCAGTTCACGTGCCGGGTGTCTCCAACGCCCTGCCGACTCTCTCAGCAGATCACATGCAGACAATCACGAGTGGGAACTCCATCAACCAACTCTGGGGTGCATCTTTCGTCAGTGGGGCCAACCACAGATGGATCTGTTTGCGACTTCGACCAACCGCAAATGCCTACGCTTTGCAAGTCGGCATCCTCACAGAGAGTCGAGCGGGAATGCGTTTTTGATCAATTGGTCGAACAAATTCGTTTACGCTTTTCCTCCGCTCCCGCTCATTCCACGCCTGTTGCACAGGATGAGGCTTCACCCCTGTCACGTCATACTGATTGCGCCCAGGTGGCCACGTCGCCCATGGTTCACGGATCTCCTCCTATTTTCCCAGTGCGATCCGATTCTTCTTCGCCCTCTGCCTCACCTGCTCACCATGAACCAGGTATGGATTTGCCATCCGGATCCGGCATATCTCCAACTGCATGCCTGGAACCTGAGCACAATGAGTTTGTACGTTTGAATATTGCTCCGGAGTGCAGGGAAGTGCTGGCTCATGCACGCGTTCCTTCCACCATTAAGACCTATCAATTGAAATGGAAGCGTTTTTGTGTCTGGTGTCACAATGAAGCCCTTGATCCGATGCACGCCAAGCCAGAACAAACCCTACCTTTTTTCCTATCTCTGGCGAAGTCAGGACTCTCTCATTCCACTCTTAAAGTATTTCTGGCAGCGATGTCTCGCCTTCGTCATGATGGTTCCACATCATTATATTCCTCTCGGATCATCCGGCAGTTCTTCAGAGGCCTCTTTCGAATGTTTCCGCCCATACGTCGTCCGCCGCCTGCTTGGCGTCTGAATCTGGTTTTATCACAGCTCCTCCTACCTCCTTTCGAGCCCATCCATTCAGCGGACTTAAAATTCCTCACGTGGAAGGTTGCTCTCCTACTCGCACTTACATCCTCCAGGCGAGTAAGTGACATTCAAGCATTCACGATTCAACCTCCATTTCTTCAATTTTCAAAGGATGCTGTTACTTTACGTACAAATCCAAAATTTATCCCTAAGGTTCCTACTGATTTCCATCTTAATGAGCCTGTCATTCTCAGGACTTTCTTCCCAAATCCTCAGTCTCCTGCTGAGCGTTCTCTGCATTCCTTGGACTTAAACCGTTGCCTGAAATTCTACATTCATCGTACCGCTCCTTTTCGAAAATCAGACCAACTCTTTGTGGCCTATGGCCAATTGTGCAAAGGACAGCTAGTCACTAAACACTCCATTACTAGGTGGATTTCTTTTGCCATCTCCTTCTGCCATCAACGGGCTGGAAAGCCTCTTTCTGCTCCGGTGCGAGCACACTCGACAAGGGCTGTTGCATCATCTACCGCCCTCTTTGCTGGAGTGCCTCTGCGACAGATCTGCAGAGCTGCAACGTGGTTGTGCAGACACACATTTACAAGGCACTACTGTCTGGAGTCATCTGACGCTGCAGACGCTGCTGTGGGCCAAGCGGTGCTATGAAATCTTTTCAACTAAGGTGAGCCTCTGTTGCTTCCCGCCTCCTGTCATAAAAGGGTTTTTGCTATATGTCAATATGTATGCAATGTTCATAGGTACTCTAACCTTACTTACTTTGGTGTTAAACTGCCTTTTATGACTCATGTATTGGTTTACTGCTTTCTATTCTTATTCACGCATGTGAATCTATGAAAGACACCCCTAATACTGGAGAAGAACATTAGTTGCTTACCTGTAAACTGTGGTTCTCCAGTATTGATGTCCTTCATAGATTCACATGCGACCCACCCTTCCTCCCTTCAGAGGCTCTCTTCTCCTCATGCACTCTTGGTCACTTTGGTGCTATGAAAATCTGAGGGCTTGAGCTTCTGAGGAGAAGGTTCTAGAAGGTGCTGCTACCTGATTGGCTGCAATGTGGACTATTACAATGACACTGATATGCTACTAATGTAAATTCTCCCTTTAAGGCTCCAATGGGCCTTTTTAGTTCTATGGTACTTTTAACTTTATTTCTATATTTTAGATGTATTACATTTTATATGTATATGTATAATTATAACATTTTCTATATATATATATATATATATATATATATATATATATATATATATTACTGCTATTTTATGTACCGTCGGACTCCCACTTCGACAACGGGGAATATTCAAGCATGTGAATCTATGAAAGACACCAATACTGGAGAATCACAGTTTACAGGTAAGTAAGTAATGTTCTTCTGAAATCTTTCTTTAATTAGCCAGTGGACCTACCCCTAAAACGTTTTTGGGACCATTCACAAACAGGAATGGGTCTCTTGGGGACACATTCTCGTTTGTGATGGGTTACCACTGTCTTTCAGAAGTCTGTAAAATATTAATGTTTGGGACCAGATTACAGCCCCAAAACTTTAATAAATACCATTAGGAATCGGTTTGTGGAAGTGATGCCCTAAACATGCCCTTCCAAATACTGATTTGGTGTGCTTTCCTAAACCTACTTAGTGATTTGATAACTTTTTGCTGAATAACTAAATGAGCCTAGTCAATTCTAAAAACATATTTACAGTTGCAAACCCTACATTTCGGTAAATCACAGGGTTTGCAGCCTTATATGTGTCCATTAAATCTGTTCGTAAATCTGCCCCCCAATATTTTTGTGATTGGACCCAAGGTATCCAACATCTTGTCCCGACTCAAATACCAGGCTCTGTCAACTACCCTCTTTAGATGATTTTTTGTGTGGAGTTGAGCAATAACAGGGCTACCTTGTCTGATATAATTGGTCCAGGGCAATTAGTCATTTTCTAGGTACTAGTCACCCTATCAATAGAACTTCTTATCCTAGACTTATTATACTTATCTGCCAAAACCAGAGGGAACCATTCACAAATGTGAGGACAAACCTGGGTCAAACGTAGGAGTGTCCCTAGCAACAGAATTACAGTTTGTGGTTTTTCAACCATTTTCATTTTACATTATTGACATCACCGTCATTATTATAGAATGATCATTATCATACTTATTATGAACCTACTGATCAATCAGTCCCTCAAATGATGCCTTATGTGAACCACCAATCATTCTAAAGTCTGGAACCAAAGGTCACCCTCCCTCTGCAAAAATGAACCACCACAATTGCTATCAGTTTCGTTAATTAGGTAATTTCCATGGAGTACCTCATGTTTGGTTTTTGTTAATCTATTTCCAGTTTGTCTGCCCACCCCTCCCAATGGAAATGACCTGCCACTCCCCACAACCTGGGTCAGGGGATTGAATTGAGGATACACCACTGAATTCCTAATATCAGTGGCCACATTTTTAGATGATGTAGATACCGCTTTTTATTCGAACTGCCACTGAGGCACCCATAAAGTTGCGGAGACTCTTTTTAAATATCTCATCCTCTTTTGTTCCAGGGCCTCTGTCCTTAATAGAGCTGACCCCTTCCATATTGTCTGTGAAGGCCTCTGCATTTATATATTTTTTGTGAATTAAACCACCACCAACACAGAATCACAGTTACAAATTAAAAAGCCTTTTGCGGCAGAAAAAAGACCTGTAAATCAATTACAGGTGCACAAATAATCATTTTCCAAATGCATGCTGGGACCAGGATACAACCCGTGTGACTGCTGGCTTGCAGTCCTGTGTTCAAGGCTTTGAGTTGTTCGCTCTTTTAGAAATTAGGTCAACAAAACATAATATTCACTGTAAGTGTTGGAATTCAAACAGTAATTAAAGTGCAACTGACATCCCTGTCACCTGTGTGCTTTTACCAAAATGATTAATCTCAAATCCACCCTAAGGGTAAAGCAACCCTACATACACAAATCTGATGGTCTACTAAGAGAGTCGTCCCAAACAATCAAAGATACAATGTAACCAACTCAAGCCACAAACGAAACTAAAGAAGCAAAGTGCTTCAAACCCTGCAAAGCAACTGTAGCTATTACAGAATACAATGTTATAGAGTACAGGAAATAACACCCCATCGCAAAACACTTCACTCAAGTAGCAGCACGGAAAGAGGAAGATCATTAAGGACTTTATACGATTGGTTTCCCTTTATGTTATTACTTTATTTATTTATTTATGCGTTTTATATAGTGCGGACTTTACCCAAAGGTTGCAGGGCGCTTCACAAAAGGAACAGAACTGATATATGAGAACATTACAAGTGAACAAATTACAAAAGCAAAAGTTACATTACATGAGGCAAAAGTGACAATCCTGAGCGAACAAAGTACAAGAGGTAGCAAACGGTGCATTACATGAGGAAAAAAGTGACATGTGTGCAGGTTACAAGAGCGTACAAAGTACAAGTGGAGGTATAATACTGCAATAAATGGAGGACACTCAAACACCAGAACAAACGTTACATAGGCAATGGTGGCACTTGTGCAAGTATCGAAAGCAAACAAAAAGCAAGAGGTAGCAAACAGTGTGTTACAAGAGAAAAGTGACGTGTGCATGTTACAAAAGAGTACCAAACACAGGTAAAGGGCAGTACTGCAATAAATGGCAGTCTATCAAACCACAAGAACACAATGGGAAGGCACTTCCATAGTCATGGAGAATAGACATTTTCTAAACTAAAAAGGTCTTCCTTCAGATAATAGAGGGCATAAATTAACTTAGGAAGTGTCTTTGAAGGAGGAGAACTTTTAGGTCTTTTTTGAAGGCCTGGGAGGAGGTGGTGGTCCGGAGCTGAGGCGGAAGTGAGTTCCAGATTCTCACTGCGTTGCCTGAAAAGGATTGGGCCATTGATCTTTCCTTCTTGAAAGTGGGAGGTTCAAGCAGTAGCTTTTCCGCATTTCGTGATGATCTAGAGCCTCCAGAGAGTTTCAGTTTATTCGCCAGATAGCGAGGAGAGGAGGAGTGCAGGGCTTTGTGGGTGATGCAGGCAGTCTTGTAGATGGATCTTGCCTCGATGGGAAGCCAACGGAGGGTGGATAACATGGGTGTGATGTGGTCGGTTCTTTTGGCCTCATAAATTCAGTGAGCTGCTGAATGGAGAACAGACTTAAGGGGGGACAGGTGGGATTTGGGGAGGCCAGTAAGTAGAGAATTGCAGTAGTCCAGTCTGGAGAGGACCAGCGATTGTACCAGGGTTTTAAGGTCATGCTCCGGGAAGAAGCGACGGATCCCCCAAAGATGGCGCAGTTGGTATCGAGCAGACTTTGCAATTGAATTAATGTGGGAGAGTAGATTGAGTTTAGTGTCGAGTATGACACCAAGGGATTTTGCGCTTGAAGGACTGGGTTATTTAAGACCCAGCGGTGCCAGGGGACAACACCTGAAACCTTCGTGGGTAACCTGCTCCGGCGTACGAATGACAGAGACACGGGACACTTCCTTCGGCGTCAAAGATTCAAGGTTTATTTACTGCAGGGAACACAGAAGTCACAGGAAGTACAACGAATGTAGGTTCGAGGAGACTGCTTCAAATTGCTACTGTGGATCGCTCCTTTTATACAATTTTCTCCCACAAGGTTGCATGGTACACAAAGGTTTACAACTCGGTTCCCATAATTATCCCCGAGAGGGGTCACTTTGGTCGCTTTGATACATCCAAGGTCCGGGGCATAAGTGCAGAAACATTTGGCGGTTCCCAACTGTAAAAACCCATCTTCCCACCACTAGTACATTCCAATCGGCGGTAAAACAGATCGAAGAAGGAACAAGGACAGGTGCAGAGGAAGATGGAAACAGTGGGGAGATCGAAAAGGGTGTAAAAGGGGAGGTATCAGGGAACACGAGCTACAGGCATCAAAGGGACGTGCCTAATGAGATGCACGGCTGAGACAATAGACCGGCACGGCAAGATGAGCCTCGAGCGGGGCCATCTGCCTTACAGTATCATCCCCCTCGTCATAAAGACACTTTCAAAGAACATGTGTCTTCCGCGGATGTCTTGGGAATCCCAGGGTCGCGAAACGGGCAACGTCCGTTCGCTGACTACTTGAGGGCAAGAAACAAAATGGATGCCGTATCTAAGATGGAACCCGTGGGTACAGATGAAAAACCCACGTAACAAACGAACGGTTTAAGTTAGCACAGCGAAACTACGCACACTTACTAAACTCGTCATTTGCGGTTCGTAGATACCAGACTCGACCATATTCGTGCGAGTCGAAAACACCACTTACAATTGTCACGGAACCTCAGACGCTCCTTTTGCCCTCATGTAGGCAAGCACTAGTCAGAATCATACTCGATATTCATCAAACCATCTAGATGTTGCTGTAACATAGCTCTGTCCAACCGAGTCCCCTTGGTAACAGGTGGCTGTCTTATACACGTTGTGGCGCAGAGGCCACATAAGGCAGGACCACACTGCACACAAAGGCAACACGTGAACAGGAACGCCACAACAACTCCGATAATCATCAGAATCTTCCAACCCCAAGTCGACATCAGGCCCCAAAACCACCCAAGTAGCGTCCAATCCCCTACATCCACGTGTATGGATTCGGAGATCTTATGCAACTTTGAGATGGCTTGATAGACGGTCGGAGCATTATCTGGAATAAAAATACAGCAGCTCGAATGGATCACCTTACATACCCCACCTCGATCTGCTAAGATCACGTCTAAAACCATACGGTTTTGTAACATCATAAGTCTATCCGCCTGAAGTTCTGTGGTGATATTACCAAGGGCACTGGCAGTAATATTAGCTGTCGATTCTACCACTCGAGTCAACTGTCTCAGGTTCCTACTATTAACCATAGGCCCCCAAAACGGGAGGAAACCCTTGAAAAAGTCTCCTGCCTCTTGACCGGCAGTATCCTCTTCACTAATTACGCCTCTCACAACTCTAGTTTTGTGATAGTCTGCGTCTACAGTGAACGTCGGAGGCAACAGATTTGCGATAAAACATGAGCCCATAAAGTCAGAGGGCAACCATGCATACGCACGATCGTGGCAAACAAAGTATGTACCCTTGGCAGCCAGAAACACAGGGGACGAGACCATCGGCAGAATGTAATTCTCGGTGCAAGCACTCTCTCCAAGTCGGGCTTTCGATCTTCGGCCACGACCCATTAGACAGAAGTTACCAATGTGGGGTACGACCCATATCGGAGGCGAGCTTTTAAGCTGTTTTTCACTCGTGAGCGCACTATACTCGACCTTACTCAGGACCCTATAGGCTTGTACCTCTTCCTCTGGGATAAGCGACGGCTCATAGATATCTCTATCTAAATCTTCTATCGCTATGGACAAAGGCTTATGATATGAGCCAGGGCCAAAGTAGGGAGAACGTGGCTCTCGACTGGGGTAGGAATCTAGTGCGCTTCGAAACATTGTTTGGAATGCTCGAGCTGAACCCTGGGAACTATATGGTAAGACCAGATATGGAATTCCCTTATCCGTGGTATGTGGCATTAATCCACACACCCAACAATTAGTAGTATTAACCACTAACTGGTGCTGATGAAGGAGCTGAATAAAGGAATTATTTCGGAATTCTGCACGTCTAGCCTGCTCGTGTTCAGGTAGGATATGGAAAGAATGAGGGGATGCAGTGGAGGTAAGTTTAGGGTCAGAAGTAGGAGTAGGTATGGCAGAAGGTAAGAAGTACGACATCATGTAGTACACCCCACCCGCCAATAGTGCAGAAACAACCAAGAGCAATACAAACATTTGAAACATAAAACATTTGGTACGAGTAAGTTGTTGTAGCTTGAACCTTTGCGCCTGAGCTTCTTCCAAGTCCATCAGCTTTGAAAACGCCATCCCCTATGACCGTCCGCAACGTTTCTTGACGCACTTCGTTCTGTGTAGCAGTAGTCAATCCCTAGGAGTTCCCAGGAACCGACGGTCTTTAACCTAGCGTCAAGACCTACTAACCAGAAGGAAGTACACGCGCGGCCCTACGGCCTTTATTTATAATATATATACAAAATGTCTCTCAGCTGTGGAAGCAAAAATACATGTGGAACGAAACTCAATATATACAAAAATAATTACAATGATAAGGGTGTCCAGACTGATCGTGGAAAACGGGATAATGCAATTGTCAAGGGACAGAACGAAATCTTTTTATTTGTCCTTAGTGATGGAACGCAAAAAGTATCGCGTTTTCCCAGGACGTGTATGTTCATCAAACAAAGGATCCGATGAGGGAGCAGAGTCCTGTCGATTAGTCGAATGTTCTGGTCTCGAGTCTTTTGATGACAAATGTTCAACAGTGTCTTTCTGCTGCACTGAGGATTCTCCGACGGGTTGTGCGTCGCTAAAAGGTACAAACGCCGACAATCCTTCGGATTCAGTTGAAGCAATGCCCCTCCTCACCCACGAGTCTGCCGGTAAAGGAATAGGAACTTTCTTCGTATGGGTGGCATGCACCCAATTTTTTCGACCCTCTAAACGGACGGCAGTTCTCGTGGCAAGGAGGACCTGGTAGGGTCCAGTGAACCGGGGTTCCAAATTCTTCTTGCGGGCAAAATTTCTGGTTACCACCCAGTCTCCAGGCTGGAGCTGGTGGCCTGGACCCTCCGTCTGCTTCGGCAATGCTTCGTAAACCTGTTGGTGAATTAACCTCAGTTTAGCAGTCAGATCATGAAGATAGTCAATCAACATTGGATATTCGAGACTGGAGAACACACCCGGTCTAGGGACCCCCCACACATTCGCAGGACGACCGAACACTATTTCATAGGGACTAAGCCCTACTCGGGAGTGTATGGTTGCCCTAGTTGACAATAAAGCTAAGGGTAGAGCGTCAGGCCACGAAAGACCAGTCGTAGCCTGAATCTTCGCTAGTTTCAGTTTAAGGGTGCCATTATACCCTTCAACCAAACCAGCTGACTGGGGATGATTGGCGCTATGGAATTTTTGATTAATTCCAAGGCCCTTACACACACTCTTCATCACACTCCCCACAAACTCACTTCCGTTATCAGACCATACAATCCGAGGCATTCCATACCGAGGAAAGTATTCCTTCAGTAGGATTTTCGCAGTCGACAGGGCAGTATTGTCTTTAAGAGGGTAGGCTTCGATCCATCGGGAGAACGCGCAAACCACAACTAAAACGTATTTCAGGTTGTTGCATCTCTCCATATGGATGAAGTCTAATTGGATCACCTCAAAAGGACATGAAGGGGGAGCAAAGTGTCCAGGAGGAGTTGGGGTTCCCTTACCAGGATTGTACAACATACATACCATACAATTCTTAACCAATCGTTCAGCACATTTCGTGATACCATCATTCTTCCACACATGGGATAGCAACTTACAAATACCTTTCACACTAATATGTGCTAGCCCATGCGCCATTGTCACAACAGCTAGCACATACGCATCCGGGAATATCCATCTCTTATGTTCCGACAAATCAACCCAACAACCATTCGCATCCAACTTTCCCGTACTTTCTTTCCACTTCGTCTTTTCAGTCTCGGTGGCCTCATCTTGAATCGCTTTCACACTCTCGATAGTGTCCTCACACATACTAGTCTCCGTGGGCCACCTAACCGAAGTCGTCACATACATTCTGGTGCTAAGGTTCCGGGCAGTCTCCTTAGCAATCTCATCCGCAAATGCATTACCACGACCAACATCATCCGTCACCTTACGATGTGCACTACATTTAACAATCGCTACCTGTTTAGGCAACGTAAGTGCATCCAAAAGATCATTCACAAGTTGTCCATGCTGAATCTTCGTACCATGCGACGTCATAAAACCTCTCTCTCTCCACAACCGTCCAAAGCTATGCGCGATGCCAAATGCATATTGGCTGTCGGTAAACACATTCACACGTTTCCCTTTCGCTAACACACACGCTCTAGTTAGAGCGATCAGCTCTGCAGCCTGAGCAGAGTTCTGATTCAATCTCGCAGTTTCCACTACAGTATTCAAAGTCACAACAGCATACGCAGTAGTCACATCACCAATCGGCAATTTAAAACATGAACCATCCACATACAAAGTTCCGTCTGGATTTTCCAAAGGAGTGTTTTTAAGGTCCACTCGACCTTTTGTTTCCTCTTCAGTCCTCAGATAGCAGTCATGGGCTGCTATTTCATCTGACTCTGTACTAATTGGTAACAAGGTCGCCGGGTTCAGGACATTACAACGTTTTATCTGAATGTGACTTGCCAACAGCGTCAACTCGTACCCAGACAACCTCGCACTCGTCAAGTGCTGAGTTTTCGTACGATTCAAAAGAGTGTCGACCGCATGCGGAACCATCACCGTAAGCATATTATCCATGACCAATCCTGCTGATTGTCGGATGGACACCGCAGCTGCCGCTGTTGCTCTCAAGCAACTCGGCAATGCTCTAGCTACCGGGTCCAAGGTCGAGGAAAAATATGCACATGGACGTTGCTTACCACCAAAAGGTTGCGTTAAGACACTCAAAGCACAACCTTCCCTCTCGTGAACATATAATGTAAACGGCTTGCTGTAGTCAGGGGTACCTAACACAGGAGCCGAACACAATGAGTCACGTAATTCAGAAAAACTTTTCTGACATTCTTCCGTCCATGGTAAAGGAGTTGAAACATCCTTGCATGTAAGAGCCACCAATGGTTTCGCTAGCAATGAAAAATTTGGAATCCATTGCCTGCAATACGACGTGATACCTAGAAAGGCACGCACATCTCTTTGGGTTGTTGGCACAGTCATTCGCGCAATTGCTGCAATTCTCTCTGGGGTCAACCGTCTTCCCTCCTTTGACAATAAGTGACCTAGATAGGTTACTTCTTGACAACAATATTGGAGTTTAGAAGGTGACACCTTGTGATGTAAGTCACAGAGATGTTGCAGCAACGACACCGTAGCAATTTTGCAAATGTCCTGAGTATCTGCAGCCACCAATAAGACATCGACATATTGGATTAAGGCCGCACCAGCCGGCAACGAAAACGCATCCAGTTGACCCTTCAAGGCTTGACTGTAAATCGATGGACTCTCACAGTAGCCCTGAGGAGCGCGTTTGAACCGAAAGCTGCGACCACCAAGAGAGAAACCGAAAAGGTCTCTGCTTTCTTCGGCAATCGGAATGCTAAAGAAAGCATTCTTCAAATCGATCACCGAAAACCAAGATGCAGAAGCTGGAATCAGAGTCAGTAGCGCCGTGATGTCAGGCACAACAGGAAACTGAGGAATTACAATTTTATTCAACTCCCGTAAATCAATAACAAAACGATAAACAGGCGGTTTCGTAGGGTCTGTACGTTTTAGAATGGGCAATACAGGGCTGTTGCACACGTTTCCCCGCGTTTCTTCAATAACATCTTTCTCGATCAGATCATAAATGATCGCTAATAGTGCTCGTTCACCATCGAGAGAGATTCGATACTGGGGAATACGTGGCAACCGTACATTAGATTTCAGCTGAACAACATAAGGGGAGATGTCAAGCAGGCCCACGTCGTTGGGACCTGTTGCCCACAAAGATGCAGGAAGAGAACGCAATTCCGATGGAAGCTTATCGAGAGACAAGTACATAGGAGAGACAACCCTCTCTCCTAACGTAAGCTTTACACCCGCAGGAGAACAGTACAAAGTTGCATACAAACGTTTTAGCAAATCCAGGCCCAAAAGATTTTCACCACAACCAGTAGTTAAAATCAACGGAGCTTGAAGCTCACGAGGCCCAATTGTAAGGGGCAAAGGGCGTGAAACTGGATTGCTAACAGGGGCGCCAGAGAATCCAACGGAAACATTGGTTAAGCCAGACAAAGGTGCGCCAGGGAGTTTCGAATGCATTATGGAACTTTTCGCTGCACCAGTGTCCAACAGAAAAGGCTCAACAACGCCCGATGTAGCAACTGCGACGTAAGGCCCTCTGTGATCAACCGGAACTGATACCACTCCCTCCCCTTGTCTATGGCTGTCCTAGTAATTACTGTCGTCAGCATCCTGATTGACGTAATAATCGTCCACATTGTACTGCGCAGATCGTCTTTGCGATGATCCACGTTGATCAAAACAGTTATTGGAAGTTGATGAATTATCTGAACGATCATTTTGAGCACCACGACCCCTACCACGTGATGTCTGCTGAGAACCACCACGACCTCCTCTAGACGAGTTACCACTGGTACGATCGTTAAGAACGGGACAGTTGAATTTTAGATGACCCTCCTGTCTACAATAGGCACACTGATTGTACCCTAACGAAGATCTTTGGGAAGAGGAGTCATTTCGAGGTTGTGACCTATTCGATTGCGACTGCGGTCTATTTTGCTGAGGAGCGTTCTGATTGGAACGCGGAGGATAGGCCTGCTGCAACAACACTTTTGTTTTAAGTTCTTTCGTCTTTTTATCAGCGCAATCGTTTTCCTCTTTTTCTCTGTTCACATAATACTGTGCCGTAGCCAATATTTGAGCCGAGGTGGAAACGGCCCACGCACTCTCAGAATTTTTTAATTTATTGCCCAAATCGGGCAATAAGTTAGAGACAAATTTGTCCACGAACAACCGTTGACCACCCTCAGTGCCCATATCCTGACCACTATGATCGATGAATGCCTCCTCAAATCTCGTAAAGAAATCAGAGACACTCTCGTCCTTTTTCTGTTTACAAGCTGACAATTTGTCCCAGTTCACCCTCATAGCTGGCATAAGAGTTTTCATTAGCGTAATTATTCTCTGAGGGAGAGCAGCAATCAACTGTTCGGGTTTAGCACCACCAGTTTGCAACCCATCCGCCGCTACAATGGCAGCCCAATCACCACCTAATTCATTTGCGTGATTTTCCTGACGAATCTTAGCCCATGTCGATATCAGCAAGATTCATTATCGTAGCATCTACGAGCTGCGACAATTCCTTATAATACCCCGCAGGATTTTTGCGAGGGTCAGGCAAAGATTGCTTCACCTGTAAAACTTCAGAGCGTTTCCATGGGAGATGTATCCATACTCTCTGGAAATGCGGCAAGGTCGGTGGAGCGGTAGTAGCGTCGCCTGGCATCCACACTGGTGGAACTTCACGCATGGGAAACTGACCGGACGCATCTAACTGACTCTCAACATCCTCAACGAACAAGGCTTGAGGTATAGGAGTGGGACGGAAAGATAACAACCGCTCAACAGCACGTCGAACGTTAGTATCTACTATCAGTCCGTTCGAGAACTGAAGCTGGAGATCAGACAAAGCGGTCAACACATCATCAGGTGCATCGGCCGATATCTGATCACGCAGAACCTTGCACATTTCTTCGAACACGTATCTTTGTGTCGGTACATTGAATTGACAGAACGTATTAAGTACAGCACGTGGAGGATTTCTAAGAGGGTGCGCCATCCAACCCATCGCCATGTTATATAGCGCAGCACGTTTCCTGTTACCGGGAAGCTGACTACATCTTTGAGGACCGTCCGAACCAGCGGACCCAAGAACAGGTCCAAGAGAATTAAAGAAACTAGCCGCAACCGGAGGGGTACGACTTCGAGTAGATGGAGAAGTATAGCACAAAGGACTAACAAGAGAAGGGATAGAAACAGAAGAAGCAACAGGAGTAAGTAAAGCAGGAGCAGTAGCGGGAGCAGGAGTATGTGGAAGCGGAGGAGCAGTAGGAATAGCAATAGGCAAAGGAGCGGGAACGGCCGGAAGAACGGGTGCAGGTTGAGGAACAGGTTGAGGAACAGGTACAGGGGAGCCACAGGAAGCGCGGTACCCTGTACATACGGAGGTGGCGACTTCATAAGATAAGACATTAGGGGATCCTCAACTGATTCTTCCTTCTTATCCGACTCCGTTGGCAAAAACAGGATAGCATTTATCTATAGACATACGTTGTAGCCTATCAAACACTTCCTTTTCCTTATCCTCCTTATCACGCTGAAACTGCTCTGCTTTCTTTACAATGGTAGCAACACCATCTCTCTGATTACGTTTAGTCTGTCTGATCTCTTTCTGTCGGGCTTCTTTACGCCACAACCGAAAGGCATCAAACATGGCCGGCCTTGACTTTTTCTCAAACAATTTAGCCTCAAGATTATCTAAAATCGTTGTCTCAAAACTACCATGAGGTGGCCAACTAAGGGCACCATCTTTTTTGGTATAACGAATCCAGTATTTATTAAAAGTAATCGGGCCTAGCCCGTGCTTACAGTAGAGCTCATAAGTGGGAGTTCCAACCGGAGGTATCGGACACGAGTCCTCCAGTCGGGAATCCGTACCACAACGTCTGAAACAACTAAACAAAGTACTGCGACCAGGCATCTTGCACACTAGCCGAGTTTCACAAACGTCAAGGGTTACGGGATTTACCAAGTCCCTGCAAAGAGCAACAACCCTCGGTCTTTGGCGGCTGCAGTCGTCAAATATCACAACAAAGTACCAAGAACCACAAATGCAATGGAACCATGCAACAACTAAGCAACCACAACCAAGAACTCTGGGAGCGACCCACAAATACTTAACTCAAAGATCGATGGCGTCACCAGGAAGGCCCGTCAGTCGTCTCGCTATACCAAGGTCTACGCCAGGCGCCAAAACAGGTCTACAGTCAGTCAGGGCAGCAGTCCGTCGCAGCCGTCAGGAGGCGGGAATCTTCGCGGGAAAAGTCTTCGGGCCACTTGTTTCGACAACAGGATCGATGAAGCGGAGTGCACCTTCCCTCGGAGATTTCACACGAAGTTCCTCACGATCGTCGGGCTTGGACCGGTACCACTGATGCAGCCCCACGTTGGGCGCCAACTGAAGGACTGGGTTATTTAAGACCCAGCGGTGCCAGGGGACAACACCTGAAACCTTCGTGGGTAACCTGCTCCGGCGTACGAATGACAGAGACACGGGACACTTCCTTCGGCGTCAAAGATTCAAGGTTTATTTACTGCAGGGAACACAGAAGTCACAGGAAGTACAACGAATGTAGGTTCGAGGAGACTGCTTCAAATTGCTACTGTGGATCGCTCCTTTTATACAATTTTCTCCCACAAGGTTGCATGGTACACAAAGGTTTATAACTCGGTTCCCATAATTATCCCCGAGAGGGGTCACTTTGGTCGCTTTGATACATCCAAGGTCCGGGGCATAAGTGCGGAAACATTTGGCGGTTCCCAACTGTAAAAACCCATCTTCCCACCACTAGTACATTCCAATCGGCAGTAAAACAGATCGAAGAAGGAACAAGGACAGGTGCAGAGGAAGATGGAAACAGTGGGGAGATCGAAAAGGGTGTAAAAGGGGAGGTATCAGGGAACACGAGCTACAGGCATCAAAGGGACGTGCCTAATGAGATGCACGGCTGAGACAATAGACCGGCACGGCAAGATGAGCCTCGAGCGGGGCCATCTGCCTTACAGTATCATCCCCCTCGTCATAAAGACACTTTCAAAGAACATGTGTCTTCCGCGGATGTCTTGGGAATCCCAGGGTCGCGAAACGGGCAACGTCCGTTCGCTGACTACTTGAGGGCAAGAAACAAAATGGATGCCGTATCTAAGATGGAACCCGTGGGTACAGATGAAAAACCCACGTAACAAACGAACGGTTTAAGTTAGCACAGCGAAACTACGCACACTTACTAAACTCGTCATTTGCGGTTCGTAGATACCAGACTCGACCATATTCGTGCGAGTCGAAAACACCACTTACAATTGTCACGGAACCTCACGCTGTCGACAATGATGGGTTTATTGTTCAGTAGATTCATCTGGTCCATCCATGATTGAACCGGGGGAGGAGAAAGTGAGGATGAGAGGAGGAGGAATTCAGTTTTGGAGGGATTCAGAAACAGTTGATGTGTTGACATCCAGTTTTGAATGGAGTCCAGAGTAGAGCTTAGGACAGAGAGATCGTGGGTGGAGGCAACCTTGAGGTAGATTTGAGTGTCGTCTGCGTAGAAATGATAGTGAACCCCGGAATTACTTAGGAAATTTCCCAGTGGTTCCAAATAGAGATTGAACAATGTGGGTGCAAGTATAGAGCCTTGAGGAACACCTTGACCCACCTCCAAAGGAGATAAAAGACTGTCCGCTATTTTGATCATTTGGGATCTATCAGAGAGGAAGGAAGCAAACCATTTAAGTACAGTGCCCTCCATGCCCATTCTCTGTTGAAGAGTGTTAAGGAGAGTGTTGTGATTGACAGTGTCAAAGGCTGCAAAAAGGTCAAGGAGAATTAGAAGACAAGACCCCCCCAAATCGAGTATCCACAGCGCGTCATCAATCACTTGCAGCAGAGCTGTTTCAGTGCTGCAGTTTTGGATGAAGCCGGACTGAAAATTGTCAAGAAGATCATTGTCCTTGATATGACGAGAGAGCTGTTTTGCAGCACATGTTTCTGTGATCTTCGCAAGAAAGGGTAGGTTAGTGATGGGGCGGAGGTTGTTGAGGTCATTCGCATCAGCAGTGGGTTTTTTAAGCAGTGTGGTGACCTGCCCAGTTTTGAAGGGAACAGGAAGGGAGCCTTGACAGAGGGAGAGGTTGACCAGTGTGGTCCAATAGGAAAGAGAATGGGTATAGAAGTCAATGGCAATGGCACTAGGAATGGGGTCAAGAGAATGGTTGGAGGGCTTTGTTTCGAGGATGCACTTGAGGAGGACATCTTCAGAGATGGGGTCGAACTTCTGCCAAGTGGTTAGTGATAAGCATGGGCGAATTTTGCGAATCTGGCGTTTGCGAATTTTGCAAATTTGCGAACTCGCAATCCGCAAAATCCGCGAATTCTCGCGAATTTGCGGATTTTTTTTTGTGTTCGCAAGGATTTTTGCCAGTTCGCGAGGGTTTTGTACCAGTTCACAATTGCGAACTTACATGTCGGCTCGCAACGGTCGCGATTATGTTGTTTCTACGTCTGGTTCATCATCACAGGTTCCCAGCACCCTCTGTTTCACTCCTGCCAACCTCTGTTTCACCCATGCCACCCTCTGGTACATCAATGCCCCCCTCTGGTTCATCATCACTGTAGATTATGGGGGGAAAAAGCAAGCACACCTGCCCTGCTTCAACTGACATGAATTAATTTGGGGTTGATTTATTAATGTGTCACTGTTTTAAAATTCCAGTCTGGCACCTGCTTCCTTAGCTGTAATTTGCTTTCTGTTGCAGTGCAATTTTTATTTCCAGGACCTTTGTGGCCTACTTGTAGCTATTCTATGAGCCTGCTGTGAGGGTCAGAGCAGGGTCATACAATTGTTGCAACTAGCAACTGAACTCTGGAGGGGCCCCAGTCAGGAAGCACTACAGGGAATGGTTACTAATGATGAGTTTGAACTTTTGCACCTGCTGAATGCTTTCACTTTTGCAAAACTCGTTTTTCTGCAGAACAGCATTACAGCAACTGTAATGCCCCAAACAAGCTTACTTGTGAAAGTTTATTTCTAATCCAAAAGTGATCCAAAGAAAGTCAAAAGGCCTCAAATCCAAAAAAGTGCAGGCAAATGTCAACCTGAGGAGTTATTCTGATAAAAATCATCATTTTCAGAAGGTCTATGCTGCTTGCTAGTGAATTTCTTGTGCAGAATTGCAATTTTTGTAATTTCGCGAGTGCGAGATTGTTGCTGCCCGCCGCACCTACATGTTCGCAATTGCGAACTTACACCGCACGCCGCAAAATTGTATCAGCAAGAAAAAAAAATCCGCTGCGTGCGAATTTGCGGATTTTTGGTAAATTCGCGAGCGTTCGCGGATTGCGAATTTACCGAAAATCCGCAAAATCCGCGAGCGTAACGGATTTTCCGCCCATGCTTAGTTAGTGATTTGTGCTCCTCTGGAGGGCTTGGATGAGCGACCTGATCCACCAGGGATTTCACTTTTTCCTCAAAGAATACAGCAAAATCCACAGCTTTCTTTGTAGAATCCTCCAACTTGGAGGTTGGGGGAGAGCAGTTAGTATTCTTGATGAGATCAAAAAGTTTTTTGGGTCTATTTTTGGCTGAGTCAAGGAGGGTTCTGTAGTGTGCAGCTTTCCCAAGGAAGATGTGTTTATGGTACTTGGATCTTGCTGAACGAAGCGTGGCCAGATTACCGGTGGAGGGTGCTAGCCTCCATTGTTTCTCCAGGAGTCTTAGGTGCTTCCTTTCTTCATAGAGGGATTTGTTGAACCAAAGTGCTGAGGGAATGGGTCTTTTCTTTTTGCTTTGGAGAGGAGCGAGTTGTTGATTTGGACTGCAAGGACTGAGAGGCATTGGGAGGTGAGATTGTCAACAACTAGGTTCGGGTCTAGCCTTGGAAGTGATAGCAAAGCTGATTCACAGAGGGAAACGGTGTCAATATTTTTAGTGTCACGAAACCAATAAATAGCCCTTTTGGGTTGGCCCAGAGTTATAGAGTGTGCTAGGTGAAGAGAGAATGGGATGAGGAGGTGGTCAGACCAGTGTACGTGAATAGGGGTAGCGATAAAAAGCATGCCTGCTTGAGAAATAGCAAGGTCAAGGATTGAGCCCTTAGAGTGTGTTGATTCTGTGCAGTGTTGGATAAGATCGTTTGTAGAGAGGAAGGTGGCCAGCAAGTTCGCGGAAGAGTCTTGCAGCGAGCCCCAGTGGAGATTGAAGTCACCCAGGAAGGTCTGATTGTCACTTTGCGAGTATTGGTCGCTGATGAAGTCAGTGAGTTCCTCCATAAACGAAGGGCCGCTGCCAGGTGGGGGGTAAATGACATGAAATCTGAGGGGTGAGCGCTGGTGTAGTTGAAGCTCAAGAGAAAGACATTCAAAAGTGCGGAAGGCGCTGAAGGGAGAAGCCTTAAGTTGAAGGGAGTTTCTAAAGATGACTGCAACACCTCCCCCAACTTTGATAGGGCTGTCATTCCTAAAAATAGAATAGCCTGTGGGTAATAGGAGATCAAACAAAGAGTGAGAGGTATCATTGAACCAGGTCTCTGATAGGAAGAACATGTCAATATTGTGATGGGTGATGGTATCAGAGATTTCGAGTTTGTGTTTTATTGCAAATCTGCAGTTGTGGAGCAGACATCGCAGCTCTGTTGAGACTGTTTTGGTGACGGGGCACTAGGGCTAAGAAGGGTGATAGGGATATTATGCTTATAAGGGGGTGCACGGGAGGGTTTAGGTGGATGCTTGGTTCTGACAGAAGAGATGGTCGGAATAGTGTAGATAGTTGGGTTACTCGGAGATGCACGTTGCAGAAGGGTGGCATTCAAGGGCTTGTGTGAGTGAAGGGTGTCTGCAGGTGACAGGTTATGCTTGGCTATGATAGGGTGGGGGGGGCGAGGTGCATCTCGCGGGAAGATGAGTTTTCCAAAGGAGTTGAGGTGAATGGGAACGTGGAAATCCTGGAGCTTAAGAGTGAAATGGAAGCTACAAGCTGGGAGATGGAGGTGATAAGAGAGTCTAGCTTATTTTCAAGAGAGAGTAGGGCAGAGCACGGAAGGTTTGGTGTCTTGAAGGCAGAAGGAGGGGGTGAAGTTGGTGGTGGAAGGCAGGGAGAGGTGGGGGGACAGGAGGCGAGTTGGGGTATAGGGTTCATAGATGGGGAAAGGTGGAGGTTGAGAGTGGGGGTTGGTGTATCAGACGTGATGGGAGAGTTGTCTTGTAGGTGTTGCCCGAAGGGAAGGAATTAAGGACATATTTAGGGGGAGATGGGTGCGGATCAGGGTGGTGGAGGAAAGGGAGAGGGGAGGACTGTGAGGTGTCATAGAAGTGTAGCAGGTTTGGGGGGACAAGAGGGGAGGTGGTTGGAGAGGTCCTGTTGGCTAGGTGAGGTGGCTGTGAGGGAAACAGCATCTGGCAGAGTGAGGGGGGTTGGGAGAAGGGGAAGTTGAAGAAAGGAAATGGTTCAGCTGGGCCCGATGGGGGGGAGATGGAAAAGGTTACCAAGGGGGGAAAGGGGGTAGCACAGCATAGCAGGCGGAATGGGGGGAAGGAGAGGGATGCAATGGGAATGTGGAGAAATCGGGGTAAGACGCGAGGGGAGGAGGGGGTAGAGAAGAGGGGCAGAGGGAGAAATAAGGGGAGCAAAAGGAAAGTTTGCTGGGGAGGAGGTTGTAGGAGGGGTGGACTAAAAATGGGAGTAGCAGGTAGGAATGGGGGGGGAGGAGATGAGATTGGAGTGCCCGGACGGTGCAGATTGGACGAGGCGCGTATTAGCTATTGGTACAGTTGATGTGATGAAGGGGGGGCATACTGTGAAATGGGAGGAAAGGGAGAGGAGGGCACAAGGGAGCGGGAGGGAAGAGGGCCGACCTGTGTCTCCCGAGGGTGCAACCTTATGGAGTGTAGGGGGGTCAGGGGAGGAGAAAGGGAGTAATGGGTGGAGCTAGATAGAGAGTCAGGGGAAAACCCGGTTGCAGAGGAGGGGAGTAGGGAGGGGAAGAGGTGGTCAAAGAGAGAGAGACAGCTGTCTTTGCCTTGGATCATGACAGTACCATTGTTATAGATTGAGATGTTGAGGTAGCCGTTGAAATACGCAGAGGGGAAAATCTTTAGTTGTTTCTCATGAGGGATAGAGGAGGAGGAGGTGACGTTAAGGGAATTATATAAGCTGGTGGACCAGGAGGGGGTGTTGTAAGTGAAGAAAATGAAATCGTTTTTGCGCCTTTCAAAACGCTCATTGTAAAATTGATCAACAAAAAGGGAATCAGGGAAACGTTCAATAGTGTTATGCTTCAATCGTTTTACTGAAGCTTTAGTCTGGCCGGGAGGATAAATGATTTTATAGCAGTTAAATCTAGCGTTAACACGAGTGGTGGCCATGTTGGAAAAATGAGGAGAAGGAGTGCAGGGGGGTATAGGAGAAGGATTATAGGATATGTAGTCTACTTTAAATGTGACATGATTACTAAACAAGCAAGAAGAGAAACTACATAAAAGTACCACTAAAATCATTTTATGCTCAAAGTTGTTATGCCACAGTGTACATTGGTAAATTTGCAGCCTAAGAGTGAAATATAATTCTTTTGTCCCTTCATCTATGGTTGCTCCTGGGCCCAGTTAAAAGAGAGACTTAACTGTACCTCTGTTATCAATGCCACTTCCCTTAATTTAGCAGAGCATAGTGGGCAAAGTAAACAATGCTTATCTCCCTTTTCCCGGCCCAAAGCTTTGTTCTGTTGTATCGTCTGTCGTAGTGACATGGGCTGATGACAGGCCTGCTCCCACTCTGGAAGATCATGGTTGGCTGCAGATCCTCCATTTGTTGTCAGACTTTTTTGGGGCATCACATGGCTCTCTGGGCAGATCGACTCACAATTACTATATTTTGCGTTATCCAGGACCTTTTGTTTTTAATCCGAATATATTTACTATACATATTTACAAGGGCTTTAAGAAAGCCTCTACGTCTATTGGTTTGTCCTAGTGCCATTTGCATTTTGTGTCCACCCACCACAGTATAAAGTATGGGCAGTAGTGGCTGGTGACATTTAAACGTGTTTTAAAATAGCTATTGGGGCCTTGGTTATGTCCCTTTACAAAACTGTATTGTAGTAATTATTTGTCACTGTTCTAAAAAAACCAGTCCCAACTCACTTTAAACCATGACTGATACACCAGGTACTTTCCAGAAGCTCATCCTTGGGCTGTATAGGAATCTTAAATTGGGCAGACGTAAGGCCTTGTGTAAAGCATGGAACCGCCCCATGGGATCTAGACCCACTAAAGTGCATCTGCAAACATTGCTTGCAGAAAATGCTAGAGCCATGGGTGAGGATAAACCTCCCCCCTGCAGAAGAGGAGCAGAAAAAGAGCAAGTAGCAAATGAGGTTGATTCTTATTCCAGCACTGCCCCCTCTCACAGCAAAACCCCTGAGAGCGCTACAAGCAGTTTCTCAGAAGAAGTAGAACCTGAAGATGCAGATCTTCAGAAACAGGCCAAGAGAATAGCATTAGGGGCTAAACTCTAGGCCATAAAAAAAGAAAGAGCTGAGATGGGCATAGGACCCATCTCTGGTGGCAGCAAAATAATAAATAGGGAGGTAAACCAAGACCCTAAAATCCTGAAATGGATTCTCTCTAAATATATAGAAGGTGATGACATCACAAAATGGTTCACAGATTTTGAGAGAGCCTGTAGAGCAAGGAAGGTAAGCCAGATGTATTGGGCTCTCTGCTTTGGGAACTGTACTCTGGTGAATGCAGGGATAGAGGCCAGATATTGAATGAGTCAGATGCTGAGTTCTGCATGATGAATACCCTGATTGAGGGCATTGGACTCATGGATCACGTTCAGGGAGACACAGAAAACCCTGTGTCAGTCCTGGGTTGAATTTGTTGATCTTTCTGTAAAACACTTGGTTATTGGTTAAAGGGAAGTCAGTTGCAAGGTTATGATAGGCTTAACATTTTTCTTATGGAAGAACATCTGTTAAGTAACTGTATTTCTGAAAAGTTGCATCAATACCGGGTGGACCTGGGGCCAGTCTCTCCCAAAGAGTTGGGGAGGAAGGCTAATCACTGGGTAAAAACCAGTGTTTACAAAACTAGGCATGGCGGTAGTGACCAAAATAAAGAGGCCAAAAAGCCCCCACAAGAGAAGAAGATGGACCACTCTGAAGACAAATAAGTAAAAAATCTTCTGTAGGCCCCCAAAAACCTGTCAAGGATGGTGTCCCGAGACACCTCTCAAAACAAAAGTGGGTACTAGGCTCCTGAGGAAGACTTGGTGCCTTAACTGCAACAAGAGAGGCCACCTAGCCAAGGTCCCTTGTTGTTCCAGAAAAAAAAACCTTAATGTAACTCCAGGGGTTGCCAGTGTAGCCTTTGAGGGTGATTCCTCAGATGAGGAAGTCCTCTTAGCCTGTAATTGGGAGGTGAGCCCAAAAGGTGAGCTGAAGATTCCAGAGGGGAGTAAACACTTCCACCACCTGCTGGTGAATAAAATCTGAGCCACTGCCCTGAGAGATACCTGTCCAAGTCACACTGTTGTGCATGGCATGCTGGTCTCTTTCTAACCTGTATTTCCCAGGTGAAACAAAAAGAGTAAGGGCTATCCTAGGGTATGTCACTATTAGGCCTGTAACTGTAGTGCCCCTAGAAATAGCTGAGTCCCTTAGTTGGAAAAATGTGGAGGTCAGTAAAGACTGGCCAAGACTGTCTCCTTGGAAATTGCCAACCAGAGGTTGGACTGAGCCAAAGTTAGGTACTGGTCATGTGCCAGTCCTTGCCAAGGGTTAGGGGGGGGGGAGGGGGGCTGAACCTGCAGCTAGTTCAAGTTAGCCCCAAAAGAAAAGAGACAAGAAAAAGTGTAGAAAAAATGGTTAACTTTTAGCCAAACTTCCAGTGAGCCAATGAGATTCTACACTAGTAGGGTAGAACTCCAAAGTTGGCACTGGTGAAGCCCTACCTGACCCTCAAAAAGTCCTGACCTGTCAGGCAGCTGTTTAGCTTGAGATGGTGGCTCTTCAGCTGACAGAAAAAAGGGTGGAAGAGGGGTGCTTACGACAGATTGTAGTAACCCCTCACTTTAATACAGCAGACAGGGAACATGAACTCCAATTAGCCTGTAAGTTACCTCCTTTACCTGTCAGTGAAGAGCTAAAGGTGTGGTTCTGGGCACTTAACAGCTGTCAGTGGTCTCTGCTGGGTGTTAGCCTTCATGGCTGCACATATCTTGGCATGGTGGTCTGACCCCATGTCTAATACGCCCGCTGTCCCTTTTGGTCATCGTGGGGTTGCTCAAGCTGTGGGTAACCACTTTGTGTAAACTGGGTGTTGTCCTGGCTACGTTAGGATTACCAGAGGTGGACATCTCTGATCCAAAAACAAACTGAGTGGCTTTATTTAAGTTATATTTTAGCCTTTAAATATAATTTAATAGGGCGGGCGGGAGGCGGGCGGTGAACTTCTGCTCCACCCACGAATGTGCGGAAATTTGCCCGGAAGGCTGAAGGTGCAAATTTCCGCACATTCCGTGGGTGGAACGGAAATCCACCCACCCCTAGAAATAATAAGCAACACATGATATCAGTAGCCCATTATTCACTCTCCTTTTTTAAACATACCCAGATCACCTGGAATAAATTAACGGGTAGAATTCTGGAGGTATTTTTATATTTACACTCACTTCATCACATTCACTTACACCTCAACCAGCTCCACTGTAAACAGGTGTCGCAGCACAGATGGGTAGCATTTGGCTACCCGGCTGGGACCAGATGCCGAAGCATGACACCAACCAGGTTGGTGTGAGGGTTTTCTTATCAAACCTTTGAGGTGCCAGACACTCTAGTGTCAGATAGTCATTCATTTTTGCTGTCTTCTTTGATTATCAATCAGTAAAGAAATAGACAGAAGACATTTAACTGTTGAGGGAGGTTCGGCTCCCTAGAGGAAACAACCTTGACATGCGGATGTAAGTCAGAATAGGCCCACAATGATCCAGTCTGTTTCCTTACTCTTCCTCGCCTGACAGGCTTGGAAGACTCTTCCAAGTGTGGCTGAGTATCCTGGTCTGCAGGCTGGGGGAAGGGGGAAGGGGCGGGGTTGAAGAACTGGGTTTTAAACCCAGCGGCGCCAGGGGCACGCCCAAAGTCTTCGGATTCACCTGTCTTGGTATACAGAGACACGGAATACTTCTGGGTGGTGTCAAAGATCAAATTTATTAGCTGCAGCTAGTAACAGAAGTCCTAGAAAAACAACAGGGTATACAACTCAGGAAACTGTTCAATTTTGTAAGGCAAGACATCCCTTTTTATGCCCAATATTCACATTACAAATGCACACCCACTGTGCAAAATTCTAACCAATAAGGTACATTTTCAAACAAAGTATCACATAGCAAAAACCTTCAATTTATATTGCCCCAACCCACAAGTTAATTATTAGGAATTTCCCAAATCCAATCTCCACAAGCCGGACAAACCCATCATTGAAAGCACAATGCATGTAATGAAAAAGCATAGAAAAGAAACAATGACAGATAACGAGCAAGATAAAGCATGTGTAAAGAACCTAAAAGTTAACGATGTCCTGAATATTGAGTGGCAATCTCAGACAACGAACAACCAAGGAAATTGGCTTAGCGAGGTTGGTTTCAAGTGAAGGGGTCAGTTTCTTACAGTTCACCTTAGAGTCAAGAAGAGGCCTAGTTAATAAGTGCATGAACAACGAAGCCCATGCAACTTTGTGCGTTCGGTTACCTCCACAGGCCCACGGGCCTACGTGATAGCAACACAAAATGGAGGCACAGACAAAATGGAACCCATATTCGAGACAAAGTCTCTGAATACGTAATGAACTCGCTAGTTAACACGACAAATTCACTCCATATTAGCCGCACTTACTAAATACGGTACGACATCACCAAAATCGTGACGGAACCATAACCTCACGGAACAAGACAGAATTTTACAGAGCCTCAGGGTTTCAATGGCAAACTGGATTTTTTTTCCAGTAACCCCCCACACTTTTTGCCTGTTTTTTTGATGCAACTTTGACGTGTATTTCGTTGCTGCTAGCCAGGTTCCCAGAAGCAGTGTTCTTTCCCTAAAACTCTACAATTGTTAACCCAATTGGCAAACCTTTAGCTACCAGTGTAAGCCCCTAGTTAATGGTACCCTGGTACCTAGGGCTAGGGGTACTAAAGGAGGATTCCCCAAGGGCTACAGCACAGTTTGTGCCACCATAGGGGACCCCTCACCATGCACTTGCATGACTGTTATTTAGTACACAAAGCTTTGTATGCAAACAGTCTTTTTCATCATCTTGCTTTACCCAATACCACACATGACATACTCTAAGATCGCCAGATTAGCCCCATCTACAAATCCCAAAGATCAAATGTTCTTTTATCAAAGACTTTCCCAGCGGCAGTGTATTGCAATTTCTTGTAACCCTCTCTCCTGACCGGAACCTAAAGCTAGCTCTATGCATGTGCTCAAGGTGGAAGACATTTGATTTCTGATTAGCTCTGTAGCTCCAAGATGATTCTGGTGCAATTTGCTCTTTATAAATTAACAAATACCTGAATTAAACATGCCGTGGCTGATGTGCTGAGCTTAGGTTGGGGAAAGAGTTGAATTCATTTACTTCTCAGCTCGATTTGTGCTAAATAGATACTAAAACATGTAGAAATAGTGAAAATGAAAAAAGGCACAGTTGCCCATGTTGATAATTTTCTCTAAGTGGATCTGAATCATACAGTATGATCCACCATTGCTATAGATCAGTGGGGCTGTAGGGAATATAGTATATGGGCTTACCCTGGAGTGCTTGAAGCTCAAGAACTGGATGTATGGCTACACAACTTGAGAAAATGCTTGGGGTCCACCCAGAGGTAGCATGTGCCCAGGTCTTGGGCACATTTAAGTAACTCGAGAATACTCTACAAATTCTACCCAGGAGAGACAAAAGCCCAAGTTCTGGTGGCACAGTTAAGCAACTAGAAATGCTGTATGGAATGTACTGAGGAGTGACATAAGCCGAAGTAATGGTGACCTAGTAAAGCATCCAGAGAAGCTATGTGGCTTTTATCCAAGATCGGCCTATGCCCAAGTTCTGGTCTCTGTTAAGCAACCAGAGAAAGCAATCTGGAGACATTTGAAGAATGGCATAGCCTGATTCATGACAGTTAGCAACCAGAGAATGCTATCTGGAGTAGAACCAGTAAGAAGAGAGAACCAACAATTATATTGTCCGCCACAATCTAGATTACAAGAGATCCAAGATTGGCCGGGAGCAAATCATATGGAAGGGCAATATACTTTTAGATGTGATACAAGATCTTTCAAGTAAACCCAGGAAATTACAAGCCTAGCTCCTTCAAAAATATAATCATAGACATTTACAAATGTAACGAACCCAACCCCACTAATATAAGGGAAGGGAAACTAAAGGAAGGAGGGGGGGGAGAGGGAGGGCTTGCTTGTGAGTTGTGTAAAAGCCTCCACACATCAACATTGAATATTGCAAAGGTACTAACAACTTGCATCCACATTTACATCACAGAGTGTCTTACTTGGCCCGTGAGGGGTCATCATTGGTAGCCAGCGAAGCTGAGTTATCTGCTGTCGCCAAAGAGTTTTCTTGCCTGAGGCGTTGTTCTGCTCCCAAGAACCGGGCTCTCTAGTCTCTGTGGCATGGCTGCCTTCTCAGCACTGTGTGACATTCTGTATGAGAACCCCAGTACCCCCGCTCTTCCTGCCATCCCCCCATGATGGAGAGTCTCAGATTGCTTCAGGAGTATCAAATAAAAATGCCTTCGGAATTACCTCATACAGACTGGGAAGAGAAGTATATACGCGACTCCCATGGCCCTTAGTTTGTTTTCCGCTTTTTGGAAGGATCGTCTTTGCTGTTGGACCTTTAAAGTGCAATCTGGAAAGATCATCACAGGAGAAGATTGGAAGGACAGAGGTTCTGTCTTTCACACAGCTCTAAGAATGGCTTCGAGATCAGCATAATTTAGCACCTCGACTATGAACGAGTGAAGTGGTGCATAGGTATGAGCAGATTTTGCGGATTGGCAATCCGCGAATTTGCGGATTTGCGGATTTGCGGATTGCCAAAATCCGCGAATCCGCGCGGCTTTTTTTTATTTTTTATGTTCGCACGGGTTTCTGCAAGTTCGCACGCATTTTGTACAATTTTGCAAATTGCGAAATTGTACAAAACGCGTGCGAACTTGCAGCAACCCGTGCGAACACAAAGAGAAAGAAGCTCCTGGTCACAGGAACAGCACGGGGATTGCGCTCATGAAAGTCAAGGATGCAAAGGCCTCTACCCAGCATCACAGCTGATTTTCCACTGTAGATTTGGGAAGAGGCACACCTGTCCAGCCTCGAAGACGCTCATGATTGTTTTTGGGCTAATGAATGAGTCACTGATTTTGAGCATCAACTAGTTCGAGCGACCATGCAAAGGCCGCCCTCTACCCAGCATCACAGCTGATTTTCCACGGTAGATTTGGGAAGAGGCACACCTGTCCAGCCTCGAAGACGCTCATGATTGTTTTTGGGCTAATGAATGAGTCACTGAATTTGAGCATCAACTAGTTCGAGTGACCATGTGTGTGTTACTTACTATGCAATTGCCCTGAAGGGCGCAGGGGTCCCTTGAGTGACCTGGCTGTGCTGGCTGTAACTATTTTACAATGGCGCCTGCAAGCTGCCAGCGCCGTTGTAAAATAGTTACAAAGTTAGCTTGCACAGGAAGCACTTAGATAAAATAAAGCAGCACCTGCTTCGTTTTATCTAGTGGTTCCTGTGCAAGCTAACTTTGTAACTATTTAACAACGACGCTGGCAGCTTGCTGGCGCCATTGTAAAGTAGTTACATGAGTGTGGGTTCAACTTTTGAACCCGTTACGTTCGCGGATTTTTTTGCGGATTTTGCGGGAAATCCGCAAAATTCGCGGATTGCGGATTTCCCGAAAATCCGCAAAATCCGCGAGCGTAACGGATTTCACGCTCATGCTTAGTGGTGCACTCACTGAGGGCTTGGCAATCAGTGTCCTATGAGCTTGTTCGATTATGAAACAGTTCAACACTTCTCCTGTGGGAACCTAGTTCAGCAACCATTTTTGCATGAACTTGGCGGGCCTAGCCCCTTCCGCACCCTACGGAATGCCCACAGCACACAGGTTGTTACACCTTGATCTTCCTTCCACGTCTTCATTGTGGGCCTCTAGTTGTCTCACCAGGCACCGTAGATTTACCAGGCGAGTCATGGGACTTGAGTGCATCTTTGGTATCAGGTCCTCTACTTCTGTGACCCAATGAGTTGTATTCTGCCAGTCTTGTCTGATCATTGCCGGATCAACCTTCAGTTCACACATTTTGCCCTCCAAAGTTCTTGGATTGCATGTAGTGTGTCCCTTGTCCGTTGAAGGGCTGCCGCTGGCTGCCTCTGTCTTATCCGGGGGGACAATTTGTTTGGTAAATTTGTCGATCTTATGTTGGGAGGCAGTGACTGCTGGTTTATCTATTACCATGATGCGGTCAATTGGAGGCACCGTCCAAGAGAGTGCAACGAGAAGCTGCAGCAGGATCGGCCACTATGACACACACCCCTGTCCCAGTGGGGTGGAAGACAGTATTCCTCAAATTTTTATAGAACATGAGACCTCTCCCTATTCAGACAACAGCTCCCTTGAAGCAGGTCATTAGGTGACATCCACCCCACTGACAAACACCCCACGATCTGAGGGATCAATGGAAGGGGAGGAGGAAGCAGGGAGAGCAAAGTTGACCCACCAGGGGTTGGGGCCCAGCCTCTGCCCATACCTGTTTGTGTGAAGTTTACTGGCACTCACAGTTCTCGCCGCACTGGAGTTGCTTGCTTTCACAGTGCACATGTTCAAACCTCCCACTGATCCCTGATCTTTTTACAACTGACTCCTAGTATTTGTGTACGTCTCTGCTATGCCTTACCAGATGAGCAGTGGGGCAAGCCCACCTCCGCCAAATTGAGTCCAGTCAGTTGGTCCCCATGAATTTCCTTAGCACCTCAAAGGCGAGAAGCAGACTACAAAAGGACCGCATATTGGATCTGGGGGCAAGAGGAGGAAGGCAAAGGCTCCAGTGAACAAGGCCACTCCTATGGCACCCTCTCTTAAGCCATCTTGGAGCATCTTAATGACCTCAGTGCCCCAGTTCAGGTCTTCAATGTGCACAGGAAGCACAGCTTCCTATATTTGCAGCGTCCAGGAGTAGGTAAAGTCCCCTTAAGGTTGTCCGTCCAGCGGCTCCAACGTGGCTCACCTCTTGGAGGCCGCTGACGAGCTGCCACTCCTTTAACCTCATTTGGCCCCCTGGTGCACGCCTTTCAAGTCCCCTGGCCTCACCAGTGGCTGCATCAACTTCAAAAGCTGTTTGACAGCAGCACAACTGTTTAAACAAAAAGGATTCTCTCCTGCTCGGCAGACATACATATCTTTGAAGTGATCAGTGGTGGCCCCGTCCTGAACCTAAATAGGTGGTGAAAAACCTTGAGGTATGGGTGGTTAACTCTTTATCCTTTGAGACCTAAATCAAAACTTAAGCAGGTCCCTGTTTTGTCATCTTAAGGAGCCTCAAACCAATTTTGGCAATTTTTCCCACACAAATACGCCAACTGATTGTACAATCCCTAGTCATCTCGAGTCTCGATTAGTGAAACATCCTCTATTTGGGGGCGAAAAAATCTATCCTGAACCGATTGCAGGTTGTTCAAAATGCTGCTGCCAGGCTTCTCTTTTCCCTCTCTAAATACAGCTCCGCTTCCCAACTTTTGGATAAGCTACACTGGCTACCCATAGGTAAAAGAACAAAGTTCAAGGCCCTATGTATTTCCTACAAATTCCTATACAAGCAAGGAGTACCCAACCTAGACACCTTGATGCAATTCTACAGGCCCTTCAGAGCACTATGCTCTGCTGATCTGAACCTGGCTCATATCCTTACGTCACACCAGAGCCAGAATGACCTTCGGTGTCATAACCCCAACCTGATGGACTCTGTGCCACTCCACCTCAAAAGATTCAAAATCTCCTACAATTTAAGAAACAGCTGAAGACATGGCTGCCCACCAGCTCGATTGAGGCTCTATCTTTTATTGCTTTATCTCTCCTTCGAGCAGCCCCGGGAGGCTCCTTTAGGGGCAGCTGCAAGCTATAGAAATCGTTTTTAACAGAACATAAAATTACATAACATAACCAAACATTTGAAATATTGACAGAACTATCTCAATGCGTATGCATTGAGTGGGAGCGAAGATATATAGGGACTTAAATAAGCTTTACCTAACTGGGCGATTTGGTGCTGATCCCGTGGCTTTTAGGTCAATGCGCAAGTGCATTGACCTAAAATGCGCGTGCACATCACCAAATCGCCGTCTGTTCCCTCAGCCGCACTCCTCCCACACCTTTGAAGTGAAGCTTAGCTTCACTTCAAAGGCCCCTGCTGCTTAACACCCTCTCCCCACTCCGCCCCTTCCCCTGCCCGCCGTGTCGCATTTCTCCCCCCCCCTTCTCTGCCTTAAATCCGTCTTGTTTCTCATTGTAATTCCGCACGGCTTGCCCAACTCTGTTAACATCTCTTTTTTTTATTTTTGGCAACTCTGGTGCCGCACTTAGGGTGCACCACTGCGCTCGCTTTTCCACTATTTGCTCCTCGTTGTCCTGCATTGTAACTTTAAGTATTAACTACATGGACGCCGCGCTTAATATTTTAGCAGGCGCCCGGTTGTATATATTTTATTTGCTGCTTAACACCCTCTCCCCACTCCGCCCCCTCCCCTGCACTATCTCCAACACGTCCCTCTTGGCTGCTTTCAAAAGTTGGCAAATATCGAGAGGCAGGCTCAGGCCGAGCAGGAATAAAGCCAACCCCCATCTTTTTTTCCTTCTCTCAAACTCTCTCACTCACTCGCCCTCTCTCCGTCTCCCTCCTTCCCAAAATTCACTGAAAACCTGGCTGGGGAAGGCTGCCGAACGCCTGAACGGAGAAAATGCAAGCAGGCAGGAATTTTTTCCGAGTTGTCTACTGAGCAGATGTAGTAGGGAACTCAGTCTTAAAATTTCATGCGTGAAAAAAACACAACAATGCCCCAAAAGAAACAAACAAAGGAGGACACAAGGGTTTGGCATCATCGCTAAAACAAATTTCGCCAGGGCTTCAGCCCAGTCTGGATGTAGCCTTGCCGCACTTTTAACGCTTCGAGTACCAGCAGCCATTTTACTCGGGCTAGGGCCAACTCTCTCACACAAAGGCCTCTCTGTTTGCCAACCAAGTCAGCATTTGAGATGCATCTATCTGTTTACAACCGTCCACCGGTCCGAAACCAGAACATCAAAAGGACAAAAGCGTCACCGTGGCAAGGGTGCATCTGAAAGGAGGACATGTTTATCCCACCCTGCCCTCACCACCAGAAAGACACGTTTTCATTTGCTGCTCACCACCCGAGGGAAACACTACGATAACTTGAGTCATTTATGAGAAATTCACAGTCTAAAGGAAAATTACACCGACGAGTCTTTGCTTGAAGAAACTCAAAACAGGCCAGAAATGATCATAAATTACATGTTTTCAAACTGCGGAACTTGCAGAGAATTTGACCACTAATAAAGACACAAAAAGCCATCATAATACAGTGTTCCTTTATAAGAGTTGAAAAAACTTTTTCTGGAATGAGAAAAGGTAAGGATTTGAACAGGTACTGCTCTAGAGGTGCAAGTGTATGGCCGGCCTATGACCACTGGAAATCTCTGTTTGCACATAACAATCGGCCATCGATTTTCACTCTATTTGCACAGATTTTCATCTGTGAAGCACACACCAGACGTCCTGACAGTATCACAGACTGTTAGATAAGTGAAGCATATATTGCAACACAGAACACCAAATTGCCTCATCATGGAATGAGAGAACTGATATTACTGACAGATCAGGTCATTGGTTTTACACAATAGGAGCTTGAAAACAAAAAATCCGTTTATCACATTAGCTGATGTTCTCCTCTGATAATTTGTAAAGGTGAAAGAACAGAGGACTTAAATAAGCTTTACCTAGACTGGGCGATTTGGTGCTGTGCCCGTGAAAAATTGAATCGGTCTTAGACACAAATACAAACGCGAATTTAAATGTTATTGAAATAAGATCATCTTTTCTCTGTCACAAACCCTTATGGAACCCACAGGACCCACCACCACTACATCCACCACCACATCCACCACAACCACCACCCCATCCACCACCACCGCATCCACCATCACCACATCCACCGCATCCACCGCATCCACCACCACAATACATCCACCATCACATCCACCACCACCACATCCACCGCATCCACCACCACATCCACCACCACATCCACCACCACATCCACCACTTCCACCGCATCCACCACCACCACATCCACCACCACCACATCCACCACCGCATCCACCACCACCACATCCACCACCACATCCACCACCACATCCACCACCACATCCACCACCACCTCATCCACCACCGCATCCACCACCACTACATCCACCACACCCACCACCATCACTTCCACCGCCACCGCATCCACCATCACCACCACATCCACCATCACCACCACATCCACCACCACATCCACCACCACCACCACATCCACCACCACATCCACCACCACATCCACCATCACCTCCACATCCACCATGAAATCCACCACCACATCCACCACCACCACCACATCCACCGCCACATCCACCACCACTTCCACCACCACCACATCCACCACCACCACCACATCCACCACCGCATCCACCACCACCACATCCACCACCACATCCACCATCTCATCCGCCACCTCATCCACCACAGCATCCACCACCACCACATCCACCACACCCACCACCATCACTTCCACCACCACATCCACCACCACTTTCACCACATACACAACCACCACATCCACCACCACCACATCCACCACATCCACCACCACCACCACATCCACCACCACATCCACCACCATCACCACCACATCCACCATCACCACCACATCCACAATCACATCCACCACCACATCCACCGCATCCACCACCACATCCACCACCACATCCACCACTTCCACCGCATCCACCACTTCCACCGCATCCACCACCACCACATCCACCACCACCACCACATCCACCACCGCATCCACCACCACCACATCCACCACCACCACATCCACCACCACATCCACCACCACCGCATCCACCACCACTACATCCACCACACCCACCACCATTACTTCCACCACCACTACATCCACCATCACCACCACATCCACCATCACATCCACCACCACCACATCCACCACCACATCCACCACCACATCCACCACCACATCCACCATGAAATCCACCACCACATCCACCACCACATCCACCACCACATCCACCACCACCACATCCACCACCACATCCACCACCACCACATCCACCACCACATCCACCACCACATCCACCATCACATCCACCACCACATCCACCACCACATCCACCACCACCACATCCACCACCACATCCACCACCACTTCCACCGCATCCACCACTTCCACCGCATCCACCACCACCACATCCACCACCACATCCAACACCACCACCACATCCACCACCGCATCCACCACCACCACATCCACCACCTCATCCGCCACCTCATCCACCACCGCATTCACCACCACATCCACCACACCCACCACCATCACTTCCACCACCACATCCACCACCACTTTCACCACATCCACAACCACCACATCCACAACCACCATATCCACCACCTCCACCACATTCACCACCACCACATCCACAACCACCACATCCACCACCTCCACCACATTCACCACCACCACCACATTCACCACCACATCCACCCCACATCCACCACCATCACCACCACATCCACCATTACCACCACCACCACATCCACCACCACCATATCCCCCAGATCCAACACCACCACCACTATATGTGTGTGGCTCTGTGTGTGTGTAGGTGCAAATGCAATGTTCTTGGATTTTCGTCACAATAAAATACACTGAACATAATCTTCACAAAAGTTATTTACAAACGTTTAAGCTATTGCCATTATAAATTACAATAACTTTTATTTAAGTATTAATTATTTACAAAATTAAAAGCCATTGTTATTTGTAATATCAAGACATCTAAGTCACGTAAATACAACACACATTGCATTACAAATGCTATAGGTGTCACATTTGCAAAAGTTAAAACTATTGACATTGTAACTGACAAAGCTATTAATTTTGCTACTTTCAAAACCAACACATAAATAAAAAGTGTCATTTACAATACCAATAGCTCAAACTTTCCTAATGCGAGACCTATTGCATTTCCAATGCTTGTTTATAACTATTGCAATTATACTTCAATTCTAAAACGGTTATGGGCTTATTCACCAGCAATAGAGCTTGGATTGGATTTTGATCCTTGGTAAAAAAAAGTTTGACTTTTGACTTTGATCCTTGGTATGCTGAAGATCACACAGAATGCTCCCACGCCGCGATGGGGGTACTGAGTCCAGAAGGGCATATTTATGGAAATGGTGGTACAGGGCAGCGCAGCAAGTCACCTTGCTGAACTGCGCTGCCCTGTGTCACAGGGAAAGGACAGGGATTCACCATATGTATCCAATAAGGTGCACTCCTGTCCTCTTACCTTGCTCAGGCGTGTTTTGGCAGCCTAGCGCCAAGGGAGGCAACCTTACACTGAGGTACAAGGGTGCATGTGTTGTAGACAGGATTGTCTTTGTGCAGGAAGGGACAACCTCCTCCACAAAAGCAATCCTAAGAGTCTTTTTCCTATTTATATGTGCGCTGCAGAATGCAGCACACATAGAAAGAGGAATAAAGAGGAGAAATAAAGATATTTCTCCTCCTTATGGCATATCTTTTTGGTGCATCCCCAGGTTTACTGAGCTTGGCAAATCTAGGAATGCATCAAAAACTATGGGAGTTGCGTGGAACACCCATGCAACGCCTCCCTGGTGTAGAGTAATGCAACGCAGTGATTTGTGCTCCTGTGCAATAGGCTGTGACTTAAGGTCTGCGTGGAGCAAGAGCGACGCAAAACTGGGTCATAAATATGGCATTTAGTGTTTATCATTAGATGACTTTTCCACCTGATTTATGCTCTATATTTCTAGGCAGGGCATGCTTTCATGGACAAGGGCACTGGCACCCGTCTTCCTTACCTCTTTGGAATGCCAGCTTCCCAGCATAATGTGAAGCTGCCTTGTGGGCTTTAAGAAGAGCGTAAGGTACACACATTCACGTCAAAGGTTTTCAAAGCTGCCAGTTTTTTAGGCAGCATACCCTAGTATCGTTTGTGCATGTTCTTACCCCTCCCATTCCGTCAGATAAATTATTCATGTGCCCTCTTTCTGTTCTTTTCTCGCACCAAATTTGTATTACTTGTACCTCGGAGAAGTGTTTATGATCATAATTTATCAACTCTATGTACTTGTCATATATATATATATACACAACAGTTCTCGCTCCACTCAGTCAAAGAAACGAAATCCAGGCCACCAATCCTTTGTATATATAGGAGAGTTTGAGGCACAGCACGAAATGAAACTCAGGATATGTTGGAGCAATGAATGTGATCAGGGATAAACTTGAATGAACTGAGAGGTTTCTGAACAGCATGCCCACTTGGGCAGCGTTTGTCTCCTAGATATGTCTGTATTTCCATCACGAAGAAATTGATTTTGAAATTAATTTTAGTTTAAAGCCCACTTGGGATATATGACTGGCATATATGATAATACTGAATTGAATTGCCGATTTATTTGACAAATATGAGACCGTGAACATTAATCCTTTATTTGGTCAGCCTGTCATCTAGTCCGACATGATGTACTGATTAAACCCATGCAGTACGGGTAAAACGAAAATGTAGGACTGTTCCGACATTTTATTTTGTTGCACCATTAATTATGTTTATTCAATGATTTTATTTACTTAGAACTTGTTTGTGCACTGAAATACAAATATTGAAATTGTCCCACAATGTGATGTAACATTTGACAACCAATAGAGTGCATATTGTGAGTCTGCCTTCATAGCTCCTTCACGGTTTAAACACGCCTCGGTAGTCTGTTGTTTATGTCGCGCTATAACCACTCCACGCATCAGTTTGCGGAAAAGGCCATTTATTAGGACAGGCATGACAGCTTACAATAACATAACATTATAACTTAACAATCCCCCCAACATCCTGCCTTTAAACCGTCATCCACTCATGTGCTCCACCAGCCATTCCCAAATCACACCACAACCTCTTTGCATCTCATTCACTTCCCCTTTCCACTTTCCGACTCCTCGGTCATTTCCATCCATCGCACTCCCGTCTACCACTCTCTCCCATCCTGCGCCTGTAATCCCCTCCCTGTAAGGGTGATTCTGCCCATCATGGACTCCCCACCCCTCCCAGTTCCCGGAACGTACCCCTCCTGTGCCATCCTGTCCTAAACTGGCATGTTGCCCAATGTGGCAACCACAACAACACCGCACCAAACTCCCTTTTGCAATGTAGGGTGGGCGGGTGGCAAAACCTAACTCTTCCCTGAGGCACCGGGGACAGGAAAAGGAAGTTGTTCCTCTCCTGTCCCCCTAAAATAGCCTCATATCTAACCTCTCCCACCCCTGACCTAACCCCCTGACCTAACTTCCGCCTGCCGTGTCCTCGCGCGAACACGGGGGCCGCATTTTACACAGCCAGTGTCACATGATGTATATATAAACTTTATTGAAAAAATGCACCCGTACTCGTGAACAAGGGAACTTGTTTCCCGAAACGCGTCAAGTGAGCTGCAATAAACGCACGTTCAACAAAGGATTGGTGGCCTGGATTTCGTTTCTTTGACTGAGTGGAGCGAGAACTGTTGGATATTGGGGAATTGCGAACCCCGTCCCGCCGCTGTGAGTGGCCAAAAAGTGCTTTGTTTGCTAAAGTGAGGTGCATATATATATATATATATATTACACATATATTATACACTTATACACACACACGTAAAAATATAAACATAGTAAAAAGATGAAGGAGACTCGCAGCTAAAATAGCACACTAAGAGAACCCGAGGCCCTGTTGCCTAGTTATCATTCAAAAAGAACACTAGGCCTCCAGGATATCAAGCTGATTGCAAGTCAAATTTTTACAACTGAAAAATATAGAAGCCAAACCGGTTTCTGGATGTGGTTACATGAGAGCTGCAAAATCTGCAGAGCACGCACCAAATTGCAGCAAAAATGCAAAGCAAACAACAAGGAAAGGGAACTTAACTAGAAACAGTGCAGCATCCATCATAATGCCTGAATCCGGAAACTGTTGTGAACACGGGGGTTTACCCAAATAAGTCGCTGGGACCTGGGTGAGTTAATGGCCAAGACTTTCATGTGAAAGGTCGGGTATTTAGGTCCCAGAAGAAAGGGGAAAGGCTAAGGCTTTCCTTAAAACTATAGGGTTGCCGAGATTAGGACCTGGTAAGGTTATTCGAATAGCCAGGCCGGTTTTAACGTTGGTGGCGCCCTGCGCAACAATCTTTGTTAGCGCCCTCCTCCCAAAACTCTCCTCAGCTCTCACAGCAACACTCACTGGTGCCCCTCGTCTCTCCATAGCACCTTCCTCACATTTATGTAACTTTATTTCTTTTATACAGGTACTCGTCCCCATGTAGGGTGTCAGAGCTATTTACATCACACACACATATTATACAGGGACGCTGAATAAAGCAAGATTAAATCATTGTATAGAAAATGTTGCATAAGGCAATGAGGGCTACAAAGTGTAGGCATTGCATATCATCCATACTGGTAAGCATTATTAAGAGTGCTTGGTGCGAACACACACAAACATAGGATTTAAAACGTAACACAGTGGTTGGGGTTGTCTATACCAATAAGAGTTTACCACTACCCAAAATAACGCTCTTTTCACAATCTTAGAACAACGAAAAATTGAGGGAAGAAATACGTTTCTAACCTATGTTTTTAATTAGGATATATTTTTCATTCTCAATATTTACAACTTTTCAGAAATGTTAGGGTTAATGCTTAGTACTTCACCTTTCAAAGCTGCAATGAGAGCTCCCAGGTATGAAAACAACTGTTCACCCATAAAGAAGTGCACCCTGACATACACTGCTTTCAATGAATGTTTAAAAGGTCTTAGCAAGAAGCTGGGACGGAGGTTTGCTTTTGAGAGAAATTCCCAAATTATGGAGTGACTACGGCGTTTCATTCTGCAGAGGTTGATAACACCTGCTATTTACAGCATGCCAAAACTGCAGCAAATGTGGTAGCAAGTAAGCCGTAAACAGGTTATTACCAGCCCCAGTACTGTACACAAAAGCAGACACAACAAAGAAAACAGCTTATCCAAGTAACCAACCACAAGCCCCAGATAGCAGAAGAATCAGGTTTACTCTTACCGATATTTACAAAAGAGAATGCTTTTTAGAAGTGACTAACCCCCATTAAGTATCCCGAGGAAATCGGGCTTCAGAGTTCCAACAGAAATGTTTGAGATTATGTAGTTTACTTAGTGCCAGACATTCTAAACGCTGCATAAATATGTTCCACATTACATACCGGCTGCCTTAAAATCAGGCAGCACAACTTCGCTTGCACCCATTATGGAATCCAGTGCAGTGAAACGTTTTTGCCCCCTCAAGTAAAAATGTTTACCCTTATGCAGCCATGCCAAAAGACAGGATGTACAAGTACAGCCCATCCTTCTTGGCTTGTGTAGAAAAGGTCAGAGGGAATGAAAGGTGTCTTTATGAAAGCCACAAGAGAAGGGAGACAGCAAGAGGTGAACATGAGAGCGAATGAAAGGGCCAAAAGACCAGTAAGGAGCAGGCTATCTGTATGGTAGTGGAGCAAATGCAGAACAATATGGTAACAATGGTCGCCATCTAGAACCAGGTGAGTGCGGTTGCCGTTCTTTAATTTCCATGATGATTGATGTTGTGGAAATAAAAGATGGGCAAAAGAGCTTATTTCATGTGAATTGGACCTAGCACCCCCGAGCGTGGTGCCCGGTGTGACGGCACTGGTCGCACCACCCTAAAACCGGCCTTGGCCATTTCTGCAGATGCTTGTAGAACTTGAGGAGGAGGCTCTCATGCGCTGAGGGAGTTTGTTCCAAGTTTTGGGTGTGATGTAGGCAAACGTGCAGGATCCTGTTGTGCTTTTGGAAAAGTGTGGGGGGTCTGTGCGAGTGAGAGTGAGGCGGAGTATGTGTGTCTGGCTGGTTGGAAAAAGTGTATTTGGTTATTTAGTTATGCTGGCCCAGTGTTGTGCAGGGCTTTGTAAGTGTGTGTGAGGAGTTTGAACTAGCGATATTTGTGCATCCGGAGCTAGAGGAGCTATCTGATGTGAGGTGAGATGTGGGTGCGGCATCGTAGGTTGAGGATGAAATTTGCAGTTGCATTCTGGATGATCTAGAGTCTGTGTGTGAGCTGCTTTGAGATTTCTACTTGGAGTGTGTTTCCATACTCGAGTCTACTCAGGGGCGCAACTAGGTCTTAATTTCGGGGGGGGGGGCTAACATGGCAGATGAAGGGGCGTGGCTAATGTAAATCAATGGGGCGGAGCTAAAATGGCAGATAATCAGGATCGGTTAATGCTCAGGTCAAGCTGAGAAAAAAATGTGGTGAATTCTGCATTTGAAACTGGGCAACAATTAAAGCACACATTTTTGTTAGTTTGATGCATTGCCCCCCAAAACCCATACTCACCCTGAATCTTAAAATTACCCCTGGCACACCAAAACACATACCCACGCTGAACCCTAAAATTAACCCCCTCACACCCTAAAACCCATTCCCGCCCTGAAATCTATAATTACCCCTGGCACCCCAAAACCCATACCCATCCTATCCCTAAAATTATCCCTCCCCGGCACCCCAAAACCCATAACCACCCCACACCCTAAAATTACCCCCTGGCACCCCAAAACCCAATACCACCCTGAACCCAAAAATCACCCCCCTGGAGCCCCAAAACCCATACCCGCCCTGAACCTTAAATTACCCCTGGCACCCCAGAAACCATACCCATGCTGAACCATAAATACCCCCCTTGCCCCCCAAAACACAAACCCACCCTGAACCTTAAAATTACCCCAGGCACCCCAAAACCCATACCCATGCTGAACCATAAATTCCCATCTGGCACCCCATAACCCATACCCACCCTGAACCCTAAAATAGCCCCCTGACATCCCAAACCCACACCTGCCCTAAACCCTAAAATTACCCCTGGCACTATAAAACACATACCCACGCTGAACCCTAAAATTAATCCCATGGCACCTCAAAACCCACACCCACCCTGAACCATAAAATTACCCCTGGCACCCCAAACCCCATACCCATGCTGAACCATAAATGCTCCCCGGCAACCAATAACTCACACCCTTCCTGAACCATAAATTCCCCCCTGGCACCCCATAACCCATACCCACCCTGAACCCTAAAATTGCCCCCTGACACCCCAAAACCCACACCTGCCCTGAACCCTAAAATTACCCCTGGCACACCAAAACACATACCCACGTTGAACCCTAAAATGTCCCCTGGCACCCCATAACCCATACCCACCCTGAACCCTAAAGTAGCCCTCTGACACCCCAAAACCCACACCTGCCCTAAACCCTAAAATTACCCCTGACACCCCAAAACCCATACCCATGCTGAACCATAAATTCCCCCGGCACCCCATAACCCATACCCACCCTGAACCATTCATTCCCCCCTGGCACCCCATAACCCACACCCACCCTGAACCCTAAAATTGCCCCCTGACACCCCAAAACCCACACCTGCCCTGAACCCTAAAATTACCCCTGGCACACCAAAACACATACCCATGCTGAACCCTAAAATGTCCCCTGGCACCCCAAACCCCATACCCATGCTGAACCATAAATGCCCCCCGGCAACCCATAACCCACACCCTCCCTGAACCATAAATTCCCCCCTGGCACCCCATAACCCATACCCACCCTGAACCCTAAAATTGCCCCCTGACACCCCAAAACCCACACCTGCCCTGAACCCTAAAATTACCCCTGGCACACCAAAACACATACCCACGTTAAACCCTAAAATGTCCCCTGGCACCCCATAACCCATACCCACCCTGAACCCTAAAGTAGCCCTCTGACACCCCAAAACCCACACCTGCCCTAAACCCTAAAATTACCCCTGGCACCCCAAAACCCATACCCATGCTGAACCATAAATTCCCCCCGGCACCCCATAACCCATACCCACCCTGAACCATACATTCCCCCCTGGCACCCCATAACCCACACCCACCCTGAACCCTAAAATAGCCCCCTGACATCCCAAAACCCACACCTGCCCTAAACCCTAAAATTACACCTGGCACCCCAAAACCCATACCCATGCTGAACCATAAATTCCCCCCGGCACCCCATAACCCATACCCACCCTGAACCATACATTCCCCCTGGCACCCCATAACCCATACCCACCCTGAACCCTAAAATTGCCCCCTGACACCCCAAAACCCACACCTGCCCTGAATCCTAAAATTACCCCTGGCACACCAAAACACATAACCACGCGGAACCCTAAAATGTCCCCTGGCACCCCAAAACCCATACCTACCCTGAACCCTAAAATTGCCCCCTGGAACCCCAAAACCCATACCCGCTCAGAACCCTAAAATTACCCCCTGGCACCCCAATCCGTAACCCACCCTGAACCATAAAATTACTCACTGGCACCCTAAAACCCACTCCCACCCTGAACTCTAAAATTACCCACTAGCACCCCAAAAAAAATGAACACTACAAACTTACACTACATTTGCATATTTGGAGGGGACTGTCCTCGTTGACGTTTCTATGTATGTAAGTCAAGAACAACATTCACAGTAACCTAGATATGCAGGCAGTAGGTAATGCTGTGCTGAAAAATGCATTAAAGTTACTGGAACTTACACAAAAAACTGCTGCCTGCTCTTCTGATACTATACTGTGGAGTCTGGCTGATCAGCAGCACTGTGTCCTGGCATCCAGCCCCTCCCGAAGGTCTCACTGTGTAGATCAATGTGGGTCAAATGCACAGACAGCAGGGGGAAAGGGATGGCCACTGCAGGTGAAGCTTTTCCTTTGTAAATTAGTTCCTGCTGGTGTCATAGCCCAGGGTTTGCTGTCTGTGCACTTGTATGGAATACACATCTATACAAGTGCACAGACAGCACACCCTGGGCTAAGATGCCAGCAGAAATTCCTTTACAAAGGAAAAGCATCACCTTAACTGGCCATGCCTTCCCCCTGCTGTGCACATCTTCACACCCCATGCTCACAACCCATCAAGTGCTTAGGTGAAATCCCTGCCTTCAGGCAAGGATTTCACCTCTGCGCCACTCTAAAGGAAAACAAGAGGTCAGAGCAGGGGGGTTCACTCATGAAACTGTTCAGAGGCTGGCTGTCTGGCTCGGGCTGCTGGGCCTCTCAGAAAGCATTAAAAAAATCACATTCTCGGATCGGATGCGCAGCCTTCTTGCATCATTTCAGTGCGTGTCATCTTAGCCCGGGCAGAGGAGGCGACGGGGGGGGGGGGGGGGGGCTGAAGCCCGGTGAGCCCAATGGGTGTTGCGTGCCTGAGTCTACTCCAGATGTGATCTTGTGAGACGCTTTGTCTGGTGTTCAGTGGCAGCCATTTTAAGATCTTTTGGAGCATGCTTAGGAGGTGGAAGCAGGCAGTGGTTGCTGCATTGACTTGTGCAGTCATGTTGAACTTTCTGTCCGAGTTGATCCTCAGTTTCTGTAGTCGGTTGGTGTTGGTCCTACCTCTGCTGGCCACCAGGTGGCATCCGTGGGGAGGTATAGTTTCCGAAAACCAGTACTTCGTCTTGTTGGAGTTAAGCTTCAGGCAGTTGGTTCTCATCCATTCTTCTTACATGGTTATGCAGTTGATGAAGGTGGATCTGATGATATTTGTGTTGTTAATCAGGGAGAGGATGAGTTGTGTGTTGCTGATGTTGGAGATGATGTTGATATCTTGGTATTGGACCTGGCCCCTTCTGTAGGGTCATCCTCAAACCTTTTGCCTTTGAACTCCACTGTTTGCTGAATTCATTTTTGTTGGCTTTAGGACTCCGTGCACTTTACCACTGCTAACCAATGCTAAAGTGCTTGTGCGCTCTTCTTAAAACATGGTATAATTGTCTTATACACAGTTGAAAAATGTAATTTACTTGTAAGTCCCTAGTAAAGTGGCACTACCTGTGCCCAGGGCCTGTAAATTAAATGCTTCTAGTGGGACTGCAGCACTGGTTGTGCCATCCACTCAAGTAGCACTTTAAATATGCTTAGGCCTGCCTTTGCAGTCTGTGTATGTGCAGTTTTCAACTGCCATTTCATTCTTCAATCAAACCTTTTGCTAGTCCCAAATCTTTCTTTTTAATACATATGAGTCATCTGTAGGGCAGGCCCTGGACACTCCAGAGGGCAGAGTGCAGTGTATTTAAAGAGAGTGTATCAAAGAGTATCTTTTAAGTTTTAGTAGTGGTAGTGAAAAACTCTTAACTACGTTTTTCACAACTGCATGGCCTACCTATCTCATAGAAAAATATTGGAGTTACCTTATTACATTTAATAAGTTGTAGTTTACAAATGGGAACAGGTAACCAGTTCATGTCTGGTGTCTTTGGAATTGTAATGAAATATCATAACTTATGGTGAAGTCTGATTTAAAATTACAAATTTGAAAATGTCTTACTTTTAGAAATTTGGCATTTTTCTGCCACAACCATTTAGTGCTTCCAACCTGTCTCTGGGTCACATTACTGGGTGTAGTGAACAGTTGGGTTCTGTGTATTCCTGCTAGACAACCACAAACAATGGGGAGCTTAGATGTGCCTGGATGGGCCATCACTGGCAGCATTGGAGGGAGGAGCTGGGCCCAGCCATACTTACACTGGAATACGCTGTATTATGTCTCCATGCAAAAGGCTGCATACCCCATGTAGTTAGTCTGGAGACAGAACAAGGAAGGCAGGGGCACTTGTGCACTTCAAAGGCCTGCCTCTAGAAGCTTCTCCTTAATTCAAAGGCACAACTGGATGTATATATACTGGACCCCAGACACCACCACTTCAGTACACTTCTGTGGCTACTCCACCAGGAAAAAAGACTCCTGTGCTGCTGAAGGAGTCAATAACACTTAAAAAGAGAGGAGGAGCATAGGCCACCGTATGTCCTTCCAGAGAATCAGTTAAATCACACAAACAGGTATGGTAACGCCAGAAAAGTAAAGAGAAAAATAGAAAATATGTTTTTTCTTAATATTCTATGAACAATCGGGAATCTAGAATTTGGACGTCACAGGACTTCTGCCACGCATCTGAGGAAAGTCATAATTTATGGAAGAGGAAACCTCACACACATAATAGTGTCATGCTTCATCATTGGTATCCTATCCCCATCCTGGTAGGTCAAAAAAGAATATCTAAATGCTCCTGGTGTTCCATGTTTGTAGTTTTTATCTAAGAACTACCTCCTTTAAAGTCCTCAAGGAGGTAGAGTAGCTCTGGTGGCATTGACCTACCAGGGAGGAAAGAGGATACCGATGATAAAAGCTATCCAGCCAAAGATGGTAAAGGAGCTTTGCAGCAGGGTGGGTTCAAAAACAAGAAGAGGAATGTATCCACTGAATAAGAAGCAAGCAAATGAGATTGGCAAGAAATGTAATGAATGTAAAGAAAGTAGTTGGATGCAAAACTCCTGGTAAGTATGTATATTCTACACAATAGTTCTCCACAACAGACATCTAAAAGCTGCCTGAAAATATGCAGTATTTGGGCATTCAGTGGACACCAAATCTCCACATATTTGTGAGGAGCTATGTGAAAACAGTCTTGAAGGAGGAAAAAGTATAGTTGGCATCATGGCATAACTACGCTCTCTCCTGTGTTGGAAGAAGAGCAGCACTCAAAATGATGCTGCTCCCAAAAATCCTCTATTTATTTCAAACCCTTCCCCTGACATTAATGATGGACGAAGTCTCAGATCTCCAAAATACCTGTAACCCTTTTTTCTAGGGACAGGGAAGGCTTCGACTGAACTAGGAAACGTGCACAAAACAGGCTAGGTGGGGGTGCTAGACACCCCCCATTACTACCAAGCTTCCTGGTTACCCCACATGACAGAATGGCCTTGTAGCAAGATTGACAAGTTAATATACTCCATTGATCAGAATCTAGCCAACCGAACTGTTGTGGATGTACTGTGGACCTGTAAACTTTACAGGGGTGAGAAACTATATATCCCCATTTACCCATGCTACACTTGGTGTACGCGAGAGCCCGGCCAAGTGAGTGTGCTTATCTTCGTTTCCATCACAGTTAACTCCCCTGTTTGGGATGTAAAACTTTTCCCCTGAGTTAAATGTCCCTGACTTTAAAGTCTGGAAAACAAAGGGCTGTTTTAGACTCAGAGACCTTTGAAGAGATTAAAGTGTTTATGGAATTTCAGAATGAGAACACTTCAGTTACTTTGTCAAAGGGCCCTGCACCCTGTGTTTAAGCCAAGAGTCATATATATATAAACTTCTTTATTTAGCTTTTTCACGAAGAAAAACCATAAAAGAAACATTAAAAAGATACAAATTACATTATTACACAAGTATGCAAATTTAAGAAAAAAGTTCTAAAAATTCATACAGAAACAATATAAAAGGAGGAAATAATATTTTTGAACCATGTCATTTCATCAGAAGTAATATTACAAAAATACTTATTATAGATTTTGCCTATGCTTCATAGTGCATTTTAGGAAATTGAGAACAAAGTAGCAGACAGTTTCAGATTCAAGCATTTGAAGTCTAAGAATTGCCGGCCTACATTGTCTAAGGCCCCAGCCCCTCAGTATAGGAAGTAGCCAGATTTTCCTATGTGAGCGGTGGAATTTGCAAAGCATGATCACGTGTAAATTTGACTGATTTGATTTTCCGTCGCAGGGGCATGGGGGAAAACTAGAATCCCATCCATTTTTCAGAGGGAACGCAACTAATCTGAAAAATGTATCCAGCCTAAATCTTGTCATCCGCATTCTCTCATAAGTTGTTACCTGTAGTGTCAAATAGGGGTGAATGCCATACGTTGTTTGTACCATGTTTGCATGGATGACCGAGGTTTTTAACGATTCAGATGCCAATCTCAGGGTCTTTAGATGACGAGGGCTTGTTGTTTTAATGCTCTTTTCGGAAGATCAATTATGGACTCTGGCTGAAGGTAATATTTCTCAAGCCCAAGATCTTTAAAGAAATTTCTAATATAGGAGAGCCATCTTACTCTAGAAGACTTGTCAAGGGCCATTGTATCAGCTATAATGTACTGGGTCAACGCATTTTTGACAGACGTCCAAATGCGTCGCCACAGCATCAAAGGTTGAATCTTGATCAAGTCCTCCAGGTAAGGGATTCCTAATTCTAGATGAGAGGCATAGGTTGAAGTGCCTTTTGGGGTGGCTAAAAGAAATCTTAAGAAAGCGTTTTCTGCTACCTGGATGGAACTAGTATCAGTGTGTCCCCAGACTCCAGCTCCATACAGCGCGATGGCCTGACATTTGGCACCGTAGATTTTCAATAACTCCACTGGGGCCCTTCTCCCCAGTCTCTGGGAGAAACTCATTAAGGCCGCTATTGATCTTTTAAATAGATGGCATCTTGTCTCTACGGCTGGCTTCCATGTCAATCGTTCGTCTATCATAATACCAAGGTACGGATACTGGGGGGTAACCTCGAGTTTTTGATTATCGAGGTAGATTTCTTTTACTCCTTTTTTCCTCGTACCTGATATCATGACAAACGTTTTCTTGACGTTTACCTTTAAATCCAGACCCCCCCATGAAAGTTGTGTATCTATTCAGGGAGTTCTGAAGCTCACGCGGGGTACGCGCGAGGATGACGGCATCATCCGCGTAAAGCAGAGCGGGAATCAGGCGCTGTTTTATACGTGGGAGGTCCTGGGCCCCCCTCAACATCCCCTTCTCCAAGCCGTTGGTATAAAGTGAGAAAAGGAGGGGGGCCAGGACACATCCTTGCCTGACTCCACGCTCTACTCCAAACGGTGCCGTCAACTCGCCGTTCAGTCCAAAGCGTACTCTGGCCGAGGCTCCTGAATAGAGCTCCCTCAAGAAATCTAAGATGGGGGATTCCACTCCCATGTGGCGTAGAACCGACCACAGCTTTGAGTGCGAAATGCAGTCAAAAGCTGCGGAGAGGTCCACATAGACCATGTATATCATGTTCTCCTTAGCCTGCGTGTATTTACCCATTATCAGACTGAGATTGAGGGCCTGTTCTACCGTTCCGAAACCATCTCGGAATCCGAATTGGAGATCGCAGATAATGCCTTGCTCCTCACCCCATTGCTGGAGTCGCTCTAAGATTACTCTCCCCACAACTTTTCCGAGCGAGTCCAGCAATGAGATGGGGCGATAGCATTTCACGTCTTGGCGGTCCCCTTTTTTAAAAATGGGGACCATTATAGACTTGGTCCAGGAATTCAGAACTCCCTCATTTGCGGTGGCTGTGCATACTCTTGAAATGATGGGTGCCCAAAGGTCCGCATTGTACTTGAAGAAGTCCACTGGTACCCAGTCGGGCCCTGGGGCTTTCCCCGTTTTGCTTGCTTCCAAAGCCTATAACAAGTCGGGTACATCAAAGAGGAGCGGAATTGGGTATTGTACTTTAGGAAGCAAATTATCGGGGCCATCTGTGATTGAGTTATTTTTAAAAATCTTAAAAAAATGAGCCACCCATGTATCTTCATCTATGGCTACTTCAATCTTGGGGATATTAGTATCGGTAAGGTAAGGAGCTCTGACCGTTCGCCAGAAGGCCTCACTATTTTTTGAAACAGCACTCTTATGTAGATCATCCCAGAGTTTTTGTTTCAGTTCTTTGGTTCTTTGCTTACGTTCCCCTATATATTGGCGTCTGAGAAGTTGGATCTGCCCCATATCCCTAGGTTTGTTGTGTAAGGCAAGTTTTAATTTAGTGTGAGGGCTGTAGTACAATTATGGTTGAACCACCCTTTCTTGCCTGAATTTTTGGACATTACTTTGGACGAGAGTAGTTCTTTGATTTTTTCTAATATTTGTTTAAAATTATTTAGGACTTCTTCGTGACTAGCTGAGAGGTCCAGGCATTTTATTATATTTGGATAAGCCAGCTCAATCAGTTTTTTTGTAATTTCACTAGGGTTAATTTTTTCCCATTCAATTGTATAGCCATTCTGTTTCCCTACCTCTAGGTTGTTCTGGGCAAGAGTGTTTGCTATTTTAGTACTTTGAGGCTTATAATCGGGTAGGTAAAGGTGCATCCTCAACGCAGAGTGATCACTCAATGAGTTGTCGATGACCTGGAAATCTCTGGCTATATCTAATAACCAGGAGACAGAAAAATAAAGTCAACTGTCGTTTGATGACCTCTGCCCACGTAGGTCGGATTAAGGCAATTTTGATCCGCACTTGGTCGATTAGTGATTTGCAGATCCAGGTCGGAGAGCACACTATTTAAAGCGTTCCCAGCTTTGCTGTGCGTGAAATGTACTAATGGGGCCTCAAATTCATCCACAATCCCACAACAGTGTAGATTCACCAGTGGGCATGGATGGAGGTTGAAGTCCCCTCCCCATAATAAATGAAATGCCCCATGTCTCCCTTTCCATTGGTGAAGTTGACTTAATCTTTCCTGTATGTTTCTGAGAAGAATCATAAATTGGTCTTCCTCTAAGTTATTGTACAGGTTGGTCAAAAGGATAGTCTCCTTGTTCGCGAAGGAAAGTGAAAGAATTTGGTAGTTAGGGTCAGAGTGGACGATAAACACTTTTAGATTTTTCAAGGTATTTGCTATATATGTTATTAGCCCACCTTTGGGCCTGCCTGTTGTGCTACTCACAGCTCGGATAAAAAATGTTTTATATCCTAATATATGGAGCTCTGTTGTAGACCATGACTCCTGAAGACAAATTATTTTATAAAGTTCCAAAAAAATTTGAGCTGTCCCATCCTCGAGCTTGGAACGCAGACCCGCTACGTTCCAAAAGAGGATGGGTATGAGGTGTGGATCATCTTTTGGTGCTACTATTTCTTTTTGTTTGGGAGCTGGGGGAGAATTTATTTTCGGGGTGGTGGGGGGTAAATTAAGGTTAATAGGTTCAGTTCCTGTTGGTGGTCAATCGACCATTTCAAGTCCACTGAATCTATTAGTCAGAGGGATATTATACCACGGATCCCACCGGGATGGCTCTCTATGTGTCGTCCTCTGTATATGAGGCCACCATTCTTCCCAACCTCCACCCTGATACCGTGGACCCACTAAATGCCAGGAATTATCTTGCTCATAATGTCTGGGGCCCTCGTAATATCTGGCATTTGAGAAATCAGCTTGTCGGGGAGCAGGTGCAACCCACGGAGGATCGCTATCCTGGGAAAAGCCATTTAGTTGTCTGAAAGGATAGAAAAACAAAAGTGGTTTGACGCTAATACCTCCGTTTACATTTGTGTCTTCCCAGGAGCAGATATAATCTGCAATACGGGGGTCTTCAAGGGTAATCACTATGCAATCCCCTGGGATCGTTTTTCTGGTTTTACCCACCCATGATGTTCTGCGTACTGACCGAATCCTTCCATGCCAGGTTGAAGGCATGGGACGATTGGTCTGTAGCCAGTGTTGTGTCTTATTTTTTAGGGACCAACCAGGTTCCGTACAGTGATCTGCCAGCTCTGGGACAACAGTCATGACCACTACATAGGGTAAGGCTTCAGGTGGCAGATCAACTGGGAATCTGGCATCCCCCGAACTTCTAAAGGTGTTTCTATTGGCTTTTGGAGCTGGGCGATTCGGGCTAATAGTTGTGGCACCGGTGCATTGGATGTTATTTTGGTTGTCGTCTTATTAGCTGCCACTAAGTTTGGCACAGGTGTGGGTGGAGCCTGTGGGTTTCTCTGTAGCCGAGTAGAAGGTGCCTTAATGGTTTGATTCGGTATACTGTTAGTGGTCGGCGCAGTAGGATTCACAACCTGGGATACGTTCTTTTGAGGTACGTTCTTTTGAGCAATAGCTGGTTTCAGGGTTGCATTTACAGGCTTTATAGGAGGTTGTTTTTTATTATTGTTTGTCCCTGTTTTTTGGGCCCCTACTGTTTGGTTGTGTTGTTGGAGTTTGACAAGCTTTGATATCTGTATCTCCAGCTGTGCTAACCTTTGTTCTACTGGTAGTAGAGAAAGTTTAAAAAGGTCAACAATCTTGTTTAACAGGTGGGAGTTAGCAGTGTCACATGGTCCCTTATTAATTAATGAAGGGGTCAGGGAATCGAAATTGACAGGGGTAGGGGATTCATGCTCAGTATGGTGAATTAGCGCAGGAACTACTATGTGTTCTGTTCTAGTGAGCAAGTCCTGTGGGACACTAGGTATATGGTCCGATACGTTAGAGGTAGGGTTTTTTTGATCGTTCTTTCTCTTACTTATCGCGCCCTCCCTCCTTCCCCTTGCTTGAATTCTTTCTAGGGAAGTCATTTGTGGGGGGGTTTGAGGAACTAATTCGGGTGTTCTTTCTAAATCAGTGCTTAACTGTGAATCTGCAAGGTGGGACACAGATAAATCCACAATGTTAGGCAAACTACGTCTCTCACAGCTCACCCTCACCCCCTCATTAGTGTTCCCTACTGCTGGAGTTCTAGCATCCGCCAAATTACCAAGGGAGGATCTTTTGGCAAATGCTAGATCTAGGGATACCCTTTCTTCTATCAATAAAATGCTTTCATCTATGAATGTGTTCGCCTTAGTTATAAAATCATCCATAGGACCAAGCAATTTGCCCACACTACCCGGGGCCTTAGTTTTGTTTCCTCTAGTCACCACCATTTTACCTCAAGGATAGCAAGGCAAAACGATGACAAAAAGAATAATAAGAATTAAAAGGGGGTGGACCCGGCCAGTCTCTCCGGTCCTCGAACGGCCTCAAACGGCCCGCCCTTTGCCCGGGCTTAGCCCCGGGCTAGGTCCCGCGCGCGTCCCGCTAGCGCGAGACTAGATAGATTAAGATAAAGGAGCTGTGGGCGGGGAAGAGACACCAGGTGCGCTGGATGTTGATGCGCAAAGCACCCTGTGTCTCGCAGTCCCTGCCCCGGCAGTTAGAACAATTTCAGCCTCAGGGTCCTCTCAAATCAGGGTCCGTGATGGGCAGGCAAGCAGCAAGTCTCCAGGTATGGCGATAATACCAGCAGCGTTAGAGTCCACAGATCACGGCTGCGAGCTGCTCCCGCGGAGCGGGGGCCGCGAGCCGTTGATAAGCGCAGGGGAGCTGGGGGCGGGGAAGAGACACCAGGTACGCTGGATGTTGATGCGCAAAGCACCCTGGGTCTCGCAGTCCCTGCCCCGGCAGTTAGAACAATTTCAGCCTCAGGGTCCTCTCAAATCAGGGTCCGTGATGGGCAGGCAAGCAGCAAGTCTCCAGGTATGGCGATAATACCAGCAGCGTTAGAGTCCACCTTCATGAAATTCAAACGCTTTCATGGGGTCCTTAAATCTGACAGACATGTGGTATCTTAGATACATACAATCCTTAACACACAACAAACCACACATACATTCACTTAACAGAGACAACAAGAGAAAGATCTAAACATAAAATTATACTCCAGGGTATGGGATAACATATTCATAAATGGCAAGGAAAAGAAGCAAAATTGAAAATATTATACCGGTGGCACTACAACCTGGAAAAATGACAAACATTCAATGAAACTGAAGACAATGTGGGGAGATTGAATTATAGGCATATCCAAACTCAAACATTTTTGGGACGACAACCTAATGAGTCTCTTCCAAATGGGGGGTGAAGACATAGCTAAATGTCTAGAGCTAATCATTTTAGGTGCACTCGCCACAAAATATATACTCTTAACTAGGCCAGGAGGAAAAGAATTTCCCAGCGGCTCCTGGCAGCTAAATAGGTAAGTCTGTCTTTATGCGGCCAAACTATAATCGCAACATATAACCAATGAATGCAAAGATTATGATTCCACTTGGCCCTAAGAAATTGACTTATGACTTTAAAAATCTGATTAGATGTGGAAACCTGCCCTAGCATACGTTAACAAAGACTACAGGAGTCTTACATGTATTAAACATCTTTTGGACTTGGGACTCAGTGATAATGACCTAATATTCGAGTATGGAAGGCTACTCCAACTCTAGGAATGGGGTCCAGGTAGGCGGTTTAATCGCAGGATACAATCAGAAATTGGCAAAGGGAGAGATTCTGGGTTACTGGGTGGTGGGGAGGGCATGTTTCCTTTTCCCTTTCCTCATTTGCTAGCATTGTCTTCCATTCAAGAAAATAAGAACATTTTAAAGAAGTGTATCTTCTTCTTACGTACTGGAAATAAAAGCATAGGAGCAGCCCTGATACCAAAATACTTACAGAAGGAACCAACTAAATCTTGGTAGCGGAACACGAGGGCTTTGCATTCCCAATAGGTAACATTGTGAAAGATGCTTTGTTCTCTTATATAAAAACACATGTTTGCAAGTGTTCACCATCAGTTCATAGATTCACCACCTTGCCCATAATCAAACTGCCCTGAATTTTAATTCATTAGAAGTAGACAATGTGTTACTAAAATTCAAAAAACCTCCTGCCACACACCCAACTCCTAACAGCAAGCATAAGCAAGTCACAAAGTTGACTGTACAATAGTTTTTGTGGAACCACCACCCAAAATATATAATACATAACACTATATGGTATGTTCATTTTGCTTATCAATTCAATTCATAACAGGCTTTATTCTGCTAGTATACAAGCATAAAAGCTTTCTAAAATACGTCAAATATAAAAACATTAAAACATCTATCATAAATCATCACAATGGGATTTAAATAATTTATCACGGTGAGAAATACTAAAAATTCATGTAAGGTTCAATTGCAAGCTAGGTTATCATTATACATAAAGGGCTAAGTGCATTTTGGGGAGAAGACCATATTTATTTTTTAAGCCAAGAAAAAAGAAAAATCTCGCCTGGGAATTTAATACACCAAGGCGTCGATTCCGATCCGGTAAAATGCGCTCCGAATCGTCGTACGGAGCAATTTTCTCCGTACGAATCGTACCCGTACACGTCCCCGTACGTACGACGAAGTACGATCCGTACCATGAGCCAAAGACCGTACGAGTTGTACAGGACTCCGTACGACTAAAATATCCGTACGAGTCTCACTCGGAACCCGCTGTACGTGACATCGCTACGGTTCGCGGCTGGTTTTTACGACCCAGCAAGTACGATTCGTGTCGGGTACGCAATGTACGACCCTTTTTTTTACGGGAGCTGGAAACAGCCGTAAACGCATAGTTCGCGCCGAAACACGTACAGAACGCCCCCCCCGGGGACGCCGCATAGCCCCCATGATCGCCGGGGTACGCGCCGTACCCCTGCGATCATGTGGGGTACGCGGCGTACACCCAGCGTACACAGGGTACGCACCGTACCCCATGTACGGTGGGTGTACAGTGCGCACCCCGTGTACGCTGGGTGTACGGTGCGTACCCCACATGATCGCAGGGGTACGGCGCGTACCCCGGCAATCATGGGGGGTACGCGGCGTACGGTGTGTATGTGATTGAGCGCTTTTCCGTACGGATCGCCCTTACCTGACGCGAACCGTACGAATAGCGTCCTGATCACCCGGTCTGGATCGTACTCGCCGGGTCGTACGGTGTGTTTACAAGTCGTACGGAAACGGCTACGAATACGAATCGTACGGGGGATTTTTTTTACCGGATCGGAATCGAGCCCTAATTATGATAAAAAAATTTACAATTTACGTAGACTAAAATCATTTCATTTCCCTGCCCTATTCAATTACTACATTCCATATCGTCCCCTAATACCCAGTGCTACTTTAATGAAACTCATCATTGCAGAACCAACGGTAGAATTTTCCAAAAGTTGCAAACACTCATATCCCACTAGGTATGTACACTGAGAGATATTTTTTTAAATTTTTTTTTTGTTATATGATTTTTGTTAAGGAAACAACCACAGAAAATACAAAAACAACTAGTATGTTCAAGTAAAACAGTAAATATTTACCTTATAATAACTATATATGAAAAAATACTAAAGGTAAGGATATAATGATAAACGATGACATGAACTTGCGCAAAACAGTCATAATAAAACAACAAGGAAAAGCGAACAGTGAGAGAAGTAAAAAAGAGCATATCTGTGGAACAACTAGTGGATAAAATAACTATCTTAAGACATTTTTATTATAAAAAGGGGAGAGGGGAAAGAGAAAAATGGAATGGAGAAAAGGAAGAAAAGTGGGAGACGAGATAGAAAAAGAAAAGAAAAGTAGGAAAAGGAAAAGAGAAATGAAGAGGAAAAAGGCAATTATGGAAAAGGCAAGTTCAAAGATAAATAAGTTGTAAATGGTAACCATAACATATCAGATTTGATCTTTAAGTGTTTTGAGGTATAAGAAATTGAAGCAATTCCGTGTTCACTACAAATGAGATTCCACCAATGCAAAAAAGGCAATTTAGAATTGTCTTTCCAATGAGTTAATATAACCTTAAAAGTTACAGCAAGAAACAAATCAAATAAAATAAATTTGGGAGAAACCTGATATTAAAAAGAATATTATATGAAAAAATCAATAAATATTTTGACCAAATATTTTTCCGAAAAGAATGAACCTTAGGACAATGGAAGAGTAGATGTATTAATGAACCTTCAACAGTAAGGCGTGACCAACAAGAGGCTGAAATTGAGTGATTGAATTAATGAAGGAGAGAAGGAGTAATAACAACTCTAATATAGATAAAATATAGAGATTGTGTTATGTTGGCAGCCTTGGAGGTTTTAAATAGGTTCTGCCATAGCTTGTCCCATAGAGGAATAGACAAAGTTTGGGATAAGTTGTGTTCCCATTCAAGTTCAACCTTAGACTTACTACGAGGACAGGATACAGTAGATAAGATTTTATATATAAATGAGGCACTGGGTATAATGTTAGAAGAAACAGCATAAAGAGGAGTAACAGGTGAAAATGAGAGTGGGAAAGGTTGAGAATTTAACTTCTGTATAGAATTTTGAAGAGATGTAACTAGAACATTATATTGTTAAATACATGAAGCAGGTAGGTCATAAGTCTCTTACAATTTATGCAAAGACAAAATCACAACATTGGCAAACAGTTGATAGACATAAAAAATACAATTTTCTTTCCAATGTTTGTAATAAAAGGATTTGTGGCGAAATCTAATGTGCCTGTTAAACCATAATGAGGAAGCCAGGAAGGATTGATAATCGTCAAAAGGTGTAAAGAAAAGTGTTCGTAATATGTGAGGAGAGTATTTCAAAATTGGATATTGAGAAATAAAAGTACAATTGGGCATAAATATCACATCCTGAAAAGAAAAATCATTGAACAGTGAACGTTCAACGGAAACCCATAAAGGTTTAGATATGTCTTGATCATCTTTAGACAAAGCATAAAATTGGCGAATTAAAAATGCATTGTGATACAATCTAAAATCAGGAAATAGGACACCTCCTTTAGATTTAGGACGGGGCAATTTTGATATATGCAATACGGGCACGCTTATTGTTCCAAAGGAATTTAGTACAAATAGAATTAATCTGTGAAAAATAATAATTAGGAATTTTAAAAGGTAACATTTATAAAATAAATAATATCTGAGGTACAATCATCATTTTAATTGTATCAAGTCTACCCCACTAGGATAGAAATAAGGGAGATCAAGAGGATAGCAAATTGGTAATTTTAAGTTTCAGGGCAGTAAAATTATGGGACAGTGTATCACGGACATTAGAGAAAAACTAAATTCCTAAATATTTAATTTTTGGGAGACACCATGTAAAATTAGTAGAATCAAACAAATGTTGATAACAGTAGTCATTTAATGGCAACATTTCTGTTTTGGAGAAGTTCAGTTTCTATCCAGAAACTTGAGAAAATGAGGAAAGTTCTTGTAAAAAATGTGGGAGAGAGGATACAGGATCAGACATATAAAGGAGAATATCATCAGCATATGCAGATAATTTAATATGATGGGATTTTAGCTTAAAACCAGAAATCTGTGAGTTATTCCTGATTCGTTGAAGAAAAGGTTCCAGACATAACAAAAAGAGTAAAGGGGAAAGGGGACAACCTTGGTGTGTACCCCTTTGCAGGCAGAAATATGGGGAAAAGAGACCATTAACAAATACACATGCTTTTGGTTCTGTGTATACCAATCAAACATATGAAATAAACTTAGGACCAAAACCAAACCATTGCAAAGTATGTATAATAAAATCCCAATTAACCCGGTCAAAAGCATTTTCAGCATCTAATGATAGAGCTGCTAAGGGCAAAGGGTATTTTTAGATGAGAGTGAGAATGTTAGAAAACATTCTGGCATTATCAGAGGCTAAACGACCTCTGACAAAACCAGACTGATCTGGATTAATAAGAGTGGGGATAGCATGGTCCAATCTGGTGGCTACAATTTTAGCAAACATTTTACAATCATAATTGATTAAAGATATTGGGCAAAAATTCTTACATAGGGAAGGATCTTTTTATGGTTTGGGAATAACTATAATAAGTGCTTCTAAAAAAGACCCAACAGCTTTACAATTGGATAGAAAGTAATTAAAAAGTTCCAGTAATTTCGGAGCAAAAATGGAAGAAAAAGTGGAAAATAATTCTTCTGAAAAACCATCGGGACCAGGGGCTTTGGACCTTTTCAAGGACTGAAGAGCAGCATTGATCTCCTGAAGAGAAATATCTTCTTCAAGAGAGGAAAAGATGTCAGGAGAGGTAGCAGGTTTGGGAATGTGAAATCCCCCTCAGTTGGGTTAGTTGTTTCTGTATATAGGTTATTATAATATGATTGAAAGGTAGTAATAATGTCAGAGTTAGAAAAGAGAACTTGATTGTTTATTACTGAACAAAAAGGGCCAATATTTTTGCATTCAGATTTAATTTTTAAATAGTTTGCCAACATTCTCCCAGCTTTATTTTGACCCCCATGATATTTTGATTTGATTTTAAGAAGGACATTGCATGCATCTATAGTGGCAATTTTATTTAATGTAGATTTAGCTTTAATTAGTTCTTGTAATGAAGAGGGAGATTTAGATGAGAAGTAGCTATGTTCCAAAGTTTTGATCAAACTAAGCGTGTCTTTATATTCTTTACTCAACAATTTTTTCTTAGCTGAATAAGCAATAGTAAAGGCTCTAAATGATGCTTTAAAAGCATCCCCGTTGTTGTGTATTGAGGTATCAAGAGAGTTATTGAGTTAAAAAAATTAATTAATAAAAGAGGTTGCTTCTGAAATAAAGGTACGGTCAGATAAAAGGTAATTATTAAAATGCCAGCGGCCTTTTTGAGAGGAGATAGGGATGTATCAATGCGAGTGGAGGCAGGAACATGGCCAAAAATAAAAATAGAACCAATTTCAGATGACCGGAGACAAGGCAAGAATGACTTGGAAATTAAAATATAATCAATATGAGATTGTGTGAGGTGAACTGGAGAAAAAAAAGGTACATTCAGAAGTCTCAGGGTTACATGTTTTCCAAGAGTCAAACAAGGAACGGGAGACAATGGCTGATTGGAATGATTTATGGGTCTTCTCAGGTTTAAATTTATAATTTCATGCTCTATCAGAGAAGGGATCCAACCAATGATTAAAATTGCCACCAATGACCACATTAGGGTTAGAGATAGACATCAATTTAATTCTTATAGTATGCCAAAATTCAGGGTCTGGTTTCACAGGACCATAGATATTGAAAAAAGCAATAAGTGTTTTGTTGATGGTAGCTTCAACAATCACCCAACAACTATTAGAATCACTGTCAGATGAAGTGCTGAGGAACATGGCGGAGGGCTGACGCCGTCCGCGGGAGCTCCGATCCGGTTGAGCGATAAATAACGGCATCTCAATGGCATCCGAATGGTGAGCAGACGCTGAAATCCCCCCCCCAACTGTGTGTGATTTATCTCACTAAAAACTTTCCTACCTTTTGTTTGCGCTTTCCATCTCCTTTCCCTCCGCCTATTCCGCCTTCCATCTACCCTGCCGCGGTGCGATGAGGTCCCCGCCTACATGCCTGCCTGCCTTGGACGCAAGACTGAGGCTATGCGACTGGCGCTAGGACCACGGGGAGGCGGAATCTCAACTTCCGTGGCAGCCGCTAGATAGCCCGTAGAACTGGCTGAGAGAACGCTGAAGGGCGGCAGCAGCACGACAGTCGGGGAGCAAGCTCGAGATCGCGATCAAGAGTGGAGACGAGAGCAAGAGAACATGCCATACTGTCGCGTAAAACTCTGGCATAGGGTCGGGTTGGTGCTTGCCAGGATCAGCCACCGTGCTCCTGTAGGAGTCCACGCAATAAGGTCACTCAAGGTGGGTAGGGGTGATGTGCTGGAATCACCAGGAGGCAACGTCCATTATATTGGTATTTTTCCTTTTTTTCCGACTTTGGGCTCTGTTTAGGTGAAATTGGGAGCAAAACCGCCCATGCTGTGCTAGCTCCTGCTTCCCTGCAACTGGAACTACGGAGGGTGATGAGCACTGACATTCTACAACCCACCAGTACACTACCTTCATCTTACCCAAGAGTGTCTGGAGCCCCCCCCCCCCCTTTAGCAAGTGGTAGCAAGGTAGTAACAATTGTGCCTCCAGTTTCCACCGCTCCCACAGCAGGGATCACTAGAAATAGATATCAGCTTAGGTCAAACTCTTAGTTGCAAAAGTCTGGTCTCTTGGTGGCCAGTGCCTCAGCAGAACCCAGGACACTTGTATCTTCACCCAAGGGGCGAAGGAAGGAGAAGAAGGAGAGTAATCTAAAGACTGGGAGTGGGGACCCTAAACAGAGACTGCAAAAGAATTTGCCTCTCCAATGTAAATCGACTCCCTCTTTGAAATCCTACTTCAAAATCCTAGAGCAGGCCATGGATTTAAAGGGGAGCAAGCCACCCACTCCCCTTCCCCCTTCTAAACCTTCAAAGGGCCCTACTCCCGCCCTACAAACTCCAGCTTCATCACCAAAAGACCTCACCCCTGCCCAACAAATCCCGGCCCCTCCTCCAGCTACAACTTCGCGACCAATTTCTCTAAAAAATAGATTTAATGCTCAGGGTTGTGATTTGGAATCAGAAGAGGTGTCTCCTGTGGGTGAGGAGGTCGCCCATGCTACAGTGGACGGCTCTGCCCGGCTCTCCCAATTAGAGTCTCTCCTACATGCTATGAGGGAGGATTTACTATCGAAGGTTGTAATATCTGAGACAAATCAGAAAAGCATTCATGACCAATGCGCAAACTTGGAGGCCTAATTGGATGATGTATCCAAGCGGACTGTCGCGCTGGAAAAAGAGGTGTCTCTCCTCACAGGAGCTTCGCTACGTCATGAGAGAGACTTAGAGGCTTTCAAAACCCAAAATAAAAATCTTCAAATGGATATTGAGAGACTTGAGATACATTCCAGAAGGAATAATTTGAAATTTCTAAAGATCCCGGAGGGAGACGAGAGTGGGGACGTTAAAGCATTCATCTGTAAGCTCCTTAGAGAGGGGGTGTTAAAGGACAGACCGGACATTGATCTGGAGGCTGGAATTCAGAGAGCCCACAGGGACCCTTTCAGGTTACACAAAGAGAGGAAAGCACCTAGGAAGATCCTGGTGAACTTTCTTACTTATTCAGTAAAGGAGCTAATTCTGGGCAGAGCTCTCTATGATACCACCCTTCAGGTGGATTCCACTAAATACTTAATACGGTCGGACGTAGGGAAAGCCACAGCACAAAGACAGTGGGAGCTTGGGAAAAGAATGCCAGACCTGAGAAGCTTGGGTGCTCAGGTCCAAATGAAATTCCCGGCTTTTCTAAAAGTTTTTTGGACAAACAAGACTCACAACTTCTTATCGCCCCATGAAGTTGACTCCTTTATTACTTCAATGAAAGAGAACTCTCAGCAGAACCTTCCAACTGAATGTATAATGAAAGAAAGAAGGAAAATAGTAGTGAGGGCTGGGGCTTAATGAGAGTACGTTTCAAATCACTAAGGAGGGTAAAGCGGTAAAAAAAAAAAAAAAAGGAAAAAAAAGAAGAAAAGGGGGAGAAAAAGGAAGGGGGAAAAAAAACACTTACATATACTGAATCGAACTTTTTCCTTTTTTAGGCTATGGTAGATAGCTTTTTGTTAAGGAATAGGAATAGGAGATATCAGTTCTACATGTAGTTCTACACATAGGTGCGTGAAATCCTTTTAAACAGCGGAGGGATTCCGACTGGATCAGGGGAGCCCCCAACAGGCGACAAGATCGCCAATGTAGGCATGGGAGGGGTTCCTCATGGGAGGTGGGCAGCTAGTGGGGTGGTAGAGGGGAAAAAAAGGGAAAAAATAATATTCCTCATATACACTTTAAGGAGCAACTTGGGTATGGAAGGGAGCAGGGCAAGTTACCTCAAAACCAGTTGGTATGGTCAACATGATTAACAAAATTAAGTTTATTAGCTGGAATGTCAACGGCTTGAGAGACAGGAGGAAACTGTCCAGAGTTAACGAATATTTGCGTACGTCTGGGGCACATGTGTGTTTGCTCGAGGAGACCCACTTAGAGAGACAGGAGTGTGAGTCTGGGTTGGGAAAGAGAGGATGGGTCCAAGATATTCTATGTTCCGATCAGAGTGGCAGCACAAGAGGTGTGGCAATATTGATTAGAGCTAATGCTGGCATTAGGGTTGTTAAATTCGAAACAGATCACTCAGGGAGGTGGTTGGTGGCATCCCCACAGTGTCAGAGTACTGCATTTATATGCGCTGTATATTATGGCACTAATCAGGATGTGCCAGGGGCAATTCTGAAGCTTAAAGCTAGCCTTTTGGATCACTCTGGGCCTGTTATCCTAGGGGGAGATTTTAACTTGATCTTCGATGAAAAGCTAGATCGTTCATCTAGAGTTAAATTTACACCCCCATTGAGATGTCGAATGGAGCTTAAAAACTTAATCAAAGACTATAACATCATAGATGTTTGGAGAGCCAAAAACAGTACAAAGAGGGATTTTTCTTTTTATAGACGTAGACATGGTCACCATTCCAGAATCAATTTTTTCCTTCTGGATCAGTCGTTACTTGCCTATGTTGACACCATCTCCTATATTCCTGCCATATTATCAGACCACTCGACTGTGGAGCTAGTAGTTGGTTTTAAACAAAAAGAACTGCAGAGGAGGTGGACTGTAGATAGAACTTTACTATTAGAAGAAGCGATGAGGCTGGAATTGATAACTCTGACTGAGGATTTCTTCAAAAATAATATCGGCTCAACTACCCAGCAGGTGATCTGGGAAACTTTTAAAGCTTTCCTGAGAGGCCTGCTGACTTCTGGGTTGATTAGAAGGAACAAGCTGAATAAAAAGAAGAAGGAAGAAGACCTTCTCAAACTTAAACTAAAAGAACAGGAGCTCCAGGCAGCCTCAGCTAACCAGTCAAATACCAAACCTCAGTTGCAAAAAGAGCTACACGATCTGCGGGCAGATTATCAGGCTGGCCTAGATAAGGTTCTTAAAAGTAGATGGGATGCCAGCAAGTTCCAACATTTCTCATATGGGGAGAAATGTGGTCACCTCCTCGCATGGAAATCGCGGATGGATAGAAATAGAAACCAGATCAACAGCTTACTTCTGCAAAACACAGGTGCAATCTCACATGAGGATGAGCAAATCAGGGAGGAGGCCGAATCCTTCTTTCAAACGCTATATACTGCTAAAGTAAATCATTCCCCTTTGATGGTAGAAAGTTGGCTGAATAAAATACAGCTTCCTTATCTGTCTGAAGACGATAATATTTATCTCTCCTCAGATAAAAGAGAAGGGGAAATAAGATCTCAGCTTATGAAAATGGCCAAGGGGAAGGCAGCTGTGCCCGACGGACTTCCTGTGGAAGTATATAGGATAGTTTCTGATCAAATAACACCTGTCCTTACAACCCTGTTTAATAAGATCTATAAGGAGGGGGAGAGGGCTCCTGACTCATGGGCAGAAGCTACTGTATCCTTGGTCTTGAAGCAAAATAAAGCCCCTTCCAAAATCAAATCTTATAGACCGATTTCCTTGTTAAATACCGACTATAAAGTTTTCGCTGGAGTGCTAGCAGCTAGATTGTCCACAATAGTTAAAACAATTATCCATCAAGACCAGAGGGGCTTCATCCCGGATAGACAACTTAACGAATTGACATTTCAAGCCATCGCAGCGATTGATGTTGCAGTCAAAAAGAAGCTCCCTTTGACCTTGGAGGCGGTCGACGCCGCCAAGGCGTTTGATCTGGTAGATTGGATGTATCTATGGAAGGTCCTGGCTGGCTTTGGTTTTCCAAATAACTTTATAATGGCTATCAGATCCCTATACTGTTCTCCGCGTGCAAAGATTTTAATTATTGGCTCTCTAACAAAGTCGGTACCTATTGCCCGCGGGAATAGGCAGGGCTGCCCACTGTCTCCTTTGTTGTTTAATTTATATATAGAGCCTTTTGTTTGTTTGCTTAGATCTGATTTGGTGTTTAAACCCTTTAAGATTTCTGATTTAGAGTTAAAATTTGTGTTATATGCAGATGACTTGTTTATGTTCACTCCAAACCCGAGCGATGCCCTGCCCAGACTAGTAGATCTAGCAGAGGAGTTCGGAGAGGTCTCTGGCTACTCCATCAATAAGGACGAAACCAAAATCATAGAGTGAAACCAAGATCCTGGGACGATGGGAGCTAAGTCCAAGATGAGGTACTTGGGGGTCCTTCTAGCCCACAAAATTGAAGACATAACAACAATTAACTTAGATAGGGTTTCAAGGGATACACAAGAAAGGTACAAAGTTCCCCGGGAGGAGTGAAAAGACTGAGTGAGTGTACTAGGAAGAGCAGGAAGGGGGGAATTCCCTTGTTGGAACTAAAACCCTCACACACCCAGTAAACTAGGTGTCATGCTTCATCATATGGGTTCTGCTCCTCGTCAGACTGGCGCTGCAATGTCTGACCGGCTCCCGAAACCGGGGCTCTTTACCGGAGATCTTTTGTTCCAGCCATATGATGCATGCGTGTGAGAGGGCGGGGGAAGTGTAGTCGTGAAGTGAAAGTGGATTAAAAAAGGTGGGTCAGTCCACAATATACTTTATTAGCGTGGTTGACTCCCTTGATAAAAAGGGTAGGAGAGGAGATATATGCTTCGAAAAGTTTAAAGCAGAATATCTACAACCCTCAGGTCAGGTCAACTTGTTTCTGCTGATGTAATGTGACCTAGAGGAATTTTTTATTCCTCTAGGTCGCATTACATCAGCAGGACCATTTGGCCTGCCCATCTATAGACCTACAAAATAAGGTTGTATATCACATTGTGTAATTATTTCTTTCTTTGTGTAGTACTGAAAACTTAGGTCCTGAAGAATTGCTATTAACCCACAGCGGAAAAGCATTTTTTTAAACACATCCTAATATGGCTGGTGGTGTCTGAGAGACACCGCCACCATATTAGAGCTTTTCCGCCGCGGTTGAAAGCCAACCGTGGCGGAAAAGCAGCGGACTGAAACCAGGACCCACCAGCCATCCTAATGTGATGGTGGGTCTTTGGTGGGTCCGCAGCGGATTTTCCGCATCCTCCGGGCTGGCGGGGGCTTCCGCCGGCCCAGAGGATGCGGAAAATCCGCAATCCTAATGAGCCCCTTAGATTTTTCAGGGATCAGTTTCACTTCAAAAGAACTAGAAAAATGAAAAACTGGAAATGTAGCAGTCCTGCATAGAATCCTGCCTGATATCTGTAAACTCAAGTAGAAGATCTTGAACCCTGGGGCCCATGGTCAGTTTCCTGAAGATTGGCTGACGTCTTGTAAAAATTCACAAATGAAGATTGATAATCAAATCCTATGAGCAATACTCCAATCTCTGTTAATGTTAATGTTAAGAATGATTTATAGAGCGCGCGTACACCAATTGGTTTCATGGCGCTATGATAGGAATTAGCCGTCTCCTTTGGAGAAATTAGTTGTGGGCCTGTTCAAATAGACACGTTTTAAGGACTTCCTGATGCTCAGAAGGTCAGTGCAAGACCGGATCTCCAGGGGAAAAGAATTCCACAACCTCGGGGCAAGAGAGGCGAATCTGCAGCCTCCTTGACGTTTCCGCTTGAACGTGGGGGTGGACAGAAGCAGGAGGTGGGCTGATCGTAGGTTGTGAGAGGGGGTGTACCTTAGTATCAGATTGTTTATGAATTTAGGGCTTTGATCGTGCAAGGATTTAAAAATCAGGCAGCTGGTTTTAAAAACGCAGCGTTGAGGAATGGGGAGCCAGTGCAGTTTCGGTAGTAGAGAAGATGCTGGTTGCCACCTAGGTTGACGAAGGATCAGTCTGGCTGCCTGGTTCGGGACCATCTGCAGCTGCTTAGTAAGGAACAGTGGCATGCCCAGGTACACTAAGATAGCATAGTCCAAGTGAGACAATATAGTGGCAATTACGACCTGTTTCAAGGCTTCCTGCGTAAGTAATCGGCAGATCTTTCTGATCTTTCGCAGCTGAAAGAAGCATTTTGAGATCACCAGTCCAACCTGCATCTTTAGTAAGAGATCATTATTTAGGGTGACACCAAGAGTTTTGGCTGAGGTGGAGGGGGTGGGAGGGGATACTAGCTCCACCGGCCAGTAGTGTGGGCCCCAGAACTTGTGACTATCCCCTGTTAGGACCTGCACCGTCTTGAGTTTGGGGTGGTTGCGGTCCATGTATTTAAAGCAGGTGGATACTGCCAACCAAGATCCATATCTGCCATTTATGGACATTACGCCTGCATTTTAGAATGCTTTATAAAAACCCTGATATTCTCAGGATTAGCTCATGGTTTACTACGCTGTGTACTCAGTATCTATGCTGAACAACAGTGTTAGATTGGCCATATATGGCAGTAAAAGTGATGTATTTCTAGTAAATCCTACTTTTTATCATTAATGTTAACAACTTGGAAAAGAAAAATGTGTTCAAAAGGCATAATATGAATTGCCAAAGATAAATCAAGAAGATATAGTTTTAATTAAAATCTCTTGGCATTTAACCTGAAATGGGGCAGCCATATTGTGAAGAGTAAATAACACAACAAGCATTTTTCAGAGGCTTACCGTGAGAAAGGACGCAGAGCCATCGGGCAGTGTAGCCGTGAGGGAAACGGCCAAACCGGGAGAAAGCGCTGACCACAAGCGCACTACAGCCCCCAGCAGCACCAGGGGTGACGCGCTCGTGACGCGGCAGGAGCCACAGGCGGCGCTGAAAGGGAGACGCCGCTGGGAGCCTCGTGGAACACAACAAGCATTTTTCAGAGGCTTACCGTGAGAAAGGACGCAGAGCCATCGGGCAGTGTAGCTGTGAGGGAAACGGCCAAACCGGGAGAAAGCGCTGACCACAAGCGCACTACAGCCCCCAGCAGCACCAGGGGTGACGCGCTCGTGACGCGGCAGGAGCCACAGGCGGCGCTGAAAGGGAGACGCCGCCGGGAGCCTCGTGGAACACAACAAGCATTTTTCAGAGGCTTACCGTGAGAAAGGACGCAGAGCCATCGGGCAGTGTAGCCGTGAGGGAAACGGCCAAACCGGGAGAAAGCGCTGACCACAAGCGCACTACAGCCCCCAGCAGCACCAGGGGTGACGCGCTCGTGACGCGGCAGGAGCCACAGGCGGCGCTGAAAGGGAGACGCCGCCGGGAGCCTCGCGAGTCGCGCGTGGGAAGCGCCCGGGAGAAGCCCGGGACAAGGGCGGGACAGTCTTAGACAGTCCTAGACTGGCCGGGACTGGACTGGCCCACCCCCCTTACTACCTGCTGAAAACAAGTAAGAAAGCTCTCAATTAAGGCGCATTAACACATTTCCTCTACTTGTGGAGCTATTTTACATGACTGTTATGCGTGATATAAATCTCTGAAAATAGTTAGACCACTCATTTGCTATTACCTGCTACAGTTTAGTAGGGTTGAGCAGGAGGGGCCTACGTGCATTATACTTTATTACATAGAGAACTCTGCAGCATAGCCTCTTGTATGTCAAAAATGTCGAGAAAACAGCCCCCCCCTAATACTAAGACTATTGATAACTATATGGTCCAAGTGGTCACTAAAATTAATGATAAAAGGAGGCAGTCACTGGGTCTAAGCCAGTCACCCAATTTACAGCTACTTAGCCCAACCCAAAGTCCTCACCAGTCGTTTTCTTTAGCTCCTGATGCAACCACCAATTTGATAGATGTAACAGTCCACTCTGATCACAATCTTGATGATCAGAACAGTCTTTTATTGGATAGTGAAGCTAATGCAGCACCACCAGAAATAGAAATTAATTCTGACCCTGAGAACGAGACATTGGCACACGAACATGACGATGTCTCATCACTTGATCAGGAATCCCGGCCTGTGAGAAGAGATAGAAGAGTTCAACAAAAACGGACAGGTTTACGCTCAGCAAATAGGAGGAAAAAAGCTACACCTGTAAGGAAAAATAAGGCACAATTTACAGAAGAAGGAGAAAATGATGCCCCGGAAAAAAGTCGTCTGGTTAATAACTATAACGAGGATGATTTGCTGCAAAAGATAACAGACATCATTGACTCAAAAATTAAAACAATTATCAAGCCCCTAGTTGCCAAGATTGACAAACTGAATGCTGAACTAAAGAAAATGAGTGGGCTTCAGTCCAAGGCAGTGGATGAGGTTGATAAGCTAAATATCCTGGTGACACAGTTGGGAAAGGCAGCTGAGAATAAGGTGAAGAACCCCATCGAAAAAGCCAGTGGCCCGACGACCTCAGTATGTCCAGCACAAAACGCGATAAATCCTAGCATACAGCCCCCGGCTATTGATGGAGCACCACTGACAATAAGTATCCCGCCAGTAGCATGCATGGAAATAGATCCTCTACAATTTATTGAAGAAGCTTCCACAGTGGTACTGGTGTTGGCCAATGTCCCTCCGCCAACGGACTTACAAGCAGAAGCTCCAGCATCTCTGTCGAGCAAAGCACTGCACTGGTTAACAAACAACATGCGAATGGGCCCAGGAGGCAAAGACCAGCTTGCATGTGATATCAAATCCACGAAAAGGGCGGCGTGGATAGGGAACCGGCCGAAAAGGTTCAAAGGTGACTGCGTTATAGTGACTTTTCGCCACGCAGCCGTCCTACCTAATGTTTTGAATTACATCTTCCCTGCGCAAAGAAGAGCTGGGTCTGTTGTTCCTCTCACTTTAAAATTCTTTTACGGGGAACAACAGAATGTAACTTTTTTAAACACTCCTGGACCCATGTGGGATACGGTCAGAAGCAACAGAGGGTTTAGGTTTCCTCCTCCTCCTAATGATTGGGGTATTGGCTTGAGAAACAGATATGAAGCCCTATCAGGACTAAATGACTGTGATTGACTGGGCAGAACTAATTCTGATTTAACCATTCCCACTGATGATCAAATAGTGGGGGAATTGATAGTTACATCAGATCCTGATACTACTACTGATTTATTGATAAATGTTAACAATATGCAGGGTGACCATGTTGACATAATCAATGATTATCATTATATTGGTGGTTTAGACCATGCTGAAACTAGAGGCTTAAATTTAATTGTATCAACTGATGTGACCATAAATGTGATCAATGGAAGAGCAAATGATTTCACCCATCAGGAGTATAGGGTTAGAGATCTGAGTAATGCTGAATCTAACAATGACAATGTATCTGCACAACATACTCTCTTATCCTGGAATGTTGCAGGCCTGAAAAGTAAAACTCCTTCACTGGACTGGCAACAATTCCTGGATTCTAAGGACATAATCCTTTTACAGGAAACATGGCAGATACATCCAGACCCGGTTCAGGGCTACCTACATTTCTTTGTCCAAGCTACACCCAGCCTACGAGGAAGGCCTAAAGGTGGCCTGGTAACTTGGGTTAAACAAAATAATGATTACTCAGCCCTGCAATTGGTCACTAATAGCCCAGATATATTGTTGGTCAAACTACAGCGACCGCCATGTAAGGACCTGTATATATTCAATATCTATTCAAGGGGATTGCCAGGGGGTAAAAGCACCGAGGCTGTAGAACAGCTAGACTCCCTCTTAAAGCAATACTGCTTGAATGCTAATGTTATTGTGGGGGGGCGATTTTAATTGTTGTTTTGAACCCTTAGACAAGCATGATGTAGATCTTTTGACAGAAGAGGACTACACTTGGGATATCCCTCCGCTTTGCTTAGTACCCATCAGAAAATGGTCTGAGGCTGCATTACAATTAAAGGTCTTGTGTATTGAGGCAGGGCTACGGGCTACCAACGGTAGAACGAGCTCGGACAAACAGGGTGCCCCCACCTTTTCTAATGGCACTTCACAAAGTCGCATAGATTATATTCTGGTTAACAAAGAGAACTGGGCCAGTGTTATAGACATGCGGATCGAGCCAAGGGTGGAAAGCGATCACGACCCCCTAGTCATGACATTTCAATTGTTTGACCTATCTATAAAAGATGAAATGAGGGAAAATGTTGAGATAAATCTCTCAAATGACAACAGACGAGTTAGATGGTCAATTTGTGCAGCCAATGAGGAAAGCATATCTGCTATGAGGGACTTAACAATTGAGGCTATTAGCGAAGCAAGGAGTGCATCAACTATGGATTCCACAGTGCTTGAAATTAGTAAGATCCACGATGAATTTTTTAACAAATTAAAATCTTTTTTTGTCAAAAGAGTCGCCAAGAAGCAGCGTAGGCCAGTAAAAAAGGAAGATCAGTGGTACGATAAAACCTGCAGGGCTGCCTATAAGGCACTGTCCGAAGCTGTTAAGACAGGAGACAAAAATAAAATAAAGGAGACCCGAGTTACTTATAAAAAAGTTCAAACTTGTGCAAAAAAGGAATGGGAGGAAGATTACTGGAGGGATCTCCTCAAAGCTAGTGGGGAAAGATCTATGACACCGTTCTGGAACATTGTCAAATGGGGAAGGGGGGCGGTTAGAGGTGAACCCATGAATAATGTTCCACCTGAAGCATGGGTATCCCACTTTGCGACCCAGTTTGCTGTAGAGGAAGGGGAAGTAGAGGTGAACTTGGCACAAACAGATAATCAAACGAGCTACCTTTCCTTCACCAAAGATGATGTTATAAAAACCTTGAACACTATCCCCAAAGCCAGAGCCCCGGGCCCAGACTCCGTCCCTGCAGATCTATTCTTGCACGACAAAGAGCTATGGGCTACTTATATCCAATTGCTTGCCAATGGCATTGCGAAGGGCTCACCCATTCCTGAGACCTGGAAGGGTGCCGAGATCGTCCCGATCTACAAAAAGGGGGCATGCTCGGACCCAGGCAATTATAGGCCTATTAGCCTGATCGCATGTATTCAGAAAGTACTGGCTAGACTTCTATTACAGCGAATCCACGGGTGGATAGACGACCAGGACATACTGTCACCCTTACAGGCAGGCTTTCGCAGCCATACTAGTACCATTGATCAAGTTTTTAGATTTGTGTTATTATACTGGCGCGTGGTTTTAATTGGGGGGGGGATGCTTTTTGCTGCTTTCGTCGATTTAAAATCGGCTTTTGATTTAGTCCCCCGCCACAAGTTATGGAATATACTGCAAGAGCAGGGTATTCCAAATGAAATTCTTCATATACTAGTCAGAATGCATGAGAACAATTACGCCCAAGTTCGCTGGAATCAGCAGGGTAGTGTCACGGATAAATTTCCTATCGCGAAGGGAGTACGTCAAGGATGCGTATTAGCTCCAACGCTCTTTTCGCTATACATCAACAGGGTGATTAGGTACTTTGAACATCAATCCACAGACGCCCCAAAGTTGGCAGGAAGACTAATCCCCCTGTTGATGTTTGCAGATGACACCCTGCTGATATCAAAGACACAGCAGGGACTCCAGAGAGCCATTTGCGTTTTTGAAACGTTTTGCAGAGACCATGGTCTTGTCATAAACACAAGCAAAACTAAATTTATGGTTATGCACAAACGAAGACATATCAGAGGGAATGTAACTATGGACGGGGTCCTACTAGAACAGACCCAGGTCTTTAAGTATCTTGGAATTAATTTGTCTTATAATCTAGACTGGAAAGAACATACAAATGAGCTAGTAACAAGACATGCTCAACTAACAGGAGCCCTTACCAAGGAACTTTACTCTTCACATACCAAACCTATTAAACCGGCAATAAAAATTTACAATGCCAAGGTAGGAGCGGCTGTCCTCTATGGGGCAGAAATCTGGGGGCCCAGTAATCTCACAAAGTTAACGGTTGCTCAAAATAAATTTCTCCGCAACATTACTGGCTTACCTATGTCAACCCCCCTGATACCTTTAAACTACGATCTGGGATTCTATAGCTTTGAGGACATGGCAAGGTATAGGTCAGCTGCCTACTGGAGAAGGCTATGGGTAACCCCAGAACTTTCCCAGTATGCCCAAGGCTTCCTAGATGTTAGATCCCAGGATAAAAGTGGTAAAATAGCCTGGATGAGAGATGTAAGAGTTATATATAGGGCAATGGGGCTATCCCAACTATGGGATGATCCGATAAGCAATGTTTTTCCACCCAAAAAGGTATTCCGAGATTTATATTGGAGTATGATAGAGACCAATTGTTTTGGGAAATGTACTGTTCGATCATTTACTTATGACTTTTTAGATCTTAAACACTCACCGGCCCTAGAGCCTTATTGGGACTGGATTACTGTTCCGGTGGACCGGAAGAGGTACCACCAATTTAGGGTGGGGACCCTGCCGCTAAACTCTTTAACTGAGAAATGGCACAAGAGCCACACTTCAAGGTGCCCCTTTTGCAATGACCATAAGGAAAACATTGGTCACGTGTTGTTCGTTTGTCCCGAATATAGTGCCCCAAGGCGATCATGGCTGAAACCGATCTGTGTAAAGCTAGGTCTTAAAACTGCAAATGAGGCACTTAGGATCTTAAGAAATGATGCATCACAGCCCGTTGTTATAGCCATGTCAAAATTTTTCCACTGGATGTGGATAATTCGGGCACGCAAAATGAGGCTGGATTAACTCTAGGTCAGCCATTGCCCCATCTGGAATGTCTATACATTGTTCTTTAAAATAACAATTATTTCTGCATACTGTAATAGTAACATGTCTACTCTCGCATCCTTGCATTAATGAATTAGCTTTTATATTTGTGCTTAGAACTCTGCTTCTTTTTATATATATTTCTTTTTTCTTTTTTTTTTAATTGATAATATGTAAAAATGTAAATATGATGTTTTAGGGTTATATTTATTCATTTTTCTTTTTAACTTTTAGACCAATTAATTCAATGTGGATCTTGTCTCATTGGGGGGCAGGGTGTGGGGTTCTAAAAACAACAATTTTGTTTTTAACTGTAAATTGTCTTTTATGATTGAAAAATATCGAATAAAGACTATTTTGAATTGAATTGAAGAGTAAATATTATCTAGACTAGAGCATTCAAAGGTTGGACTATCTGCCTCAACAGTAATATAGACAGCTACTCTATTATCTCTAATTCAGTGATATGTGCTCTGTATGCTGATTATCCCAGGAGCATATAGGCAAACCACAGATTAAGCTCCATGGAATACAAGCTACTGAGGAAAATATTCAGGATCAGAGACTCTACTGCAAAAAAGTGTGCTAATTGGGAGTTTGGATAACTAATTGGGGCACTATTTTGTACCTCCATAGGTAAGCAAGTTTCACCATTTACAATAGTAACTTTAAAAAGCTTACAAAGTAGCCTGGTTAGCATTTGTGAAGAGCCTTCCCTAAAGAGGAGGCTGGCACAAGGACGTTGCCATGGTACAGAATGATGCAAAGGCTAGTAATCGCTTCTCTTTTAAAGCCATCAGTTGTAGGAAGAACAGGTGTCCCATATAGAACTAAAAAATAACATAGGCCCCTTGCTTTGGTGCAATTAACTGCACACATATCTCGCTGGCTTTCCCCTTTCAATTGGTGCATGTCTTCCAGAAATGGAAAATGCACTAATCAATGAATGAACACACATATGTTTTAGGTTCAGCACTTGATTCCCACATACTACACAGGAGTTACATTCTAGACATGAGGGGAGGCACCATGCACAGAGGACATGCACAAATTATCAGCTCAAAGTTTTTCTAAGGAGGATACCACAGGTGCTGCCAAATTCTAGGGCTGCAGAATATGAAGGCTGCCTAGGGTTGATTTCATCTCAAGTCACTTCTTCCACCACCCAATGCTTCTTGACTTCTTGGTTATGGGGTGGCGTGTTGGCTCTCAAGCTCATTCTCCCCTATGACCATCAGGAATTTCTGGATTCTCACAGTGGCCCATCTTGGAAGGGATGGGCACATGTTGCATGGATGTTTCTCCGTGACTCGGGAGGTGTGGGTCCCTCAGCTGTTTTGCAGTAGAGTATAGGTGTTTTTGGATTGCTGTTGAGAGAGCTTGCCCCTTCTCTGAACTTGCTGGATCACCAGGAAGTGCTTTGTGAAGTGCTTGTTTGTATGATTTCATCGACACCAATATTACCATTTCTGCTTTTAGAGCTTATGGGAATACTGAAAACAGTGCTGCCACATGAGATATTATCACAACCTGTAACAGCATTTCAACCTACAGGCCAATAAATTGGCATTCATATCGGTGGACCGAACAGAAACAGTATCATAGAGCAGAAAGAACGTGATTGATTTCCTACCTCCAAAAAGATAGATGGTTGTAACTAGGCCTGGACAAAATTTGCCACATTTCTTCTGGGAAAATTAAGCAAATGCTAAACAAAATTATACAACGTTGTGCATTTTTTAATGCGAAATGCTTCTTCGTGTCTATTTTGGAAACAAGAGCACATTTCCCACCAAAGAAAATTGACCATAAACAGCAGCCGCTTAAGTTCTGTTCGTTCACGTAGTTCCCATACTTCTGAACTAGAATTTTTTCCCAAACGAAATCCAGCTACATAACTTGACATAATCGCGTAACAAGCATAACCCAAAATGCCGGACATTATGCAAGAAAGATTACACCAGCATACGCACAATTTTGCCTGTGCCCAGTAATAACTCTGCATGTGTAAATTCAGAAACAAACTACAGAAACAAAAGCCGTTATTCTGGATTAATAACACACTACCTGGCTGAAAATGGGTATTATTTACCCTGTATTTTACACAGTCAAAATATTAAACACTACATTGTGCTAATATATCCTAACAAAAAACAGTATCTTGTATGTACAAGACGAAAGGAGTACGAAAATGATTTCCTGAAGGTTATCGCGTCTTTTCTGCAACACTGAAGATAAATTGTGAGAGTTTGACAAGGTGTTTTATTTTTAGCAAGCACCTTTGATTGCGATATTTGCTCACCTAAAGTGCAAGCTTTTTAAATAGATATCCTATCTTAGTTTCTTGTGCAAACTTTAAAAACGCAAGGTAATTTCGGTTTTGCACAACTACAAAGATCTATCATTATACAATATATTGAAGTAATATAGGAACACGTGTCTTGCAAGTTGCAGGTCTCCGCTTTTGTTCGTTTGTCTACTTTATGAAAAGCCCCATCAGTTGTTTCATGGCTTATTGCACAGCTAGACAAGTCTCCAGTTAATACCCATCTCATGGGAGCACTCCATCAAACTACCAGTAATCACTGGAAATTGCAGTTCATTGTTTAAATTGCCTTTTCTCTCCCTCTAGCTTTGGTTTGCATTGTGGATGGTGTACTTAGGTATAATACAGTTCGTTTTTGAAGACATCTTTATCTCCTGATCCGGGCTTCTTGGTCATTGAACAATGGTCGCACTCGCGCTGCTATTGTGGTGCAACTCCTGATATGTATTTTGCTGTAATTGTATTTTGCTGTAATTGTCCTCTTCTGGTTATGTACATATACAAATAGATAACATGTGCTGTAGAGATGTGCTGCGCCAAAAAGACGCGCTCTTTAAACAGTGCACATACAGCCCACCAGGGCCGGACTGGCCATTGCGGGCACTGGGTGTTTCCCCTATGGGCTACAATATTGGTCACCTGTAACAAAAGTGGGAGCAGTGCTTTTTACTAGCACACTCTCCCCCCCCCCCCCTGATCCCAGGGCCAGTCAAGCAGCAGTCGGCCCCAGAGCTGGTTGCTGTTATCAGTCTGACCCTACAGCCCACCCTCCTGCCTGTTGCTGTCACTCAGCAGGCCCCGCCCAGTCATGACGCCATGTTCGGGACAGGGATGAAAAATAAAACGGTACCATTTTATTTTTCACCTCTGGGGCTTTGGGGTAAGTTAAGTGGGGCAACGCTCCTCTGCTCCAACAGAGGAGCCACCCCGATCAATGGTTAATTATTGTTTGTTATTTTTGCAGTTGATGCCAATCATGCTGTTCGTTTCTTTAGCATTATGAAAGATTTAATAACAATCTTTAAAAAAATTATGCTAAATCTAAAATTAAATCTCCTAGGATTTAGAAATTATGTTGACATTGCAGACATACCAGCAAAAATCCAGTAAGGAAGTGCCCTAATTATTCAAAAATAATTGTCAAATCATTTTATGCCAATTGCTAATTATTATTCAACCTGTCTTGCAATGTTGGAGTGTTCCTATTCTTCAAAGGTGTTTTTAATATTGATGGGTGTGTCCTGATTACTTGTCGGTAAGAGTTCCTGCCCAGTCTCTCTAAAAAATCCCTCACTCATGCATCAAGAAGCTTGGTAGTACCAGAAGAGGTGGGTCTTGGAAAAATAATTCGTATAGGCCAAAGCAGAGGGTGGATTCATAAAGAAGTGAAGATTGTATTCCTTCAAATTCAAACTAACCCTGGGCATAGGACTACTCTACGCTCGCGGAGCGTGCGTAGTTTGCGTTACTACGCGCTATGCAAATTGCACGTAGCACAGTGCAAAAACGCATAGTGTGCATTTTTTGTTTGCTCGCGGTCCTCAAAGTCAAGTTGGAGACCGCGAACGGGCAAAATCAACATCCCGGCAAGACTTTTTCTTCGTTCGTAATAAGCAATATCAAGTTGCTGATCGCAAGCGTGGAAAATAAACCTCCCGGCGAGATTCTCAATGCGGGCAGATCAGGTTTCTCATTGCGAGTGGTCGCGTATGCACGCGACCGCTCTCGATGAGAAACTACCAGTCCACGTTGAGAAAGCTGCCACTCGAGTACAAATCTACTCGAGCGGCAGAAAACGACCGCTTGCACTGTGTAAGATGCCGTTTGAAATGATTGCACAGTGTGTGAGAAAGTGCCATATTTCTTGCATTGGTATGCCCCCACTTTTTTCTGAACTGCTGATGTGCTTTGACTGAGTGTGCCTTTGGCTCCTGCCAACCAGGCACCCTAGAGCCTGGGTTCCTTCCCTAAAACTGTGTTGAAACTAAAACCCAATTGGCATCTCTGGCCACCTGTCAGCACCTAGTAAATGGTACCCTAGGTACCCAGGGCATGGTGACCAGAGAAGACCCCTGAGTGCTGCAGCACTTATTGTGCCACCCTCAGGGGCCCTGTACCCTGACCCCCGCACACTGCCTTTGCAGGCTGAGTGTCTAAGTGCAGAACTAAACAAAGAGTTGACATGACACACATCCCTGTGTGCCATGCCCACAGAACCCACTGCCCTGGCATACTTCAGTAACCCCTCTAGCGGGGTGCCCTATGCCAGAGGTGTGGGCACAGGTGCATGAGCCCTGTGCCCCTACAGTACCCAGGGCCATTCCTGGGCACTGTAAGTGCAGTGATGCCATTAAGAGTATATGGTGCTGGGAGGTTGTCATTACGAACTCCACAGCACCATAATGTCTACACTGAAGACTGACAAGTTTGGTACCAAACTTCTCAGAACATTAAACCCGCACTGATGCCAGTGTGGGATTTAATGTAAAATGCACCAGAGGGCATCTTAGAGATGCCCCCTGAAAACCTAACCTACAATCTACATGTTGCTGGACCCCTGGGTGGAGAGCCCCGCTCTCCTGGGCCTGCAACAATGCACATCCTGGGCGAGGTGTTAGGTCTCCTCCCCCAGGATGGGCTGGGGGAAGCTTCAAAGGCATGCCGCCTCTGTGAGCTTCTCCAGACCATTTGCTGTACTCAGCAACTGGCCCCCAACAGTTCTAAACTCCACTCTGGTGGGAAGAGTGGCGGGAAACCCTACGTCAGGAAGGGGGATGTGCCAGCCTGTGCCAACCCCACCCCTCAGGTGGGAGAGGCGAGGTGAAGCACGATCCTGGGCTCCGGCCATCTTGAATATGGGGATCCCTGCCCAATCACAGCTAGGCTCCTGCCCCCCTCTCACAGGAGAGGAGCAGGCTAGGCGGTGTACCCACCCCAGGACAGGGACCTATTGGTCCCTGCCCTTGCCCTACCTGTAACGCCCCTAAATTTAGTATTTAGGGGCACCCTGAAAATTCCTTTCGCAGATCCAGATAAGAAAAGAAGATCAAGAAGAAGAAGACCCGCCGTGCAGCTGCTAACAACAGGACGACAATCACTGACTTGGCCCCAGCCCTACCGGCCTGTCGATCCTAGAACCTGCTCCTGCTTAACCCTGGCGACTCCTGCGGACAGCAACCTTGGGACACCCCGGAGGACCTGCCTGCCTTGACCCTCTTATAGACTGGGACTGCCATAAGGAGAAGCTCTGCTTCAACAACCAACCCCTGGTGCCAGCCAGGAAGCTCAAGACCTGCACATTCTGCACCCGCCGAGCCCAGCCCGTGCCCAAGTGATCCAAGACCACGAGGACGTTCCCCCCCGGCGACTGGGACCCAAAGTCCAGTGCCCAAAGACCCTCCTCAGCAAACCAGACGACGCCTGCAGCCTCATCTGACTATCTGATACAAAATGCAAGACTCTAATCTAAGGACATCTAAAGCTCAGCTACTACCCTCAAACATTCTATCTTTGCAGTGAAGTCAGTAGCGCCAAGATGCTCCTTGGAGTGTATGTGCGCTATATAAAAACCACAAAACATCAAACATCAAACATCAAACATCAGATCCAGGGACCCCTCCAACCGCGACCAGCCGAGGGTAAGATTTCTCGACACCCAAAGACACCCCTGCACCCGGCGCCAGCGACCCCCTGTGCCTCCCTTTGGGGTACCTACCTCTTCTCCAGGATCCCAACTTACCTCTTGAAGTGGTGGTCACACCTGAAGAATCACCGTCCCCGAGTCTGCAGCCTTTGTTCCCTTTTTACCTTTCCCATTGAATAACATTGAGCACCCAACATCTCAAAGGCACCCTGCACACAGCCGCCCGAGTGCCCATGGCAGCGCAACCTGTGCCCTATCCTACTTCCCCATTTGCCCTGAGCAAGTGACCAGGAGCCCAGCTCCCACAGCTGCGTGGCCTGCTAGCCAGCAGCCACCAACCGGAGGCCCCCTGCCCCTCATTGGATAACATTGGGCCTAACTACCTCTGCACCCGGCCGCCCCCTCTGCGGCTGAGGGTGAACCAACTGTACCTACCTGACCCTGGGGGACCCCTGAGTCTATGCCCAGAATCCTAACTTCCCCAGCCGAGTACTCACCTGGCAACTGGTAACTCACTTACCTGCCATTGGATAACATTGACTTGTTTGCCTACTTTTGAAAACTTAAAATATTCATATAAAATCAACCGAATTCTGAAGTACTCACCTGTGATCAGCAGAGGAGCCAGTACTGCATCTTGTCGCCCAGTACTGAACCGCAAAAGTAATCCTAGTCAGGTTTACTGGTAACTTGAATTTTCTCCATAGGAATCCATTGTGTGCTTTTCTGTGAAAGTGTCTACTTTTGAAAATTTGAAATATTCTTTAAAAATCATACCAAATACTGAAACGTAATTATTTACCTGTTTTAAGCTGAGACCCCAGTGCTGGACCTAGGAGCCCAGTACTGGATTACAAAAGTAACGAGATCGTACTTTACCTGCAACCTGAATTTCCTCCCATTGAATAACATTGCCAGCTTTCTGTTGAAAACTTTCTAAGTGTGAACTTTTAAAATAGCTTTATATTCCTGAAAATCACTGCAATAACTAAAACGTTTTTTACTAAATTGTGTTCAGCTTAGACCCCAGGACTGAATCTACGATCCAGTCCTGGAACTACCAAAGTCATCTACAAAGTAATCAACTGTGTTTATATGGAAAAACCCATTGAGCTCAATGCTTAATTGTGTGTAGAATTGTGTTGCCTACTGCAACCCCTGTACCTATGGTGTTTACAAAGTTATTGCCTTTCTGCAAAGTTCTCATCTGAGACCTCTCATATTGAGAACAGTATATTTTGATACCTGTTGGTTCTAAAAATAAAACAACTATATCTTTGATATAAAAACAATTGGCCTGGAGTTCAGTCTTTGAGTGTGTGAAACCTTTTGTTGACTGAGTGTGTACAACAAATGCTTTACACTGTCCTCTGGTACTGCCTTACTGCTCGACCAAGCTACCACTTTAGAGAGTAAGGTCACACCTGGCTTTAACCTCTATTATACCTCTGGGGTTTGTGGTCTCTATACACACTGTACCTTATGCTGGTCCGGTATATATGGAGCAAACTTTCTCACACTCTGACAATAACAATTCACAATAAACTTTTGAATAGCTTACATTATAATATTTGTTAAAAGCAAAATTAAGAAACCTGGCAATTGGATATTTTAGGCTGATCGTATTGCCCAGGCCCCTGGATACAAATCCTTAGGTGTGTTGCTCCACAAAAGAAGCATGTGTTGCAAGCATCTAGCAAAATGGAAACCGAAAGCATTTTGCTCTCCACTATGCTTTCATGTCTGGCCAGGGGTTTTACAGGTCAATCTCTGGAACCCATGTTTGAAATAATACAAGCCAAATTTCTAGTAACTATTGAAACAAGGTCTTTTTGGGCAGATTCATGTTCTGGATAGATTTGGCTCAATCTAATCTACTCAAATGATTATTTAGTCTTCCTTACTCACACCCCAGATAAGGTTGGAGTTTGGCTACCTACATCAAAAATGGGCAGAGAAAGTCTAATTAATAAGATTTTGGTATAGAAACAAAATCGTCAGCAAGGGTACTGCAACAAACTGCCTTTTAATGTTAACTAATAATGCTCTGAGGGAGCTAGGATTGGAGATACCCTGCAATATGGGCCTATTTATATATACCGATGAACATTGAACGGAAAAAAGAGGGGAGATATAGAATGCATATGCAGGATTATTGTACCATCAGGAGAAACAAAGTGTATAACCTCTATTGGGTTTCTATTTTGATCCAAGCACCCAGTCACATTTTGAATACGCCGAATGAAAGCCAATTAAAAGTGTCTTCCAAATTAGATTACGATTATTCAATTTTAGTGAAACCAGCCAGAGATGGAAAAATTAGGTAATTTTTCAGAAATGAATTTGTGCAACTCAAAATTGAATAAATTATTTCACTTTCTTCATCTTTGCTTGGCTTTGAGTCATGAACAAAGACAATCTTTAAAGCTGTCCTTTTCGTAGGCTTGGGGGCCCATTAGGATGATGGGCGGATCGCCACCGCCTGTATGGCGGTGGCAATCCGCCTGCCAAAAACCTCCGCCCGCTTCTATTTTCCCAGCGCCACATTACCATGGCGGGGGGAACCCCGTGGACGGGAAGACCGTCCGCTGGTTTTCCCCCGGTAGACAATCCACTCGATTGCCTACCGGGCGGAAAAGCAGTCTATATGGTGGCGATGTCTGGTAGACACTGCCAAACATATTTATATGCAGGCGGGGACATGTCGTTACCGCCACGGAAAGGCAGGCGGTTCTTGACATTGGGGCCTGTAGCAGGCCCTCAGGTGTCCTGAGGGTTGGGAGTGCACATGGGGGGTACCTATGGTACCCCAGCAGTTCCATGCAGAACATGGCAGGAACCGCGCTGTGCCTGCCATGTTGTGCATGGAAGTGCACAACATGCCTTCCTGGCATTGTGGCGGGCGGTGCTGAGTGTACCACCCGCCACAATGACAGGAATGCAGGATGCGCCCGCCACTGCGGGTGCATCCTAATGTCCCCCACGGGGGGCGGTCCCATTTCCCGATAGGATGGCGGGAGGACAAAGTCTGCCCGCCATCCTAATGACCCCCTTACTGTCTGAACATGCAAGAAGGCCACTGAAACGTTTGTGAAATGTGAAGATGGCCTGCTATTGACAGCCTTTGTAAAGTTCATTAAAGTTTTAGAAAACAGCTACATGCCATTAGGAGCAGAAGGTTTGCAGTTAGCTTAAATGTCAGATAAGATCATACATGCCATAGCTCACTTTTAGCTGTGACTAGCTGGTGTGTAAGATTCTGTTTTTGAAGCTTATTTCTGTCGGATTATTTATGTATTATTGATGTTATTGTACTGGATTGAGATACTGTTATACAGTTTAGATCTTAGATTATCCATAGTATCATTTTAGTCTCATGTCTCTATATCAGCTTAGATGTATCCTTTTGTTTTTTGTGGAATGCATGAATCTTTTTTTATATTTGAAAAGCAGACTCTGTCATCACACATGTAATTATTTATTTCATTCATGGATTGTATACACACCAAGCAATTTTTTTTGTTTTGCACTGCAGCAGGATTTTTTAATTTGCTTTTTTTATTGGTGGATTAGGAGGCATGGGTCTTCGCACAACCCAAAGATGTAAACGGCTGGTCCTCCTTTTTTCCAGAGTGCTATGGGGTTGCTACTGGTAATCAAGCTAGGACTAGGAAAGCATCAATTTTATTATTCAGACGACAGATACCTTGAAAGGAGAATACTATTGCTTGAAACCTGAAGTTGCAGTATGTAGCCAAAAGATGTCCTCAGAGAAGAATACTGTGTAGATGGAAAGATGCAGTTGTGCTATACTAACAACAGATGTGCTCGCAGAAGATGAAGGATTGCAGTTGTACTAAAGGGAAGACAGGTATGCTCATATACTATTAAAATGTATGGGGCAAATGAACTGGAGCAGTGCTAAACAGCCTCTTATGAAACTTTAATGCCGAAGAAGGGGACGTATGATTCAGAGGATGGCAGCACCTTCTGAATGTTACAGGTCTTCCTAGGTGAACAGTTAACCTTTTATCTGCATTCTGTTAGTTGCTGTCTTTTATTAATAACTATACTCAGAAATAGCAATGCCAGACAAAAAGGAAAACAATGACCTTCTTCCACTATTTATACATAATCTTGTGAAGAGTGGGTTATGCAACCTCTGTATTTATTCTGTATAGATGCAAAGTCATATGTGTGGCATACAAAAAAAAGCGCATGAGTACATATTGACAAAGTTGGCACCTTGAGAAAAGCATACAGCACTGCCCAGAATCTAGGTCTAAGCTTTCCAGAATCGCAGGCAAGAGCTGGAAAGCTGAAATGCCCCTATGCAGCCTACAGATGTTGTTACGGTAACTGCTATGGAGATGGAAAGCTGAAGTACCCCTATGCAGCCTACAGATGTTGTTAAGGAGACTTCAATTTAGATGGAAAGCGTGTTGCACTGTACTGCAAATATATCTTCTCAGAAAAATACAAGTGTGCATAAAGCCTTAGTTTGCACTATACTACTAACAGAGGTCCTCACAAAAGATGCAATTGAATGGAAAGCTACAGGTGCACTCTACTACCAACAGCGGTCCTCACACAGAAGAGGGCAATGGAGACAGGAAGCTGTAGTTGTGCTATGCTGCCTACAGAGGTCTTCACAGTAGAGTACTATGCAGATATAAAACTTGTTGCACTCTACTACCAGCAAAGGTTCGCACTGAAGAGTATAATGGAGATGGATAAGGAAACCTACATGTGGTCTAAACTACCAACAGAGCTCCTCACAATAGAGTGCAACAGAGATGGAAAGCTTGTTGCCCTACACTACCCGCAGAGGACCTCACAGAAGAGTACAGTGGTACCTTAGCCCTTCCTGAGCACATGTTCACAAAGTGGAAGAGCACGTTATGCACAAGGCATACAACTGTGACATCTTGGCAAAATACATATAGCACTGCTTTGTATATAGGTCTGGATTTTCCTCAAACTAGTGCAGTAAACGATCATGATAACTTATGCAAGATCACAGTTACCATGGGATGACTCCCAAAATTAAACTTTACCTTTCTGTTTAGGAATTAAGATGTGCATCCCTATTGACAATGTCAAGTGCACAACTATTCTGAGATGGCTCTGACATCCTGACATCTTTGCACACAATGAATACATGTAACTTTAACACCTGTTAATCTAAAAGAAGTTCAATGGATGCAAAACTGCTGCATGTATTTACTAAAGGGCCCTCTCAAGTCAGATAAAATTTTTGAAATGTCAATCGTAAAGCTGAGGGGGGCTTGTTTGCAACCAAGAAATGTGATATAATATTGCTATTATAAGGCCTTTTGCTAATTTTTCTAAAGGATAACTAAATATAAAAAAGTTGGTTCATGGTGATGAGTAATTACATTGCAACATACAATAAATATCTTGAGGGTTACGGAAATGGTTGATAACATCCTGCTATACATAGTAACTATAGCAGTCACTGGGAAGTAAAAGTGTCTAAAAAGTTCTGTTCTTAGAGAGCTATTTTTTTAGGTGTATATATATATATATATATATATATATATATATATATATATATATATATATATATATATATATATATATATATGTGCAACTGGTGAAAATGCAGTCTCTCAAAGTGTAGGCAGCTAGTGGCTGAGGTGGGATGGTCCACTGACCTATATTGTTTGCTGTAGTAGGAGGGAGAATAATTTGAATGACATTGGAACAGACTAATGGCAATGAGTGTTGATTGAGAAACCCTATATGTTTATGAATTTTCTACAGTATTTTTTGGAAAACATGAAGCTGGCAAGACAGTAAAGTTGTCCTTGGGCCAGGCCATAAATATTGTAGCATGCAAAGACAACGAAAAAATGTATGTGTCTCTTCCTGCACAGTGTTTTATATTTGACAGGAGCATTGTTGTAAAAAAAGACATATTATTTTCAAAAAGGCAGTCTGTGTCATTGTGGAGTCTAACAAATTAAATCTACAAAAAAAAGTTGGACTTAATCCACGATGTTCGTTTCTCTTTTATTGTTCTCTAAAAATCCAATGGACCATAAAGTACAAGATGTTGCAAGACCCAAAGGAGTACATATGATTTTATTGCTTTTGATAATTTGATCCAGGAGGATGTTTTACTGATTCTCTGTCATAAAATACATTGTTAAAACCCCTCGCACAACATCCTAACGTGGGCCTCCAAGCCCCACTAAATTATCTTTAACGGCCAAATGCCAAAATCGGACGATCTGGAGCATCTGCTTCTGGAGCCGCCGATACTTCCAGCGGCTGCTCTGCCATCATATCAGCAATATCCACCTCTGTCGAGAAACACCTCAAGATGGCGCCCGAGGTGAAACTGAGGTAGAAGTGGGAGGGCTGCAGTGAAACGGACCCACGTTATGAGGTAACAATGCGGGGGCCGCCACATCAGGAGGGGGCCCCCTGCTGCCCTTTCATCTTCCCCGGCGGGCGCCCGCAGCTGAGGCAGCCCATGATCGCCGGATCTGCAGCCTCCATCCGCCTGTGTGGCCTATCGCAGTGTGTGGATAGGGGCCCGTGGCCACAGCAGACGGGCGGGACAGGTTACACAACCGGAAGAGGATTTTAATAACAGCGCTCACCCCCTACATATGACGAAGCCGCTAACGCCCCCCTGGGAGAGCCAGGATAGACATCAGCTTTTTGTCGAGCATGAAAGCTGGGTGGAGACCTGGGGATTTTTTTTAACACCCCTCCAGCTAATGACACGGGTGGACTGTGGTGCCCGGTACAGGAGTGTGGGAGCATTTAGACCAGGGATCATGTGTGTGCAGCAGTGGTGAAAGGAGGTGCAAATACTGAAGATGCTCCTCCTTTTGACTGGCAGGCTCCTTTAACCCTCTTGTTCTTCCTCCATTGGGTCGGCTCCCTCGTTTTCTTTGGACTTGGCCCTTGTAACTTTTGGACTGGAACTCGTGTGTGCCCTGCCATTTTTGGACCCTCTACTGTTGTCGCTCTAGCCCTGGGTGCATCTTGACATGTTGAGATGGTTTCCCTCTATGCCCATGACCCGGGTCCGGCATTTTGTTGATTCTTGTCCTTTCCTTTGGTCCCTTGGATTCCATCCTGCTGACCTTCAGACATTTCACTTACGCTAGACTGCCTTATCTCTTTCTCCCCCTCAGGTACCCTTCTCTCCTCTCACCAATCTTAGCCTCCAACTCTTCTCCCCCACATACCGCTCTCAACCCCTTTTTATTTTATTTTATTTTTTATTTTTTTTATTTCTCTTTTCACTCTGTAAATATGTGATATATACTTTTCCAAGCCGAAACTCTGGTAAAATGGAATCCTGAGAAATTCTACTATTTGTATATATATCTATATAGAGATAACTCTAACCACTAGTATATGTAGAAAACCTTTGTACTCACTTCCATTCCTATGTGATTCTTAGAGTTTATCCATTTGTATCTCTTCCTTGAGTGACTTTACAACTTGTACATTTGCAATTTGTTCTATTTGTATCTCTTCCATGTGTGTCTTTACAACTTGTGCATTTGCATTTTTTTTTCCTGTTTGTATCTTTTATGTAACTCATGTAATCCTAAGTCCTTATGTATCGCAACTGGTTCTTTTGTAAAGCGCTCTGACACCTTCGGGTAATGTTCGCGCTACAGAAAATTGCATTATATAAAATAAATAAACATAAAAATTTAAAAATAAATGGAGTCTTCCAAGATGTTTTGGGGGATTTGCCAAGGAAGAGTGGATAAAAAAACTTGAGTCGATTATTGTGATAACTGATAATAAAATGTAATGGCCACGTAATCCTGAAAGCCTCGCTTTCGTTAGAGGCTGGTAGAATAGACCTATAATTCACATGTGCCATTCATTTGAGGTGTAGATTTACTTAAGCCATGTGTTCCGAGCTTCCCTAACATGATCCTTTTAATACTGCCCAGCTTGCTGCGGACTGAGTCCTAGGGCCTTGAGCATTGTCGTCTTGTGAAAACAAGCAACCTTTCAATAGGTTGAGCCAGAGCACTGGAAAGTATATTAATATGTTCAACTGTGAATATTCTGGGTGGCACAATGTCCTCTTATTTTACTTTAAATGGAAATTGGAGTTTGCGCTTTAACTTAGAAAACCCCAGAAAAATGTCTTATCATTTCATTCAAGGATCCAATTCATAATTAATTTTTCTGATTTGTGCACTAGTGAGAATTAGGGAACAATCATGGGTTTTTGTCTTATACATATTTACAAAATGAATCTGCACATATTTAAAATGCAATGCATGGCTAGAAATAGTCTTCTCCTTTCCTTCCATCAGGAGTTCTGATCTGGCACAAAAACCCCTCAGTGGTAGGCACAATCAAATGTCCCCTAAAATGTCAGTGCCCATACGCTAGTTGTTGGGTCGCGAGACTGGTACAGGATGACACTCCCACTGCCCACCAAGGCGGACTCTGGAAGCAAAAGCAGCCCTCTGGTCGCTTTATCTCTGTGTTACTCTCCCTCCTACTCTTAGAATAATTTGTAAGCAGCCATTTAAGATTTTTATTTAATTTGATGTAGTCCTCTGCTGAGGACAACAAATTATAAAAGATACATTCTGTTAAAACAATGATGATATAACTACATCAAAACAGTTTGAAAAATGCTTCAAAAAAGTATACAACCTATGACCAAGAAATTCTTCAGACAGTAATTTAAAAAGCAATATAAGACCATGCACCATGATTATATTGTATCTTGTACGAATAGGATTTAAATCCCGGCGTCTGGCCTCGACTAGTGTCGGATTTGGACATTAAAACAGTACATGTAAGCAGCCCTTAAAGTCTGACAGTTCAAAGCCCAAGTATTTTAGGGTTTGTACTACTATCCCCAAAGATACACTGAAGAAGGACCATTACTGCTGGAATTTGTAAATGAAAGAATAATGTTAATCAAATGGAAACTCCTTAGAAGATACATATATCATTTCAGCACTAATTTTCTAAGCACTTTTTGGAAACTGGTGTGTGCCAGTTGTTTCACAATCTCCGTGAGACTTGCAGCACCCGGAACAATATAAAAACAAAGTGGGTCAATGAATGAGATGCCTTAAAGCAGTTTTGTAAATAGTTTCTAGTCAGTAAAGTGATATAGAATGCTATACACTAAAGATATAAATGTGGATATTTTCTGTCAATGTTCGAGTGTAAATAACTAACAAGGACCAGGAATATCTCATCTCATTCCTCATATGTAGTACAGAGTGGAGGCACTACAACCAATGAATTAAACCGAATAGCAATTCCAGCTCAAGCCAGTGCAGTGCTTAATTTGTGCCAGTTATTTCCGGTGCTCTGCACCGGCACTTAATTGCTAGCACTTGCTCTATTGACAGTCCACCGCATGGTGGTGTTGTCTTTTTAGGTCGAGCCTAGCCGCACTGCGCATGCGCTGCTCGCTCTGCGAGACTGCTGTAGTTGAGTATGGGAGAGAAGCTGCGCCCACTCTCCTCCCATATTTTTCATTGGCTTGTGTCATTGACTTTCATTAATGCTGCTTCAGATTCGTTAATAGGCTTGTTAGTCCCTCCTTAGTACGGCCTTGACTTCATTTGTACCCTCCCATGGCGAATGGTCTTTTTACTTTGGTTGTTTTACGGGACCTGTTATTTAGTCTGTAAGTACTATTTACTTTATTTAGTTTCTCTTACTGCAGGCCGGACACGAGCTGCTTCATCTGAAACCACTTGTGTTATTTTAAGCAGCACAACTGCCCTGTAACACAGGCGCCTGCTTTCAATCCCTTTAACCAGGCATTATATCGTGTCTGTTTCAACCCTACCAGTAAAATGGATTTATAAATGATTGGTGAATTAAGTCATGTGAATTCTAGGTAGCACATTATCACGTGCTAATGGGCTGAAGCTGACAGCAGCACATCTGTGTTACATGTCATCTGTACTAAAGCCACCTGATGGGTTGTTTTCAAAACCTGTTCAGTTAACAACAACACTACCACCAATACCACCCCCACCATTATTACCACCAATACCACCACCAATACCACCACCTCCACCATCACCAATACCACCGCCACAACTAATACCACCACCTCCACCACCACCAATACCAACAACACCACCATTACCAATATCACCGCCACCAATACTACCAACGCCACCAGCAAAGCTACAACCAATTCCATCATTACCACCACCAGTACCACCACCACCAATACTACCACTAATACCACCACTTCCACCACCATCAATATCACCACCACCAATGCCACCAACCCCACCACCAAAACCACAACCAATACCATCACCAATACCACCACTAATACCAACACCATCAATCCAATACCACCATAAATACCACCACAAATACCAATACCACCACCAACACCACCAATACAAATAACACCACCACCAATACCACCACCCCACTAATAACCCCACCTCAATACTGCCACCACCACCAATACCACCATCACCAATACCACCACCACCACCACCAATGCCATCAATACCACCACCACCACCAATATCACCACCACCAATACTACCAATACCACCACCACCACCAATACCACCATTACCAATACCACCACCACCAACACCACCAACAATACCAACACCAATACCAACTCCAAGACCACCACCACCAATACCAATATACCACCACCACCAATACCACCGCCATTGATCCCACTGCCACAAATACCACCAATATCACTACCACCAATACAAACACCACCACTAATACCCTCACCACCAATACCACCACCACCAATACCACTAACAATGCCAATACCAATACCACCACCACCAATACCAACAATACCACGAATACAACAACCAATACCACCATCACCAATACCACCACCAATACCACCATCACCAATACCACCACCAATACCACCACCACCAATACCACCACCAATACCACCCCCACCAACACCAATACCACCACCAATACCACCACCACCAATACCATCACCGCCACCAATACCACCAGCAACATCACCACCACCACCAATACAACCACCACCAATACCACCATCACCAATACCACCACCACCAATGCCATCAATACTACCACCACCAATATCACCAATACCACCACCACCAATACCACCATTACCAATACCACCACCACCAATACCACCACCAATACCACCACCACCAGTACCAATACCACCACGAATACCACCATTACCAATACCACCACCAATACCACCAGCACCATTACCATCACCAATACCACCACCAGCAATACCACCACCAATACCACCAGCACCAATCCAATGCCACCAATCCACTACCACCACCAATACCACCACTACACCAACCAGTATCATTACCAATACCACCGCCAATAACAATACCACCACCAATACCACCACCATCAATACCACACCTCCACCACCACCAATACCGCCACTACCAATACCACCATCACCACCACCAGTACTACCACCACCAATACCAATACCACCACCACCAGTACTACCACAATCAATACCACCACCATCAATACCACCACCTCCACCACCACCAATACCACCACCCCCACCTCCAATACCACCAACACCACAACCAATATCACCACCACTACTACCACCACCTACACCACCACCAACAATACCACCACTAATACCTACACCACTAATACCACCACCACCAATACCACAACCACCACCAATACCACCACCACCAATACCACCACCACCATCAATACCACCTCCGACACAAATACCAATACTATCACCACCACTAATACCACCACCAACACCACCTCCACCACCAATACCACCAATACCACCACCATTACCACCACCTCTAATACCACCACCAAGACCCCATCACCCCATCTCCATCACCACCAATACCAATACCATAACCAATACCACCACTACCACCACTACCACCAATACCATCACTACCAGTACCAATACCACCACCAATACCAATACCACTACCAACAATACCACTACCACCAATACCACCACCAATACCCCACCACCAATACCACTACCACCAATACCATTACCACCACCACCAATACCAATACCAATGCCACCACCTATCCAAATACCGCCATTACCCCCAATGCCATCAATATCACCACCAATACCACCATTACCAATACCACCATCAACAATACCACAACCACCAACACCTTGAATACCACCACCTCCAATACCACCACCACCAAGACCACCCCCACCAATACCATCTTCACCAGTACCAATACCACCACCAATACCAATACCATCACCAACAATACCACCACCAATACCAACACCACCAATTCCGCCACCAGTACCACCGCAACCAATACCACCACCACCAATATCACCACCAATCCAATAACACCGCCAATACAAATACCAACACCAATCACACCACCACAACCAATACCACCACCAATACCACCACCACCAGTATCACCACCAATCCAATACCAATACAAATATCACCACCAATACCACCACCACCAATACCCCCACCACTAATACCCCCACCACCATGAATACCACTACCAATACCCCCTCCACCAACAATACCACCACCACCGCCAATGCCACCAATACTACCACCACCAATACCCCAACCACCACCACCACAAATACCACCACCAATACCACCACCTTCAATACCACCATCACCAATACGACCAACCCACTAATAACCCCGCCCCAATACTGCCACCACCACCAATACCACCATCACCAATACCACCACCACCAATGCCATCAATACCACCACCACAACCAATATCACCACCACCAATACTATAACCACCAATAAAACCACCATTACCAATACCACCCTTACCTATATCACCACCACCAATACCACCACCACCACCAATACCACCATTACCAATACCACCACCACCAATACCACCATCAACAATACCAATACCAACTCCAAGACCACCACCACCAATACCACTAACATCACCAATACCAATACACCACCAATACCACCACCACCACCACCAATACCACCGCCATCGATACCACCGCCACAAATACCATCAATACCATTATCACCACCACCAATACAACCACCACCACTAATACCTTCACCACCAATACCACCACCACCAATACCACTAACAAGGCCAATACCACCACCACCAATACCATCAATACCACGAATACCACCACAATACCATCATCACCAATACCACCACCAATACCACCCCCACCAGTACCAATACCACCACCAATACCAATACCACCACCACCAGTACCACCAATACCATCACCGCCACCAATACCACCAGCAATATCACTAGCACCAATACCACCACCACCATTACCACCATTACCAATACCACCACCAATGCCACCACCACCAATGCCATCAATACTACCACCACCAATATCACCAACACCAATACCACCACCACCAATACCACCGCCCCAGTACTAATACCACCACGAATAGCACAATTACCAATACCACCAGCACCATTACCATCACCCATACCACCACCACCAATACCACCACCAATACCACCAGCAACAATCCAATGCCACCAATCTACTACCACCACCACCAATACCACCACCACACCAACCAGTACCAATACCACCACCAATACCAATACCACCGCCAAAAACAATACCAAACCTCCACCACCACCAATACCACCACTACCAATAACACCATCACCACCACCAATACCACCACCAGTACTACCACCACCAATACCACCACCACCAGTACTGCCACCATCAATACCACCACCACCATCAATACCACCACCTCCACCACCACCAATACCACCAACCCACCTCCAATACCACCAACACCACAACCAATACCACCAACACCAATACTACCACCACCAACAATACCGCCACTAATACCAACACCACTAATACCACCACCACCAATACCACAACCACCACCAGTACCAATACCACCACCCCACCTCCAATACCACCAACACCACAACCAATACCACCAACACCAATACTACCACCACCATCAATACCACCACCAATACCAATACCAGTACCAACAATACCAGCACCAGCAATACCACCACCAATGCCACTACCACCAATATCACAACCAATAACATTATCACCACCAATACCAATACCAATACCAATACCAATACCACCTCTACCAATACCAATGCCACCACCTATCCAAATACCGCCACCCCCCCATGCCATCAATATCACCACCACCAATACCACCATTACCAATACCCCCACCACCAATACCACAACCACCACCACCTCGAATACCACCACCTCCAATACCACCACCAATACCACCACCACCAAGACCACCACCACCAATACGATCATCATCAGTACCAATACCACCACCAACAATACCGCCTCCAATACCACCACCAATACCACCACCACCAAGAACACCAATACCATCATCATAAGTACCAATACCACCACCAACAATATCACCACCAATACCAACACCACCAATACTACCACCAGTACCACCACAACCAATACCACCACCACCAATACCACCACCAATCCAATTCCACCATGAATACCACTGCCAATACAAATACCACCACCAATACCACCACCACCAATTCCCCCACCACCATGAATACCACCACCACCAACACCACCTCCACCACCACCCCCAATACCACCAATACCACCACCACCACCAATATCACCACCACCAAAACCACCATTACCAATACCACCACCACCAATACCCCAACCACCACCACCATAAATACCACCACCAATACCACCACCTTCAATACCCCCATCACCAAGACCACCACCACCACCAATACCATCACCACAAGTCCCAATACCACCACCAATACCAATACCACTATCAACAATACCACCACCAATACCAATACCGCTACCAACAATACCACCACCAATACCACAACCACAAATACCACCACCAGTACCACCACCACCACCCATACCAATACCACCTCTCTATACCAATGCCACCACCAATCCAAATACCGCCACCACCAATACCACCTCCACCATCAATACCACCCGCAATGCCACCAATACCACCATCAATATCATTACCAGCAATACTACCATCACCACCAATACCACCACCAATACCTCACCACCAATACCACTACCGCCAATACCACTGTCACCACGACCAAAACCACAACCAATATCACCTCTACCAATACCAATGCCACCACCATCAATCCAAATACCGCCACCACGAATACCACCACATCAGCACCTCTCGCTTACTAGTAATAGCAGGGGCACTGTACAAGGTCTGAGCTGCAGCCGAGACCATCCCTCCCTCCCTCCATTCCAGCCATTAAGCACAGCCCGAGTGTTTTTTATTAGGCCAAAGATAGCAATGACATTACGCAATGCCACACTGCACACTCAAATCCTTGAGAGGGATGGAAATAGCCCCTCCAGCCGCTCTTCCTCCTGAGCCGCGCAGTGTAATCACAGAGCAAAAGGCGTTGGAACTCTTTGTTAGTTTTTATAGCTCTGATCATATGTGACTCTCACTTCACACTTTGTGACTGTGTAATTTATAACACTTACACATTTTCTTCACTGCACAACACTTACACATCTTCTTCACTGCACTATTTATCACTACTTTGAAGACGTCGCAGGCCGGTCTCTTCCACTGATATTTATAATCTAAAAAGCAGTCGAGAAGGCCCTTAGGCAATAGGTCTCACATTTGCGAGAGTTTAAGCTATTAGTATTGTAAATGGCAATGCCTTTTATTTATGTTTTAAAACCCAAAACATAAATAAAATGCATTGTCATTTACAATGCCAATAGCTCAAACTCGAGTGAATGTGAGACCTATTGCATTGAAAATGCTTGTCTCATTTTGAGATGAGCACAGCGACAGTGTTTTTTGAAAAGAATGATACCACCCCCTCATGCCATTATTATAGCTTTGCGTTGCCGGAAATTGTTTGAATTGTTAATCTTTTAGGATGTCAACGCTTAGGTGCTATGTTGATACTGTCAATGGCAGTGCTGGCAGGATATGGGTGGTGCAGGCTGCAGTAGCCTTCAAAGAAGGGTCCTGGAACTTAATTGTTGTACAAATTAAGCACTGTGGGGTATGCCCAGAGGTGGGTCCCGTGCTCTCCATTCATTCCTATGGGCCTGGAGGCCCATAGGAATGAATGGAAATTACCTAATCGGCAAATAGCGATTCGGTAAATGGGGAACACATACAAGGGGGGCAGGGTGTCACATTGACACCCTGTTGCACCCCTGAATATTGCATGGGTGCACATGTGGCACAAATACATGTCCTAAGGGCATGTATGTCTGCCACATCGCAGTGTTGTAAAAGCAAAAAAATGCTTTTTCAAAGGTTTTCTTTATTTACCACCAACTTGTAGTTGATGGTAAATAAGGAATACTTAACTGAGGAATGCACTCACTTGAGTACCCTATACATTACGGATTCGGTAATTTACCGATTCCTTAAGTTACCGATTTGGTAAAACACTGAATCCTACAAAAATGCCACCTACATTCCAAATGCCAAATACCGGTCGGTAACGGCCGAAATTCGGTATTGGACGACCTACATCTGGCCCAAAGTCTTCAAAATAATGTGTTTCTTATAATAAAGATATCCTGTTTTGACACCAAACCAGGCAAGAAAATATTCTGGAGACCCATTCCATGTAAAGGAGGGTATAAAGTTTAATCTCATTGTCTCCTGTTAAACAGTAATGTCTGGGCTTATGCCAGGCGTCAACCATCTGGTGAGATCCCTCAGAGAAATAGAAATTAAACTCCCACAGTTTCATCACATATGTATCGAAGTAGACCCAGAGAGTCGAAAGCTGTGGAATTGAAGATGTCATCTCTTCATCAATTTCCTAAGATGCTAACCAAACTGTGTGCTGACCTCCTATCATATTGTGGAAGAGTCCCAAAAGTGGAGCTACAGAGTACAAATTGCTTTGTAGATTGGGTGGAACTTTGTTGCATATCATCTGTTCTTTTTGTAAAAACATCTGGGCATGTTCATGCAAAGTTCTCTGTTGCCTTTGAATCAGCATGTGGATGGCTAGCACTTTCCAGACATTCTTCCCCCACTGACCCATAGACTTGCTAACCAGTATTGTCCCACTGGTAAAAATGATCTGCCAACACATAGTCATGTGAATAACTATATTAAGGAACCGTTAGTGTCCAGCTAACTATTCTTCGCACACTGGTATATACTTTATTGCAAGAGCGCTGGGAGGCCTACGGGTAGCCATGCACTTTATAAATGTCTCTTTCATTTCATTCATTTTATTTCATTTCACCTGCTTACAGATGATTTACTGCAGGCAGAAACAGAACTAACTTAAACCCAACAATAAAGCTCATGATTTTTATCTAGCAAAGACGATAAAACGATAGGTATCTAATGTCGGAATGGGCCACTGTGATAAACTGGAGAAAACTCTGAATACTGTGTGTGATTGCCAATTTTATGGATTTTCACCTTCCGTGTTTTCTGACCCTACCTATATGCACATGTAAATGGGTTTGCTTCTAGCCCATCTGTATAGCTGTCAATACTGCAGGCCTGCCCTCTGTCACCAAAAGAACTAGACTGTCACTGGGGCTTGTCAAATTATCAACAGCTATACCATTGCAAGTCAGCAGTGCTAGTGGAGGACAGCATGCACTTCTAGAATGGGGATAGTTTATAAAAACTGTGATTTGGGATAGGTCGTCCGCACAATTCCACCATTCAGACAGCATGCATGCCCCAATGAGGCTCTGCTAGCTTTAGCTGTAGATAACATTGCTCTTTCAAATACAAATGTTAAATCACTGTTAATTTGTATCTCAGGTTTGGTAAATGCAATCATGATTCCTTAAACATCATTGGTCCTGGAACACTCATACTTGCAAAACTCTTGAACTGTCTATTTTAGTTCTTTGACCTTTGAGACATCAAACATTGAGTGCCTATGTCAAATACAGTGGACCCCACAGGGAAAGATCCCTACCAGGAATGACCTAAGACTCTGTAAACGGTACCTTCTGTAACGTGGCCTCGAGCAAATGGAAAGTAACATAACAAAACATTACTAAAACCTTTACAAGATAATTTTACACTACCTCACAGATCTTTTGGAAGGGCCACTTTCAACTCATACCTTTTAGCAGTCTGCCTTAAAGCTGTATGCCTTAGCTTCCACTTAGCCAAGGAAAGGGAACATCCAATGACTGGCATGCACTACTGTAAATTACAAAACAGCAGATCACATTTATTTCTTATCAAGAAAAGTTTGCTGGCAGACATACTGTCACCACAAACCAGTATACGGTTATGATATAGTGTTGGCAAAGGGTGATTGGTTCACTTTGTAATAAATTGGGCTGTACTGGTTAATAATGGGTGAATATGGGAGTTGAGGAAGTGGCCCTTAGCATTAGCGTTGCCCCCAACAAGGTGAGGCCTGGACAGCCTAGATGGCGTTCGCACTCTTCTGAGTGCCCACCCGGCTCCTGCACTCACAGGTGCTGGCAAACCTGACCACATTCATTGGCATTGCCCATGATCTCCTGAAGTGTCTGGGAATATCAGATGCCCACTGGCTTTCGCACACTTCTGCTGTCGGTTAGACCATGCGCAGAGGACGACAGCAGATGGCAGTTGGCAGACATGATTCGGCTCCCGTACTGTAACCAATCGCTCGACGGCTGATGGGCAGGGGGCCCGGGCCCTCAAACAGGACAGCTCGCAACTGGTCAGGATTGGCGCAGCACCCCATTGGGAGTTGAGAGGTGTGATGAGAGCAGCTGCAACCTTTTCCATGTCTGCCAGGGCTTCCTCACTTAGCTGGTCTCCTCAAGGTGTTCACTCCAAGACATCATTCAATTTTAATGGGTCCTCCCTGCCCTGCTGGCCTTTTCAGCTCAAGGTGGATTCGGTTTTTCAGTGCCCTATTACCATGGGGCCGCTTGTTTGGGTATGGGGGAATGGAGGAGTGAAGAACCCCCTCGATTCTCATCTTTTCCACATTTGAGGGCCCCTTCCGTGTTGACACCTGACCCGTGTGGTGATTCCTCCCTCCCATGCTTTGGACTTGGCAGACAGCGGTGGAGCCAACAACAATTTGTTTCCCCTCTGGGGTACTTGTGTCGAGGGCCCCTTCCTGTCATGGGTGTGGGGGCTCTTTCCATCGCTTCTGAGCAGAGCAGAACGAGCCCTAACCGATACAGCTCCTTGAGGTGGCCCCATGCTGGGCCATCCTGGCTTTCCCCCTGTCTTTTTTAGGCCTAGTGGGGGTGCAAGCGAATCTCCAGCCATGAGTGCCTCCCAACACCGGATTCGGGCTACCATTGGGTCTGACTGCTCATGCTGCCTGCAGCTTGTGGAACCGTGTGATGCCAACATGTCAAGTCCCCTCCAGAGAGTATGGAGCGTGCTAAATCCAGTTGGCTCCAGTTGCCACCCAGGTAGCTCCCCTAGTCAAAGGGGCAATATTACCACAGACTAAGGCGGCATGTGTCTTGACAAGTCCCTGTCCTCACAGACGCAAACAAGATGGACACATTTATGTCTCCTACTGAGGGCTCAAAAGGGGTTGCAGGGAGGCAGCAACAATTCAGTGATCCTGCAAGCTAATCAAGATACACAATCCACACTGGAATCTTGGTCCTACCAAGGCAGGATCTCCAAAATACAACTGACAGAGGATCGGTGGTGGATGGAAGAATCTCTGAGCTACAGGGCACAGTGCAAGAGCTCCTGAAGTCCCCTGACTGGCCACAGCATTCAAGACCCTCACAGACTGGGATGAAGATGCAGAGAACAAAGTCTGCAAAAACAAACTTTGTTTCATAGGGTTTCCCAAAGGATGAAGCTCGATAACCAAAATATTCTTGAAACTGTGGATCTGGTCATGGATGGGCTCCCACTGCCTGTCGTCTTGATTCATCATCGAACGGGCTCACAGATTCTTAGCACGGAAGCTGTCAGCTCGACGATTCCTCGGGAACGGTTCAATGCCAAAAGGGGTCCACCTCTCGACAACCCCAACCCTGAATGCTATAAGAGTACAGGTGAATGGGAAGGTCAAGCGGGGGAAGGAAAGAAAGGGGTCAGCAGTAAGGGAGATCTGAAAGGCAAAAACACTCAAAGATCAGCAATGGCTAGGTTATCTGATTTCTCTTATCTAAGCCAGTGAGCAACTCCTACTTGTAAAAGAAATAATAGCATTCCTTCCTTTTAGGCAAGTCATGAAACCAACAGTTCAGTATTTTCATTATGTAATGATGGGGATTGCGCTAGGGAAAGGATAGCGGTACAAATGAAGTCCGAAAACCAAACACCCAAACAGACATGCAGCCATCGCTAGCTTTGCCATGCGCCAAGGAATGATACACACCATTGCACACACTTTCTTCCACGTTACAGGGGAAGAGCTGGAGGTGCCTCTTGAACCCCCTCTTAAGGTAAACCAAATGCAAACGTTCAAAATACTTCTTTTGAAAATCCGGATTAATAGTTCTGCATCATTTTAACAGTCATGTGCATAGCGCAAATCACCTCCTTAGCAGCAATACCTAGGTACCAAAATCCTTGGTTGTATCTGTACAAAAATGTGGAGTGATACACTCCTTGTCGTTGGTGTTCATTCTCAGGTTCCGTGAGGGCATATATTCGTCCACAAGGAATCACCGCACTGGGTATTAAATCGATCTGACAGTCGTATATACGATGAGGAGGCAGTATATTTGCTTGTTCTTCATTGAAAAAATCTGCATAGCTCATGATATTGTGTTAGTAAGTCTACCTCCTTCTCTTCGGCTGTGGCGATCACGTGTCCTTTTGATAGCTCTCTTGCTGGACTGACTCGTATTTGTGTACAGTGTTCCAGGCAGTACGCGGACATAAACTCCAGTACCTCCTTTTCCCAATCGATAACAGGATTGTGTTCGGGGAGCCAAGGAACCCCAAAATGATACCATATTGTGGGGCTCGAATGATGTTGAATGACAACTCTTCCCTATGACTACTCCCACATGAGACCTCAAGATCTTGGTGCTGTAGCAGATGTGCTCCGAAACCAGTTGTCGTCCGTCCACTGCCACCACTGTTTCTGGTTTGGTAAGAAGTTCTACTTGTAATGTGCGAGCTAGCTTCTTATCCATAAAGAGTCCCATAGCCCCTGAATTCACCATAGCCTTGAGGGTGTGTTGTTGACTATTAATGTCGATCTCTAATTTACGTAAAAATGTACCGAAGGATCTCCTAAATCTCCATCAACAGAAGGGACCATCTTTATGCCCAAGAACCTCCCTTCAGGTCTTCCTGGGCCTTGAAGTTTTCCGCCTTTTTTACCTCTGCAATGGCACTGGCTTGTGCTTCTCTGGTTCTCCCTCTGGGTTTCACTAATATGCACAGATCACAGAACTTGAGACAGCCATTTTAAAACTAGAATGTAGTAACCTGGGTCGTTAGACATAGCAAGCAAGTCATCACCTAGAGCTAGACAGAGCTTCCCTGCACCAGCTCTGCCTGGATGAGACCTGTCGATGTTGTGTGGCCTCCACCAGGCTATATATGAATGTAGAGATAAATCAAGCAAACCTTTATATTAATTAGCCACCAAAGATACAGAATCCAGAGTGGTTACACACAACAGCGATGGGTACGGTGGTAAGAACAGATACAGCAATAGACTCTTTATACCGCAGGTCTCCGCTGGCGCGAAAAAGCGAATCCCCACTGATCACTGACCTGCTGATGCCTGAACTGACAGCTTCTAAACAAGAGGATCTAGATCAACCTCTCCGTCTGGGGGAAGTGGGCAAAGATTTAACTGACCTCAACCCTGGCAAGACCCCAGTGTTAGATGTTTTTCTTAAGAATACTACCATAAACTCTGCAGTATTCTCTAAATCGAACACACTAGATGTAAAAAAGTATTTACTGAGACTTCTTGTTCATTTAAGTTAGAAGCAGTGAGTAAAATCGTTACTAGATTCCCCAGGGGAAAAAACATTGAAGCGGAGTTCCTGTTCAAATCCAAAGAAAGAAAGAATATGACATCAGTCCACAGGGGTGAAGCTTATATGCAGCTCTGCTTTATCATTTTCAGGCCATGTAGAACCAGTTTAGAGCTGCATGACTCCACATTGCGCTGCGCGCAATCCATGCTGATGCCTGCGGCGTAATCTAAAGTAGGGAAGCTCTGGTTTGAAGTAACCATCAGGAACTCAGAGCCCAATCCAGGGCTAACGGCATCAGTTGGTCCTGTTTCCATTCGACTTTCTTTAGGACCAGCAGGATCAGTGGCAGAGGTGAAAATGTATATCTATGGCCGAAGTCCCACCAAAGGCTTAATTAACATGTGAGCAGGTTTTTAGTTCAAGGCAGGGTGGGGGAGGTTGACAGCACCCTTATGTAAGTTGTTGACTAAGAAACGTGAGAATCTGAATGGCAGATAGGGTAAGTGTTAGACAGGGACCCGGAGGGTCGGCCGAGCACAGGGGGAGAGGCCTCCGGCGAGGGCCCTCTCCGGTAATCGTACAGACAGGTAACTTCCCCCCCACAGATAGACGCCACACAGAGATGAATTCTGCACACTTTTATATATCTTTTAGGCAGGGTGAATGAGCGGTACAGTGGAACCAAGATACGGGGATCCCGTCAATTCTAGTCTCTTTGGGGGGAAAAGGGGTAGCGGGACAATCTGAATACCGGTCTGGTACAGAGGCAGCAAAAGGTGGAGCTCACAATCCTCGAGCTGGAGGGTTCGTAAGGAGGGGCCGCGGCAGCGCCTGCAGGCCTGGTAGATGGTTTCACGACGAGGAGGGCCGCGGCAGCGCCAGCAGGCCTTGACGATGGTTCACGATGAGGAGGGACGCGGCAGCGCCAGCAGGCCTTGAAGATGGTTCACAAAGATGAGCCGCGGCAGCGCCAGCAGGCTTCCAAGGATGAGTTTGTCTCGGTGTCTCTCGACTCCAGGATACAACTGCCTTCCTGCTCTGGAGCTGCCCCAGTTATAGGTCTGGCGCCCTTTGATGTCCGGACCCTCGCACTTGGGGGTCGGGAGGTCCGGGATGAGGGAGTCCAGACACCCAGCAGGGGGGTGGAGCCAGCGCCCAGGGAGGCTGGGGGCGATCGACACCTGGCGGAGGGGAGCCATTGACACTCCTCCTTCCATTGACCCGCCAAGTGGTCTCTTCACCCCCTGGACGGATGGTGGTGCCTCAATGTCGGGGCCTGCCTGGGCCCGAGGCCGAGGTCGACCCGAGGCCACGCGGCCTGGTCGTGTAGTGTCCAAAATGGCGGCTGGGCCGGGGACAGTGGTTCTGGAAAGGGCCCGGGCCAGCCGATACTGGGGTGTTCAGGAACTGGGGTTCCGTCGGGGAAGGGTCGTGGGTTGCCCCGGCGGGTTACAGGGGTTGTTCTTGTCCGGGGAACAGGAGGAGCAGGGGTCCGTGACCCGCCATGCGGGGAGGGATCGGGCCTTCCACGAGGCCTGTCCAACATGCGTCCCCGCCAGCTGAAGGCAGGGAGAGTCACCCATCCTCTTGGGTACTCTCCTCGCCGAGGCGGAAGAAGCGGGACAGGCCGTCTGCGTTGGCGTGGTCCTGGCCGGGGCGATGCTCCACAGTGAAATCCATCCCCTGCAGGGAGATGGACCAACGCAACAGCTTTGGGTTTTCTCCCCGCATCTGCATCAGCCATTGCAGGGGTCGGTGATCTGTCTGCACCCGGAAGTGGGTACCGAAGAGGTAGGGCCGGAGCTTCTTGAGGGCCCACACTACGGCGAAGGCCTCCCGCTCGATGGTGCTCCAGCGTTGTTCTCGGGCCAGCAGGCGTCGGCTGATGAAGGCCACTGGCTGATCGACTCCCTCAGGGTTGAGTTGGGAGAGGACGGCCCCAACGCCATGATAGAGGTGTCTGTTTGTACAATGAATTCCCGGCTGTAGTCGGGGGTCTGGAGCACGGGGGCGGTGCACATGGCGGACTTCAACTTCTCAAAGGCCGCCTGACATTCAGGAGTCCAGTTGACTGTCTTGGGGTTCTTCTTGGACGTTAATTCTGTGAAGGGCCCCACAATGCTGCCATAGTCTTTTACGAAGCACCGGTAGTACCCGGTGAGCCCCAGGAAGGCTCGGACCTCTGTTTGGGTGACCGGGGGCTCCCAGGCCTGGATGGCGGCAATCTTGAGCTGGAGGGGGGCCACCAGGCCACTTCCCACCTGGTGCCCCAGGTAGGTTACGGACCCTTGGCCGATCTGGCACTTGCTGGCCTTGATGGTGAGCCCGGCCTGCCGGAGGGCATTCAGGACCTCTCGGAGGTGGTAGAGGTGTTCTGCCCAGTGGCGGCTGTACACAGCAATATCGTCCAGATAGGCGGCGCTGAATTCCTCGAGCCCCGCCAGCACCTTGTTCACGAGCCTCTGGAAGGTGGCGGGGGCGTTTTTCATTCCGAATGGCATCACCTTGAAGTGGTAGTGGCCATCCGGGGTAGAGAAGGCTGATCGCTCCTGGGCCCCTGGGGTGAGGCCGATCTGCCAATAGCCCGCTGTCAAGTCGAAGATGCTCAGGTAGCGGGCGGCCCCCATGCGGTCAATCAACTCATCTGCCCGGGGCATGGGATGAGCATCGGTCCTGGTGACGGCGTTCAGACCTCGATAGTCCACACAGAACCTGAGCTCGGGGGCGACGCCCGGGGCGGCGGCCTTGGGGACCAGCACGACTGGGCTGGCCCAGGGGCTGTCGGACGGCTCGATCACTCCCAGAGCCAACATTTTGGAGACCTCCGACTGGATGCAGGCGCGTACTCGATCAGGTACCCTGTACGCCCTGTGTCGGATAGGGGGGCTATCCCCGGTGTCAGCGTCGTGGAGGCACCAGGGGGTGACCCCAGGGATGAGGGAGAATAGGTTGGCAAATTGGAGTAGCAGTTCTTGACAGTCTTGGCGTTGCGCTGGAGACAGGGCATCGGAGAGTTGGGCTCCCTCCACGGAGCCGTCCTTCTCGAGCGTTGTCAGAAGGTCAGGGAGGGGCTCGACGTCTTCTTCAGCCCCACTGTCGGTAGCCATCAGGAGGCTAAGTTCAGAGCGCACAAAGTGGGGCTTGAGTCTTATTGGCGTGGAGGAAACGTAGGGGGTTTCGGGGTGACTCCATGTCTACCAGGTAGGTGACGGGTCCCTTGCGCTCCACCACTTTGAAGGGTCCCATCCATTTGTCCTGGAGGGAGCAAGGTTCAACCGGGGACATCACCCAGACCTGTTGTCCCTGTTCGAACTCGATGGATGAAGCATGCTGATCATACCAGCGCTTCATGTCTTCTTGGCTGGCTTCGAGGTTGGCCTTGGCAAGTTCCCTGAACCGCCGGGTCTGGTTACGGAGAGTCAAGAGGTACTTGTATACATCAGGGGGAGTCTTCTGAGGGGCCACCTCCCACCCTTCTTTGACCAGGCTGAGGGGTCCCCGGACGGGGTGTCCATACAATAGTTCGAACGGACTGAAGCCCAGGGATTTCTGGGGGACTTCTCTGTAAGCGAACAGGAGGCACAGGAGCAGCACGTCCCATTGGCGACGTAAGGGTTCTGCCAGGCCCATGATCATCCCCTTGAGAGTGCGGTTAAATCATTCTCCTAGTCCGTTCCCTTGCGGGTGATAGGGTGTCGTGAATTTGTAAGTGACCCCGCACTGTTGCCATAGGGACTTCATGTACTTGGAGATAAAGTTTGTGCCCCTGTCACTGATGACTTCTCGGGGGAAGCCCACCCACGAGAAGATCCCCATCAGGGCTCGGCCCACCACAGGCGCCGTCACGGTCCGGAGAGGTGTAGCCTCGGGATAGCGGGTGGCATGGTCCACCAGGACAAGTATGAATCGGTGTCCCTGTGCTGTCCGGGGCTCCAGGGGCCCCACAATGTCGATTCCCACCCGCTCAAAGGGGGTGGTGACGATGGGAAAGGGTTGCAGTGGGACTTTGAGTTTTCGGCCGCTCTTCCCGCTGGCCTGGCAGGTGGGGCAGGCCCGGCAGTGGATTGCTACATCGTTCTGCATCTTCGGCCAGTAGAAGTGGGTCACCAGGCGGCTGTACGTCTTGTCCTGCCCAGGTGCCCGGCAAGGGGCACATCGTGTGCCAGGTTCAATAGGAAGTCCCTGAATCGGAGGAGGACCACCAGCACCTGGCTGGCTCCCAGCAAGGTGATCTTTTGCTCACTGTAGAGCAGTTAGTTGTCCCAGTAAATCCAGTGGGCCCCCGAGGTATCTCCTGCGCTCTGGGCGAGGGCCTGTTGACGGAGTCCCTCGAGGGAGGGACACGCTCCTTGTTCCTGGCGGAATTGTTCCTGAGTGGGGCCACCCTCTTGACGCCACTGGGCCAGGTCTGGGATGTCTCGTAATTGATCAAGTTCTTCGTTGCCGGACCCCGGGGGACCAGGCTCAGGGGTTGTCTCTTCTGTGACGATCGGCGGAGGAGGTTCAGGCCACTCCGGTTCCTCCGGGCTGGAGATGGCGCGGGCGGCCATGGACCGGGTCGTTACACAAACCCATTCAGGGAGACCAAGCATCCCCAAGTGCTCCCTCCGCTCAACGGCTGACCAGGGGGAGCTCTCGAGGTCGTTCCCCAGAAGGCAGTCCACTGGGGCATCGTCGCGGACAGTCACTTTTAGCATGCCGGACACCCCTCCCCACTCAAAGGGGACGCAGGCCATCTGGCACAGGCTTTCGGAGTTGTCGGCCGACCGCACTGGACAAAGTACATTTGGTAGGATCTGGTCAGGGGTCACCAGATGGCAGCGGACTGCGGTCACACTGGCCCCTGTGTCACGGAGGGCTTCCGCCCGGCGTCCATTGATGGTGACCCACTGGCTGTATTTCTGTGTGTTGGCGGGGAGGGGTGCCCGCGGGACCATGTCTCTCTCCCCTAGACAGACCAGGGGCATGGCGGCGGGTTCCCACTCGGGCTGGTACGGCTCGTACTCTTCGGTGTCTTCTTGGGCCGGCTCTTCTCCCAGGGCGGCGGCGGTGACCTGGCGGTTCATGGGGCTCTGATTTTTCAGGCAGTTGGGGTCATTGGTGTAGTGACCGGGTCGCTGGCATCTGTGGCAGGTAAGGTTGGAGCAGAACCCTGGTCGCGTTGGAGGGCTTCCTCTTCCGGCCGGGAGCGGGGGGTTGCTAGTGGAGGGCACCGTGACGGTGTCCCTGCCCCGACCCTGGCCTCCTCCTCCCCCCCGGGGGCGGTGGGGCCCTTGGGAGGCTCGGTTCTGTTCGCTGGGCCAGCTCTGAGTGACTCGGGTGCTCTCCCATCGGTCTGCTTCGATGGCGAGTTTCCGAGGTTCAGTCAGTTTACTATCAAGGAGGTCCTGTCTTAGTTCGACGAAGCAATTATTGGAGAGGTGCTCCCATACAATAAGGTCGAACAATTGCTCGTAGGTGGTGACTTGGCTGCCCTTGATCCACCCCTCGAAGGCTCGGCTAAAAAAGTTCACGTATTCCACCCAGGTGGTACCCGGGATTCGTTTGCAGTCTCGAAACCTCTGGCGGTACATCTCGGGCGTGAGCCCATAGCGAGTGAGGAGGGCGGCCTTCATGTGGTCGTAGGATGTCATCTGGTGGTCGGGGAGTTGCAGCAGGGTGTCTCGCCCTTCGTTGACGAATCTCCCCCATAACCCGGCTCCCCAGTCGCTCCGCGGGATTCGGTGAGAGGTCATTGCTACCTCGTAGGCTTTAAACCATTGCTGGATATCATCGTTCCGGTAGTATTCCCTGACGACATCCTTGGGGATGTGGACCTTGGGGTCCATAGGGGCAGTGGGGCTCTGGTGCCCAGAGACTCCGAGGTCTTTGTTGTGCCGCCGAATTTCTAGCTCCTTCAAGTTGCGCTCATGCTCGTAGGCTAGTCTTTTCTCTTCCAGCTCCCTCTGGCTCTTTTTCTCTTCTCGTTCTTCCCTGAGCCGTAAGTGTTCGAGGGTTATTTTTTGTTCTGCCAATTTGAGTTCTCCATCTAGGCGGAGTCGAGCCAACTCCAATTCGTGGAGCCGGCTTTTCTCCCGTTCTCGGGCCTCCTCGGACGAGAGGCCCGATCTTCTTACGTCCCCAGGGGTGGTACGTGCTTCGGTGGTCTCGAGGCTTTGATTTTGGGGTGGGGATGCTTCCGTCTCCACCCAAGATTCTAAGGCATGTTTGAGGTCATCTTTCGTGCTCAGTCCTGTGGTAGCAATGCCCAGTTCTATACAGAATTGTTTTAGTTCTTTGTGGCTGTACTCTTCCAGCTTTTCCATCAGGAATTTTTCTGTTGTTCCACTTTCCTTTGTTGTCATGGTGGCTGTGTGTCGTGGGGTGAGTTACTCTCTGTACGATTATGCGTAGGTTCGGATCGCGCTGCTGGCCACCAATGTTAGACGGGGACCCGGAGGGTCGGCCGAGCACAGGGGGAGAGGCCTCCGGCGAGGGCCCTCTCCGGTAATCGTACAGACAGGTAACTTCCCCCCCACAGATAGACGCCACACAGAGATGAATTCTGCACACTTTTATATATCTTTTAGGCAGGGTGAATGAGCGGTACAGTGGAACCAAGATACGGGGATCCCGTCAATTCTAGTCTCTTTGGGGGAAAAGGGGTAGCGGGACAGTCTGAATACCGGTCTGGTACAGAGGCAGCAAAAGGTGGAGCTCACAATCCTCGAGCTGGAGGGTTCGTAAGGAGGGGCCGCGGCAGCGCCTGCAGGCCTGGTAGATGGTTCACGACGAGGAGGGCCGCAGCAGCGCCAGCAGGCCTTGACGATGGTTCACGACGAGGAGGGCCGCGGCAGTGCCAGCAGGCCTTGAAGATGGTTTCACGACGAGGAGGGCCGCGGCAGCGCCAGCAGGCCTTGACGATGGTTCACGACGAGGAGGGCCGCGGCAGCGCCAGCAGGCCTTGAAGATGGTTCACAAAGATGAGCCGCCGCAGCGCCAGCAGGCTTCCAAGGATGAGTTTGTCTTGGTGTCATCCGACTCCAGGATACAACTGCCTTCCTGCTCTGGAGCTGCCCCAGTTATAGGTCTGGCGCCCTTTGATGTCCGGACCCTCGCACTTGGGGGTCGGGAGGTCCGGGATGAGGGAGTCCAGACACCCAGCAGGGGGGTGGAGCCAGCGCCCAGGGAGGCTGGGGGGCGATCGACACCTGGCGGAGGGGAGCCATTGACACTCCTCCTTCCATTGACCCGCCAAGTGGTCTCTTCACCCCCTGGACGGATGGTGGTGCCTCAATGTCGGGGCCTGCCTGGGCCCGAGGCCGAGGTCGACCCGAGGCCACACGGCCTGGTCGTGTAGTGTCCGAAATGGCGGCTGGGCCGGGGACAGTGGTTCTGGAAGGGGCCCGGGCCAGCCGATACTGGGGTGTTCAGGAACTGGGGTTCCGTCGGGGAAAGGTCGTGGGTTGCCCCGGCGGGTTGCAGGGGTTGTTCTTGTCCGGGAAACAGGAGGAGCAGGGGTCCGTGACCCGCCATGCGGGGAGGGATCGGGCCTTCCACGAGGCCTGTCCAACAGTAAGGGAAGTTAAGTACCCTTTTGCATGATGTATGGAGATATGTACAGGAGGTGCAAATACAGTTGTTTGAATGTGGGGAAGGGGAGTGCACTGTCATGTTGTGAAATCTTGGTGTTGGCAAGTGGGCGAATGTAGCATCATTGTGCTTGTGTGCAATTGTAAGGATGTACAGTGTCCTAGTGTTCTGAAAGTGGGAAAGAGGACTTCCCTTTTGTAAGAGGAATGCTGGGGAAGTGTAGTACCCTTGTGTGTTGTCGCTGAAACTGGTTATGTCGGTTTTTGCCCTGAAACTAGGTGTTGCTGTCTACAAATTTGACGTTTCGACGGGTGTGTTCTGCTAGAAGCAGAGTACATTGGTATGAGGTTTTTTTAATGCTTCATTTGGTGCTGGTACACCCATGTGAGCTCTGGAAAGAGTGGTTTTGTACAAATGGGAGGATTTGACACATCAGTGGTATTGGATGCAGAGTACTTTGGTGTGTGCCTTGTATATGTGTAGATATGTGGCTTCAGAAGGTGTGCATATTAGGTGTAGGTGCTTCCTTACTCTGGTGCCTAGAGCCAATGAAGTTACAGATACCCTTATGAAATATGGATTTCATTCTAGAGGCCTCCCAACTGTTGGCCCCACTGCAGATGCAAGTTTTGTTGAAGGGCTTGCATGTGTCACCGAATGTGTGAAACACCAGCAGGATGCATTATGGTGGTAGACCAAGGAGACTCAGAACCATAATAGCAGGAACAGAAGTTCTCACCTAAAACATTGGTGTCTTACTCTGAATGCGACAGACTCACTGTGAGGGTGGAAAAGCCTTCACAGTGACAGTGTCTAGTATGATATCAAAAAAGAACCATGTCAAAGGGATTTGGACTTGTTTATGGAAAATACCAGCGTTCTGCAGATGATCACGCTACTTAGGGAAAGCTCACCTTAGGGCCAGTTGTTGAGGTGCAGGAATATATGTATCCTCGACCTGCGAAGATGGACTGCGTGCACCAAAATTACTTTAGTAAAGACCTAGGGGTAGAAGTGAGGCTGAAAAATAGCACAGTGAACTGAAAGTGGTTGGCTCCCACTGTAAAGCAGAGGTACTTACTCTGCGACTGCCGGACTGGCACTCATCCAGCATCCAATCCTAGTCATCCAAGGCCAACAGAACTTGTGCTAGCAATATAATTTTTAAACTTGTCCTTTCGGTGGAACGATTTCAGTATTCTCAAGTCGCGTATTAACCTCAGGCCACCAGCTTTTTGGGAAAGTACTGTGAAAAGCATCTCGTCCCAAGCTCCATTTCAGGTACTAATTTGATTGCAGTCTTGGTGAGCAATATCAGCAACCTCCCAGGTAAGTAAAAGGATACAGTTGTATGCAAACTAAGGGATTGTGAGTAGTGGTGTCCTGAAAGGGAACGGCATTGCCAGCTTGGATAATTCATAGGACGCATTGGTCCAACGTGACCAAGTGCCAGTCCGGTAGGCGTTGTTGAATCTGACCACCAATTGGTCACAGCTGAGGGTGAACTAAAGTGATTTTGATATTTTACCTGGAGAAGAAGAGGACGGATGCAGCTGTTGACCTCATCCCTTGCCCCCCATCCCCAAAACCACACAAATCTATGTGGGCTGGATCTGCCTTAAAGACTGATGCAGACAGAAGTCTAGGCCCAGAGAATTATTCAAACAACAGTGGTCCCATGCATTCCATAGTGTATGAACCAATAAATATATACAAAGTCAGATCTATATTTGGAGTGATATGTCCAGCCGGACAGAGGTCCTTCAAGTTTACTTAATAAACAGTAAATCCAATAAAGCGAAGATACCTTCCACAGTACACCCGTGTGGTACACAAGCCTGTGTTACAGATGGTGAGAAATAGAAGGGTTTTTTAAGGCAAACAAGCGTTTTTCTGTTCACATTCAAATTATACAGAAAATGTCAAAAAGCACCATTACAGTAGTTAGCAATCAAGTATTTGTATAAGGTGCTAGACAAGTCGACGGCGATTCGGTCCCCCTAAAGGGTCATGGGGACCATCATCAGGACAATCAATAATTGCCTTAATCGCTAAAACCTCGAAATGCCTGAAAGGAAAAGGAGTAAAGAGAAAATACATACTTTAAGGACAGAATACTAATTATTTTGGAACAAGTGACTCAATGTGAAGAGTGCATTCAACCGTTTACCAGGTGAGAGTATTTCGGGGTTTCCAAGTGGTCTAGTTGCAGCGCGAGTGATGATGGTACATGCTCGCAAGGGGGCATAGAAACGCGGTTGTGCCGCGGTGGAATTAAGGTTCAGAGCAGCAAGCTAACGGTTGTGATTGAACAGGCTAGTAGACGCTGTAATTACGTGCTAGGAACGATGATGGTTGGTGCCTATTGCGGTGGTGCCTGAACGATCTAGGCATTCGGGCGTAGTGACTCAAGTTGTGAGGAGAGAGTGATACGTAATACGTGCCTATGTTGGGGCGGTACGTCAAGACAAACTCGGCAAAGTGCTTACCAAGGCAGCGTAATGATATTGTTTTGCCGTTTGGATACGCAAAAAGGGCCGGACCAGCAGCCCTACGTAGGGAAAGTAATATTACAGTTAATGCGATTGATACCAAAGTCACGGCAAGGAACGAGTGTGTGCCATGCAATGCTTCTTACCCAATTAAGCCGTGGGTTGCCGCGTTACACAATCGTAATCGGGCGACGCCAGGGTAAGCCTGTTGAGAAAGAGGGGGAAATAAGAAACTTGTAGCAACGCTCGTTTCAAGTAGCGGTGCCCTCGGCTGCTGGTAACTCACCGTTTTAATCGGTCATAGGAAGTGTTCCCTGGCGTGCTCGTGCAATGGAACAAGGAAGTGAAAAAGGGGTGAAAGGACGCTGATTGGTCAATGTGAGTGAGGCCTCGGGCATAGACATAGACGAGGGGTGCACGTTGTGGCGGCCATCTTGGGAGATGTGTATTTACAATGGTGCATAGTGCAAAGTGACAATTTGATAAAACATTGATCATTACAAACGGGAGTCATACAGGTGCATAGTGCGATGCACAGAGTCTCTTAGACAACACCTTTCATGAATGTCAAAAGGAGTTCAAATTAGAGCAGTCCATTCCTCCTGCAGGTTCAGACCCGAATTCAGACTGTCCGTTTTCAAAATCCATTTTAATTCCTCTCTGTTGAGCATACGGGTCAGGTCGCCGCCCCTGGGTGGTATGATGACTTGTGTGATCACAGTCCAACGGATCTCGTTTTCCGTATGCCCTTTGTCTACAAAATGTTCAACCAGGGGTGCATTTAGTGTTTTGCACCTAATGCGACTGCGATGTTGAGATATTCGCAGCTTAATTTTCTGTTTTGTCTGGCCCACATATATTAAATTACAAGGACAGAAGATTGCATAAATGATGTTACAACTGTTGCAGTTAGTAAAGGTACGCAGTTCATTTTTCGCTTCTTTGTATACAAACTCTTTACAGTCAATTGAGAAATCACATATCACACAAGACCCACATTTAGAATGACCACGTAGAGGGGGTAATGACCAATGATCATGAAGTGTAGTATTTCTCCCATTTGTGGGGGGTAAAGCTGCCCTTACAAGTTGGTCCTTAAGATTTTTGCTTTTCTTGAAAGCGAAGAGGGGAGTTTCCCAGTTGAGGGGACCTGAGTTCAATGTGTGCCAGTTCTTTTTTATACTCTGTTTCACAGGGTTTGATATGGTGGAAAAGGTGTTGACACATACTATTTTCTCAGAGGTTTCTTTGGGTTTGGGCTCCAAAAGAGTGTCCCGGGGGCAGTACCAGGCTCTTTTCATTGAGTTTTTTATTAGGCGCCTAGGGTAGCCTCTAGTCCTAAGCTTATCGGATAGTATATTGGCCTCAATGAAATAATCCTCTTTCTTAAAACAGTTTCTTCTTAGTCTGAGGAATTGTGAATATGAAAAACTGTCCTTTAGGGCCCTGGGGTGACAGCTGTTGTAACTAAGCAGGGTGTTTCTTTCCATTGGTTTACGGAAAAGGGACGTGTATAATATCCCATCATGGTGTTGGATGGTCAAATCTAGGAAGGAAATGCTATTTTTGCTATGGGTCAGAGTAAAAGTAAGGCCATTGCAATTGTTATTCAACCAGTGTAGGAGTCCTGGGAAATCTTCAATAGAGCCACCCCAGATTAAAAAGATATCGTCTATGTAGCGCTTCCAGGTGTGTAGTCCCTGATGGAATGGGTTACTGCTACAAAGAATGGTATTAGTTTCCAGCCAATCCATATAGAGGATCGCTAGAGTGGGGGCAAAAATCGCCCCCATGGAAGTGCCACGCACCTGCTGGTAATATTGTGAGTCACAGAGAAAAAAGTTTTGGGTGAGGCATATCTCCAAGAGTTGTATTATGAACAGAGTGGGTACCCTATGGGGACGTGTCCTGATGTTAAGTATGCTTTCCATGACGAGTAATGAGTCTTTCTGAGGAATATTAGTGTATAGAGACTCTACGTCTAGTGTGCATAGAGTCTCATTTTCATGATTGAAAGGATAGTTTTCGATGAAATTAATCATATGCATGCTGTCTCTGATATAACATTCAGTTACCGGCACAATGTCCTTCAGGAAGAAGTTGACATAATGGCCCAGCGGTTCTAACACCGAACCACAGAGAGTAGCCCAGCCGGTGCACCAATGCCCCGCTATTCTTGAAATGTTCTGTTACCGAATTAGCTATCTTGCTGAAGATCCATCAAAGGGTTGTCTTTCAAGGATGCTTGGACATCTCTGGAAAATCTGGTGAAGTGCATACAGACATGCCTTTTGAAGCTAGCACTGTTCGCCTTAGCAAAGGTAACTGAGTCAGCCATTTCCAAGCCAGAGCATAAGATCAGGATGGCCAAGATGTGGCTAGGCTAATCTGTCTGAGCAAAGGTTCAAAGGTCCTCTATCAGCTTGAGCAGACCTTACTTATTATTCCCCAAAGAGCCTGGCAATACAGTGTCGGAAGGCAAGAAGTGCTGAAAGAGTGCAATGCTATACTACCTGAACAGAAAACTATTTTGCTGATTAGGTCAATATGTTTGAACTTTCTGTCTGTTGGAGTGTTCAGAAAGGAGTTCGGTTTGACCTTGCTATTAAAATCTTGCACCACAAGACTCTCAGATGTAGGCTTTTGCATCAGGAATTTTGGGTCCCAAGGTGCTTCCTATAGCAATTAACAATAGATCGACTGACCACTGGGGCCGACATTTTTTTTTTACCAGGGCCCTATAATTGGGTCAAAATTGATAATAGAGGCTGCAAAGTGGATGGTCCAGGTTGAAATATCTCTTGTAAAATGTTAGGTTTGATGTCATCAGTTTCAAGTGGTAAATCCAAGATCTCTGCAGGTCTCTGAACTACTTAAGCAAAAGAGGTACTTTTCTGTGTTGGGGGGCAGGCCTGCCAGTAGTATGTTGATTGAAGGCCCTGCCAGGCCTTTGGGTCTGGAAGGGGTGCCACAGGGAGTAGAAGTGTAGTTGGATGTTTGCAGCATGATCTCGTGAAAAGCTGCAATTTGCTGCTGCGTTGATGATGACCCGGGGAACTTGGGTCACATTAGATCCAGAGTCAGCATCTGATCCAATGAGGAAGGTGAAGCCAGGGTTAGTTTCCTCGAAAGCTGACCGTGTGAATTATACCTGGAGTCAGAGTTACACTTAAGCTTCTTATGCCTTTTTTCACTCTGGCCTTCAGTTTCCCTGAAAAGGGCAACCTGAATGAGACCGAACTTTTTTCTTCTGTTCAGAAAAATAGTGTTCAGCTTCATGTTACCTGATGGCCTTCAGGTGCCTCAGGGAGCACTGAACTTGAACAGAGACACATATTCAAACACCAAGAGAGAGAGGGTAAAGGAAAAAATGGTGCCACTCTTGGTCCCCCTAATAGTAATTGTAAATAAACAACAGAAGAGTGAGGCCAACGATTGAAGAGCCAGCAAGAGAAGTCACTTATTTTGTAAAAGAACCCTCACTCACCAACCTGGTTGGTGACATGCTTCATCATTGGGTTCCCACCAGAGAGGCTGAGTGCCTCTCCGGTGTGCTACAATGCCTGAATACAGCGGAGCGGGTTTGGGGGAATTCGTGGATGTGAAAAAGTGATAGTGCAAAATGTTCAAATTGCCTTTATTCGCCCAGAGTAAATTTAATGGTGGAAAAATAAGGCAAGAGGTAAAAACAGTGAGGTGGATGTTTTGAACTGGATACATTTACCAGTGACATCCTAGGGTAAAAAAGAAGAAGTGTGGTCTACATGTTTCAGCCCCCTCACAACTTTTCTGTTGTTTATTGAACAGAGACACCATAAACAAACATATGCAGGTAACAGTTAGTGACATCATTTTTCAACAAGGTTTAAACTCTGTACTCTTCAGGGGCATCATCTTTGCACACTGACAAAATAATTTGAAACAAAACTTTAGTTAAAAAAACAATAGTAGTGGTCTCTGGGTCCTTGCCGAAGTGCGTGGAAAAAAAGGAACTGACATCAGCATGCATGTTTGGTGCATATATGCAGCTGCGCGTCATCTTGTCCAGATGCACAAGAGTCATAACTGTACCACCCATCAGCACGCAGGAGTTATTGCAGGAGCGACTGCAGAAGTTAGTTCCAGGACTCAGGCCTGCACCTCGGGGGATTAAGGAATCTGCGGTTAAAGGTATCCCTCAGAAAGAAAAGTTATGGCACAACCTCCACCCCTCACTTTGTTGAGGTGGAAAGCTACTGAAGTCGTAAAACAGAAACAAAAAAACCCCCAAAAACTCTGTTCTTTTTTTATGTGGGACGTTATGGCTTGTTTTACCTCTGAACAAAGTGAGGCAAGGAGCAAATATGCCACTAGTTCAAGGGAAGAATGACTCTTCTTTCAGCAGCAGCAGTCTGACAAAGCTGGAGTTGGGGCCGGGCCTTATTGTACAACATACAACAATTTAACAAAGCAAATGTTAGCGCACTGGGGGAACAGGCAACTGGTAACCATGGAACACTCCCCAAAGGAGCAGTAATGGAAGCTATAGGTAAGTAAATGGAGCATTTCACTCCAGGTGCTAATTTGAGCACTGCATGAGCGAACAGTAGAAAAATGCATTCCTCCTCACCGATAAATAAACGGTCGGAAATGATTCGGGCACTCTAGAGTGTATGCGGTGATCATAGATTTTATATTATCACCATGCATTAATACCATGGCCAGAATATTGCTACCAGCATTTAGCCAAGGTAAGTGGATGCACAAATCTAGATTTACTGTACTTACCTCCAAATAACAGACGTACATGTCCACCACTCAAATTAATTTAATATTTTCCTATACTAATTCCCCCCTATTCCTGTTTGGGTTGGAGTAGTGTGCTACTCGCCAAAAAGCGCTTAACACATTATCAGGAGTAGCAAGCACTATATAAATGCAAACCCTTCCCTCTTCTATCCCTCCACTATCCTTCTCAATCCAAATAACAGACTAACATATCCACCGCTCAAATTAATTTCAGATTTCACTATACTAATTTAACACTAATCCTTCATGGGTTCCGGAGTAGCGTGTTACTCACCGAAAAAGCACTTATATAATGCAATTACAATACAAATTACCATACCTCTATTACATCGACTACACTGGCTACCAGTCAGTGAAAGAATAGCCTTTAAGGTCTGTTGCCTGGTCTTCAAAGCCTTAACTGGTCCCTTCCCTGCTTTCTTGAAGTCCCTGATCACCCCTTACTGTCCTCCCCGCACCTTGAGGTCCACCCATCTTCAGCTTCTAGTTATCCCCCGGTTTAAACTCACTAAATCTGGCGGCCGCAGCTTCTCTCACCTGGCTCCCAAGCTATGGAATTCTCTTCCACTCTCACTCAAGACCTCTTGTTCCCTCCTATCTTTTAGGAAATCTTTAAAAACTCTGCTTTTTTCACATCCCCACTAAACTCCTCTTGCTCAACCTCAGTGTCCTATCAGCGCCAGGAAACTCATGGTGACAGTGCGCTCAATAAATTTCCCTTAACATTAACATTAACATTAACATACATGTACCTTCACCATATATTTACCGTCATGGTATGCAGTCATGGAGTTAAGTACAGTAAATATATACATTTACAAAAATTCAGAATGATAATGGAATACTGACTGTAGGTAAGACCCTCCCACGCTTTTGTCTGCTACTTCATAAAAATACTTGATTAAATTGTATACACTGGGCAAATGTATGTATTGTTATATACTTTTTGGGTGGGAAACATGCATACTGCAGTATAAGGTGGAGACTTGTGACTGTTTTTTACATGGTTTGGCTACTGGTTACACAAAAACAGGGCACCCTAAGGAAGGTCTGTTTTCTGCAACATCTTGCTGTTACAGTGAGTTATTTGTTTTTCTCGCCTGGATTCAGTTCAAATGGCTTCATGCCCTGCCACGTCTACACATCCAATGGTTTATGTAAGCCGACGAGTGCCTGGCTGGCACAATATGTTACTTATCCACAGTATTTAAGGAGTAAAAAAAAGTCTCAGTTGGAACATAAGCATCGCAGTTATGACTGAACTCACAATTGTTGGTTAATATAGAATTTAAAAAGTAGAATATTATTATTGCGCTTGCTGGTAGAATGCAGAAAGTTACCCTGGCTTCCCGTGGAGGCAAAAAACAAACGAAGGACCCTATTCATTAAAAAGTTGGAAATGTATGCCTGCGGATTTCCTTCATGCAGGTGTGCATAATTCTGACTGTCTGGGAGGACCAGTTCTCCGGGAATCATATGCCAGGCCCGGCTTTCCATGCATATCCTAAAACACCTTCAGAAATTCCTTATGTGCATTTGAAAATATGCACATGCACGTTTTTGTATGCTTTAAAAAAAGTGTTTTCTTCCTACACCACTAGCAAATATAGGGATTCCTTGCCGCCCTGAAAAGGGGTAGGGATGTATGCTTACTATTCACAGGAGTAAACATATCACTATTGAATACCCTCAAAAGTGTAGGTTTGTGGGTGTGCATAATGTTCCAGGGTATTCATGTTCAAATTTCAGGGGCATTCGTGCGCAGGAACGCCCACTCATCATTCTCACAAGGAGCTGTAGGTACATCGAAATACATGTGCGAGAAAATCTTAACCCTTTCACAAGTGGAACCTACTTTGCCATGCCAAAGATGGGCGTTTATGGACTCTCAGCTATGTGATTAACTTTCCCCAGGAATACGGTTCAAACTTTATTGCACAGCGTTGATGCTAATTGAAGATGTAGCTGGTTTATTCCCACTTTTAAGGCAGCCTTGATGACTGGTTACCGAAGAGGACCTGGAGCCTTTCAATTGTTATGTCAAATATGTTTGGTGCAAGTTTTCTTCTTAATACACTCAGCTTGATTGAAACCTACACTGCCCTGAAATAAAGGGAAACTAACAACGGTAACATCTTGGACTGGGATGTGATGTACAGTGCAATTCCAAACTTTGAGTTAAGCATTTGTATCTAATATTCCGTAAACAAAACAGCATTCATAATAATGAAATAATTCTGGTATTTTTGCTGACAGCACTGAGATGCTGTATATTTTCTTTGCGGTACTAGTAACCAGGAATAAAGACTCTTCCCTTTAAAAACAAAAAGCGATCTGATACCCTACTTTGGGTAATGTTCGCGCTAGAGAAAACACTAAATAAATAAATATACAGAATGATCAAGCTAATGCTTGAACTGATCCCAGCCACTGGCAATTACTTTGAGCTGGATTCAAGTCCATCGTTTTTCAGCTAATTTGGGCCACTGCAAACATGGTCAACCCTATGAACGCCAGTCTTCGCCTAGCCCTAGCAGTCTAAACCGCTAGGCCACATCAGTTTCGAACATGAACTCAAGCACACCCCAGACCGGTTCTGGTCTTGGTCAGTTGCACTAGAGGAGTTAAAATTGAATCCTATGGCACAGTGAGTTCAAGACCTAAATCTGGGCATACCCATCCTACTGCGTTTGACTTAAATAGGCAACACCGAAAGTGATTGCTGAAATGCTTGAATTCATCTCAGCCATGCTTACTGTTACTTTGTGTTTTTTGTATTTTGTATTTTGTGCCAGTATGGCCAACCCCATGGAAGCCAGTCGAGTTCCCTCTTCAAAAGGAATCTTTCAATTTCAAGCGCTAGGAAATGAATGGAAACATAAGAAACCCTAGACTAGTTTCAGCCTTATTGGCAACCTGACACTTAAGACACCACAAGTTCACATACCACTACTGAAGGTATCCCTCCTGCTTAAGAAGAAGCACTTAGGGTTAATTCAAGCAGTCCATTCATCACTTGTCTAACGACCGGGGCATGTTCCTTTCCTTTGTTTTAGGTTTCTCTTTTCCATTACAGGCAGGAACCAACCTTATTCAAATCAATCTTCACCCCCTCCAAGTGGCTTGGTCTGGGCAGTTCCTATTGGAAGAATAAGATCAAGACTGACAGGGCTGTTTCTGTATTGAAACAGTAAGGATCAGCATATTTATCAGTGGCTGAGATTGCCTCAAACATTTCACGCTTCACTATTCTGTTCTGCTGAGAGTCTTAATTGCAATGGATATGTATATACTTGGGTCAGTAGCTCACTATACCATAGCGCTTGCAAAAAGGCCCAGCAAGGCTTAAACTAGGCTATGTTTACTTATGCTCGTGTTCAGTGTATGTGGTCTAAAAGTTCAGGCTCGAATGTTGGTAGTGAAGCAGTACCAAAGCTGATTTCCAGGGGATTATTTCATGTAAGAGCAAAAAAACAATGGACTGGAATAAAGCACAAAACAATTATTAGTGACCGATTTTAATTTAGACATTCCACCCTTGCTTTTCGATGTCCTTAAAAAGGCGTGCCTAATTGCATCTCTGTAAATGGAAAACTTGGAATGTTTTATTACTATGCAAGAAATTTTGTGTATGTGCCTTAATCAAAATAATACAAAATCCTAAATACCACAAAATAATACAATAACCTGGCTAAATCGGTACTCTGTATGTCAAAATATCTTTGTGAATAATATCAAACTGAATTTAGGTCAACTCCATAATTGACTGCTATCATATAGGCAAAGTAAGCATATATAGAAAATATATATTTGCCGTTCTTAACTCCATATTTACTTACTTTAATGATGTGCTGGTAGTCAGTATCATGGAGTCAATGTAAGTACATGTCAATATTAAGAAAAGTCAATATATGGGGACAACACCAGTCATATGGATGCGTAAGTTTTATACTTTTGTCCTTAACATTACAATACCTCCAAAAATGTTTTTCCAAATGGCTTTGTCTAAAGCTGGAATAAGTTTCCTTCAGTTCTTTATCGCAATTGATGCGTAGAAACAAAGTGATCTTCACTCTGCTAGGGGCAGATAAGAGGTGAATACATGTACAATAACATTCAGATGGGTGACATCATATGCATGTTCCCAACCCCTTACTCATCAAATTCTAAGAAGCAACACATTCAAAATGAATAGAAAATGAAAGTTAAGAACAGATAATCACCAGCAAAAATAAGTATCAAAAAGTATAACATCAAGACTAGTGACTAAGACATGTGGCTGACCTCAGAGCAAGCTTAGAAAATATGTGGAATTTCGTTTATCTCAGATTTATCTTTGAAAAAGGATTTTAAAATCAAAAATCTTTTGTGGGCCCAAACTGGATATTGTGTCTGATTTTGACGGCATAAGGCTGGAAAGTCTCCAGCATGAGGACTTGGTTAGCCATAATATTTCTGCGTTGGATGGAATATAGAGGGAACATTTGTGCCTTCCTTGCCTCCTCTGATGTAGAAAAGGAATCAGATTACCGTGCCACCTCTGTGAGCTCTGTCAGTTGTGTGCTGGAGGGGTGGAAAAGTAGAACGACTGGAAATAGGATGTCATAGTGTCAAAGAGATTCATGGTACTGTCAGTGAATAGCAGTGTTGATTGGAATGCCAATAAAAAGAGTTTTAAAAAAGCTGCAGCGGGGACAAACCTACAAGCTGTGTCTGGATTTGGGCTGCAGGAGTCCACAGAGAAATTGTAGGAGATCCTAAGCATTGGTGGATTAGTAGTACGAAGGCTCCTTCTGAGCTGTTCCAAGTCACAAATTCAAGCACGGCGCTTTGTTGTTCTGTGTTGCTCATACAGGTTCAGGATTAAAAAAAAATGAAAAATTCTTTTCCACTAGTAGTTTCGTAAAAAACTCAGCACAGGTCAATGGAGATCCTGCCAACATACATCAATAGATGCAGCAATGTTGTATTATTATGCTACATTCCACTCAAGTGTGACCAAATATGTGCAATTTGGTACAGTGCACTTACAGGATTCCAACACTCCGAGTTATCTTGATATCCAGCATGGGACAGAAATTACCTCTTGATTCAGCTTCTAAAGAAATATCTTATTCCCAAGAGTCAAACAGCTTCTAAGCAGACTATCTCAATATCCGAAGAGTTAAGCCTAGTGAGTTGGCTAGTTTCAGCTTTTCAACAAGTGTTTCCTAAGGAGCGAACATGGTTGGTCTAGCACATTTGAGGTATTTCATTCACAGGTGTCCAGAGAATATTATTCCTGCTTTTTCTCTTTTTCAAGTCTTGACCACTGAAAGAGTGGTACAGAATAGCTTGTCCACCAGCCCATTAGATAGAGAAAAACTAGCCAATGCTAAAATAATTCCGACCCTTTGCTGTTTCTCTTTTACAGCTAAATAAAATATTGTGATATTTGGACATTTAGGCAAGCCACACATCGCAAAGGCATTATGAATAAAAGTGATATGGTAAAATGATTCCTAAACTCAAAGTATATTCTCCCATTCAACACAACTCAACAGAAAATATATGAATGAACTAGCTAGAACGCCTATGGTTTCTTGGAGTCAAGAATTGCTAGGCATGCCTTGTAACTGTAATGGGCTCATGACACAGGTTGGTAATATCTTTCTGTCAAAAGGGTTATTCCCTTCACGGCTCTTTCGTTTGTTCCGGCCTTTTGCTTAGAGGAAGCCTTTGAATAACCATTATTGGTTGTTATCCCATTAAGTGCAGTAGCACAAGCTATTGCACCGTACACTCAGCCCAGAAAAGTAAATATTCGATTAAAGCCAATACTGATTAGCAACAGCAGCAAATATACAATTGATTACATGTCCTAAATTAAAAGTTTGGTGTTAAATCTATGCGGAAATGTACATGTTCCAAGGACAGCGGCATTTAAGTTTTGAATATGAAGTCCCCCGCAGCCAACATTAAAAAAGTAGATGTTTTAATTATTTCCCTTAGATATCACCCACAATCCTGTATGCTCAAAGATTACTTTTATTTTTATTTTTATTTTTAATTTATAAAGGCCTTTATTACATCATCTGCAAGTACACAGCTTCAGGCCTACAACCCAACGGGCCGTCCGCAAATGTTTTAAAAAAAAAAAAATTTAATTAGATTTTTAACATCCATTCCCCCCCCCCCCCCAAACCAGGGGTGAGGAGCAGTTCACAATATATAATCAATCGCTCTTTCTAAACCAAAGAAATCATCAATCCAGATATCTACAGAGAAATCATATACAATACATACAGAGAATAAATAAATTTTCACTAAACAATAAAAGAAAGCTCATGAATTAATACAAGCCTAAAGAACCCTGGTATCAGGCTCCGCTTTCCGTCTTCCTCGGGGCAGTGCTGAGAGTCCAATACCCGCTCCCTCTGAACTATCTCCGAGTCTGAATGCAACAATACAGACAACCAAGACAATGCAGATGTCGCGGGAAAGGAAGGGGACAGCGGGGAGGGAGATCTGTAATGACAAATAACAGGGAATTAGAACACCCTACCTCCCTAATCTACAAGTGTCACCTTCCTTATGCCCTCTACAAGATAACCCCAAAGGTGAGTAGGCTATACCTGTAAAGGAAAATACAACGGACCAAATCCAATTGGAGACAGTTGCTTGAGGTGGTATCTTGGAACAATACCCCAACTGTGGACGTAAAACAAAACACATTCAAGGTTGAGTGCTAAGCAGCCACAAGTCCAAACTCATATGTGAGGGTATCTAACACATACCATTTACTATGCATCAATTCTCTTAGTATGGGTACTCCACTGTTCCAATACTGCAATACCCCTCCTGTCTCCTGAATAATTGAGATAAGAAAAGAATAATGAACCCTGCATACAATCAGAAGCCACAAGGAGAATGCAGGTTTGTAAAATCCTTTGTGTTTGTGCTTTGAAATTACGTCACACAAAGGTTTACTTCCCCCTGTGTAACATGAACACACAATAGTTCGATATGCTCATGTTCCGAATTTTATGCTGAACTGCGAGGCTCTGTGTTAATCTCACACCCAAGAGTCCTATCGCACCACTCTTCTCCTTTGTTCCATACAGTAAACAAATATAATACTTTAGGGCACAAGGGGTTATCACAGGGTGTTGCCACAGACACTAGGGTCTATATCCCTGTGGCCGAAGTTGCCCCAACAACCCCTCTGTTGACTTCAACGCAATGTCTGGTGTAATGTGTCCCTCTCAGCCGAGAGAAACACCAAGAATAACCATCAGGTGAGGTGCGCTGTTGGGATCGATAGAACCAACGCCTCGCACCTCCAAACACAGAACACAGTACTCACGAAGTCGTCGGACTTGGGAAAAAAACAAGTCAGAAATCCTACCACAGCTGCTCCAGACCAGGAAAGAATTATCGGCGTTTCCCGGCTGCTCACAACATCCCTTTATTTCCTGGCATGCACTCGCATCCCACGTTGTTACGTGGCGTATGCACAGCATGCCGGGAAATGTAGTTTAAGGTGCGGAATGCCCGTGTTTTCCGGCGGCCCCACGCCACCGCTGCTGCAGACCTTGACACCTGGATAACATACCAATAATAAGTCCACCCCTCTAGACCAGCATGTTAACTTATGCTTCCTCCTTCCAATTAGTTATTGGTTCCCATATTGTCAATCCCAGCTTCCTCCCCTTTTTCCCTTTTCTGGCATAGATTACTTTTTCCAAATTATATATATTTAGTATTCTGGCTAGCCACTGTTGGAATGTCGGTGGTGCTTGATCGAGCCACGCTGAAGCGATACATAGTCTCAATACAGCCATTGCTGCAAAAATAAAATAACATCCTTCCCCCTGAATACCATCTGGATTCACCCCCAACACTATTATCAAGGGGGTTAAATTAACTGTTATTTTTAAAGCTCCTTGCACAAAATTCTTTATTTCTTTCAATATTATGGATAAATTCGGGCAAGTTGCAAATATATGTACTATGTCAGCCTGGAGGTTTCCACATCTTGGGCAATTAATTCCAGTAACCGCCCCCCATTGCGCAATTTTTGCCGGGGTATAATAAAGCCGATAAAGTGTCTTATAATGCTGTGCCTGTAATGCTGCAGAACACAGAACATTCTGACCCAGCTCTAGTTATAATTTAAAACATTCCACTTCTACCTCCAATTTTCTTGCCCAACTGTCCCCCCACTTATCCATATCATCTTGTCTTGTTTCTGTTATTTCAGAATGGAGCCTCTTAATAGTACAAGTGACCCCCTCCTGTACCACCTCCAGTATGGGATTTTTCTCAAATCCACTAGGGCCCCCCCTTTTATTTGCCAGGAAACTTCTTACTTGAAGATACTTAAAAAAAATGTCTTGTATCTATACCATATTTTGCCTGGATCTCAGCAAACTGCATCACACCCTGGGAATCCATCAAATCTCCAACCCTCGTGATTCCCTTTGTCTCCCATACCGCAAAAACTGCATCTGAAAAAATATCATCGGGAAGTGCTGGGTTATTCCTCATTCTTGTGTATCTATTGATTTTCCCCAAGCCATATTTTTTACTACAGGCCTTCCATATATTGTATGCTGCCATGATAGTCTTAAATCGAGTCCTCTTGAAATAGGCTGAATCAAAGTATCTAAGAAATATGTTATTTACCTCCTCCCCCATCAAAAGGCCATATATTGCTAATGTTCATAATTTATCCTCCCCCTCCGCTCCACCTATCAAACCAACCATATATTGTAAGGCAGCAGCCCAATAATAAGATTTCAAATCCGGTAATGCCCAACCTCCTCGTTCTCTTGGGACTGCCATAAATCTTAATGCTCTCCTAGTTTTTCCTTTAGACCAGATAAACCTATTGATCATAACTTCTAGTTTTTTAAACCAAGAGTTATCAAACGTAAGCGGAATTGCCCTAAATATATACAAAAATTTGGGTAGGACAAGCATCTTGATGATATTTGTCCTGCCAACTATCGAGAGATGGAGGTTATGAAGCCTATCTAAATCTCTTCCAACTTTCGTTATAATAGGAACTATATTCAATTCTACTACCCTATCCAATTCTGAAGTGATTGTAATTCCAAGGTACACTCCTGACTGCACCACTCGTTGATCCTGGCATACTGCCTTATCATTTTTAACTATTTGAGTCTTGTTGGTATTTAGGGAATAGCCTGATACTCTTCCAAATTTCTTTGCCTCCATTTCCACATGCCTGATAGACTCCGTGGGTGCTTGTGTTAAAACTGCCACATCATCAGCATATGCAAGTATCTTGCAATCCCCCCTATGCCTACTCACTGGGGTTATATTCTCAGTCATTTCCATCCTACGAATCAGTGGATCCAAATACATGGCAAACAACACAGGGGAGCACGGGCAACCCTGCCTAGTTCCCCTCTTAATTTGTACTGATTTAGTTAGTCCTGAATTTATCCTTACAGCAGCCACCGGATCCCAATATAGTGCTTTTATTGCAGTGAGAAAACTCTCCCCAAATCCTGCCCTGATTAAAACACACCATAGATAGTCCCAGGAGACCCGATCGAATGCCTTCTCGGCATCTAGAAGTAATGCCGCAATCGGGTCCCCTGTGACTTCCATTTTGTCAAATAGAGTTATGAGTTTCCGTGTATGATGGGTGGTTCCACGCACTGGTATAAATCCATGTTGGTTAGTAGTGACTAGTGGTGTTATAACGCTCGCAAATCTTATTGCTAGTGCCTTTGAGTAGACCTTTGTATCAGCATTCATGAGAGTTATTGGTCTGTAGGACCCAGGGTCCGTAGATGATTTTCCTTTCTTTAAAATGACTACAATTTCCATACCGGACCATGAGCCCGGTATCGATACCCCCGTCTGCACCTGTTGCATAGTATCCACCATATCCTTCCCCAATACTTTCCAGAATACCTTAAAAAACTCCAACGGTATCTGATCTGGTCCGGTTGCTTTCCCAGAAGGGAGACTCATAAGAGCCGTTTCAACCTCCTGCAGATCTAGTGGAGTATCTAATCTCCGTCTTTCTTGGTCATCTAGCTCCACCCTTTAAGTGTCATTCAAGTATGCTGCTATTTCCCTTAGATCCTTCCCTTGCTGCTCTTTATATAGCTCCATATAAAATGGTCTAAAGACTTTTCTAATCTCCTGCGTTTGTGTAACCACCTTCCCTGAGCTATCTTTAATCGCCCTTTTTTCCCCTACCACTACTTTTTGCCTTGCTCGCACTGCTAACGTTCGCCCTACCCTTTCACTAGCCTCATAACATTTCTCCCTGTTTGCCACATACATTTTTGCTGCCTTGGATGCTATATATTCCTCTGCCTCCATTCTTATCTTTGCTAATTTAATCGTGGCAAGCTCCAATAAATTACCAGTTGTTGTATTTGCTGCACATTCACTCAATTCTTCCTCGGCCAGAAGTATCTCTCTTCTTAGTATTTGATTTCTGTGCTGCTCCTGCTTTATTTTATTTACACTGTAGCTCAAGGTCTCCCCCCGTACCCCCGCCTTGAAACTATCCCAGACCATACCCTCTGTTGTAGTACCCCTGTTTATTGCCAAATATTCTTCAATCCACCGCATCATATGTTGGATATACATTTCATCTTCTAGGAGCGCTCTTTCAAAAGTACAGACTGTACCCTCCCTTGAGATTGATGACACTGTTAAAGTTAAAATCAGGGGATTATGATCAGCCAATAAGCGTGGCATTCTTTCAATCTGTAGATTTGAAGTGCAAGTATTACTAACAAAAAAATAGTCTAGTCCTACACTCACCCTATGAGGTGCAGAATAGTACGTATATCCCTTCTCTTCTGGCTTTAGGGCATCCCAGATATCTAATAAGCCGTTATTCCTTGCCAGAGAGCAAACTGCTCAAAAGACTCTTCTCTTTCTTCCTTGATACCTTACAGGGGGTCCTAGCCCTAATCCCAACCCCCCCTGCTCCATTGATATTAAAATCTCCTCCGAGCAAAACACAGGATGCCCACGTAGCCAACTCTACAACTAAATATTAAAAAATTCCCGGGTCATCCCCTGTAGAACCATAAATAGAGCCGAGAGTTATCCATTCCACCCCAACTAGACACTCTACCAGAGCCCATCTCCCCCAGGCATCTTCCAATTTCTTCCTGGTGGTAATACCCCTCTGTCTTGATAATATTGCCACCCCCCTATTCCTAGAACTCTGTCTTGAGAAGGCTAAAACTGAGAATCCCATCTGTTCCAGCAAATGCACTTTAGATGCCTGAATATGCGTTTCTTGTAGAAGTAAGAAATCCATTCTCATACTTCTTATTAAAGTAGATAACTTCTGCCTATCATTTAGGCCGCATACATTCCATGTCATTATCCGTATAGCCATCAGAAAATGTTAGCTGAATGACCAAGCCACATTACACCCCTCAACTCAAGCACTGTGTTGGACAACCGTAAATTCCACTCTCGTTTATTATTCGTCATCTTCTGATTTCTTTCTGTTCCTCTGTAGTAAATCCTTATATTGTGCCCCTCACCACCCCCACACTCTTTCCCCCTCCCCTGGGTTCCCACCCTGTCGATCCCACCCCCCCTACTGGCAAATAGGTCCATAAGACCTATGTGTGACAGCTGTGACCTTATGGGATTATCGTGCCCTCCCCCACCCCTGCCACTATGCCTACATATACACACCAGACTCTCTAAGTGCAGACACAACCCTTTCCACCCTCATTTCCCTACTAATGTGTATTCTTTTACTTTAATAAAGCATCTGCCTCTATGTCTTTCTGTTTCCTTGTGAGACCAGAGCCATTGTACGCTCCTTATCAGCCTGCAATGTATTTTCTTTTAGCTATGTCAGGAATCCTTGAGCCTTAATCTCAGAATAAAAAATCTTAAACTGACCATCTCTTATCACTTTCAATTGGCTAGGGAACATTAAGTGTGCCTCACATCCTATCTTTTGAAATTGCGTGATCAATTCCCGCATTCTCCATCTCCTTTCTACTGTTGTGTGGCAAAAATCAGGTCTTGCAAAAAATTCCACATCTTTATACCTACATTTAGCCTGAGGTTTTGCCTTTGCCATGATCTCTTCCCTCAAAAGATAGTTTCCTACATAAATGAGTATTGCTCTAGGTTTGGCTGACGAGTTTCCCTTACTCTGTACAAACGGAAATCTGTGCGCGCGTTATATTTCTACTTCCCAATTCCAGCCTGTTATCTCTGGGAATGCACCTCTAAGTAACTCAATTACATATGTCCGCACATCCTGCACCTCCTTCCCCTCTGCCACTCCCAAAAGTCTTATATTATTCCTTCGTTGTCTATTTTCGAAGTCTTCCAACTTCCATAAGACATCCGATGTAGTCTTCTCTTGCTTAAACTCCTGCCATTTCCTGACTTCGTCCTCCAAATTACCAGTTCTCTCCTCTACCTCTGTGACTCTTCCCACCAAATCTGCATACTGTTTATTCACCTTCTGGAGAGACCCTTGTATCTTCTTGCTTTTCTGCCTTGCTCTACGACTCTCCACTCTTGCCTCCACCTGAATCTGCTTCAGCATTGAGTACATCATGTCGAACCCCAGGGGCGGTTGACCTTGACTCTGCCTTTGACTCTGCCTCTGTTCCTGGTCTTACACCCTCTTGATACAGCTGCGATGTCGCAGAATAGTCCCAATCCAATCTTTTTACCACCTCTCTATGTAGAGGACTTACTGCGATTTTTGATCTACTCCGTCGCTTTTTCATTTTCGTTTTTGATTTACAGCGAGAAGGTGATCTCTGGACAGTGGCCTCTCCCGACCCTGACGTGCATGATGTATCTGAAACTAATCCAGACGCTAGCAGTTCACTTTCCGTATCTGATGGGATTGAAGCAGATACAGAGACAGTTTCACCCCCCGTACCCCCTTCCTCCTCTTCACCCTCACCCTCATTCACAGAGAAAAAACAGTCATCACTGGGTGAGCCAGGGTTAATACTAGGGAGTAAAATAGAGTTTCCATTTTTCAATTCAGACTCTGCATCAGCCTCGTCAGTCTGGGTTTGAGGAAGCATTAATAAGGGAGATGAAGTCCCGCACCTATTCTGCTCTTCAATAATAACAGCAATCTCCAAGTTATGCCCTAGGTCATCGCCCAAATTGCCCCACGCAGCCTGTAAGCTTATTCCTGTGTTATCACGTGCCTTCTGAGAGCATTCATTTGTTAGTTCCCTCTGCGTAGTCATTTTTATGACTGTATTTGCATGTTCAGTATTCACAGATCTGGGTGACTCATGCCCCTGCTCCTGCACTGTCTGTTCCATCTGTGTTCTCTCCGGAGTTATTGGGGTCAATGATTCCACGCATACACACTGACCTTCTCCCTCTAGCGGTGAACACTCTCTACCTGCTGCTACGGGCTCTACACCAACACGCCCAGGTAGTGTCAAGTCTTCTCCTAGCCGCTTTACCGCCCCCTGCGAGTCCGCCGCTCCCGTACCTGTACACAGAACCGTCGCGACTCCAGGAATATCGTCGTTGTTTGGACTCTGCAATACTGCCGGGGGATCAATCCCAGATGTGTTGAGAGGCGCAGGTCGAGCTATTGCATCAGCAGTCGCCTTAGCACCCAGCATCACTTTCGCATTCACGCTCGCCGCCAGTGCCGGGGAGAACGCCTCGTATACTGTAGGCTGCCTCAGGACTGCCTGCTTCAATCCTGCCTGCTCAGAGGTCTTAGCTCCAGCATTTTGCCTCCTGCTAGAGGTCGATTTTTCCTTGTTTTTCTCTTTTTTTTCCTTCAGAGTCACTCCACCGATAGCTCCTCCAGTAGCATCAGCTATTTTACCGAGTTCAGTATCTCGGTGAGTTTCTCGCTCCTCCTGATTACGTAGAGCTTTCTTCATCCGTAGATTAGCTGCTGGAGCATCGGGGTCACTCCAGACAGCTTTTTCTTTATCTTCCCTTGTGCTCTTCTGCAGTTTCGGAGCCATTGCGTTCCACGATGTCCACGCCCTACACCAGTGATACCGACCCCAGCCAGCAACCTCCGCCAGGAGCTGCAAAGATCGAGTCAGTCTGTGCTCCACGCTCTCTTTGATGTTCCACGACAGCCGCGTTGCCGGGAAAGACACCACTTTAGTGTTAGCAGGAAAGAGAGGGTAAGTTCAATTTTAAGTTATTCTCTCCAAGTCTGTACAGCATGCTTTTATATTGTCAGGGAATTGACGGTTCTCAACCCAGAAGAATAATACGCTTTATCTGGTCATTTTCTTCCTAGCAGGGGAGAGCAGAGAAACACGACCTCTCCCTACGGCCTGTCAGCGCAAATGTTAATCAAATATGCTGACAGTTCCCAATACACAGCCAAGATGCCGACAGCCAAAGGCCCGGCGGCGTTGCAAGCATTGACAGAACAGAACTGAACCTGTAGCAGCAATGTCCGATTTCCTTATAGCCTTGATTTTATAGTTTTAAGTCAACTTTAGTAACTAAACATACCTCCCCAAACATCCCTCCTGGATCTCAGATGGACAGCCAATCAAGCGATGGAAGATATAACAAGCATGGTGGGCGGTAATCATCGCATCACGAAGAGACCTACAGTTTGGTAACTTCTGAGGCTTTAATTAAGAGCAATCGATATCCACCTCAGCCTTGGAGGACAGCTCCAAGCAGGACCAGTACACGTAGTGTTATTCCACTGGCGAGACAGCAGGTGCACTCCCAGTGTAGCATCAAAGGAGATTGACCAAGGGAACAGCAATCGCCAACAGCCTGCCACATCTGGGCTAACACCTCCACAAGTGGAGTGACCGGTCACGCAAAAGACTCTGACCAAGTTCATTCATCCTCAGAGAGCTGCGACAACATGTAAGTGGTGTATGGTCCCCAAATATCTCTTGGGCGTGAGTCCACTGGCAGCTCCTCATAATAGCATGTTAGCTGATCCCGGCAGTATGCCATTTCCTGCAGCCAGGTCCGCACATCAGGCGCCCTCCACCCTCCCCAGCAGGCCGCCACTCTGCGCTTGGCCAATTGCAGCGCCAACGTAACCAAGCGTCTCACACTCACCGGAATACCAGACACCATGCCCAGCAAACATACACGCGGGTCCACCTCAATTGTCACTGAAGTCATGGCAGACAGTGCTTCCATCACACCCATCCAAAACCTAGATACACGTGGGCACGTCCAGGCTAGGTGAAGAAAATTGGCTACAGCAGTCCCACAACACACATGCAGGTGTATCACGGAGCCCACATTTAAAATGTTGCTCCGGGGTGTAATACCATTGTTGTAAGAATTTATAATGTATGAGCCTAAAATTCCCATTTGCAGCAAATTTACCAGTCATGGCACAGCACTCCTCCCAGTCATCGTATGACAACGGCTCCAGCAGACATGCATCCCATCTATTCTTCGCGATCACATTCACATCGCTCTCATCATCCTGCGAGGCCTTGTACAATTTCGAAATCAATTTCACGCTAGAAGTCACAGTATACATCAACTGTATTCAGCAACACAGTTGCAGAGTTAGTGGTCATCAGACCGCACTTCTCCTTATTAGGAGACATTAACATCCATCTGGATGACCCAAGCAACCCAGTGGCCAAATCCCTGCTGGACAATCTGGCGGCTCTCCAGATCACACAGAAGGGCTTTGAACCCACACATGAAAAAGGTCACCTCCTAGATCGGGTATTCAGTAATGACCACAGACTCGAGGTAGGGATCCTTCTGCCCCTTACTTGGACAGACCATCACCTGATTCCCATACAGTGGCTGCCAGTTACCTCGGCCCTGGCCCTCCCTCGTACCATCCTACAAGGAAGAGAATGGACAAAACTCTCCACTGACCGGTGGATCAAATCTCTGTCCCCCGCCCCTTCCCAAGTCGAGGTTGACCCTACGTCTCTTTATGATAATTATACCAACTGGATGCGTACGGCCCTGGACTCTATCGCACCCCAGAAAGCCCTCAAAGAGAAGACCAAATCAAGGGACTCACCCTGGTACACCCCCAAACTTAAAGAATTGGAAAGAGCTTGCAGGAAGCTTGAAAGAACTTGGAGGGAATCCCGCAGCAATTTAGATAAAACTAACCACCATGAAGCAATCAAAAAATATAAAGCCGAGATTAGATGTACAAAATCTTCTTTCTTTGAAGAAAAAATCACTACTGCTTCCAACTCACCTAGAGAAATTTTTAAAATAGCAAAATTCCTTATCGACACTCCTCCTATTCCCCTTGACCCCAGCAAAGCTCAGACTCATTGTGATAATCAGGCTGAATATTTCTGTAAGAAAATACAGAATATTTCTTCTGCATTTGACTCACCCAATTTGGTCTATGATGAAGGAATCACCTCACCGCACACTACGCCCCACAAATTGGATGAGTTCCCTCTGCTAAAAGAGGATTCTCTTGACCTCCTCATGTGGAAAGTCAAATCTGGGTCACCCACTGATCCCGCCCCCCATTGCCACCTAGCAAAGATTACTGACACTATCAGACCTGTCATCCTCAATATCTTAAACACCTCCATCACCACAGGCTTAGTCCCCTCTGCGTGGAAATGCGCCCAAGTTAGAGCGCTATTGAAAAAACCCACATTGGACCCAGATAACATGGCCAATTATCGACCAATTTCATTACTTCCTTGGGTTAGCAAACTATTAGAAAAACATATCAATGCTTCCATTACACAATTTCTGGAAAACAATCATCTGCTCCACGACTCCCAAGCAGGTTTTCGTCCTAAGTTAGGAACTGAGGCTGCCCTTTTGACGGTGACTGAGTTGGCTAGGAAACAGATGGACCAAGGCGGCACCACAGCAATTATGTTGCTCGACCTCAGTGCCGCCTTCGACACTGTTAACACCAGTATCCTTCTCCACCGCCTACGCCAAGTAGGAATTTCAGGGAAGGCCATTCACTGGCTTCAGTCCTTTCTGGAGAATCGTTCCTTGAAGGTAGTAGAGGGTACCACCCACTCAAAAATCTGGCCCCTTGACCAAGGCGTGCCCCAGGGCTCCGCCCTGAGCCCTACCCTTTTTAGGGCTCGGGCCTTGGCGTCCACGAAGTGGAGTCGGAGCTTCCGAGATCCTAATGTTAAAGAAAAAAAAAGGATATCTAGGGCTCTGGCCAGACAAATTCCTTACATTCCTTTGTGTTTTATGGCATCTGCCTAGTGATTCGTCTTCGCTGTGCTGTCTATTTAGTAGCCTTGACGTGATAGGCTATATTGACTTTTCGTCCCTCATTGATGTTAGTTTCATGGCATATTCTGTGCGCGAACGAGCTTGGAGAGTGATTAATCTTAATTAGGAGCTGTCACAGTGCCCGTGTAATGCAATCCAGATGATGCGAGCGCGTTCACAGCGGTGAGTGCGTTCAATGTAAAATGACGAGAGGCAGCAGGCGAGGCTCACAGAAGATGACTCATACATGCTCGTCCACACTGTAGTTCTTGTGTTTCCTGTATACTCTCATTTCAAAAGGGCGCCAATTCCTTCTTTTCCTCACACGCTGCGCTGGACTATTTTTGTCTGTGGTTTAAAAAACGGGGTTTAAAGGCGTTTTATTATAAAACATTTAGATTCTGGTTCTGTAAGCTTTGTTTTCCGAATTTTAATAAGTGCTGACATGCAGACTACAGGTTGAATAAATGATGAGGGTTAAAAGTGACCTTCGTGACACGTGCTGTCGAGCCTGACTCGCAGAGTGAACATGCAGTCATCATTATTGTAAAGTTTGAGGAAAAAACGTGAATACGCAATAATCATGGAAAACAGCCTTCCCGCTGTTACAATGGGAATTCACAAATGTGTTGTGTGTCTCACGTAATGCCAATGGCTATTTCATTAGGAAAAATTAGACTCATTGATACATGCACCACCACCAGCAGTACTACAAGTACTACAGCCACCAGTACTACCACTACCACCACCACCAGTACTAACAGTACCACGACCACCAGTACTACCACTAACACCACCACCAGTACTACCAGTACCACCACCACCAGTACTACCACTACCAGTACTACCATTACCATTACCATTACCACGACCACCACCACCAGTACTACCACCACCCCCAGTACTACCAGTACTACAGCCACCAGTACTACCACTACCACCACCACCAGTACTAACAGTACCACGACCACCAGTACTACCACTAACACCATCACCAGTACTACCAGTACCACCACCACCAGTACTACCACTACCAGTACTACCATTACCATTACCACTACCACCACCACCAGTACCACCACCACCAGTACTACCACCACCCCCAGTACTACCAGTACTACAGCCACCAGTACTACAACTACCACCACCACCAGTACTGACAGTACCACGACCACCAGTACTACCACTACCAGTACTACCAATACCAGTACCACTACCACCACCAGCAGTACTACCAGTACCACCACCACCACCAGTACCACCACCACCAGTACCACCACTACCAGTACTACCACCAGCAGTACTACCACCAACAGTACTACCACTACCAGTACCACCACCTCCAGTACCACCACTACCAGTACTACCACCAGCAGTACTACCACCAACAGTACTACCACTACCAGTACCACCACCTCCAGTACTACCACTACTACCACTACCAGTACCACCACCACCACCAGTACTTCCAATACTACCACCATCAGTACTACCAGTACTACCACTACTACAGCCACCAGTACTACCACTACCACCACCACCAGTACTACCACTACCACGACCACCAGTACTACCACTACCAGTACTACCAATACCAGTACCACTACCACCACCAGTACTACCATCACCAGTACCACCACCACCAGTACTACCACTACCAGTACTACGGGCAGCAGTACCACCACCACTAGCAGTACCACTACCGGTACCACCACCAGTACTACCACTACCAGTACCACCACCACTACCAGTACTACCACCAGCTAATGCATATCTACAGGCTAGCGACAACAGCGCATATCTACAGGATAGCAATGACAGCGCATATCTACAGGCTAGCGATGACAGAGCATATCTACAGGCTAGCGATGACAGTGCATATCTACAGGCTAGTGAAGCCAATGCATATCTACAGGCTAGCGATGACAGTGCATATCTACAGGCTAGCAATGACAGAGCATATCTACAGGCTAGCGATGACAGTGCGTATCTACAGGATAGCAATGACAGCGCATATCTACAGGCTAGTGAAGCCAATGCATATCTACAGGCTAGCGATGACAGTGCATATCTACAGGCTAGTGAAGCCAATGCATATCTACAGGCTAGTGAAGCCATAGCAATGACAGTGCATATCTACAGGCTAGCGATGACAGTGCATATCTACAGGCTAGCGATGACAGTGCATATCTACAGGCTTGCGATGACAATGCATATCTACAGGCTAGCGATGACAGTGCATATCTACAGTCTAGTGAAGCCAATGCATATCTACAGGCTAGCGATGACAGTGCATATCTACAGGCTAGTGAAGCCAATGCATATCTACAGGCTAGTGAAGCCAATGCATATCTACAGGCTAGCGATGACAGTGCATATCTACAGGCTAGCGATGACAGTGCATATCTACAGGCTAGCGATGATAATGCATATCTACAGGCTAGCACGACAGCGCATATCTACAGGATAGCAATGACAGCGCATATCTACAGGCTTGCGATGACAGAGCATATCTACAGGCTAGCGATGACAGTGCATATCTACAGGCTAGTGAAGCCAATGCATATCTACAGGCTAGCGATGACAGTGCATATCTACAGGCTAGTGATGACAGAGCATATCTACAGGCTAGCGATGACAGTGCATATCTACAGGCTAGCGATGACAGTGCATATCTACAGGCTTGCAATGACAATGCATATCTACAGGCTAGCGATGACAGTGCATATCTACAGTCTAGTGAAGCCAATGCATATCTACAGGCTAGCGATGACAGTCCATATCTACAGGCTAGTGAAGCCAATGCATATCTACAGGCTAGCGATGACAGTGCATATCTACAGGCTAGCGATGACAGAGCATATCTACAGGCTAGCGATGACAGTGCATATCTACAGGATAGCAATGACAGCGCATATCTACAGGCTAGTGAAGCCAATGCATATCTACAGGCTAGCAATGACAGTGCATATCTACAGGCTAGTGAAGCCAATGTATATCTACAGGCTAGCGATGACAGTGCATATCTACAGGCTAGCGATGACAGAGCATATCTACAGGCTAGCGATGACAGTGTATATCTACAGGCTAGCGATGATAATGCATATCTACAGGCTAGCGACAACAGCGCATATCTACAGGATAGCAATGACAGCGCATATCTACAGGCTAGCGATGACAGTGCATATCTACAGGCTAGCGATGACGGTGCATATCTACAGGCTAGTGAAGCCAATGCATATCTACAGGCTAGCGATGACAGTGCATATCTACAGGCTAGCGATGACAGTGCATATCTACAGGATAGCAATGACAGCGCATATCTACAGGCTAGTGAAGCCAATGCATATCTACAGGCTAGCGATGACAGTGCATATCTACAGGCTAGTGAAGCCAATGCATATCTACAGGCTAGCGATGACAGTGCATATCTACAGGCTAGCGATGACAGAGCATATCTACAGGCTAGCGATGACAGTGCATATCTACAGGCTAGTGAAGCCAATGCATATCTACAGGCTAGTGAAGCCATAGCAATGACAGTGCATATCTACAGGCAAGCGATGACAGTGCATATCTACAGGCTAGCGATGACGGTGCATATCTACAGGCTAGTGAAGCCAATGCATATCTACAGGCTAGTGAAGCCAATGCATATCTACAGGCTAGCGATGACAGTGCATATCTACAGGCTAGCGATGACAGTGCATATCTACAGGCTAGCGATGATAATGCATATCTACAGGCTAGCGACGACAGCGCATATCTACAGGATAGCAATGACAGCGCATATCTACAGGCTAGCAATGACAGAGCATATCTACAGGCTAGCGATGACAGTGCATATCTACAGGCTAGTGAAGCCAATGCATATCTACAGGCTAGCGATGACAGTGCATACCTACAGGCTAGCGATGACAGTGCATATCTACAGGCTAGCGATGACAGTGCATATCTACAGGCTTGCGATGACAATGCATATCTACAGGCTAGCAATGACAGTGCATATCTACAGTCTAGTGAAGCCAATGCATATCTACAGGCTAGCGATGACAGTGCATATCTACAGGCTAGCAATGACAGAGCATATCTACAGGCTAGCGATGATAATGCATATCTACAGGCTAGCGACGGCAGCGCATATCTTCAGGATAGCAATGACAGCGCATATCTACAGGCTAGCGATGACAGAGCATATCTACAGGCTAGCGATGACAGTGCATATCTACAGGCTAGTGAAGCCAATGCATATCTACAGGCTAGCGATGACAGTGCATATCTACAGGCTAGCGATGACAGAGCATATCTACAGGCTAGCGATGACAGTGCATATCTACAGGATAGCAATGACAGCGCATATCTACAGGCTAGTGAAGCCAATGCATATCTACAGGCTAGCGATGACAGTGCATATCTACAGGCTAGTGAAGCCAATGCATATCTACAGGCTAGCGATGACAGTGCATATCTACAGGCTAGCGATGACAGAGCATATCTACAGGCAAGCGATGACAGTGCATATCTACAGGCTAGCGATGATAATGCATATCTACAGGCTAGCGACGACAGCGCATATCTACAGGATAGCAATGACAGCGCATATCTACAGGCTAGCGATGACAGTGCATATCTACAGGCTAGCGATGACGGTGCATATCTACAGGCTAGTGAAGCCAATGCATATCTACAGGCTAGCGATGACAGTGCATATGTACAAGCTAGCGATGACAGTGCATACACTCACAAGGAGACCACAGCCAGCTGAGGTGCAATCTTCTCCCACTCACAAGAACGACATCACAGGCAGCAGCAGTGCAAGCTTCTTACACTCACAAGGAGACCACAGGCAGCAGAGGTGCAAGCTTCTCACACTCACAAGAAGGACATCACAGGCAAGTGGTGCAATATTCGCACACTCACAAGGAGATCACTGGCAGTACACACCACATGAACACACTCCATAACACATAGCAACAATACATTGGCATTTACAATGCCATTAGCTCAAACTCAAATAAATCCGAGCCCGATTGCATTTCTAATGCTTGTTAATATTTATATGCAACCTCTTGCTGACATTGTGTATTCGTTCGGTCTAGACATTGTGACCTATGCCGACGATACACAATTGGTCATATCCATGAATCAGTCCAATACCTCCCCCCCCAATCTCAGTAATTGCCTGGTAGCGGTCACCCAGTGGATGGCCACCTCGCACTTGAAGCTCAACGGCGAGAAAACAGAGATCATGATTTTGGGCAATTCAATTATTCCCAGCCCTCTGCCGGACTGGCCCCCATGCATGGGCATCCCGCCCCAACCTAAAACCCAAATACAGAGCTTGGGCATTTGGCTGGACGCAAATTTAAACTTCACACAGCAAGCAACCATTTTGTCTGCCACTTGCTTTGGCCTTAAGCGCATGCTTAGGAAAGTGCTGCCACTCCTCCCTTCTCAAGCCGGTAGAATAATGGTGCAAGCCATTATCTTGTCCCGCCTGGACTACGGGAACTCCTTATACCTCGAGGCTCCTGCCTCTACAACAAGGAAGCTCCAGGTTACCCAAAATGCGGCAGCCCGCCTTTTGCTGGGCCTTAACCGGCGGGAATCAGGCACAGCGGCTCTGAAGAAACTTCACTGGCTTCCCATCAAGGCAAGAGTATTGTTCAAATCTATGTGCATTATGCACAAGGCCATGTGGAAGACCGCACCAGCAATGATCTGTTCTTTAGCGACCCCCTACCTCCCCCATAGATCACTGCAATCTAGCACAGCGTTCCTGGCTACCATGAACAAAATCAAACGTACCAGGTGGGGCGGGCGCTCTTTCTCTTGGAACGCTGCCAAGGCCTGGAACTCCTTGCCCGCTACCCTTCGCAGCGAACCTAACCTTCTGAAATTCCGGAAGGAACTAAAAACTCTTCTTTTTATCTAATCCTGGTCTTTTCAGCTCACATTAGTCAGACTATACTCAGCGCTACGAGGCCTCCGGGTTGTTTGCGCTTAACAAAACACAATTAATAATAATACTACTAATAATAAGTAGTGCAGCCAGCGTAGGTGGCTCCAACGGGAAAGTTGGATAGTGATCGCGTATCGCAGCGCGCAGCCTAACATAGGTGAACGTAGCTATAGTACCATTAGGCGTTTGGTCCAGTATCGTCTTCAAGTCAATAAATCGGCCAGCCAGGAAAACATCCCCCATGGTGTGTATCCCAGCACCCTGCAGTAGCTGAAGGGCGCCCACATCACTTGAAACCGAAATGTGCACATGATACAGCAAGGGCATGGCAGGCGCAAAGAGCGGCAGATGGTCGGCGCGCCTCCCCAACTCTCGCCATGCCTTCACCGTACACTGTACCGTGTCCACCTCGCCCTTCTCGTACACGGAGTATGGATTTACAATCATCGCCTTTAAGGGCAACGGATACGTCGCCCCCACCTCTATCGCCACATGCGGCGTGTACGGTGGTGCCGAGATCCAATAAGAGGCAAAGTGAGCTTGTGGACATAGATAATACAATCTCATGTCCGGTACTGCAAACCCACCCCGCTCATATTGTTTGGTTAGGGTGTCCCATTTAACACGATGTTTCTTTCCCCCCCAGGCCAATGTAATTAACAATGATTGCAGCCTCGCAAAAAAATGAGCCGTTAGAGGAAGTGGAATGTTCACAAAATAATATAGAAATCTGGGGAGCACCACCATTTTAATCAGGGCCACGCGGTCCGCAAATGACAGGGGTAATCGTATCCAGCGCGCAACCTGATCTTCTAACTTTGAGATTGCCACACCGTAGTTAGCCCGGATCATTTCTTGGGTATCTCTGTGGATCATTATCCCTAAATATCGAACTGGTTCCGTAGCCCTTTCCAAAGGAAACTCTATCGGAAATGGGTGAGTGATATCAGTTAAGGGTAGCAATATAGATTTCCCCCAGTTTATAGATAGACCAGAGAAGCGCTCAAGTCTGGCGTATTCCCTGAGCACCCCATCTAAGTATCTCCTTGGCTCCCGAATATAAAGCACCATATCATCTGCGTACATAGATACTGCCAATGAACGAAGGTGGAAACACAAAGCCGGCTAGGGGTTCCAGGATAATAGCAAACAATAAAGGTGATAGCGGGCATCCCTGCCTCGTGCCTCTCTGTATTGTGAACAGCGCTGATATTCGACCATTAACTCGCACACGCGCTACCGGATTAGTATATAGTAAGGTGATCAGGGACGTAAAAAAAAAATGGTACTCCCATGCGATGCAATACCGCCACCATATATTTCCAGGCCACAGAGTCAAACGATTTGGCAGCGTCCAAGAGGACCGCTACCGCAGCTAAGTCAAGTTTGAGTAGATGAAGGACTGTGAATATGCTCTTAAATTATGTGTTGTCGAACGCAACGGCACAAAGCCCGATTGATCCGGCAATATCATTACAGGCAATAGCAGCTGTAGGCGTGTAGCCAGCACTTTGGCAATAATCTTAACATCCGTGTTCATTAGAGACAGTGGCCGATACGATTCACATTTATCTTGCGGTTTACCCGGTTTCGGGAGAACCACTAGCAAAGCCTCCCTCATCGACACTGGTAGTTGTCCCTGTTCAAAAGCCTCCTCTAGTACCATTGCCAAATGTGGCAGTAGTAGATCTACATACTCTTTATAGAACTCGGATGGCAAGCCGTCAGTACCAGCAGCCTTGCCATTCGACAGTGCCGCAATCGCATCTCTCAGCTCCCCTCTGTGATGTGATGCATTAGAAAGTCCTGCTGCCCCTTCGAGAGCCAGACCAGAGCTATATCCTCCAAGTATTTTGCAATTTCTTCCTCATCTGCAGTTTCCTTATATTCATACATGTTAGTGTAGTACTGCGTAAAACATTCTAGGATACCTTCCCCATCCGTCACTGTCCTGTCACCATCTCTGATTTCTTGTACTCCGCAGTGCTTAGCCCAGGGGTTTTTGAGTCTATCCGCCAGTCCCCGTCCAGGTCTACTACCCTCTCCACACTACCGTGCTCTAGTGCGCTTGGACAGGTATTTTACCTCCTGTTCCGCCAGCTCATTGTATTCAGTAACCTTCGAGCGTATTTCAGCCAGCAGACTATCAGACGGCCGCTGCTCACACTGTCGCTCCATACTCAGTAACTCACGTTCCAGACGATCCGTAGAATCCCTGAGCGATTTGAGCACTCCTGCTTGCATTCCAATACATGCTCCCCGCACTGTCACTTTGAAAGCCTCCGATACTACACCTGCACTCGACACTGAACCAACATTTTTATCAAAGAAAGTCTCAATCGTCTTACGCAATCGCTCACGCAACACCAGATCAGTCAAAGTCCTTGGAGGTAACCGCCATGTGAACGGGGCATGTGCATGCGCAGGCAACTTAACTACCATCAGCACAGGCACATGATCAGACAGCGTGCGGGCCAAATGTGCCGTCCGCACCACCCAGCCACTAACATCTTTCGTCACCAGCCAGTAATCCAAGCGCGACCAGGTATCATGAGCGGACGTGTAGCAGGTGCCCTCTCTCACACCCGGATGTCTGAGGCGCCTGATGTCCACCAACCCCAATACCTCCATTCCATCTTGAACCGCCCCACATGCTCGTTTCAGTGTAGTCTGTCGCACCTCCTTTTTATCCAAACCCCGGTCCAGCATCACATTCAAATCACCCCCACAAATAATCGCTGACGGGGGCAACTTATAAACCTTATTCCACAGCGTGACACAGAAGTCCGGGTCATCAATGTTTGGTCCATACACATTGACCATCGTTATGAGTGTACCACACAGTTTACCATGTATAAAGTAGCGACCTTCTTTATCAACTTCCTTGTGCAAACTTACAAATGGGGCATTCTTTTTAATTAGAATCATAACACACCTGGCATATGAAGAGTACGAAGTAGCCACCCTCGTGCCCGCCCAACGGCTAGCTACTACGCCAGCTGCCTGCCCACTAAGATGCGTCTCCTGCAGAAAGACTACCTGTACCCCATGCCTATTCAGGTATGCAATCATCTGCCTGGTTTTTTGCGGCCTATTGAGACCTCGCACGTTCCATGTCAGCCAATTGATCGTCCCTTCCCTAGCCATAGGGGCATGCAGAGTATACATTTAACCATCTGTCCATTACTTTACCTTTCATCCAGTAAACAGTGAGTGCTCCATCCACCCCCACGCCCCACCAGTCATGTGTTCTTTTACACTGTACAGAGATCCTCTTGTGATCCACCATGTGTACCCGCCAGGTAAAACAGATCCCAAAGTACTGCCATCTAGGCTCCCATCTCACACCGGCGGTCCCAAATTGCCAAGACCTTCCTCCCACCCCCGCATTACCTTACCCGCAACATTTACATACACATAAATGTACCAAAGTGCAAAACCAAACACACCCCAACTTCCCAGTTCCCAGCCTGCCCTCCCCCCTCCCACTTGGGCCCCCCCAACCAGCCAAAGCAAACCCAAGTCCCCCCATTTCCCTCCCCCAGCCAACACGCAAATAGAGTGTGGGGTATACCCGTATGTGGGGGCTAAGAGGCACAAAACTCCCACTTTCAAGGAAAGCAGGAGGTGACTAAGCCGCCAGGATTTACAATCCAACCCTGTCGCCTCGTGTCCATCCCGTCTATACCAACAGCGTCCAAGCCATAGATTGAAAAAATGTTTTGCAGATGCCCACCTCCTGAGGAGTAACAGTGGTCATGCCATATCTCTACAGCCACTCAGCACAGGTGCAACTGCATGGGTCTCGCCGGTGCTACGTTATCAATAAGAGCCAGTGCTAACAACATACTGAACTTAAGGCAATGCACATAATCCATAGCACAGCATCCCACACTGCCAGTGTTCAGATCCCAGTTTCCGCAACCACATTAGATGCACAATTGCCCCAGACCTCACGTGCAACATGCCACCATCAAGTATACAAGTTCGTTGAGCACTTACAGCCAGATTCATCAAAGACCCGTTTTGCGAGTCTTTAATAGCGATTCATAAGGAATCGCTATTACAGACTCGCAAAACGGGATTCATGTAGGAATCGCAAAATAAAATGCGATTCCTACACATTCCTTATTTGCGATTAGCAAATTGCTAATCGCAAATAAGGAATAACTCCCCATTCATTCCTTTGGGACAAAAGGCCCATAAGAATGAATAGGGAGTATTCCTTATTTGCGATTAGCAATTTGCTAATCACAAATAAGATAGCGATTTAAAGGGTGCCAGGGGTGTCCAAAGGACACCCTGTAGCACCCCTTAAATACAAATTTAAACAGGTGTTGCGCACACACATGTCCAAAGGACATGTGTGTGTGTAACATGCAACAGAAAAAAATGCACTAAAGTGCTTTTTACTCTTTTTTCGCAATTTACCACGAAGTCAGACTTCGTGGTAAATTGCGTCCAAATATTGCGAATTCGCAATTTCTAATTGGTTGATGAATTGCATTTAAGGAATCTCTATTAGAGATTCCTTAAATCCAATTCCTCGCAAATATGCGATTTCGCTAATAGCGATTTTTGCATTTGGGATGATGAATCCCAAATGCAAAAATTGCACTCGCAAAGGGCCAGATTCTCAGAATCTGGCCCTTTGCGAGCGCAATTTCGCTTGATGAATCGGGCTGATAGTCCCTAACTCAAACGAAACTGGCAAATCCAAAAACCAAGCAGCACCTGTAAAAAGAGGGGTTAATAGCAGCGAAAGAGCTAGCCATCTGAAGTAGGCAGTTCAGTAGAGGCCCAATAACAAACAGCTATACACGCCCCTAACGTAGGAGCACAGTCAGTCATCCTCAGACAGTACATCATTCCCATCCTGCTCCCTGGCCGAGTCCTTCTTGCGTTTCTTCTGCTTCTTCGCTTATTCCATGGCTGCCTTCGGTGCAATAAAGATTTTATTATCCGAGGGTGCCCCTATCCGCAGCCGCGCTGGGTACAACATGGAGTATGGAATGCCCTCTGCTCTAAGTATCTGTTTCACTACGGCAAATTCCTTTCGTGCCGCTTGTACAGCCATGGTGAAGTCTGGGAAAAGTTCCAATTTGTTACCCTGATATTCTATGGTGCCCTTTTCTCTCGGCAAGCGCAGTAGCGTGTCCCTGTCTCTATAATTCAAAATCCGAGCAATTATGGGGCGTGGAGGCGCTCCGGGCACCGGCCGTTTCGCCAAAGAACGCTGTGCTCGCTCTACAAAGAACAGTTTAGCGAGCTGGTCAGAACCAAATATCTCCACAAAGAGTCTTTCCATGAAATCTTCCATCCTGCCCACATTTGTTGATTCCGGCAGCCCCGTGACGCGGATGTTATTGCGCCGGGACCGCCCTTCCAACTCCTCATTCTTAGCCTGTATTACCGCTAACACTCGTTCCATATTGAAAACTTTATTAGTCACCGTGGTGAGGCCATCCTCTGTCGTGGACACTCTTTGCTCTACCTCATCCATACTCTCATTTTGCCGTTCAAATTGCGTGGAAATATGATCCAGCCTGTGGTTAACAGCTTCCATAGTGCCCTCTATAGATTGCAGCGTTTTTTGCATAGCAATCAGTGTGGTCTCCAAGTTCGGCGCACTCCCTGCAGCTCCCAGCGCTTCACCATCAGATATCCCCTGCGATGAGGGCGCCCCAGTTCTGCGTGTTTCAAAATTCAGCTTGGGCTGATTTCGGTCAGGCCGGCCCATGGCGCCGATTGTTACTATACACCACCTCCAGCAGGTTTCAAGCAACAGTTGAGCCGCAAGCGGCGCGCCTCAAAATGGCGGCACCAGCCCACAAGTGGCACAGATATCAACCAAACCTAAGTAATGCCACAACCACTCTCCCGCAGTAGTAGTCAAACGTAGTCCGGAATTGAGTTACTAGATAAATCATCCCACAGAGCCAGCAGGTGTAGGTCGCCGATTTGCAGCTTGAACAGTCGCTATCCACATACAGATCCCAGGCCTCCGCCACGCTGTTTCCACTCTGCCGCTACAGTCCCACACTTAAGCCAGGCAGCTGCATCCGCAAGCAGTGGTATTCTCGGGCACGCTACAACCCAGCGCCTCCGATCTTAGCCAGCAGCCCACCCCCGACAGCCACAGGTCGCACGGCCAGTCCCGGGGCAGCCGAAGCCTGCCTCCGCAGCAACCGCTCCCGCCAGGCCCCAGCCGCACTCACCGCAACCAGAGTAGGTAGACGCCCGATCCTGCTGATAACCACCAGTACAATCACCGCTCCAGGCCGCACCACCGGTCGGATCTTCCAGCAATGGCGTCTCGTGGCCTCCGGTGTAGCGCTAGGTCCGGCCTCCGACCCCACACCTTGCCCAAGGCACAAGCCGCTAATATCCAGGCCTCGCTCCGGTCCAACCCTACCTGCACTAGATTCTTCCGCGGTGGCACTCATCCCCTCCGGCCCCAGCACGCTGAGTCGGTCTTCGCACCCTCACTCCGGGCACCACTGCTCCGATCGGCAGGACGAGCCTCAGGCGTCGGTGTCGTTCCGCTCCCGGTCTCAGCAGGCCCGCGCGCCCTCCACGCGGCCGTGTTCGCCTCGGCACAGTAAGAGCCGAAAGTACGTGCAGATCCGGGTTTTAGGTCTCTGTACCAGGCTCAAACCTCTCACCGGGCAATCAGGCACAATATTCCGCTGTGGTAGAGGGCAACAGCAGCCGGATTAAGCAGATATATAATGGATATTTAGCTCAGTCTGGCAGAGCCTCACCGATGTGTGGCCATCTTGCTGTGTGCCCTCTAGCGCCCTGCTCAAAGATTACATTTATATATATTAAATCACAGACATAATTCAGAAATATGGGAGAAAGTATTTCAATTTCTAGTTCTGTAACTGCAGAATGTATGCTCTTTGAATTCTAATTCATAATATGTAAATTGTTAATTCTCATATACTGTTCAGGGGTTGCCTAGTGTGTTGGTGTCCTGTCAAAGCAGGCCTACAGCTGTACGTGAAGCAAAGCCTACAGCGCATTCTTTGCCTCAACAAATTTGGGTAGTCCATTCTCACAAACCACATCAGCTTGCATCTACCGACACAATGCAATGTGTGCTAGAATCAAATGGAGTTAGAATCTTTTGTAAAGCATGTTCCTTTTTAACTTGATCAAATTCCTTTTGATATTCTTCATCCCACAAAAAAGGTGTTCCCCTTCTTCATAATGATCTTAAACGTTTGGTCTTAGCCGCATAATTCTGCACAAACATACCCCTAAAAACAACTAGACTGGTCCTTGCTAGTAGGGCTGGGCACTTGGAAAATTGCGTCAATTAATCTAAGGGTGTGGCTCCATCCCATGGTGAGAAATTAAAAGTCCCAAATACTCAATGAAGCTAGTTGCAAAAACAAACTTCTGTTTGTTAGTCACTATGCTTGCTTCCTACAACACTGTCAGAACCACATTCAAATTTTTATCATGTTCCATTTTACTTTTACCTGACACTAAAATGTCATCCTGAAAAACTACAATGCCTGGCACCCCTTCCAGAATCCTCTCCTTTATGAGTTGAAAAACCAAGGCTGCTGAGGCTAATCTGAATGGCATTCTTTTAAATTGAAAAGTGCCAACAGGGGAAACAAAAGCAGTAAGATGTCTGGAACTGATATCCCACTCAACATGGTGATATGCTGAAGCTAAGTCTAATACCGTAGGACTCGAAAATGTAGTTACAATGTAATCAATTCTCTGTAAGGGATGGGAATCTATCCATATTTCTTTGTTGAGTGTACGTAAATCTACACAACTCTTAAGGCCAATTTTCTTCCTTGCCACAACCAATGGAGACAACCATAATGACGATTCAATGGGTTTGATAAACCTTTGCTCACACATTCTTTTCAACTCATCTCCCAAATTGACTCTCATGCTAAACTGCGCATTGCACAATTTATACTTTACTGGAGTGGCATTTTCCTTAACTTTGATTTCCTGACTCAAACCCCCTCATGTGGCTCAGCTTGTCAGCAAATAATGTTTATACATTTTAGTCCAAAACTTGCTTCACCATGATTCTCATCACCCACAAAAGACACTTGCTCCCTGGTCTTAATGTCATGCCAAATAACCTTGGTGATCCCACCCCAATATATTCAAGCCTTTCTTAGCAACACACACTTTGCCCTGTGTTATGAGACTTTTAAATTTCAAATGTGTCTCAAAATATCCTTTTAATTCTATTTTCCTTCCTTCGTATGAAACCAGATTTGTACCCTGTGGTTCCAGTTGTTTGTTATCCTAATTCTCAGCAAATAGTTCTTCCATGATCGTTGTCATTCTTGCACCTGAATCCATAAGTCGATTCAATTGTTACCATCTACATAAATGCTTGTATATGGATCAATACATTTGTCAGATTCATCTTTGACAACCAGAACTAAATCATTTATAGTGTTTACTATGCTTTCATTCATCTCAAAATCCTTCTCCTTCTGGTTGACACTATTAATTTTATCCTTGGATTTGAAAACTTTGACAAAATGACCTTGTTTGTCACACTTGCGGCATGTCACGTTCTTTGCTGGACATGGACGTCCATTCAGGAAATTTGATGAGAACCCACACTGAAAACAAATATTCCTCTGAAAAAAATATTACCCTTCTCTCATATTCTAAACGGCATGGCATTCTTGTTGGACTTTACTGTAGTGTTTTGTTTTCCATTCTGCTCTTTAATCCTTTGCCAATTTATCATTCTTCACTAACTACTTTGATGCAGCTTCAGATGAGACAATATTGTTTACTATGATAATAGTTTCTTGCAAAGAAGGATTTTTATTGTGAGTAATTTATCTTGTACTTCCTTGTCTACACCGTACAACAATTTAATCTCTTATCAATTGTGACGTAAATCCTTCAAACTCACAATCAGCAGCCAATATGCATAAAGTAGCAACATACACATAAATACCTTCGTCAGGCTCCCTGGTAAAAGATTTGTGTCTCAGCATGACCGGACTTGGTTTTATATCAAACAGTTTTTTCTAGCCTAGCTGCAGTATCCTCAAATTTATCTAGACCATCCTCTTCTGCAAGTTCTAAAGGCAGCAAATCTTCAAGTACAGCTTGCCCTGCAAACCCAAGATTCTGTTCTAATATAAACAACTTGCATTCAGCACCGAATCTATTTAAATCAACAGCACCTAAATTCTAAAGGCCTAATCATGATTTTGGCGGTGTGGCAGCGGGGCGGCAACGCCACCACCTTGCTAGCACACCGCCAAAGCAGTGTGAGCACCACCCGCCTGATTACAAGTTTTCTCATGTATGGTGGGCGTTTCTTTGGCAGTCCCAAGGCGGTGCCTCTGAAAAAGGGCACCGCAATGGGAGCACAAAGGCAGTTTCTGCATGGCATGGAGTCTACAGTCCATGCCGTGCTGAACTGGGTTGCACACACACAGGTGGGCACAACATGTGCCACTCTGCATGAACCCCATAGCCCTTTCCTCTCTGGCACAGTTTTCATGGCAGGCTCACCGCCATGAAAACCATGGCAGAGAGGAAATTCATAATATACTTGGTGGTGCTGCAGCAGCACCACCAAGCATATTGCAGCCTCAAGACTGCCGCAACACCGCCAGGGATCCTTGGCAGTTGCAGTTGTCCCGTGGAGGTCTGACCGCCCAAATTGTAATAGACCGGTCAGACAGCCAGCGCTGCAGTGCTTGCACCACCACCATGGCTACATCAATCATCGTACTGCCATAGTCATAATGAGGTCTCTAGTGAAAGCTCCATACCATGTTTTCCACCTAACTGGTAGAATTCCAGGGAGCTGTAAAAATGGTGGTGGTGGATGAACACTCTGCATATTACCCCTTAAATATAAATATAATACCTTGTAGTATTATCCTATAAAACACACACATTAATAAACAATATCTGCAGTAAATCACACACAATACATTAAACCTGTGAGAAATCAAAAATGCTACTGTTTTTTCTCACCACATTACATCGCAGTGTGCCATAAGTAGGAATACATGCACCAAATTAGACGGAGAACTAACCCACTCTCCATAATGTTTTACTGGTTAACAATGATATGCCTACTCCCGCAATTGATCCACACCAGACGATGTTCTTCTCCCTACGACACAGCCTTGGTACCCACAAACATAGTAATATCAGTTGGTGCGTGCACGATGTTCTTCTCACAACCACGCATAGATATCAACAATCGTACGATCCTTTAGTTGTTCCTTCGATACACAGAACAGCGCTCTGAACCCTATCTCAAATGGTGCAATGACTATAGTACAATTGTACGATGCTTTAATCGTTCCGCTGATACGCAGAACCGCTCTCTACACCTGATGTCATGATGACTATAGGATTTGTGTCAATCCAGAACAGCTCGATGACTAAAGGACTGGTGTGAGGATGCGTTGCTTGATTGCTTCACACGCCAAACCAAAATGGTGTGGTCTACAAAATTCACGCGATCTAAAATGGCACTGGGAATCATGCCCGAAACTAAAAGGGCATCTGGAGACAATTCTACACTTCATCTGTTGCTGTCTCACTGCACTTAGGCTGCTCCTCCTCCACAGTGTGGCGTCAAGCTCCTCCTCCACAGCATGGCTCTACTATGCACTGAGGCCACTCTGTACTAAGACTGCTCATCCACACTGTAGCCTCAAGCTCAAAATTAATGAATACTAAATAACCTGGCTTAAACGATCAAGGCACCTGCTTTAGTTCACCAACCCTTTGTAAATACAATACAGCTAGCCAATTACCAAGAATCTGGATGCTGTACGACTCATCATGTAACCTAAAGCTCCCTGGAGTCTCAACTGACTCCAGAACCAACAACAGGTTTGAATGGTAATATTCCATTAGAACTATAAATAAGTCATAATACAGTCCCCTGAATAATGAATACTACAAAATGTAAGTTAGTTGGCAACTTATGTTACTAGGTGGGAGAGAGAATCTCTAAATCGCTAGTTTGCACCACTGTCATTTGTTAGGCCAGGTAGAAAAAATGCTAATCTTCAAATTACATTTTTTCAGCCGCGGTCGGTAGTGGGATGACCTGCAGGGCGGTGACGTGGGGAGGGGGAGGGGCAGGGTGGGGGGTGGTAATGTATGGATTACGGAGTTTTACAGGTAAGTAGACATATAAATAAATAAAAACGAATTTTGTTGCGTGCACTGCATCACCAAATGCGATGCAGTGCGCGCAACAAAATTCGTTTTATTTATTTACTAGCAGCCCGCCCCAGCGTTGCCTGGGGCAGAAATGGGTTGGGGGCAGTATACCCGCTCCCGCCCGACCCCCTCCCGCCCCCACTCCCTCCCGCCTCCACTCCTACCGCCTGTCCCTCTGTGCACACCTGCTCCTGCCCCCTTCCCGGCCCGACTCCCTCCCGCCCTGATTTCAATGAGCATTTACTTTACCTGAGTTGCCTTCCCGCGATCTTCACTTCACCGCCGCTCCTCTTCGCCATGACGTGCCCGCGCTCCTCACTTCAACGCAGCTCCATGCTCACTTCACCGCTGCTCCATGTCTCTCCTCCTCGTCATCACGCACATCGCCAGCGCTACGTCACGGCAAGAGCAGCTACGCGGCCGGCGCTACTTTCAGGGCACTACTTTTTTTTAAAAGTTATATTTTTAAATGTACGTTTTATTTTTATTTTTTATAGCCTATGTCCATCTGCACACCCTGACAATTTCTACAATGTATCGGGTGTGTGGATTGGCGCTGTGGTTCCCGAGTTTACCTTGCCAAAAGGTTTGTGTTCTCTCTTTATAATAGTAGTATAGATATGTTTACTTACCTGTAAAACTCTGTAATCCATACATTACCACCCCCACCCTGCCCCTCCCCCTCCCCACGTCACCGCCTTGTAGGTCATCCCACTACCAACCGCGGCTGCATGTTTCATATTTTAGATGCGCACATAGAAATTGAACATTTGTTCTTAATATTTTATACGACCAGGAAAATATGTGAACAGCATTACAAGAAGAGATACCATCTTGCAAATGCTTCTGGGTAAAGTTCTCTCTTTTCTGCACAATGGAAATTATGAAACACTAAAGTGCACATACTATCACCTCTCCATTAGGATAGAAGGCCATAGCTCTGGATTTGTGCCTGTATTTCTACTTAAAAGCTAAACCTTTCATGGGAGGTGGTTGCTTTTGCTCCTTTGGCTGTGTTAACAGAACTTTGAAGCAGAGGTCAGAACAAGTCTATTAAAAAACAAACAATACAGAGGAACAGCACGGTCTTACAGAACTTCTTCAAGGATCCGCTTCTTGTTTTTCAGTACTTTGCACAGACTTCTACTTTGAGGGTTTGCCTTTGAAAAACAAAAAGTAGATACCAAATGACTCACCAGATGGGACATCTTTAGCATTTTCAATGAAAGTGCACCCATCATGTTACTGGAAGCAGTTTTTGCAAATATTCCCCACTTATTTGGTGGGGAAGAGTAAATATGGTGGGTTTGAGTACCAAAGGCAGCGCCTCCACTGCTTCACGTCTACAGTGGCCGGCTCTTCAGACTCCTTTGTGTTTAAAAAACCTATGTAGGAGGTTGTTATAGCCAGGGAATGCTACCTGGATGAATAACCAGGTCCTCATTGTCCAGAAATGCCATTACCGCATTATTGACCTGCTAAGGATTTCATCATAACAAATATTGACATTTTGTGAAAAATGATTACCTTAATGAACAACCACTAACCAGGGACCAGTGTTTTCTTTATCTAAGTGTATTGCGTAAGGCAGCTTTTTAGAGGATGTACGTGGATAGGTGTGAAAGAAACAGTATTGCTGGGATTCAACAAATTCAACTCCTCAGATAAAAAGCTGTTAAATGACTCAATAAACATACATGAATTTCATTACTGTCCATAGGAAGTTTTAGCACCAGGAGAGGAATCATATCCCTCTTCTTTACTGCTCTGACAGAAGAGCAGTGAAAAAACAAACATGATTTTCACTTTTCTTATGACACACGGTGGACAATGGTCCTTCATGTTCTTGCAGAGATTTACTGAAAGTGGTGGAAGGGCAGATGCTGATGAACACCCTTCCTGAGTTCTTCAGAGACCTTAGGGAAATGGTGAAATATTTTATGGTGATCTTCTGTTACCCCTATTTCCTCTGCTTCCCTGGATCGCCACAGACGGGCATACTTCTTGGTAGGTGGAGCTCTGGCATTGGCAAATGCCATTTTCACTGGCTCCTGTGAGAATACAAAGAACCACAGGAGATAACAAACGTTTGCCTGGCTCAGCTGTGGCTCAGTGTAACAGCCACCATTGAGCATGGCGCATGCTTTTTCACTTTTAGAGAGACTGGTTCCATGGCACATGGGACGGCAGGTGAGAAAAGGCTATAATAAGGTGGGAATGTTTGGGAGGAGACCAGATCTTTTTTCACACAATAATATGACTAATAGTCTGGACTGCTGCAAGGTTACAAAGGCAAGTAGGACACCAGGAAGTTTGTTTCTAATGATATTCCTTGGAAGGACCGAGGGAAGGAATTAAGCCCTGAGGCAGTTGGGGGGGGGGGGGGTGCAATAGTTTAGTTTAGACACCCCTGGAGAGTTCTTTGTGCGCTGTGGGAGCTAGTTTCCAAACAAAGCATAACACTCTAGTGAATGCAAGAATCTAATGGTGAACAGAAAAGATCACCTGTGTTAGATGAAACAGTTGAATTACTTGAACCCGATAAATCAAACAAACAGCCAATTTTTGGAAGCCTTTGTAAACGTCAGATCATCATGTACGAGTTTGAGGGGCAATGGGAGCCTATTCCTCTATTTCGCTCTAAATGACTCTTAAGGAATTTCTAACCCATAAGATTTCCATTAATCTGGGAAACCACAACTGACAGGCAGGTTGTGTTGTTTTGCATTACAATGTTAACTGGGCAGATTGTGAGGTGTTTTAATGAATCAGGCAGAGTTTTTTTTTTAAAGCTAATCTACTTTCCTACAGGCAGCCAGTGTAGAGTCTGCAATAAACCTGATGCTGAATAAAACCTTTAAAGCCAAATATCAAGCATGCTGCATTACTTTGTATATGGTAGAATCTATTCATGTTATCTTTGTGATTCTTAATTAGATTGTGTTTCAGTAATCAATTCTGACATGAATTAATGCATTTTTTACCATGATTGTCTGGGAAAAGGTGTGGAATGGTGAGGGAGGTATTATTCTCCTTTTATTTGTTTCTGGTTACAAAATCATGATTTTGACTTGTATCTCATATTCTGGTGAACCTGCATTTAGTTGATTAATGACTACTTTCATTCTGTGTGTAATGAATTTCATTGCTCTCCCTACAGGTGAGGATGAGCCTATGACCACGGAAGCACTGGTTACAACAGTTCCTGTAAACAAGAAGGTGCAAAAACCAAAAGCATTTGAGGAGCGGATTCCTGTAAGAGGGGTCACCCTAGAAATACTGCGTGATGCTACTTCACAAGACCCAATCGATCCATGGCATATACATCTAGATATTCACCGACTGGTTCAAGTTGAGCACCAAAATCAGGCATTTAATCCTGTTCAAGGTAAACACAAACAGGTTAGCTTTGACGATGAGAGGATGACTTTGGAGGGAAACGGAGACACTGAACATGTGCATCCCCTCTTAATAGACAGTCCCACCGAAGAAAAGAGTGCACCATTTAGAAGTATTCAAAGAAAGCCTTCTTGGAAACCACTGACAACCACTTCTTTGATACATCACCAACTCTCATCCATTAATCAGATGTCAGGATCAAACAAACTATATTATTACCCTTTCCCTCAAAAGAAAGGACCCAGGATTTCAGAAGCTGCCAGGCGTCTTGGATTATATGTCACTCAGTCAAATATTTGAACTAACTAGGCAAACACTGTCTAATGTTTCTTGAAGAAGAAATGCGAGATGCAGGAAACGCCCAAGGTGGAATGCTCTAATGGAGAAAGGCCAGCCATTGTTCTTCTGATGTTTGCCAAAACACCTTTGCGGTACCATCTTATTCAACAAAAAAACAAACAAGGGAAGGAAAGGTTTCTGTCCTTGAAATTCTAGGATCTTTTTTCCATACACTTTTTACCTAGCTGCCTTTGTAGTTTTTATTGTGTCTGGCTGCATCAAGGTTGGCATGTGCTTGGGTTCATTCGGATATACTTGAATGATTCCCAACCTAAATGGCAGATCTGAACATTGCCTCATATTTTGTTTTTCTGTGTTATTTTGACACATGTTGCTAGGAAAAAGTTTCTCCCATTTACGCATATGCAGATTAGCTCTTGGGAAATCACTTGAACCTTCTTGACAATCAAAATCAGTTAAAAAAACTATACAATGCCTTAGCAACGACATTAAGTTGTTCATGTTGTCATGAGCAACTGAATTCCAGAGACTACAAAATTTCCTTTACAATTAGTTCTGTGTTGGCCACTTTGGCTACTTCACTATTATGGACCTACATTGTGTACTGATCAATTTGTACATTTCTGTGTGGGTCTTTCAGATGTGTAGTAAATGACTTTAGGTGAAAGGATTGCTGTTAATACATTGAAAATAAATAATTTCTCCACCAGCAAACTTCAAAAGACTTCAGATTAGTTAGGATGCTACAATGATCTTGTCTTACTTTGAAGACTTCATTCATACTTATAACTGTTGCCTTGTCATGATTATGTAGAACAAATATTTAGTGTGGTTGTGTGTTGTATATGTTCTGGGTTCACAAGCGTGTTTGAAGGAGCATTCACAACAACATGGATGATTATATTGCTGTCAGATTATCCTAACACTTGTTTAAAACGATTGCTTGTTATCTTACTAGACCTAGAAAGATTTTTATTGTTCTAAACTCTGATAACATTTATGAGAACATGGATAAAGGTGATATAGTAAAAAGTTTTTTGGGACGGTACAGATTCCTTCTTCATGCATGACAGTTACCACAAAGGATGCACGTAAATGATTTACGAAGCAAGGCATTCAAATGTGTTAGAAAGGATGTATGAAGGCAAATATTTGAATGACAGAATCAAATTCAGCCAGCACCCTTAAAGGACCATTGAGAATGATGCAAATGGGGAGAAAGGCATTTTATGCTTAAGAGAGCAAGTTATTCAAGGAAGAATTATAATTGATGCTGCCAGAATGATATATAAAGGCACTCTTGTGAGTCTTAACAGTGTTTCCACGGAAAAAATAGTACAATCTGTGAGCTCTGTAACATGATACATGACCTAATTTAGAGCTTGATGGTAAATTCTCTAATTTGTTCAGGAAGTACTAAGGCAGGAGGGGAATTTGCTGGCAGAATAATCCTCCACCATGTAACTTGTTATGGTGGAACACATTTTGATGGGTAATTCTCCTGCATATTTAAGCTCCTCAAATTCGACGATTTTGCATAACCGTCCAACTCTAAATGAGGCGCTTAGACATTTTATTCTTAGAGCCTACTTACCAAGAATAAGCAGGTTCACATAAAATTCGGTCTTGCATACATTGAAAGTTACATTTACATTTATTAACTGAGAGGTCTTGAAATGAGAGTCCATTTTGCCAAACGAGATGGCCTAAAGGAGTTTGTCTCAAGGTCCGAAGTGGCGAGTTGGGGATTATTAATAGCTATGCATTATCTGTTAGTTTGTGAACTTGAATGGAAATGTGCATTTAATTAGAGCCTATTCACGATTAAAGACCATTTGCGGGCAAGTACATGTGGTTGGATGATCCCATCCTTTTTTAATCTGTGCTATGTATTTCTTTGTAAATCATTGATGACCTTATGGTACAACTAAAATGTGTCTGCTGATATACAGTACATGTGACGGTCAATAATCTCTCAGATAAACTGTCCTGCATCAGAAGTAAGAAAGGACCTCATCAAAACTTTTAAGTTAAAGGAGCTAGGCTTTGGGAAGGTGTTAAAGAGAGTGGAGGCTCTAAAATCAGTTGGGGAAGTATTGCAGTGTAGGTGAGAAAGAAGAGAAAACGATCAAAACTACACCATAGTACAGAGGTCAGTGTGGGTCTGGTAGTGTTGGCATAATGAATGGAGGAAGTATGCATGTGCAAGAGTGAGATCTTCGGCACAAAGTTTGGGCTCAGATTTGGGATATTTAGATTTTTGGGGTTTTACAAATATGAGGCAGGTGATAGTGGGCAGAGCTGTCAGTCAAGATAATGAAAGAGGAAATTCGAATCTGACTGACAGGGTGAGCTCCAAGTTTGGAGGTAGAGGGTCACTGAGGAATGATGTTGGGAGGGGAAGATAGGACGATTGAATATTTTTATGTGGAGCGGATGATGGGAAGGGTGTAACTGGCATAGCTGAGGTAGGAAAATTAGGACAAGAACTTTATATCACTAACAGAGCTTGAGTACATGGGGAGGATGTAGCGATGATAAAACCTTGTGGGTCTCCATTTGCAGTGATGTGTGCTCAGAGTTTGAGAAGTAAATATGAGAGGGATTTTTGAAGAACAGTGAGGAAAGCCTGGAGAGTTGAGGTACTCAAGACATTTAAGGATGGACATGCTTTTCAAGAGTGGTAGTAAGCTGCTCCCAAAACAAAGGAGTTGCATGAGCATGGACTGGAAATAGTTGCGGAAGACAGTGCTAAACACATACCTGAGATCGTTTTTGGTGGTGTGCCTTCAACAGTAAACTTCCACTGGTTCATGATACCCTACGGAGAATTTGTATTTCTATGGCACCCTAGCGCTAGTTTTTTCCTGATGGTCCTGAATTCACTACAGTGTTTTGATGTGTCATACTAACAGCATCTAAAATCCTTCTTCATTTATCACCGGTCTCTCTACCAGGAGATGGTTGTCTCCCCCTTGTTCTACAGTAAAACTGCCATGTATTATTCTGAATGTCATCCTACCATTGCCAGGGATTAATATGCAAATATGACTTCCCTTTTAATATCTCAGATTGCCATCTTTTTTTAAATGCAACACAGGAGTGCACCATCTAGGTCCAGGATATCTACACCCTCTGCCAGATGTTCATGATATCCACTATCTTATTGCGTTCCATTTAGATACATTGCATATAAATATTTGTTTATGTTAGAATTCTGAAAGAATGTACAGCCTTCCTGGGCGGATGTTGGACTCTTCTCATGTAAAACAAACTGCCACATCAATTGATTCACTACTGGGCGTGTTTAAGACTGCCTCCTCACCTCAGTGACAACTGACCATAATAATTAACATTTTGTAGAATCGTTGTACTTCTTTTGCTCATGTTATAATAATATACTGAACAGAGATTGCTAAATGTACTCTTGCCTGACAAAGAGATTCTTGCGTATTACTGCACTATATAAGTGTTATCATTCATTCATTCATTCACTTGGAAGCCTTTAAAATGTGCCTTCTGGTCATTTCCAGATCCGTGGACATTCAGCAGCATCTCGAAGAGCTGATTTTTCTATGACACAAGCAACAGATCTTTCAAGCAGTATCTTCTAGTGTATTTTGTTTCTACAGCTTTGGGCATAATTCATTGACTCGTCCTTTAAAGTATGTCAAATTATGAATAATATACATGTGTGTATGGCATCAATACATAAAAAAAGCACTTTATGTAAAATGTTGAGCCTTCACATTCTCAATATTCTATGTCCTGTAAGAATGTTTGTATGTATGTATTTATCAAAAAAATATTAATATACATCCACTGTAATTTGTAGTAACGGATCATTCATACTAAGGTCAGTGTAATACAATGTTTTACCTAAAGTGAACTGTCTAATACATACATTTTTGGATATTTGTTTAAGAATTGAATTTCACCAAACAGTCGACTAACCTAAATTTATATTAAAAATCTATTTTGGACTTACTAGTATTTTATTGCCTAACCTGTGGTTTGCTGAAATACTAAAGTGGATCTTTGATGGAGTAGGTAGCCCATCGGGGAATGGAATGCTGGAGAAAGGCAATATCTCTAAGGACCCTTCCCTGTGGAATCTTTCCATCTGATAGCACTTCTGCTAGGGATAACTTTCTATTTTGGAGCCATTGCAATCCTTTTTGTGATCGCCTTAATCTGTAACAGGACCCCAAGGTGCGAGAGGCTCTTTCCTTAGACCTTTAGTCTCAGTAACGGATTACTGTAGTTGCTCAATCTCATAGCTGTCCAATAGGAGTTAGGGTATATCTTAGGCAGTGCAAAGATATTCAAACATTGTTTAAATTTGTCTTAACTGCCTCTAGCCTACAAAATGTGAGATTGTTGGACTTTGAAAGTGGTAAACTGATCCCCAAGGAAGGCAAGAAACTCAAGCCCATTAGAAGGTACTTGATGTGTCTTCTGGCTGCTGCCAACACTACCTGCATGAACTAAAGCCTAAGTGAGTGAGTGTATGCAAGTTATTCTGCTTTGAATGGGAGCCATCTGCAAAGATGGTTCCAACTTAATAGCACCACAATATGCGTCATTGCTTCTTTCAGCGCAGTATGACAGTGTGCCACCATAAGCTGTTACCATATAATCAGACCCCCCAGGATATAGCGGCATGGATTAGCAAATTTAGCGGCACAAAAATGGAAATTTAGCGGCACAAATATGGAAATTTAACAGCAATTTTGCGGCGTTTTATTTGGCCATTTTTCCTACAACAAACACAGATATCTTAGTTTTTTTAGTTATTTAACAACATGAAGCTATGTATATTTGGTTTATTTACAATGTAGACACTTTGTTTCCCTCAAAAAGAAAGACTTCCTCTCCGGCAGAACACAGAACGTCCGTCTTCCGCTCCGAAGCCACCAAGATCATCTGCGGCTACCCTAGGTCTCATTCCTCAGCCCTACGCTGTTTAACATCTACATGGCACCACTCGCCCACGTCGCCCGACTGCACAACCTCAACATCATCTCCTACGTCGATGACACCCAGCTGATCCTCTCCCTCGCCAAGGACCCCCACACCGCCAAAACCAACCTACACGAAGGAATGAAGGCCGTTGCCGAATGGATGAGGAACAGCCGACTGAAGCTGAACTCGGACAAGACGGATGTCCTCATCCTCGGATCCACCCCGTTGGCCTGGGACGACTCCTGGTAGCCGACCACACTGGGAACAGCTCCAACACCCACCGACCACGCACGCAACCTGGGGGTCATCCTCGACTCATGGCGCCATATAGTGGGTGGTAGGATCTCTCCCCAAGCTCCACGAGGGGTGCAAGCAGTAGGAGAGGAGTGCTGCAGCGAGGCCCAGCTGGGGGCAGAGATGGCAAAGCACGCGGAGCCAGAGGAGCGCCCAATGAGCATCCTGAGGATCCAGGGTTTCCCTCACTGGTGCTGATATGGTGTTGTCTCCTGGGGCGAAGGCACCTAAGAGCACTCGAGGAAAGGAGAGGCAGATATCTAAGTGGGGTTTAAGCGCATGCTGCAGGGATGGCGAGTGAGTCTTTGACTTGGCTGTGAATCCCTCAATATGCAAGGATGAATGGCTGTGCAGTAAGAAAAAATATATATAGACATTAGGGCTTGTGTTAACAGCGGGGCGCTGGATCCCAAGCCCGCTCCCCCGGAGCCGGACAGGGTGTGAAATAGCATAGTTGTGGCCGGAGCTGGCATGGAGTGCTCGGAAATGCCTCGGGCCAGCCCGCATTGTTTAGAGATGCAAGAATCAAAGAAAGTGCTCTATTGAGTGAAAAACACTAAAGCATGCATCTTTTTAAAAAAAAAACACACTAAACTCCTTTTAATAATTTTATGTAATGAAATAAGGAGTTAAGTGGGTCGATGGCATTTTGAGTGCAGGGATTTTTGAAAATATCAATTTTTCAATGGAACCTGGGGCTGCTGGCCTTTACCTCCTGCTGCGTAAGATTTATTTGAAAAATTGATTTTTCTGATCGCCCTAAGGGCGGTCACATCCAAATTGGGACATCGGAACCGCCGACCTAAGGTTGGACGGTTCCTTTCCTGCCATGGTGTCCTTCTCCCTAACATCGCAATAAGGCCCTTACTGCTGTGCTCCCCTGCCTTACTGGCTTCCTCCTATAGTAATGTTTACTGTTATGAGGCTCTGGCTGCTTCTTTTAATTTAATTTAAGCAAGTAAATATGTGAAATTCTGGGCTCAGTATGGCCTCCCATTTAGCGGAGCAGTCATCAATAGTGCAGCAGGTGCAGTTGCACCTGTGCCCAGGGGTGAGAGAGCCCACTGCACCCCTTTATAAATGTTTTTTACTACCTAACCAGAGGATATAGGGGGGGCATTTATCTTGCTCGCATTAGGGCCCATGGCACCTTTGCTATGTCACTGCTGCTAATGTTATTCACAGAGCCATCTGCAAGTATTTACTCATTTTGTAATTGTATGCAGCAATACACAGCACTTCGGAGTACCTTGTATGACTGATGGACAATGATGTTAGCATTGAGTGGCACAAGGTCCAGCCGCTGCAATAATAACAAAACAAAACAACATCAAATGCAGTCAGAAGCCAACGTCATTTACGGGCAACAGCAAGGTGGTTTATTAAATATTTATCTTTATTACAGTTGATACTCTTGCCTTTCTCTGCGTGCCACTCGCGTGCGTTGGTGCCGGCCGTTCCCCTCCTTTGACTCCTTGTGCAGAGTTTACCATTGTTTATACTTTCCCTGCATACACGGTTATTTATGTATGTGCTGTGTAGCTATATCTGGACACCGCTTGACCCCGCGCTGACCTTTTCTTAAGGCCATGCTTGTGGCCCCTCGGGTCTGACTTCTTGCAGACTTCCTTTGAACTGTCCACTATCTCTTGCGGCGTCACCTGGGCTTCCCAGTTCCCTCAGCCCCATTCCAGGTCTCTGGCCTCTCCAGCGCTCTGACACGAAAAGGGTACGAGGAACTAAAACAACCCTTGGCATTCAGTGGAGCATGGCGGTGGCTGGCATGACGTGGGTGTTTACGTAAGATGCTCCTGATAAGGCGTCAATTGAACAGATCCGTAAGCACGCGATAGACAGACCTCCCAGGATGTAGGCCTTTTGTAAAAATGCCACGCGATTTCTACAAAAGTGCCGATTTCGCGGGCACTTTTGTAAAAATCACGGCATTTTTACAAAAGTGCCAATTTCGCGGCAAACCGCGAAATCGCGATATTCTGGAGGGTCTGTATAATGTAGAGAGACTAGAAGTTGTAATTTTTCTTTGATAAAATAAAATTCTTGGGCCCTTTTGAGTTTGCGGTCCCATGGACTGCCGTATTGGCGGTGGTGGTCTGTGTTTAGTGAGCTCGGCGGTCTGACCAGCGTATTACCAGTTGTACGGATCAGCTTTGCCAAGACAGCCGCTGGACCACTGTGATCGCCAGCAGACCGCCGACCGCCAGGTTCGCGCTCAGAGAAACGCAGTGGCGGTCTGAGCACCATGAGCTCGGCGGTCTGATTGGCGTATTACGAGTTTGACCGATTGGCTTTGTAAGACCGCTGCTGGACCGCCGTGATCTCCAACAGACCATCGACGGCCTGGTTCACGCTCAGAGAAAGGCAATCACCTTAGGGTGTTACCGGGGAGCTCCAGCGCTATGCCTATTACGAGTTGCCTTTTCCACGAGCGAACCACAGTGGTCCAACTACCTCCTTCAAGGTGGCAGGTGGCAGTGTGGCATTGACGAAGGATATGGGGAGTGTAGTCGCTCCTTTCTTCTTCTTCCAGGCAGTTTCCAATGTGGATTCCAGCGTGGATCTCTTCCTCCAGGTCCTCCCTTCACAGCAGGATCTTCATCTGAAGGATTACGACCCTGTGTGCGTCAATCTATAGGTGAGTCCTTTTCTTACCCACGCCATCAGTGTCCACATATGGACTGAACCCCAGTAAGGGATATATGACATTGTTCCACATATATCATTCATAGGTGTGTATCTGACACATATGCAGTCAAAATGCACACACAGGCATCGATATATATATGGTAATAGTACTCATCACAGCTGCAAGATCCCCACCTTCACACCGCCGTCCCCATGGTCGACTCATAATACGGAGGTCTTTGGACCACCTGTGCCGGGCTGCTGGCGGGGGCAGACCAGGTCCTACAGCGGTCAGACCACCAAACTTGTAATGAGACCCTTGGTATTGAACAGTTGGAATCAGGCTTTCTATTATTTACACAGATCCTTTATTAATAGTTTATAAGTAACCAGAGGAACTAATAAAAGCGGTGGTCTAGGTAAAGCTTAAGGTTGGTATGAGGCAGTGATCGCTGTGGCACAGGGAGGTATAAATTGATACAGAGGCCCCACCATTTAACCTAAATCTTTATGTTATATGTTTTTTGTATCCACCAATACTTTACCCACTTCAGTTCCCAAAGGGGAGCACCGGTCCATGACCTAAAGACCATATACTCACCATAAGTGTCATGGTGGCACACATTTGTTTACATATGGTTAACTGACAGTTGATGCAATCCTAATGGTTTCACACCGAAAACCCTAAAACATGAAAAAGAAAAATTAATCGTAGCATTACAAAGGTACATGATCTTGAGGATATCTTAAACTATGGCAATCAAGCTTCAGCCTAGGAAGCAATAACACTACAGTCATCTGGAAATCCAGTATTTTGAACAACAAGATTGACAATTTCACTTTTCTTCGTATATGAAAACCATTCTGTAATGAGAGGCCCAAGCTGCTTATATTAGTTCACCAGTACAATTACGCATAGTCTTTTTTCAAGAGAAGTGCAAAGAATGTGAGTGCTCCAGAGAAAACACAATTTTGACCTCTGTGAGTGTTCCCATAAACTGAACACGGACTGCTTTCTCGGCATATTGTAATAATTGGGTACACCTGCTCAGTGGCAACATTATGCTGCTTCTTTGAGGGCCCACCGGGGGGGGGGGGGGAACAGCACCGACAACACACCATCACCTGCTCGTGCGATATTACCCCATACAGCAAAGCCCCCCTGATGCACCAGCTCCCAAGAAACCGTCCCCAACCTGACAACACAAAATCACCCCTTAAATTACCACCTACCCAGCATAACCCTACTAGATAAACCACGGGCGGGAGGGAGGGAAAAAACAACACCGACCACAGCCCACTACCAGCTGCCGTGTCACTGCCACCGAAATGGTGGACAGTGACACAAAATGGCTGGCTATATATCCAGGTAGCCCAACTCCAGCCCAACCACAGCCCAACCAGCCAAAGCCAGCCCAAGTAGCCCAAAACAGCTCGGTTAAGGCGCTGGCTACCTTCCCCCCCCAGGCCCCAAAACCCCCGGGAGGCTCAGGCCTCCCTCCGGTCGGCCGCCCCTCCCAAAGCCCTCTTGGGGGCCCACCAAGGAGTGGGAGGGGAACAGCAGCGACACGGACTCACCTGAAGGTGTGACAAAGGCTGCTTCATTGGAAGCAGGTGCACCTCACAAAAATATCCCTTGGTCTGTGCCGTACAAAACTACGCCTCGCTAAATAACATGTTCCTAACAGAACACCCCACCCTCTCCTCTAAACATGGTTCCCCCCAAACACAACAACATGACCAATTAGCCAAAATTCAACTTTCCTCTCTAACTAACTAAATAAACTGGTGCACTTCCAACCCCCGGCAAAGGCAGACCTCCTAATTCTCCCAGCCCTTAGGTAAAAACTTACACTCGAAAGTCAGCTGCTGGCTTTCGACCCCCCCCCCCCCCCTAGGACGCCTGACCCCTTGGATACCTGTGCACCCGAGTGCCCTATCCAATGCCTCCTTCAACTGAACAATGTAAAGTTCCATCCCATACCTGGAAAGATGAACCCCATCCTCCCTAAAGAAATACACTGCCTCGTACTCATCCTCTCCTTTTCACTCAACTCCTTCATTTCCCTATTGATTTTCCTATGTGTTCTGTCTATGGCTCCAGGCCTCTCTGCCCCCCTCCAAAACCTCCTTGGAACAAACTCCGACCACATCACATGGCAACCAGCCCACTGGCGCCGTATCTCCAACAGATCCCTCTTCATCTGCTTCACTAGTGCTATCCCCTTGCATTGAACCAAGTCATTCTCCTCCAAATGTATGAAAACCACATCCGGGCAAACTCCCCGTCTGACCACCTTGCTCAATGCCGGCAACAGCTCATGCCATCTCATGCCCCCCTTTCCTTGCCATTGGCAGTGAAACAACCTTGGGTCCAACTCCAAGTTCACATTCTGCTGTTTCTCCCACTCCACCCTTTCTGCACGCTTCACAAAAGAATGTCCTATAATCAAAATCTCCATGACTGCGCGCCGTCGGCCCCGCCACCGCACCTGTAAAGACACTCATGTAAGAGAGCAGAAAATCATGCATGGCATTCTTCCGCCCCTACCCCCCTCATCCTGACATACTTCTTGTAGCAATCCGACCGCCACCACCCTGAACGCATGAGGGCCTCCCTACCCCAACCATGCCTCGCTGCTCCAATCTGGAACGAGTGCATCCCAAAAGCCGCTGGATCCTCACCCATGAGCCGTAGGGCTTGCCTCGGGACCCACAACAACTGAGCCGCCATCACCGCGCCCTGTTCTTCCCTGCCAATTACTTTTCCCGAATGAACCCGCCGCTCCGTCGCTAAACGCCGTCCCCACGCCGCTGGACAAAGCACCTGTGACTCCTCCGGTCCCATCACAACCCACGTTCCGACTCCCCTCTGATTGGTTTTCGAACAACTCAGACGCACCGCAACCTCCCTTGCCCTCAGGTCCACCTCCTCCCAGAGGATCCCAGGCCTACCCTTAAGCCCCACCATCTCTGAAACTCTGAAAGCCCCAAAATACATCCACGACATCAGCGTTGCAAACCGTACAGTCTCCCCCTGATCGCGACAAACCGCCGGCAAATGTTGTAACAGACCTGCGAGCATGTCTTCCGTAATGGGCCGGCACTGCATCGTCCTGGCCCCTTTTTCCCTCGCCCATCCCTCCAGAAGGCGCGTCCCCAGCTCCCCCACAGACGGTACATACCCTACCAAAACTTGCCCATGAAAGCCACCGCCGACAATTTTCCTGCGATCGTCACCTTTGACAAACGCTTATCCATCATGCACAGCATAAATTGTACCACCTGCTCCTCCCGTCGCCATCGACCACTCTGTGGTACTGCTCCCCCTCGCAAAATCTCACCGCACACCTGCTCATACGCCCGCCATGTAGACACGGCCACCAACGCTCTTACCAGCTGCATGACCCGGTTTCTCCTACCAACCACAACTCCTCTGGCACCGCAGTCTTGCACTCGTCCGCCTCCGTGGCTAGCCCATGGAACCTCTGCCACTGTGAACGAGACAAAGCATCCGCAATGTCATTGTCCACTCCCGGTACATGACGAGCTTGAAACAAAGGGCCAGATGTAGGAAGGCTATTACCGGTCGGTAATGGCCGAAATCGGCTGTTACCGACCGGTAATAGGCTTTTCCTATACAGGTGGCAAATGTACCGATTCGGTAAATACCGAATCGGTATTTACCGATTCAGTATTTACCGAATCATCATTTACCGATTCGGTATTTACCGAATCAGTAAATGACATGTAGGAAGCACTTTGAAGAGTGCTTCTGTGCTTTAAGGATTCGTTATTTACCAACAACTATTAGTTGGTGGTAAATAACGAATACCTCTGTAAATGCAAATCTGTGCATTTACAACTGTGCCATGTGACAGACATACATGCCCTTAGGGCATGTATGTGTGCCAGATGTGCACACAAGCACTATTCAGGGGTGCAACAGGGTGTCAAAGTGACACCCTGCCACCCTTGACTCTTTCCCTATTTTACCGAATCGGTAATTACCGATTCGGTAATTGACATTCATTCCTATGGGCCTCCAGGCCCATAGGAATGAATGGCAATTACCGAATCGGTAATTACCAAATCTTAACGATTCGGTAATTTTTACAGAATTATTACCTACATAGCATTTACCGATTCTAAAATACCGAATCGGTAAAATTCGGTATTTTAGAATCGGTAAATCCTATTTACCTACATCTAGCCCAAAATGTCATGCTCCAAACATCACAACACAAAAACTCTCATCAACTTCAACACCTGTGGGTCCCTGGCCGATTGCCTATTCAACACCTGCACCACTGACATATTGTCCACCTCGAGCAGCACCAGCTTGTGTGCCAGCTCCTGTGCCCACACCGACACCGCCACCACCAGTGGAAAGAGCTCCAAAAATGCGATGTTCCTCCCCCGACCTTGCCAATGCTCCGTCTATTGCTCCACACATCACCGGCCCCCCCAGTACAATCCGAAACCGCCGACCACCGCCGCATCCGACGACATAGTGACGTCCCATTGCCAGTCCTCGAGGCTGCCATGGGCACACCATTGAAGCGCCCCAAAAAGGCCCGCCACACACGCAGATCCTCCTTCGTCCCCGCCCACAGACGCAAATGGTGATGCGGAAGGTTCAAGCCGCACAATGCCAGACCCAGCCGTCTGCAAAACGTACGCCCCGCCCGCACCACTCGGCATGCGAAATTCAAATGTCCCAACAGCACCTGGACCTCACGCACCGTCACTTTCCTTTTTCCCAACATGCCATCCACCAATGCCAACATCATGGCCCCTTTCTCCTCCTGCAGGCGTGCTTCCATAGCCACTGAGTCGAGCTCAATCCCCAAAAATGACAGCACTGTACTGGGACTGTGAGTCTTCTCCGGCGCCAAGGGCACACCCAAATAGCCCATGAGTTCCGTAAAACCGTCCAGCTGGTGCTGGCAGTCCGTCGAACCAGGCCTTCCCACCAGGAAGAAGTCATCCAGCGTCACCGTACTTGAGCCTGTGTGCCAAGAAAAAGCCCACTGCAGAAAGGAACAGAAATGCTCAAACAACGCACATGACATGGAGCATCCAGCGGGACAAAACCTTATCTACAAAAATGCCCCCGTCGAACTGGATCCCCAACAACTGGTGATCCTCCGGGTGTACCAGCAGCAGTCTTTAAGCCGACTTGATGTCGCCTTTTTTTTTGAGAGCGCCCGCTCCTACCGCCGCCACCATCCGCCTCGCCACATCCACAGATGAGTAAGACACCAACGTCAGCTCCGACGAGATATAGTCATTCACCGACGAGCCCTCCGGCCACGACAAGTGCTGTATCAAACAAAACTGTCCCGGTTCCTTCTTAGGCACCACGCCAATAGGTGATATAATCAAGTCCCGAATCGGTGCCTCTCCAAAGTGGCCCGCCATCCGCCCCTCTCGCACTTCCTTAAACAATTTCTCCCATACCACTGCTATGTGTGCGCTCACTGATTTGAGATTCCCCGCCTACCTTGCGATCCGCGGACCCTCGTACCCTAGCCGAAACCCTTCCTGAAAACCCCGCCTCAACATGGCCGCATCGTCCGCCCGCGGGTATGCCGCCAGGAAGGGCTCCATCCATTCCAACTTAACTGGCATACGAGCCTTTTCCCATAGCCCCCGCCACCTCTTTCCACCCCCCTCCCCCCTGACTGCGCTCCGCCCGCCATGGGCTGCTGTCCTTGAGCAGTGCCCCGACTCCCCAGCAGCGCACCACTGGGTGTCTCTTCCGCCATTTCAAACACTCATGTCTAAAACGGCAATATTGCCTGCCACACGAGCCTTTGTTGAAATCCCAACAGGCTCCCACTGTGGTGGTTGCGGTCCCGTCTCCGTGCCCCACCCCTCCTCGGGTGGGGTGCCCTGAAAAGGGGGATGGCATCAGCGGGAGGCCGCTGGCCGTATATATCGTCCTGCCGAACTTCGCTCCCCCCATAGTCTGTTGATACAGATCCAAATCAATCTCACCCCAGTTGGCCTCCGGATCTGATGTCAAGCGTGCGCGGAATGCGACCAGGTGTATCCCCCATACATGATCTGCACCCGCCGCACCACATCCATGTACTTAAATAGCGCCACCGCCCGCTCCGGGTACTTCTCAAAGTACACACTGGCGAAGATCAGTAAAGCCGCTGGACAGTTATCAGTGGTCAAGGGCACTTTTGGTCACCGGGCCAACTCCTGCTCCTCCTTTGACCCCTCTTTTGCCGTTAGCTCCCTGTGAAGGAACTTCAGAATCTCCACATACTCCCCTTTCCAAATCTTCTCCTTAGACTGCAGCGATAAATGTGCCCCCAGTGGCTTCGTAATGCTCATGTAGGGAAGTTTGCGCACTGGTACGTCACAGCTCTCTTTCCCGCCTTTTCCTCCGTCGGTGCTGTAGCATGATTTCGCTGCCCCAACCTTGCCGCCCCCCCATTGCTCGCCTCATCCGGACCCACCCCTGTATCCTTCACATACCGCCCCTTATTAGGCAGCACCCCTAACTCTTTCCGGGCATCCGTCCCCACTGACACATCCACACGCCCTGGAATGCCCAACCCGCTCCCCGTACCATCCTTACCTGGCGTCAAGGCCGGCGTCCGCACTGCATCCCGACGCCTAACCAGTGGAGCAGGGGGAGCCGTGACTCTCACAGATCCGTGTCCGGTGCGTTTCTGTAACACACTATGAACAGCGTCATGCCGTTCCTCCCCCGGCCCCCGCTTCCCCCTTTCCTCCCGAATCTCCCCTTCCTCGGGAGACTCTTTTTTTTTTGAAAATATTTTTATTTCAGGATTCAAAACATGGACAGTGTCAATTAATAACATTGCATTAAACACATATCATGTAGTTACAGTCCATGCAGGTCATAAGGTAACAGGTATAATATCAGGTTACTTTTTGTTTTTGTTCCTTCCTGTTTACAACTCCCCCCTCCCATGAACCTCCCTGGCACTTATACATTTCAATTCACAGAACACCTGTACCGTAGCCTTAACATCTGTGATGGCATTTAGCCTTAGCGACCAATATCACCCTGTCACTTCCATTTCACTCCCTACTTCAACTGAGCACTTCAACTGAGCAAATTAACTGTATTGTATTCCTTTCCATTCGATCTTTCTTTCCACACCTGGTTACGCAGCCTCAGTTTCCCTTATGTGGGATCATTGAGGTGGGGGAGGGGGGGGGGGAGGAGGGGGAGGAGGGGAGAGGAGTGGGGGGTAAGGGTGGGGGGGAGGTGGAACAAGGTTGTGGGGGGGGAGGGGGGAGGCAGAGGGGGGCGGAGGCGGGCGGACAACAGCTGTTTCGCCAGTGTTGTGTCTCTCCACTGTTGCCTTCATCGACTGAGTGTGTCCCACTAAGATCAGTGCCTGATTCAAAGTCTGTTAGAAGTGTATTCCATTCCATTGAAATGGGGGTTCGCCGTAAGCCTCTACGCTCCTCCCGTTGCAACTCCACAATCTCTGCTTTCCCCCACCGCAGTACCTCCCCGTGCCAACTGTCCGGGTCTGGTGGCCTAGCCGATTTCCACCTCATAGTTATTGTTCCCTTCGCAAATATTAGGGCCAGGTCAGCGAAGCGGGACGCTACACTCCTTTTTTTTTCAGTAGGCCCCAACCCCAATATGCTGTATGCCATGGAGGCGTATGGTATTGCTGGTGCTACCCTCGTTAGTGTTGCATGCACTGTTGTCCAGAAGTACCCCAATTTTGGGCATTCCCATAGCATGTGTAGCAGCTGTGCGTTGTTCGCCTGACATCTGGGGCATGTATCTGTAGCATCAGGAAACATGGTGTGTATCCGATGCGGAGTGAGGTATGCCCTGTATATGATCATTAGCTGTATACATTTAAATTTGGGGTTTCTTGAGACCTTTTTAGGGAATTTAAAGATTCTCTCCCACTCCTTGTCCCTAAAAACTCTACCCACGTCTTACTCCCAACGGTCACAGGTGGATTGGAGCGAAATTGCCCTTCCAGTTCTTTTGCCATGTGTTATCCATTTCGTCAAATGGCCACCCGCCCCCATTAGATACTGCATAGTAAGCAACGAGTTTGTGGGTGGTTCCGTGCCGGTCGGTGCCCATGTCTGTGTAATATAATGTTTAACTCTGGCGTATAAGAGAAATAACCTCCCGGGGGTCTGATGTGTTCTGTTAAAGTCCGCATATGGCATGATGGTGCCATCCTCGAACAGGTCTCCCACCTGCGTGACGCCTGCGTCATGCCATGCAGTTAGTTTGTGTTCTGTTAGTGCGCTTGTTCCAATTGGGATCCCTAATAGCGGTATCGTGGGTGAATAGGATGTCACTGCGTTCGTATACCGCACGGCCTTTCTCCAGCAACCAATAGCGAGTCTGAGCAGAAGCGGTGTGGAACTGGGAAGTTTAGTCTTTGGTAGTAATAGAATGGTGCCATGTGCTCTATCTGCTTCTGTCATGTTGATCTCTAGAGGTTCCGGCCTGCCAGCCAGTACGCTAGCCATTGCAGTTGGCAGGCGTATCCATACGCCATCATATCTGGGACTCCCATACCCCCTTGAGTAGTTGGTAATTGTAATTTAGCAAGGCTAATGCGTCTCCTACCCGAGCCCCACACCAGTTCTGTCAATATAGTGTTTAATGTTTTAAATGTATTAGTGGGAATCATAAGTGGTAAATTCGTAAAGAAAAAGAGAAGACAGGGCAAGACTACCATCTTGGAGATGGCCACTCTTCCAGCTACCGATAATGGCAGTGTGTTCCAAAACTGTACTTGTGCCCTCAGGGCAGTAATTGCTTTACCCAGATTTCCGTCCAGCATGTCTTTCGTCTCTCTGTATATTTGTATCCCTAAGTACTTGAAGGTCGCCGCTGCAATCTGCAAGCGATATGGGGGGAACCGTATCTGTGCATCCTCTCTTGCGGCATTAAAACAATGACCATATGACTTAGTGTCATTGATCGTAAGGCCCGATATAACCTGGAAGTTCTCAAATATTTTTGGTATGGGGTCAAGACAGTCCCCCATGTCTCCTATGTATAGTATTATATCGTCCGCATAAGCCGATACTATATGTGTCGTTGCATTCCTCCGAATACCTCTGTGGTGAGCAAAAGTCCGGAGTTTATGTAGTAGTGGTTCCAATGCTAGGATGAACAGAAGGGGCGGTAGCGGACAACCCTGTCTAGTGCCCTTCTCAAGATTCAGTGGTTTGGAGATTCATTTATTAGTGCGTACCCGGACAGTCGGATGTGTATACAACAGAGTCACCCATGCCACAAAATCGGGCGGGGTCCGAATCTACTGAGTGCTGCTAACATACAATCCCACCTAAGGGAGTCAAACGCCTGTTTCAGGTCTAAGGATATGCAGCCCTCTGTTCCATTTAGCGCGTCTTCATGAAGCATTTATTTGGCTGAGCCTACGTAGGTTCATCGCCGTACTCCGACCCGGAAAAAAAACGCATTGGTCCGAGTGTATCAATTGTGGGACATAGGGGGCCAACGTTGCCGCCAAGATCTTGCTAAGGATCTTGTAGTCTGTGTTTAATAGCGAGAGCGGTCTGTAGTTTGCTAAGTGGAGCCCGTCCCTACCAGGTTTCAGTGTAGTGTACTTCCTATATTCCCAATAGGCTCTGCGCATTGGAATAACATAAACAGCAGTGTAGACGTAGGACTGAAGTCATCTAGGTCTCTACTGACTATGCTATACTTAATTAGTTTTTGCCAGCTAGCTCAGAGGTCACCAGAAACTTTCTCGAATGAATAGGAAGAGGTTAACTTCCCTGATTTAGACAAGAAGGGATTAGCTTCTGACAACCATATAACATGACAACTTTGCTCCCCCAGAATAAGGATTGTATCTCCAGAGTCGTGTGAAAACAATAGACAGCTATTTCACTCAGTCAATCGTGCATGCTTAGTTCCACCAGAGTGCAGAGAAAATAGAAAGACGGGCGTTTTCAATAAAAAGGTGTTATTTTATTGAGCAGTCTTCTTTCTCATGCAAGAGAAATGAATTGCCACAATTGCAATACTTATCATGAAGTGAAGTGCGTACAGTAAAAGGAGTATTATAAAATAATACTGTAAAAGCATTGATATGGTTTCTTAGCCATATGATACTTTAAAACGGATAAAATATTTAGATACATAAAAACATTGGCTAACGAACTCAACTGGTGCTTCTAAGATACGCCTACCCCGGTGTACCTGACCTAAGCCTAATACGTGGGAAGGAGTAAGTAAGTTGCAGTTTTAAGTTAAGTTGGGTTTTTTGCCAAGAATCTGAATCAAGAATTCTCTCTAAGGTTTGAATCAGCTCCGTACCTTGGGTATAGAATGAATGAGGTCTTGTATCTTGTTTCTCAGGACTCGATCTCCCAGTAACCCGCAAGGGTGACTGGAAAACACTGGAGCTGGATTTCTCGGCGTGAGAAAAGGCAGCTTCTCCAGTGTGTCAAAGAGAAGGGGCGGCTTCCTTCGGCTCTCGCGTCAGCTGGGCTTCGGATAAGTAGATAGCCGCTCTGCTCTACACCGTGTCTTGTTTAAGGCAAGTGTTGGTATATTTATACCTGGAAGGTGCCGTGTTTGACGTAAGGATGGACATAAGACGTCAATAAAGGATGTCACTAAGAACTGACTGTTCCTTTAGTGCTCGCAGGAGTTCAATGACAAATCAAAACAAAGACATGGGGAATTCCCAGGGTGCTGAAGGTTTGGTGTGTCGAAAGAACTCGTTGTGCACTCTAGGAATCTAAGGAAGTAGCCTTGCCGTATTTGGGCTGCGTGGGCTATGGCTGAATATGGGTAAGATTCGTATGCCTTCATTAGGACATGATTTATCATAACCGCATAAGGGCATGAATCAAGAATATTTAATTAGGGTCCTAGATACATTCACAACACCCACTCCACGTATAATGTCCATCATTACTAAATACTAAGCAATATATAAACATATAGGTATGCATGTGTATTCCAACCCACCCCAAAATACAATGAAATGCATTTGAAATGGTATAGATACACGAAATGAGTATTATACTGTACGCTTTCAAGCACAGTTATCATTCAGGAAATGTAAATATGAATATTGGCTGAATGAATTGGGAAAATTACATTTATGAAATGGCTCTGAATACGGAAAAAAAGGTTGAGACCATTTCATCACAAGTTATACAAGATTGTACATATGTTAGAGTCTGATTCGAAATATTGTCTCTAGAGTCTCTAAAAATAGAACTTCTGTTCTCTAAGACTAGTTCTACTTTAAGCAGAGTACCATGTGCCAAAAAAAGGGTAAATAATTCATATCCTAAAAATAGGACAGTTAGATGGGCTATTCTTGACTTTTTAAAGTTGAATTTGTAACCTTCGGATGCAAACCCAAGTATTATGGTCTTCACTCTTTTCAAGTGAGTCTCCAGGTCATCGTCTGTAAGATAGATGTCATCGAGATAGGATAATGCCTCATCATCATACATTTGGAGTAATTCTGTTACCCTTGCTGAGAATAATCCTGGTCTATTCTTGAATCCCTGTGGGAGTCGGCAAAATTGTTCTTGCGACCACATTATTGAGAAAGCGGTCAAATACCTGCTTTCAGGTGCAATGTTTTGACAGAAGAATCCATTAGAGATATCTAATGTCGTTTTATATTTTTTGCGCACAAAGTTATTAATTAGTGCTGGACTGTGTGAGTTTTGGACTGCAAAAGTTTTACAGCAGGAGTTTAGATGTCTGTGGTCCAAAACTAGACAATATGAATCGTCTGGCTTGGAGACAGGAAACAAAGGATTGTTCATTTGTGAGGTGCATGTTTCAATCACCCCTTGATATTCAAGTTGATCTAAGATCTCCCTGACTTGCTTTTTACCTTCTTGTTTAACTGGGTACTGCCTTTGTGCAGTAGGTTGATTTTTTAATTGGATTTTGTGGTGAGGAGAATCCTCATCCCATCCTACATGATTTTTATATAAAGCAGGGGCTTGGGCCACTGCCCATTTTCTTGCAAATGTGTATTTTTTATGAATTGGGATATGATTTGAGAAGGCAGGCATAATCATTTCTTCGCCATGAGGGCACTCCCTGACAAACTCTGGTGGCCAGTCTTTTTCAGCTAACAGGATATCATAGCCTTTAGATAGATTCTCCCAAAAGAGGCCTTTTATTTTCCTCATTTTATCTCCCTCTATACGTAGTGTTATTTCATATAGTTTATGGGGCACGCTAACTCGCGTGTCTGCAGTTTCCACTTGAATGTATTCATTCGTGTCCACTGTCTCCAGAAGAATCATCAGGATCTTGTGAGCTATGGTCACTTCTGCTGCGCTGTCTAGCATTGTCTGAGCCCACTCTCCGTTTTTCAGTTGTGTCCTCAGGATTCTCGGCATGTTTAATTTTAATACTTGCTACCTTCTTTCTGGGAAATTGTGATTTTTTACTTTGATGAGCAGGTTCTTTATCTTTGGACTTGACGTGCTCTTCCTTGTGTTCTGACTGTCCTCTTCTTTCCGATTTCTGTGAGGAAATCTGAAAAGATCGAGAAGGACGTGTATCAATATCTTGATATCTGTCAGGTTTTCTTAATTTATCCCTATCTCTAAGATTATATCTTTTTTCAAAGGGCTCCCTTTGGGGAGACTTGTCCCCTCCGCCTGGAGACTTATTTCTCCGTTGGGGAGACCTTCCTCTGGACTGAAATTGTTTTTCTCTGGGAGTAGTTTGTTTCTTACCCTCCCATTTCTTCTTTTGAAAATTGAGATTGTTTTTGATAAAGGTTTTTTCAGGATTTTCAATTAGTTGGTTTAATCGGTAGTTTGTACTGTCAAGTGTGATTTGAACTAAATCTTTATATGTTTTTGTTAATTCTTTTATTTTAACTAAGAGTTCTTCGTTTGACATTCCTTCAATGTCTGGGTGTGGTGTGTAGCTGGCTAGAAACGGCCACGTGGCTCCTGGTCTACCTAGTGGACCGAGCCTGGTAATGTGATTTTGATGTTTTAGGGCGCCATTAAATAAGAGCAGGTGCTCTTGGTATGTTAGTGGAATTTCAATTTCCTCGAAAGGAGAGTATTCCTCTGGAGATTCCGCTACTTTATAGTAGTGGAACTCACGTGTCACAGTATGTGCTGCTGGAAAAGTTATCCAGGAATAGAATACCTCTGTCTGCCGATACTCATGTGCCCCTACCACAAATACAACTGTACCACCTCTCGGTGATACCCCATTTTCTATACGTTTTATAGTTATGGTTTTTCTTATATTGACCGGGATGATTATTGCATCATGGTCGTCTTCATTAAACCCTGTAAGGTCTGCACCCGGTTGATTCGCATTTACTGCGGCTTCGCCGGTTTCATTGTTGTCGCCGTGGTTTGACATTGTTTAATGAGAGTTTCTTGCAGAACAAGTTTTTGAGGAAACAAAGATTAGGTGCACAATATTTTGGAACACTGTATCCTTAAACGTTGACTATACCGTAAACTAATACATAGGATTCTCATCCTACTAAGTTTCGGCGGATATTAACCTTTCACCCACTCCAGACGTCTATTGGAGTTTTTACGAGAGAAAGGGGTCTGTGTGAAAAGCACGACTGAGTTACTCTGGTATCTTGCGTTAGAATATCGCCTTACCAAACGTTGGGCGCCATGTAGTGTAGTTCCTATATTCCCAATAGGCTCTGCGCATTGGAATAACATAAACAGCAGTGTAGACGTAGGACTGAGGTCATCTAGGTCTCTACTGACTATGTTATACTTAATTAGTTTTTGCCAGCTAGCTCAGAGGTCACTAGAAACTTTCTCGAATGAATAGGGAGGGGTTAACTTCCCTGATTTAGACAAGAAGGGATTAGCTTCTGACAACCATATAATATGACAACTTTGCTCCCCCAGAATAAGGAGTGTATCTCCAGAGTCGTGTGAAAACAATAGACAGCTATTGCACCCAGTCAATCGTGCATGCTTAGTTCCACCCGAGTGTGTAGAGAAAACAGAAAGACAGGCGTTTTCAATAAAAAGGTGTTATTTTATTGAGCAGTCTTCATTCTCATGCAAGAGAAATTAATTGCCACAATTGCAATACTTATCATGAAGTAAAGTGCGTACAGTAAAAGGAGTATTATAAAATAATACTGTAAAAGCATTGATATGGTTTCTTAGCCATATGACACTTTAAAACGGATAAAATATTTACATACATAAAAACATTGACTAACGAACTCAACTGGTGCTTCTAAGATACGCCTACCCCAGTGTACCTGACCTAAGCCTAATACGTGGGAAGGAGTAAGTAAATTGCAGTTTTAAGTTAAGTTGGGTTTTTTGCCAAGAACCTGAATCAAGAATTCTTTCTAAGGTTTGAATCAGCTCCGTACCTTGGGTATAGAATGAAGGAGGTCTTGTATCTCGTTTCTCAGGACTCGATCTCCCAGTAACCCGCAAGGGTGACTGGAAAACACCGGAGCTGGATTTCTCGGCGTGAGAAAAGGCAGCTTCTCCAGTGTGTCAAAGGGGAGGGGCGGCTTCCTTCGGCTCTCGCATCAGCTGGGCTTTGGATAAGTAGATAGCCGCTCTGCTCCACACCACCGTGTCTTGCTTAAGGCAAGTGTTGGTATATTTATGCCTGGAAGGTGCCGTGTTTGACGTAAGGTTGGACATAAGACGTCAATAAAGGATGTCATTAAGAACTGACTATTCCTTTAGTGCTCGTAGGAGTTCAATTGACAAATCAAAACAAAGACATGGGGAATTCCCAGGTTGCTGAAAGTTTGGTGTGTCGAAAGAACTCGTTGTGCACTCTAGGAATCTAAGTAAGTAGCCTTGCCGTACTTGGGCTGCGTGGGCTATGGCTGAATATGGGCAAGATTCTTATGCCTTCATTAGGACATGATTTATCATAACCGCATAAGGGCATGAATCAGGAATATTTAATTAGGGTCCTAGATACATTCACAACACCCACTCCACGTATAATATCCATCATTACTAAATACTAAGCAATATATAAACATATAGGTATGCATGTCTATTCCAAGCCACCCCAAAATACAATGAAATGCATTTGAAATGGTATAGATACACGAAATGAGTATTATGCTGTACGTTTTCAAGCAGAGTTATCATTCAGGAAATGTAAATATGAATATTGGCTGAATGAATTGCGAAAATTACATTCATGAAATGGCTCTGAATACAGAAAAAAAGGTTGAGACCATTTCATCACAAGTTATACAAGATTGTACATATGCTAGAGTCTGATTCGAAATATTGTCTCTAGAGTCTCTAAAAATAGAACTTCTGTTCTCTAAGAATAGTTCTACTTTAAGCAGAGTACCATGTGCCAAAAAAACGATAAATAATTCATATCCTAAATATAGGACAGTTAGATGGGCTATTCTTGACTTTTTAAAGTTGAATTTGTAACCTTCGGCAAACCCAAGTATTATGGTGTTCACTCTTTTCAAGTGAGTCTCCAGTTCATCGTCTGTAAGATAGATGTCATCGACATAGGATAATGCCTCATCATCATACATTTGTAGTAATTCTGTTACCCTTGCTGAGAATAAACCTGGGCTATTCTTGAATCCCTGTGGGAGTCGGCAAAATTGTTTTTGCGACCCCATTATTGAGAAAGCGCTCAAATACCTGCTTTCGGGTGCAATGTTTTGACAGAAGAATCCATTAGAGATATCTAATGTCGTTTTATATTTTTGCGCACAAAGTTATTCATTAGTGCTGCACTGTGTGAGTTTTGGACTGCAAAAGTTTTACAGCAGGAGTTTAGATGTCTGTGGTCCAAAACTAGACTATATGAATCGTCTGGCTTGGAGACAGGAAACAAAGGATTGTTCATTTATGAGGTGCATGTTTCAATCACCCCTTGATATTCAAGTTGATCTAAGATCTCCCTGACTTGCTTTTTAGCTTCTTGTTTAACTGGGTCCTGCCTTTGTGCAGTAGATTGATTTTTTTAATTGGATTTTGTGGTGAGGAGAATCCTCATCCCATACTACATGATTTTTATTTAAAGCAGGGGCTTGGGCCACTGCGAATTTTCTTGCAAATGTGTATTTTTTATGAATTGGGATATGATTTGAGAAGGCAGGCATAATCATTTCTTCGCCATGAGGGCACTCCCTGACAAACTCTGGAACAGGATATCATAGCCTTTAGATAGATTCTCCCAAAAGAGGCCTTTTATTTTCCTAGTTTTATCTCCCTCTATACGTATTGTTATTTCATATAGTTTATGGGGCACGCTAACTCGCGTGTCTGCAGTTTCCACTTGAATGTATTGATTCGTGTCCACTGTCTCCGGAAGAATCATCAGGATCTTGCGAGCTATGGTCACTTCTGCTGCGCTGTCTAGCATTGTCTGAGCCCACTCTCCGTTTTTCAGTTGTGTCCTCAGGATTCTTGGCATGTTTAATTTTAATACTTGCTACCTTCTTTCTGGGAAATTGTGATTTTTTACTTTGATGAGCAGGTTCTTTATCTTTGGACTTGACGTGCTCTTCCTTGTGTTCTGACCGTCCTCTTCTTTCCGATTTCTGCGAGGAAGTCTGAAAAGATCGAGAGGGACGTGTATCAATATCTTGATATCTGTCAGGTTTTCTTAATTTATCCCTATCTCTAAGATTATATCTTTTTTCAGAGGGCTCCCTTTGGAGAGACTTGTCCCCTCCGCCTGGAGACTTATTTCTCCGTTGGGGAGACCTTCCTCTGGACTGAAATTGTTTTTCTCTGGGAGTAGTTTGTTTCTTACTCTCCCATTTCTTCTTTTGAAAATTGAGATTGTTTTTGATAAAGGTTTTTTCAGGGTTTTCAATTAGTTGGTTTAATCGGTAGTTTGTACTGTCAAGTGTGATTTGAACTAAATCTCTATATGTTTTTGTTAATTCTTTTATTTTAACTAAGAGTTCTTCGTTTGACATTCCTTCAATGTCTGGGTGTGGTGTGTAGCTGGCTAGAACCGGCCACATGGCTCCTGGACTACCTAGGGGACCGAGCCTGGTAATGTGATTTTGATGTTTTAGGGCGCCATTAAATAAGAGCAGGTGCTCTTGGTATATTAGTGGAATTTCAATTTCCTCGAAAGGAGAGTATCCCTCTGGAGATTCCACTACTTTATAGTAGTGGAACTCACGTGTCACAGTATGTGCTGCTGGAAAAGTTATCCAGGAATGAATACCTCTGTCTGCCGATACTCATGTGCCCCTACCCCAAATACAACTGTAGCACCTCTCGGTGATACCCCATTTTCTATACGTTTTATAGTTATGGTTTTTCTTATATTGACCGGGATGATAATTGCATCATGGTCGTCTTCATTAAACCCTGTAAGGTCTGCACTCGGTTGATTCGCATTTACTGCGGCTTCACCGGTTTCGTTGTTGTCGCCGTGGTTTGACATTGTTTAATGAGAGTTTCTTGCAGAACAAGTTTTTGAGGAACCAAAGATTAGGTGCACAATATTTTGAAACACTGTATCCTTCAACGTTGACTATACCGTAAACTTATACATAGGATTCTCATCCTACTAAGTTTCGGCGGATATTAACCTTTCACCCACTCCAGACGTCTATTGGAGTTTTAACGAGAGAAAGGGGTCTGTGTGAAAAGCACAGCTGAGTTACTCTAGTATCTTGCGTTAGATTATCGCCTTACCAAATGTTGGGCGCCATGTAGTGTAGTTCCTATATTCCCAATAGGCTCTGCGCATTGGAATAACATAAACAGCAGTGTAGACGTAGGACTGAGGTCATCTAGGTCTCTACTGACTATGTTATACTTAATTAGTTTTTGCCAGCTAGCTCAGAGGTCACTAGAAACTTTCTCGAATGAATAGGGAGGGGTTAACTTCCCTGATTTAGACAAGAAGGGATGAGCTTCTGACAACCATATAACATGACAACTTTGCTCCCCCAGAATAAGGAGTGTATCTCCAGAGTCGTGTGAAAACAATAGACAGCTATTTCACTCAGTCAATCGTGCATGCTTAGTTCCACCAGAGTGCAGAGAAAATAGAAAGACGGGCGTTTTCAATAAAAAGGTGTTATTTTATTGAGCAGTCTTCTTTCTCATGCAAGAGAAATGAATTGCCACAATTGCAATACTTATCATGAAGTAAAGTGCGTACAGTAAAAGGAGTATTATAAAATAATACTGTAAAAGCATTGATATGGTTTCTTAGCCATATGATACTTTAAAACGGATAAAATATGTACATACATAAAAACATTGACTAACAAACTCAACTGGTGCTTCTAAGATACGCCTACCCCGGTGTACCTGACCTAAGCCTAATACTTAGGAAGGAGTAAGTAAGTTGCAGTTTTAAATTAAATTGGGTTTTTTGCCAAGAATCTGAATCAAGAGTTCTCTCTAAGGTTTGAATCAGCTCCGTACCTTGGTTATAGAATGTGAAGGTCTTGTATCTCGTTTCTCAGGACTCGATCTCCCAGTAACCCGCAAGGGTGACTGGAAAACACCGAAGCTGGATTTCTCGGCGTGAGAAAAGGCAGCTTCTCCAGTGTGTCAAAGGGGAGGGGCGGCTTCCTTCGGCTCTCGCTTCAGCTGGGCTTCGGATAAGTAGATAGCCGCTCTGCTCCACACCACCGTGTCTTGCTTAAGGCAAGTGTTGGTATATTTATACCTGGAAGGTGTTGTGTTTGACGTAAGGTTGGACATAAGACGTCAATAAAGGATGTCACTAAGAACTGACTGTTCCTTTAGTGCTCGCAGGAGTTCAATGACAAATCAAAACAAAGACATGGGGAATTCCCAGGTTGCTGAAGGTTTGGTGTGTCGAAAGAACTAGTTGTGCTCTCTAGGAATCTAAGGAAGTAGCCTTGCCGTATTTGGGCTGCGTGTGCTATGGCTGAATAAGGGTAAGATTCGTATGCCTTCATTAGGACATGATTTATCATAACCGCATAAGGGCATGAATCAGCAATATTTAATTAGGGTCCTAGATACATTCACAACATCAGCAGTGAGACTATCAGCGCCTGTAGTGTCGTAGGCGGAAGTCCGTTAGAGTTCAGTGACTCTATATAAAGCACGTGCAAATGCGGCGCAATTATGTCTATATATGTCCCATAGAACTCAGCCGGTAGGCCATCAGTCCCTGGGGCTTTACCTCGTGGTAATGCTCGGATCGCCTGCCGTATTTCTGGAATCGTTATGGGGCGGGCCAAGTCCTTGCTCTGTTCTGCCGTGAGGCGCGGCATAGTGAGGTCCGCCATAAAGGACTCATATTGTTCCTCCGACAATTGTGTGTGCCGTCCATACAGTGCCTCATAATATTCCTGAAATGTATTGTTGATGTCTATTTGAGTCTGAACTGGTGTGCCATGTTGGTCAGTCACTTCCAATATGGGGGTATATATAGGGGCATCTCTTACTAATCTTGCCAGCAAGGGGCCCGATCTATCAGCCTGGGCATGTTGTCTGCATGTATATGCTGTGTAATCAAGGATTCTCAGCTCTTCAAGCAGTTCAGCGTGTTGGATGTGTGCCTCTTGCAGTTGTGTGAGCTGCTCATTCGTGCCCGCTGCCTCACTCTCTAGCATTGCCAGTCTCCCCTCTACTTCCTTTAGTCTTTCCATCACTGTATACCTCATACCCACTTCGTACTCATTGCAACGCCACGTATGGACACCTTAAAGGCGTCCCATTCAATCTGTCTCGAGCCAGCTGTGCCCGTATTCAAGGTGAAGTATTGTGTAATAGCACCTGAAAGTGTGGATCTAAAAACCGCATCTTCTAGTAGTTCCGACGATAGGCGCCATGTTGGTATCGGGGTGGGGGTCTTACCCCAGCGCATCGTGATTTCTACTGGGTTGTGATCGGAGAGCGTCTTCCCCATATGTTCAGCAGTCACCATAGACCCCAGTAGGGCCCTAGAGCAGAAGACTCGATCTATTCTAGTGTGTAACTTGTGAGGTGGAGAATAGAAGGTGTATTCCCTGTGCAATTTATTTTTGTTCCTCCATATATCAAGAAAATCCCAACCATCTGCCCATCGATTCAGTGCTTCCGCATGTTTCCTACTTTCTGCTGCATGTAGTGGGGGATGAGACCGGTCAAGTCAAGTACTGCATTGCAGTCTCCCCCTATTATCCAGTCATGGTCTGACCATTCAGCTAGTACCCTACTAAGTGTAGTGAGGAACGACATCTGGACTGTGTTTGGTGCATATACACTGCCAAGTACAATAGGGGAACCATCCAATGTCCCCCTCACCAATACATATCTACTCTCTGTGTCCACTCTTTGCTCTATCATTTTAAAGGGAACAGAGTTTCTGAACCAACCTGCTGCTCCTCTCGAGAATGCGGAATAAGTAGTGGCAAATAATTGGACTTTCCATTTCTTTTGTAGTTTAGCACTTTCTGCACCATTAAGATGGGTCTCTTGAAGGTACGCTATAGTCACCTGCCTCCGGTGTAATTGCGCTAGGATTCTATGTCTCTTGTGTATTGACCCCATACCCCTCACATTCCAGGTGCATATCTTATATGTGTTAGGAATCTCCATGGCAGGGTGTGTCCGTTTCATAGTTCAAACTCAGTATAAGTGTTGTGTATTGTATGTAATTAGAATTCACAAGTGCCCTCATTGTAAAAAGCCCTCTAACCTTAAGGTCTCCATCTGTGAAGATCCGGGGACCAAACATCAACGCCCAACGTGGGCAACAAATAAACAAATTCGTGTCTGCGCCTTGGGGGGTGTGATCGGGCGCCCGCACTCACTAAGTGGTCACTGGTACGTACAGCAATTTACCCTGGTTCTAAAAAGTATCCTGTTCCTACTTGCCCACCTCCACCCATGTACATCCACATCATACATTACCAACTGATGTTGACAGTAGTCACAATTAGAATTCGTTCACCATTTGTGCAGTGATTGTCGGGAACAATTGCACACTAGTGACAGAGCCTGACAGTCCTGTGTGCGAGTCCGAATTGCCTCCCGTATTCATTTCATCTCTGGCATCATGCGCCGCCAGCGCATCTGTCGTAAGCAAGGTCACTGTCGAGTTTGATCTTGGCTTGTCCTGCGTCTTCCGTCCTTTCGCATTAGGTTTCTCCATGCTGCTGTCCCGTGCAGTGGGCCGCGCCTCTCCCCGTCGAGCTGATCCCTCCTCCTTGTCCTCCTCCATTGGATCCTGTGTGTGCTGCGGTGTAAGTGCCACTTCTATCCACTCCGAGGCCTCTTCGGGGAGTCAAAAAAGTAAGTTTTGCTACTGTGCATAATTTTTAGGCGGGCTGGAAAAAGGAGTGCGTACTTCAGATTAAGATCACGTAGCTTGCGTTTTACACCCAGGAAAGTCGATCTGGCCTTTTGGACTGCAGGCATGAAATCCGGATAGATAGATATCGTTTTGTTTTCAAATTTCAAAGGAGCTTTCTCCCGGTCTGCTCTGAGTACCGAGTCTCTATCTTTATAATGCAGCAAGCGTGCAATCAGGGGTCGCGGTGGGGCCCCCGGTTTCGGAGGCATTCTGTGTGCCCTCTCCACACTGAATAGGGGAGTAAGGTCCGTAGGCCCCACCATTGTCTTCAGCCAATCTTCTACAAACTGTGTGGGGTTTCTCCCCTTGCTGCGTTCCGGTACCCCCAATATGCGTACATTGTTTCGGCGCGAGCGCCATTCTGCCTCGTCCACCCTGTCTCTCGAAGTCTTAAGGTGCTGTGCTATGTTCTCAAGTTTCGTTGAGTGTTCTGTTTGTTGCGGAATCAGATCGTCCAATGCAAGTTTGTGTTCCTGCACTTTCTCAGCTAGCTTGTTGTGGTCGGCTTTCAGAAACGCCATGCCCGTTACCATTGCATCCATCCGTGATCCCAGCGCTTCCCTGGAGGCCTGCATTTCCGTTAAAATAAGGTCCAACTTAGCCTTCTGTGTATCTTTGCCCATCGGTGGTATGATGTCGTTGTTAGAAGAGGCCAGCGGGTCCTCAGAGCCAGTAGACTGTTGTTCAGCGTCCGCCACAGGTTCCTGTTGCTTGAGCCTGTTTCTGCCCATGATTGCTTGTGGGATGTGTGTTATGAGCCAATGTTTCGTGGAAATTCTGTTCCCACTGTGGTAGCTTCCGTGTTAGTCTGTCACTGCGCTATATCACTCACTTCTCCCAGGACAATCCGGTATCCCCCGTGTCTGGTCAGGGGGGGGCAAGTGTGGGGGGGTCTCCCCTGTGTTGCTCACAGCGCCGTCACGGCTCACACTTTATATTGGTAACCTCTGCCAAGACGCTAGTGTTAAGTCTCTAACTGTGCTAAGCGCAGGTTGTATGTCATGTGCAACCGCTCCGCGCCGGCAGGCAACCGCCCGGGCGTCAGGCCGCCACCCAGGGACAAGTTCGCAGGGTGCACTAGTCCCATACGCCTCACACACTTTATGGGGAGTAGCAGCGTATCTTTCCTCTAGTGTACCAACAGGGCAACGGTGTACCCTCTTGTCCGTAGTAAAAGTGTTCTCGCTGGTGCACCTCACCTTTTGCCATGCAATCGCTCCCGGGCTTGGGGGGCATTCAGCGGAGCATATGCATGGTGCGAGTCGGCGCCGACCTCAGCAAAATGGCTCCCGGTTTTAACTGCTCCAATGCCCGGGTATTCACTCCTTCCCAGTCCAGAGTTTCGGATGCAGACCGGCTCCCTCCACAACAATTCTCCCCTCCGTCACTCCACTTGGTGATGCTTACCGCAAATGTCTCTCTAGCAGGGCTGGTATCGCGTATCTTCGCACAGCGGCTCTGTCAAAGACGGAGTTCTCCACGGCGGCGTTCTCGGGGTCTGTTGCACTCCGGCTCCGCTTGCCAGCCCGCACCGTAGATCTTTAAGGTGCAGATGTCTACTTCCCTTGTCTGCGTGGGTCGCGGTGTGCACAGTTCTGGACGTCGGGTCTATGGCTCGGGTCGTGCGTCGCATTCGGGTCCGCTCCTCCCCCAACTCCAGGTCGCGGTCTCCGACAGTCCACAAGGCCACACAGTTCCCGGCGGTGTTCCTCTCTTCCAGGAGCAGGGATCGCCCCCAGAGCCACCGCCGTCGACCCCCAGGATACTACAAGCAAACAGGCGAAGGTGGGTGTCGAATCGATTCGGAGCAGGGCTCCCAGGATAATCAGCAAGTGTTCAGGGCATAGGACGGAGCTGGTTCAGATCACGTCCACCATGCTTGGCCCGTAGCTACACCCCCCCTCCTCGGGAGACTCTTCCTCATAATCCAGCTGCATCATCACTACCGATTCCATGCCCTGAACTTCCCCAGGCCAAGACCCCTGCCTCCTACGTCCCTGGGCTCCACCCTGCTCAAACCAGCCTTCTCCCTACATGTGCATAGCAAATTCTCCAAATCCATGCTCTCTCTCCTCCCATCCCGGCAATAGACCTCTAGATCAGGTTCCGCTATGTCATAGCACCGCCCCGTCCCCCGGTGGCCGTATCGACCCTTTGGGGTGGGTCTGGCGGGGACCTACCGCCCCGCCTCCCAGTGTGTGCTGTCACATGGTCCCTCGGTGGAGCGCGACCGCCCGTACAAGGCAGAGCCGGCCCATCCCCTCGGTGGAGTGGAGCTGGATGCTGCTCTCCCAAGAACATTGTCCAATGATCCTGCCAGGAAAAAGAGGTGGAGTCTGGCATGCTGGGGTAAAATTGTTCCTCCATCCTGCCTGGTCCCCTCCGTGCCCCCCAAACCCCCTCGTCCCCTGCCCCCCTCCCACTGAGTGCCCCCCTCTGCGCCGGGCGATCCTCCCATCCCTGCCCCCAAACCACCCCGCCCGACCAACCCCCCTCCCACCCGACCGCATGCCTCCTCCCGCCCACACTCCACTCAGAGGGGTCCTACTCCCCATGACCCGCCCCACCCCCCCACAGGCCTGCACCCCTGCCCTACCCCCACTGCCTCCCCAACACCCCCCAGCCCCACTGCCATGCCCCTCCCCCCACAACACACCTCCCTCTCGTCCCCCTGACACCCTCCCCCTGCTCCCCCCTCGTGTTCCACCCTACCACAGCCCAAACCGCCCCCCCCTGCTCACCCTCACCCCTCCCCATCCCCCCGCCCCCATACGACTGACCGACCCCCCATCCCTGGCGATTGAGGCTGACTGGGTGGCACCACACTCTACTCCCCTTCTGACGAAGACCCCACCATCGCACCTCTGCCCCCTGCCCCCAACCCTCCTCCTCCTCTACATCTGACTCTTCAATCAGCAATGGGGACATCCCTCCTGAGATCCCCGTGGACGTGGCCCCCCCACTCCCAGTCCTCTCCCTTGACCTGGCAACGTCCCCCTGCCCCTTGCCATGTACCCCCCATCGTGCCTGCCCCACCTGTTCTCCCCCCTTCCCCTCACCCTCCCCCACGAACTCCAGAGCCGGCCTGCCAGCCGTGCCCCGCCTCCCCAGCCCGCCTCTTCCCTCTAGCCGTAGCTGCTGTTGGACGTCCTCACTTGGCCCCTTCCCCTGACCTCCGGCCCTGTCCCCTTCCTCCGCCTCCACTCGCTTGCGAGCCCTAGGAGGCTCAGGCACCATCACTGCCGCCGCCGCGCCGCTGGCTGCGCACCGCGGCGGTCTTACCTGCACTGCGGGCTGCACCAGATCCAGGCGGCCCGCCTCCCCCAGCAGGTGAAGTGCCTCCCGCACTCGAGGATCCTCCTGATCCGCCATGCGGTAAGCCCGTCTCCTCCGCACTGCATTGCCGCGTATCCCTGCCGACTGCAACAGGCCTCCAACCGCCAAGGCCACACTTCAGCTTCCCTCTGCCTCACACGTCCGCGATTCCGTCACCGACAGACCCGCATGAGGCCGACCGCCCCAAACCGAAACAGACGCCCGGACAAAAGGCGCACAAAGCCTGCCACACCACCTCACCACAAAAAGACACCGCCCACAGAAAAAACGACACCGACCACAGCCCACTACCAGCTGCCGTGTCACTGCCACCAAAATGGTGGACAGTGACACAAAATGGCTGGCTATATATCCAGGTAGCCCAACTCCAGCCCAACCACAGCCCAACCAGCCCACCTTACGCTCATGACGGAACCGTTCCGTCATGAGCATGGAAGGGGTTAAAGGGCAAGCGGAAAACAAGAAGCTTTGTCTCACTGATAAAAACACAATCTATGTAGAGTCTTCCATCCGTACTTGGTCTGGAGGGGGAAACCTTTTGTAGGGCCGTTCACACGCAATATTCTATTTTAGGGAATGCTCCAGTGCAAGAATTGATTTTTCTTCTAGTTTTGACTTGCTAAAAGTCAATGATTGAGGACACCTTAATCCATAACTGGATAGCTTAAGACATGCCCAGTTCTGTCATGGCACGTAAAGGTACAGTTTGCAAGTTTGGTTATAGACATCTTAGTTTTTTTTTAGCATACCTTTAGTTTATTTGCAGTCTACTTACTTGGTTGTGGATGATGAGGATTTGAGGATACCAGGTTGTATCCATAGATTTCCTTTGTCCCATGGAGTATGATAAGATGGCTCCTCAATTTGTCCGCTATGCACTTTCTCTTAGGTTTTAATTTTGATGTTTTCCATGGAGATATACTATGGGGAATTATGTTTAATAGAATATAGTTTGAAGTAGAAATTACATCAATAATGTATATCATAATGTTTATCTATTTTTGATATATGATTTTATACCTTGAGAAAATGGAGTTTATTTATCTATTTATAAAGTTTTATATAGCGCGAACGTGACCCACGAGGTTATCAGAGCGCTTTCCCGTACAAGAACATAAATGGTTGAGGTCGTATACATACATTCAGAAGTGTCAATTCGTACAAAAAGAATAAAAGATATATGAATAACAAACATAGAGGACCGTGAAACTGCAGGACGCAGTGCAATATACAGTTAAAGAACATTAGGTGAATGTGCAAGCAAACATACATATTATAACCACAATCGAATCCCAATGGATAAGAAGTGTAGATAAAACCAAGAGGGACCCACCAACAGCTAAGCTTTACACTACATACAGTTATTAAACAGTAAGGGTAGTGATATTCGTCATACATAAAATGGACTCAACCATTCCACCTGAGATAGGCAATAGTATTCTGATCATAAAGATGACTCAGTGACATCCTAGGAATCAAACTTATGGCATGAATTTGTTCATTATTACTTTTTTTACTTCTTTTTTTAAGGCGGTAAGGGAAGTGATTCCACGAAATACTGGAGGTAAGGAGTTCCAAATCCTTGGTGCAATCCCTGAGAAAGCTCCACAACCAGTTATCTTCTTATGGAAGGATTGAGGTTTCAGACGGAAAGTGCTCGCACTTTGAAGTTGTCTGCATCCTTCAGACCTTTCCAACTTTAGAGCCAGGTCACTGGGTGTATTGTTGTGAATTGCTTTGTGTGTCATGCAAGCCACTTTAAGGTGTATTCATGCCTCGTAGAGCAACTAATTCAGGGTTTTGAAGGTTGGAGAGGTGACAATTTCTTTTGGTTTCTGATACCAGTCTAGCTGGAGCATTCAGTGCTGCTCTTAGCAGATCCAGCTTGTATTTAGGAAGAGCACAGAGTGTGGTCCTTCCGTAGTCTAAACTGGGTAGCACTAGGGCTTGTACTGCCATTTTTAGATCAGCCTGAGGGAGGAAGGGTTTGCGTTTCCTTAATATACTCAGCTTGTAATTAGCTCCCTTGGAGGCAATAGAGATGTGCGACTGCATATTCAGATGTTTGTCTATGGTGATTCCTAGGTATTTTGCTGAGTCAATGATAAGGGGGACACATTTAAAGGAGGTTAAGTGTTTTAACCATAAGTCTAGCTTTGGTGTGTGGCTCGGAAGCGAGATGAGAATGAATTCAGTTCTTTTGGTATTCAGCATGAGGTAGTTGTTAGTGAGCCAGCTTTGCGAGTTCAGTAGAATAGTGTTGAGGGCAATGAAATCTTCTGGCCGGGTGATTTTCAGAAACAGTTGGGTTTCATCTGTGTACAAGTGATACAGAATGTTCACATATCTCAGTGCGTTCGCCAAAGGCTCCATTAGGAGGTTGAAACGAATGGGTGATAGGGCAGATCCCTGAGAAACACCAAGTGTGACCATAGAGGGTTGCGAGAGTGAATTCCTCATCTTGAAACTTTGAGTTCTGTTATTCAAGAAGGAGGAGAACCATTGCAACACTGTGCCCGAGAGGCCCATCCTTCGTTCCAATAGGGACAGAAGGTTGTCATGCTTGACCGTATCGAAAGCGGAGGACAGAGCAAGAAGAATCAGTAGGCATGATTCATTGCAGCCAAGTATTTTAAGGATGTCATCCATAATATGTGTGAGTGCAGATTCGTGCTGTGTCCTTGGCAGAAGCCCGATTGGTGAATATCTAAGAGGTTATAATTCTCAATGTGATTGCATAATTGAATATGTACACATTTCTCCAATAGTTTCGCCAAAGTGGGGATGTTGGTTATAGGCAGATAGTTGTTTAGACCAGATGGAGTGGGGTCAGCTTTCTTAAGTATAGGTGTGGCCTGCCCTATTTTAAGGCAGTCTGGAATGACAACTTGACTCAGGGAGGCGTTTACAATTTTAGCCCATAGTGGTAGGTTAGATAATTAAAACATTTTGAACAAGGCGGGAGGCAGGGGGTCAGAGAAATGATTGGAGGGGTTGATTGCTTGAAGAGTGTTGTCGATAATTGGTTGAGAGATTGGCGAGAAGGTGTGCCAAGAGGCATTGTTTTTTGTGACTTCCCCTGGATTATTAAAATGTGCTTTGAATAAGTCGCCACAGGTTACTCTAAAGTTGGTTACTCTAAGTATTGGAGCCTGAAGGCAACATTTTTATCATTTTTTTAAGCACTTTGATGTGGATGTGCATAATGCTAATTTAAAAATGGATCTAAAAATTATGGAACCAATCTACTTTGATTGGCTTATTAACAGTTGGAGCAAGAGCGCTAGTAATTATTATTTTTAGTATTTTCCAAGTTTGATTTATTGTGGGAGCATCTAAGTTGTGGAAGATCATATTTCGATATGACTTTCTTGAAGTACTAGCAAGAATGGTAATTGGGATTTTGCAAGTCTATGTTGACATCACTGAGAAATAAACTAGATTTCAATTTTATAAAACTGTCAATGAAATTTGTGATCATTTGTTTTATGGGGTTCAAGTGATTTATTTTTTAAGTGGGACTCAATCAATATTACTTCACAACTTTACACATGTATTAGTTAAAGATCCATATTTACAAGAGACAGTTCTGAAGAGAACACCACAAAATACCAAAGAAGATCATAATCTGGTATGGTGCACAGATTCATTGTTTTTCCACTGAAATAATTCATATATGTCTTAAAGAAATGTAAGTGCTGCTCCGTCAAGCCTGCTCCAGCGGTTGCATGAGCTAAAAAAAAAAAAAAAAAAAGCCTTCCACCCGTGAAAGCAGTCCACTGACATCCAGGTTTTCATAGATTTAATGAGTGTTTTAAATGACAAGTCCATTTTCTTTGTTAAATGTAGGGTAAATTATCTTGGAAATTCACAGCTAGAACCTCACTTTTCCTTTATTGGTCAATGAGGAAAAAGCTGGTGCAATGTGTGTCAAACAAGTCCAAAATTACTGGTGGCGATTTATTGAGCCAACAAAGATGAACGATTGGGTTAATTTCTTGTATGGTATTTACAATTACAATGAGGTGAGCAGTTTTTTTATCTGTAAGTATGAAGCATGTAGTTGAAAGTTGTATCTCAAGATTCATGGTGAGTTTATTTGGGGAAAGGGCTGTGTGCCTGAAACAAGAAGCAAATGATCAGAGATTTAGTAAACACTGTCACAGTAAATACTAAAGACCAAAAGATATCGCTGCGGGTTAGAACCATGGCCTTCAGGAAAGAGCTGTAGTATTCATTTCTAGACTAGGGAAGGGAAACCTCAGATGAATCAATGTGGAGCAGCGTTTGTGTAATGTAGAAAAATGGTGAAAAGATTAAAACGCGCACCTCTACTTGTAACTCTGGTACACCCAGCCCTAGACCATCTTTGGAAACATAATGATGGGACTCTAGCCTACAAGTAGCAGGACTGCCAACAATGTCCATTGAAACCAAAGTTCCGAAGAGTTTAGTCTCAATAAAGGTGCATAACAACTTGTGGGATGTTGATCTCCAGATATTTGTTCATATGTCTACCAGTGGACTTGACTAGGCGTAGGAACCAGGGGGCTGGATTACGGGTGCTGTGTTTATAATAGACAATAACGTAAGACTTTATTTAGTGGTATTGACAAAAGTTACTTAATTCTCCTCCTATGTCTGATCCATTTATATTCCTAATTAACAGGACACATTTTGATATAGAAGGGACAATGAAGATTATTATTAGACAACCACGAACTCAGGAGATCATAACTAGCAAGACGGCATGCCTGGTGGAAGCATTCTTCCTATAAAATGCATTAATGTTCTAATGCTGTCAGACAGATTATTGGGTAGCCACTACAGATGGTGCATAGTAATTTCTGATGGGTATGTGCATATAAAAAGACACAGCCAGTTTTAGCTCTTGTGGAGTGTATTAGAAGAGTTCAACAAAATACAGAAATTTAAGAATCTGCTGGGTCTTTTGATAAGGACATCTTATGAAAAGGCTGACGTTCTCCATCTACTTTCCATGATGCTGTTAATGAAAGGACAATGGACGATCAGAAATATTAGGAACGTTCCAGCTTGAAACACAAGGAAAGTCTGATTTCCTGGTGGTTTAAGCTACACTGTGGGAGCAGAGCGAAGACTGATTTACATGTGACTGAGCTCCCTCTAAATTGCCACAGTAGACATAAACAAATAGATCATAGCCCCAAGAAATTTCTGAAGGCTAAGATAAATTTAAGCATTTTACCCATCACTTTTTCGTTTTTCGAAGTGAGACACCATATGAATAACAGATATATCCACATGTGGCTTCTGTGCTCCCTGTGCCATAAGACTCAAATTGCATCACACTGATGAGGACCAACAAGGCCGAAACCAATCTGGGTTGCTTGTGTTCTTGTACACACTGAATCAGCATGGTAAATCTGCTGGACGGCACCTCTGGAACAGGAGCAATTCTGATTTGCATGTGGTTAGGTGACGTCCAGTGGTACATTGGGCAACAAAAACATGTACTGGAATGTGGCTCAAGTGATCAGTGGCCACGATTCAATCAATCATGGCATTTGCAAAGCCCGCTACCTACCCGTGAGGGTCTCAAGGCGCTGGGGGGGAGGCTGCTACTGTTCGAAGAGCCAGGTCTTGAGGATTCTTCTGAAGGTCAGCATGGCTTGGGTCTGCTGTAGGCGGATGGGGAGGGTGCTCCATGTCATGGCGACGAGGTGGGAGAATGATCTGCCACCGGCGGTCACTCTTTGAAAGCGGGGGTCAGCAGCGAGGGCGCGGTCGGCGGAGCTGGCGGGTGGGGGTGTAGAGTCAGCTGTTGAGGTACGCTGGTCTGTTGTTGTGGAGTGCCTTGTGTGCGTGGGTGATGAGCTTGAAGGTTATCCTCTTGTCGACAGGGAGCTAGTGCAGGTCTCTCATGTGGGGTGTGTTGTGGTTGCGGCGAGGGAAGTCGAGGATCAGGCGTGCAGAGCCGTTCTGGATGCGTTGGAGCCGTTTCAAGAGAGTGGCCTAGGCTCCTGCGTAGAGGGCGTTTCCGTAGTCCAGTCTGCTGCTGATGAGGGCCTGGGTGACCGTCCTACTCGTTACAGTGGGGATCCACTTGTAGATCCTGCGGAGCATGCAGAGGGTGTTGAAGCAGGAGGAGGATGACCCCTAGGTTGCGTGTGTGGTCGGTGGGTGTTGGAGCTGTTCCCAGTGCGGTCGGCCACCAGGAGTCGTCCCAGGCCGAAGGGGTGGATCCGAGGATGAGGACCTCCGTTGTGTCCGAGTTCAGCTTCAGTCAGCTGTTCCTCATCCATTCGGCGACGACGGCCTTCATTCCTTCGTGGAGGTTGCTTTTGGTGGTGTGGGGGTCCTTGGTGAGGGAGAGAATCAGCTGGGTGTCTTTGATCTTTGAAGGAGGCCCTTTTGGCAGATCTAATGAGGTGGTGGTGTCTACGGGTGGCATTCTTGTGGGCTGCATAACTTTCTGGAGTTCGTTCACGGATCCAGTTCTTTTCTAGCTTTCGGCATGTTTGCTTGGAGGCCCTCAGTGAACCAGCTGGCTTTCTTGCTGTTGTGGCTGTTGGAGGGTTTCTTGAGCGGTGCGAGGGTGTTGGCGCAGTTGTCGATCCAATGTCTGAGGTTGTGGGCGGTTGCTGTCAGAGGTTGGGAGCTTGCGAAGAAGATGGGGTCAAGTGTGTGGCCGGCGGAGTGGGTGGGTGTTGTGATGAGTTGTCGGAGGTTGGCGAGGTTGGCGATCAGGGTGGAGGAGTTGGTGTCGTTGTTGTTCTCGAGGTGGAAGTTCAGGTCCCTGAGGAGGATGTAGTCCGTGGAAGCAAGGGCATGTGTGCTGACGAAGTCAGCAATGGAGTCGCTGAACTGTGGACAAGGTCTGGGGGGTCTGTAGACAAGGGTTCCTCTGAGGGTGGTGTTGGGGTCGGTGTGGATCTGGAAGTGCAGGTGTTCGGCGGTGCTGAGGTTGTCGTCGGTGTTTGTCGAGACTTTGAGATTGTTCCTGTGGACGATGGCGATTCCTCCTCCTGCTCCGTTGGTGCGGTCCCTGCGGGTGATCTTGTAGCCTTCCGGGATGGCTATGGCGATGTCGGGTGCCGAGTAGGGTTTCAGCCAGGTCTCTGTCAGGAAGACGACGTCTGTGGTGTTGGAGTCGAATAGGTCCCAGAGTTCAACGGCGTGTTTGCGGGCGGAGCGGGTATTGAGAAGGATGCATCTGAGGTAGTTGGGTTCTTTGGTTGGTGTTTTGGTGGGCCAGATGCTGGTGAAGCTGCAGTTCCTGCAGGAGAAGGGTCCTTGGATGAGCTTCGGGGTGGCCAGGCAGCAGGTGCGTGATCGCGTGGTATTGAGAGCGTGGAGGGTGTTGGAGTCGTAGTGGAGATGGGTGTAACGGCATTCGCGGGGGCCAGGGGTTCCGGCGCTGGGTGCTGTCCAGTCACGGATGGGCACAGACGGGGTGTACCAGCGGTGCGGCCACACAACGGCCGCCATATAAGGGGAGGTGAGAGGGAGGAGCAGCTGGGAGGTGGGAGCGGGGAGGCGAAAGGTCGGCGAGGGGAGCAGGGCCACAGGGGACGCAGCGGCAGGAAAGTGGGTGGTGGAAAAAGGCAGTGGGAAACAGAGGGGTACAGTGGGGGACAAGAGCTAAAAAAAACAATGGGCAACAAAACAAAACAAAACCAGCCATAGTACAACTACAATTGAGCAACACAGCACAAAAACAATTATCCAGAAAAATTGAATCAAGCTTCTACATATCACTTTTAATTAAGCTTCTTTATGAAGTTCATCTCTAGAACCTCGCTCAAGGAGACCAGATGACCCTTTGCAGATCTTGGCATATCTCCACTAGATAGTCAGCTTCTCTGGGTGTCTCAAATACAAGTTGCACAGCTGGGCTTTTCTTGGACATTCTCTCCTCCTTCAGGGCCAGGCACTATCATTCCTCTCTGAGGAGGCAGACAGGCAGGCTACTAGGTGCTAGGAAGACCCACAGCTTCTCCAGTAATCTGCAGACTATAGGTGATATCCTCTCAATTCTTTGAAACTGTCTGTCATGCAGACTTCAGCCTTGGTCTCACAGCAGCTCTTTGAGTCCTTTGTGGTACCCCCCTTCCTTGTTAAAAAAATAACTTGAATAAAGGTATGCGCTCTGCCTACAAATGTCCCCATTGTTACCAACAAAATTTGCTGACCCACCCTCTCTACCCGCCATATACCAAATGTTAGTGTTCAGTGAAATCTAATCAGCAATCCCTTGCTAAATGGTCTTTGCCTAATTTCTAAGGGTAGACTTCCTGTCGCTGTCCTACATCACTTCAGTTTCTGAGTCTCCCTTCTCCAGCTACAGGTATTAAATCAATATACTTCCACTACCTGGGGAAGCTGTATCTATTATCCATCTTCTGCCATGCTAAACTAGGGGCCCTCTAAAAAGCATCCAACTGGTCCCAGTACACAGACTCTCATCCGTACAAAAAGACTATCAGGTAGTGCTGAGTTTTTGTCTGTTGTTGGTGAATGAATGTCCTGCAGTTATAGACTCCAACCAAAAACAAAGTGAAGACAGCAATGTTACTACATTTGTGGCCACCTCTCCTGTTTCAAGGAAACCCGTCACGCCATGGGGATTCTGTGAATAGAAAACTGGAACACCAAAATGAAGGAAAATAATTTAAATGTGGGACTAGAAAGTGAGAGATTTGAGCTGGCTGTTAATAATGAGCATACAAGAGCAGGGAAGAGTGAGTCCTCAAGATACACTATAACTGAGTACAGCAATAGACTGCTAATTTAATTGTAATAGAAGTCGCAGGTGTTACATTTCTTATTGTCTATTCACATTTTATCTTGGTGATTTGTCATGGGGAAGGTCAATTGTAACACATTGATATTAATCTGTATGTGGGGTGAGAAACTATTGACACTGCACACAGGGAGCCAGCACTCTTTGGTGGCCCTTTCCATCCTAGAGCTCAGCCAATGCTTCTGTGTTACTCGGCTCAACCCTGCATAGCTATAGGGTGACACATCTGGGGACTGGTCCACCATGACATAACAGACTAAGAACTTTAATAGATAAACAGCCTGATTCATGAAGCAAAATTGCGCCCGCAATCGCTGCGAAAATGCAATTGCGGGCGCAATATACGTAATCGGCATTCAACATGAAAATAGCGAAATCGCAAACACATAATAGCGAATTCGCAATTATATTCGCAGAATCCCGGTAGGAGAGCCTTAGCGAATCGGAAAATGCGACAATCCACAGATTCTGCTAAATAAATTGCGATTTCGCTATACAATCGCAATCGGCATTCATGAAAAATCGCAAATAGCGAAAAAAACCAAAATCGCTGTTTGCGCGGCGCAAATTAAGGACAACTCAAAGCAGGTGGTAACCATAAAAGCCATTAAAAAATTTCTTTTAAAAAACCGTTGGCCAATCAGTAACAGGTTCAGGCCTGACCAATCACACAGAAGGACAATCAGCAGCAGCATTAGGAGTTCCACAATGCCAGGAATGTACATGGTGGTCAGGCGTCGAATGCTACAGCGAGCAGCACGGAGGAGACGCAGGATCCAGGACAGGATATTCCGCCAGCGGGTCACCTTGCTGGGCCAAACCAGAGAGCAGATATATGCAAAATACAGGCTGAATGGGGAAATGATAATCCAGCTAATACAGGACCTTGACCCCCTGATGCAGCACCCAACAAGGCGTACCAATGCGGTGCATACACATGTGCAGGTATTGTGTAGCCTGCACCTCCTGGCCACCGGGAGCTTCCAGGGGATAGTAGCGGCTGCTGGGGGGATATCCCAGCCCACCATGTCACGCTGCCTCCAGACATTTGTTGACGCTATGCTCACCCAGCTACACCGTCACATCAAATTTCCCACCAGCCAACAGGATTTGGACTTGACCAAGCTACAATTCTACAATGTAGCCCATTTTCCACATGTACTCGGATGCATAGACTGTACCCACATCACCATCTGCCCACTAGCTGCCACGGAGTATATGTACCGCAATCGCAAGTCCTACCACTCCCTCAACATACAGATGGTCTGCAATGCTAAGACATACATCACTGACATTGTGGCCCAGTACCCAGGGAGTACCCATGACTCCTTCATATTCCGGCACAGCGGCCTCCACACACGACTGGCCAGGGGAGACTTTGGGGAAGGACACCTACTTGGTAAGTACACTTTGTCGACAATGTCACATTTATATTAGGTAGCAGCGCAGCACAGGCACTCACCCTCTGCTCCTCTCATTCAGGTGACAGTGGCTACGCCCTCCGTGAATACCTCCTCACCCCATACCTCAACCCTGCTACACCCCAGCAACGGCGCTACAATGTTGCACACATACGGACAAGGAATTGCATAGAAAGGACATTTGGCCTGCTCAAGAGCAGGTTCCGCATACTGCACAAGACAGGTGGGGCCATGTATTACAGTCCTGCAGTGTGCTGCCGCATTGTGGCTGTCTGCGCAATACTACATAACATTGCAACCAAGCGCCGGATACCTGTCGACATCTCTGGCAGTGAATCTGAAGGGAACAACCGGCCACCTGCACATGCGCGCCATGCACGCGGGGAGAACCCAGCTGAAGGCCACAGACGTCGCAACCACATCACAGTGAACAGTTTCTAGTGCACCCTCTTCCCTCACCCCAAATCACAAATGCATGCAAAATGTAATGATGACACAACGCCAATGTGTGCTGCAAAAATAAATATTATTGTTTCATTCACAATAATGGTACCACTTTCTTCATTGCTAACAGTATTACTGCATACTGCTGTGTGAAAGGACAGGGCAGGCTTATACTCAGACTGTGCCTGTAATAGTCATATGTAGTCAATTGCGCCTCCTGCGCGTACCACCCAATCGCCTCTGAGGCTCATCCTCTTCCGGGGCACGTGTACCTGCTGTGGGCCTGGTGCTGCGCCTGAGTGGCCCTACTTGTGAGGCAGAGTGGCTGCTCATGCTCGATGTCCCCTCACTGACATCATCACCCCCAACAGTGGCAGGTAGAGCAGGAGGGTGTAGTGCTGTCACCGCCGTGGTCAGGTGCTCAAGGACCCTGGTCATATCCTCACAGCACTGGATGAGTTGGTGTTGCTGTGCAAGGGACCGCCGCGACAACTGTGATGTTGCATTGCCTACAACATAATTGGACCTGGTGTAGGCCGCGAGCCGGGTCAATAGCTGACGGTGGCGCCGGCGTACTGCGTTGCGCTGAGTTGTTATCGCTGCAGTGTTGGCCTCCATGGCTGCAGTCATGCGGGCCATTCCCTCCCCCACACCTGCCATGGCCGCCGTCATGCGGCCCATGCGGTCCCCCACTCCGGCCACATTGCGCCCAATGTTGTACAGCTGTAGCTGTATGGCACCTTGCTGCCGTGCCTGCCGCTGATGAATACGCAGCATGCGTCTTTCGATGCTCATTCGCGCCAGCCGCTGTCCATTACCCCTCCTGCTGATTGCTGCATTGGTCTGCTGGCGAGACCTGCCACGCCTGCTCTGCTGGCCTGACACAGTGGCTGGCCGCTGTGTTGCCGCTGTCGCGTGCCCTGATGTAGTAGCACCAGCTGCTGGTGGTGTCACAGCAGGCGTTGCTGGTGCGGCAGGGACTGGAGGCACACTAGTTGTGGGCCTGGCTGCGGCTGTAGTTGGTGCGGCTGAGGCTGGGGGCACACTAGTTGTGGGCCTGGCTGCGGCTGTAGTTGGTGCGGCTGAGGCTGGGGGCACACTAGTTGTGAGCCTGGCTGCGGCTGTAGTTGGTGCGGCTGAGGCTGGGGGCACACTGCTGGTGGACCTGGCTGCTGGTGTTGTTGCTGCGGCAGGGGCTGGTGCCTGTGTTTGTGGCGGCACCTCCTCCTCATCCTGGGCCTCCTCATCTATTAGCAGCCTTTCGCTGTCGCTGCTGTCAGCGCCACCTGTGAGGGTAAGTGGACGATCATTAGTTGCATGTATCTGTCAGACGTGCAGTTGCTACATGCATGCTGGGTGACATTCCCTGACTAGCTATGGCTTTGCGTACTTTGGAACCTGTCTGGCTGCATTGTGGTACTACTACATTGTGGCCACACTACATGTCCCACAATGCTTCAGGGCATTACCTGATGTGCAACAATGGCATGACTATGGAACATTATGGGAGCCTATATGGTCATGGACATTCATAGGGGACAGGGTCGCAGTCGCATGCCACTTACCTTGGTTGTCTTGGGTGGGGCGGGATGAGTCCAGACGCGTGACTCCAATGCACGCCTCCCTCTCAAGCGTGTCTTCCACTTGGTCCTCCAAGGCTGTGTTTGGAGGGACTGTAGGTCCTCCCCCTCCAGTGCCCGATGCCTCTCCAAGGCGCTCAGCCACCTTCTCTTTGACATGACCTCGGAGGTCGTACCATCTTTTTTTTAGTTCGTCCAGTGACCTATCGGCCACACCCACGGAGTTCACCGTGGACGCTATTCCCTGCCAGATCCTCCTTTTTTCCTGCTCCGGCACCCTCCTGGAGTCCTTGCCAAACAGTTTTGAGTGGTTGGCCACCACCCCTTCTATCAAATGCTCCAGCTCCTGTTCTGAAAATTTCAGCTTCCTCTTCCGCCCTGTGGTGTTGCTGGGGCCAGGAACAGCTTCCTCAGACATGGCAGCACTGTTGTTGCAGAGCAGGAATCCAAAATAGAATAGCAGGAGCTCTCCCAGTTGCTGACTCGAGGTCTGCCTCACTGTGGTGAATGGGGGTGGGAACTGGCTGCTTCCTGGTTGTGATGTCATCACTGTGCTCGAAATGCGACTTCCCGTTTTCCCGATCTCGCGATTTTGCGATCTCGCAATTAGCGATTTCGCTATTTGCGATATCGCAATCCCGACACGGATGTAGCCGGAAATAGCGATTTTTCTGCGATTATCGTTAATCGCAAACGGAATTTGCGGCCACGTGCGAATCGCATTTTATTATAACAAAACATCATGAATTCCGATTTGCGATTTCTCAATAGCGATTCGCAATTTTTCGCTATTTGAGAATCGCAAATCCCCTTTTTCATGAATCAGGCTGAAAGACATTACACAATGTAACAGGGATGTAGCATAGGGTAGCGACAGGGACAAACTGACCATTAAGTTAACCAGGTGAGCACCAGAGAAAGCATGCTGCTCTAATGACTTTGGGGTCTCGCTCCTGTTGGTTCAAAGCTGCATCAAAGTATATCCCTCATCCACATCTTTAAAATGTGAACATGTGTGCCCAGAGCTCTGTTTAGAGGGAAACCTTCTGCAATCGCTGCAGATTATCCACACTCTCATTTAAGTTAAGAATAAACACTGTCTCGTCACAGGCACCACTCTTCCCAAGAAGTGCAGGGCTGCAAGGTGGCTATAGAGATATCTAAATCAAACGGCGACTGGGAAGCTTGCTCGACTGAAATGCAGAAAAAAACTTCTTATGCCTGCCCAATCTGAACCAGTCAAACACAAATGAAGAGATGATTGCATGGAGCTAAGGGGGCTGACAGAAGTGCTTTAGGGGTAAATTGCACAGGAAATAGGTGTGGAGGAAGGAGGGAAGCAAAGGGGGTAGAGTGCATGAAAGGAAAAGGTACATTCTGTGTCTGTGCTGCTCAGTGTGCTGTGGTCCATCAGTAATATAACCAGTGCTGTTGCTCCTGCTCTAGGCCCAGCATGGAGTTCCTGTATTTCACCATAGTCAGTGCTTAATTTGTGCTGGTAGTGACGCAGGCACTGATTTGACAGGGCTGGTACTACAGCTTTCTTCATGCGGGCACCGGCAGTGCATTAATTTTTCAAAGAATGATTCACGCACACTACCATAACAGAAGCCCCTGCGGTGTGGGGGCCCGAGCTCTTGCTCATTATACTCAGTTACTAACTGTGTCTGAGACCAGTTTCTTTCATAGTTAAGCTTGCGCGCACGTTCATGATATTACACATGGTAAGTGCATGCATGCTGTGTACGCCGCTGAGTGGTCTTCGGCGTGGGGCACAGGGTGGGGCTGGGCGGTGCGACTGTACTGTGTCATGCACACTTACGCAGTGTAAACTGCATGTGTGGTGGCCGGTGTGGGAAGTTGCGGCCGGCATGACCGGGTGTTGGGTGGGGGTACTAGCGCTGGGAGGGGGGAAATTAAAAAAAATCTATATATATTTCATTTCCCTTCGCCTCCGGTCCCGTGTCGTGTGTCCTCTCTCTGAGACACCTTCTTACAGGAAGCAGGCAGCCTCCCTCTCCTCCCCTAAGTCAATCACAACGCTACAATGGCAGCATTGTGATTGTCTAGGACATCGACCCCATAGGTGTCTATGGGGAGACCATTTCAGCCTACATAGAGAAAATGCAGAGTGCGTATGACTGGTTTGGTCGGCCCTGGGGGCAGACCAAACAGGCAGCACACTCAGAGTGGATAGGCCACTCCTCCCCTGGACTCCTGCAGGACCGCCCACCCCTCCCCAACCAGGAATACCCTTCGGCTATCTGGCAGTGCGAGAAGCAGAAACATAAAGTGGTATGTAAAATACCCTTTCATGTTTCTGCTTCTTGCACTGCGAGAAAGCAGTGGGGTAACGCTCCTCCGCCCATGTGCAGGAGCCGCCCCTGGGTGGAACCATAATTATCCAATCGTCTGCCATGTGCGCAGTGCATCTGCACGTCTCACCAAAGCTGCAGCAGGTCACAGGTGAGAGTTTGGAGACTATAGACTAATCGTGCTAGCGCACTGTTTTTGCTCACAGTGCGATGTTTGTGTCACCTTCACTCACATGAACCCATATCATGCACTTCTTTGAGCAGGTACACCTGATAGCAGATGCATGCGCCTAGTGTCCTCCTGAATGCAGGTCTTTCTCCGAAACACCAAACACACTTTTTATGCTCCAATCCTGTCTCCCGCCCCCACACTGCCCCTTCCTGCTTTTCCTGCATTTGAAAGTGCAAATTATTGTAGTTGCCAGGCTCGGATCTCTGCTTGTTGTACAAAGTGAAGATGAGGCAGTGGGAGGAAGTGAAGAGGGGAATTGCAGTGTCACTCCCTACCAGCAACTGCGAGAAGCAGAGCATATGATGGTGCCTCCCCAAACAATACAGGCCACAATCCTGCAGACATCTAGCCTGCAGTGCCAGGAAGCAGTGCGCTGGCCAGTCAAGGCTCAGAGGGTACTCCTCAGTTACTTAGCCTTTATGACCTTATACCAAGAGGCGGCCTTCTGCGCTTGCCATCGTGTGCATGTGAATAAGCGCAACACCCTTTACTGCGACTTTAATGTCGCTTCTAGGCAATACCCTTAGTCCCCTGCTCCTCCTTACAAATGATCAACAGGATCTTTCTATCCCATCTCCATCCCTGAGGTGGGTAGCAACCGAGGGGACATTGTTCCCTGTCCACTTTTCCTTTTTTTTATAGGAAACGTTGCTTTTTTCTTACCTTTAAATCCATGCCTGGATGGTAAAATTATCACCTCTTTTGTAAAGTCTAGTCACTGCAGGAGGGTGATTTTTTTGTTACATTGGAGTGCATTGCTATCATGATTTATAGGATGAATTTGAAAGTATGTGTAGTAACACCAGTGGCACATGCTTTGCATACTTTACTCCTGCGATTGCCACAAGCATTCTGCAGGTGGAAATAGCAAATCGTTTGTCTGTGTTTCATTGCATCACTGTTAATCGGGTAACCACGCTTTTTCTAGTTAAAATAGGTTATTGTCCCAGCCTAAATAATCCATCTGCTTATCATATTCAAGGCCACAATTTTAGCCATGACCACCAACCACTGTCCCTCTCTTTTTTACCGTCTTCCCTTCCACTGTCCATGTTTGCACAGCCCACTTAATTAACCACTTATTTCTAATCAGACAGGCCTGCGAACATGACAGAGATCTGCCACACATTCCTGGTCACCGGAGTATTGTGATATAGTCCATCCCGCTGTGCCCTAATAGCCACATATTCTGAGTGTTGGTCAGGGAGTGAACCCATATTATTATTATTATTATCCAATGGCATTGGGATCGGAGATAATAGTAAAAAAAAAAGGAGAGGTAATTTAGTCTGTGGACACAGGAATTAAATTCTGGGATGCAATGAACGACCAATTTTTATTTATTTATTTTAAAAGTTTTATAAAGCGCGAACATGACCCTTGCTGGTACTAGAGCGTTTTACAATTGTTCAGAGAGCAGAGACAAATAGAATCAATAATATCATAGTCGAGAAAAATACAGGATATGGTAGCACCCTAGATAAGGGAGGGTATGTCCTGACACACAATATCTGGACTAACAGGTCAAAACAAAAACAAAAATATAATGGGAGCAGTAGTCATGGGAGTGATTGATGTGTCATGAAAGGTACGAAGAGAGGATATCTTAGAATCATAAGTAGCACTTTAACTTCTTTCTTGAAACATGCAGTTGAGGAAACCCGTCTGATTTCAGGGGGCAAGGAGTTCCAAATTCTCAGGTGATCCCAGAAGAAATGTAGCAGTTGTTTTTTTTTTTTTTAAGGAATCTCTGTTTTCAGCAGCAAAATGCTAGAGCGTCTGGAGCATCTGCAGCCACCAGAAATGTCAAGCTTCTGAGCGAGGCATCTCAGAGTTTTAAAGTGTAGGGCTTTATAGGTCATGCAGGCAATTTTAACTGAATTCTTGCTTCAAAGGGGAGCCAGTTGAGGGATTTCAAATCAGGGGTGATGTGGATATTCCTGTTTTGATTCTCTGATGAGCCTTGCAGCAGTGTTAAGGGAGGCCCTTGGAGGAGCTGTTTTAGATCTGGGCAAGCCACAGAGGGTTGCACTTCCAGTGTGCAACTTGGGAATCACAAGCACTTGCACTACAGACTGGAAGTCATTTGAGGGATGGAAAAGTTTTAATTTTCTTAAGATGTTCATTTGGACGTTTGCTCCTTTGGTGGCCGAACTGATATGCTTCTTCTTGTTAAGGTTTTTGCAAGAGTTATTCCCAGAGATCTTGTTTAATCTATAATATGTGGCAAGCAGTTGATGGCTGTTAGTTGTTTCATTCATTCCTCAACGACATGTGACTGGATGTGTGGGGCGATTAGGAGCAATTCATTTTTAGAGTGTTAAGTTTGAGGTGGTTGAATGGCAGGCAACTTTGGGTGTTCTACAGAGTTAAGCTGAGGGATCTGATGTCTTCGGGGAGAATATTTTAAGGTATAGTAGGGTGTCATTGGTGCAGATGTTGGAGGAATTTCTGTTAGGTGCTTCATGAGCAAGTGGAAGAGAGTGGGTGAGAAGGAGGAACCCTGTGGGACCCCAAAAGTGACCAAAATGGCCTATAGAAATGAGGTGAACTAGTTTACGAATGACCCTGTTAACCCATTCTATCTTCCAGTAGATCTAATGCCCTTAACATTGTTGAATGCTGAAGATAGATCCAGTAAGATTAGAAGGCAAGATTCGTTAACATTCGTTAACATTCAAAATTTTTAGTGCATCATCCACTGTGTGAGTGTAAGAATCAATTTCGTGCTCTGCCTTGGATGGAAGCCGGATTGGAATTGGTATAAGAAGAATTGTTTAATGTGGTTACAAAGTTGGATGTGTACAGCTTTACCAAGGTAGAAATGTAGGAGATAGGACAGAAGTTGTTTAGGTCAGTGTGATCTGCAATTGTTTTTTTAAGATGGGGGAAACCTGCCTAGACTTTAAGCAGTCAAGGATAATGCCTTGAAGTAGGGAGGCATTAACAATCTTGGTCCAGAGTGGAAGTATTGACAGTTTAATCTCAGTGAAGAGGTTGGGTTTTAGAGAGTCATTGTAGTGGTAGAGGGTTTCAGCAGTGCTAACATTTTGAAAATGGCGTTTTCATCAAAGGTTTTGAAAGAATTCCACGAGACATTGTTTTTGGGGATGTGCCCAGATAGACTTGAGGGAACAAAAGTCTGGGAAGAGGTGGGGCTGGAGCCGTCAGGTCGGAGAGGTCAATGCTCCACAGCCATCTGCAATTCTTTTCTCATGTTATCAGTCTTATCAAGAAAGATCGAGGAGAAACCCTCACAGTTTGCTAGCGGACTGGACCCGTCTAGAGAAGGCTTGAATAGGTCATTAGATTGTAGTTTAATGAGTTCAAAACGTTTTTAGGTCGGTTTCTAGCTTGATCCATTTGGTTTCTAAATACATTTGCTTTCAAACTTATATTGTTTTGGAAGCAATTGTACTTGAAAGGAATGTGAAGGCCTTTAAGTAAGAGGCACCTTGTCTAAACAGTGTGACCTCATTTTCAGGTCACATGTGCCAACAACTGGAAAATCCTCCTGCGTGACTGTGCTTTTCTGATTCTGAAATGTAACAAGATTTGGTGCCATAAGTAGTCCCACACCACTTCTGATCATCAGGACAAAGTGTGCACATCAAGGAATAAAGACTGCAGCCTGACGCTCTGCTCGGCATTCATGGTTGCCACAGGGCAAACCACTGTTCACAATAGGGCACAGCCAGCATATGTTTTAATCATCTTCTAGATTGTCTGAGATTTTAAACATTAACCGGTATTGGCTCACCTCGAAGGGGAGAAACCTGCCTTGGAATTAAGCCTAAATCACTGCAGTTCTCAGTTCCTGGTGGCTGAAGCAGCAAATAGAATAAGGTAAGTTGAGCGCTGTGAAGTGCAAGGGCATGCAGGAGACTTCCCTGTATCTCAGTCTCGCAAGACTTTATTATGGTGAAATTGACCAACAAGGGACACTGTTAACTGTAAATTATTTAAGCCTGGTTCAGGGGTAGCCTGACCCCTAACTTAATCCACAGGCCACCAAACGGGGAGAGCTGCGTTAAAGGCATTGCGGATACTCCAGAGACCACTTAATGCTTTGTTGCTGTTTATAGCTGTAGTACATATTACAGTCCTAAAGCATTGCACCATGCCATATTTGGGCCAAAACATTTGTTTGCTAATGTGGTGCAATTGTGGGCAGTGCATATTTCTGATTCAACACCCCTATAGGAAATGTAAAATGGGTTACACATTGTATATTGCTGCAAGGTACCTTTTCATCTGCACACAAGTTACACATCTCTGCACAGCTGTCTTTGCTGCAGTTTTGAGGATTCATACAGTCAATATCAAAACAACTGTATATAGTGCAAACAACCACTTAAAAATGAGCCTGCAATATTGCCAAGATGCTTTTCATCTGAAATCCGTTCTTACATATTTTGGCAAATGCAGGCACGACTTGGAGAAAGGCCAGTAAATTAATTCAAGGGTCATAAAGGCAATGCACAGACAACGCGAGCAACAGTCCTGAGTTGTATTAAACTTTCACTTGACTCAACTATTTTCTCTGCAAGTAAGAAGGACTAGAGAACACCTTTGTTGAGGACAGTAAAGCCATGGCCTTAAGAGTAGAGAATTTAAATGGCTCATTTATCTGACCCTAACAAAGTCACTGTTGGAATGCAAAAGCATATGAGAGGTTAGGTTTCACATGATTGAACAAACAGTACATATAATTGGTCCTGGATACCATATACATAGATGTACTCTTTCACCACTTTTTGCGACAAACCTTTACCAAATGAAACTGCATCAACATGCTTTTTACCTAGTGCCCATTACTCCCGTTAGTTCTCCGTGATAATTTACAGGTTCTGTACTTGGTTAAGAGTAGTACAGCACACACCTTAATGGCATATCTTCACAACCCAGCTGTACATTTTCATCAGTCTTTACAACTTACATTTCATTGTGCTTCCATTAAAACATGGACCTCTGCACGCATCTTCTAAGTATCTCTTAGTTGCTCTTAAGTGGAAGCACAATTTGAATGTGTCATCTGCACTGGCATATTGAGTAAAATCAAGAAAGAGGAAGAGCATTGGGCACAAGCCTTTGTAGGCATTATAGAGAAGCAGTAGTGGCCACTCGTACTACAAAGTGGTGAGGCGTGGGAGGGGACACCAAAAAACCCCACAAGTATAAATAACTTGCTCCCGATCCTCGCGTCCTTGTCAGGAGCCTGCTGCACACTGCGCAGGCTCCCAGCTCCCAATCCCAGCGCTGCTCACATGCTGGGAACGCCATTCCCAGCACGTGAGCAGTGATGGGATTGGTCTGAGCGCCTCGGTTTGGTGCTCAGACATAGACTGGGAGCCTCTGTTGGTTTCTCCACCCAGCTGTACATCGCAGCCAGGTTGAGAAAGGCTAAGTGCGCATAGACTGGGAGCCTCTGTTGGTTTCTCCACCCAGCTGTACATCACAGCCAGGTTGAGAAAGGCTAAGTGCGCATGACGGTTTGGCCGGCCAAACCATCATGAGCACTGGGCAGTGCCAACCACTCCCCCTCCTTCCTGGTGCTGCAGCTGCAGCGTCAGGATGGGAAGCCAGGCCCCTTCCTCGACTCACAGTCTTCAGGCCTAAAAATACAATTATAATAAAAAAGTTTTATTATCATTTTATTTTAGTCCTTTGCCTCTGCTGGCTTGCAGCAGGAGGGGCAACCCTCCTCCGCCATAACGGAGGAGCCAACCCTGTAGAGAAGAGATAAAATGGAAAAATCCTCGAGAACTCTATATCGCAATAGAATTGCATGTGAAATGACAGGAGAACTGCATAGCCAAAGTGTGCTCTGAAAAACAGACATCAGAGTTCCTTGCCAGAAACCACACGGATGGTGGATTCACAGACGATACTGTTGGTTAATTGTGTTAAACAACTCACCATCACCAGGGGAAAAGATCATGTGGATAATGGAACAGGTCACTAGATAGGCTTGTGCTTCTGTGGGCAGTTATTCTACATCATAACAAGAAAATATCTTGAGAGCAGTGATGTCCTCTTCTAAATAGAATAGGACATTAGCTGTTTGATGTCATTGACTCTAGGGAAGTTGTCTATAATACATATCTGAACACTTCTATTATTCTCTACGTGAATTCAACAATAGATGTATTAATTTTATTGTATGAAGCTTGAATCAGAAAACACAGCTGTGGTACTCTGTCTGCAATACATTACGGAGGAGCTAAATGCTTGACCTATGACAGTCAGGGAGTAGTGGTTATGGGTTTAGTTGTTAGAATCATCTAGTTATTGAGGTACTGAGATGTCATTAATTTTGAATTTACTCAAAGCCCAAGAATTCTGTTGTGCTTTAACAAATTAATTTAGTTGCTGTCTCTTTTTCCTTCCCCTGGACATCTCTTTCTCACTAACACCCTCTACTGCTAATACATGACGTACACAAGCACACCCCTCCATCATAAGTTCAATGCAGAATTACAGTTTATTAGATACCGTGTAATTTATGATTTCTTGGTTACTGAAATACACGGTTCACCACCAATCAACCAAAAGGCGTGAAGAGTATTTTGCAGTTGTCAAAATATTACCATCACTTACATATCATTCAATTCTTAGCATGAAACAGATAAAACAAGGAATATCTCGGGATGAACCCATTTTGTAAACAGTGGGTGCATAAAATAAAATGCACAACTATTGTACAATTAATTTTTTGTATCTGTTGGTAAGGAAAGAAATAGGGTGGAACAGAGATCTGCCGTTATTCTCTTTCCAGAAAAAAGTGTTGTTTTGTTGTAGAAACTGCAAAAACAAAGAGTTGAAAAATATGTACCATTTACTGGTGCAAACTAGTGCAATTTTCTGCACATGAATATCAGCAGGGAAGCCCTCAGGTGTACGGTTGCCCTACAGAATGTAAACTGTGCAAGGTGGTTGGAAGGTAGCCAGAAAGCACATGGACAAATGGACTATCCGGTGTAAATAAATGCGGAATATACTGCACATGCTGTGCCTTGTACACCAGTCACCAATCAGACCTGAGCCCCAGCACTGCATTCAGTGGACAGCAGAGTCTGCCCAGCCAGCCCTAGGTAAGTTGTCCCTAGGTCTTGCCTCCTGCCACAGGGACACTGAAATGATGGAAGGACCCATTTCAAAACAATGTTTGGGGAGGAGGAGTGAAAATACTTGTGATTATGTGTCATTTGTATAATTGCCTCTTCTAATACTAAATAACCTTTATGTGGTACAATTAACTTTTTATACATTAAAATGGCCAGTTCTACTAGTGGCTGCTAGAGAGCTTAATCTAGTATCTGCTCATTTACTCAATGTCCCCCTCCTTTGTTTTACTCTGAGATTAACAAAATTATACTTCCTTTTTGCAGAGGTTGGTGTGGGGCTCATAGGCACTGGAAGTATGGGTGTGGCACCCCCAATTAGCTATGATCATATTCAGAAGTTGTATGGGCAATAAAGATGCCTTTATATTTTATTTGTATCTTGTCACATGTACTATGAATTTAAATACATAGGTCAAATGTCCAGCTATGTCTTTTGACAAATTGTTGCCTATTCTTTTAACATGGCGTTTGATCTTTACTTTTCAATCTCTGATCGAAAAGTTAATGGGTTTTGTAAAGTGAAGTATCCAATAATCTAGCTGGTGGTATACAAGGATTGTGAAAGGAAAGGCTGTAGGATGTCAGTTTTTTTTCTAACACACAACATTTAAATAGTTGTAATATAGCTACAAATAATTCAAAAAATAAAAGCAGTTAGGAAAGCACAAACAAATCAATTTTTTTCTAATCCGAAACAGTGATGGAAACAAATATTTTGATAGGATCAAAACAAATCAAGACACTTTATTAGGTGATGTGCAAATGATAAATATTTGCTGAAAACCGAATTCCATGCATTATCATTTGTGTGCTATATAGTTTTATCAGTATAACTGCATGTTAGTGAAAATTTTGTAGCCATTTCCACGGAAATGTGCTGACTGTAAATGACAGTTTACTACCACACCTTACTTTCGTAATATATTTGCAACAGTGTGCTCCAAAATGCACCAAAGGCTGCACACCTCCCCTTTACCACTCCTTTGCTGAATGTGTATGGCTCATTTACTATAGGTGTTATTTGTGCGACTTTTGGAATTGTTCCAGCACCACTGGTGGGGTTCCAGTTATGAAGACACTCTCCTCTAAAAGAAGAGTGCGGAGAATGAGAAAAAGAAGAGAGTAGGGCAGAAACAGAGCAGTGGTGATGAGAAAAATGGCAACAAAATAGAGTGGCAAGATAAAAGAGAGTTGCACATAAATACTTTGCATTAAAACGCAGTGCTGTAGAATTTAAATTAATACAAGTAATGAAACTAGCAAACTTTGAATACCAATATCACTTGTCCAGCAGACACCTCTGTGTCATGGAACCAAATGTGAAGTTCCTAGCTCCTTGCTGACACTATGTGAGATTCAGGCCAACTGACTCAGTCTGTCTATGTTATGTATAACATATCATGTGCCAGGAGCAATTTACCCAGAGGGATAGCTCTGCCCTGTAAGACCTGGATAAGTGAGAAAGCAGACTGAGCCTGCAAATTCCTAAAGCCTCACAGAAAACCCCTTGTATATTGCAAAACATGTAAGTTCAGAGGCACTGAAGGGACAGTTCTGCCTTCCAAGACAAAACCTGTAAAAGCTGTGTCACCTCTGGTGTATTAAAACAAATTCTTGCAAGACCTGTTTAACCTGAGGGAAAGCTTTGATGTTTGAGACCTGATCTTGTAAGTTCTTTGCACTTTAAGTATAGCGCTGCACTGGTATATCTAAGTCTGCAAGTTTTAAGTCTCCTGAAGGATCGCTCTGATATCTAAAGTCATAGCTTTTGAAAGGGACAGGGGGAGCATATAAGTAGGAGTTGTCTATGTATGCCCACCTATTTTTTAATGGTCACGTGAATTTCCAGCGAATGTTTAGCTTATACCTTTTAACTTGCTACTGTGTGTAGATAAATATATATACAAAAACAATTGATGAACAGAATGCAGAACAATGTCATACAACTCAATCCATCGTTTTTTTACTCCCCATACCCTTCCAATTTGAACCCATCCATATGCAAGTCAGTCTTGACCCTGCACCAAATGGGAACAGTCCAGCCCAAACAGCCAGGCCAGGTCCTCCCTGGACTGGAAACAAGCATCCTAGGTCCGGTTTTGCGATTTCACCCCTCATCAGCCAGGATAGCTTGACTCCAGTGGCATGGAGAGCACATTACCCACCTCTGGGCATACCCATCCCACTCGGGGTGACAAATGCAAAAATAACAATTGATGGATAGAATGCAGAACAATGTCATACATCCCCCCCAGTACAGAGATCTGGGCCTAAATCCATCATGTTTTTGCTCCCCATGCCATTCCAGTTTGAACCCAGCCACATGCAACCATGTTCCTGTCAATAGACACCAGATTAAAAAAGAGTAAAGCCAACAATTAGTTTTATCCTTGAGGTGTTTGAGGCAATAAAAAAACAGGCTATGCCATTTAGAGGACCAGTGTCGCAGGCACTACGTTTTAAAGGGAAAAAAATGTTTTATAATAAGGAATGGCTAGCTACAAGTTCGAGCTGTTTAACATGAAAAATGCCTTTAATACAAAGAAAGAGTTTTTAAAAAGGGTGCAAGAACATTCATTTGCTTAGGGACTATTTTATTGATAATATTGGCACAATTGAGAATGAAATCTTTCAAGGGTCTTTTCCGTCTGTTCATATGGAAGACAGGAATAATGAGAAATACTTAAGAAAATTTCTGAAATTGTACTCTGAATCTTTATTTAAAATTGCCTGTAAAATAAAATCTGGTCTCCTTTAGATCCTTGCCCTCACTCTATTCTATTTTGGCTATGGTCAGCCTCGGCCAAACTGCTAAAAATGTATTGATTAGCCTCTTTTACTCAAGACCTGGACTACTGCCTTTTAAGAGGGCAGTGGTCCTACCTTTGCGGAAGAAGCCTAACGATGGCCCTGCCATTTTAAAAATGACACACCAAGTTTCTTACTCCCATATGACGCCAAAATAAAATAATGGAAGCCCATGTGGCTAGATTTTTTAGCAACTTTCTACAAAAGCCTAATTGCCTTGACATATTCCAGGTAGTATTTCTCCTAAGACATAACAATCAGTCAGCAATTCTGTCCATATTAAATGATCTTAGACGACACAATTATCTCCAACATACTAATGCTATGGTTTTGCTTGATTTTTCAGCCGCCTTTGACATTGACCATAAATATTTTTAAATTGCGCCAAGACAGCAGGAATCAGAGGCCTGGCAGAAGATTGGTTTAGTCCTTTTTGACCGATTCCAGGCAGTGCAACTCTCCTCTTTTATGTGAGAATGGTGGCCTGTAACGTGTAGTCCCACAGGGATCCTTCTTCTCTCCTTACCTTATTTAACATATATGTTCAACCTTAAGCAAAGGATCTTGCTACCATGGGCTGCAAGTTATACATGTATGTGGTTGACTCACACATTTTGGTGAGACTTGAAAGTTAACAGACTTCACAACTTGTTTTTCAGAAAATAATGGCATATATCTGGCCCTGATTAGACGTAAATTCCCTAAAACGTAATGCAGACAATACCAAGGTGATGATGGTGTTGAAAAGTAAAACAGACCTACAGCCCATTATGTACTGGCAGTCTGAACTAGGAATGCCACCCATTCCAAAACCCTAAGGCAAGAGCCTTATAGTGGCTTGATTGGAACATTTCTATTAAAGCACAAAGCTATTAAGTAGTCTCTAAGTGCATTTTTCTGCGTAGTCAGATTAAGAATGTTACACCATACCTCTGATCAGATACTTTTAAATCTACAGTAGCTATCATAATTTTGCTGAGAGCTGGATTGTACTAATTCATCTTATCTGAGCTTTCTAGCCAAAAAATGAAAACACGTATAGACTGTATAACACACCGCAGCACGACTGATTACTAAATACCCATAAAAGCCCCTGTTTCTCCCTTGTTGAAACAACTACTTTGGTTGCCCACAAACTATAGGATTTAAAGCCATTCACAACCTGGCACCTTTCATCTCAAGCAGAATTACAGATATATACGTCCTCGCAGTCTGCGCTCTGCTTCAGCACATCTTATTGAAATACCCAGCACTGCAAATGTAACCATGTTAGGTCAGAATTTCCCCCTTTGTGCACAACCTTGTGGAACTCTCTACTATTCACTTGAGAACAGAATCCAAAATTCTGCTATATAGGAATGATTAATGGCCTGATTGTTTAGACAACCTTTCAAATGTTTACTCTACCTTCTCTCGTGACTCACAAATAGGTTTCAATGCCAATAAAGCAGTGGTGTGTGTGTTATCACAAGAAGTTATAATATTTAAAGTTTAGCTTCTCAACAATGCAGTTCCTTTGAGATTTGAAAGAAAACTTCATCAAATTGTTTGTTACTTACTCCTCTTTACAACTTCCTGCCACTTTTGTCTTTTCTGTCACATTTTCCTTATCACTGATGTAGTGGAAACTGCATTTTATTTGTAAGGGTGCATTATAATCCCACGTGTAGAACGCAATCGCATATAATCCTTTGTTGTGTTAATATGAAGTGCTAAATTTATGAAATGTATTAGCCCGAACGTGATGTATTTTACGTCATTTGGATGCCACATGAAAGAACTAATGTAGAAAGTAACTGTAACTAGCAGAAAACATTAACTTGAAGAATTTGTGTTATGAAACTGGTTATTATTTGTGTATTAGAAGTGTTTATCAGTTGTGAAGATTTTTCATATAGGTGAATATATTAATTGAATGTGCATTATTTTCTATGCAATTTCATTAAGCTCATATACTATTTTTAGGTTGAGCCTGAGCCAGTACGATAAGCGCTGCTCTGGCGATGATCTATTGTAGTACAGTACGGGAGAGAAGACCCGCCAATATTTTTCATTGAATTGTGTCTTTGTCCTTTGTAAATGGTGGCTTCTGATTCCTAAATAGGCTTGTTAGTCCCTCCTTAGTTCGGCCATGTCTTCATTTGTAACCTGTTGTTACACAAAAAGGAGGGACTCAGGGCAAGTTTAACGAGGTCCAGCGTACGTGCCCAGGAGACTGTATTTTCACACTAGGTACGGAGTTCCTCTGGGATATTAGATGATAAGGTAGTAGAGACCAAGAAAGAAAGGGGTCCCGAAGGAGACCATAGATGTATGTGAAGAGAAGGAAGATGGGGGGAGGGGAATCCCCCTTGTGGAACTAGTACTCTCACACACCTAGCAAGCTAGGTGTCATGCTTCATCATTTGAGTATGCCCCTCGTCAGGTCGCCGCTGCAATACCTGACGGGCACCCGGAACCGGGGCTCTTTATCGGGGATCTTCTGTTCCTGCCGGTTGGTGCAGTGGGGGTAAGGGGCCTAGTATGTGTAGATGTGAGGGGAGTGGGTTAAAATAGGTCAGTTAGTCCTATTCCTAACCTTTATTCCATCGGTAAACTGCCTAGTTAAAAGGGGTGGAGAGGGGCTGTACCTAGTCGCAATGTGTCTAGATGTAGAGGCCCTACTCTCAAAAGATCAACATGTTTCGTGTCATAATAGTCAGGAGGATCTGGACACTTCTTCAGGATCTGAGTGTCGTACTATCTACACAGGAAGGTAAGTGTAAAACTACATACCCCCTTGTTCTCATGGTAGACCTATACTGTATGCAACATTGTTTGCAACAGTGCCCGGCTGTATAAAAGACTCCAAATGGGTCTTCCAAGCAGATCGCTTGAGGCTGCTTCACCTACCCCGCCGCCATCCCGGTACCGGCGGCAGGGTAGGTGAAGCAGCCTCAAGCGATCTGCTTAGAAGACCCAGGTTTTTTAAATGCTAATTCCTAACTATATAAGGCTTGAAACCTATGGTTTTTTCAGTGAATTTGCAAGGTTTTTTAAATGCTAATTCCTAACTATATCAGGCATGAAACCTATATTTTTTTTCAATAAATTTCAAAGGTTTTGTAAATGCTAATTCTATTAGCGGATAACGTTTATATATGTTATTATCCATCTGGGACCACCTGAGCAGCCATCTTGTTTCTCAGGAGAAGTGAGGCACAAGAGAGCACAAAACAAGAGTGGAAAGCGCGAAAAGGGGGCAGGGTTGAGACCCCCTGACCCCCTAGCCCTTTTTTAATTTGCGGGGTACGAGCACGGTATGGGTACCGTACGCGTACCGTGCGCGTACCCCGCAATTTTTTTTTTTTTTTGCCCTTGGGGGTCCTTTTGGGACCCCCTGAGAAGGGCTAGAGGGTTGGGGGGTCTCTACCCTGCCCCCTTTTCGTGTTTTCCACTCTTGTTTTGGGCTCTCTTGTGCCTCAGTTCTCCTGAAAAACAAGATGGTGGCCAATACTTCCTGGTTTGGACAGTTTGGAATGTTGACAGTTGACTGCCAGCCAATCAGAAACTCGCTCGCGCACGTAAGGTTACGCGCACGTACGCGTACGGTACGCGTACCGTACGCGTACGGTGAGCGCATATAGATATATAATTTGCTCAAATTCAATTTTCTCAACAACTACTGGAGGGATTTTCACCAAATATAGCAAAGGCACATCTGCATACCAGGCCCTACCATTTTGCCAAGTTTGGTGTAATTCCATTCAGCCGTTCGGGCTGTAGCCGTGTCTAAAGGTCCCTATGGAAATTAACATGGGGAAAGCACGTTTTGGGACCCCCCTTTCGGCCCCCGCTTGACGAATCCCCCCCGAAACTTTCAGGGAAGGAGCGGAGTGGAACTGGCCAAAATTCTGGAAAATTACACACAGATTCCTTAATCGGCGCTAAAGTTATTCCCAATTGAATGTTGAGCGCATATAGATATATAATTTGCTCAAATTCAATTTTCTCAACAACTACTGGAGGGATTTTCACCAAATATAGAAAAGGCAGTACTGCATACCTGTCGCTACCATTTTGCCAAGTTTGGTGTAATTCCGTTCAGCCGTTCGGGCTGTAGCCGTGTCTAACGGTCCCATAGAAAATGCCATTTGAGAAATTTCAAATTCAATATTCTCAAGAACTACTGGAGGGATTTTCACCAAACATAGCAAAGGCACATCTGCATACCAGGCCCTACCATTTTGCCAAGTTTGGTGTAATTCCATTCAGCCGTTCGGGCTGTAGCCGTGCCTAAAGGTCCCTATGGAAATTAACATGGGGAAAACACGTTTTGGGACCCCCCTTTTTTCTCGGCCCCCGCTTGACGAATCCCCCGAAACTTTCAGGGAAGGAGCGGAGCGGAGCGAAGCAATTTTAAGGAAAATTACACGCAGATTCCTCAATCGGTGCCAAAGTTATTCCCAATAGAATGTTGGGGATTTCCTATGGTAACTAGGTCCTAACTATATATACCTACTGGCGACCGCCAGTAGGTAATATATATATATATATATATATATCAACACATTTATAACCTGCTCAACACCATATGTGATTTATTGTCTAATATGTCCCTTTGGGCTGCAATACATTGGCAGCACGATCAATCCAGTTAAACTTCGCATATTAGAACATATGCGTGCGATCAGTAACATCGATGAAGCGTACCCTGTCGCCAGACATTTTAACAAAGTTCTTGGGCACAATAGGGATCTATTGGCCTATTTTTGTCTGGACCACATACCCATACATCCTAGGGGGGGAGATCGCTTACAAAAGTTGAGACGTTTGGAGTCTCGGTATATTATTGATCTCCAAAGTAAGAGTCCATTTGATTTGAATAATCATGAAGAATTAACATCACACTTGGGCTAATATAGACTGTCTCCTTGCTCTGTAACATCTGATATCTGTTAAAATGAAATGCTTAATTGCATTTAATGTGTTGTTTCTGATTTAATGTACATATGTAATTACTTTTTAAGGACTTATGAGCTGTTATCTATGGTCATTTGGAGTTTGTGATACAAGCCCATCCAAGGGCAAGATTGTGGTATTTTTGCATTTAGCAAAATAATAATACTAAGCCCATTCAGGGCTATATAATCTATGAATCGTCATTAATTCTCTTCATCCTTTAAATATAGTGATGTGATTGACTGAATAGGATTGAATACATTCACTCGATTTCGGTTTTGAATGTTTATTGCATTTACATGTTCTAAGATGGCGGGACTGTATTATGTCCCTACTCTATGTTCATGACACTTATGACGTAGACAGTTTTAGAAATATTAAAAAATGGCCGCAGTGCGTTATGTGGTGCAATAGAGAAAGGCTAAGTGCCGAAACGCGTCTTGCTGGTGCCTGAAGGTTTCAATAAAATGCTGGAAACCTCCCCCTCGTGAGTGCTTTCTTCTTTCTTGGCGGCTGTACTTACAGCATTTCGGAAGAACTTTGGGAGCTCATATATATATATATATATATATATATATATATATATATATATATATATATATATATATACATCCTACTGGCGGTTGCCAGTAGGAAGTTATAGTTAGGACCAAGTTTCCATAGGAAGAGCATCCAAGTCCAACGACGTGCTGGTGCAAGCTCCGAGTCTGGGGTACTTTTGTAGGGTGGGAGAGCAGGTCTCCGGTCTGGGATTGTGTCTTGATACCACGATGGAAGGCGTCAGAATGCCAAAGGCATCATTACGGGGTGAGTACCCGCTCCGCCCATTTTGGGTCAATTAATTCAGTGTCTGAAAAGGGAAAAATAATTTAATGGTGGAAATGTGTGGAGGTAAAGGAAGGTTTATTTTAAGCTTAATAGAAAACACCAGTTGAGTGCATCCTTCGTTTTTGAAGTATGATCTACCAACTGTTAGTGGTAATCGTGGTTCAAAGAGGAGTTGGAGTGCACAAGAATGCACAGGGTTAAATAATAATATGTTATACCAACGTTCACATACAAAGGAACAGGACGCATGCTAGAAGCATAATGTGGGTGTGTAATGCAGTGGCGGAAGCCTGTGTGCATGTACACTTAGTAATGAGCTCACTACAGTGCCCTAAAAGCCAATGCTACGTGTCTGTAGGGCAGCGGTGCCCACTGGCTCAGGCCTACAGTACGGTCCAGCAGCTCCTTAAATTGAGACAGATATGTGACTGAAGGAGGTCAGAGATCACATCATTACGTACGGCAACGTTGCTTGTTCGCACCTACGCACTCAGGCTGATGAACCCAACCCCTCCTGCAGCACTGTGCTCAACACATGTCTCTGGGGAAGCGCTGTCCGCTGGCTCAGGCCTACAGTATGGTCCAGCAGGTCTTTTAAAATGAGACAGAGATGTGACTGAATGAGGTCAGAGATTACATCATTACGCAGGGCAACTTTGCTTGTTCGCACCTGCGCACTCAGGCTGATGCAGCCCACCCGTCCCGCAGCACCGCACTCAATTGAAGCCGCTGTGCACCAGGCCCCACTGCTCACCTGCTGGCATTGTTGTGTGTGCAAACACTACGGGCAGCAGTGTTCACAATTCAGTTGCAGTGTTGATTGCAGGATGATGTACACCTCATGTATCCCTTTTGAAGACGACGGGCAGTAGGGTTCACAATTTAGAGCCAGTGTTGATTGCCAGGATGGTGTACACTTCATGGATCCCTTTTTTTATTGCGCATTGTGATATGCAAGGTGGATGCGGCATATCACCTGAGACAGTGTGGAAGAGCAGGACATGTGGTGTTGCCGTTATCCTATTTATACGTACGCAAAGTGGGCTGGGCTTGTGTACGCTAGGCCGGCGTAGGGGTGTGAATAATTGTTCCGGGGTTCTGGGCGTTGTTCAGTTCCTGGCTGGCCAGGAAGTTTACTTATATGTGTTTCTTTTGCAGTTTTGACGTCGCAGAATGCGCAATTTACATTAATGTAGCATGTATCGGGAGGGCGGCAACTATCGCTAATGAGATGCTGTTCAAAAAGATTGAATGGCGAACATCACATGTCTTTGTCAATGTTGTGGATATGCAGAGACACGTATGTCAATGGTGTGCGGTATTATTGAAAGTGCTGCTATCGCGAAGCTTACACATGTGAATGTGCTCGAATGGAAGGAGGATCAGCAGTGAGGCTATGTCATACACAGTGATAACGCTCCTTACAGTCAAGCAATGTATGTCAAACGTAAATCTGAAAGTCTCACATATAACACACTACTATATTGGTAAAGCCTGACAACAGAGCGTCCAGCAATACAAATCTACCCCTTACTGTTTACTGTTTGTCACATGTGATCTAGGATGTGTACTCTGCCCGTGGCTGATGATACTTCTTAGAGCCATCAATACCCAGGCCGAAAGGCAGCACAATAATATGCACACACACACACCAGGGGCATTGTGTAACACACATTTGTTTTTTGATGTAACCTTTGAGATGCATGGCCATCACACGTGGAAGACTAATGTACAGACCATGAATATTGATCAAGATGATCGTTGCATGTTGTGTGTAGTATAAGATATGTGTATACAGCAAAAAACATTTCAAAAAAGCTCTTTAAGCAGAAGAGGTGTCTCTCATCAAACGTTGTAGAGAGAATGACTAAAATGGGTGGGGTCGTCCAACTGTTAGAATGGGAAATGTTATGAAGCAATCAAATGCTTTTTTTAAGGTCACATGGCAACCGCGCAGCGAGCGTGCAAGGAGGCTGAACCCGACGCGAATATGAGAAAATATATTTATCATAATATAAGTTTATTATTGTTAGAAATATATAAATGTTAAAATATTTTAGATTATGGCTTGCTCTCATATACTGTTTAAAGTTATTTATATATACTTTTGAGACAAAAAAAAGAGGGAATGGCGTACCCGGCGTGACACCATACGTCTGTGATGTAACACAGGGCCTGGCGGCGTGCACTCGTCGCATACGCAACGCGCAGCAGACGAGACCCCATTCGTACATGACGAACAAGTGGCTTGGTACTGCGTACCTGTCGGATACCAAAGTAGCAGCTGGGGCGACTTCATGCGTATATGATGTTATGCGGAACACGGTGCCAAAACAATCGGATACAAAATGTGCATCATTTACGAGTTTAGCAATATGGTGGATCGGATTTGCGTGGTGATGGAGCTTGGTACGCTAACGAGTGCAGTTTTCTCAAAAAAAAAGAGGTATACATTTTTGGGGGAAGATATAAAACATTATACAATTTTTAAAGTTAAAAAAAAGTATAAAAGAGTTCCAAAATATTTAAAATTATAACAGAAAAAATGTAGGTTTTATAAACATTAAAATATGAAATTAACATTTAAAACCTTTGAAATTCACTGGAAAAAACATAGGTTTTACAGACGTTATAGTTAGGAATTAGCATTTAAAAAACCTTAGAAATTCACTAAAAACCATAGGTTTCAGGGACGTTGTAGTTAGTTGAACATTTGATCATATAAAACCAGAGAAATTCGCCTGTTATAGTTAGTTGAGCTAACTATAACTCGCGCGCCCGTAATGCCCTGCTGATGACGTCACATATTACATCACTCATGACATGGTCAGTGACATCACTGATGACATCTCAAATGACATCACTGATGAAATCACTGATTACATCATCCACGTGAAAATCTGATGCATATGCTGATGCCCTAATATAAACTTTGATACACGCACTCTAAAATACAGACTACTATTTTTGAAACCATACACACAACAATGCCAGATACTACATACCACCCACTATTTCCCAGGTCTATACACACATCCAGTCACTTATACATGCAGTTACTCATCAATACAGAATTATAATATGCACTCATACACCTATACATACAGTAACATTCCGCCACTCATCCAAAGAGTTACTCACACACCTAGTCAGTCATGCAAAGAATCAATCACATACCAATTTACTCATGTTTACAGTTATACACACCAACTCCGTTATTTATACACACACCACATCACTTTTTTATGCAGATACTAACACATACTTACTGCCTTATACAATCACTGATACAAGCAGACACTCATTTATACACACACTTTTCAAATAACTTACTCTCACGTATAGTCATTTATATATTCCAACACTCACATATACTGCCTTAAAACATATGTTGTTACTCACACATATACCACTGAGACATTCATTCACTCACCAACACACACATACACACACTACCTCACCCATACAGCCCTTCCGAGATGCACTTTTGAATCCATACAACCAGTGAATCACCCACTCAGACATCTATGCACAGAGTCACACACCCTCCCACCCACCCACACAGACACTCAGGCACCCATACAGATACTCACACAACAAATCAATAACCATATATACACTCATGTAGCTACTCAACAACCCATGCAGCCGCTTACACAGCCGCTTACACACCAATTGAGAGACTAATACAGACTTTCACACAGTTTAGTCACTAACCCATGCATTCAGTAATGAGCCGGTCACCCCACGCACCTTGCACACTCCCCGTGAGTGAGCCCAGGCTGCCCCCGATCCCGCCGAGTGCCGCCGCTGCCCGCAGCTGTGCTCCTGCTCCCTGAACGTTTGTCTCTTGCCTCTGTTTCGTCTTGTCATATTTGCCTGAACGCCTGTTTCCTGCCTCTGTTTCGTGCCGTAATATTTGCCTCTGTTGCGTGTTGTAATATTTGCCTCTGTTGCGTGTTTTGCTCTGTTGCGCCTCTCGTATTTCCCTCTATTGTGCTCTGTGTTTTTTGCCCCGTTTTCTCGCCATTGCCTGTATTTTGCGCCGTTGCGTATTTACATCCCTCTTGTTGTGCCCAGCCGCGTTCCCGCCCTCTCCCCGCTCCCCGCCGCTGCTCCCCTGCTGCCCTGCCACTTTCTTTTCTGAATCCCTCCCTTTAGCCGCCCCGCTCCCGCCTCCCAGCTGCTCCTCCCTCCCACTTTGCCATTTATGGCGGAGTGCACGCGTACGCGCAGCGTTCGCGAGCAGCGGGCGCGCCGATGGTGCACCGAAGCCATGTCTGAACTGGGGTGGCAGAGTGGGCTAAAGAACGGTGAAGGATTAAACCCAGATCTTTTGACTGGGTGTGAGTGTTTGATTGATTCAGATGCTCCGTCCATCACCACCCCCTTTTGTACTGCTTTTGGCCGCCATAAGTGTAGCAGGGTATGCTCAGACGTGAGTCCCTTGCTCACTTTGCCAAAGGATTCAAGCAAGCCGGGCTGAAGACGGCTGGAATGCCAGAAACCGGTCCTCGGAAGCTGGTTTCCGGTCCAGGGAAGACATGGCTTGGCAGTTCGGGCTAGACTGTTCCCATGAGGCATAGGGTCAGACTGATTTGCATATAGCCATGTCTGAACTGGGGTGGCAGAGTGGCCTAAAGAACGGTGAAGAATTAAACCCAGATCTTTTGACTGGGTGTGAGTGTTTGATTGATTCAGATGCTCCGTCCATCACCACCCCCTTTTGTACCGCTTTTGGCCGCCATAAGTGTGGCAGGGTATGCTCAGACATGAGTCCCTTGCTCACTTTGCCACTGGATTCAAGCAAGCCGGGCTGAAGACGGCTGGAATGCCAGAAACCGGTCCTCGGAAGCTTGTTTCGGGTCCAGTGAAGACATGGCTTGGCAGTTCGGGCTGGACTGTTCCCATGAGGCACAGGGTCAGACTGATTTGCATATAGCAATGTCTGAACTGGGGTGGCAGAGTGGGCTAAAGAACGGTGAAGGATTAAACCCAGATCTTTTGACTGGGTGTGAGTGTTTGTTTGATTCAGATGCTCCGTCCATCACCACCCTAGTTCGGTACAAAAGGGGGTGGTGATGGACGGAGCATCTGAATCAATCAAACACTCCCACCCAGTCAAATGATCTGGGTTTAATCCATCACCGTTCTTTAGCCCACTCTGCCACCCCAGTTCAGACATGGCTATATGCAAATCAGTCTGACCCTGTGCCTCATGGGAACAGTCCAGCCCGAACTGCCAAGCCATGTCTTCCCTGGACCGGAAACAAGCTTCCGAGGACCGGTTTCTGGCATTCCAGCCGTCTTCAGCCCGGCTTGCTTGAATCCAGTGGCAAAGTGAGCAAGGGACTCACGTCTGAGCATACCCTGCCAGTTCAGCGCCTCAACAACACCGGTATCCAAGAGAAGGCACTCGAGTGGATCATCTCCTTCCTCGCCGGAAGAACCCAGAGAGTCTGCCTCCCCCCTTTCAGATCCAAGGCCACCGAAGTCATCTGCGGCGTACCACAAGGATCAGCTCTCAGCCTCACCCTCTTCAACATCTACATGAGCCCCCTGGCGGCCATCGCACTCCAACACAACCTCAACATCATCTCCTACGCCGATGACACCCAGCTGATCCTCTCCCTCACCAACGACCCCGCCACCGCCAGAACTAACCTACACGAAGGGATGAAAGACGTAGCCGAGTGGATGAAGAACAGCCGCCTGAAACTGAATTCCGACAAGACGGAAGTCCTCATCCTGGGACCATCACCCTCTGCATGGGACGACTCCTGGTGGCCCCACGCCCTGGGCAGCGCACCCAAACCAACAGACCACGCCCACAACCTGGGCTTCATCCTGGACTCCTCCCTCTCGATGACCAGACAAGTCAACGCCGTCTCATCATCTTGCTTCAACATCCTACGCATGCTCCGAAAGATCTTCCGATGGATTCCCACCGAAACCAGGAAGACGGTCACTCAGGCACTCGTCACCAGCCGACTGGACTACGGAAATCTCCCTCTACGCCGGAACCACAGCCAAACTGCAGAGAACACTACAACGCATCCAGAACGCCTCCGCACGACTCATCCTAGACACCCCCCGAGACAGCCACATCTCCGGACACCTGAGAGACCTGCACTGGCTCCCCGTCAGCAAAAGAATCACGTTCCGACTCCTCACCCATGCACACAAAGCCCTCCACGACCTGGGACCCAGGTACCTCAACAACCGCCTGACCTTCTACACTCCCACCCGCCAGCTAAGATCAACCAGCCACGCCCTCGCCACAGTTCCACATCCGGCATGGCAGAGGGGTGTAACCACCCCCCTCCTAGTCCCACCCATAGGCAGGACCTAGTCACCGGGTCAGCCCCCTTTTTTAGTATAAAGATGGGAGCGGGCCCCCTGTTAAAATTAGATCATCTTTGGAATCAAGACACGACTTTCTACGAAAGGACATCAAGATTTCTTCTTCAAGATTCTCCCTTGTGGCTAAGGAGTAGTCACCCTGCATCCGCAGGCACCATCCTAAGAACACTGCGGTCTGCTGCAAGTCCTTCCTCCGGAATCCGACGACCCAGCTCGACGAGACCCGGCTTCCCTGGCACCTCTGACCTCTACTCACCTCTACAGCAAAGCTGAGAACCGTGAGTGCGACGAGACCTCAAGGGACCGACGATCGCCAAGACTGCACGACTTCTTTGCAACAAGCCCACCGTGTGCTCCACTGGTGAGTGCTTTGGGGTCCGAGAAGCCCCAACCCTGAGCAGCTCCAGCACCGAAGATCAGCCCTCCAGCATCTCCACGATCTGCGTGGGGCCCTTCTGCTTTTGCGTGCTCACCGCGCTGTGTGGCTACTAGCCGGCTGGCTTGTGGCCTTCTTCACGACGCCCGACGACATCACTGCTGCTGGTCTGGTTGCTCCAGACTGGCCCTTGCTTCCTTCTTCAAGAGAAGCACCCCGGACCCTCCTGGTCCACTCCAGACGCCATTTTGAGTCCACCGCGTGGGCTTGAATTTGCCAAGGCTTTGTTGCCCAATCCTGGGTCCAGCGACGCCGACAGCTTCAATCTTCGTGGGACAGCTCGCTCCTCCATCCTGGTCGCCGACAACGCCTCCTGGTCCGTGAGATCTGCGAGCCCAGCGTCACCCACTCACCTAGTCGAGGTGACTACCCTCCGGTGCCCACCTGGTGCCACCTGACTACTGGCTAGTAGTCTCGAACTTGGTCCCCTCTGCTTTCAGGTGTCATCTTCCTTCGATCCAGGCTTGGATCCATCGAACTTTCTTCACTGGTCGCCTGCCAGCAACTTCTTTCTTCCAGGCTCCTGGTCCGTCTACGAGGATTCCCGACGTCTTTTGAGACCTATGCAGCTGCAGCCCCTGGGCTAGGTAACTTCGGCATTTCGGTGCCCCAGCATAGCCTCACTATCCAAGGGTCAGGATCCACTTTCGTTTTCCTCCTACCAGGTCGGGTTCGCCCGAGAACACTAACTTTGTCATTACTAGCTACCATAGACTTTGTCCCGCATCACGCGTGAGAGTGCACACTCTGCACCCGAGTCCCCTAGGCCTCCTAGAAGTAATCTGAAGATTCTATAGTCAAGTCCTAGCGATTCCTAAGCCTATTAGTACTGTACTTACCTGCTAGTAATTTCGCATTCCACTTTCAGAGTATATGGTTTTCCGTGCCCCTCGGGCATTTGTATATACTGTGCTACCTTAAGTATTTTCGTAAGAGTTTTGTTTTGTGCTTAGTACCCTGTCCTCATAAAGAGTACAGGGCTGTTGTGATTCTTAATAAATATCTTGTTTATTTTCATAACACTTGTGTGGTGTCCTTTCACTGGGTATTCAAGGGGTATATGTGTGGTAAACAGCTGGCTTAACACGCCCTCTCGAGTCTTTAGCCTTAGACTGCTCGTATCCATGCTACTAGGATAGCTGGTCTATAAGGTTGACTTACAACCAATCATCAATAAGGGTTGCTGGACTGATACATAGTGTTCACTAGAATAGTGAGCACTGCATATCAGGCCACCTTCTCACACCCCTGTGATTAGCATGACCTCCTCTGTAAGAACCTAGTACATTATAGGGTAGGGGGATTAAAACTACCTCGTAGAACGTGCCACGGGGCACGTTTGCACACTGGTGAAGGGAGGGTGGGCCTGAGGTGACATGTGTGCAAACACGTCCTGTGGCCGTTTTAAGTTGGGGGATAAAGTCCCCTTGAATCCTGAGGGTCCCTGGGAGCCAACTAAACCACCAGGTATGTTCAGTAAGTGCCACAGAGTTGCATTGCAGAGAGGTGTAAGATGGGCATGGCCTCGGACCACCTCTATGCAACGCAGCTCTGTGGTGCTTACTGCAGGTATATGGGGGGCTGGTTGGACGTAGGGACTCTCAGGATTAAAGGGGACTTGCTCGCCTTCTTGAAGACTTACTTGAAGACTTGCTCGCCTTCAGGCAGGCGATTAAAACTTTCTTGTTCCCCGTGTCTGATTAGTTGCCTTTTTATTTTATTGTGTGTTATGTTATAGTGTCTGTCAAAGCGCCAGGACGCCCCTTTGCTGGGGCAGCTGTGCGCTATAAAAATATAAATAACATAACATAACATAACATCTGCTACGCCAGTAAAGTGCGTTAAGATTGAAACATTCTCGGATCGCATTATTAATAGCAGTCCTATACACTGGATCATGCAACAGCTGAGGTTGGAGTCGCCAATAGCCGCGCGCCTTACACTTTTACATATCCGAGTCTGCGTAAAGTCCAAACGGGCCGGTTCTATGAAACAACTACGGCCAGGGTAACGAGTAAAGCAAGTGGAACTGATGTGATGTAATTCAAATTCAAATTCAAATTCAAAAAACCTTTATTTCGATATACAAAGTAATATCATAAAAGCAAGCATTGTTAAAAACAAATATGGGTCACAAAGTGCCAGTTGCGTTTCCATCGTGGGTACACCATGTATTTTAAAAACAGTGATGTAATTCAAGTAATGAACAAAATATTGTGCTAAAATACAGGGACTTGTCTAGCAGAAGATGAGAGAGTTTGTTCTTGAAACCGCATGACAGATCCATGTGCTGGTGCTGCACTGAAAGCGATCGCTATTACAAACAAGTCAATGACTGCCCGCTGAAAATCTCTCTCAATATGATACACATTCCCCTTCTCTTCCTCTCGTAGCACTTTCCAAAAAGATAATTCTACTCAGACTTCTAAATATCACAGAACCATTGTCTGCACTGACCCGTGGTACAGCATACTCAAAAATTGTCTGCTTATGCCCAGCGGTCCTTGCAACATAATATTCTACCACGTAAATGCTGTTTTCCAATACCATAGCTGGGAATATATGCACTACGCACGCTCTGTGTGAGAGGATTAATAGCCACGTCATTCTCTTCACATAGCTGCTTATAACTGTGCTGGCAGGAGTTCCCGCTGTTTAAACCGGGTCCGCATCAGAACCAAGAATCATTGCCCAAGTGACTTCACAAACCCCGCAAACGTGTTTGCATACACGACATTTCAAATGCCTGTATCACTTCAAGCACTCACACTAACTGCACAGTATTGGAATGAAAAGAAATACAGTACAAGTGGCTGTGTTTTTTCCATGTAAAATGATGACAAACATATAGGTTATTTTATAGGTGTATGTACAGTAGCAAGTCTTAACGATAAATTATACTGGGATTAAAAGAGAAAGCAATAATTAAACAATGCTCTAACCATGCAAAGCCTGCAGATTCCTTATGTGTCTCAACTGGTTCTTTTGTAAAGCGCTCTGACACCTTCGGGTAATGTTTGCGCTATAGAAAATCGCATAAATAACTATAGAAAATCGCATAAATAAATAACTTTAAAAAGAGTTCAGCATAGCAACAGCAAAACCGAATGCAGGTGTTTCGCTCTGTTTACGAATCAACGCAGCTTTCAGGACCCACGTTTGGATTCTTATTATTACTTCAAGGTATCGTGAATGGTCAGTGGATGCAGGTGTTTTGCTCTGTTTACGAATCAACGCAGCTTTCAGGACCCACGTTTGGATTCTTATTATTACTTCAAGGTATCGTGAATGCTCGCTTTGTACATTTCGTGTTAGCCAAGTTTCCAGAGTCAAAATGATGTCTTATAAAAAATAGCTACCCTTGAGGGGGATGGGGGGGATTCAGGCACCCCGTTCGGGTATATCCACTAAACATATGCGTACCACGAAATGGCATACTTATGTATAAGTCATTATAGACGTGCCTGTGCCCCTTTGTTTCTTTTCTTAAAACCATCACGCCATCACCTTCCTGTGTGCTGGAAAATGAAGCACATGTGCTTCACAAGGTGTGTGGATTACACGCGCCGATGTTTATCCCATTTGCGAGCAGCAATAAACTACTGACTCAACCACATTTAAAATGATGGAAATGAATAGGCGCCCCCGCAACCCTCACGACCACGGTTCTCGGCGCGGCACCACCAGGCTTCCCCATCTGCCACCAAACTCCAGCAACAGGGGCAACTAATTCATTTATATGTACTGGCGGTTAACCCTCCCACGGGCGCCCGCCCCTTCATAACGGAACCCTAACCAAACATGTACCATAAGATAATAGTGCAAAACACAAACCGAATCAACGCTATAAAGTGTAGGTGTACAAGAACGAGACTTGTGGTCACAAGCCAATGGGCCATACTGTGAGCAGCAGCCCTGGATCCTTGCACTGCTGAACGTCTGTATTCAGCGCTTGCACTGGCTGAAGAACGTCTGTATGAAGCGCTTGCACTGGCTAAAGTACAATCGTCTTAACCGAATATTTCCCTGAGTTAAAGCATGATTTTCAGACCGGCACATCTTGGAAACAAACACCCAGCTTGTACTCATCATCGCAGTGGATGCCGAAACAATCCACACGTTAACACTTCAAAGTGTTTCCCCCTTAGTAACGCCGAGCCGCGCTTCCCGCTAAGAAGCAGCACTTTCAAATAGACACGCCCGTAGCCATCAGATATTCTTCGTGGAACTGTATGCTAGGGTAACAAGCAGAACATAGACGATACCGCGGCCGTCGCACTGACACATGAAAGGAAGCAGAAACCAGTCCTTCTGAAACGAGCAGTGGTGCGCGCCCATAGCCCCGAGCTCTAAAAACTCGAGACTGGTGCACGCGCGCCCAGCATCTGTCTTCAATTACCGCGGGCCCTGACAGCCGCGATAATTGAAGAAATATGCCCTTCTGCTGCGTGTGTCCGCGCGGAATATGCAATAGGCGGAGCTACTCTACCGCCTATGGCCTATTGCGTGCTCTCTTCCGAAAACACACGCACGGGAAGGCCTATCGAAATGCAGCTGGCAAAAAGAAGGCCGAAAAATCACGAGCAGCCAGGAATCTTTTAGGTAGCTTTTCGGAGATGCTAACTACAGGACTCTTGGGCTCCGCCCACACTGCTACGCAGTGTGACGTAGGCCCGAGCCCGAATGTCTGCTCCAACAGCAGTTCCTCAACCCCCTGTGCCCCCTGTCTCTGAAGTCTTGTGGGATACGGCTTAAGTCTAGCTGTCATGATGCGTACATGGCAGTAGACAAAACTGGTTACGCTTACACAATATTGACAACATTGAGGGTAAGGCGATCTCCCATGGTGAACATATTGTGTGTGGTCTTTGTAAATCTTAGGAGACAAAAGGGGATTCTTGACGTGAATGAGACCCCAGTTTTATCGCGTCTACCACAAATGTGTTTATATTCACACAATGGCAGGTGTCTGTGGCCAATGCAATCCTATTTGAGGTGGGCAGAGGTTGTGATTGAAAACATAAAGCAGTAATCATTTATTGAAGCTTTGTTTCATGTGCTAGATGTAATTTCACAATAGAAATATGAAGCCACTCGAATTAAAAGAAGTAAATGCAAACCAGCAATCTAAAACTCTAGCTTTTCTGGCATGTCCAGTATTTCTGGGATTCATACAAAAACAATGGCTCCTGTGGACAATTACTCAAAAGATATGATAATATCAATGCACGATGACAATGTGGGTGATTTGGAAAAAGACGAAAGGCAAGTAAGTGGTATATGCACTGGAAGAATATATTCAGATACCAGCAAAGATAAATACTGATCTTACATATATAAACATTTTACACAGTTATGTACACTTATACAAATTGAAAACAGTGAAATTGTGTCCCAAGTGAATAATTACCAGCAAAAAAACTAAACATATTTACAGAAAATCATAATGAAAAAGGAGTGACATAGGGTTTCTAATGTGAATTCGTTTTTTGCGAAAGAAAGAGTCAACCTATTAGTTAATTTCAAAATAAATATTAAAGTTGCCCAATAATGACAACTTAAAAGAACGGTCTGCTTCTTTGCGAGTCGACTATCTGCTGCAAAATCTGCACATCTTTTTTTTTTAACTCAAACAGATAAAAAGTTACAAAAAATGCGATGAAACATGTCGCTGCGCAGTAGAAGGTCCTGTTCATTTGCAGTTGCTTATTGCTATATTTGGATGTTAACCTGTTATTGAGGAGGTGAAACGTTTGCCTGGACAGTAATAATGTGTGAAAATTGCAAAATATTGAAGTAATAATATCCTAAATGTACCACGTTATGCTACATAATTTGCCTTTTCTTGCTGCATAACTTCATTTTTTTTTCAAATCTGTTTTAATTCATTTTTGCTTTGCATTACATATCCCTAAAAAGGCAATGTACCGCATTGAGAGCCATCAGTACATTACTCCGTCTAGCCATGATATAGGCATATCATTCAGCTTAAGCAGTAAACAGGATATACATGGCTAAACCCCCACAAATACTGGACCTGGGTTGGTCCTCCCGAGCCGTCTGTCATGGAGAATGAGGGTTACAGTACAGTGCATGGTCTCATCAGCATGTGTTACAGAGTCTCTTTCAATCTTGCCACAAATTCAGTTGAACAATTGTTATGGTCAAAACTATCAAAACGAAACAATCCATGGCAGCATTAACCAGCATCAGTGTAATCGCCCCTTCCCATGTCCCCCCACCACACCTTTCGTCCCATCTCCTGACATCGGCTTTGTAGATGTTTCCCCTCTATTAGCTGTGGCGAAGCCCGCCTCGGGCATTACATGGAGTGCGTGCGAGTATCTAATGGCACTACCAACTATTAGTGGGATATTAAGCCTCCAATGCAGAATCTCATCAACTGTCCGCCAGCTGCCTCCCCAAGTTGTCCCCCCCCGGTCTGTCGCAGGGTCTGGAGCAGCTCCCCCCATTAGATAGCTATGGGCTCTTTTCTAAGTCCCATCATTTCTTCCCTCACTATAGCAAGTTCCTCCGCTTTGGCCCAAGCTAAAAGTGAGTATCGCCATGCATGTATGTGTGGCGGATCCCGTGTTTTCCAACGCTTCATGAGAAGGCGCTTGGCAACCACCAATCCCAGATCAAGGAACCTAGATGTAACATTTGTGGTTGCGTTCTATGGAACTGATGTAAGAGGTAAGAGGGCCATTCAAAGGGAATGTAGTGTCCTGTGCATGTATGCAACCGCTCACTGACCGCCCTCCAGTAGGTTTGCAGCCCAGGACAGTCCCAGAGCATATGTATCAATCCCACACCGGGCTCTGAGCAACTGGGACATACTACATCCTTGCGGTGGAAGTATCTGTTAATCAGCTCAGGGATGGGATATGCTCTGTGGACTATAAGCAGCTGTATCTGTCGAAAACGCACCTTTCTGGGTACGCAGAGTGGGCTCTTCAGCACTTTTTCCCATTCCATATCTCCCTACTGGTGCCCCAGGTCTGTCTCCCACTTGCGGCAGAGTGGGTCGAGGCTGATCGCTGCGTGTGTTCGGAGTGGCGCCGCAAACCAACGGATTAAATGCCGACCCATCCCATAATATGAAAGTATTGTATGGTAAGGTGTTGGCTCGGTTCCGTAGTCATGTCCCCCCATTTAGCAGTTAATTTTGCAATCAACGATCTATGTCTCAGGAAGTGTCCCGGTGGTAACCCTGTGTTCTCAGCGAGAGATTCAAATGGTAGAATTACCCCTTCCTGATACAGATCTCCCAATGTCTATACGTCCGCTTCATGCCAATCCTGTAGCTATGCACGTGTTAGTACTCCAGGTCCGGCAGGGGATCCCTCTATTGGTATTGCTGGTGCATAGGGATGAGCGTTCTGGTGAGGTAGATGCTGCGGCGGTAACATTTATATGCGACCGATAAAAGGAGTGGCCTCGGCCCAATGGTGTTAGTGGCCGGGTGGGAAAGCCTGGTGATTTGCTCCAGCGAGTAGGGAGGTAGCGTAGTCACCGTGTCCTCACGGCCCCTGTCTGCAAGCCAGCGGGAGACCCACTGCAATTGTGCGGCCAAGTAGTAGTGTTCAAAGCAGGGTGCAGCAAGACCCCCTGGTCAGTCGGCAGGCACAATTTTGCCAATGCCAGTCTATGTCTGGTGTTCCCCCAAAGAAAATCCCTGAGCAACCCAGCAAGTGTGGTGAAAAAAGATGCTGGAATATATAGAGGGAGATTAGCAAAATAATACAGGCGGCGAGGTAGGATCACCATTTTGGAGAGCCACACTCTACCAGCGACCGACAGCGGGAGCATATTCCAGAAGCATACCTGCACCCTGATTGCCGTTAAGGCCCATCACAGATTACCGTCAAATAGCTCCGCCGGCTGACGGTAGATCTGAATGCCCAGGTAGCGGAAGGTGCCCTCTCTCCACTATACCCTCGTGCCATGCAACGTGTATCCTGGATCTCCGCTTCCCTCCCCAAACGCGTAGATGCAGGACTTGCCAGCGTTCACGCGGAGTCTCGAGATAGCCTCGGACTCGCATAGGGTATCCACCAGCTGTGCTGGTATATTCGCTATGTATTTTACGTAGATCAGGAGGTCGTCTGCATATAGCGACACTGGTGGACCGCGTAACCCAGGGGTATTCCATCTCCCAGCATCGCACGCAGCGCTGCTGCTAAGGGCTCTATTGCCAGAGCAAACCGTAGGGGCGATAGCAGGCACCCCTGCCTGGTGCCCCTGCATATTGGGATGGCATCAGAGATGTATGGCCCCAACAGGACTCTGACAGTGGGATTCTTGTAAAGGAGGCCAACCATCTGTAGGAATACGGGACCTAACTCATATTGTGTTAGTACCGCCGCTAGGTAGCTCCACTCGAGACAATCAAAGGCCTTTCCTAGGTCCAGCACAAGGCACCCCGCTCTGGGCCACGTCCCCACACTATCCGAGGCCACCCTAAAAAACCTTCGCAGATTCAGCGATGTGCTGCGTTTTGGTACAAACCCATTTTGGTCACTGTGAACCAACTCGGGGACCACCAGTGCCAGCCGGTCCACCAACACCTTGGCAAATATCTTATAGTCTGTGTTGAGTAACGCCAGAGGTCTATAGGATCCTAGTGCAGTGGGGTCCATATCTGGTTTCAGCAGGGACACCAGGTAGGCCTCGCTTACCGAGTGGGGCAGTGTGTCCATCTCCAGAGCGACGGTGTGTAACCGCTGCACCAGTGGTTCCCGATAGGCTTTGTAATACTCGTCCGGGCCTGGCGTTTTCCCAGATGCCATAGATTGGATTGCCTCTCTGAGTTTGTCTAAGGTAAGAGGACCCACACGTTGAGCGACTCCTGGTGCGTTGCCGATGCTGTGGGCAGCCGGACAGGCTCTGGGAATCTTTCCAGCTCTGGGTCTTGGCAACGTCTCCTCGACCGGTAGAATTGTGCATAGTGCTTAACCATCACACCATGAATCTTGCGTTGTGTGTACACCAGATTCCCTCCTGGTGTACGAATGGCTCCAATTGGGGCGCGTCGACCTTCCTGCTTCAGCAACCAAGCTAAGAGGCGGCTCGCTCTATCTGCTGTAGCATGCGTACGAGCAGTGTGAGTGGTGTAGTTATGGCAGCGTAACTACTCCATAAGCTCCGCGTGCTGAGCTCGGAGGTATTCCAGGCGGACTGAGTGTCTGGCCCCTCCCTCACTCTCACGCTCGTATTGGAGTAGCTGCGATTCTAGGCGGGCGAGTGACAGAGATAGACGCCTACGGATGTTCCAAGTGGCCCCCAGATAGTGACCTCTAGTCGCTATTTTATGGGCATCCCATTCCACCAGAGCACTGCTCGCCGTACCTTCATTAAGTTGAAAGAATGTGAGGACAGCCGTTCCAAGGGATGCATGAAATTCTGGATCCTCTAGCGCAGCAGGCTGTAGGTGCCATGTGGGAATAGGGGGACGACCAGCTTCCCAGGTGAGTTGAATGCGCAAGGGGTTATGGTCGAAATGCGTCCGGCCCAGATATTCCAACATTTTCCCACCTAGCAGCCAGGGGAGTCCCGCGTGAGACGTCAACACCGAGGACAACCATGCCAGAAATGACGGCTGATCGACATTTGAGGCATAGATCGACCCCGCTGGTGTGTGCATGCCGCGGATGTTCCACGTAACTACCTTAGCCCGTGTCATTACTGTTGCATTTGATCGCTAGGGTGTCAAGGGTGGGGCCCTCCGTGGTGCACGGGGGTTAAGGACATGTATTAATGTTCCAGATTGCTGCAACCAAAACAGTGAGTAAACAGGGAACGACATAACAATTAGGGCAAACACGCGGAGCGGTCGTCCAAACTTCTGTAACAACTAGAAAATACAGGCTAAGTCAGCATGTTGCCTTAGGGGTCACGCGCTCAGCTAGTGTGTTGCTGCGACTATAGCCCTCCATTTCCTCACACTTTACGGGCCTTCTAGTTGAATGCGCAGAGAAGTGTGCGAGTCGGGTTAGCACAAGGCGTGTGACCTCTCATGCATGTCCTCCCCTTGCAGCAACACACGGAGCTTGGCCGGGTATGTGTGTAACAACAACCGCATTATCACCCAGAGGGAAGGCGTCATCAGCGATCCTACCGGCCCTCCCACCTCTGCAACCCAGGGGAGAACACAGCGCTGTGCAATTACGGATCTACTTGCGCAAGCGTCCTGCAGCAGATTTCAGCCTGTTAGTTCATTATCCTATGATACCATCAGCAGTTTGCGGCGTCACCACTGGTAGGTCGGGGTCGTCGGATATTTGAGTTGACAGTGACGAGGAGCCACTGACCACCAGGATGTCTCTCATACAAATGTCCAATTGCTCCTTGGCGCGTGGGGATCCGATGGTAGCGACCACTGCCAGGACGTCTCTCCTTTCCCTCCCCATGTCTTCCGGGCTCGGGGCTGCCTTCTCCAAGTTCACGTTACGCCACGGTCCTCGGTGTCCCAGACATCATTCTGCCAGCACCCTCCTACCCAATAGTCGTCCACCACAGCCACCATCACCACCACCACGTCCACCATCACCACCATGTCCACCACCACCACTACCTCGTCCACCACCATGTCACGTCTACCACCACCACATCCACCAGCATGTCCACCACCACAACCACATCCACCACATCCACCACCACGTCCACCACTACCTCCACCACCACCTCCACCACCATGTCCACCACCACATCCACCACCACATCCACCACCACCACGTCAGTGGTCGAAGTGCAAAAAAAAAAAAGTAGGGGAACTGTGGGTGGAGAATCAGGGGGCGGGAATAACCGAAGATGGAGTCAGGGGTGTGGCTAGTAATAGCAAAACATACCAATTTTTAGTACGTTTAGCATTTCACAGACCAGTTACAGCTTATAACGTTATTTAATTAAAACAATGGATAAACATTTTTTTTAAAGTTTTTATTCAGGAAAAAGAAAACACTCATAAGGAATACAGGTTTATGTAAAGCGTGTGAAATATAAGCAGGAGCAACAAGTTACTCTCATTGATCAGAAATCCATGATTATTTTTTGTCTCAAACATTGAGGTTATGAATACAGGGCTCCTCCTGTACACATGTGTTAAGCAGGGCTCAGAAGAGAAAGTTACTCTTGAGGAGAATCTAGACTCACGGAAACCCACAAAGGCTCCTTCATATTCATGTCAGCCAGCTAGCTGCTCAATCATAATATAGCAAAAAGAACAACTGGTGGACAGAATGCAGAACAATGTCATACATTCACCCCAGTACAGAGATCTAGGCCCAAATCCATTGTTTTTTTGCTCACCATGCCATTCCAGTTTGGACCCAGCCATATGCAAATCAGTCTTGATCCTGTGCCCAATGTGAACAGTCCAGCCCAAACTGCAGGCCATATGTGTCCTTTCATTCAGGAAATGAACACAAAGCAGTACCCACTGAACTATGCACATAACATATTGCTCTTTGATATGCATGGTACATGTTCTTTGCAGCAGGCATATTACCCCTCTGCGCTACCTTAGATGAGTAAAATAGCTCCAATCTCTCTCCAGCAGGTACATTGATCACCAAAGCTATCTTGGCACTTGTATTGTTGACCGAAACCTGCTGAATATACAAAGAACTTTGCAGTGTTTTTAAAACTATTGCACTTGTACAAAACCGGTCCCCCCAAACTAAACAGGCCCCCTACCCTTCCAGTCGCCCTGGGAAACGCCTGCTCCTGCCCTTTCACTGCTTCTGTCCAGTCAGTACTACTGCTCCTGCTCGATCAACACTCCTGCTTCGTCAATTCCCCTGTCCCCTCCCTTCTCCTGGCCCGTCACTTCTCCTGCCCTGTTTACTTCTCCTGCCCCGTTCACTGCCCCTTCCCCGTTCACTGCCCCTGCCCCGTTCACTGCCCCTGCCCCGTTCACTGCCCCTGCCCCGTTCACTGCTCCTGCCCCGTTCACTGCCCCTGCCCCCGTTCACTGCCCCTGCCCCGTTCACTGCTCTTGCCCCGTTCACTGCTCCTGCCCCGTTCACTGCTCCTGCCCCGTTCACTGCTCCTGCCCCGTTCACTGCTCCTACCCCGTTCACTGCTCCTGCCCCGTTCACTGCTCCTGTCCAGTCAGTACTCCGGCTCAGGCTCGATCAACACTCCTGCTTCGTCAATTCCCCTGCCCCCTCCCTTCTCCTGGCCCGTCACTTCTCCTGCCCTGTTTACTGCTCCTGCCCCATTCACTGCTCCTGCCCCATTCACTGCTCCTGCCCCGTTCACTGCCCCGCCCGGTTCACTGCCCCTGCCCCGTTCACTGCCCCTGCCCCGTTCACTGCCTCTGCCCCGTTCACTGCCCCTGCCCCGTTCACTGCCCCTGCCCCGTTCACTGCCCCTGCCCCGTTCACTGCCCCTGCCCCGTTCACTGCCCCTGCCCCGTTCACGGCCCCTGCCCCATTCACGGCCCCTGCCCCGTTCACGGCCCCTGGCCCGTTCACGGCTCCTGCCCCGTTCACTGCTCCTGCCCCGTTCACTGCTCCTGCCCCGTTCACTGCTCCTGCCCGGTTACCACTCCTGCTCATGCCTAATCACCGCTCCTGCCCCATTGCTTCTGCTTTGTCACTTCTCCTGCCCCGTCACCTCTCCTGCCCGTCACCTCCCCTGCCCCGTCACCTCCCCCGCCCCGTCACCTCTCCTGCCCCGTCACCTCTCCTGCCCCGTCACCTCTCCTGCCCCGTCACATTTCCTGCCCCGTTCACGGCCCCTGCCCCGTTCACGGCCCCTGCCCCGTTCACTGCTCCTGCCCCGTTCACTGCCCCTGCCCCGTTCACTGCCCCTGCCCCGTTCACTGCCCCTGCCCCATTCACTGCTCCTGCCCCGTTCACTGCTCCTGCCCCGTTCACTGCTCCTGCCCCGTTCACTGCTCCTGCCCCGTTCACTGCTCCTGTCCAGTCAGTACTCCTGCTCATGCTCGATCAACACTCCTGCTTCGTCAATTCCCCTGCCCCCTCCCTTCTCCTGGCCCGTCACTTCTCCTGCCCCATTCACTGCTCCTGCCCCATTCACTGCTCCTGCCCCATTATATGCTCCTGCCCCATTCACTGCTCCTGCCCCGTTCACTGCTCCTGTCCGTTCACCTCTTCTGCCCGGTTACCAATCCTGCTCATGCCTAATCACTGCTCCTGCCCCATTACTTCTACTGCTTTGTCACTTCTCCTGCCCCGTCACCTCTCCTGCCCGTTACCTCCCCTGCCCCATCACCTCTCCTGCCCGTCACTTCTCCTGCCCCGTCACTTCTCCTGCTCCGTCACTTCTCCTGGCCCGTCACTTCTCCTGCCCCGTCACTTCTCCTTCCCCGTCACTTCTCCTGCCCCGTCACCTCTCCTGCCCAGTCACCTCTCCTGCCCAGTCACCTCTCCTGCCCAGTCAGCTCTCCTGCCCAGTCACCTCTCCTGCCCAGTCACCTCTCCTTCCCTGTTGCCTCTCCTGGCCCTTGACTGATCCTGGCCCGTCACTTTTCCTGCCTCATCACATTTCCTACCCCGTCCCTTTTCCTGCCCTGTCACCGCTCCTGTCTGTTCACTGCTTCTGCCTGTTCACTGCTCCTGTCCGGTCAGCACTCCTGCCCGATCACCGCTCTAACCCAATCACTTTTCCTGTCCCATCACTTCTCCTGCCCCATTCACTGCTCTTATCCGTTCACTGCCCCTATCTGTTCACTGCTCCTGCCGGTTACCGCTCCTGCCCATGCCTAATAACCGCTCCTGCCCCTTCACTTCTCCTGGGCAATTCACTTCAATTCAGGGCAAAATCTGAATTGCGAAAGTCCCCTGTAAAAGAGGATGTCCCTGCCATCAGACTCAGTAGGAAACGATGCAAGCAGATCCAATGTAGAGCTCAGAACCACTGGACCGCCCTGCTTTGGGAAGCTTTACATGACGCTGTAGTTATAAAGGACTCTAGGAAATGTTGGCAACTGGTAGCCAATAAAGGGCAATACCCTACAACTCGCCCAGCTGATTCCAGTCACTTGGAGACCTGGCATAAATACTTCTCAGATCTCTATGGCCCCATTCCAGAATAGTGCCTTGGTGATGAAATCCTACTGAATATTTCAGTCATCAGTTCTCTTGCCCCGTCACCTCTCCTTTCCTGTCACCTCTCCTGCCCCGTCATTGCTCCTGACAAGTCAACTCTCCTGCCCCATCAATTCTCCTATCAGTTACTTCTCCTGCCCGTCACTTCTCCTGCCTGTCATTTCTCCTGCCCGTTACTTCTCCTTGCCGGTCACCTCTCCTGCCCCAGTACCTCTCCTTTCTAGTGTCTCTTCTGTCCAGTCACTACTCCTGCCCAGTTCACTCTGTGTACAACATTGACAAATTACACAAGGTGTCAAGTTCCCAACAGCACTCTGTTTGGGGAAACCTCCTCTGTAATCACCAACTCCAATCTCACGGACACTTGATATGCTAAAGGCAGAGGGCGGGTGCATTGTCATTCAAAAGGGGATAATCTGCCTCAATCAGAATGGCATGGGCCTGCCCTCAGTCTGTGCGAGCTCAGGGAGGGGCTGCTGCAGCCTCTGGAGTTCACCAGAGAAGTGCGAGCAGCCCCTGGAAGCTGAATGAAAAAAGTTATCGTTTTAAGTAGGACTATTCTTGCCGTCCCGGGATGCTTTTTTTGAAAGTAAGAAGTAGGGGAACGGACTGAAATAATTTTAAGAAGTAGGGGCACGCCATGCCCTTTCGTCCCCGCCCACTTCTACCACTGCACCACGTCCATGTCTACCACCACGTCCACCACCACATCCACCACCACCACGTCCACCGCCAACACCACCACCACATCCACCACCAAAACGTCCACCACCTCCACATCCACCACCACCACGTCTACCACCACCACGTCTACCACCACCACGTCTACCACCACCAGGTCCATCACCACCACATCCACCACCACCATGTCCACAACCAAGTCCACCACCACCACTTCCACCACCACCACATCCACCACCATCACGTCCACCACACCATACGTCCACCACCACATCCACCACCACCACCATGTCCACCACCACCACATCCACCACCATGTCCACCACCACGGCCACCACCACATCCACCACCACGCCCACCACCACGTCGTCCACCACCACCACGTCGTCCACCACCACCACGTCCACCACCATGTCCATCGCCACCACATCCACCACCACCACCACATCCACCACCAGAATATCCACTACCACATCCACCACTACCACGTCCACCACCATGTACACCACCACCATGACCACGTCCACCACCACCACATCCACCACCACCACATCCACCACCACCACATCCACCACCACCACCACCACGTCCACCACGACCATGTCCACCACCACCACATCCACCACCACGTCATCCACCAACACGTCCACCACCAACACGTCCACCACCACCATGTCCACCAACACCACATCCACCACCACATCTACCACCATGTCCACCACCACATTCACATCCGGCACCACATCCTCCACCACCGCCACGTCCACCACCACCACATCCACAACCACCACCACGTCCACCACAACATCCACCACCACCACATCCACCACCACCACGTTCACCACCACCACGGCCTCCGCCACCACCACATCTACCACCACGTCCACCACCACCAAGTCCTCTTGAATCCTGAGGGTACCTGGGGGCCAACTAGCCCACCAGGTACCTGCAGTAGGTACCACAGAGCTGCGTTGCAGAGAGGTGATCTGAAGTCACGCCCCTTTTTACACCTCTCTGCAACGCAGCTCTGCGGTACCTACTGCAGGTACCTGGTGGGCTAGTTGGCCCAGAGGAACCCTCAGGATTCAAGGGGACTTATTCCCCCAACTCAGGGGGATTGCCAAGAGGTTTTTCAGAGGCCATGCCCCCTTCTAACCCAATGACCTCACATATTACATCACTCATGACATGGTCAGTGACATCACTGATGACATCTCAAATGACATCACTGATAACATCATTCACAGCATCTCTGAAGCAACTACTCACACCCCTATAGAATCTTTTATACATCCAATGCCACTCGCACACAACCATTCACAAACCCATTCACAGAGCCATACCAGTACTTACACATCCACTCACTGATTAATTGATCTACACACATCCAATTGCTCACCCATACTGCCACTCATAGACATACTTACTCACTAATACAGCCATTGACATATCCACTCATACAGCCATACAGGCGCTCACGCACTAAGGGCCAGATGTAGGAAGCCTAATACCGGTCGGTAATGGCCAAAATTACCGAATTTTGGCCGTTACCGACCGGTATTAGGCTTTTCAAATGTAGGAGGCCACATTTCAGGATTCGGTAATTTACCATTTCGGTAATTTAAGAAATCAGTAATTTAAGAAATCGGTGAATTACCGAATTCTTAAAATACCGATTCGGTAAATTACTGAATCTGTAATGTAGGGAGCACTCAAGTGAGTGCTTCTTACATTAAAGGATTCGAATTTTACCACTAACTATTAGTTGGTGGTAAATAACGAATTCCTTTTAAAAAGCAATTTTTTGCTTTTTATTCAGTGCCATGTTGCAGACATACATGCCCTTAGGGCATGTATGTGTGCCACATGTGCACCCATGCACTATTCAGGGGTGTAACAGGGTGTCAATGTGACACCCTGCCACCCTTGAAAGGGTACCCCCTATTACCCCCCTATTAACGATTCGGTATTTACCGAATCGGTAATTCCCACTCATTCTGAATCGGTATTTGACGTGTCTGCATGGCCTGAGAGAGACAGATCAACATTCAGGACTTTTGCTGCTTCAGATCTTTCTGTAAAGCAATGAGTTTTGCTTGTGATCCCAACTGCAAATACCAGTAGCAGGTTTTGTCTTTGCAAACTCTTTTCATGAAGTGTGTGAAAGTATTTTTCTTTTGTAAGTTGGCTTTCAGTATGCTCTGGAATACAGTTCATGAGAAAGTCTGAAAGGACACCTTGACCTCAAGCGGTCAGCAACTCCACCACTTTTTCTACGAAGTATTCAACTTTATCAGAGGGGGTGGTGAAACTCAGACCATACAGAAGCTAGATACTCATAGGAATTCATATGTGTCACATGCCTTAACAGTGCAGAGGCCTTTAACACAACACAACACAACATATGAACCCCTGGACAGCAGTAGTTCTACAATTTTTATACTGATTTTGATGTTGAGGATGAAACATGGGGTATTCCACCAATTGATGTTCCCCCGGTAAAGCCCTGGACAGAGGTAGCCTACCAGCTCCTATCATTCTCTGCCATGTTTGGGTTAAGGGCATGTAATGGTTGTACTCCGTCGGACCACAAAGCATCCCATACCTTTAATCTCCCTGGCGCCACTTGCAGAGCAGACTACATAATGATAGCCCTCCCAAACTGGCATGACTTAGTGGACAAAAGGGTATTATCTTCTAGTATCTAGTCCAATTAGCGCAGGGAAACGCCGGTTGGCGTAACCAGGCGCTCTAGAAATGAATAAAATAAATAAATCTAGATCTGACAGAGATAACAATGCCTTGCATTGCTCCATGAACATTCTCCTTAGACAGCCTGAGTTGATCTTTCCTTCACGTGCCTCAGATCTGATACAGTCTAATGATGGGAGGAGAATTAAATGGGTTAAAGAGCCCCCCATCCAGATTTTAGGGATAAATGAATAGGGTGCTGCTCAGAGCTACCACTGAGCTTGAACAGTTGCACTCCACAGAAAGCAGATTGCACGCAATGCCAGTGATACATAATACATTATTTAGTACATTGGCTGAGTGCTTCACATCCAACCGTATCAACACACATAGTGGCCCTAAACCAACCCGCACCTGGTTTAACAAAGACTGCAGCAGGGCAAAATCTGAATTGCGGAAGTCCCTTGTGAAAGGGGATGTCCGTTCCATCAGACCCAGTAGGAAACAATACAAGCAGATCCAATGGAAAGCTCAGAATCACTGGAAAGCCCTGCTTTGGGATGATTTACATGACGCAGTAGTTAAAAAGGACACTAGGTAATTTTGGCAACTGGTTGCCAATAAAGGGTAACACCCTACAACTCGCCCAGCTGATCCCAGTCACTCGGACACCTGGCATAAATATTTCTCCGATCTCTGGCGCCCCATTCCAGTCAAGTGCCTTGGTGATGAAATTCTACTGAATATTTCACAAGCCCCTTCATCCTGTTCATTAACTATAGGCTTAAGCGAGACACTGAGGGCAAAAGTCCCTAGCTACAAGCAAATATGCAGAGCCCGAGGGGGTTCCGAGGGATCTGTTCCAATCCGACATTGAGTTGGCCAAATATATAACCATGTTAACCACCTTTACATAATATGAGATGGAAATCCCGCAAAGCTGGAAGGTGGTGTTATGTTATGTTATGCGTTTTTATTAGGCGCACAGATGCTCCAGCAAAGCAGCATCCTGGCGCCCTAAATTGTAAATTGTCTCTGTACACAAGAAAGGCCAAAGGCACTAAAATGAAAATAACTAGAGACCTATCAGCCTTATTGATGTAATCCCAAAACATTTTAGCAAGCAGATCCTGTACCAGCTTGAGCAATGGATCGAAAAACATTCGGCTCTATCTTAACACTGCAAGAAGGGTTAAGAAGCCAGACAAGTACCATATAGCAGGTCTTCAGGTTCACGTCCATATATTGGAAGTCTGCCCTATTTGAAAAATTACACCAATCTCTGGTTATCGTGGACCCGAAAACTGTTTTTTTTAAGTTCAAGAAAATGTTATTGAAAAGAAGCCAGGTGTCAATACAAAATGGAAAAACAAGTCATGAGTAAAACGTTAAATAAGCAAGTAAAATCAAACATGAATAGCATTTAAAAGAAAACAATTTTAAAAACAACAAACGGGTTCAAAAAATTAAGCAGGAGAAAAATATACAATAGTTATAACTGTAAAACAATGCAAAATGATGAGATAAAATAGAATAATGTAGAATTAGGGAACAATTAGGGTGGTTAAGGGGGTTTGGGAACTTCTTGCTGGGCGGGTTGCAAGTGAAAGGAGCGTTTAGCACAATCATCAAGGTAGAGCGCAATTGGGAGCCATAAATCCAATCATTTTGGTGCCATGGTAATGGGGAAAACAAAAGCAGTATCTAGTCTATAGTTATGACATACATTGTACCACCATGCTTTAAAGGAGATATTTGGAAAATCTTTCCAATTAACTGTAATCTGCTGAAACGCAACAGCTAGCAACAAGTCAACAATCCGAACATTGAGTGAAACATCTTCCCAACAAGAGGAAAGACTACCTAGGAAAATGTGAATGTAAGAAAAGGAGATTTGAGTATGAAAAATGTTATTTACTTGGGCCCAAATTTGTACCCAGAAAGCATGAACAAATTTACAAGAGAATAGCATATGAAATAGAGTAGCATGAGGGAAAGAACGAGTCCAGCAAGTGTCAGGGGTTGTGGAAAATCTTTTACTAAGGTCAAATGGTGTTAAGAGAAGTCTGTTGTAAATGAAAAAGAGGGATTGTGTTAAATTAGCCGCCCTAGAAGACTTACGTATTTTGACCCAAATCTTAGACCATAAGGACGTCGACCAAGACGTGGCAAAGTCGCATTCCCATTGTTCTTCCACTTTAGTTTTAGGCCTAGTAGAGTCTGTGTGAAGGAGGTATTTGTAAATGGCAGAGGCTTTGGAAGTAGTGCGCAGAAAAGAGTGCAGTTGTGAGGCAGGGGTAGGAAATGTGGGAGAAGTACAAGATTGCGAGAGTTGAATGTAAGTAGATAGTACTGCCTCTTAAAGCAAAAGATATTTCTTAGCAAAAGAGGTAGGTAGATGAAATGATTGACAAAGAGTGGAGAAAGGTAGGAATGTAGAGTTAGAAAACAATTGAGACACCCAAACTAATCCCTGCTGTCTCCATGACTTCCAGTAAAAAGGTTTACCCTTGATGAGAATGTGTAAGTTATGCCAGATGGTGGAGCCAAGAAAATCGGCCACCGTGGTAATGGGGGAGGGGGTGAAAGATAAAAGCAACTTAGTCATACATTTGTGCAAGGGAGAGGACAGTGAGGATGGTTTATGAGAAAAGGATAAATATTCAGCAAAAGAGAATGGGGAAAGTGAAAGACGCTAAATTGTAACCCAAAGAGGGCAGGGAGCGGCACAATCATGAAACCAGAAGGAAGCTTGTCGTAGGAGAAATGCTTTCTGGTAAGCCGGGAAATCTGGGAAGTTAACTCCACCCTCCTGCTTTGGGCGTATTAGTCTGCCAAGGGACATCCGGGGTTTCTTACCATGCCAAAGAAAAGAGGAGAGGATAGAGTTAATCTTCTTAAAGAATCTTGAAGGAATGGGCACTGGGATGTTGGAGATTGTGTAGAGAATTATAGGGGATAACATCATTTTGACAGTATCAAGGCATCCCCACCAGGAGAGGTATAGAGGGTGCCACCTGGTGGTTAGGTCTGAAAGTTTCTGGATGCACTTGTTCAAGCATAGAGAAACAGTATCTGTGATTGAGGGAGTGAAATGCATGCCTAAATATTTAATGTGCGAAGAACTCCAAGTAAAATTGGAGGCACTGAAGTCAGGTTTGAAAGTGAACTTTGTCAAAGGTAAAATTTCACATTTATCGTCGTTAAGTTTGTATCCGGAAATTAAGGAGTATTCACGAACTAAATCGAGAAAGGCGGGTATAGATTCGGAGGGATTGGAAATAAAGAGCAAAATATCATCAGCGTAAGCTGCCAATTTGATATGTGACTGCACAGTTTGAAATCCATGGATGTTAGGGTGCTGACGGAGTTTGGAAAGGAAGGCTTCCAAAGCTAGGTTAAAAAGGAACGGGGACAAAGGACAACCTTGACGAACACCCCTTCCTAGGTTAAACAAGCATTTACAATGCAATAGGTTTCGCAGCATTAAAGTTTGAGTTATTGGCATTGTGTATGACAATGCGTTGCATAACATTTTTAGCAAACTTTGATTTGGTGAGCAGTGAGAGTGTGTGCAAGAGTATGCTGTTTTTGAAAGCAGTGTGGTAGAGAGTGCAGGAATTTGGGTGACCTGAGCAATGTGGATGATGCACCTCACGCACGGGGCAGACGCAGTTATTATTCACACAGCTCTGATGGTGCACCTTAGGCATGGGCTCACAGCTGTTATTATTCACACAGCTCTGATGATGCACCTCACGCACGGGCTCACAGTTGTTATTCACACAGCTCTGATGATGCACCTCACGCACGGTGCTGCCGCAGTTATTATTTACACAGCTCTGATGATGCACCTCAGGCACGGGCTCACAGCTGTTATTATTCACACCGCTCTGATGATGCACCTTAGGCACGGGCTCACAGCTGTTATTATTCACACAGCTCTGATGATGCACCTCCAGCACGGGGCTGACACAGTTATCATTCACACAGCTCTGATGATGCTCCTTAGGCACGGGCTCACAGCTGTTATTATTCACACAGCTCTGATGATGCACCTTACGCACGTATTTTATTTTTAGACGTGGCCCCAGGACCATGGGTCCAGCCACAAAAGGAACAACTTTCCAGAATATTTTCGGGTGGTCATTTAAAAAGAAAATATTTCTTTCTGAGGCTAACATGAAGGGGTTGGGGATTTTCTTTCGCTTCTGCTGCCTTTTTCAACATTTAATCTAGTTTGGGCCCAAACAACTTTAGGCCTGTGAATGGCTACTTCTGGAATACATTTCTCTCAGTGGATTTCAGCTTTCATGACTTCCTCCAAAGAATCGTATGACCTGCCACCATTACTCCTGCTGAGGCTATAGCTGTTCACAAACTATAAAATGTTGTGTCTGAGAGAAATATGGAAAAGTTCCAGGTCTGCCAACATTTTTGAAGGATCCTCATTTTCTTGAATGCAGTCATAAAGGACGTTCATGGCATAAGTCGCAAATGTATTTGACCTGATGTCAAAGTTAGAAGCTGCGATCGACCTTTTTGATATCGAGTTCTACATTTTTATCTACCACATCTGAAAGAGGAGCTTTTTCAGAGGCTAGATTAGATGTAGAGGCCATGGATGCAGCAAAAGTGTTATCCCTTGGAGTTTAAGCAAATTCTTTCTCAAAATCCTTTATCAAATATTTTTTTGTCAAAAAACGTACGCTTTTGTAACCTGCACACATCACTTTTTCCTCCTGGAATGTACCGATTGCTACCTCTTGTATTTTGGTTGCCCACTATTGTCACTTTTGATTCATGTAACTTAACGTTTGCTTTTGTAATTTGTTCACTTGTAATTTCCTCCTCATGTATCATTACTGTTCTTATTGTGAAGCGCTCTAATGCCTTTCGGGTAAAGTCTGCGTGTTATGTTGTTGCCTTTTACCTTCATCCCCTCTTGCCCCCCTCAGGCCTCCGTCCCATCCTCGCACGTCCCCTGCCCTCGCGCTACCCTGTTCACCAGCTGGTAATTTGCATATGCACAGTTGAGGGTTTGTGAGTGGGATGACGTGACCGGTGGCTGCGTCCCTCCGCTCGTGACAGAGGGTTGTGTTTAACACTTAATTAAAGGAGGAGCCTTGTCATCACTGCTGCCTGCCTGGTGTCTCTCACACTCACTTAACTTTGTACGCTTTTGTAACCTGCACACATATCACTTTTTCCTTCTGTAATGTACCGATTGCTACCTCATGTATTTTGGTTGCCCACTATTGTCACTTTTGATTCATGTAACTTAACGTTTGCTTTTGTAATTTGTTTACTTGTAATTTCCTCCTCATCTATATTACTGTTCCTATTGTGAAGCGCTTTCGGGTAAAGTCCGCTCTATATAACATTGCATAAATACATAAAAAAACGAGGGAGCGTGAACTGTGTGAACATATATAAACACCATTCAATAAAATACAATGAAATAAATACGGATGGGCCGACTGGGCCTGGCATGGCCTGGGGCAGAGACTGGTGTCCTACCTTTGAAGTGCGTCACCGTGTCTCTTCAAGGGCTGGGGCTGGGCCTGGGACGCTGCCGCAAGTTCACTGTGGTGCGTGTGGGGCCTGGGTGTGCAGCAGCGGCAGTGTGACACACGACGAGTGTCACCAGTGACTCACGAGTCCTCCTCCCGACCTCCGCTCCTCTCCAGCAAGCAGCCCGGGTCAGACAGTCTGTCTGTCAGTCACCGGCCTGCCGCCCGCAAGCACCACCACTAATATCACCGGCACCGCGCCGAAAGAGAGAGGTGAGGTCAGCCCCCGCATATATGGAAAGCTTGCGAGGGCGTGGCCAGCAGCCGGAGAATATGGCCGCACACTAGTGCGTCTCCGGCCTCCTTCAATCATTAGTCACAAATATCCAATGCACATTTGTGCTAATTGGGCACTTATCAGGGTCGCTGCACACCAGCGAGCCGCAGTCTGGCGATCCGGACTACCCTTAGCAGCGGACTGGACTGTTGGAAGCCTGTGCACGAAGAGGCCTGTGAGGGCTGGGAAGCACCGGGTGCCGTAGGCGCTGGTGCGGCAGACGTGGTGATACTGCCCGGGAGTAGGGCCGCCGCAGGAGGGCACTGATCAAGCTGTGGGCCCGGTGGAGACCTAACCGGAGGCTGGGAGCAACGCTGTGGGCCTGCCAAGTCCGCGACCGACGATTGAGCATGGAATAGCGGGACCCCAGCTGGGCTAAAGACACACAGAAGGCACCGGTGAGGAGTGAGTGGGCCCCCCGGGACCGGCGACCTGCTCCACGCTCGTAGCCAGGGGCGAGAGGTACAGAATGACTCGGCTGGTAACGCGGGGCTCCCATGGACGCTGCAAAAGTTTGGAGTGCCGGTGAGTGGGGCTTGGTTGCAGGGTGGTGGCGGCGGGGTGGGGGGGTGCAGGGGTGCGGGGGGGGGGCTGTTCTGTGTGTGTGCGTGTGTATGCGCGGCGGCGGGGGGGTCTCTATGTGTGTGTGTGTGTGCGTGTGTGTGTGTCTGTGTGTGTGTTTGTGCTTCCAAGGAGCCATGGGAGACAGGAAGCGCGTGCGACCTGATCCCAGTTCGCAAGGTTGCGCCTGCACATCACTTGTCTCCTGTCTCCCTTGACTCCTTGAAAGCAGAAACGATTGCGATAGAGTTTCGCTGCGACGATCGCTCGCGATCGGTTCGCAGGGCGAAACCTAAAAAGGAGGAAACTAAGCTGTTGGCACAAACTGCTGCACTGGGGTTGGAGTAGAGGAGGGAGATCAAGGAAATAAATTTAGGACCAAATCCAAACCATTTGAGAGCTGCAAAGAGATAAGTTCATTCAACCCTATCAAAAGCCTTCTCAGCGTCTAATGCAATTGCTGCAAGAGAATGTTGTAAGCGTGAAGACTTTGATAGGACATTAAAGAGGAGTCTGGTGTTGTCAGTAATGAATCGTCCTTTAACAAATCCTGATTGTTCGATCCCCAACAAGTCAGGTAGCAGGAGGTCCAGTCTCGTTGCAAGGGACTTGGCAAAGATCTTATAGTCGATGTTTACTAGAGAGATGGGTCTATAAGTTTTACAATGTTTGGCATCTTTCCCCTCCTCAGGGATGAGACAGATGTGAGCATCAGAGAAGGAGCCAGAGGATTTACCAAGGGTGAGGAATGTGCCTAGAAGGGTATGTAATTTTGGTATGAGAAGATTTGAGAAGTGTAGGTAGAATTCAACTGTGAAGCCATCTGGGCCAGGGGCCTTATCTTTTTTGAGAAGTCGAAGAGCAACAAGTAACTCTTGTGAGGATATGTCTGATTCAAGAGAGGTGAGATCAAGAGGAAAGTGTTGGGGCTTGTGAATGGTAGAACAGAAGTGAGATAGAGAATCAGGTGAAGGCTGAGTGTCAGAAGAGTAAAGAGAATTGTAGAAAATAAAAAATTCAGTTAAGATATCAGCATCATTGTGTTTTAGATTGGAATTAGCATCATAAACAGATTCAATGTTTAGCTTATTATGCCGAACTTTCAAATAATTGGCTAAGATCTCACCAGCCTTATTCCTGCCCCCATAAAATTTGGCACTTGATTTCAGTAAATAAAGGGAAGCATCCTCTGTAGACTTTTTATTAAATTGCAATTTGGCGTCAACAAGGGCTGTCAAACTGTCTTGAGAGTGCGTTGTATGATAAGCGTGTTCCAATTTTTTAAACTTCTGAAGAAGGTCACCCGTAACTTTTCAAGCAACCTTTCGTTTAGTGGCCACATACCTGATTATAAAGTCTCTTGCAGAAGCCTTGAAGGCATCCCACATAGTGTGTTTGGGTACACAAGGAGTGTCGTTAATCTAAAAATAATCGGTGGAGAAGTGAGTAAAAGAGGTGGTGAACTTAGGATCTAGTAGAAGAGCATTGTTAAAGCACCATCTTCTAGGTCCAACTACTTTGGGGAGAATATCAATGTGAATAAAGACAGGAGCATGATCCGACAATAAAATGGGGCCAATTGCGGCATGAGTGAGAGTCTGGGCAATATTATGGGAAACAAAAATATAATCAATCCTTGATTGGGAGTGATGCAGAGGCGAATAAAACGTAAATTCTGAAGCTGTCGGATTACAGATGCGCCAAGCATCAATGAGTTTATGCTGCGAGATAGCCTGAGCAAAGAGTTTATGAGACTTATTTGGGATGAAAGAAACTTTGGAATTCCTATCAAGAAAGGGATCAAGGGGCTGATTACAGTCTCCTGCTAAAATAAAATTGTCATCCACAAAAGTGGTGGTATGGGCAGAGAATGTGTGCCAAAAGGCAGGGTCACCACCGGTAGGGGCATAAACATTATGAAGAGAAATTGGTACACCTTTTAAAGACAGTTTGACATGAGCCCATCTACCTTCCGTATCAGCTTCTTGAGTGAGCACAGTATAAGAAAGAGACTTGCGACACAAAATTGCAACCCCATTGCGCTTACCATCACCAGGAGAGTAAAAGACTTCACCTACCCAACCCCTCTTGAGTTTAGCCGATTCCACTTCTGAAAGATGAGTTTCTTGCAAAAAGGCAAGGTCAACATTTAATTTAGCTAAATGAGATAAAGTTCTTTGTCTCTTAATAGGAGAGTTAACACCCTTAACGTTCCAAGTAACCACTTTTAGCGACATGTAGTATAATACAAACAATGGTATACAGATTCAACAAATAGAAGAAGAAAACCCGTAAAAAAGAGAATATGTAATAGATGAGAAATTGTGAAAGAAAGAAAGGTGAAAAAACAGGAGCAAAATACAAAAAATTGATGCAATAGAAAGGAAAGCAGGAGAATAGAGAGAAAAAAAGAAAAGAGGAAAAGAAAGGAGAAGAACAGTAGTAAGAGATAGAATTCCAGAGAATAAAAATTGAGGAAAAAGACAGAGGAAAGAAATAAGTGAGTAGATGAAAGAGCATAAGAGACAAAATGACAATGAATGGAGAAATGGACACAAGATAGAAAGGAGTAGAGAGAATGGGGAAAATGAAGAGGAGATGACACCATCGAGCATGAGAAAAGCAAGAAAAAGGAGAAGGAAAGGGAAGGTAAGGACTAGAATATTCGTGCTAAAACATTTAAGCGAAAACATACCTACAAAGGGAAGGGGAGAAGGAGCACAGTCAGGAATAAAACCAGACGTAAAGGGAGGAGGGGGTGGAACCACATGGAACAGGCGAGACATCCGATGTCAGCGAGACGCGCCACAGGGAGAACGACACAGGGCGAAGTACAAAATCTATGAAAAACAGTAGGAAAATATTAAGAAAGTGTACATAGGAATCAGAAACAAAAGGAATATAAAATCATTATGACCAAATACCAAATACATTATGCGAACAAGAACACACAGGAAACAACAGTGATGAAAATATTATCATCACAACAAGGCTAGGAAGCAAGTAGGAGCATGAAAAACAGACCGAAAGGTAGAGGGACGGTCAAAAAGGAACAAAATTAAAAAGATGAATAAACAAATCAAGGAAGTCAAGGAGGGAAGGAAGAAGAGGGACCAGAATGATCCATGGCAGCTGCTTGGCAGGAATTCAGGAAGCTCTGAAGTTGCACAGGATCCTCGTATGTCGTTTTCCTATTATTGTAGGTGACTTTGAAAAGACAAGGATGGAAAAGTCCATATCTAGCTCCGATGGAACGAAGAGCAGGTCGCATGTCTAGGAAAGCTTTATGTCGAGTCGCCGTGGCTTTAGCGTAGTCTTGCGCAAAAAACAGGGAAGATCCTGACCATGAGAGACGAGGAGATGCTCTGGCAGCTGACAAGACTTTGAGGAGGTCTGTGTATTCCAAAAAATACATAATGACGCCTCTGGGCCTCAACACAGTGGAAGTCGAGGAAGGAACTCGACCAAGCCTATGTGCCCGTTGGATGTTAAGCACAGTGTCCTCTGGTAAATGCAGAAGTTTGGGGAGAAAAGATTTAAAGAAGGCAATGGAGTAGGCCCCCTCACATCCTTCCACCAGGCCGTAGATACGCACATTATTGCGTCTATTAATATTTTCAAGGTCCTCCACCTTCCTCTGAAGAGAGGAGATCTGTGAATGCATGTGAGAGACCTTGGAGGAAGATTCCTGAAGTGAGGAAACACTCTGCTCTACTCATGTAACCCTTGCGTCCATTTGTGACCAGTTGTCCGTCAAAAGTTTTTTTGTTTTTTTTAAATATTTTTATTATGATCTTTTTACAGCACCTGAGGGATAAAAAGGGATAAAAAGGGCGGACGGCTAGGTTTTAAACAATGTAGGCTATTGGACTATATATAAAAGAGTAAACAATGTAAGATACGGCAGATACATGCAGAACTGTATGCATGCATACAAAATAGATGATAGAGAGAAATTTTCAAAAAAATGGATAGAAAAAGTGGGGACCTCCCTGGAAGGATTTCAGAAGTCTCTCGACTTAGGAAGATCAGCAAAAATACTGCAGTGGGGCGGGACAGAAGGTATAACCTGCCCTAGATGCAATTCAACGGAAGCTGATATAGTACATATGTTCGCACAATGCCCACAATTGTATACCCTGAAAAGGGCCATAGAAGACTTTCTGAAGAACTCACTGGACATTAAGATTATATTAAATAATGAAATGCTATTGCTGGGGGTGAAGACCGAGCACGAGAATGGCCCCACAGAGTTCTTGTTTATGGTGGCAGCTGTATACCAAATCAGTATTGCACGGGCATGGCTAGACAAGACACCCCCAACATTCCAAACTTGGATAGCAAGATTGCTAGCCTCATATAATCTGAAAAAAGCTATATATGAGAGGAAGGGCAGAAGGGCAAAAAAACTGGGAGAGGAGACATGGCAACCTATTACGAGGTGGAAATATAAGCAAAACAGGGTAGGGGTTGGGTAAACAGCTGTATGTATGAAAGGCTAATCCTTGTGTTTTGTACTGTTGCAAGAACATATTTGTATTGTATTTACTTTATATTATAATGGAATATATGCATTTTGTGTTGTAAAGTTGATGACTGTAATAATTTGGGGGGGTAAAAATTGCTGTCAAAAGTTGTAATTTAGAATTGGTTTCCTCCATGAATGGGCGAAGAGCTCTTATTTCCTGTAGTAAAAGCACAATAGAAATTAGTGATGCAGACTTCGGTGGTGACGGAGGGTCCTTCTTTAGTCTTTTGGAGTTGGCCTTCCCTGAGGGCAACGCGGAATGCTCCATCGTTGACAGCGTGTCGCTGGATTGGGGCAACTGAGAAGCCTCAAACTTAGCAAATTCGGAGAATAACTTCGAGTTTTTAAGGAAGGAGAGCTTAGAAGTTGTGATGAGACGTAATGACGAAATTCTGCTCATAGGGAACCAATCACCACTGAGGGAAAGACTTGAGAGGCAAGACACAGAGGATCTTCAACATGCGTCACAGTATATATAAAGCAGCAGGAGGGTAGAAGGATGTGAGTTTAAGAGTCAAATCCCACAGATAATAAAAAGTAGTGCCAGAGAACAGTGCAAGGGTAATCAGATGGAGAAATACTGAGGACCGAGGCAAAAAAACAGAAAACATTAAAGAAAAAATTAAATACCAGTGTCCAGGAAGGAGAATCAGCACTGTTTAGAGCCTCGTTGAGTCAAAAATGCAAACATTTGTTTATGTTTTCCCTTTTATTAAAAAAGAAAAGTCAAGGGAATGGTAAAACATGCTGCTGTGCATGAAAGGAGGTATTTATTCATAGAAGAGGAGATATAATCGTCGAACAGTGAGGAGAAGTTCAAGCCACTAAAGATATCTCACCTTGCGTGAGGTAGTTGCAGCAGCAGACCACAGGAGAAGGAGAGCCATGCCGGAGAAAGCAGGAGCTGAGGTATTCATTCAGTCAAAGCGCGTCTCAGACACGCTCGAAAATTCCAAAATGGTGGCCGCGGCCGACATAGAGCCGAAACCGGGACCTCCATCGTCAAAAACGTAGAAATGGAGATGCCAGGGACTCTTAAATCAGTCCCACGACGTGCCTGCGGCCTTCCGACATCGGGACCTCCCGTCCGTGAAAAGGAAGGAGAACGCGAACTGCTAATTCTTGGCAGCAGTCACGGAGCGCTCACATCAGCGCCGCCATGTTCACCGGGCGCCAAGCCACGCCCCCACGAAAACTGTTTTTGACCTGGTTCCCCACTGTAAATTGGGGGAAGTTTTAAAGCCTGTGGGATGCCGACAGACCTCCTGGACATTATTAGGCGCCTACATCAGGACGCCAGTGCACAGGTCCACTGGGGTTCCAAGGGTGAACTAGCGGATCAGAAAGGAATCCATAAGGGGGTACCCCAGGGGTGTGTGCGTCTCCCCTTCTTTGTTCTCTTTACACTTCAACAGTGCGGCGGTTCTCTGTTTGGAAGGTTGTATAAATGATGCACCTAAGTTGGCGAATAGGAAGATCCCCCCCCCCGCTCCTATTTGCTGACAACACGCTCCTAATCTGTAAGCCCACAGGAGGTCTCCAAACAATGGTTAACTGATTTGGGGCATTTTGCCATGAAAGAGGGCTAGTGATCAATCATGACAAAACAACATGTGCCCACACAGGTATTTCACTGGCTCTATTATACTTGGTGGTGAGCCATTAGAAAAAGTAACAGATTTTAATTACCTAGGAATCACGCTATCCCCCCAAAGAATTCTGATCTACTCAGGTCAAGAACAGTGCCTTAAGCCGGACACATCATGCCACAGCTATCTGTAGTCCTTTCAAATCTTCTAAAATCGCGTTTCACCTGTCATAAAGGTTTATAGGGCCAAGGCAGAGACTAGCGCATTCAATGAGGCAGAGATTTGGGGATGCACAAACATAATGGAACTGAGTATACTTGAAAACTTCTTTTTCTGTACATTAGTTAATCTTCCTAACAACACTCCATTAGTACCCTTGCTACATGACTTGCACCGTGAGCCCGTAGCTTCAAAAGCCCAGTTACAGCATCTCCTCTTCTGCCATAGACTTAAGTAACATCACCCTCAACCCCCCAGGAACTATTTGATTACTATCATGCCTTCAAAGCCATAGTGGCCTTAGACAAATCTCACACCATTAAATGGCTAGGCCGTGTGAAAGATTCCCTGATAGAACTAGGTGTGGGCAAATACTAGGAGGCTGACTCTCCACCTCTCTCAGGGAAGCAGTGAAGGATTAATTTTGGAAACGGGAAGTGGGAGAAAATATGCAAAGGACTAACTGAGTCTCTCTCACGGATGTTGTTTTGCTATTAAAATCCCACGCAGAATTTGAGCCCTTCTTGATTATTTGGTAGCCCAGGAAGCCAGAAATGTACTTCTCAAACTGCGATAAGGTACCCTACCCCTTTGATCTTTTACCTCAAACAGGCATTCCAACACTAATGCATTCTCTACGTGCCTGGTGTGCCTATTGGCAGAAGAATCCTTATAGCACTTTGTTTTTTTCTGCCCAGGATATATATGTGCCATAGGAAAAATGTGGTCATCACAACAGTTGAGATGTGGGCAAAATCGTCCAACACTCCGGCTACTTTGCACTGGAACTACGGAATCTGTTGTATGTGCTGTGTCCGAATATTTTCAATGGAGCTGGGCCATTAGGGCTAAAGATATGAAATAGGTTGTATTGTCTCTTTTTTCCTATTTTTTAAATCCCTATCTTGTATGTGTTCTCTCTTGAGGTTTTTATTCTTTCTTTTTATTTTGGTGGATGTAAATTCTAATTGTGAGTGAGGATTCCCGGGCTCAAAAAAATTATAACCATCATATTTTAAACTATTTTTAAAAGATATATGTCAAGTATGAATTGTATTGCCTGTGATGATATACGTGCTTCTACGGTTTTGTACAACTGAATAGAGTAATTTTGATTATATGAAACTTTATAACCACATCATGAGGTTTCTGAGTATGTTGTGGGTGAAATGGGCCACCTCTATGTACTCTGTCCAGGTGGACTTTTTTGTCATTATCTCTCAGAAGGGATCAGAACATTCCTGTTACGAGTGCCTATACATTTGGCTTTCTGATCCGTCTCTTTGCCCTAGCAGAATCATTCTCCTCAAAAGTATTTTCCAATTCCTCTCAATCAATCAATCAATCAAGCGTTTGTAGAGCGTGACTACTCACCTGTAAAGGTCTCAAGGTGCTGGGGGTGGAGGGGGTGTAGGTTCCAGTCCATCAAGAAGGGGGTCAGTCGAAGAGCCAGGATTTGAGGTTTCTTGAGAAGATGGGGAGCGATGTTGTCTGTCTGAGGTGGAGGGGTTGGGCATTCCAGGCTCTGGCCATGAGGAAGGAGAAGGAGCGGCCTCCGATCTAGTCTTTCTGGTGAGTGGGACCACAGCGTAGGAGAGCTGGGCTGATCGTAGGGTCCTTTGGGGTGCGTAGAATTTGAGTCGGCTGTTCAGGTATGCTGGTCCGGTGTCACGGAGGGCCTTGTGTACGTGGGTGAGCATCTTGAAGTTGATTCTCGCCTCGACGGGGAGCCAGTGGAGTGTGCGGAGGTGCTGGGAGATGTGGCAGTGTGAGGAAATATAAATTATTGGTCAAGTTGTGTTCCCTAGCGAGTACCCCACCGTCTCCATGTACCAGCTTAAAGTGCATGTAACTTCCCTCCTGTGCCAGCTATGAAGACGCAAATACATTTGCGTCCAACGTTAACATGTCCTCTTTCAGATCCACCCTGAATGGGTTAAATAGTCCGTTCCTAAGTATGCTATGCCAACGTCTTTTTGTAGTGTACGTTACACGTTTTTCAGCTCTGGCAAAGTAGGCCCTGAATTTCTGCCATCGAGCCTTTTTCCTGGCTTCTGACTCTGAAAGCCTCAGCCCAGGCTGCCTCTGTACCCGTGAACTCTGACTTACTCCCAGCGCGGCTCACCGCGCTCAGCTCAGCCTGCTGCCTGCCAAGACTGACTACAACCTTCGAATTATCTGTTCCGCTCCTCGAAAATACATTCCTGCCTACTGGTTTCAGTAAACATCCCCCTCAGCTGCAGAGCAAAGGGCCGACCTGTCTCCGTGCGAGTAATTCATAGCCTCCGTTACCATGCTCCCATGAAAGGCCCATGCCCCCACGTTTCTCATGCAGACACTTAGGCGCTTATACACGCATTCATAGTCAGTATAGAATAGCTTCTGCCCCAGAGACCTTTTCCGTCCAGATAATATGGTTCCCAAACATCAGATATCAGATATGATAGAAGTACGAGTTGATCTGACATGCCAGACTTCTGTCTCTTTCCGTCAGTGTAAATGTCAAGTCCCCTGCACCCTCCAGTTTCACGTCAATCACACGTCATGCAGCTGCGCGCGCATCCAAGCTTCCGATTTCTGCTGACATTGCAACATTTCTGTTTAGTGCCACCCCCTTGTGACACCTGCCTGTGACGTTTCTAGCACACACCTCTAGTTCACGCCCAGTCCACGCCTACTGATTACGTACTAGTAACACGTGGATGCTGTTATCTTGTCCTCTCTCAGCTGTTACGCCTACTGCATTGCTTTCTATGATGTAAATTAAGTATATAAGCTATGTACTGTCAATAAAATGTAGCGCTCTATCCCTTCTTCCACCCCTGTGGTGGGAAGAACATGATATCCTGGTCTTGACCATTCCTTTTTGAGGAATAAAACCCCTAAGAACTCTAACACCACGGACTCTGTTTTTTTCTTTCCGATTTGAGTTATTATTGATTAAGTACTTACCTGCATAGAAATTAAGACGGTAAATTATATATTTACATCATTTTGGCGCCCGAATAGGGACCCCTCCCCCACCTCACGCGCCGGTTGGTGCGTTGCAAGCTCTGTCCCCTGCCATCAGTTAGAAGGAAAACTACGCGTACCGGCAGGATTTCCTGCATCTCCCTCTGGCCCACGGAGGTGACGAAGACTGCGATCAGTACCCAGACGAGGCGGTGAGGAGTGCGGAGGATCCCGACCAGAGCCTAGCCGAAAGAAGCAAGGTCCGAGGTGTCAAGAGGCCCACCAGTTTTCCGAAGTTTTCCGAAGTATCCACGTACCGAGTCGAGTCGAGTCCAGTCAAGTTTTCCGAGGCCTCTTGTTTTCCGTGCTTCCCGGTGAGTACCATTGCTGGGACGTATCAAGACGGGTTTGGGTACACAAACGCGGTCTGCACTGTTTTTAGACAGTGTATCTGTACTGTTTAGCAGTATATCTAGTGTTCTGAAGTTCTGCACTGTTTACCAGTGTATCTGTACTGTTTAGCAGTACATCCAGTATAGGGGGTAGTCATATATGTTTCAAAAAATGTCTTTTCATGTGATTAATGTCGTGGTATGAATGTGATCGTTTTTTTATGTGCATTATTGTGTTCTTGTATAACTAGCTGTATTCAGTATTAAGTAGTTAGGGTTGAGCATTCAGTATTAAGTAAACAAGATGCCGTTTTTCGATAAATTAAAGCAAATAGGAACTAGGAAAGGGATACTAGAGGAAGCAATTCCTATCCCCCCTAGGGACACTCCAGGAAACTTTATGTACCACAAGCATGGCATAGATGCCATATTATATCTAGATTTATGGGCCGACTATACTAAGCATCTAGACGAAAGACACAGATGGCCTGTTACCGGAACATGGGATGCCGAGTGCATCATGAAGGTAGAGGAAGCATTATGGAAAAAGAAAGCCAGACAATCTCAGAAAGATGCCATAGAGTTTTGGCGTAAGGAATCACATAAGCGTGCTGAAAAAGCACTACGTAGAGAAGACAGACTTAAAGAATCAGACAAGGCCCAAGAAAATGAGTTAGTCACCGAGGGGATCCGAGTATAATCAGAGCAAGTAGACCGCGCACGAAATAACCTCGTAAACGGTATGTATCTCGCGGCCGAGGGTTCGCCTGAGGCCATTTCAGAAATACCGAAAAATCTGCCGCCACCATTGGTCCCAACTAAAGTAACTCATAGGACCACTAAAGACATATTCCTGAATTCCTATCTAGAGGATGTAGCACCCGCTTACACCAATCTGCCTGTCCGCGCCCTGCCTAACGACAGGGACGGGGGTGGTAATCCGCCCCAAGATCATATTCCGCCAGTACCACAACAGAATCCTCCTGTTCCACCACCCCCACCACTTCCCGCACCTAAAGTTGATCTACCGAAACCGCTTCTACCTGATCCTACTAAAAGACAAATTCAAGTTCAGGTACAGACTCCACAGAGAGATAATGCCCAAGCTTCCGCCTCAGGGGGTGCGGCCGGGGGTCTTCAAACCCCGCCATTGACACGCAGGTTACAGCTCGGGGATTTGCGGAATCCTTTTACGTTCAAGTCACCCCGCCTTGACATATTCAAAGAAAACCTTTCAGTTTGCAGATATGATCCAGTACCCGGTAAAGACAGACTTGTTACTTACGAAATCATGCCCAGAAAATCTGTTAGGAATTAAAACATTGAAGGCTCTAGGAGCCATAATCTGCTGTTCCCCGGAGGGGGTTAGACTCTTTCTGCGGGATTTCAAGGGCCATTATGTGTTGCGAGAATTTGATGTCAGATTAAAAAATGTACCAGATCACCTGTGGGCAAAAGGCCCAACTGATGTAGGTTGTATGCATATCACACCATACCGTGTTACACTCAAGACAGGAGTTGTTCTACCACGAATCAGACAATACAAGTTACCACCAGATGCTGTAGCGGCTTTACTGGAAATCATTGAAGAGCTCATAGCCCAAGGATTGGTCGTAGAGACCGACTCCAATATCTGTAATTCACCCATCATTCCAATTCTTAAACGTACTGATCCCAATGCACCGCCAGTATATCGGTTGGTGATTGATCTTCGAGAGCTGAATAAATGCATTGTTCCACAGTACCCTGTGGTCCCCGATATCTCTTCCCTATTGACTGCTATTGATTCAGAAGCAACGTTCTTTACTGTAATTGATCTCAAGAACGCCTTCTTTAGTGTACCTATTGACCCAGAGAGCCAATACCTTTTCGGTTTCAGTTTAAATGGACGAAGTTTCAAATTTTCCCGCGCACCTCAAGGATTCACAGAAAGCCCCAGCATCTATAGTCAAGCACTGAAAAGACAACTAGATTGTATTCAAATGCCAGTTAACACTGCTTTACTGCAATACGTCGATGATCTGCTGATCACCGCACGAAGTGAGCCCGAATGTGAACAAGCATCACTGACAGTTTTACATTTCCTGGCAGACAAGGGACACAAGGTGTCTCCTTCGAAGCTACAATTCTGTGTTCAGCAAGTTGTGTACTTGGGTCACTTGCTGTCCAAAGTAGGGAGACAGCTCACTCCCGATCGCATTCAGTTAATTGTAAATATGCCACGACCCCAGACACAAAAGGAAGTGCGGGCCTTCATAGGCCTCACCTCGTACTGCAGACAATGGATTCCTCAATATGCATTTCTAGCTAAACCACTCATCCAGTTAACGACACAGGAGGCAGCGACTTCGACTGTCCTTCCTTGGACTCAGGAACATACACAAGCCTTTGAGGAATTAAAGAAAGCATTATGTCGAGCACCAGTTTTAGCGACACCATGTTACAGCAAACCTTTTACACTTTTTGTTACAGAACGTGATGGTACAGCATTGTCTGTCCTCACTCAAGACCAAGCAGGTTCACATAAGCCTTGCGCTTATTTTTCAAGTACATTGGATTCAGTAGCCCAGGCACTCCCTGCGTGCTTAAAGTCAGTAGCAGCAACAGCAACAGCGTTAGCAATAAGACAGAGCGATTCAATTGTTTTAGGACATCAGTTAACAGTACAAGTTCCACACTCTGTAGAGGTCCTGTTAAACAGAACCCAGACTCAACACTTGACTATAGCACGACTGACAGGTTACGAATTAACGCTATTCCAGCCACACATAGAAATCAGACGCTGCAGCATTCTGAACCCCGCAACACTGTTACCTACAAATATGACAGATCCAGCCCCGCATGATTGTATAGAGATCATTAATGCAGTAACAAAGCCACGACGAGACTTAACAGATGTTCCACTGACAAATCCAGACCTGACACTTTATGTGGACGGTTCATGTATGAGAACAAGTACAGGAGAATTAGTGGCCGCATATGCAGTGACCACTGAAACCGAAGTTAAAGAAACACATCGTATTGACACACTGTCCGCTCAGGCGGCAGAGCTTATTGCTCTGACCAGAGCCTGTATTCTAGCCAAGAACAGAAATGTTAATATATACACTGATTCCCGTTATGCGTTCGGAGTTGTACACGACTTCGGAATGTTATGGCAAGAACGAGGTTTTCTGACCTCTCATGGTGCCAAGATCCAACACGGTCCCCTCATTCAAGCACTATTAGAAGCAATACATCTGCCTTCAGGAATATCCGTCATGAAGTGTAAAGCACATACTAAAGTTACAGATTCTGTTTCCCAGGGTAACGACCTGGCAGACCAGACAGCAAAACATACAGCACTGACTCACACTCAGACAACGGATGTGACAAAGACAATAGGACCGACACATTGTATGACAGTCAGGGATCCCACACTAGATGTTATAGATATTCAGACACATGCTACCCCAGATGAAATAAAGAAATGGATTGAACTAGGAGGGATCCAGACAGATCAAGGTTGGATGACGAAGGGAAAATCTACATGGTTTCTCCCTGATTCTATGGTTCAAGTCATGATCAATACAGCACATAGTCCAGCACATCTAGGAGAAAAAGCGATGTTAGACAGTTTACAAAATCTTTGGAGCAATAAACACTTACGAGCAGCAGCAAAACAGAAAGTGCGTACTTGCATGATCTGTTGTCAGTTCTATCCAGGTAAAAGCGTCCCTGTAGAGCAAGGTGGATTTCATCTTCCCGATCACCCTTTTGAAGTCCTCCAGATGGATTATATCCAGATGGACCGTTGTCGAGGATTTAAATATGTCCTCGTAATTGTTTGTGCACTTTCCCGTTGGACCGAAGCTTATCCAGTCCCAGATTACACTGCTCCGACCACTGCCAGGCAGTTGGTTCGTGAATTCTTCCCACGGTACGGCTTGCCTCGTGCCGTGTACTCAGATAACGGTCAGCCATTCTCATCCGAATTAATGAAAGAAGTTTCTTTATTGCTAGGATATCAGTGGAAATTCCATTGTGTCCGACATCCCGAAGCCGCAGGCCTTGTAGAAAGGCATAATCAGACATTAAAGACACGCCTTGCTAAAATATGTCAAGAGAAAGGGGTCGACTGGATAGTCGCCCTGCCAGTGGCACTGTTCTATATGAGGATGGTTGCCCACTCGAGATCAGGACTATCCCCGTACGAAGTGGTCTTTGGCAGACCACCGAATATGTGGGGGACGCCCATTCCGAAGAAAATTACTGATGTTGATTGTAATATGTTGACAGATTACCTTGCCTCCTTGATGTCTGCACTCCAATCATGTCGTTCACAGGTTGCCGCCGCCTTTCCCGACAACACTGATGTAAAGCCGCATGATGTCCGTCCAGGCGACCTGATTCTCATAAGAAACTTTGACAGGAAAAGTCCGCTGGAGCCCCGCTGGAGACCCGCTGGAAAGAGCCGAAGACCGTTCTACTTACTACGAGGACAGCGGTGAAAGTAGAGGGCCGAAAGGGGTGGATCCACATGAGCCATGTTAAACTATGTAATGAACTGAAATCCGACCCAGGCTCGTCCACCCCTTCCAAAGACTGTATCGAGCCCAGTGACTTTAAAATTTCCGAACGAGAGAAAACTCCCCAAGAAGAGTATCGACTCAAGCTTCGATCTAGCAAGTCAGACAGTTTAATTGTTTAAGTCCTCCCCTAGGTGAATCGGTTAAATAGTTTCTGACATGTATCCCCTAGATCGAGATAGAGAGAGAGAGAGACAACTCAAGAAACGTACATATTGCAAATCACTGCGTAGTCACTGTATAGTGACATTATTAATCATGTTTTTTCTAAGTCTTCTAATTATTGTTGCAAGCATACTTCTCCCTATCTATTACCCTATTTTCAAGCGTGAACAATCTGCTTACAATGTTTCTGCTGAACATTCTTTTAGCGAGTTACCTCCACATGAACTTTCTTACAGACTTGCGCTGCGCAACAACACATTCATTAGTATGCTACATCATTCCCATCAGACCAATAATGCTACAAACTGCTGGATATGTGGCCGACTCCCTCCCTACCAGAATTACAAGGGAGCTCTGCCCCTCTTTCCGTATCCGTTCACTCACAATGGCTCCTGTGGTGCATGGTTTAAAATAATTAATTCTTTAGATCCTGATATTGCTGTTTTCGACGGGGGCTGGGTTTGGGGCAACCTGAACTTGGTCCTGCTCGACGTCTGTTCCCCTGATAAGGAGGGACTCCCCACTAGAATAGGAACTGATCTAGAAAATGAAGTATATGGATTAGGTAATTACACAATTAACCTTATGATTCTTACTGTTGAATCAGAAGCTGCACCAGTTCTGCCCGTTATGTCAGTATTACCAGTCACTGGTGAATTATGTATCAGGAAGAAAGGTTCAGTACACTTAGGTCATAGTAAATGTACTACTGTGGTCGAATTCAGTGATCATGGTAAATCGTCCTTTAAAGCTACCAGTCATTCCTATTTTGTTTGTGGTCATACCGCATACATACGCTTACCTCCAGATTGGGATGGTACCTGTTACATTGCATTCCTTCTGCCACCTGTTTTTCTAGCTCCTCCTGATTATCACCGAAATACAAATCTAGTAAAGAATAGACTCAGAAGAGATATCTCACTTGTCGATTACACTGAAACGGCATGGGAGCAATACACAGATTTTAATAAAGGATTCTTTTTCTTTTTAGGCCCTGTCCAAAATAGTAAACTAATACGCAGATTAACTAGAACACTTGAAGCAGTAGTGAATGAAACTGCCTCCGCCTTAGGTAACTTAACAGAAGAGCAGTCCGCCATGCGGGTTGTTGTTCTTCAGAATCGTCTTGTTATTGACGTCATCTTGGCAGATAGAGGTGGAGCCTGTAAGGTCATCGGGTCAAGTTGCTGTGTTTTCATTCCACAAAACGCGCCATCTGTATATCAAGCTATTACACGTCTCCATAAAATTGCAAATCAGATACATCAGAATCCAGGCACCTGGACTTGGTCCGGTTGGTTCTGGACAACGTTAACTGCTTGGGGATGGAAGATCCTATCCTTCCTAGGCATTGGCCTAGTCCTAGTATTCAGTTGCTGCCTGTGCTTACAGTGTGGGCCAGCGATTTGTGGACTGTGTGCCACATCTTGTATTGAACATTCCAGTTTCCTCTCAAAACGTAAAAGAAAGAAAGAAGAGCAAATGATGTTACAAGAACAAACTGATCGGTTCATGAGGATCGATATATCATGAAGGGTCCGTAGGGAACAAGGAGGGAATGAGGAAATATAAATTATTGGTCAAGTTGTGTTCCCTAGCGAGTACCCCACCGTCTCCATGTACCAGCTTAAAGTGCATGTAACTTCCCTCCTGTGCCAGCTATGAAGACGCAAATACATTTGCGTCCAACGTTAACATGTCCTCTTTCAGATCCACCCTGAATGGGTTAAATAGTCCGTTCCTAAGTATGCTATGCCAACGTCTTTTTGTAGTGTACGTTACACGTTTTTCAGCTCTGGCAAAGTAGGCCCTGAATTTTTGCCATCGAGCCTTTTTCCTGGCTTCTGACTCTGAAAGCCTCAGCCCAGGCTGCCTCTGTACCCGTGAACTCTGACTTACTCCCAGCGCGGCTCACCGCGCTCAGCTCAGCCTGCTGCCTGCCAAGACTGACTACAACCTTCGAATTATCTGTTCCGCTCCTCGAAAATACATTCCTGCCTACTGGTTTCAGTAAACATCCCCCTCAGCTGCAGAGCAAAGGGCCGACCTGTCTCCGTGCAAGTAATTCATAGCCTAAGTTACCATGCTCCCATGAAAGGCCCATGCCCCCACGTTTCTCATGCAGACACTTAGGCGCTTATACACGCATTCATAGTCAGTATAGAATAGCTTCTGCCCCAGAGACCTTTTCCGTCCAGATAATATGGTTCCCAAACATCAGATATCAGATATGATAGAAGTACGAGTTGATCTGACATGCCAGACTTCTGTCTCTTTCCGTCAGTGTAAATGTCAAGTCCCCTGCACCCTCCAGTTTCACGTCAATCACACGTCATGCAGCTGCGCGCGCATCCAAGCTTCCGATTTCTGCTGACATTGCAACATTTCTGTTTAGTGCCACCCCCTTGTGACACCTACCTGTGACGTTTCTAGCACACACCTCTAGTTCACGCCCAGTCCACGCCTACTGATTACGTACTAGTAACACGTGGATGCTGTTATCTTGTCCTCTCTCAGCTGTTACGCCTACTGCATTGCTTTCTATGATGTAAATTAAGTATATAAGCTATGTACTGTCAATAAAATGTAGCGCTCTATCGCTTCTTCCACCCCTGTGGTGGGAAGAACATGATATCCTGGTCTTGACCATTCCTTTTTGAGGAATAAAACCCCTAAGAACTCTAACACCACGGACTCTGTTTTTTTCTTTCCGATTTGAGTTATTATTGATTAAGTACTTACCTGCATAGAAATTAAGACGGTAAATTATATATTTACATCAAGTGTCTTGGCAGGTTGAGGGCTAGTCTTGCAGCGGAGTTCTGGATGTTCTGTAGCTTGCAGTGAGGTTTTTGTTTATTCTGGCGTAGAGTGTGTTGCCATAGTCTAGTCTGCTGGTAACCAGGGCGTGAGTGACGGTCTTTCTGAGGTCGAGTAGAATCCATTTGAAGGTCTTACGTAGGAGGCAGAGGGTGTGGAAGCAGGAGGGCGAGACAGAGTTGATCTGGCAGTCCATTTTGAGCTCGAAGTCCAGGATGATTCCTAGGTTGTGTGCATGGTCCGTGGGGGTGGGCGGGCTTCCGAGGGTGGGGGGGCAAAAGGTGTTGTTCCAGGCGTCGGGGTTTGGGCCCATGTTGAGCATTTCTGTTTTGTTGGTGTTTAGTTGTAGACATTACAAAAAATGGGGTGACCCAGTGGTCCTGGACCTGGGTTGCGTATGATACTAAAAACAATGGTCCTGGACTTATTTTAAAGCAGAGTTAAATCACAACTTACAATAATGATAAAATTATTTCATGAGCCCAAACTCAGTTGGCTCCCAACAATCAAAATGCAAAAGTTTTTAGGTAAAAGCGCAGAAACCACAAAGTTAAATTCAATGCAATTGGTCTTTTTATTCCATCTGGTTATTAGCAACAATAAATACTTTGCTATTATTCACAGTGAGGGATAAGGGAAAAAAGGTTGCTCCAAGGGAGCATGCAGGGGAGAGTAGTGCTCTAGATGTGCAAGGGGTGAATAGAATTCAGGGATAGTAATGAACAAAGATAATTATGATAGTTCATTCTATTGACTGATGGGTCATTCTCAGTCTCTTCCACCTGACCACATGTAATTGTTTCAAAACTGATTTCAACAACATTTCTTCAACACACGATAACAGTCTTGTGTGGCACATTATAGTCAGGGATTCGTGGTCCAAGGTGGATGAAAATGTGGACGTCGACGTTTCAACCCGTCTTGGGGCTCAAGGGGTAACTGGGTGCCTCGGCCTGCGGGTCTTCCTTAGGACGATAGGGGCAACCTGGGTGGTGGTGTGGTGTCTACTTCACACACCTGTAGGGTAGATGGAAGGGGTCAGGGTTGTGCACAGCAATTATATAAGATCTCAGTATTGGCCATACATAGATTAGGCTTACCCGCTTGGTACTGCTGGGTCTTCCTGTTATTAGGTACAATGTTCCCATCTGTAATTAAAAATGGGGAGGAGGCTGGTTGGAAGATAGAGCTGTGTGTTTATCTAGAGGTTAACAGCTATAATCAAATTATACAGGTGCTCACCCATGTCTGCAGGGTAAAGCCTAGGCTATAGGTTCCAAATACCATGTGGTCGGCAATCAATGCAAGTGGTCAGCAATGGATGCAAAAGCTGTAAGTTAAAACACCCCCATGTTAAGGATATGATCTCATGTTGGTCAAGGGGGCGCGAGTAAGGGGAGAAAAAGGGGGCCTTAGCAGCAACATGATCCTCTATGTCCTTACCTGTAATGTAAATGAATAATTGTCTAGCAGGCGCGACAAAGAATTTTCAATTCTATTAAGGACACGGAGGCGAGGATTATGCTTCTCTAATCTTTACTGACAATAACAGCAGCCAATAAAACTTTAAACTGGCATGACCCCGGAAGGACAACCCCCTCCACTGGTCTGCACCAATCACTGTCTAGTCCCATACATAACAGTCTCTGTAAACAGGAAGACCTCCTCTTTCTTTGCGATTTCTTCAGCAGTCCAAACCAAGACTGGAACCCAACGTGGTAACTCTCGCATCCAGTTCCGAAGGGAATCAACTTCTCCTCATAAACAGCACAACAATTCAGCTCGCAGGTTGTTCTTCTCAAGTCTACTTATGCTGATCACCTGAAACGAAAATATACACCATAATGGCCATTCCAACACTCAGGAATACAACAAGCCATAAACATCATTCGGGTGGGTAAGATACATCACATTTCCAAACAATAATGCAAGAATACATCTCTGCTAGCCTGGGTGGGATAATCCTTGCCTCTGTGTCCCTAATAGAATTGAAAATTCTTTGTCGCGTCTGCTAGACAATTTTTCATTCTATGTCAGTCCACGGAGGCTCTGATTATGCTAGTTTAAAGTTTCTCCACCACCACCGAGGCCACATCCACAATAGGTTTATGATAAAACGTTTTAAAAGTGGAGTCAGATGACCAATCTGCCGCAGTCATGATATCCTGAAGCCGAGAACCGGCACCAAAGGATTTTGAGGCCATAGCACCTCTAACAGAATGTGCTCCAAATTTGGAAGTATCAATACCCGCTAGACTCAGCAACCAGGAAACCCACCTGGCCAGAGTCGCAGTGGCGACTGGGCGGAAAGGTCTCTGCAATGAAATCAACAATTGACCAAAATCATTCCTAAATTCCCTAGTACAATCCTCATATACTTTTAAACACTTTACCACACATAATTTACTGTGGTGAGGAAATGCAGGGTAGGAAATACATTTTGAATGTGTTTTAGTTCGCTTTGAAATAGTAAAGGAAACTCCCGTAGGAGTGAATACTCTACCTGCCAAATCCAATGCTCGAATGTCCGATACTCGCCTGCATGAAATCAAACAGAGTAAAATCGTAAGTTTCGCTGAGAGTTGTTTCCGAGACAGACCCTCATTAGCCGGCCAAGCCGATAAAAAACGCAAAACCACTGAAACATCCCAAAGTTCAGTATACTTGGGTTGAGGGGGATTCACTAAACGGATCCCCCTGACTACCTTACACACCAGGGGATGTTCCCCGACCGGTTTGCCATCCACATGCGGATGTCCCTCCGAAATAGCTGACCGAAAATTATTCACCGATCTATATGCCATGCCCGACCGCGCCAGTTCTGACAAGAAATTCACTATCATATGGATATCGGATCCCATCGGATCTCCCTGTCGTTCGTTACACCAACCAACCCATCGTCTCCAAGCTGACTCATAGCGCTTGTGAGTGGAGGGTGCCCATGCCTGTGACAAGAAAAAGAGAGTGTCCTGTGAAACCCCCGGCACTTGCCAACGGCGCCGGAAAGTCTCCATGCCATGAGGGACAACTGATCCTGTAGAACCAACGGGTGGCGAAGACCCACTGGGTCCGTAAGAAGGTCTGGAAACGATGAGATTCGCACTGGCGATGCACACGCGAGACTCATTGCGAACGGAAACCACGCTTGTGCTCTCCAACACGGGGAGATCAAGATCACCTCCGCCTTCTGCCGCCGAACTTGAGCCAGAACTCTCTGGATCATGATAAACGGAGGAAACACATATAGAATGCCCGTCGTCCATGACTGAAGAAAGGCGTCCGAGCTGATCGCCAAGGGATCCGGACGCCAACTGTAAAACTGGGGCACCTGTCTGTTGAGCCGTGAGGCAAACAGATCTATCACACATGGACCCCACTTGTGGTCCAATGCCCTGAAAATCCTGGGATGCAACATCCAATCGCTGGCATCCCTCAAATACCAAGAATTCCAATCTGCTGTCACGTTGACAGAGCCCGGTATATATTCCGCCATCACCGAGATTTGGTGTGCCAGGCAATAATGCCAGAAGTCCTTGGCTATCTCCGCCAGGAGGCGTGATCTGGTTCCGCCGAGGCGATTTATATACCGTACCGCGGACACATTGTCCATACGTAGGAGAATGCAGCAGGACACTTTCTGCGGAGACAGAGTGCGAATCGCGAAGGAACCCGCCAGGAGTTCCAGGCAATTGATGTGGAGGTTGAGCTCTTCGCTGGACCAACGACCCCCCGTCTCCACCGAGCCGCAACGGGCTCCCCAGCCCCACCGGCTGGCATCCGACTCTATCACCACCTCCGGGGTGGCCGCAAAAATGGCTCTGCCATTCCAGGCATCCATATGCTCTAACCACCAGTTCATCTCCGTACGAGCCTCTGCCGAAAGGGAAACCTGCTGGGCATAAGTCAACCCCTTGCGCAGATGCAACGCTTTCAACCGTTGCAGGGCCCTGTAGTGCAATGGACCCAGGAAAATCGCCTGGATGGACGAGGCCAACAGGCCCACTAGGCGCGCTAAGGTCCTCAAGGAAATTCTCAGAGAGACAAGCGCTCTCCTCAATTCCTTCTTGACCGCCACCCTCTTCTTGAGAGGTAAGAGTAATTGAGCCTTCACTGAGTCGACCTGGAAGCCCAGGAACTCCATAACTTGAGCAGGGATCAAAATGGACTTCTGTAGATCCAGTAGGAAACCCAATTCCTGAAGTAGGTGAATCGTCCACGAAAGATGGAGCGAGACTATTTCCGGAGAACGACCCAAGATCAGGATGTCGTTGAGATAAATAATCAGTCTTACGCCCCTTTCTCTTAACTACTGGACTATCGGTTTCATCAGTTTGGTGAAACACCAGGGAGCGGACGAGAGGCCAAAGGGCATGGTGGTAAACTCGAACCACCGGTTGCGCCACTGAAATTGTAGAAACCGTCGATGCGGAGGGAAAATAGGGACCGCCAGATAAGCGTCTTTCAAGTCCAGACGCACCATCCAATCCTGTTCCAACAGGATGTCGCGCAGTAAGTGTATGCCTTCCATTTTGAAGTGCTGATACACAACCCAAGCGTTGAAGTCCCTGAGGTTTAAAACAAGCCGAAAACACTGGTCTTTTTTGGGAACCACAAAGACGGTGCTCACAAAGCCCTGAGCGTGTGGGGAAGTCTCCACCACCGCTCCTTTCTGGATCAATGCATGCACCTCTGCGTCGATGAAACTCTGTTCTGGTAGGGAAAAATGCAGGGGAGTGGGTGCCTGACGCTGCGCGGGGGAGACATAAAACTCTATGTGATACCCTTGTACCGTTTGTAACACCCAGGGGTCGGATGTGAGTTCTCGCCACCTGTGGAGAAAGAGAGCCAACCTGCCTCCCACCATGTGTTCTGATGCACATAGAACTCGTACCTGAGTAGGAATTGAGAGAGCGCAATTTGAATAAAAAATATATCTGTACCATATTCACAAGCACATAACGCAAACGTAGAATCTATAACGTGAAGTTAACACTTGTAGCGTAAAATTAGCCGATGTAACCAATGTAATAGGAAATGTATCTGTATCTACTCTATAAAGTGTATTAGAATTAGAAAGGCCCGTATACATAGTGGGCTAATATAGAAATGTATAGTAATGCTTAAGAACAGTAGAACGTGCAAAACTGAATATACGTGTGAAATTATTAAACAGAGAGAACGGCGGAAATGTAAAGCGAAGAAATGTGCAGATTATATAGCACGGCGTAAGAAACGAGAATATAAACGTTGTATTTTATGTAACATGGATTCAAGTATGATCACTGATTTGCTAAAATCGATTATATATAAATGTGTGTTAAAGGTTATACTGTGTAGAAGGGTTTTGTAGGAATGTTAGAAAGGTTTGGTCATGTGTGATTTTAACCTAACTGACCAAGAGTTCGCAGGAGTGTAGTCCGCTGTATGTAATTTAGTGGGCTCACAGGAACAGGGGATAGCCTTGATCTGAACGTGCGAGACAAGAGTCAAAGGTCTTGCTAGATTTAAGGTGACAATGTTGGACGAAGTTTATGGCCTAAGTGAGATAAGAGACGCTTGGAATTTGGGTCTTGTTTTGAAATGACCGTTCACAGGACCAAACGAGGTTACGAACACAGTCGTAAAGAATAGAGATCTGTTGAGGTGATAGACTTTGCTCTGAAAGTGTCAACTGGAATGTCAATGAAGTCACCAGCACGAAGACGAAGATGGTGCCTAAGAAGAAAGGTCAACTTAACGGACGACTTGGAGAGATGAAGCTATGGAAAGAACCAGAAATGACATCATGTGAATGTATACGTGGTGGGCGTCAAGGGGCGTTCCATCCATACTGTGATTGTGTATTTAGGGACAGCACCCCGGGGAGAAGTTAGCGCAGATGGCCTGAGGAGTCAGAGAGAGAAAGAGCAGAGCGCGAGAGAGCAGTAGGCCGAGGACCCTTAGAGAGCGGATGGGTAGGCAGAGAGGGTACTGCTCCTCGACATAAGTTACCATTAGAGGCTAAGAGAGTTTGAACTTCTTTGGAAGTCAAACTGCTGACACCTTTTTTAGGTAAGGAACTTGCGAAGTAGGGATGTCACCTAGCATAGAGTAGGGACAGAATTAACTTGTTTATTCTCTTTTTGTAGATGAAGCAACGGAACCACTTTGTGTCTATGCTTTTTAATCTGTTGATTCTGGAATTGATATTAATTGTATTCTTTTGTAGACTGAGGTTCTTTAGGGAATTTATGTTCCTTCTAGTTCCTGTATACTTGTTGAATCTTATCCTGAGAGGACTGTATATGCAACTTATTCTGATTTTATATTAAATTTTTTAAACTTTATCAGTCGTAAGTGGTTCTTCAGAGTTGCGTCAGTTTATGGGGTTGATCTAACCTATGTGGGTTTGCCTTTTACTCAATGACAGAAAATAATCGATCCAAAAAGGAAGAATGAGATAGGTATCTAGGTCATCAGAAAAGGTATCAAAATCTCATTCCCCGCAGTTGGTAGCAGAGAAAGATGGTTTTCTTCTTGAGGAAGACAACCTAGGTCAGGTTTAGATTACCCCAAGGTCCCTAGTCATCGGCGACCAGAAGAAGAATCCCTGCCGAAGACGGTGCTGACGGTGCGTCGAGAGAAAAGCAGCAGAGTCGGTCGAGAGTGAGTATAAGGGTCATGCGTTGCCAGATTGCGGTGTTTTATGTTGTACTTGTGTTGTAATGTCAAGCGGAGTTGAATGCCTGTAGTGTGATTGAGGGAAGGTTGTGAGCGCGCGCAACCGGATAAAATCTTAAGATCCAGAGAAGGGCTTAAGTGGTTCGGGTGTATCGAACACCCAGAGTAATTGTCTACCATTGTAAAGGGGGTCATGAGGTACCATTGATCGCCCGAAGGACCGATGATAGGGGGAGTGACAGAGTGAGTGTATGAGTAACGGACGCTGGTCGGACGTTTACTGTGTGTAAGTAACCTATCAGTTAAGGCGAGCGTCTGAAGTGAGAGGAAGACGTCTCGTCAGTTGAGGTGACAATTACAGTTAGACTGTGGACGTACAGTCAAGAAAAGTGATCGCTTGGACGGAAGTAGTCATTTTTCGGCGTATGAATGAAAACGCATGCAAGACCGTGAGACGAGTTGAGAAAGGAGGGGAACTGCTGCAGAGGGGACGAGTGACGTCAGCGTAGAGCCGCGCTGAGAGTGGTCGGTCAGCGTAGAGTCGCGCTGGGATAGGCTGGTCAGCGAGAGCCGCGTAGGGATTGGTGGTTTGTCATCGGGACGTAAACAAGGAAGAGAAAAGGAAAATCGTAGATTATCGAAAATGAAGTGTTTTAAACGTTTAAGGGCAATCTTTAGGAGAGATAGAGGAAACTTGTATGCAGGAGATGAAGCACCACCAGAAGGCACACCAGCTTATCACATGGCTGTGAATGTAGGGTTACACTCCATACTATGGATCTCCGAGTGGAGTAAGCTAACAGAAGGAAATGAGGAACTGACGTTCCCGAGATATGGGACGTTTAGGATAGAAGCATTGAACCAACTGAAAGCGGTAATGCTAGCAACAAGACCTCTACCGAGGCCAACACAGTTCGAAGCCCTTAGTGCGTGGTTTAGAACGGCACACGAAAAGAGCTTGAATAGGCGCCAAGAAAGAGTGAGACGATCGGTAAAAGCAGTGCAGGATGCTAAATGGGATGATGAAGCTAAAAAGTGGAGGGTGCAAAAAATAGAAGCAGACAAATTGTTCACAATGCTAGAGACTACGGGAGAAAAGAAACCTCTAGAGGAAGATGAGGATAGCGAGCCAGATGAGGATCTGATAGAGAGGCTATTGTTAGATAGACCACCTCCGTACAACAGAGAAGCCGAAAGTCCCGAACTACAGCAAGGGGACGGAGCTAGATGGGGGAATATAAACCGCTCCCAGTAACAGAGTGGGATCCCAAGAAAGGTGAGGAAGTACCTCAATCTAGTCCCGTACAGAGAGTAGTAGGAAGATTCGTGGTCCAGAAGGTGCCAGAAACGCAGCATGCAAGGTCGTATCAATTGCCAGATGCTCTACAAGTACCTGTTACCATAGGTCCTATAGTGTCAATCTACAACCCAAAGGGAGTCCAGCAGGAGGAACAGGCACGATGGGACAGGGAAAGGGCAGAGATGGAGAGTAGGAATAATACGATCAATTCCCAAAGGCAGTTGCTAGGACCAAGGAGTCGGAGTACCCCATTGGATTCAGCAACGGGTCCCTGGATAGAACAGAGAGAGAGAGGACAGATGGATCTGAGGGGACCGAAACCGAAATCCTTTAAGGAATTAAGGGAGTATTTGAAAGAATGGGATGCTGCCGAAGAGACTCAGAATAAAAAGTTAGAAACAGAAGCAGAATGGAGAGATCAGGATAACAGGATCCTCTCTCACTGCGGAGCTGGCGAAAGCAGCCCGGAGTGGGAGGGACGGAGTCAAGGAAGCAAGGGAGATACTTGCCATACCATCGGTGGCACTAGACAAATGTGTGAAGACAAGAGTGCAGGGTGTGGGGGACTGCCTCGCCTCATTCTTAGTGAGGGAGAACGAAAGACGCAGGAGTACCGAGATAGCTTCAGGTGCACTCTCCATGCCCCGGGAGAAAATGCGCGACATTGGAGTCACGAGAATATAGAGAGTCGCGAAAGGTCTCGCCATACATCCAGTGATCACGGACGGGATCGCGGGAACATGGAGGACCGTGAAGGACCTTATCGTTTATTGAGCGACACCAGACAGCAAGGGAGTTGCAGTGATGTAGAACAGAACGGAGGATCCTATCTCACATCTAGAGAGACCGAGCCGAAAAGACAGAATGTAGTGATGGGGAATAGATCATTGTTCCACCATACCCCAAGGGAGGATGGAAGAGCTTGGGATCTAGAGAGGTGGGAACAAAGAGAAACAAGAAGGACGCCTCATAACTCACCTGCACCGAGACGTAGGGCTCATAGTGGGGGTGAGAGGGATGTAAACGAACAGCCTAGGAGTGAGGTACTGAGAGCTGAGATAAAAGCAAAACGGCTTGATGTAACGAGTTTGAAATCAGACCTGGAGGACATAATAGACGACACCTTGCCAATGGAAAGGATAGAGCTGTATGATCAGGATGAAATACTGTATATGTCTAAGGATGTTACTCGGAAAGCGAGGTCAGTTCATGAAAATTTGTCTAATTTGGCAAACAGGTATATGATAGACCTATCACGAACTAAAGCGTTACAGGGTAACCATAGGCTACACTGCACGGATCAGGATCTAGATGAGCGTAGGACGATTGGGCTGAAAGTACACATAAAGGAACTGATCCTGAGTATCAGAGTATGGAGGGATTTGGATAAATGGGAGGAAAGATGGTCTAAGAGGGGATCCGTCAGAAGGAGTACACTTGCGAGGTCCCAAGATGGAGAGATAATGCGAATGGAAGCTTTCCCTTTGCGAGAAATCGCGAACGGAAGCTACGTGCATGTACCCTGGAGTAGGGGGGATTTAGCGGCATTTACCAATTCCTTTCCAAAGCTCAGAGAGAACCCCGTCGAGTGGTATAAGCAGGTAGAGAGGTTTGTGAAGATCTCTAAGGTACTGTGGATCGATTTGAACACACTGTTTGATATCGTAGTACCCGGAGATTTGTGGACGGCATGCAAACTTAGTGTTGAATGGCCCACTTGTGAACCCGATAGGGATGCCCGGACGAATGGTCCATCAGAGAGAGTCATGGAAAAGTACGAAAGAGTAATTGCATGGTTAAAAGAGAAAGTGCCGGTGAAGGACATAGACTGGGTTAAGATAGATCGAACAACTCAGGAACCTAAAGAGACCGTTCACGAGTTCTATGAGAGATTGCTGAAAGCATTCAAACAGTATAGTGGGTTGGATGTAATGGACCCCAAAGACATAGGACAGTTTGTGTCGAAGTTTGTCCTGGGATTGAGGCCGGACATAAGCCTGATGATTCAACAGCATTTGATTTGTTGGCAGAACAAACCTTTAGATGAGATTCTGAGGTATGCGAGGTACTGTAGCGATGAGATAGATTCAAAAGCAAAGAAACTTAAGGAAAAGCTGATGTTGGTGCAGATGCAATCAGCTGGAAAGGGTGGACAGCGGCAACAGGGAACAGGAACCCCAGGAAAGAAACAGAATAATCAGAGCAGAGATGAGGAGGAAAAACCGAGACCGAGGGTAGATATCGCAACACTGAAAAAGACAACGAGGTGCCATCAGTGTAACGAGGTGGGACATTGGAGACGCGAGTGTCCTTATAATGTCGAGACGGGAGAGTTAGAACAGGAGGAGGATGAGGTTCAAACCAGCATGGTAAAGGGAACAGCAGTCCCGAAGGGAAAGTTTATCAAAGGGGGGACTCAGACTCCTCGAGCCCCGTTCCCTCAACCGCCTCGCATTACAAATGGAGGGAAAACCTATAGACAACTGCCACTGTTCGTAGGAGGAGAAGAATGCTACTACGTTGATCCTCTTACAGGGCAACGAGTGAATAGGGAAGAAGACTGTACTCTAGGAGCAGCCCTGGAGGTAGACCAGAGAGGACCATACGTAGAAGCTGAGGTGGCTGGATGTCCTACGACCTTTTTGGTAGACACGGGGGCCACTCGATCTACTTTGAGATCGGCGGTAGTCCCAGGTTTGCCAATGTCGGGAGAGACGATTCAGGTGGTAGGAGTCGCAAACAGGAGAATGACGAATCCTCTGACTGAACCAGTGTCAGTGAAGATAGGGAACTACAGTGATGAACATCAGTTTGTGATCTGTGATTCTAGCCCTGTGTGTCTGTTAGGAAGAGATCTGTTGTGTAAACTAAATTGCACAATATATTGCACACCTGAAGGAGTAGAAGTGCAGACTAACGATGATGATGCCGATTTTAAGGTTGTAAACTCGCAGGGATGCGTGGAACTATATCCTACCCTAACGGTGGAGGAGCTTCCACAGGACTTGAAGGAGACAGTGTCAGCTGAGGTGTGGGATTTTACTGGAGAAGAAATAGGACTGATCAAAGGGGTAGAACTGGTAAAGATCATGGTAAAACCCAATGCTGAGTATCCAAGAACACCACAATACAAGTTGACACCGGAGACGATTGCAGGAATAAAGCCTGTGATCGAATCCATGATTAAACAGGGAATACTGAAGGAGATCGTGGGAAGTCCATGTAACTCCCCGATTATGGGTTTGCAGAAGCCTAGTGGAAAATACAGAATAGTGCAGGATCTTCGAAAGATTAATAATATCGTTGTTTCATGTTGTCCAGTGGTACCGAATCCATCAGTAATATTGTTTCAGATACCGTTCCAAGCTGAATGGTTCACAGTGATAGACTTGTGTCAGGCTTTCTTTTCGATTCCTTTAGATGAGGAAAGCCAGTATCTGTTCGCTTTTAAGCTGGAAAATCGCGTTTTAACATGGTGTCGTATTCCCCAGGGGTATACAGAAAGCCCATCGATTTTTAACCAGCTGCTGAAGAAGAATCTTGAAAGTCTAGTACTGCCCAAGAACTCGGTTCTAGTCCAGTACATAGACGACCTCCTAGTGGCGTCAGAAACTGAGGAAGCTTTTAAGGTAGACACCATCACCTTGTTAAATCACTTGGCCGAGAACGGACACAAGGTGTCTCCAAGTAAATTGCAGTATTGTCTGACCGAAGTGCAATACTTGGGCCACAGGATTGAAAAGGGAAAACGGAAGGTGTCTCCAGACAGGATAGAGGCGATCATGAAAATGAGCGCGCCTAAAACACAAAGAGAAGTCAGGATGTTTCTAGGCATGGTCGGTTATTGTCGGCAGTGGATAGCCAACTTTTCACTGAAGGCAAAACCTTTACTACAACTGACGCACAAGGGAGTGAGTGATCCGGTACCATGGGACAAAGATTGTTTGATGGCATTTTTGCAGCTGAGGGAGGACTTGTGTCGTGCCCCGGCTTTGGGAATGCCTGATTACGAAAAACCATTTTTGCTTTACTGCTGCGAAAGAGAAGGTTGTGCTTTAGCAGTTTTGGCCCAGATACACGGCAATGCGCGTAGGCCAGTTGCTTACTTTTCGGCTACATTAGATCCAGTAGCCGCAGCGTTGCCCGGATGTCTCAAATCCGTAGCTGCAACGGGTGTCAGCATTGAAAGATGTGAAAATGTGGTAATGGGACATCAGTTAGTGGTGTACGTACCGCATTCTGTGGAATTGTTAATGACCAGGACTAAGACTCAGCATTTGACAAATAGTAGGCTCACACGCTACGAGCACGTCATGTTGGCTGCTGAGAATGTGACCCTAAAGAGATGCTCTGTCTTGAATCCTGCTACTTTGATGCCACTTCCAAATGATATTGATGATGAAATCTGTATAGATCATGACTGCCTTGATGTGACTGAACTATGCACTAAACCGAGACCAGATATCGTAGATGAACCATTGACTGACCCCGATGAAATATTCTTTGTTGATGGTTCATGCGTAAGAGACGATATCGGTCAGCTGAGAGCAGCATATGCAGTTTGTACAATTACCAGAGTTGTGGAAGCCGCCTGCCTGGAAGGAGTACATTCCGCTCAGGTAGCTGAAATCATTGCTTTGACCCGTGCTTGTTTGGCAGGTAACAAAATTCGAGTCACCATATACACCGATAGCCAGTATGGTTTCGGGGTAGTTCACGACTATGGGCAGTTATGGTCTCAAAGAGGTTACATGACCTCCTCGGGTTCTCCTATTAGGAATGGAGAATTCGTGAGATTATTGTTAAGGCATTACAAGGTCCGACAGCCATAGCGGTTGTCAAATGTGCCGCGCACACAAAGAATGTAGACTTTGTGTCGCAAGGCAACAGATACGCAGACGAAGTTGCACGTTATTGTGCAGAACAAGGTTATTCTCACACCAATGTAGAAGTGGGGGGAATACAAGAAAGAACTGAATTGACTATGTTGTTAGACACTGTAGATACGTGGGACGAATTAAAATGTGTTCAGGAAAATGCACCAGATGATGAGAAAAAGGGCTGGGAAACAGCTGGATGTACCAAAAGTGAAATGAATTTTTGGATTTCTGCAGATGGGAGAGCAGTTTTACCAAATGAACTTGTTAGTCCAATGGCAAGGAAATTGCATGGATCAGCACACATAGGTAGAGATGCTATGGTGAGAGTATTCAGACAAACGTGGTTTAATCCGAAATTTAGAGTAGTGGCAGAAGCAGTATGTCAGCGTTGTGCGATCTGTCTGCAACTAAACATAGGAAAGAGAACACCAGTTACTTTGAGTCACATAGGGAGGTCTGGGGGGCCTTTCAATAGAATGCAGCTGGATTTTATTGAAATGCCCAAATGCAATCGACTCAGATATGTCTTAGTGATTGTCTGTATATTTTCTAGATGGGTTGAAGCTTACCCTACACGTAGGTGAGATACACTTACAGTAGCAAAATTGTTGCTTAGAGAGTTGATACCGAGGTTCGGGGTGCCATCCTCTTTGGAATCGGACAGAGGAACTCATTTCAACAGCGAAATAGTGAAGATGCTATGTTCAGCCTTGAGTATAGACCAGAAGCTCCACTGTAGTTATCGACCAGAAGCTTCGGGGATTGTAGAGCAAATCAACAGCACAATTAAATCCAGACTTGCTAAAGTTTGTTCATCGACATCTCTGAGTCGGCCAGATGCACTTCCATTGGTTCTTATGAGCATACGTAGCACACCAGATAGGAGAACAGGTCTTTCTCCACATGAGGTGCTAATGGGAAGAGCTATGAGATTGCCATCGGTTCCGACTGCAGCGTTGTTGAACATCACAGACGATTTGATCTTGGACTACTGCAAGGGACTATCTGATGCCATTCATTCTGTGTCCCTCCAGGTCCAGGCTGCAGAGGTTCCATCAGCACAAGACTTGTGCCATGACCTGTGTCCGGGGGACTGGGTCCTGGTGAAGAAGCATGTCAGGAAGAACTGCCTAGACGTGCGTTGGCGAGGACCGTTCCAAGTCATACTAGTTACGAACACTGCAGTAAAGTGTGGAGGCTTGCCCAACTGGATACACGCCTCACACACCCGAAGAGTGCCAACACCTCTGGAAGAAACAGCTCCTCTCTCGGATGAGAATCCAGCAGACAGCGGAGAAGCCACAGAGGGGGAAAGCCAAGCTGTAGAGGTGATCGAAGAGGCTGAGCCTGTGTCGGAGCAGGCCAACGACGGTCAGGACACCAGTGAGACCGAAGTCGTCTCAGAAGAGGAAAGTAGTTGGGAGTTCGAGTCAGATAATGAACAAGCTGTAAGCGATCAAGAGACAAGTCCAAGGACGAGAAGCAGGAGGACAAGGAATGGAGAAGCTAGTTGGCCGGAGAGAAGGAGAAGGCCAAGCTTAAAAGCAAATCAAGAGAGAACCCTTGTCCCGATTTCTGAAGAGTCGGATCAAGAAGAAGAAACTACGGATTCAGGTTCTGAGAGTCCGAGAAGATCAAGAAGGGTACGTGTGCCCTGCAGAAGGTACGCCACCCCTGAGTGGACTTATCTAGCAGATGTCTTGGGGACAGAAATCTGGGAGAGTGAGAGAAGTGAAAGTGATCAATCTCGATCCATTTGTGGCAGTGGAGATATGGATGTTGACGCCTGGAATCGAGACTGAGGGGTTACTGACTTTCACACTTCCCATACCCCCTTACCTAAGTCGGATCAAAGACCTAGTACTGAATCGATTAGAGTTTCCGACTTTTGGTCATCAAAATACCGGAACAAGAAGAAAAAGTCATTCGTTTAGAATTATTGGAACATGTTATTAGAGCTGCAGGTACGAGAATCATTGTAGATGCATAAAGACTTTTGTGTTTAAGCTATAAAGAAGAAGATAACCTAGCGCCGAGTGGAAAGAAGAATAAAATTAGGGATTACATTTAGAGGACGGAGAAGGGTTAGGGTTGTCTATTGCTGAAGATAAAAAGACATTGTTGTGAAAAGAGACTTTTCTTGCTAAAGAGCACTTCACAGATTGAGAAAGCAAATAAAGCAAGACAAAGACTTGAAAAGAAACTTTTTCCTCGAAAAAGAAAGAGCTACGTTGTTTTGATAACATGGAGAATGGCAACCCAAACCGAAAAGCCAAATGCATAATAGGTACACTAATAGCGGTAGTCATTTTTCTCATTATTACAGTAGTTACCACATCGTACATGGTAGGACATGCAAGTGAAAAAGAGACAACAGATGTAAAGCCTGTAACGACTTTGAAACCTGCTCTTGTTAGGAAGAAGGAGGAGAGCAATGTCATCCGTGAAAAGACGTTACTGGCAAATGAAGCTCGTAGGTTACACGTAGACGAGTCACAGGGAAATTTTAGGTCAAACGCATATGCCAAGTTATTATATGAGTATATTGATGCCATGGAGGCCAAAGATTGTTATGTATGCATGCAATTGCCGGCTTCTGTAGATGAAGGCATCAGATATCATCATCTCCCACTGACATATGGGATAACATGTAGTTTATTGCTCAGTATATTTTATGGTAGAGAAGGGTTCGAGTACTACTTTTCAAATTATGATTCGGTACTGCCTGAAGTCCCGAATTATAAACAAATGAATAAGTGGGACTATTATAAAAAGGAAGACAGATTAACAAAATTCTTTCTTCCTTGGGATACATTAGATACTTCATATGCACGCAGAAATAATCTGACTTGCAAAGTGTCAGAGGTAGAGAAAAAGTTCATAGGACAGGTAGATGACCGATACAGAAGGCAGAAGATTCTAAAAATGTCAGGACAGTGGAAAACAGATTGGACCGAAGAAGAAAAAGCACACAAAAGGAAGGGTAGCAATGGTCCAATAGCTTTGGATAGAACGCAGAAAGGAAAGTTATGTTTAACTCGAAGCAAGACGTATTATGAGAGTGTATTTGTAGGTGAAGTAAATTGCGAACATGCTTTTAGGTTAGAGTACTATACGAAAGATTTTATGAAAGGGATGCAAGCGATTCCTAATGTATATTTTGTATGTGGAAGAAATGCCTATGTAAAACTGCCTGACAATTGGTATGGTTCGTGTTACTTGGCAATTGTCTTCCCCAAAATATATCATGCAAAGGATTTAGCGATCATAGAAGGAAAGGCTTCGACAAGAACGAAAAGGGAAATAGGAGATGCTGAAGTAGTTGGAGACATATTTGGAGCAATGTTTCCTATGTTAGGTTTAATACTTAACGATGTTAAGATCAGGAGATTAGCTACAGTTGTAGATAGATTATCTGCAAGTACTGCAAGGTCATTGATGCTAGTAGAAGGAGAGATGCAGTCGATTAGGGCAATGGTTCTTCAGAACCGTCTTGCTTTAGATGTTCTGCTAGCAAAAGAGGGCGGAGTCTGCAAGGCTTTGAAGGTCCAAGAATGTTGTACTTACATTCCAGACAATTCAAAACCACTTGAGAAAGTCATACAGAACATTACAGAGATACATAAAGAAATCGAAGATTTAACAAAGGTAAATGTTTGGGAAAAAGTAGGTCATGGAGTAGGAAAGGTTGGAAGTTGGTTTGCCAATCTTGGTAAAAGCGTTGTGTGGTACATATTAAAACCTGTTTTAATAATATTGATTTGCATAATTACATTGTTAGGGTTAGTGAGACTGTACAGATGGTATAGGTCGAACCGGTTACAAAGGTCCATGAGAGAGCAAGAAAGGAGATTAGCTGCTTTACAAGATCAACAGTATAAAAGTTTAAGAGCTCTTGAAACGATAAAAAGAGGGAATCTTGTAACTAGTTCTGTGTAAGGTGTTATTCAAATTGCATTTAGTGATGACCCCTAGAGGTCATCAAAGGGGGGAACTGAGAGAGCGCAATTTGAATAAAAAATATATCTGTACCATATTCACAAGCACATAACGCAAACGTAGAATCTATAACGTGAAGTTAACACTTGTAGCGTAAAATTAGCCGATGTAACCAATGTAATAGGAAATGTATCTGTATCTACTCTATAAAGTGTATTAGAATTAGAAAGGCCCGTATACATAGTGGGCTAATATAGAAATGTATAGTAATGCTTAAGAACAGTAGAACGTGCAAAACTGAATATACGTGTGAAATTATTAAACGGAGAGAACGGCGGAAATGTAAAGCGAAGAAATGTGCAGATTATATAGCACGGCGTAAGAAACGAGAATATAAACGTTGTATTTTATGTAACATGGATTCAAGTATGATCACTGATTTGCTAAAATCGATTATATATAAATGTGTGTTAAAGGTTATACTGTGTAGAAGGGTTTTGTAGGAATGTTAGAAAGGTTTGGTCATGTGTGATTTTAACCTAACTGACCAAGAGTTCGCAGGAGTGTAGTCCGCTGTATGTAATTTAGTGGGCTCACAGGAACAGGGGATAGCCTTGATCTGAACGTGCGAGACAAGAGTCAAAGGTCTTGCTAGATTTAAGGTGACAATGTTGGACGAAGTTTATGGCCTAAGTGAGATAAGAGACGCTTGGAATTTGGGTCTTGTTTTGAAATGACCGTTCACAGGACCAAACGAGGTTACGAACACAGTCGTAAAGAATAGAGGTCTGTTGAGGTGATAGACTTTGCTCTGAAAGTGTCAACTGGAATGTCAATGAAGTCACCAGCACGAAGATGAAGATGGTGCCTAAGAAGAAAGGTCAACTTAACGGACGACTTGGAGAGATGAAGCTATGGAAAGAACCAGAAATGACATCATGTGAATGTATACGTGGTGGGCGTCAAGGGGCGTTCCATCCATACTGTGATTGTGTATTTAGGGACAGCACCCCGGGGAGAAGTTAGCGCAGATGGCCTGAGGAGTCAGAGAGAGAAAGAGCAGAGCGCGAGAGAGCAGTAGGCCGAGGACCCTTAGAGAGCGGATGGGTAGGCAGAGAGGGTACTGCTCCTCGACATAAGTTACCATTAGAGGCTAAGAGAGTTTGAACTTCTTTGGAAGTCAAACTGCTGACACCTTTTTTAGGTAAGGAACTTGCGAAGTAGGGATGTCACCTAGCATAGAGTAGGGACAGAATTAACTTGTTTATTCTCTTTTTGTAGATGACGCAACGGAACCACTTTGTGTCTATGCTTTTTAATCTGTTGATTCTGGAATTGATATTAATTGTATTCTTTTGTAGACTGAGGTTCTTTAGGGAATTTATGTTCCTTCTAGTTCCTGTATACTTGTTGAATCTTATCCTGAGAGGACTGTATATGCAACTTATTCTGATTTTATATTAAATTTTTTAAACTTTATCAGTCGTAAGTGGTTCTTCAGAGTTGCGTCAGTTTATGGGGTTGATCTAACCTATGTGGGTTTGCCTTTTACTCAATGACAGAAAATAATCGATCCAAAAAGGAAGAATGAGATAGGTATCTAGGTCATCAGAAAAGGTATCAAAATCTCATTCCCCGCAGAATTGTCTCCTGAGGTATTCTGTTGTCCTCTATAGTTTCCTTTCTGACCTCTGCCACGACCTCCTCGATTGCGGGAGGGGTAGAAATTAGATCGTTGATTGCCTCTGCCTCTCTGCTCCGCTCCGCGCGAGGTCTGATTAAAACCTCGGCTTGACCCTCGACCTCGTTGACGTCCGGCCCGGTCAAATACACCGGTGGGGAACACCTTCCTGATGTTTGTTTGCGCTTTATCCAAAGCGGAGAAGGTGGCAACGTACTTGCCCATTTCCTTCACAAATTTATCCCCAAAAAGCATCCCATTAGCCAGGGAACCCGCCTCAGTGGGGGCCATCTCTGCCAATTGGGAATCGATTCTCATAAGGAAAGAGCGCCTCCGCTCCGTGGAAAGGGCTACATTAGCATTCCCCAAGAAACACATGGCACGTTGTGCCCATTCCAGGACATCTGAAACGTCCAGTGGTGCGTTTTGCTCCTTCGCCTTAACTGCGGCATCCAGAATTTTCGTGAGGGGGCCGGAAACGTCTAGTAACTTGTCTTGGCACCCACGCCACGCCCTATCCAGTCCCTTCTTGGGATCCTTTGCAAACTTCCTCATGAACGCTGCCATATTGGGATCCAAGTCAGGTGTCTCCGCCACCTAACCAGTCAAAGAGGGCCTGGGGCATTCAGATCTCAAAGTAGCCCTAACTCCACTTTCAAAGCCCTGGCACGAATTGTTACCTACATAATGCGCCACTTCAGGACAGGGTACCCATTCCGTAGATCTAGGGTGTACAATGTTATTGGGATCGAACAACAAGGTCTTAGGGACCCGACTATCATCCGCCTTTTATGCTATGTGCTTCACCTTTTTGCTTTTCTTCCTGGAAGCCACTGATTCCACCTCCAAATCCGAGGTAGCGGGTGGGGACGGGGAAGAGTCCCCCGAAGTACAATTAGCCATTGAGCCATGGTCCCTTATGACATTCCTGGCCATCTGTGCCAACACCTGTGCCGAGGGAGTAGAGGTTTCACCCTTACGGGCCGATTTAAACTTTCTCATGCCATATTTTAGCAGGGGCTTAGTAAAAGGCTTGAGAGCCTTGATCAGGGCTTTATTAACTGACCCTTGGACATGAGTATCCAGGGCCTCCACTAAATTTTCCTCCAACTGTTCTTCCTGTGGCTCATACTCTTCATACTCATTATATTCGACCCATTGGTCACCCTCCTCGGCGTAGTACGCATAGCTCTACAGCTGGGAGGTAAGGAGGAAATCTCAAGGGGGGGAGCAGCCCAGGGGTGCCTCAGACACACACACACACCAAAAGTCAAAGATCGACACACTGTGAGGCAAATTATCAAGGTGGAAGGAGACCCCTCTTATATGCACACAAGTGCTCCCCTTGAGCCTAGCTCTGATCCGGACACGCTCCGGTTAGCGTTCTGTGAGGCCAAGGATTGCTGAAGGGCTGAGAACGCGATGCGTGAGGCAACCGGCAACTCAAAACGAAAGTTGGCACCTCGCGCATGCGCACAGCGTATGGGGCCCGCACTCGCCTGCTCCCTGTGCGCGAGCAACTGCCTCCTCCTGCTCCACCGCCCCCTGTCTCGCACAACGCGCTCAGCCAAATCGCGCTACACGCGTGCGCTCAACACAATCAAAAAGCATTCAAAACGCCGATAAATGTACACAACACTAACAGGGCACTACCATTGAAAGCGTCCAGGCGCTACCATTACAAATACCCCGCAAATGCCAATACCATCAGTCAAAATAGAAAATCTGGGAAAAAGGCACTTAACTCGCTGCTGCAGCAGCAAAGAAAGAGGAGGTCTTCCTGTTTACAGAGACTGTTATGTATGGGACTAGACAGTGATTGGTGCAGACCAGTGGAGGGGGTTGTCCTTCCGGGGTCATGCCAGTTTAAAGTTTTATTGGCTGCTGTTATTGTCAGTAAAGATTAGAGAAGCATAATCAGAGCCTCCGTGGACTGACATAGAATTGGCATCCGCAGTCCGCCCGGTTTGTGCGGCATCCGTAGTCTGCCCGCATCAGTTGTCAGCTGGCCTGCTCACCGCGTGGACGTTATTTGAACGTTCCGCAAGCGTGAGACTCACGCTGAGCTGTCTCTTGACATGGACGACAGACTAAAAGTACACGCTCGGAGCCGAGCGTGAAGGCTCATGACAGGCGGCCCAAAATCCAATTCCTAATAATGGATAGTTGTAGAGCTGTAGAGCACATGCTCTAGCAAAATGTTAAGAATTAATTAAAATCAAACCTAAACAGGTCACAGGCATGGCACAATGGGCTGCTGTTGGTGAGGACTTAACGTGCAATATCGTAACCTGTCACTTGCACAACAGATTAGTGGCATAATTTACAACTTGCCTGACACTGGTCTAATATGATCGTAAATGATTTGGGTGCAGTGATGTAAAAGCTATACAATACAATTAAATATAATATTTACATTGACTTAACGTGCAATATTGTAACCTGTCTCGTACACAACAGATTAATTGCATAATTTACAACTAGCCTGCTGCTAGTCTAATGTGATCGTGAGTGATTTAATATAGAAACTATACAATACAATTCATATGCAATATTTACATAGGTATACATCATGGTTGCAAATTCGACATAGGCATAAGAACAATTCAAGGGTGCCTTGTTTACATATAACTTTCATCAGCTGTGTTAGTATACGCTGTGGCTCAGATCAGCACCTCCTCACTACTACAAGGGAGAGATACTTGATGAAACATATGTCTAGACAGACTACATAGAGATAGTCCTATGCCTCAGGTTTGATCACAGAGATGTGGGTCAAATGTGCAGTATAGGGAGTGGGGAGGGCAAAATGACCTAGTCAAGGATAGTTGATCAGCCATTATTTAATACCGACACCTGTCTGCTGATCTCCTCGTATTCGTTCGCCCCCGTGCTACGCTGTCAAACAGATGAATATACCTGCACTCCCGAATGCTCAGGACATTGCTCAAATTCCCTACTCAGGGGTTAGGTTTAACTTTTTCAATGACACAGGAAGACCCAGCAGTACCAAGCGGAAAAGCCTAATCTATGTATGGCCAATACTGAGATGTTATATAATTGCTGCGCACAACCCTGACCCCTTCCATCTACCCTACAGGTGTGTGACTTAGACACCACACCACCACCCAGGTTGCCCCTATCGTCCTAAGGAAGACCCGCAGGCTGAGGCCCCCAGTTACCCCTTGAGCCCCAAGACGGGTTGAAACGTCGACGTCCACATTTTCATCCACCTTGGACCACGAATCCCTGACTATAAAGTGCCGCACAAGACTGTTATTGTGTGTTGTAGAAATTGTGTTGAAATCAGTTTTGAAACAATTACATGTGGTCAGGTGGAAGAGACTGAGAATGACCCATCAGTCAATAGAATGAACTATCGTAATTATCGTTGTTCACCACTATCCCTGAATTCTTTTCACCCCTTGCACATCTAGAGCACTACTCTCCCCTGCACGTTCCCTTGGAGCAACCTTTTTTCCCTTATCCCTCACTGTGAATAATAGCAAAGCATTTATTGTTGCTAATAACCAGATGGAATAAAAAGACCAATTGCATTGAATTTAACTAGGTGGTTGCTGCGCTTTTACCTAAAACGGTTTGCATTTTGATTGTTGGGAGCCAACTGAGTTTGGGCTCATGAAATAAGGTGTTTAGTTGTAGGCAGATGTTTTTCATCTATTTGGCGACGGTGTCCATGCATTTTCGAAAGTTGTGTCAGGTGGTGTTACTTTTGTTAGATAGGGAGAGGATGAGTTGGGTGTCGTCGGTGTATGACACAATGTTGAGTCCATACGTTCTGACGATGGGGGGGAGCATAGACATGTAGATGTTGAAGAGCATAGGGCTGAGGGAGGACCCCAGGGGTACTCCGCAGGTGGTTGGGGTAGGGTCTGAAAGGAAAGGGGGAGTCTGACCCGCTGCGTTCTGCTGGATTGGAAAGGAGTGGATCCCGTCTAGGGCCTTGTCCTTGATCCCTGCATCGTGGAGTCTGCGTATTATGGTGCGGTGAGAGACTGTGTCAAACGCAGCTGAGAGGTCGAGGAGGATGAGGGCTACTGTTTCTCCTTTGTCCAGTAGGGTGCGGGTGTTGTCTTTAGCGGTGAGGAGGGCGGTTTCAGTACTGTGTTTTTTTCTGAATCCGGATTGGGAGGAGTCGAGGATGTTGTGCTCTTCGATGAATGTGGCAAGTTGGCTGTTGATGACTTTTGCTGGGAACGGGAGCAGGGAGATGGGTCAAGAGGGGATTGACCTCGGCGTGTTTCCAGTCGTCGGGGAACGAGGCGGTCATCAGGGAGCGGTCGATGGTGGGGCGGAGCATGGGTGTGATGGTGTTGGCAGCTCTGTTGAAGATGTGGTGGGGGCAGGGGTCCATGGGGGCCCTGGAGTGGATTGACTTTACTTTCAGTGTTTCTTCAGTGGGGAGGGCTGTCCAGTTGTCAGGGTGTCGGAGTGGTTGGTGAGGGCTCAGTGTGTTGGTTGTCTTCGTCGAAGTTGTCGTAGATGCTCTTGATTTTGTGGTGGAAAAAGGTGCTGAGTTTGTCGCAGAGGTCTTGTGAGGGAGGGATGTCAGTAGACTCGCTAGTGGGTTAGGCGAACTCCTTGATGATGCTGAAGAGTTCTTTGCTGTTGTGCGCGTGTGTGGAGATTCTGTCTTCAGTCGCTTTTTTCCTCGTTTTTCTGATGAGTTGGTGGTGGACGTTGGTGGCGGCTCTGAAGTTGTTGTGGGCTTCTGTGGATTTGGTGTTCCTCAAGGTGGCGGCAAGTGCGTCTGGACTCTCGAAAAAACCACCTGGCTTTCTGGCGTAGGTGTTGTTGTTTTTCTTGAGGGGGCTATGATGTTGGCGCTGTCGGAGATCCATCTGTGCAGGGTTCGGGCTGCGGTGTTGGGGTCGTCGTTTTCCGCGATGGTTGGGGTGGAGTTGCTGAGAGAGGAGGTGAGCTGGTCATCGGTGATTCTTGTCCAGTTTCTTTGTGGGAGCAGGTGCTGGTGTCCGTGGATGGTGAGTGTTCTGAAGGTGAAGTGGACACATCGATGGTCAGTCCATGGGAGTTCGGTGGTGTGGCTGAAGGTGATGTAGTTTCCTGTTGTGAAGAGGGGGTCAAGGGTGTGTCCTGCTGAGTGTGTGGGTTCGGTCACGATCTGGCGGAGTCCGATGTTGTGGAGGTTGTCCAGGAGGGATGTGGTGTTGGGGTCTAGCTGGTTGTCGAGGTAGAAGTTGAGGTCTCCCAGAAAGGTGTAGTTGGTGGATGTGATGGCTTGCGGGGAGATGATGTCCGTGTTGGAGTTTGTGAAGGGTTTGCAGGGTCCGGGGGGGTGGTAGACGAGAGTTCCTCAGAGGATGGTGGTTGGGCTGGCCTGTATCTTGAAGTGTAGATTGCTCTATCAGGTCTCTGGGCTCATCAGGGAGTGTGCTCAGCCGGAGGGTGGTTTTGTGGACGATGGTGATTACTCCTCCGGGGCAGCTGGGGCGGTCCTTTCGGGAGATTTTGTATCCTTGGGGAATGCGATGGCTATATCCGGTCCTGAGGTGGCGTTGGTCCACGTTTTGGTGAAGAATGCAATGTCCTGGGAGAGCAATTTCACTGACAAAGAGCCAGTGGTCCTCTGCTTTTCACTTTACAGCCTCTCGTCTGGCCTCTTTTACTGGACTCTTGGTGGCTCCTCACTGTTAAGAACACTGTTTTTGTTAGAGACTTGATTGTGGATTTGAATTTGGATTTATAGGCTTTTACTGAAACTTGGCTCTAGAATGTCACTCCTCAATCAATCAATCAGAAGTTTGACTCCTGACATCCTATACAATATTATTCCGGAAGGATAGTCTATCTTTGAAGCCCATCACCACACTAAAAGAGGCTGTGAGAAGATACAGGTGTAAATCCACATATTTTGTAATAAGTGACCTACATATCCACTTTGAATAACCTCCTTTGACAATCATGATCAAATTCCTGGATCAACATGTTCGACTTCAAAGTTGGTCTTCTTTCAAGTATCCGCATGTGCTTCTAATGGAACATTAGTTGCATCCCCTAGTGCACACCTTTTGGTCCTTGGTGTTGTTCAAAGGATTCCTTGAAAGAATGTAAGTCACTTTGTTGTGAGTTTTAGAGCTTCCAATTCTTTATTCAATTTCTTTTTTGCATCTTTATATGATTAATATTCGTGAAATTATTTCAGAATTTCATCATCATTGCCACATGTAAACATATGGCATCTATGCATTTCGGGCATAGAGCCCTTTATCAGGGAGCATCGCTATGAAATTAAAAAGAATATAACACTTTTACTTTTACTTTTACTTAACACCTTGGCTGCTAAGGGTTTTCCCTTCCTGTGCTGGAAGTTCCAATAGTCCATGATTCATGACGAGCTCAGCTCGTCATAAGCACAGCTCCACTGTGCCTCATGACGAGATGAGCTCGTCAGGAGCATCGAAGGGGTTAAGAATCTATGCATGCAATGTCATCACCTTTCAATAGAAACTTCTCATGCAACATACTCGTGAACCCAGTGAAAAATATCAAACGAAAAAATACATGTGTGAAAAACCTGTGTGCCATGTGTGTGGTGGTAAAATCAAAGTTTTTTAGCGAAACAAAATGTTCTACTGTCACTTACATGCCAATGCGGAGCTGGCTCCACTATAGGGATCGAGTTTGTGAGTAACGTTTCCAGAGTTGCTGATGTGCAAGGTTTAAAAAGAGAAAGGTTTAATCACGTTTCTCTGTGCACCAGCACCCTCACAAAAAATGCTTGCTGGCCAAAACTAAATCTCACTTACAATTTAGACGCGTGGCGTCTCTTTCCCTCGTCCGTCCTGTCTCTTAGATCGGCTCGTATGAAGCTACCATCTCGCTACTTGTTATGAAGTTCCGGGTTTCGGCGTACGATGCGTCCTGATTGGACGCTCATCGCCGATCATGTGATCATGGGCTAAACGAAAGACTGCAGGCTAACGCTCCAACTCAATGTGGAAAGAAATACTTATAAAAATGCCATTGTTATGACAACGGGATAAATCTTGGTTCTAATTGGCAATTCAAAGGGGGTTATAAATCATGAAAATATAGCCTCATATACTAGGATACACTGTTACAAATGGCATGTTGCAAATGGCATGTTCCTGGTACCATAATCAAAAGGAGACATTGCAATGCATCAAAAATCGACCAAGGCAATTCTCAATCTCATGAAATCGATTAATGAAAATGTTTATAGATAACACGCAAATTCAATGCGGTCGTTAAGACCGTTCCGTCTACTTGAGTTCATTCTGTAAATCCAACTGTTCTCTCTCTGTAGTAAATATTTATTGTTGTCAATTCCTTTCTTGTTGACGGTCTCCAATATCAAGAATTTCAGTTGGGAAACATTATGATGTTCTTCTGAAAAATGTAATGCCCCTGATGATTTTTGATTGTGAGTTCGGATATTGGACTTATGTTCATTGATCTGTGTCTTGATCTTTCTTTCTGTCTTTCCGATGTATACTTTGCCACATGGGCACTTCAGCAGGTATACAACATTGTACGTGTCGCACATCGCATTGACTCTCAATTTGATGTCATGTCCCTTCATGGGATGTGTTATTATGGTACCTTTTATGATGTTGTTACAATTTCTGCAATGCAGGCACGGTCTGGTGCCTTTATACACCATTGATGTCTCTGTTTCAGTTTTCAAGAGTTCTCCTAAGTCTTTACCCCTAGTTTATGAAAATATCAGTGGGCTATCAAATTTGGAGTTGAAATTGGGTTCTGCTTTGAGAAAAGACCAATGTTTTTTAATGATTCTTCTGAAGTTCAAGCTGGATGTTGAAAATGTTGATACTATTGCCGTTCTGGCCTCATCCGTTTTTTTGTGTTCTTTCAGTAGGTCTGTTCTTTTCATATGACTAACCCGTTTCTTTGCTGTGATGATGGATTCTAAAGGATATCCTCTTTTGATGAATCTGTCTCCCATTTCTTCAATCCTTCTTTCAAGTACTCATATTCAAGGTCATTGCCTAGGCATTGTTTGTTGTAATCCTCCATACTGCCAGCCTTGTATCCCTTGTCCATTACCTTGGACTGATTCTATTGATGCTACTTTCTTTTGGGAAGGCCGCCATCGCAGATAGTATGTTTTACCATCATTAGAGAACATCTCATGCAGGAACGTGAGGAATGTTTTTCCACAGGATCTATGTAATATTATTCTAACTTTAGGTTATGGTAATAATTATTTTACTGTAGTCATCAAGCACTTTACTCTCCTCCAAACAGTAACAGTTTTGCTGGCCCCTGCTAAATCAACTAGCAAAAAACGTGAACCTTTCAAAAAGTGGGTTTTCTCAGAACTAAAAACAATGAAACTTGCATTAAGAGCTACAGAATGCTGGTGGTGTTGTATTTATGATCTTAAAGTTAAGGGTGAATGCCTTAAGTTAAACACCGCTTACTAATGGGTGATTAAAGAATTCAAATGGAATTTTTATTTGAATAAAATCCTGAAAGCTCCAAATCTCTCTCAGGCTCTATTCTCAGTGATAAATTGCTGTCAAATACTCTTCCTTTGAGGAAAGATTGCAACGCCTGATGAAAAATACAGTCAGATAGCCAACTTTTTCATTCATAAATTAGGAGATATTCAATCTTCAATTCATAAGGCATTCCCAATTAGGGTTTCCTACTCTAACACGTTTATTGAAGTAACCTACGTTCACTGAATTCTCTCCTTTTAAGGGATAAGAGTACTTGCCTCCATTGATTCAATGTAGAGCCTCCGGTTCTCCAGCAGACCATATACAAACAACACTTGCCTAAGTTGGGCAAGAGCCATTGTTAATTCCTCTTTAACAGCATCGACATTGGTTTTTCCATCATTAATTAAACAGGTTTGGACCATGGAGTGCTTTCCAACTTTAGATCTGTCCTCTTAATTACCCTTGCTTGACAAAGTGTTGTAGAAAGCAGTGCTTTAATCGCACATTGATGAGTCAAGTAGCGAAAAAGGTGGCCTTTCTTTAAAATGCCACAACCTCTGTGCTAGTGTGCTGCCTACCTGCAAATAATCCTAGTTATTTTTCCCTGCAAAGCTCAAGCCCCACACCTTTCCGCAAACACCTACACTGCGTACAATTACATGTATGCCTCACAAGGAAGAAGCTTCATCTACGGAGTCAAAAGAATAGACCATATCATACCTATGCTGATAACTCTTCTCTGGCTTCCTATTGCAGCTATGACCATATACAAGACTGTTTGTATCAACCATAAAGCCATTCACACCTGCACCCCTTGCTACCTAGCAAACAAACTAAGATATTGGGTGGCTCTAGACCTTCATGAAATGTGATAAATCTACTGCTCAAACCACCAACTTTCAAAAGGGAAAGACTTGTGGTGCACCCTTTCACAGGTAATGCGACTATAATTTGGAACTCACTACTTCCAAACCTTAGCACCACCACCTCTTTCCAGATCTTCAAAACTGATCTTTTCTTCCAAAGACATTTTTCTCAATTACATTCCTCGCCAAGTTCCCCACCAGGCAAATGCCCTCATGGTTACATGACACTCTCAAGAGCTATATAAACCTTTCCGCTTTAACCCTGTAAATATGTAATATGTATTACCTTCTTGTAAGTCTTCCTCGCCACCAGAGTTACAAAGTGAGCTTCAACTCCACACCAGAACCCTCCAAAGCAATTTAAATGATATGCTTCCCATCCGTCCCTAACATGGCAGACCACCATCAGCCTTGACACAGTACAAGAGGAGGGACAACCCACCCCACTTCCTGTTTTTTTTGTTCTGTGCTGCAGACTCTCCAGAGCACGTTTACAGGTAAGTGGGGGAGGTCGTGCCTTAGCCGGCCCATATGCCTCGGCCGGAGACTCTACTGAAGCGGGCTCGCATTGCTGCCCCCCGCCCCCTCGTTACCTTTGCTAGAGGCTCGGTGGAGTGAGCTCAGTCAGGTGTTTGGAGGCCCTGCACAGTGGACTCATTTTCCTTATGAGTTGGGTCTGCCAGTTCTCTCACGGCTCTATTCCCTGTCGGGAGGGGTTGTTCCAGGGGTCGTCTTGAGCACTAGCGTGGTTTCTCTTATATTGGCCGTGAGGTGCCCTCTCGAGCGTCTCTTTGTTCCTGGAGCTGCGGTAAGGCGATCGGATGTTTTACGATGCCTCAGACTTCCTGCCTTCCTGAGGGTGGAGCTTCGGCCGCCCGGCTTCCCATGTGTCAGCTTGGGTTGCCTTAGCAACAGGCTGGTTCTCTCGGTCGTGCTTGTTTTCATCAATCAATCAGAGTACTTGTAGATCGCGCTACTTACCCGTGAGGGTCTCAAGGCGCTGAGGGGGGGGGGGGGGGCTGCAACTGCTCGAAGAGCCAGGTCTTGAGGAGTCTTCTGAAGGCGAGTAGGTCTTGGGTCTGCCGTATGTGGGTATGGAGGGTGTTCCAGGTCTTGGCGGCAAGGTAGAAGAAGGATCTGCCTCTGGAGGTCGTTCGTTGGATGCGGGGGACAGCGGCGAGGGCGAGGCTGGCGGTGTAGAAGCTGAGTCTGCTGTTCAGGTAGGCTGGTCCGGCGTTGTGGAGTGCTTTGTGTGCATGGGTGAGGCGCTTGAAGGTGATCCTCTTGTCAACGGGGAGCCAGTGAAGGTCTCTCAGGTGGGGGGTGATGTGGCTGCGATGGGGGACATTGATGATCAGTCGGGCGGAGGCGTTTTGGATGCATTGTAGTCGTCGTAGGTGTTTGGCTGGGATTCCTGCGTAGAGTGCGTTGCTGTAATCCAGTTTGCTGCTGACGAGGGCCTGTGTTACTGTTTTTCTTGTTTCAGTCGGGATCCACTTGTAGATCCTGCGGAGCCTGCGGAGGGTGTTGTAGCAGGAGGAGTAGACGGCATTGACCTGCTTAAACATGGAGAGGGAGGAGTCGAGGATGAATCCTAGGTTGCGTGCATGGTCGGTGGGTGTTGGTGCTGTTCATAGTGTGGTCGGCCACCAGGAGTCGTCTCAGACTGAGGGGGTGGGTCCGAGGATGAGTACCTCTGTCGTGTCCGAGTTCAGCTTCAGACGGCTACTCCTCATCCAGTCGGCGACGGCCTTCATTCCCTCATTAGTTTACTATTTATTTTACATTTCACACTGGTGTGGGGAATACCTTGATTCTGTGTGATCTGCCAGGATTGATATGGGTAAGGCTCCCCAAGTGGAGACTGGGCCCAGCATCCGTTGCTCCAAGCCATTCAACAGCTTATTCAAGTTGCTGTGGCTGCAGCATTTAAAGAGTGGGATGGCCCTTCTTCCCCTAAAAAACAGCATAGGGAGCCTTCCACCACCGCTGATGGTGATGGGGAGGAGGAGGATCTCCGGGGCAGATATGTGCAAGGACAAGAACTGAAGAGGTCCTGCGGCACATTAGGAATAACCTGGCTTTTTCTGTTCCGCTGGTGGAGGAAGAGGCGGATGATTTTTTATGCAGTACCAGCAACGGGAGCCTGAGTCTCTGCCCTTGCACTCTTCTATGAAAAGGGTAATTGACATTCGGTGGCATTGAGTGGCAGCAAGTGGACAAACAGTCCTTCCAATGCTATCTCTTTAAGCACTAAGCCATTCAGGATTTTGAGAAAGATTTCTCCTCTGCTGTGAAGGTTGACTCCCTGATGCCAGAGTTATGTTCTCATGGGTCCATCATTTCGGAGAATGTCTCCCCCTCAGACCCGCTTGACAAGAGAGTGGAGGCGGCAGTTAAAAGGTCTTATGCAGCAGACAACTTTTCCATCAGAGCTTCCGCCTACCTCTCCTACACAGTTCAATACCTTTTGAAGGATTTTCAATCCCTAATCAAACTTACGGAACAGGGTCTGACGTCCTGCCTACCCTGGCTGTCATGGATCAGCAGACAAGACTGTTGTCTGATTTACCCTTTCATACTGTGAAGGCCACGGCTGCTGCAAGGAGTGCGGCTATTCAAGCTCAGCACCAGGTCTGGCTGCGACACAGGAAGGCTGAAGCAGCGGCCTGAAGTGCCTTCTTATAAAAATCCCTTTTTCAGGGACCAGGCTGTTTGGCTCCCCCATGGAAGAGATGGTGAAGAAATTGGCTGAGGATAGGAAGCTGTTGGCTCCCGTCCATCCTTCAGAGCCTTTGGTCCATCGCTGCTCCAAGAGCGACTTGGCCTTTCGAGGGAGGGGCCGCAACCGGTGCATCCCGTTTTCCTATAAATCCCGGTCTCAGAAGTCGGATGGTGGTTTCGCCCCCTCATCCAAGTCCTGGATATTCGTAGGTTCCTGCAGATCGAGCTCCTGCAGGGGTCGATTGTTGATTTTCAAAAAGACTTGGGAAGAATTGGTCTTGGACCAGTGGGCTCTGCGAATTTTCAGGCAGGTTTACTCAATTGTCTTGGACTCCCCTCCTCCAGAATTTTTCATTCATACTCCCTTGCCTTCAGCAGCGACAAAGAGGGGGGTGCCTTTGGCAGGTATTAGGAGTCTTCTCTTGAAAGGGGCCATTTGTACAGTTCTGGCCTGTCAATGGGGTCTCAGGGGCTACTCCATTCTTTTCCTGGTGAGAAAGGTTACTGGGGACTTTTGTCCAGAATTGGATTTGTAGAGGGTGAACTCATGTGTCCCTCATGTTAAATTTAAGATGCTCTCTTGGCAGGTGAGCCTTCCTTTTCTGGTTCAGGGGGACATGGTGGCTTCCTTGGAGCTGCTCGATGCCTACCTCCACGTGCCCTTTTACCCGGCATCTCAGCGGTTCCTCCGGTTTTGTTTGGGGACTGAGCACTTCCAATTCCAGCTACTACCCTTTGGTTTGTCTTCTGCCCCGATGGTCTTCACTAAGGTTTTGGCCCCCTTAGTTGGTCTCATCCACTGGGAGGGGATTCAGGGATTCCTGAACCTTTATGAATGGCTGATCTTCTTTTTCTAAGGGGACCCTTCATGTCCAGAGGGTGTGCGACGTTCTGAAGAAGCATGGTTTCCTGATCAACCACAAAAGTCACATCTGGCTCCCACTCAGGAATTGGTGTCAAGGGGCTGATGTTTTTGATGGCCGGGAGGAAAGCAACCTTAATGAGGGACCTGGGTTGTCTACTGGCCTTGGATTATGCTGCGGTGCATCAATGGTTGAGGGTGCAGGGTTTGATGTCAGCAGCATAAATGTACTTCCTTGAGCTTGTCTACATCTGTACCCATTGGTGAACCATCTCTTGTCCCAATGGTCCCCTTGTTCAGTGGCTTACGATCTGCTGTGGGTGGTGTCCCTTCAGATTCGGTCCGATCTGGGTTGGTGGCTGGTGGAGTCCAGTCTGTCCGGGGGTCTTTCCTTTCAGAAGTCCGCCTCCTGGGTGGTGACTACGGATGACAGCCAGTTGGGCTGGGAGGCAACTTTGGAGTCCCAGTCTGTGCAGGGTCTTTGTAATCACCTGCAGGCTGGTTGCTCATCCAACTTCTATGAACTGAAGGCCGTTCAGTTGGCTTGTGTGGAGTTTGCTTCAACGCTTCCTCTGCATCATTATCTGGTACCGATGGACAATCAGGTTGTGATGGTTTACCTCAATCACCAGGGGGCTGCAGGGTTCGGTCACTGTGGCTCTTGGCTCAGGAGATTCTGACCTGGGTGGAAGACACAATGTTGTCCCTCAAGGCTGTCTATCCCCCAGGGAGGGAGAACTGTGCTGTGGACCACCTGAGCAGAGTGGTTCCCCCATGTCTTAAATCTCCCTGACAGGGGAGGTGTTACAGGTGTTGCAGTCGAGGTTTGGATGCCCAACGGTAGATTTGTTTGCAGACAGGGACTATGCTCACCTGCCCCACTTCTGCTCGATTCTTCCCTGTCCAGAGGCATTTCGGGTGGATGTGATGTCATTCCTGTGGCCGAACTCTCTGCTCTACGCATTTCCACCGATCCCTTTGATTGCTCGGGTTCTGTGCAAGATTCACCTGGACAAGGCGTTTGTTCTGTTGGTCGTGCCCAGTTGGGTTTGCTGTCTGTGGTTTCCTCTGCTGAGGGAGGTGGCCGTCCAGGAGTGTTGGGCGATCCCCATTCTTCCGTACCCATTAAGGAGTCCTCATCTTCCTGTGGGGGTTCTGTGTAGACTTCATTGTACTGGATTTCCTGTCCGATGGTTTTGCCTCGGTATGGCTCCTTCTACGCTTTGGGCTCAGTGGGTGGCCATGCAGGCGTTACACAGTCCTAAGTTGGACGGCCCAGATCCTTTAGTGCCCAGCTGCTTTGGAGTTGTTTTCTTCAACGTCCTAGGGCAGTCAATCAATCAATCATAGACATTTATAGAGCGCTCTACTTACCCGGAGGGTCTCAAGGCGCTAGGGGGGGGGGGGGTGCTGCTACTGCCCGAACAGCCAGGTCTTGAGCTTCTTCCTGAAGGCGAGGTGGTCTTGGGTCAGGCGCAGGTCGGTCGGGAGGGAGTTCCAGGTCTTGGCGGCCAGGTAGGAGAAGGACCTTCCTCCTGTTGTCGTTCTTCGGATGCGGGGGACGGCGGCGAGAGCGTGACTGGCTGATCGGAGGTGTCGTTTGGGAGCGTAGAAGTTGATGCGGTTGTTGAGGTAGCTCGGGCCTTGATCGTGGAGAGCTTTGTGTGCGTGGGTAAGGAGACGGAAGGTGATTCTCTTGTTGACCGGGAGCCAGTGCAGGTCTCTTAGGTGTCCGGAGATGTGGCTGTGTCGTGGGATGTCGAGGATGAGTCTGGCTGAGGCGTTCTGGATCCGTTGGAGTCTCTTCTGGAGCTTGGTGGTGGTTCCGGCGTAGAGGGCGTTGCCGTAGTCCAGTCGGCTGGTGACGAGGGCCTGGGTGACAGTCTTCCTGGTCTCGTGGGGATCCACCGGAAGATTTTCCGTAGCATGCGCAGGATGTTGAAGCACGACGAGGAGACGGCGTTGACTTGCTTGGTCATGGAGAGGGAGGAGTCCAGGATGAAGCCCAGGTTGCGTGCGTGGTCTGTCGGTTTGGGAGCGGTTCCCAGGGCGGGGGGCCACCAGGAGTTGTCCCAGGCGGAGGGCGAGGATCCCAGGATGAGGACTTCCGTCTTGTCCGAGTTCAGCTTCAGGCGGCTGGTCGACATCCACTCGGCTACCTCTTTCATTCCTTCGTGAAGGTTGGCTCTGGCGGCGGCGGGGTCGTTGGTAAGGGAGAGGATCAGCTGGGTATCGTCGGCGTAGGAGATGATGTTCAGGTTGTGTTGGCGTGCGATGGCCGCGAGGGGGCTCATGTAGACGTTGAAGAGGGTTGGGCTCAGCGAGGATCCTTGGGGTACGCCGCAGATGACTTTGGTGGCCTTTGATTTGTACGGTGGTAGGCGGACTCTCTGGGTTCTTCCGTCGAGGAAGGAGATGATCCATTCCAGTGCCTTCTCCTGGATTCCGACGTTGTAGACGCGCTGCACTAGGGTGCGGTGGCAGACGGTGTCGAAGGCCACGGAGAGGTCTAGGAGGATGAGGGCCGCTGTTTCTCCGTTGTCCATCAGGGTTTGGATGTCATCGGTGGCAGCGATGAGGGCGGTCTCGGTGCTGTGGTTGGCTCGGAAGCCAGACTGTGAGGGGTCGAGGGATCCGTTCGTCTCGAGGAAGGCGAACAGTTGCTTGTTGACGGTCTTCTCGATGACTTTGGTCGGAAACGGGAGCAGCAAGATGGGGCGGTAATTCTTGAGTTCGGTGGGGTCCGCTGTTGGTTTCTTGAGTAGAGCGCTGAGTTCGGTGTGCTTCCAGCTCTCAGGGAAGGTGGCGGTGGTGAAGGAGGTGTTGATGATGTCCCACAGGTGGGGTGCGATGACAGCGTTGGCCTTGTTGAAGACGTGGTGAGGGCAGGGGTCGGTCGGAGATCCGGAGTGGATGGAGTTCATCATGCGGACGGTGTCTTCAGTGCTGATCGGAGTCCAGGCGTGGAGGGTGGTGGTGGGGGGCGGTGGTTCGGTCGTGTCGGACGTGGCGTTCGTTGGTTGGGTGTTGAAGCTGTTGTGTATGTCCGCGATCTTGTTGTGGAAGTAGGAGGCGAGGGAGTTGCAGAGTTCTTGCGATGGGGTGTTGTCGTTGTTTCCGGCGTTGGGGTTGGAGAGCTCTTTCACGATGTTGAAGAGTTCCTTGCTGTTGTGTGCGTTGTTGTCCAGTCGGTCCTTGAATGCAGTTTTCTTGGTGTCGCGGATCAGCTGGTGGTGCTTCCGGATGGCAAGCTTGAGGGTGGTCATGTTGTCCGGTGTTGGCTCCCTTCTCCAGGCTTTCTCGAGGGCTCGGCAGTTCTTCTTGGAGCTCTTGAGTTCGTCGGTGAACCATGGGGCCTTCTTGCTGCCGGGTCTGCTGGGCGGGGTCTTCAGTGGGGCGAGTTCGTCCGCGCAGTTGCTGATCCACTTCGTGAGGTTGTCGGCGGCCTGGCTGGGGTTCGCTGAGCTGGCGGGAGGGTGCTGGCTCAGGGAAGCGGCGAGCTGGTCGACTGTGATCTTGCTCCAGTTTCTGCGGGCGACCTGTTGCTGGTGGTGGTGGATCGTCGTTCTTCTGAAGGTGAAGTGGACGCAGCTGTAGTCCGTCCAGTGGAGTCCTGTGGCGTGGCTGAAGGTGATGTCTTTGCTGGATGAGAAGACGGCGTCGAGTGTGTGTCCGGCGAGGTGGGTGGGGGTGGTCACCAGCTGCTTGAGTCCGAGGTTGGCGAGGTTGTCAAGCTGGGCGGTGGTGTTGCGGTCGTTGTTGTTCTCCAGGTGGAAGTTGAGGTCCCCTAGGAGGATGTAGTCAGCGGAGGGGAGGGCATGCGGGCTGACGAAGTCGGCGATGTCCTCGCTGAATTGTGTGCGTGGTCCCGGGGGTCGGTAGATCAGGGTGCCTCTGAGGGTGGTCTTCGGGTCGGTGTGGATCTGGAAGTGTAGGTGTTCAGCGGTAGTCAGGATGTCGTCGGTGTAAGTCGTGATGCGGATGGTGTCCCTGTGGATGATGGCGATGCCTCCTCCCATCTGGTTGGCGGTGCGGTCCCTCCGGGTGATCTTGTAGCCCTCTGGGATGGCGATGGCGATGTCGGGCGCTGAAGAGGCGTTCATCCAGGTCTCCGTGAGGAAGGCAACGTCAGGAGCTGTGGTGTCGATGAGGTTCCAGAGTTCGATGGCGTGTCTGTGGACTGAGCGGGTGTTGAGCAGGATGCACTTGAGGTGGTTGCTGCTGGTGTTCGTCTTGGCGGGTGCTGGTGCGAGGCAGGTCCGGATGCAGGTGAACTTGCAGGCGGTGCAGCAGAAGGGTCCGTGGGAGCGTCTCGGGGTGGCACGGTAGCATCCCGGGACTCGTCCGTCGTTGAGTGCGATGAGGGTGGCGGCGTCGTACGTCCGGCGGGTGGGCTGGGATCTGCGGGGGCCAGGGGTCCTGGCACTGGGCGCGGTCAAGGCACGGACGGGCACAGACGGGCTTACCTTTGGCGCGCCTTCGGCGCTCAATCAGCGCTCCCGCTGCGCGCGTCCGCTGCGCGGTCGCTGAGGGGGCGTCATAAGAAGGGAGCCGGGAGGGCGGGTCAGGCGGGAGGCGGGGAGCGCGTGGTCCTATCGGCAGGCGGGGGGGCGGGGTCGTGGCAAAAACCGGCGCGAAAATCCAGGCGGCCGGCCCTGCGGCGGCTCGGGCGCCGGGCTGGATCGGCGATCGAGGCGGGCGGCCCTGCGGCGGCTGGGGCGCCGGGCTGGATCGGCAGCAGGCAGACAGGCAGCAGGTAAGAGGCAGGCAGCAGGCGGGGGGCGTGGGGGCAACCAGGCCGAGGGCACAGTGGTCGCTGCTAATCCGGGGTCGGGGTCCCCTTAAGAAGGGAGCCAGGAGGGCGAGTCAGGCGGGAGGCGGGGAGCGCGTGGTCCTATCGGCAGGCGGGGGGGCGGGGTCGCGGCAAAAACCGGCGCGAAAATCCAGGCGGCCGGCCCTGCGGCGGCTGGGGCGCCGGGCTGGATTGGCGATCGAGGCGGGCGGCCCTGCGGCGGCTGGGGCGCCGGGCTGGATCGTGTTAACCCTTCCTGGGATCTTCCGTTGGTTTTTCAGGCCCTTTCGGGGGTTCTTTTTGAGCCCTTGGGGTCCGTGGACATTAAATTCTTGAATATGAAAGTGGTGTTTCTGGTGGCCATTGTGTCTGCTGGTCTGATTGGGGAACTGGGATCTCTTTTGCAATGTCCTCCTTTTTTGTGTGCCTTGTCAACAGGGTTGTCCTTTGCCCCGATCCTAAGTTTCTGGCCGAAGTACCTTCTTTTATCAATCGTTCCCGGTATGTCATTCTGCCTACTTTCACTCCGGTTTCTGGGTCCGGGGTGGATGCTGGCCTCTCTCTGCTGGATGTCCGGTGGGCACTGTTGGTGTATTTGGAGCGGACTTTGCCCTTTTGCAACTGTGATAGTCTGTTTGTCACTTTTGGCCCGGTGAGATCGGGTCATAAATCTTCTCTCTCCACCCTGAGTAGGTAACTTAAGCAGACGATCCTGCTGGCCTATAATTCCCAGTGGTCAGAGATATCAACCCGGATCCGGTCTACCTAGAGTTTGTCTCCTGGGCCTCTTTCAAGGGGGTCTCGATTGAGGATATCTGTAGGGCAGCTACGTGGGCCTCCCCTCACATATTCATGGATGACTATCAGGTGGTGTTGGGTGGTCCTGCTACAGGGGTTTTTGCTAAGGCTGTTCTCCAGGTTGGCTCTTCCTGATTGTCGCTCCTTCTGTGGGTGTCTGCTAGTTGTTTCCCCCTCAGTATTGTTGTTTGGATTAAACCTGGTGTTTGTATCGTCCTGTGGACTGTAGTTTCTTGTGAGTGATCATGAAGCTGCTGGGCTTGGGTATGTGCACACTTGTAACTCTAGAACAATGTTCTACATTCACCCCAGTACAGAGATCTGGGCTTAAATCTAAGCAAAAAAACTACGGATTTAGGCCCAGATCTCTGCACTGGGGTGAATGTATTACATTGTTCTGCATTCTGTCCATCAATTGTTCTGTTTGCATTTGTCACCCTGAGTGGGACGGGTATGCCCAGACGTGGGTCCCATGCTCTCCATGCCACTGGAGTCAAGCTATCCTGGCTAATGAGGGGTAAAATCCTTAAACCGGTCCTAGGATGCTTGCTTCCAGTCCAGGGAGAACCTGGTCTGACAGTTCGGGCTGGACTGTTCCCATGAGGCACAAGGTCAAGAATGATTTGCATATGGCTGGGTTCAAACTGGAATGGCATGTTGGACAAAAAACAATGGATTTAGTCCCAGATCTCTGTACTGGGGTGAATGTATGACATTGTTCTGCATTCTGTCCATCAATTGCTCTTTTTGTATTTCGTACCTCTGGCAGGGAGAAAGACTTACTAGAAGGTAATGCCCTGGTTACTTACCAGTAATCTTCATTACTACGTGTATGGTCTTCCTCACCACGAGTTCCCATCCCTCCCTCGCTTTTTTAGGGCTCGCCCCTTTCCTATTCCGCAGGAATAGGAAAAGAGCCCTAATGCAGCCAAACCATACTTTCTGCCAAGGGCTCTCTCCGGCAGATTTTGAGAAGTGCACGCCTCGTGCACGAGCTTGCCGCCTGCCTCCACATCAAAGCCATCTGTTGCTTTGCGCTCGGGCTCAGTCCGGCATTTCTCCTCCCCTAATTATTCACTGCATGGCCGGCCGGCACATCAAAGGCTGCTGCTCCCCATGCGTCTTGTCACCCGCCCCGCAATGCCGAGAAAACACAAACCCAGTACTGACTGCTCATATATTACCCCACAAGCAATCAGGTATTCCGTTTTTTTTCTGACAGATGCGTTCAACCAATGAAAGAAGTTTAATGTATATAGAATTTTTTTATGCACCACCATACATCGCTGGGCTGCTGGTTCTATGTGGTGGAACGAGGCAGCAACTCCCTATCGAGAGTGAGAATTACAAGAAGTAGTCGAAAACCAGGGAGCACGCCAATGGCAATATGATCATTTAAATGAAGGCGCAAAAATCCTTGCGCGTTACCGAGCAAGCTGTGGGACAATCGAGACAGTCGTGTAATATATCCAGAACAAACTAACGGAAACTTGTGAACCCCCTTCTATGAAATGTTTCTTGGTTTACTGAGCATTTCCCGCTCCCCGTCCCTCGCTCTCTCCGTCTCCCGGCACATGACGGCTTTACAGCCGCAACAGATGGCGCCTTTATTCACCACTCAATATTTAAAGCTCCTCTTAGTCGTCTCCAAAGTCATTGCTGCTTTACGGCAGGTTTGCTCGTCACACCTGCCCGTGCAATACATTTTAGTTTTAAAAACCTCACACATTACGATCCACGCAGTGTATGGCATATATGCACGTTGCTAATTCTCAACTTTTATCCTAAACATATATATCGGTTTAATGTATGCATTGGGAAGTGTGCATTGTAAAACTCTATCATTTACCTTGCAGTGAGCACTCACGCGGTGTGCGCTGTTGTGGTTCACCGGTGAGTTACAAGCTTTCCTCACCATATAGCGCCTTCCTGTGCGTGTATTGTGGCGCATCGGTATTTCCTTAGCACTTCCTGCCTCCTTCCAGCTGCTCCTGGCGCAGTATTGCAGTACACTGGTGATTTACACATGCTCTAGTCCTTACCATACGCTACGTGTGTGTAAAGCATGCTTGGTGTACTTTACACCATCACCGAGACGCAGGCACTGTATTGTGCATGGAGTCAGGTGTAGGAGCTTTAGTCCTTCTTGGCCAACCACAGAGGGTACTGGTATAATGCACACAATGCCCGCATTAAATGAGCAATTAAGGCTTTTGGAGTGTGTAATATCCCATGTATGATATTTAAACTGTTTCTCCTAGTTTGAAATGTTTATAACGTCCTAATGTTCAAATTATATATGCATTTGCGTTCATGCAGTCGATGACATCACGTTCATTCGTACTTTACACCTGCTTTCCTAATCAAACAAACCATGGGTGCATCCTGTAAATTACACGTGCATTAGGGCTCATGCGGCGCAAACTTCAAAGCTTTTTCTACTGGAAGAGTTGTCTTACTCCGGCTTAAATGGGATGTAATTAAAGAACAATTATTCATAAACATTCCTCGGGAATCAGCTATGAACATTCAGGAGTAAATCTCTTATAACATAGGAGGAAGCCACAAATAGCCATAGAAAACAATTTATGAATAAGAGCAAAACTGTGGAGTATTTTATTGATTTTACTGTACTGCTGTTCCTCCGAAAATAGTTTTCATATACTTTGCACGTTCTAGCACTTTTACTCCAGTCACACCTGCTCGATATTGGTGCAAGATAGTGGTGCTTATAAGTGTCAGAGGTTGGAGACTGACACCCTCATTTTACGTCAGTGCAATGTATGCTCGCATTGAACACATTACACACACACGTGGAATGTGTAGGTTGTGTGTCTGTGAATGACTATGAGCGAAGTGTGCTTCACGCAGGACAGACTTTCAGGCTAAGCCTGAATTATGCTTGGTGAACATAAGGGTTCACCCCAACAGCTCCTCGAAACTCAAACATTTTCAGAATGTAAGGAAAGAAAATGGAAGGAATGCCGGCCGGCACATCAAAGGCTGCTGCTCCCCATGCGTCTCGTCACCCTTCCTCCCTTGTTGTTAATTAAAGGCATTGAATGTGGCTGGCTGAGGCTGCTGATAGCATCGGCACTGCCCTGGTAGATAATCTGACATCAACATCTACGACTGACACTTCAGTCCCTTTGCCTTTGTCCGGATGTCTGGCCATTTCCTCTTATCTGGCCATTTGCCTACTGTCACCTCCCTTTCCTATGTCCTCCTGTCTGCCTCTTTCCTTCCTCCTCCCGAATGTCCTTTCCCCACTCCTTCTATCCTTTTGCCAGTCCTCATATCTGCCCTTCTATTCTGACCAACTGCCTGTCCCCTCTAAGCTGCCCTCCTCCTCATCCCTTTATCCTTCTGTTTACTGCACGTTTAATGCTCATTTGTTTGTATTCTCACGCCTAAAACGGAACAAAAGAGGAATGCATTTAGATATTTACAAACACGTATACAGAAGCTCTCCCCACTCGTTGCCTGGTCAATTACCCCATAACAACTGTATTTCTTGCCACTATATTTTGTTCTATTTTCTCATTTTAACTTATGTTGTTTGGGCAGCTGGTCGTTTTTGATATGTCCGGGAGTTGGGTGTTTGGGCCTCGGTTAGGCAGAGTGTGCCATCAGTTCTGCAGCAGGAAAGCAAGCTTGACACGGATGTTACTTCTACACTTCTTTGTTCCTGTGACTGCCCCTGACACAGGGACGATTGTGACTTGGAGTAGCTAGTGTACAGGCTCCATTACCAAGCTATACACTATACACTCTATACCCCTTAGGCAAAATGTATGCATCACATTTCATCTACCATCACTCACCCTCACACACCCTCACCCCCTCACAACCCCTCACACACCTATACTCACCCTCACACCCTAACAACTCTCACACACCCTCACCCCCTAACCCTCACACCTCCTCATCACACACCCTCACATCCTCACACTCAACCCCCCTCACACACCCACAATCACCTTCACACCCTCACACCCCCTCATCCATCCTCACACACCTTCATTCACCCTCACACCCTCATCCCCTTCACCCTCACAACACTCACACCCTCACCCTCACACACCCTAACACCCTCACCCTCACACCCCCTCACACACCATCACAAACTCTCACACCCCCTCATACAACAAATCAGCATCACACACCCTCACTCACCCTATCACCCTCACACACACTCACATCCTCACTCACCCTCACACCTCACCCCCTCACACTCCATCACTCACCATCACACCCTCACACCCACATCCTCACACACCCTCACACCCTTACCCCTCTCACGACACTCACACCCTCACTCACCCTCACACCCTCAGCCTCAGTCACCCTTACACACCCTCACACCCCCTCACCCACACATCCCCACACCCTCACACACCATCAAACCCTCATCCTTACACGCCCTCACTCACCCTCACCCTCACAATACTCAAACTCAACCCTACAACTCCACCCTACAACTCAACCCTCCAACTCCACCCTCCAAATACAACATCCAAATACACCCTCCAAATACAACATCCAAATCTACCCTACAAATCCAACCTCCAACTACAACTCCTGCCTCCAAATCCACCCTCCAAATAAACCCGCAAAACAACTACAAAAGCCAAGTCCACCCTCAAAATTAAACTACACCCTACAACTCAAACATACAACTCCAACTCCACCCTCCTACTCCACCCTCCTACTACACCGTCCAACTACACCCTCCAACTACACCCTCCAACTCAACGCTCCATCTCAACGCTCCAACTCAACGCTCCAACTCAACGCTCCAACTCAACGCTCCAAATCAACGCTCCAACTCCACATTCCAACTCCACATTCCAACTCCACATTCCAACTCCACATTCCAACTCCACCCTCCAACGCCACCCTCCAACGCCACCCTCCAACGCCACCCTCCAACTCCAACCTCCAACCTCCAACTCCACCCCTCAATGCCACTTCACCAATCAATGCCACAACACCACTCAATAACTCAGCACACCACAACACAACAGCACCACTCAACGTCACAGCACCACTCAACGCCACAGCACCAGACAACGCCACAGCAACACTCAACGCAAAAGCAGAACTCAACACCACAGCACCACTTATCGCAACAGCACCACTCAACGCAACAGCACCACTCAACGCAACAGCACCACTCAATGCCACAGCACCACTCAACGCCACAGCAACACTCAACACCAAAGCACCACTCAACACCACCGCATCACTCAAAGTCAAAGTCCACTTTATTCGATTAATTAAAATCATAAAAGTATTCTATAGCAAATATCGTACATTCATATATCTTAAAAAAACAATTAAAACAGTATTAAACAGTAGGTGGATTCTAAAAACAAGTTAAAAAGACAATTATTTACACATAATTTGTTTCAGATTGTGCTCAACACTACAGTAAACATGAGTTCACGTATCTGTCCTTAACTGTAATTCCAACCTTAACCTTAATCTCTTACATCTAACAGATGCAGCTAAAAAGCTAGCAGTGCAATACATAATTACAGCGGAATGCATCATCTGTAAATATAACAATGCAGGCTTGTACTGCATAAAACCCAGCTCCTTCAGAATTGATTCTAAGTAACGGGTACGAGGTTCGTGATAAAAAGAACAGAAGAACAGAAAATGGGCATTATCCTGAGAGGAGAAACCATCACATTTGCATGGGGACGACTCCTCGAGCTTACACCAGTCTTTTTCATCCCATAATACCATATAAATTTGATTAAAACGAAATTTAGACAGTAACCACCTATGAAAGGAATTAGTGACCACTGACAGGTAAGGCGCCAACTCAAAAGATGGGGTTATCATTACATGGGCCCTCACAGAGGGTTTACATAACTCATCCGCTTCACGCTCGGCCATACGTAATCTGATGAAGTTGGTCTTTACCCATAACAGATCAGCTTTGCACAGGGATTCTGGGCTATTAAAGATTTCCGGGCGTCCCAAAATTACGGCCATGGATTCAATATATGACAGCCACTGAATATCCCTCCTGTGATCTAATGTAAGACAGTCTTTGATTATCCTGTGATTAAGGCTGAGGTTCGGGTTAAGCCAGAGCTTGATCCACATCAGGAGTGGGGCTAGATTAATTATGTCTAAAATATAACCTAAACCCAGCTCAAGATGTAAAGAGTAAGTGGCAGTTGACTGGGGTAACCCCAACAGAGAACGAAGAAATTTGTTTTCCTCTGTCTGAATGCTTTTAGAATTAGCGTAACCCCAGACAGCAGCCCCGTACCTGGCGATCGCGGCTGTCTTGGCTTTGTAAACGGCCAGGACGGCCTCGATTGGTTTCCCCCCCAATCGCTTCGTAAACCCCAGGATTGCAGAATATGATCTTCTTACCGCATTCGCTTTAGATGTTAACTGCGGTGTCCAGGTTCCCCTTTGGTCAAAAATCACTCCCAGATAGGTAAAAACTTTCACACATGTAATCACCTCTCCATCGCAAAAAAAGGTTTTTTCTTTTAGTTTACCACCTCCTACTGACATAGTGTGTGATTTGTTCTTATTAACCACCAGGTCAAGACTGGACATAAAGTTGCCGAAGGAGTCGAGTAGCTTTTGCAGGGCAACTGGGGTCCTGGCTATTAGCACCGCGTCATCGGCATAGAGGAGCAACGGAATTGGTGTACCCCCCATGCTCGGGGTATCCTTTGAGGCAGCTATTAGGTGGTCCTCCAAAGAGTTCACGTATAACGTGAACAGTATTGGCGCCAGTATACATCCCTGACGGACCCCTCTAGTTGATCTAAAACTCTCGGTACACTTTCCGTCAGTGGTCATTCTGATGCGGGCCCTCAGGTCTTTGTGGAGCTCCGCCAGAAAGTGTACCAAGGAACTATTGAGGCCCAACTTCAGGAGCATTGCCCACAGCTTAGATCTGTTAATGAGATCAAAAGCTGTGGACAAGTCCATGAAGCCAAGGAATATATTTCCCCCTTTTGCTCTGGTGTATTTGGAAATTATGAGGTGAAGATTGAGGCATTGATCCTCAGTACTCCTCCCTGACCTAAATCCATATTGTGCCTCAGACAGAATATTATTCCCCTTGGCCCACGCGGATATTCTTGCCAGGACAACCTTTCCAAGGATTTTTACCGAGGAGTCCAGCAGCGAAGATGGTCTGTAGCATTTAGGATCTCCTCTCTGCCCTTTTTTAAAAATTGGCACAATTGTAGCTAGAGACCAGGTCTGAGGGAATCCCGCTGCGACAGTGGCATTAAAAACTTTCGTTAAAATATTGGCCCAAAACAGCGGGTTAGCCCTAAACATATCCGCTGGCACACCATCGGGGCCCGGGGCCTTGCGTCCTGCTGTATCCTCTATAGCTCTAAGTACCTCACTTGTATTAATTCTCACAGGCTCCAGGGGGATCTCAGTAGTGGGGATTATGAAAGGTTCCAGCTCCCTATTGCTATCATAATTTTTTTCAAAATGGCAAAGCCAGTCCTCTTCAGATATATTTAGTTCCAGCACTGAGTTTTGGTCACCTGAAAATAAAGGGGTGTTAATAATTGACCAAAATTTAGCGCTGTTTTTTAGGGTGGCTTTATCCATTAAATCTTCCCAGGCTTTGCTCTTTATTTCATTTTTACGCAAGTTAGTGGCCGAGGTAAACTCCTTTATTAGTCGCGCCACTAACCCTTTGTCCCTTGGGCGCGTATTGAGGGCTTTCTTAAGGCGGTTGTGAGCTTTGCTACAGTTTTTATCAAACCAGCCTTTCACTGATTTATGTTTACTCCCCTGACCTTTAGCTGTGAGGCAGGTGGACACAAACCGGCAAATACCTTCAAAGGAAGATATAACCTCCTTGCACTCAGTTGACGGATTGGTACACACATTTAGCTCTTCAGATACTGAGGAGGATAGAGTTAAGAAAAAATTGTCCGGTACAACCATCTCCCACTTAATTCTTCTCCCCTGATCCTTATCCTTTACAGGCAATATAGACCTATGGGAAACAGCTGATTTTAACAAAAAAGAGCTATTTGCTAGCTCCAACCCCACAGGATTATGGTCACTCATAGGCATAGCAATTGCGTTATATGAAATCACAAAATTCAAAAAACCTCTTGAAACAAAGATAAAATCAATTATCGAGTCACTAGCCCTTCCCGTATAGGTGGCAACCCGTGTACTCTTATCATAGAATTCGGGTTCATACAGCTCATTTTCCCGTAATACATTTTCAAGCGCCAAACCCTTCTGTGTATGTTCTAGGTGAGGGGGGGATACGCTATCAGGCCCATCTTCATCCCCTAGGGCACAATGTGAGCACAGATGAACATTAAAATCGCCCATTAAAATAAATCGACACAAAGTGGATTGTTTGTCTCTGTAAAAACTTAAGAAATCAAGTAACCATGTAAGATGCTCAGTTTCTGGGTGACCGTTTGGTGCATTATAGCAATTAACCAGGAGCAATTTGCAGCCATCCTCTAGTATTATCTCTAATACGAGGAAATTATGAGAGGCACAGTCAATCGGGGTGATCTTGCCCTTAATGTTCACCGATACCAGCGTCAAAAGACCTCCTTTGTTCCGGCCTGCGGGGGAAGACAAAGCAGGTACAAAATAAGAGGTAAAACCGTCCAACCAGTAATCAGACTCCATATCCCAGGTCTCTTGAATGGCAATGATATCATGGCGCTTTACGAAGTTTTCCCAGTTTGGGTCTCCCTTCTTAGATCGCAAACCAGCGATGTTCCAGGATAACAGTCTGACCGTGTCCCCTTTTTCAATTATGATCTCTGGTAAACTGTTACCATCCGCGGTCGAAGAAGGTACATGAACCGTTGATGTTGAATCCACTATGACGTCGTCCGCTGTACCCTCTCCAACATCCCGTCAATCACAAAGATCTAGTCCTGAGAGGGCGTCGAATCTGTTGTGAGTTGTGATAGGGGGGCCAAAGGTAAAGAGGTTATCATGTCCCTGAAACAAGCTTAGTGGAGCCGATGGGCCCCACCGGAGTAAACGGACTTAGTCTTTGTCTGGGCGGTGAGGCTAAATTGAAGTGATTGTAAAAATACCCTAACGGGCGCACTTGAATTCCATTACTGTCCTCCATCAGAGATGCTGCCCGTAGGAGGACTGTGGCCACATGTTGTGGGTATTTGAAATTCACGACCACACAATCCCCTCTACAAGATTTCCTCGAGGGTCCAATCCAGTTCACTCTCCTGGTCGTGATAATATCTCCAGCGAATTTAGTAGGGAAACCACATTTGGCACTCAACCAAGCCACCACTTTGTTTTTGAGGGAATCATGCACTTCCTCTTGTGGCTCGGAAGAGCCTGGGGTATGTACCGGAACATTGGCTAACACAACGACATAAGGTGCGCAGTCCGGGGGCAAATTAATAAAATTATTGCGCCTATTTTGTATGGCATTCGTATTGTATGAGAGTCCTGATCTCTGGAGGCTCCTAGGTCTACCGCCGAGTCTGCTGGTAGGGAACAGGTGGCTGGGGGGACAGTGAGGTTGTTAGCCGTACAGTTGGCCTGGGGGATCAGGGGGGATGGGTTGGAGGCGATAGTAACATTTTTCCCTACAACCTCAGAGCTCACTGAGCTAGTGGAAGGGAGTGGGGGGTTACCCTTGGGTAGATTGGCCAATTGCTGCTCCAATAGGCCTCCTAGTCGTTTTATCTCCGCGTTCGCGGTATCCAATTTGGCCGCAAGGCAGTCAATAGAATCCTTAAGTTTTTGGTCAAAAATGGCCTCTATGGTTTTAATTAGCAGACCGAACTGCTCAGGGCTCAGGGTGATACTAGAGTCCTTTTTAGGTTTTGCCTGGCGAAAAGATGCGCTCTGCGCATCTTTTTCGCGCAGGCGAAAACCTAATGAGAACTGTAGTGTGGGTTTGGGTCGGCCCTCGTCATTTATTGGCTGGCTCCATAAATGGAGCCTAGCCATTGGACGAGGGGCCTGTCCGTCAATGCCGGACCAGATTCGGGGGCGTTCCCGAGATTCTTTGGCTTTTGCCGACGTCACGCGACGTCAGCCGAAAGCCGGGAACGCCCCCGAATCTGGTCCGGCATTGCCGGCACCTCCCTTGCTGCTCGGGACGGGTCTCCTTATTATGCCCAGGTCTGGAGGTGAGTGACCTTCCCCCTCCCTCCCTTCCTCCCCCTCCCTCCCTCCCTTCCTCCCTTCCTGCTCGATCCCCGCCCGGGGGTTTCTTCAGCCGGCCGGCCAATCCTAGCGCGACCGGCCGGAAGTGCCCGCCCCCCCGCCGCCCGGGGGAAGAAGGAAGACGGCGGCCCAGAAGAAGTATGGCGGCCCACGCGGGGCTCCCGTGGCCTGCCTGGAGGGAGCCCCGGAAGAAGCGGAGGACGTTGCCGGTCTCCCATGCTGAAGAGGGAGACCGGAGAAGTCAACAGATTGCCGCCGTCGCAAGGAGCCCCCCGGCGGCGGGGGGGGGCGGACCGGAGAGCGCGGTGAGCACAGAGCAGGCAGAGCGGGGCAGTGTTGCTGAAGATTGCACGCGCTCGTGCTGCATGACGCACCCATGAGCAAGAGAGCATGGATGGGCAGACAGTAGTGGTTGCATTTATGGGCTCTGCAGTACTACTTCCAGTTCTCATACATTCTTTCATGATCCAAGGCAATATGTTAATGCACATCAGCGTTTGCCAGTCCCCGTTTAGTGCACTTCTGGAAACCTCGCTCACCTTATCCAATATCTCCTCATAGGCTGAACTTCTAATCTCCTACTAACCAGGCACACCGATAGGGTGTCTGAATCCCGGTGCGAATTAAAGCGCTTCGTGGATTCGTCTGAGTTATGAAGCGCTGTGAGGACGCTGCAGAATAGTATACAGGGTCAAAGGCACATATTCTATATGGCGAAAGAAGAACCTGCTGGTTGGAGATCTGCAGGTAATCCACACTTCTGTGGTGCGTCTGGAGTACTTGTGGGTGACCCTGAAAAACGGGTTCTGCTTTGGAGATATTGCCTACATTCCTGGCACTCGTGTCCTGTAGTAGTGGGTGGTAGGGAGGCCCTGCGCTTCCCGTCTTCTGTCAGGTGAGTAGCAGGAAGCAGCTTCTCTTTGAAATGCAAATGACGGAGATAGGGGGAGAGCGCGTGGATGAGTGAGTTGTAAAACTGGGCAGGCGCCAGGAAAGGGAGCCTGAAGGCGTCATCCGTGCCGCTGGTACAGCCCCGCCTCTCTTTCCCGGAAGGAGCCTCATTGCCAAGGGCGTCGTTTTCTGTCGTCATTCAGGTGCTTGTGTTGTCAAACCTCGGAATCACGTTTACTAATGGCAGTCTCAAGATAACTGAACCTGCAGTTAGTTACCTCACATCCCTTGTTACTGCACTCCTGCCTCCAGATTGGTGCCTCTCCCTTAAGACAGTGGGTCTTAAATATATTTGTCTACAACCTCAATACCCAAGGTGGTGTTGACAGAGATGTAACAGTGGCCCCTCAGTTGGTGAGAAGACCAAGTGCCCAGTATAGGTTAGTAAATGGACTTAAAAGCTTTTATATTCTTAAATTACAGCCCTTCTTGCTCGCCCTCTGTACCATATTGCCGCTATTTCCTGTAAGACAGTCTTCAGTATGGAACTGAGTCGAAAGCTCTGTGGAAATTCAATTACCTAAATCGTGCTTGCTCGTATATAGCAGCACCAGTAGAATTATGCGGCAGAGGAGGGCCAAATTATGTGGCAAAGAAAACGTAAAGCTCCGCCCCCCTCCCTCCAATCCCCAGCCATCTCTTGAGGGGATAAATCAAGTGGAGAAAGGTACGCAGTTTAGCAGAAGTCGGCTTATCTAAGCTGCGACATGCCAAAAATGACACCGTACAAGCCACACAGGCAGCCCCAAACCACCAAACTCAAGAACACACCATGATCACAAGCTGAAATGCACTCCAGGAAGTGGTGGAACCGTCACAACTGCATTTCTCATTCTTGCTCTGAGGCGTGTGTCTGTTTTAGGTTGTGTGCCTGTGCATCTGTGTGCAGCTGCATCTGTGCTTCTTTGATGGCTGCTGACTGTCCTGCATACTTGGTGGGGATCCGGCCGAGGGTCTTTATTGGCACTGATGCCGGCTGCAGACACTGTGCAGCGTGGTACGGAGACGTGTGCGCATAGGGGTGCAGTGGCGTCACGAGGGTGCTAGGCAGGACACTGACAGCCCGTGTGTTTATTATCCTCTGCATTAGCAGACGCTGTGTGTGATGTGCACTGTGGTTGGAGGCCTGGCACGGGTGCTGTGGTGGGCGGTAGACATGACACCTTTAATGTGCGCCTGTGTTCACCATTCTTGGCACTGAACTGAGGGCATAAGACACCGTGCAGTGTGCTGTAGAGTCAGGTGACACACCACTGTGCTGCTGGCTGGAGTGAGGCCTGCAGGAGGGAGAGGGCGGTCGCCAACCTGACATCTTTCATTTGTGATTGTGGGAGCGCTCATGTGTGGCATCCCATGGGCTCCTGTCCAGACAATGCATGATATGGAGTAGGGTCAGGCTTTGCGTGTCGAGGACATTAGTGGGACGCCTGTGTGTGTGTGCTCAGGGGCGGCCTTAGGCATGTGCAAGCGGGGGGTTACACCCTCCCTAATATATGTATCTCCTAATAGAATGGTAGGGGTGCTTTCAGTCGGGTAGGTTGAGAATGAGATGCCAGTTGGATTTCAGCAGGAATTTCTACATACCCACAGACAAAAACGCATAGGCACTCCAGTTTTGAAAGTCTTCAAAAATGTTTTTTTTATTTTCAAAATATTGTGTTCTCTTTCCTAGTACTCCTACCAAATCGCATTCCTCTCCCTTACCCCTTGGACGCCTCTCACTTTTTGTCATATAATTTATTTAAAAGTTTTATAACGGCAAGAGTGTCAGAAAATTTGAATCCCCCACTCAATGGAACGGGGAGGGGGACATGCGTGCGGGCTTGGACTCTTCCCACAGGCAGGCAGCGGAAGGATGGAGGGATGGACACGTGAGCTGATGAATGGATGGATGAACGGCGCATGATTTGATAGATGAGTGGCGGGAAGGATGGGTGAGTGGGTGGGAGGATGAGCGGATGAATAAGCGGGTGGGAGGATAAGCGGATGAATAAGTGGGTGGAAGGATGAACGGATGGATGAGTGGGTGGAAGGATGAGTAGGTGGAAGGATGAACGGATGGATGAGTGGGTGGAAGGATGAGTGGGTGGAAGGATGAGTGGGTGGAAGGATGAGTGGGTTGAAGGATGAGTGGGTGGAAGGATGAGTGGGTGGAAGGATGAGTGGGTGGAAGGATGAGTGGGTGGATGGATGAGTGGGTGGAAGGATGAGTGGGCGGATGGATGAGTGGGCGGATGGATGAGTGGGCGGATGGATGAGTGGGTGGATGGATGGATGAGTAGGTGGAAGGATGAGTGGGTGGATGAGTAGGTGGAAGGATGAGTGGGTGTATGAGTAGGTGGAAGGATGAGCAGGCGGATGAGTGAGAGGATGGATGAGCGGGTGGAAGGATGAGCAGATTGATGAGTGGGCGGATGGATGTGTGAGCGGATGGATGAATAGGTGGAAGGATGAGTGGATGGATGAGTAGGTGGGCAGCTGGAGGGAGGGACGAGGTAGCGGATGTATGATGAGGTCGGCGGGCGCCTGCTTTGATAGATGAGTGGGTACCAGAATGGACAAGTGGGCAGCTGGGTGGGTGAATGAAGAGATTGGCAAGTGCATGCGTAGATAGATGAGCGGGTGGATCAGTGGCTGGGTGTTTAGATGAGTGGTTGAATTTGCTATTGTAAATGACAATGCCATTTATTTATGTTAAAAAAAAACAAATAAAAATAATGTCAAGAGCAATGCCAATAGCTCTAACTTTAACAAAGGCAAAACCATTGCATTGTAAATGCTTGTTGCTCTCTGCATTCAGTTTGGCTTTAGGGGAGATGTGACTATCAGGCAAGTGAATGTCCCCTCTTCTCCTGTGGGTGATCTTACCCCCCCTCTTGCTTTGCTGCTTTCTGCAAGCTCTAACAGGTCTCTCTCTTTTACTTTCTTCTGTTGCCTCTATCTCTTCCTCCGAATCAGAAGATAATTTATCAAGCATGACAGCATCAGCCATAATAGTGTCAGGGACCTGGTGAATTGAAGCTGCTACTATGCTATCTGGATTACCTACGTCTTGTTCTCCTAACACACAGTCAGTGCTATTTTCGCCCCCTAGAGGTGCCTCCGGCATAGAACCTTGCTCTGGCGAGCGGTCATGGTCTAAAGAAGTAACTTTGCCCAAAGATGCCCTTCTGTCGTCGTTGATTTTATTCACCATTTTAACAAGGAAATTGTTCATGGAGCCTGCCCCCGTTACCACCTTGTCTTTCTTTGTGCCTGACATTATAGTAATGTGAACGGAGTTACTTATCGGCTTTGACTTAAGACTAGGAGTCACCAGCAAATGAGTGATCAGTTGAACAAAAATAAAACCAGCAATGTCCCACTCACAGCCTTATCCGACAGTGCTCCGGAACAAGAATAAGGCGCCGTTTATTACTCACAGGGTCTCTGGCCCAGCACAGCCTCCTTCTGCCTCTGACGGCCTCAGACGGCCCGCCCTCTGCCCGGGCTCCGCCCGGCGCCGCCCGCGCGCGTCCCGCGACGCGGAGGTAGCCTCCCGCTGATGTAGCGGCCAACACCGGAAGTCCCCCGCTAGGCTCTCTGGGAGCTGTAGTCTCCAGCCGCGGGCCGCAAGATGGAGCAATGCGGCGCGGCGAGACTGCAGCGGTGGGAACCCAGGAGCCTTCACAGGATGCGTGTCGCTGGTGGCAGGGATCGTATGCACCTCCTTCCTCTGCAAGACGCCGGTAAGTTTTCCTCACCCATCACTCAACGCCACCGCATCACTCAATGCCACAGCACCACTTAATGCCACAGTATCACTCTGCAACACTGAAGGCCACATCATCACTCAGCACCACTGAAGGCCACAGCATCACTCAGCACCACTAAAGGCCACAGCATCACTCAGCACCACTAAAAGCCACAGCATCACTCGGCACCACTAAAAGCCACAGCATCACTCAGCAACACAGAAGGCCACAGCATCACTGAACGCCGCAGCATCACTCTTTGCAACCAATCAACAACAACTGGTTCTAATATGTTCTCTCAATGTTTTAAGCTTTATTAGAAATGTTACAAAATAATGGTAATATTTCACTTATGTTCTTGGATTTTCCTCACAGTAAAATACACTGAACATAATCTTCCCATAAGTTATTTACAAAACTTTAAGCTATTGCCACTATACATTACAATAACTTTTATTTAAGTATTAATTATTAATAAAAATAAAAGCCATTGTTATTTATAATATTAATACTTCAAAGTCATGTAAATACAACACATATTGTATTAGAATGCTATAGGTGTCACGTTTGCAAAAGTTAAAAATATTGGCGTTGTAAATAACAAAGCTAATAATTTCGCTACTTTCAATACAGACACATGAATAAAATATTTGTCATTTGCAATACCAATACCTCAAACTTTCCTAATGCGAGACCTATTGCATTGCAAATGCTTGTTTACCATCGGCTTCATGAGGGTGCTTTCGGAGTTTGGTAGTTCTAAAAGAAGTGGGGTGGGCCATTCCTCCTCTTGTACTGTGTTAAGGGTGATGGTGGTGGCCCATGTTGGGGACGGATGGGAGGCATAGAATGTAAATTACTGTGGAGGGTTCTGGTGTGGAGCTAAAGCTCACTTTGTAACTCATATGGCAAGGAAGGCAATACTCAAGAGTAATGAAGACTACCGGTAAGTAACCAGGACATTTTGTAACTCAATTCGCTTTAACTGTTCAAAATACGTCATCTGTAATGAATACGTAATTTGTAAATACATAATTCTCACTTGTATAACCGAAGTAGCTATAAGTAGTTTCCCCTATTACCCTGTTACTCGTCCTAATTTATCAGGTAATGTTCTTCGCTCTATTGTAAAGCGCTCGGGCACCAATGGGTACTTATGTCTGGTCTGTTTAAAAACGCATAAATAAATAGGATGCACCCCCGAAAGTTCTGTCAGTGCGCAGCCCTAGATAAAGTTTTTTTTCAAAAGAAAGGGCTAATCGTGTGCACCAGACGCCTATACATTCAAAGCCTACTGACTTGAGGCACATTGTACGAGCGTGTGATCCTAGGTGCCCTAAAGTCCCTGTGAATTCAAATTTTACGGCGGGGTATGAAAATTACTGTCTCATTCTAGGCCTCAAACCATACTCTATCCGAACTACACGAAGCCAGCTAAACTGCGTGATAATGTGTTTATTTACAGCAGAGGCACGTGCGGATTTACTAGCTAATGAGCACGAAGATTTTTGTTCAGCGCGCTAGGATTGGCTGAAGATACTCCAATTCTAGGTCAGTTTACAGATCGAGAGTTCTTCCCACTGACAGAGCACATCAAAGATATGCTCGACCATTCGATTGGCTGTTGGGCGACCCGGAAGTTCTGAAATGCAGGAAAACATAATCCACTAAAAGAACAACAACGGGAAACAGACGGGCTGAATTAATCGGTGATTTTTGTATAAAGTGGAGAAGTGGCTACCGCAGGTAAAATGTGCTTGCAGTAGATCTTCATGTAATTTTTAAAATACTGAAATATCTTTAGTTACATAGTATTGCCTCTGCACTTAGCAAAGGTGCGGTATGTTAATATTTAATCCCTGCACTTTACCATAGGACAGTAATATTTTTATTAGGGACTCATTAAGCGCTTCTCAAGAAAGATGCTGCGTTTTAGAGACATGTCAACCTCTATTGGCTTGTGAAAACTGATAAAGACCGATATTTAAGAGGTACCTGCCATGATTCATATTGCTTCTATGTCACATTTGCTTGGTTTAATTAGGTGTATGACTGACATACTGCTGTCAAATGTCTGACACCTTCTTGTGTGTAAATTAAAGCAATGACATGTATTTGAGTGTTCCTCTGTAAGTTTTCTGTTACAGTACCCAGACAGACACTGCCAAGTTTCCTGGTTACATGAGTGATGTGCAACTACTATTCGGGTTTTTTCTTTGATTGTATGACTTAGTCTTGTACATTCCATTGTAAAACAGGACTACAAGTCCCGTAATTCAAGGAGAAAACTGGACTGGAGGAGAACGCCACTAATAAATAGACTTGGGAATTTTGGACGCTGTATAAATGTAATTCCACTTATATGGCGCGTACTGCCCCAACAAGGTGTTGAAGCACTTTATTTGCGGGTCACACGCTACTCCGTAACTCACAGTAAGTGAGTGGTTAACCCAGTGGATGTTTTTATTGTTGTCATACGACAATGACCATGTGCCTTAAACAAGCCAGCCCTATTGGTATCTCCCAACCGTATTGAAAGTTCTGAAAAGCAATAATATTGAAAGCAATAATAATTATTTCATTGTAATTAAGTAGAATTGAAAATGTTTCAATTCTAAAAATATTAGACTCTGAATAAAACATTACCAGGCCTGTAGAAGTGTTATTGATCTTTGGAGTGTCTCGATCACTTCTGTGCTTCCATTAACACATATTTCCTCCACAGTATCTCATTCTGTTGTGAGTATATTGCAAATAGTTGTTGAACAGAAGCGAGTTTTTATTATAGCCTTGAATTCCTCCTTTCTTACCTAGTATCCCTCCACACAGTAGTGTAGAAAGCAATGGAAGTGCCGAATTAGTAATAATAAATAGAAGTGCTGTCCGTGCCCCTGATTTCCTATGGCCGAAGCAGGCTAACGGTCATATGATGTCCCATGACTGGTAATTTTCATGCCCCCTCCCAGATAGGTCATCTTTTCAGCCCCGGAGGAGGCGCCAAGGATGTACATAAACTGAGCACACCAGGCACAAGTCACACGCTTATGTGACTTTTGGTGTGTGTGCTTTTTAGATAGTCCACTGATTGGATGAACCTTTGCTTCAAATACCTTTATAACTAGCCATCAATTGGTGCTGTGAGAAGCCCTCACTGCCTTAGTCCCCTGCTCCAGAGCTCCCAATTGTGCTCGGTCATGAACACCCACTTATAACAAACACCCACTTATAACCTGAACTTACCCGAAAAGCTAGAGTGGATTCGGTGCACTGTCTCAGCTGCAGCTCGACCACCAAACTTCTCCTCCTTGAGTCACACTTCACTGGCAGCGTGGAAAACAAAGACTCTAAGGCCAGTCAGAGAAGAATTACTGACATCTAAGAAGAATTTCTAACATCTGATTGCAAAGTAAACAACATAGCCGGGCCCAGGTCGATTTCCATAGCAGGTAGACACCTCCCTTCAGCCTGGCTCGTAACTGCCAGGCCCAGGACAGCGCTGCAAGCGCATGATGACAAGGGCCACTGTAATTATGCAGCAGGAGAGGGCCAAATTTTGCGGTGTGGTTGATTAAATTATGCAGCAAGAAAAGGCAAATAATGCAGCACTTTTTCTGATAGTAACACTTAATTATTTTGTCATCATTACATTTAACACTGTCTGTGCACGGATTGCACCCCCTTAGTACCAGTTTAACACCAAACATAGAAATAAGCAACAGTAAGATAACCACTCCACCTTTACAGACGGCCTTTCACTGTGCAGCAACACATGTTTTTGCATTTTCAGTAACTTTTGAACCGTTTGAGGTAGAAACTATTCTTTTTGTTAAATTTTACAGATTATGCAGCAGGTGATGGATTTTGTGGCAAATGAAGCACACCCATAATTATACGGAAAAAGCCACAGTTGCACTATCGCATAATTCCAGTGACCCTGAGGATTACTGCTGTTTGCATAACCCCACTGAGCTGCAGTACCTCATCACACAAAAATAACTTACCCATTCGATGAGGTCCCAGGTCCAAACTGTGGTTGAAACCTGTTTCAGCATTCTGCGTATGTTAAAAAATTATTCTTCCACTTCTGACAATAGAGACTAGGAAAATAGTGGTCCAGGCCTTAGTGACGTCAAGACTGGCCTGCGCAAATATTTTGTATCTGGGCCTTCCCAGCTGCCTTGCACAGCGACTGCAAGTGGTGCAAAACGCTGCGGCCGGGGCGATCCTCAGACCCAAACGAAGGTCTCATATGATCAAATTCAAAGCCCTTGTTGTCTTTTTCAAGGCCCTTCATGGAAAAAGAGCAAGCTACCATCGCAAATTAGTTAACCGCTATACTCCAGCATGGTCTCTAAGACCTTCCTCCTCTGATCTTGCCTGTACCCCTTAAGTACTCTTGGCCCAGGTGGGCGGCAGGTCATTTGGTTTCCTGGGGACACAGGCTTGGAATCGACTCCCTGTTACTCTGCGAGCCATCTCAGAACTCTCAGTTTTCAAGAAACTCTTGAGAACGTGGCATTGTAGGTCTCGCCTGATACAGCGCAGCTGTCTCTTCGAGACATTTAGTAAGTGGCTTTTAAAAGTGCCACCAGAGGCTTTTGCTGGCCTCCAGCTTACGCTCACGAGCAAGTGATTGTGCACAGCTGCCATCCGTGTTTTTATTGCTGTAATCGGGCTCCTCTGCTCGCACCCCCCCTCCCTCTTCATCAGTTTCATTTGTGTCTTCTATTGCAGTGAATGCTCCTGCTTCCACCAGGCACACACACCATCAGTCGTCAGTGCACGCTTTCACCAGGCACACTCCCCCCCCAGCCGTCAGTGCACGCTTCCACCAGACCCACACACCAGCAGCCGTCCGTGCACGCTTCCACCAGGCACGCTTCCACCAGGCACACACACCACCAGCCGTCAGTGCACACTTCCACCAGGCAAACACACCACCAGCCGTCAGTGCACGCTTTCACCGGGCACACACACCACCAGCCGTCAGTGCACGCTTTTACCGGGCACACACACCACCAGCCGTCAGTGCACGCTTTCACCGGGAACACACACCACCAGCCGTCAGTGCAGCAGGCAGGCTCTTCTCAGAGTTTCTTGGTAAATATGTGTTCGATGCCTGGGAGGGAGTGGGTCGAGTTTCCTTAAACCATGCTGAGTATGCAGGTGCAGTGCATGAGCTCCTGTGTGAGTAAGTCATGCTGCCTGGGGCTCACTCACTTCACACTTGTAAATTGCGCCTGCACCAGGCTTTTTCTCATTTGCAAAGTTCAGCGCATGGGCAGCCCCAACACCCCCTGGAATGACTGCTTCCTACAACCAGAATGGAAAGAACATTCAGAGCAATGAAAACAAGTTCATTTGATGAAAAGAACTGTTACAAAAAACATGTCCAGCTATTGTAGATCTGGCAACTTAAACAAAACAGTAACAAAACACCAACAAGCATTGGCATAGCCAATAGGTCTAGCTTTGTGGCCCCTATAAGTATTTAGTTATGCAGCAGAATATCCTTGGTGCAACAACACCAACTGTTGCATGGCTAAACACTTATAAGGTCCCAAATGCGAGACCTATTGGCTATGCCAATGCTTGTTAAAACTTAGCTATGTATTCTAGCTCCCTGCCACACGTTTCTGTCAGCGCTGAGACACTCTTTTTGAGTAGCTGTTGCGCTCAAACAAATGTGTTTCATTCATTCAATTATACATGACTAACTCATTTTAGTGTGAGGTGAACACCAGCACTAAAATGTATTTGTATAACTTGCAAATGTGTGGTACTGATTCCATTAGGAAGAATTTTAGGAGTGTGTGGCACGTTTGCAAAGGCAGTGACAGTATTGATGATTGTATAGTCATGTTGTTTTGTTTTTTGTCGGCCAAATATCAACAAACCTCTTTTGATAGAAAATGTAGATCCTCCCTGAGCACCATATATTATTCACTCGAGAGTCAAAAAGACAACATATGTAAACAACATTCAATTATCCTGAATAGGTACAGTAGATTCCACAAAGTTCTTACCTTGAAGTTGTATCGTAATCCAAAAGAAATCTCAAATGCAAATCAAAATTATAATTCTACTATAACACAGTTCATCCAATTTGTTCATATGCCAGTAATCCAATTCAGAAGTCTTTTATCTTCACATCCATTTATTTTCAGTCAATTTTCCAAAGAGAAAGCAGATCTTCCTTATTTTGAAAGAGAGAAAGCGCAGCCAACACGTGTTTCGTCATGCACTTGTATGTGCTAAATGACTTCCTCAGGGCTGTATATATGTAGTCTATATTCAAATAGTCAATAATACTGACACTCCACTGCACGTACCTCAATATGAGTCATGTCTTAAATTCTACTGTTTCCAAACACATTCCACGTTCTCGATATCCTAAGTCATTTGATCTAAATATATTGTTTGTCCACACCTCTAATTCAGTTAATACATTGTATCAAGGACATGCAAACTCTAGTCTTCGTGACGCTTAGGGCCAAAGTAAATCCCCTAAGAGTACCTTAAATACTATTTATCAGTTATATCCAGAACTCCCGATTTCTAACCTTCGTGATAGTGTAGGGCCAAAGTAAGTCTCCTCAGAAACCGGGAGTTCTGGATTTTTTACAGTAAGTACACGACAAAACATGTTGCTTACATGGTGTCCTGCAACATTGCGATTACGACAGCACCAGGGCTGTACACATATCATCTTTTAGCAATCGTACAGTATTACAGGCATATCGGTGTACATTTCCATCCACATCCGGAAATGAATATTGACAAACTCCCTGGGATAGCTTCCAGTTGAGTTTATTCCTGAAGAGTCTGGTTAAAGCATTTAGTTATGAATAAACATAGACTTGTTTGTGGATAGGAGAAGAAATTCCGTTTTTATCAAGATTGACCTTAAGGAAGTGTTTGAAAAATAAGGTCTGAGGTACTTTGAGACCTTACTGTAAATTGGTACTGCCTTGTTTATAGTTAATTTTGAGGTAAAGCTGAGCATCAACTGCACATTGTTATATATTTAGGCCAAGTTTGCTGACTTTTTTTCATTGAAGGACTCAAAATGCAAGTTCATGAGTGTAGAAGCTAATGTGGATCCTTCTGTTACTCTTTGAGGAAATAGTGACGGGTCACAGGAAAATCTAACTGTGTACAATCTAACTTTGAGGTAGTCTTTTCTCTTTAAGGATAATACCAACGTTTCCCATTCTTTCCTGAATTATATTGAAGAGAGTTTTGTGGCTAACCTTGTCAAAATCTGCTGTGAGATTGAGGAGAGCCTAGAGGTAGAAGTCTCATTGTCAAGTATCTTTAGTGCTTCTTCGATAATGGAGAGAGTTGCCATGTAATTGCGCCATGGGTTTCTATAACATGACTGGTTTGAGCCTGGAAGATTGTTATTCTTCACCCTTTGGGGGGCCGTCTGACGTCACGGTGGGAGGCGTCCGATCTACGCGCACGTAAAATTTTGCTGCATCGCAGGAGAATTCCGCCCGCATTCAAAGGGTTAAAGTAATCTTTTGTTGATCATTCTGTCTACTGTTTTCACCAGAACAGGTAACCCAGTTACAGTTCTGAAATTGTTGAACTCTTCTGTGTCAGCACATACCTGCACAATAATTTAATTTAGTGACTCCACAGTTGTATCTCTCTCGTATTGCTACACTTGAAATTAACAAAATATGTACGTATATTACACCTCTTTAAATCTTACTTGTCACCAGTGTGTGTTTGATACCAGAGACATGCATTTCAGATTATACGCTTATTAAAATCAAGCATTGCCACTGCCAGTTTTCTGATTATTAAAATAATTCAAGTCAGACCTATTGAATGGGTCACTGCATGTCTCTCATGTGGTCTGCGACTTTTGGCTGAAGGTAGGGATACCTGCCACGCCTTCCTGCAGTCATTCTCACTATGTCTTTTTAGCTCTTGCTAAAGAACTAGGGCCATGTTGATGATCTTTGTGGTACATGGCAGCGCAGCAGGTCATCTTGCTGCAGTGCTCTGCTTCAAAGTAAAAGGGCAGGAATACATTGTATCTATCCAATAGGCACATTCCTGTCCTTTTCCCTTGTGCTGGTACTGTTTTGGCAGTCTAGCGCCAACACAGGCTCCCTTGCACCATAGGGCCTGTGATGTAGGCAGGATTGTTTTTGTGCAGGAAGGGGCACCTTACTGCACAAAAACAATCCTGAGAGGCCTTTTCCTGAAGAATGCAGCACACATAGAAAGAGGTTAAACCGAGGAGAAATATATTTCTCTTCGTTATGCTGGACTTGGGCAAGGGTTTCTTTTTGGCGCATTTCAAGGTTTACAAGGTCTTTTAAATCTGAAACATGAAAGTTGCGTCGGAACACCCACTCACCGGCCATGGAACACCTGCCCAGGCAGAGTAATACAACACAGCGATTTACACTGCGTTCAGTTACTCTATATTTTTGGAGCCACTCAGAGCCATGCAGAGTGGCTTTGCATGGATTTAAAAATATGATGTAAGGTTTGTGGTGCTCTTACATCACGTTGCATTGCGCAAGAGCGACGCAAACTGGGTCATAAATATGGCCCCTAGTGTGATAGCGTGGAGGTTCCAATTGGCTGGGTGTGAAAGTCCCAATTCATCAAACCCAAAGCTGCTTCAGCTCTTTTGCAAACACGTACAGTTAGTGAGCATGTGCATCGAAGTGTCCCTCGTCTGCAGGGCGGGTGTGCAGTACAGTGAGCTTACCAGCAGCAGCTGGTTCTCCACCAGTTTCAGTTTACTGAAAATGCCATACTTAAATTGATATTCTGGTTTAACATTTAAAAGCCACGGAAACTCACTGGTTAAGCTCTACTACACAGCCGTAACTTGCATCCCCGTCAAGAGAACCATAACACACACCAAAAATAGGCTGTTCATAACCGCAAATATGACGTGAAAGATGTCACTGGCATGATATTGATCATATCATTGCTGATATCGCCTTATAGTTAACTTTATAGATTACATAACTAAAGTTACAGTATAATTTCTTTGTTTACGTTTTGTTCAATGGTGTATTTTTAAGCTGCGCTTTTTATTGCCATAGATATTGTCAGTTCACAAATAGTTCATCTTGTGGTCAAATAAAGGGTTTCATGGGTGCAAGTCATGGTCTGTGTAGTAGGCAATAACTGGCAAATCGTAGGGAATTTAAGCTTTTGACGTTGAGCCATAATGTAAATGTAATTGTTTTCTTTTTATATAGAATACAGTTAATAGTCCCCAAATTATGGCTAGAATTGGTTATAGCACGTTAAATTTTGTTTTAACAATCCAGTAAAATTCATTCTAAACACAGTTATGGCTATGAATTAAAACTGCAAACAACTGAAATTAGCTCCACAAACCATAACACACATAGCATCCATGTAGACTATACGACACACACCAGATGCATTTCTTTTCTGTTCCTGTCTGTTTGAGTAAAGCTATAGACGTAGTTGCCATCTTTTGCCAGAGTGAAGCGTGGGAAAGCTGGTTGGAGGCACAAGGTTTCCTGGAGCCCTTTGCCAAGGTAAAAGGTTTCAACAAATTCCGTAGTTATAAAAAATATATTATCCGACATAGTTAGTAGGTCTCTGCTCCTTTACAGTCAACATACAAGGACATCTGCTTCTCTTGGTCCAGCTGCAGACTCTTGTGCTCACTCTCTCACTGTACTCCTGCTTCTCAAAAAGCTTTGTTTGCACCCCCTCTCATTTCCTCCTCCTGCTAATGTTCCCATTGCCCTCCTTTACACCTCCTTATTTCCTTCTCCTTCTTTTTGCTCCCTCAAGGTGTTGATGGGTAAAAACATTCACTTTGGCTTATGTTTTTTTACTGCTGACATTTGACACTCAGCCAGTGGAAACCATCAGCTTATTTAGCTGGTCGACCAATTGTTCAAGTGGAGTGGATGGAGAAATTGAGCACCACCAACCATGGGAAACGGGAGTGTTCTTTGACAGGTTAGTAAGTGCTTGATGAGTGGGCTAGCCGGAGCTGACGGCTTACTTGACCTATAGTAGCATATCATTATGATACCGAGAGGTGGAGGGGGAAATAAAGAGACCGTGTATAGGTGCCCCTTCAATTCCACCTCTGTGTTGGTGACGCAACGAATTGCGATTGAGTCACACAAATTATTACCTGCCTCCATTGGGTAGTGACGCAGAGCGCTTCTTAAGACGCTGTGGGTGTGAAAACTCAACAGCTCTTTATTGAAGGCTGGGCGACTTTGAAATAGTGTGGCGCTAACCATGCAGGCCAGGGTATTATACCCTTTACCTTGGGCAAGGGAATTGCATTATCAGCCTCCTCACTCCTGTCCTGTGTTGGCCCGTGGTGATGGACGAGGCAATGTAAAATCCTCCCAGGTCACCATTCCGTGACCTATTAAGTTGTGAAGGAAGGGTGTCTTTCACCCACAGAAGATTCAGTCGCAGCTGCTTGATTGTGCATGGGGCCCTGGAAGTTAAACCCCCTTAGTGTTTTAAAAAAAAATCTTTTGTTTTTTATTCATTCATGAGTTGGTTCCCTCGTCTCACAAGTCGCATTAGATTTCCCTTACTGCAAGTTTAAGGCTGTAGCGAAATGGGTTCTACCCATTTTATCCAACCACATTTTTCATTTGTTTTAGGCTTTTAACTATGGTTGAGTCTCTTGTGTCTCACCCGCGGTAATCACATGTAATTGGACTGCACGTTTACCTCCAATGTTCGCCTTTAAAGATATGGCTGCTGCGACACAGCTAGACATGCACTGGGTTGGTAACACATGCACAGGTATGAGGACTGCACATGTGAGGCCACCATTGTCTGCAGCCCAGTAATTGCGCACAGGTAGCTTGGCACAAGAGGGGACTCTGAAAGATTAGCTGTTGACCTGGGGTAAGCCTTATAATATTAGTGGGTTGGAGTGTCTGCTGGTTTACCTGCAGTGTAACTGTATTATGCAAATGGGGGCAATCTGTCTTAATTTGAACTTTTTCTTCTCTAAGCCTATAAAGTCCAGAGAGGTATCCAACTGGGGTGAAACATGTACAACAAGTTTGAATGTGCAAGTCCCAAGAACCTACCTGTACACCTTATGGGTCGTCCAGAATTGTCATATTTCAAGGTCTCTGCTTATGATCAGATTCCAGCACATTTGTGATCTTGCTCTGCAAAGTTAATTATTCTGGTCTCCAGCAGAGGGAACAAAGGCCTACCCACACAAAAAGAACAATTAACAGTGCTTTACTTAGCTCCTGAGGAGAAAGAGCTGGGGAAGAAAGTCTGCACCTGTTCATTTGCTGCCACACTGTACCAGGGATGGTACAGTTTAGACCCACTGAACAAAGGAGGAAGCCTAGGAAACTGGGACCAGCGCAGGAGGGGGCTCAGCTTTGAATTTGTTTTGGGAAAGTCCCTGGTACTGATGTGAGCTAGGGTAGAATCTGAATTCTCCAGAGCAGATGTGCGGAGAGACGATTGGATAGTGCCATCTTGTATTGTTCCAGCATGTTGTGCAGGAATGTTGGGAGAGGGGTGAAGGGGTGATGTGGGACCCTAGGATGGCCAGGGGCTCCTGTATCTAGAACTGTCCACCACCACTTAAAAGTTGTTGCAGAATGGAGAGACAGAGGAGTTGGGCACTGTAATTGGACATCTGCAACACCACAGACCGCTGGAAGGACAAGGCCTATGATGCCCTAATGGACTACAGACTCTGCCTACAGCTAATCTCAGGACCAGTTGGTTTATCCAGTGCCAGTGAGGCAGCCTCCCTTGCCCCTCTTGAGGACCAGTTATGTGAAGATATGGACTTCTGTACTCCAGCAGGATGCAAGAAGCACCAGCGAACAGAAAACTGGTGCAGGGAGACAATGGAACCAGCTCACTGCAAAGAGTGCAACTTTAGAGGCCAGGATCACAGCTGGAAAGGCTCCAGGTAATTGGTGGTTGTCGCCAGTAGCAAAATGAGCCCAGGATCAAACAGATTGCCCCAATGGTGCCTGGGATGTCTAAGGGGAATGGTTTTAACCGTTGATCCTCCAGCTCATGCGAAGGAGTGTGTGAGACTCTACCGCAAGTTTCCAAAATATCCTCAGGGTGGACCAGGACCAAGGGGTCCGCGCAAGCATTTTTAATTATTTATGATCCAGGAGGGGGTATGTGTGGAGTCCTGTCCCTCGAGTTCTGTTAAGCCCCATCCCTGGGCTGTTGTAGTGTCTTCAGGGCCCCACTTGTGCATACAAGACTGGTGTGGTAAAGGAGTGGGCCCGAAACCCCATCCCTGGGCCTCTGAAGCAACAGAAGGAAGGGAGAGTGCTGTCTCCCCCCACTCTCCCTGACCCCATACCTCATCAATGACGGTGCACTCACCCCTCCACCTTCCCCTGCCTGTGTCTGGGGGTGCAGGGTGTCCACAGCAACATCGACACCCTACCATCACAAAATGGTAGGGAGAACACTGCCTTCTCTTGCACTGGCAATAGCAGTGCTGGCCGGGAGTGGGTTCACCATACTTCCCCTAACACAAAAAGCACCTGGGTGTCTGCTGGGCACAGACACCTTGGAACAACAAGCATTGGCATAGCCAATAGGTCTTGCTTTTGGGACCTTATAAGTTTTTAGTTATGCAGCACAATATCCTTGGTGCCACAACATCAACTGTTGCATGGCTAAACACTTACACGGTCCCAAAGGCGAGACCTATTGGCTATGCCAATGCTTGTTTTATACATGGTACAGTGCAACCGGCAAAAATCCATTCAGTAGGAGCCACACAGAACAAAGGCAGCATACCTGGTTAACCAATGTTCCAGGCTAAAACCACACCTGAAGCAATCATCCAATGCATGTGGTTCTAGAGACCTCTGCAGACATCTAAAGAACGAAATCTTATTTTCCTTCCACAAAAACATCAGCAATTCAAACCTGAAAGTAATACTATATTACACCTTTGTAATAGAATAGTTTTGCAGGCGAGATCATCCCGCTGACAGTTGCGTGCTGCAGATAACGAGCACAAGGACCTGTCATATAAAACAAGCTCCTGTACTTGTCACTGCATAAGCCCTGAGCTCACAATCCCGGCATAAATCAGCAGAAGGAGTAACACGCAGCACCGTTTTGTTTAACCATGTCAGATGAAGGATAAATAATACGGTATCGGACTCTGCATAATCTATCAACAGCAATACCAGTTGATCAACGACCTCCCAAAGAATAGGGAAACACATTGCGAGAGGCACGCGGGCGAAGCAAAGCCATTTATAAATGGAAGGATTGATGCCAGCTCACTGCAAACGACAGACGATAATTTAGATCAAGCTCATGAATGTAAATATTCTGAAGTTGAAGGGTTGCCATCATTAGAAAATACAAAATGGTAAAAACACGAAAGCTGGTCAAATCACTGGCAATTAGATTGCGTCAGAAACAACGTGAGCCCACAAACATAGTGTTACCCCTTCCCCCTTAGAGCCTACCAAGCTCCTTGAGCCCGAGTTCTAACATAAAATCCTGACTTAAAAGCGTCCTGGAGAAAGAATACAACTCTTTGCTGTTTGCAGCCTCCGTGAAGTAAGTCAAGAATGCACTTCACGCTGCTGCCTTTCCATAGTGTCTGAAATGTCGGCATCATGGCCGTGGTATGTGTGTGGAACTCCTGGCATTTGTGGGCTGAACCAACTGAGTAGCATGCTGGTTTTACGCCGTCCTGCTTGTTCTTGGAAGTGCGAGGTAGTGTGTGTTTGACGTTCTGGCCAGTTTCTGTGGCTGCACTTCCCTATTGGTGAGGTGACCCTGAAAATATGGCAGCGGCCTGCCGGATGCTGTTGCCCCCCGTGCAGGGGGCCGAGGGAGTCGGCCCTGCGGCGGAGGCCTGCGAGGCACTGTGCCTCGCCGAACATCTGTTTCTGAGTACTAGAGGCCTGTGGACATTCTTCCTGGCCTGTTTGTCACAATACTGTCATTAAAGGGAAGCTCGTTCACGGGGCAGGAATACTCATATAGTTCCAATCACCCGCCCATGTGGCGTGACCTGATCCGGGCCTGCAGCTCATAACACTGGACTACTGCGAGCAGGAGTTGCCTGTGCTCGAAACAAATGTCCGGGGGCTTTGCTCTGGGGAGAGCTCTTTGCAGATACAATATCTTTCTATTTAGTAAGCTACCCTGACCTATCGGGCGAGTTAAACTTCCATCTTCTGACTCTTTCCATCCCAGCCTCATTGCTTCCCATGATTTAAAATGTGTGTTTCCAATATGCACATTCATTATTTTCGATACTAGTTAGTTGTTTTCTAAACTCCATTTTGACCAGCAACAGTAAAGTATAAATCAGTGCTTTAAATAGGGAGAAAATAAGTGCAGGTACTTTACCCAATTGAGCCTCGAACGGAAGTTTCACGGTGGGGGAGGGGGGTGTTTGAGGCGGAACTATTGGCAGGCAAAAGCTGCAGGCATTTTAATTATTTATTCAATACCAACAAGATCCAAGGTCGGTGAGTGGGGTACTATTAACATGGGTTATGATAACATCTGTTATTTACAGTTCTTTGAAGTGGAAACTGTATCTTCCTGAACAAGTAACCTGAGACGAGAATGCAGACGTGCGGCCACGAGCGGGAGTTGTGTGCTCGCGCACGAAAGTGGAATGCGAAAGTGAAACTGATCGTGGTACAGATGGCGCCTCGAACGGTGAAAGCTGGCGGGTGTGCGCATGCCTACCCGCAAGTGCTGAGCCATCAAAAGCATGGGTAGCACTTTGAAAACCCTGCTTACTAAATGTCTCGTAGAGCACCGCATGCGCTGGCTCAGGCGAGACCTAAAAAAGGAAGAAGCAAGAAGAAAAAAAGGCGTGGGGTGAGAAGCTCCTCACAACAAAAAATAGATATGCGAAAGTAAAGTCACTTATTAAGTATGCATGCTCTAAGGAGGGAGCGCACCATAATGCGGGCTGGATTCACCTTAAGCTTTTTTCCCTGTGGTGGTCCTAGGAGGGCAGGGGCACCACCAGTACTTACAGGAGAGTTATGATGGGCGGCAGGAGTGCAGCAGCCCCCTCCTCAAAGGAGTATGTAAGATGACCATAACTCTACAGGGTTTAGGAATCTGTGACCCCCTTCCCCCCAGCTGTTAAGCTAAAGTTTCAAGCTCTCCTAAGGCTGGAAATCTTGTTCTACAGCAAGGGGGTGCAGAGGGCCCTCTAGTGGTTTGTCCTATGACTGCATGTTATGTGGCCTAAAGTGGTTAAAGAAAGACACAGCCACATGTAATGTTATTTAACAATGCTTTATTCCTGCATATTGCTGTTACTGATTAATGATACATATTGCAATTCAAATGATTGCATGTAAAATATGGTTGCTTATTTCAGTGATAAAGCGGTGTTTTTAGCATGAGTCCTTGGTATTTTTATGAGGTATCCTTGACAAAGCAAATAGATTGGCTTTATTTAAAGTGACACCCTCCTACATGGTAATGTGCCATTTGTTATGGTGTGGGGGGTATTGTAATTGTCTTTTTGGGCCATGACCCTTTATGTTATGTTATGTTATGTTATTAAGTCACTTATAAAGCGCGCTAACACTGATTAGTTTCTTGGCGCTAAAATTGACAGTAACACAACCTAAGGTGGAGGAGGAGGTGGATTAAAAAGCTTGTCTAAAGAGCCAGGTCTTCAGAGCTTTCCGAAAAGGTAGAAGGTCTTGGCAAGATCGGATCTCCAGGGGAAAGGTGTTCCATAGACAGGGGGCAAGGGTGGCAAATCTACGACCACCAGAGCGTTTGAGTTTAAAGGGGGGGGTCTGGAGCAGGGCTAGATGGAGTGAGCGGAGGTTACGGGAGGGGACATGTCTGGTGATCAGTTGATTGATAAATTTAGGGCTTTTGCCATGTAATGACTTGAAGACCATACAGCCTGCTTTAAAATAGCAGCGTTGTATGACTGGAAGCCAATGCAGCTTGATGAGAAGAGGGGTCGCAGCCTGCCATCTAGGTTGCTTTAGAATCAGCCTAGCAGCGTAGTTCTGCACCATCTGGAGGCGCTTAAGTAAATAGTTGGGGAGACCTAGGTAAATGGCATTTGCGTAATCCAGGTGGGACAGGACAGTGGCGATCACGACCTGGGTAATCGCTTCAGGCGTTAGTAAACGCCTGACCTTCCTGATTTTTTTTAGTTGGTAGAAGCATTTGGAGACCACTTGTCCCACTTGTGTTTTTAGTGAAAGATCACTGTCCACAATGACTCCGAGCGTTTTAGCCGAAGGTGATGGTTGTGGAGCTTGACCCAGGTCTGCAGGCCAATAGTGAGGGCCCCAGTACTTAGCACTATCCCCCGTCAGTACTAGTTCAGTTTTACCTGGATTTAATTTCAATTGATTTTGATCCATCCAGGATTTAATAAACCTCATGGTTGACTGGAAATGACTCATAGAGTCTTCGGAGTTATCAATGGTGAAGAGTAGCTGCAGGTCATCTGCGTAGTTAAAAACTCTCACCTGTTTGTCCCTCAAGGTTTGTATAAGGGGGAGTATGTATATGTTAAAAAGGTGAGGTGACAGGGAGGAGCCCTGTGGCACTCCACATGGGATGGCTTGTTTAACACCGGTCAAGTCCCCCAGGCGCACTGCTTGGGATCGGTCCTCCAAAAAGGATCTCAGCCAGCAGGCCGCCACGCCCTGTATGCCGGTCTGTCCGACACGGTCGATCAAGATGTTGTGGTCGACCGTGTCGAACGCGGCCGACAAGTCCAGTAGTACCAGGGCCTGGGCAGAACGTCTGTCTGCGCAGTCTCGGAGTGTGTCCAAGACTGCGGTGATCACTGCCTCCGTAGAGTGTGCTGGCCGGAATCCGGCCTGGTGAGGGTCAAAGCAGGAGGACTCCTCCAAGAAGTTGGAGAGATTTTTCGCCACGTGTGCCTCTAGAATTTTCGCCAAGTAAGGCAGTTTAGGGGTTAAATATGATATCAGAATGTCACATATAGGCATTTCCACCAACCGTATGTATACATTTGTAAATTAGTGCCTCGAATTGAGTAGAGTTTGTGTAATACATGTACTTTTTCTTTTTCAAAGAAAAAGCTCAGACTGTACAATCATTTATTTAATGTTATTTTTGTTTTCCAGCGAATGGGAGTGCTCTGCTTTGCTACATTGAATGTGAATCAAGCGCTGCAATGGGGTGTTACATTCCCAGTGAGGGTATAATTGTGGACCTGTTACTTGTGCAGAACTTGCGTCCTGCCCAACTGATAGCCCAGTTTCCTTACAAAGGTGTAGAAGGAAATTTGCATTTTCTAATCAGTAATTGACACATGCGCAAAACAACTCTGTAATGTACTATTACATAAGACATGCGAGTGTTTGTGCATGTACACCTTAAAACGTCAGTTGAATTGCCATTAAAATTGCAATTTGATTGTTAAATACCACTGAAGTCCTTTAGATGTGATCGACTGCACAACAGTAACGGTTATAAGCTCTGCTCACAACTTTACGCATGTGATCGTATCAAATGGCATCACTGTTAACACTACGTGAGGCTAGTGGCATAGTCAGCAACTACATGTGCTCCTGGACATTTAGAAAGAGAGGACATTGGAAATGTACCGAACAGATGTTCTTCTATGGACTGCTGGAGTATTAAAGGCTTCATTACTAGTGTTGACAGCTAGTGTGGCTTACAGATATTAAATAGAATGATTGGTTGTTGCCTTTGCACAAGAGTCAAATTATGCTAGCTTCCAGTTGGTGAGCTGAGCCATGTACAGGATGCATCACATCATGGCTGGAAAACATGTCATGTTAACACATCTTGATATAGCCCAGGTTCACCAATAGTTTCTTGGCGCTAAAATAATCTCCTTCCATTTTTCATGAAAGTACGATACACACAACCCAGATTTAGTTGACATCAACATGAATATACTTCTTTGAAAAGCCAAGTTTTCAGACGCTGTTTAAAAGACTTAAACTCAGTTTCAGCACAATGCTGGTCTGGTTGTAAAGGTCCCAGCACAGAAAAAGTTTGTCCCACTCATCTTACTTTTGTACCTTTGTACATCTTGGAATCCTTAAATAATTTGCTGATGATGAGTGCATAGCACGAGAAGGTACATATTGTGATATGACCTTGGCTGCAAAAAAGGAGCCATATTATGTAATGTCTTTGAAGTTATCCAAAATGAGGAAAACCCCAAGATTCCTTAAGACCCGGAGATATAATCTGTTATTACGAGCAATGGTCCATATGGTAAGCAGTAAAAGAAAAGAGAACGCAATTCCTTTTTCACAAGTCCTTTTTATTATTCAAACTGTAAATCATTACTGTTCAAGAAATAAATCCAATAACTAATAGTTTGCCAAACGGTGTGTCTGTCGACAATACCAGTATGGCTCCTCTACATCTCTCCTTTGCAAAAAAGCCCCGGCAACCTCAATCATTCATATGCTTGTATAGAAAATGATATGTCTCAGAAAAGAACATTTTTGCTTTACATTCGTCTTTTTATCAACATTCAAATAGACATCTTAAAAAGTGTTTTTAAGTGTCATTTTTGCACATCATAGGCAATATCCTAAGCATCATTATTGCACATCACTACAAATAAAATACATACAATTGAAACAACGTTCTTCTCTTGCATACCGTCAATAATACTACATACACACCCTCATCTTTAATTTAAAACGATTTGATATGTATAAGGATATATTTCCTACTTCATCCTATATATTTTTCAGCTACAGTTTTTTTCACATTTTATTCTTTGACACAATTTATCATTATGTGCTTCATGAATCTTGTACTTCACACAGTCATAAATCCATACAATATATATATTTCAATACTGGTGTGGCATGTACTTCACTTTTTTTCTCAACACGTGTTTCGGCGTTAAACGCCTTCTTCATGAACGCCACATCAAGACCTCCATAATATATTAGTGACCTGCAAAAAAAATTACCCATTGACCGCGGCGCGAATTCCGCCGCTGTGTGGGCATTTTAATCAGTGAGCGGTGTTTGGACGGCCCCCGGCCGTCCCCCGCACACGCACACCGTCACGTGGGACGGTTTATAGTTCTACTGAGCCATATATTGCATCCAATTATAATACTACATCCATACACCCACTCAATACAGAGTTGGAACCGTCACCTCCAAAGAACAGAGCTTCTGACTATATATGATAGATATATGGGCTCATATAGAGTCCCAACATAGTGCAGTCAGTCAAAAACCCACAAGACCAATAAACATCATAATATCAAGAGGACCACAATTAGAAAAATAGTTTCATTTTTATTATATATTTTTTTTGCATTAATCAATTCAGAAATCAGAATAGAAAGTTCTTATATTCACATAATAAATAATCCACTCATTCAATTCACGTCCCGCACATCCCTTCAATCATTCACACCCAAACACACATACATCACTACAATTCATTAATCTTTCTCGCAGCACAGACAGATTGCCAACTGATGTTGATGACTCAGGTCCCACGGGGTCTCATACACAGTAGAGACACAGTAGAGGCGCTTGAAGATCCCAGTTATGGGACAATCTTCAAGCGCCAACGCGCGTTTCGGTGTACGGCCTGCACTTGGGCCACACCTTCATCAGGGCACAACAAGAAGGGGAGGGGGACAGCAACACCACTCTGAAACAATTCATAAGAAAGAACGTTTGCTTAAATAATTGTACAAATTCATAATTTCCCAAATTCATAATTTCACTTAGACAATTCAAATTTACATTTTGTAGGTTCTCCTAGTTAAATTAAACTACTGGTCTATTAGTGGGCTTCAGACTTATTGATACCAAATAATTCATTCAAATACAAAGAAGAGGGAGGACCATGGGGACTTGGCGCTTTACGGGAAAAGGAAACAAGTGCAAATACATAGCAACATGTCAAAAACAACATATATAGTGACCAAATAATGAACAAAAAATCTGCTACAAAAACCACAAGGCACATGTAAGACCAGCTCCCAGGAAATAGCCGTCTATCAAGTTCTAGAGGCCCAGATCTCATAAGGGCCATATAATACATGATTAAACTGTTCAGCTAAGCATATACGTACAATGGGACTGCCCAATAAGATTACATACCTAAAATTCCAAACTAGGAATTTCTTGATAGACAATAAAGAGGAACTGTCACTAGGTTCCTATCACTTCGGCGCAGATTTCGGTCAGAGAGTTGTATATATGACGGAGGGTTCCTTGGGGGTGCACTCAAAAATGGCGTGTTCATATATATGGTATAGCGCACCCAAGGAAACAATGGAATTATTCAGACTTTGCTAGTTTGCTGGTGCGGACCCTTCTGTTGATAAGGGAGGTTAACAAAAGCGGACAACCAACACTTACCTGGTTTTAAAGGTAGTTCTGTGATAGTACGGCAGAGTCCCTGGCCTAGGATCTGGATGTAACCCACGGGGTGGGCTTATACCCGAGTAGCCTTGGATAAATCCTAGGATCAGATAGATTCTGCTCTGTAATGTAAACAAGCATTTACAATGCAATGGTTTCGCCTTTGGAAAAGTTAGAGTTATTGGCATTGCTCATGACATTTCTTTTTTTTTTTTTTACTTATAAATAAATGGCATTGTTATTTACATTGCCAACAGCTCTCACAGCTCTCTCAGCCCACACAGCTCTCACAGCTCTCACAGCTCTCACAGCCCACACAGCCCACACAGGCCACACAGCCCTCACAGCTCACACAGCTCTCACAGGCCACACAGGCCGCACAGCCCTCACAGCCCACACAGCCCACACAGCCCACACAGCTCTCACAGCCCTTACAGCCCACACAGCTCTCACAGCCCACACAGCTCTCACAGCCCACACAGCTCTCACAGCCCACACAGCCCACACAGCCCTCACAGCCCACACAGCTCTCACAGCCCACACAGCTCTCACAGCCCACACAGCTCTCACAGCCCACACAGCTCTCACAGCCCACACAGCTCTCACAGCCCACACAGCTCTCACAGCCCACACAGCTCTCACAGTCCACACAGCTCTCACAGCTCTCACAGCCCACACAGCTCTCTCAGCCCACACAGCTCTCTCAGCCCACACAGCTCTCTCAGCCCACACAGCTCTCTCAGCCCACACAGCTCTCTCAGCCCACACAGGTCTCTCAGCCCACACAGGTCTCTCAGCCCACACAGGTCTCTCAGCCCACACAGGTCTCTCAGCCCACACAGCTCTCACAGCCCACACAGGCCACACAGCCCACACAGGCCACACAGCCCACACAGGCCACACAGCCCACACAGGCCACACAGGCCACACAACCCTCACAGCCCACACAGCTCTCCCAGGCCACACAGGCCACACAGGCCACACAGGCCACACAGGCCTCACAGCCCTCACAGCCCACACAGCCCTCACAGCCCACACAGCCCACACAGCTCTCACAGCCCTCACAGCCCACACAGCCCACACAGCTCTCACAGCTCTCACAGCTCTCACAGCCCACACAGCTCTCACAGCCCACACAGCTCTCACAGCCCACACAGCTTTCACAGCCCACACAGCCCTCACAGCCCACACAGCTCTCACAGCCCACACAGCTCTCACAGCCCACACAGCTCTCACAGCCCACACAGCTCTCACAGCCCACACAGCTCTCACAGCTCTCACAGCCCACACAGCTCTCACAGCCCACACAGCTCTCACAGCTCACACAGCCCACACAGCTCTCACAGGCCTCACAGCCCACACAGCTCTCACAGCCCACACAGCTCTCACAGCCCACACAGCCCACACAGCTCTCACAGCCCACACAGCTCTCACAGCCCACACAGCTCTCACAGCCCACACAGCTCTCACAGCTCTCACAGCCCACACAGCTCTCACAGCCCACACAGCTCTCACAGCTCTCACAGCTCTCACAGCCCTCACAGCCCACACAGCCCTCACAGCCCACACAGCTCTCACAGCTCTCACAGCCATCCGCCCACACAGCTGTCACAGCACAGCAGTTGCTCTCAGTGCAAGTGTGCACTGAAGCAGGTACTGTAGTAGAATTGGCCTATACCATGTACTGCACTGTGACATTTACACAGCACTTCATCCCCGGGCTGTGGAGCGCTCTGGTTTGCACGGAGACCCTAGGTGCAAAGGTTTAAGATGGCGTGGGTTCGAGCGTGACCAGTGCCTGTGATGCTGGGTGACGCGTGTGAGGTCTGGAGATGGGGACTCTGCGCAAGCGCAGATCGGCCCTCTTACGTGGCTGGTTATAATATACTACTTTGCACAAGCGCAGACATGCCCTGCCTCTTACATGGCTGCGCAGCCAAGTTTTAATGTGCTCCAGTATTTTTTGCTGTTTGCAGAGTCCTCTTATTCCTGCTGGCACGGAGTGGCGCATCTTCGGCGTTTCACCCTGTGCGAGATTTGTTGAAGGAAGGAACAGATAGGAGAGGGGCTGCTCCATGACACTGTGGTTGCCTTGACAGTGGTTGCTCACTTTTTTATGCTGGGGGAACGAACAGACTAGCTGACATTGCAGCACGCACACAGAAAGACGGACCTTAGACACTGCAGGCACACAGATAGACGGACACTGGAGGCACACAGACAGACAGACGGACCTCGGACACTGCAGACACACAGACAGGCTGACACTGCACGCACACAGACAGACGGACACTGCAGGCACACACACACACAGACAGACGGACCACGGACACTGCAGGCAGGCAGACAGCCGATCACCGCAGGCACACAGATAGACTGACATTGCAATCAGACAGATGGACACTGCAGGCGCACAGACAGACGGACACTACAGGCACACAGACAGACGGACACTACAGGCACACAGACAGACGGACACTACAGGCACACAGACAGATGGACACTACAGGCACACAGACAGGCACCGTATCCTGGCCGGTTGACATTGTAAACCTAGACACAAGGGTTGTTTCTTATTCCTGCTGGCACGAAGTGGCGCATCTTCGGCGTTTCACGCTGTGCGAGATTTGTTGAAGGAAGGAACAGATAGGAGAGGGGCTGCTCCATGACACTGTGGTTGCCTTGACAGTAGGTGCTCACTTTTTTTTTGCTGGGGGAACGAACAGACAGGTTGACATTGCAGCACACACACAGAAAGACGGACGTTAGACACTGCAGGCACACAGACAGACAGAGACTGCAGGCACACAGATAGACGGACACTGGAGCCACACAGACAGACGGACCTCGGACACTGCAGACACACAGACAGGCTGACACTGCACGCACACAGACAGACGGACACTGCAGGCACACACACAGACAGACGGACCACGGACACTGCAGGCAGGCAGACAGCCGATCACCGCAGGCACACAGACAGACGGACATTGCAATCAGTTTCGTCTGAATTAGATCAGAGCTGTGGGAAACGGCACCTCCCAAACACACCCTCACGCACACACGCGGGGCGGGCAGCTGTGCTCCACTATTAAGGGCATCTCGCAGGAGCTAACTGCGAACTTAATTACTGTCTAACTCACCACAAGATGCGTGCCAGCATTTACCATCTCCAGCGCCTACGATTAAAAGGCTCCACCGGCCATAAACTATTCTTGGAGAGGGCGACGCGCACAATGATGGCGGCATCCCTAACTCAATTAAAACGCGAATTTCTCGACCATAATCATTTTCAAACCTACTATTCACATAATACCCACCCGTCCTAGAACCAACGGAAGAAAGCATTGAGCCCCTTCCTGTGCTAAATAAAGTGTTCCGTCCGTACCGGAAGGGGCTGAGATGCTCGGTCAAACTAAAAAAAAACGTGCTACCGGAGGGCGGTTCTTCATGTCCACAAAATTCCGACCAGCGATCACATAAGTTCCCTTTGATCGGCTTTACAAGACCAAAGAGTGCCATCAACCCCTCACCATTGCGAAACCCGGACAAAATGGATACAGAGTTTCCACGGATTACTTTTAAGGTAACAGGGATGCCCCCCACAGTAACCCATTCCCAAAAACATCAGGAATTTAACACCCCCCCCCGCGTCTTTATCAAAACTCATGGACTGTACCACAGAGAGGATCCCTTTTCACGCTACCGGAATCTCACCATATGCATTTCAACTCGACTCACCCCATTTTCTAAACAAGCACCTACGAGGACACGGGGGGGGCGGGAGAGGACACGGACGGCGGGAGGGGGGCGGCAGAGGACACGAACGGCAGAAGAGGACAGGGACGGCGGGAGGGGGGGGCGGGAGAGGACGAGGGGGGCGGGAGAGGACACAAACGGCGGAAGAGGACACGGACGGCGGGAGGGGGGCGGGAGAGGACGAGGGGGGCGGGAGAGGACACGAACGGCGGGAGAGGGCACGGACGGCGGGAGGGAGGCGGGAAACGTGCACAGGACAGCGAGGGGAGGGGGGACGGCGGGAGGAGGGACACGGAGGAAGGCAGGACAGCAGCAAGCACGGCCCGGCCAGACCAGATTCGGGGGCGTTCCGGGCTTTTGGCTGACGTAGCATGACGTAGCCAAAAGCCAAAAATTCTCGGGAACCCCCCCCCGAATCTGTTCCGGCCATAAGGACGCCTCTCTGTTCCAATGGCTAGCCTCCATTTATGGAGCTAGCCAATGAAACAGAGGGCGGATTCCAGAGCCACATACTGTAACTCAATAGATTTCTCCAGCGCAAAAGCTGCTTGCCAAAACCTAAAAAGCACATAAGCCTTTCCATAGAGATGCCAAAACTGCCTAAACACCTAGGGCTGCTAACATCCACAAGAGGAACAAGAAAACACAAGGGGTCCCGTGATTTACAACAGCGCGATCTTAAGGGTGCCTATGTACTCCAAAGTGCAAATTCCCAACAATCTGTCGAGGCCGGTAGGTGGTATCCTAAAAACATCTCCCAAACTTTCCAATATAAAGTTTGGCATCCGCTCTGTATAACATGGACATGTCGGAATACGTTTGGTCAAATTAGACAAGATGGAGATCAGGGGTAAGACATCGATGCCTATTAATAATTCTTTGCCTGATCGTTCCCCAGTCTCCCTGGATGCCTGTTTCAAGTGGAGCCTAACCGGTAATTACCTGAAGATTGCATTCAAAGCTTTATCCTGCTGCCACCCTCAACGTTAAAAGTCGGCACATGCTCGAGACTGCTAACGACAGAAAAACCAAATTTCATACACATAAGAAGAAATAAAAAGATTAAGGAGAAAATTGACGAAATAACAGACCCTGTTTAAAACAGCATGCAATGCATTGTGGGTGCAGCGGGTCACTATCGACGACTGTATAAATCAATCTGCGTATGTTCATGTAAAAAAATTGGAGTGCACTCTTTGACAGAACATGCGCTCGATGACAGGCAAAGTATACAGCTTATAGATACCCGGCATCCATTCGTCAAACTGACTTAACGTGTCCGCAAGCGCTCGCATAGATAAATCGAGTGCACTCTTTTACACGCCATGCGCTCAAAGGTCAATAATGTATACAGTTTAAGGATAATCGGCATTCTAACGTCGAGCTGACTGCATAAAAGAAACGCGCTCGCTCGAATAAATGCCAATATGCGGCCGCATACCTGTTGAGCACCAGTTTCAAAGAAGGAGGGGGAGGCAGCTTCCCAATGTTCGGACTGAATGACACCAAAACAAGAGACGAAAGGCCGAACGCGGGCAGATGGATCCTATTTGAAGGTCCCACGAGATAAGAGTTGTAATTAGTCCGCCCCTGCGGGGGCGGAGAAAGTAAATCCTAGCCGGTCCGAGGAGAGTCAAAACCCGAAACGGATCCGCAAACGCCACTAAATTACTAAATTAAGGGCATAGCGTAAGGATCTAACTCTGCGGTTATTGCAATACTAGCAGTCTAGGGCAATCACACAAGGGCATATTAGACCCAAACCAAGGTAACAAAATGTCCACAAACGCCAAGTACAGAATATCAAAGCGCCGACAGGTACGTAAGATGCTGGATTGTCAAAACGATGTCAACAATAGAGAAGGGAATGCCAAGGGCTAATAAGTCAAATGGGAGGGGATGGGAAGGTTTTAGGGAAAACTAAACTACACTCTAATAACAATATAGGAAAATTAAAAACAACAACAGTAAAGAACGGGAATACTAATCCTCACTTAGGACTGCAGACTCTACTCAGTCCTTCGGGGTCAATTCAACAGAAGCCCCTCATAGATGGTAGAGATGAACAGTGCAGTCAATATTATAGCACTGGTTCAACGGACAGGAACAGCGGCGCGAACTAGCCACGCCAAGGCTCAAGGTCCTAAGGAGACGTAGATTAAATAAACGCCAACACGCCGACTCTGGCGGGATACCAAAATAGGCTGGCAAGGATGTAAAGGAAGTAGGCCATAAACGCAGGTTCACGCCCCTAGCATCGCTATATCATTCGGGAATTCTCCCTATGACATGACATGAAGGTGGATCGTACGAACCGATCCCCTCAGCGGGGCCACTGGTTGAAGCGGTAATTTAACAAATGGCATTTTTCCATGGGCAATGTTCGTTGAGGCCCTTGTATGTGGCATTCAAAATAAAAATCCAAAAAACCTCCCTTTTCTTTCTAATGCAGGTAGTCTTTCCCTGGAACCACCCGTATCTTTTCTAAGATCGACCACTTCAGGTCAGATTCATCATGGTTCTTATTCAACCAATGCTGGACTAAGGCGGTAGCATTCTTGCGAGTTCTGATGTTAGATTTATGCTCTCCTATTCTGAGTCTGCATTCATGGCCAGTTTCGCCAACGTACGGGAGCCCACACGGGCAAAGGATGACATAAATTACGTTGGACGAACGGCAGTTGCTCATTTCATGCAGGTGTATATTTTGATTGTCGATCATAAGCTGTTGGCCCACAATGGCATTGGGACAAGCTTGACATGTCCCACGGCGATGATTGCCCAGTATAGGGGCAGTACCATAGATGGAAGTTTGGGATGCTTCAATGGGGTTAGGCATTTTACCACACACCAGATGGTTACTGAGATTCTTATTTTGTCGAAACGCGAATAAGGGCTTAGGAATTTTGTCCTCATTTTCGCCGATATTTAACAGATCAACAACACCCTTTAAAATCAACATGGAGCCGCTTGCTAAAAACTCAAGCAGTCCAACAAATCCTACAATCTTTTTCGCAGATGATACACAGTTTTTTCAGAACAAAATTTTATTGTTTTTGAGAGAAAGATTGTAAGTAAACCACAGTACTCCGAACACCGGAGGGGCTGTGAGCATATAATCAAAATGCACAGAATAGCAATCAATACAGTAGTTCAAAGAAGCATAATTACTACAACTCTCCCACCCCCCTGCCCCATATTAACTACCCCCTCCCGGATCCCTCCCTAACCCCTTGCACGATGTCCAAGAAAGAAAATAACTATGAAACAGGTAATGCATACTCTCCCTCACCCAGGTTCTTAAAGCATCCGTCCTGCATCCACATGGTGCTGTGCTTTCGGCTCCAGCCACAATCCCCGATACTCCGCCCATCTCTTCCATATTTTGGAGTGCTTCCTGGGGCAACCTCGGGCCGCAAACACTGGACGCTCCAGCGCCATACAGTAATCCAATCCCTTTTTCCACACTCCCACCGGGGGGGCCCTAGGGTCCTTCCAGGCGCGGGCCACATCCCTCTTGGCCACGGTAAGGCCAAGGAGCAGTAAGTGTTGTTTATAGTTGTTGCCACCCACTTGTTCCATGACATGGAGAAGGCCCAGCTGCGGTGTACGGGGGAGCTTCCAACCCAATACTTCAGCCAAACAGTCCCAAACACCTGTCCAGAATCTCTCCAGTGCTCCACAGGACCATACTGTATGTAGGAAGGTGCCCACCTCCCGACCACATCTCAGACATTCAGGGGACGCAATCAAACCCGCTCGCCACAGCCTCTCTCTAGTATAGTAAGCTCTATGTAGATATTTAAATTGGATGAATCGTAATCGTACGGCAACGGCCGCACCTCTAGGAGCAGCAAGGGCCTCCCTCCAATCCTCCTCATCTAGCTCTCCCACATCTCCCTCCCATGTGGTCCGCAGCTTATCAAGAGAGGAGGAACAATGTGTAACCAATGATTGGTAGATGCGGGATATTTTCTTATCCTCCAATTCACCCATGAATACCTTAGCTTCCAGAGGGCTGAATTCAGGTAAGGAATCTAGTCCCTCCAGGACAGGGGAGATGGCATGTCGGAACTGCAAGTATTTAAAGAACTGGGTTTGGGGCATACTATATTCGTCCCTCAGCTCTTGGAACGATTTTAGGGCTGTGCCTTTCATTACATGGCCCAACGCGGAGATCCCTATCGCGTCCCAGCTGCGGAACCCCTGTAAGGACGCCAGAGCTGGTAAACGAGCGTTCTGCCACAATGGAGTCTCCTCGGTCAGTCTGTTCCACCATCCCATGCGGTGAAGCGCCTGTCGCCAGATCTGGATGACCACCTGTGTGACCACCGGGAGCCTCTTCCTCTTCCCAGCCGAGTACAATAATGTATGTAGGGTGTCCGGCTCCATCAGATACCTCTCTAGGGCGTAAGCTGGATCTCCCCGATCCCCATACCACCACTCATTCAATACCAACAAGTGAGACGCCTGATAATAGGACAGGATATCCGAAGATGCCAAGCCGCCGCAATATGTGGAGAGGAAACAGGTACGGAGCGCCACTCTCACCGCACCCCCGGCCCAGAGGAACTGGCCTAGTGCCGAATTGACCTGACAAAACCACTGCGGCGATATAGGGTAGGGGTGATTCTGTAGTTGATAGAGTAAGCGAGGGAGGGGCCACCATCTTGAAAATGGCCGAGCGGCCATAGAGATTCAGGGGCATACGGGACCATGTTTTCATTTCCGACCGGACCCGGTCCCAGACAGGAACGACATTGCGTTCCCACGAGACTCCAGGTATGTCAGTCAGGAACACCCCAAGATACTTAAGGCCCCCAGTCACCCCCTGCAAGGCCGATGCCCAGGCACCCAGCTCCGTACTGTCCCCCAGTGTCCACAGTGTGGACTTCCGCACATTTAGATTGAGCCCCGATACCTCCTAAACACCCTCATAATTTCCAGGACCCTCGGTCCTGACCTATTGAGGTCCGTGAGGAAGAAAAGTACGTCATCAGCGTAGAGCGCGATCCTGTCCGATGGCCCGGCCTCCCATTCGAAGCCCCTCATCTGCGCGTCTATGCGCTCCCATGCCGCCAAGGGTTCCATGGCAAGGGCGAACAGGTACGGCGAGAGGGCGTGCCCCGTCCGATAGGAAAGGCGCCGGATACAGCCCCAGCCACTCTCACCGAAGCCGTTAAGTCGGTATACAGCAGCTGTAAGTACGATAAAAACTAGGGTCCAAGATTCGGGCGAGGGAGGAGTGCATGTAAGTAAACCCAACTCAACGAGTCCAAGACTCTATCTATGTCAGCCAGTAGAAGTGCCGCCTGGGTACCTGTGGCCCGCATCATCTCCATTGCCACCTGAGCACGCCTAATGTTGTGTCTCGTCGCTCTATGCGGCATAAATCCTGCTTTTGGTCCGGATGGACCAAGTTAGTGATATATGGAAGGAGGCGATTGGCGAGGGCCTTAGCCAATATCTTCACCTCTACATTTAGAAGCGATATGGGTCTATATGACTCGTGACGTTCCGGGGGCCTCCCTGGCTTACAAAAGACCACTATTTCGGTGTGCCTCCAATCTGCCGGCAAGCGGCCACACTCCCTGTGCTCTCTTATAATGTGCCCCCAACTGGAGGTGGTATTTCCTAAAGAACTCGCACGGGAACCCGTTGGATCCGGGGGCCTTCCCTGCATTCAATTCCCCAAGGGCCGTTCCTAATTCTTCTGCTGACAACGGAAGCTCGAGACGATCTCGCTCCTCCTCCGATATCGCCCGTGGCGGGAGGTCTGCGAGAAATTTATCAATAGCGTCTGTCGGGAGGGATTCCCTAGGGGCATATTGTGCCGCATAGTAGCGCGCAAAGCTGTCTGCAATCTCCTCGGGGGGCTAACAAAGGATCTCCAGCCTCGTTTCGAAGATCCGGCAGTGTCTGTGCCTGAAAAGTGCCCTGGCAGAGCCTATACAGCATCGTGCTGGACTTATCCCCCCATTGGTAGATTCTGCTCTGCGTAGCAAGCCACACCTGACGTGACTCCTCAAGGTGTAGAGATTCAGAATCCTGCTGCGCGTGTAGCAGCCGTCGCACGTCTTCGTCATCCCCGGTCGCCGTTCACCGCTCCTCTAAGTCGCGGACCCGATCTGCCGCCATCTCTAGGCCCTCCCTACCCGTCCTACGGGCCGCCGCACACCAGGCTATATCCACTCCTCGGAGTGTGGACTTCAGAGCCTCCCAGAGGGTCACGTCATCCGTCTCCGACCCATCATTATCCTCTCAATAGTGGGCTATGGCCTCCCTCATGTGAGACGGGTAGTCGTCTTGTTGCTGGTGCCAAGTGGAGAGGCGCCATCGAAGCAGCTGCCGCCTCTTGTCCAGAAGGAGGTTAATAGTAATAGGGGAGTGGTCAGAGAGACCACGTGGCAGTATAGCCGTCGAGTCTACCCTCCCAATCCGAGCACAGGGGACAAACAGGTAATCTAATCTCGAGAAGGATTTATGTACCGCAGAAACATATGTGTATTCCCGGCTATGTGTATGTTGATAGTGCCATGCATCTATCCAGCCCATTCCTTTCACCATGTCACTCAACTTGGTAGCGGTACCCACCGTCTGCTCACCACCGGGCCTGTGGCGATCCATCTGACTATTCATAACATCATTCCAGTCACCCCCGATGACAGCCATCATGTCCGGGATCTCGGCCCAGATGGTGAACAGTTTCTCAACAAGCGACCACTGCAGCGGGGGAGGAGCATACACACTCCCGAAAACCACTGGTTCACCACCAATCGTTCCTTTGACAAATACGTATCTGCCCTGAGCATCCACCCATTGTGTCGCGTGGACGTAAGACACCCTGCGGTGAATCAAAACCGCCACACCCCGGGAGCCCCTAACGAAACCGGCATGGTACACCTGTTGATATCCATAGCGCTGCAAACTAAGGGTTTTGGTGCCCAGGAGGTGTGTCTCCTGCAACAGTAGGATATCTGCCTTCTCTCTTTTCCCCTGTCGCAGCACAGCACCCTTCTTTATTTTATCCAGCATGCCCCTTACATTCCAGCTCACTATTCGCATCGACGCCCTGGGGAGCTCTGGCTCAGGACCTCTAACCGCCATCTATTGGTTGAAACTCCAATTGCCCGGGTGTCGGGGATTGAAACTGCATACATGCCCACAATGGAACCCGGTGAACCATCGTGCTGTAGAGAACTGCCCCCCCCCCCGAACTCTTGCCTCCCCCCCACCCCCCATCAACCCCCAGCCCAACAACTCCTCAACGGGAGGCTGGAAGCCACCCACTCCAATGGATCCCCATGAACCACACACAACCCCCAACTTACCCCCTAGGGGCAATATACGTCTCTGAACTCGAGGAACGTGTCCGCCCGCCAGATCGTTGCCCCCCATCCCATCTCAGTTTGTTTGGAACAGTAAAGCATCGGATGTGGCTAGTCTCCAATCCTTCCGTCGTCTCCAGTAGGAACTATGAAGTACTACTCGCCCACTATATATGATTAACTATAGAAAGTGTCCTCTGGTCCTCCTCGTTATTTCAAGGATCTGGTTTCCGAGTGTCTGGTGCATCTGGCCCCTCTTCCAGCCCCTCTTGAGAAGGAGAACTTTTCTTGGGCCGGGACCTCCAATTGCTCGCACTCCGCGATCTCCGGGAAGGCTGCCGTGGCGCCGCCGTCGAGGATGAATCCGAGTCATGTCCAGGTGGAGTGTGTGCTCGGACTCTTAACAGTTTCGTCGGTCCAGTTAAACACCTCCTCCGGTGTGTTGAAGAAAAGGGTACGAGACCGATACACCACCCATAAGCGGGCCGGGAAGAGCAGGGCGTATTGAATCTTCAGGTCTCGCAGTCGCGCCTTGGCCGCCGTAAAGGATTGCCGCTGTTGTACTTGTTTAGTATAGTCCGGAAATATTAGGATCTTCTGATTGTCATACATGAGGGGTTCTTTCGCACGTGCTTGCCGCAGGATAGTGTCCCGGTCATGGTAGTTGAGTAGCCGAGCTAATAAAGGTCTTGGGCGGGCGCCAACCGGTGGCTTCTTGAGGAGCGCTCTATGTGCCCGCTCGACTATGAAGCAGCGGGAGAGGGAGTCCGTCGGCATCAACCCCTCCAACCATTGGGTCAGGAAGGCCTCCATGTTGTCTTTCTCGCAGCCTTCTGGAAAGCCAACAAATCGCAAGTTGTTGCGCCGAGCCCGCCCTTCTGCATCTTCGGCTCGGAGCACTAGGCCCTTTTGAATCCCCTCCATATTGGCCACTCTTTTCTTTAAGGTTGCCATGCCATCCTCCACCCATGAAAGCCTGGATTTGGCTTCGGTAATGCGGGTCACAGCATTCCGTAGGTCTTGGTGCAAGAGGGTAACGTCAGCCCCCACCGCCCCAATCTTTGCATCCAGCATATCTCTGGATTGCGTGATCACCGCCATAAGGGCCGCATTGTCTGGCCCCGATGTCTGGGGGCCTCCGGAGGCTCCTGATCCCCCGCTCGGGCCTGCAAACTTGTCCATGGGCCCTTGTTTCGAAGCCCCACCGCTATTTCCTCCTCTGGTCATGGCCAGTCTCGGTCTCCCCAGGCGTGTCACTCGGCCTTTGCTGTGCCGTTTGAGGGGGGCCGCGTCCCAGGATTATCACACTGTTCGTGGGCTCCAAGGGCGGCTGCAGCCCGTCGTCCGAGTCGCACCCAAGGCTCACTGCCTCTAAAGTCCCTTGCTAACGCCAGCCGGCCACACCTTCAGTGCCACACAGTTTCTCCGCAGCAGTCACAAAATGGTGTCGCGGTTACAAAAGGTCAAGTCCCAATGATCCAGTGCCAGCAAGGCCCGTCTCCACTGATGTCAAGTGAGGAGCTTGTATTCCCTTATGTCCGCCGCTCACCCCTGGGCTCGGCGCTCCTCAGCCGTCAACCGCCTCTGCACTGTCCCAGCCGACCAGTGGGGACCCGACTGCCCCTGCATGAAGGAGGGCTCCCCGCCTGCTTTCAAGTACCTCTGCGGCCCGATCTGGCCGCCAGGGGTGGGGGGGGAGGACCGTCAATACTCAGGACCCCCCCCCCCTCCACTTGACCTCTCACAGTCTCTGCTGGGGAGTAGCCCTCCACACCCGTGTCCCGCGGGCCCGCCTCTGCCAGGAGAATTCACCAGTCACCAAGATTGCATCCCCGGCCCCACAGTGTCTACTAGGCCTCGCCGCTGCCGCTCACACCAAGGCCCGGCGCCCCTCAGCCGCCAACCGCCTCCGCACCGTTCCAGACTGCCTCTGCATGAAGGAGGGCTCCCCGCTTGCAGTCCATTATCTCCGCGGCCCGAACCGGCCGCCGAGGGGGGCCCGTCGGTACTCAGAACCCCCCCTCCACTCGAGCACGTACAGCCCCTGTCCGGAAGCACACCACCTTACTTGCGCCCCTGCGGGCCTGCCGCCGCCAGGGTATGTTACCACCTCCACCGGAGCACCAGCTTCTAGAATGCAGTCCCCGGCACCGCAACGTTTTCCAGGCCACCCTGTTGCCGCCTGCGCCAGGGCCCGATGTTCTTCAGTCGCCTGTCCCCCCGCACGATCTCCTGCAAGGCGGGGGCCTCCTGCTCGCTTTCACTGCCTCCGCGGCCCGATCCGGCTGCCGGGGGGTGGGGGCGCGGGGGGAGTTGGCGGGGTCTGTCAATGCTCAGGACACTCCCTCCGCTCGGTCCCCCCCAGTCACCAAAATTTAGGCCCCGGCTTCGCTGAGCTCACCAGGCCCCGCTGCTGCCACTCCCACCTGGGCGCCGCTCTTCAGTCACTGATCGCCTCCTCACGTCCCTTGTAGATCAGCGGGGGCCAGACCACTCCGGCCAGACGTCTCCTACCCCGGCGTCGGATCAGCACCTCTCGCAGCCCGTCTCGACCTCGCCTTACGCACCGGGGTCCACGATACTCGAGGTCCCCGGCTCCGCTTCCCAGCATAGGCCTCTCCGCCTCCTGGGATCACTGCTCAGTCCCCGGTGCCCCTGGCCAGCCAAGACTGCTCAGCAATATCTCCGCCAATATCCGCCACGGGGACCCTCCGTCGGGGTATTACCAGATGGGGGGGGATTAAGGACAAATGAACGGATTCACGATCGGCGGGACGGAGCTCTCTTAGGCTGCGTCCGCCATGATGGCTACCTTGGCCACGCCCCCAGATGATACACAGTTTTAATTTAAAAAAACCCCCGCCAAAGCATATTGATGGAGCAACCATAGTCATAGCGGAAATCCACACCAACTACTCAAGCTCAACCTCCTTAAAACTAAGTTCTCCCTGTTCACTCCCTGTGTTCTATGCCTGAACCTTTATGGCTTAACTCAATCACCCTGCTGTAGTACAAAACCTCCTTAGCGAAGTGCGCCAAATCATGTGGCTTCTCCCTGCACAAGAACCTAAACTTGCCTAATGCTCCTAACACAATAGCCAAAACTGCACATCACTAGACAAAGTTACTTCGAAGTATCAAAGCATTGCTCCCTGCAAATGATTATAAACATGTGGTACAGTCCGTGTTGCAATCAAGACTAGACTTTTACAACCGAATACTAAAGGTTAATCTCTCACCTCTTAAAGCATCACTATTTCTGCAGCAAGGCTGGTAGAAGGCTTACGAAATTTGAACACAATTCCCCCATCTTGATCATACTGATTTCGTGCTCAACCAAAGAGATAAACTTCACAAATTGTCATGCACTAACAATAAAGCCCTTCACTCTAGTGGCTCCGTTTACTCAGTTCAGAAACTGGGTATTTAAGGAAGAAGTAACTCAGGCGCACTAACACCCTCTTGCAGTGGGAGCGCTCCGAGGGTTTTGAAGTCTCTTCACAACCAACATCAGAAAAATATCTTGCCACTGCTCATTATAAAAGGAACTAAACATGCCCCTATTTCAGCGCCACATGTCTACCTGATAGAACAAGTTCCACGTCTAAACTACACCAGATACAGAGTGATAACTCGATCTTCTCTTTGGTGTGCATTGTCGACTTCCCCCTAAACCCTTCAGGACTATCTTTCTGCCGCACTATTCTGCATAAAAGGCCCATCAAACGTTTGGAAGAACCTATGTAGAATGGGGGGACCATTAATTGATCGTTTTTTATGATTCATGTAGTCATTAGGTAATTTTGCTTCTCATGTGAATAATCACCAAGTGGCTTTTAAATAATACATGTTTTTTTTGTTATTTTAAATTTAAATTGCATTTCTGTATATGTATATCTTTGTCCCATTCCCCCTATATTTCCTTGATAAAATAAAAAATAGACAATCTTTCTAAATGATGGAATTTCTCCCCTATATTATAATATGTATTTATAATGCGAATTTTAACCTGCATTTGTTCCTTGTTAAAGTGTTCTGTTATTGATCCAGTCTTGCACTAAATTGGATAGCTAAAGAGATAGATAGATAGATAGACAGACAGACAGACAGACAGGCAGGAAGGCAGGAATGCGTGCTGACAGGCAGGCAGGAATGCATGCCGCCAGGTAGGCAGGCAGGCAGGCAGGCAGACAGACAGATAGATAGATACCACAGACTGTAGGTGCTGGCTCCCTTTGAATGTCTTGTTTCTTATTATTGCACCTCTGTTGTGGTACCGAAAGTTATTGTTTGACTTTTTAAACTGTTTGAAAGTGTGGGAAGGAACATAGAAGGGTGGAGGTCAGTAAATAATATTATATTGAACGTAAAATATTAGCCGTGTAGGGCTCAGAATGGTATTTATATTTCTCTTAAATTACTGTGATTGCAAACCTTGCTAGAGGTATCGCCCCAGCCCCTCCCCATAGCTGCACTATCAGTTCTTTTTTTTATATTGACTTTGATAGATGAGGCCTTGCATTCATGAGGAAAGTAACATACTAACGAGCAGACTGACAGGTGGTAAAATGTTAGGTTTTCTGCCATATAAAAGTAATAAATATGATGCATGGATATATATGTTGTCCTGAAGGCTGTTCACATAATTCATAAGCATCTTTGATACAGCTTGAATTTACTGTTGCCAGAGGTGAACATTTAATTTACCATTGCAACAGGGTACCCGACTGCATGCTTGTGAAAGCTGTTGGAGGAGAAAATAGATTTAGCATTTAACAAGCCATTATATCATCCCTGCAACGCCTGCTGCCTCAACTGTGGATATAAGCAAATGTCGAGGCCTGTTATGCACATAAATACTCGTAATGGATAAATGCTTGTGTTTTTAAAAGAATGCTTTAATCACCTATACTGACCCTTGCTCCTTGAAATAATATTTATAAACTTAGCTATGTAGTTAGTGGATTAAATGAAAAGAGACGACGCTCTGCAGAAGTACGTGGAGTCATTCACAATCTATCTCTCTTAGCTGTGAGTCGTATATCCTGCCAGTGGCGAGCCTAAACAGTCCTCCTGGCCGTACAACAACATTTCCTTTGTCCTCTTTATCCTGGCACAGCCACTGCAGCCCCTGTAACCCCCCCTCGTTTTAAGGGTGAAGCTGTCAATAGTGCAGCAGTTGCAGTGGTACCTGGACTCACCCCGGCCCAATCAATCAATCAGTGACATTTATAGAGCGCGCTACTCATCGCTAGGGTCTCAAGGCGCTGGGGGGGTCTTGAGTAGCCTTCTGAACGAGAGATGGTCCTGGGTCAGTCGTAGGTGGGTGGGGAGGGAGTTCCATGTCTTGGCCGCCAGGTAGGAGAAGGATCTTCCTCCGGTGGTGGTTCTGCGAATCCGTGGGACGGTGGCAAGGGCGAGGCTGGCGGATCGGAGCTGGTGGGTGGGTGTGTAGAACGTGAGGCGGTTGTTGAGGTAGGTGGGGCCCATGTCGTGGAGAGCCTTGTGTGCGTGGGTGAGGAGTCTGAACGTGATTCTCTTGCTGACGGGGAGCCAGTGCAGTTCTTTCAGGTGGGCAGAGATGTGGCTGTGACGGGGGATGTCCAGGATGAGTCGTGATGAAGCGTTCAGTATGCGTTGAAGTCTTTTCTGTAGTTTTGCCGTGGATCCAGCGTAGAGGGTGTTCCCGTAGTCCAGTCGGCTGGTGACTAGGGCCTGGGTGACGGTCTTTCTGGTTTCGGTGGGGATCCATCGGAAGATCTTACGGAGCATGCGCAGGGTGTTGAAACATGATGACGAGACGGCGTTGACTTTCTTGGTCATCGTGAGGGAGGAGTCCAGGATGAAACCCAGGTTGCGTGCGTGGTCCGTAGGCTTGGGGGCGGTGCCCAGTGCCGGGGGCCACCAGGAGTCATCCCATGCGGAGGGGGCCCAATCACTGTTGCTTTTTAACTATCCATCCAGGGAACAGAGAGCCTTTCTTTTTTTACTAGCTAGTATTAGGGCCCCCAAACCCTTTCCCCCAAACCTCCTCTCCTCGAGGCCAAACCCACACCCCCCCCCTCCCCCCACTGTTGGCTTTACCCTACCTAGCTCCATGCTTCTGTGTCTTTATGTCCTGCGCGCTCCAACTTTAACATTGGCTTTGACAAGTGCACTGGACTCATCTGATGGTCTGTGTGAATCCACACATGGGTTACTTCAGGGCTGCTTGCTAAAAGATAGACAATTTAGTTAAGGACAACGTGAATGTTAAGTAGGCAGGTACAAAGTGTACAAATCGATTTTATTTAGTATTGATTTTTTTAATAAGGTTTATATACATAAAAAACATACAGTTGTTATGTGGGTTAACCCTCTTTGGCATTGATACAATAGTAGATTACATTTTTGCGCGGGTCCCCCTTTGCTGGCAATATTTTTTATAGAGAAGTATGTCTAGGATAGGAAAGTGAGGAAAAGTTAGGAATAAGCAGAGAAGGAGGATAGGACAAATATACCGATCTGACTTGGCAATATAGGGCCCTAGTATCCGACATGGTAGCTGCAGGTAGGTACTGCAGTATACGGCATGTAGGCAGGTGGATATCTGACTATATGGTTACCCCAACTGTTTGCCTAGTGTTTAGCTGGTTCTCGACTTAGTTGGCCTGGGATCCTGCTAATCAGGGCCCCAGGCTATCTGCTCTCACTGTAAAATGGACTCCATGTACTTTAGGTACATCTCCAATTGGATATTGGGTCACCTTATGTGCTCCTGTATAGTGTACCATAGGTACCCAGGGCATAGGTGCATCCAAGGCCTACCAGGGGCTGCAGCATGTATTATGCCACCCCTGGCTGGCCATCCAAACTGACACCACTGGCTGATCACTCAGCTGGGGCAAGGGCGTGTAATCACCCCTTGCTTAGATATAGTATTCCTATATCTACCTTATATATAGACACATATATACCTATAAGTCACTCCTATGGCAGGCCTTGACAATCCTGAAGTCAGAGTGCTTGGTTTTATGTGAGATGGTGCTCTAGCATGAGCTGAGCCTGTCTGCAGCTTTCGGAACCATGTCCTAATAGCTGTTCTATGATATAGCCATACCATATACTCTTAAGTGCATTATAATCCTCACAGTTAATGCTAACTTTGGTTTGGCTTTATCAAAACATGTTGTGTAAGGTGTCATATGCCTTGGAATACTACCCCCCCCCCCCACACCAGTCCTGGCGGCAGGGGTAGCATTCCACCCTTCTAGAGGGGGAAGACATGTAGTTGTAGCTTTACCCGGTTAAAGTTAAACAGAGCCTCAGCATCACAAAATGGATGCTGCTGCCACAGACACGAGTCTGACCTCCTGCTGCTGGACGAAACTCCGGCAGGGGAGGCCTGGACAATAGGTTTCCTGCCTTGGGAGGTGCGAGCGAGACAGGCTATAGTGTATTGGTGGGTTGAAAGAAATGAGACACTGCCTGGGGCACACAAGGTGCTCCATGCATAGCCCGGTTCAAACCAGTTGCTGGGGCACCCCAGCCCCAGCTCTGGCGCGAAACTGGACAAAGGGAAAGGGGTGTAACCACCCCCTTCCCAGGTTCCACCCATAGGAGGGACACAGCAGGTAATCCAGCCCCTTAGATCAGTATAAAGTTAGGAGCTGTGTCTAGAGACATTAGATTATCCTGGAAAGAAACTCTGAAATGAACTCTTGGACCTTCGACGTTCCATTTCGACTGGAAGACTGAAGACATCTCCCTTGTGGTCAAGGAGTGACCACCCTGTGCAAACAGGCACCACCAGTAAACTGCCGGTTTGCTTTGTCGACGGTCCCGCCAGAACCCGAAGACTTAGCAACGCAGCCTCCGGACTTCTAGACTTCTCTGACTCCGACCCCGACCCACATCCACAGCAAAGCTCAGACCCGTGGCGGACACGAGAGACGTGGGACCGGACCGGACAACCTGCAGTACCTTTTTTTTTTTTGCTAACTGTGCAGCTTCTGAGGCGTCCTCATAGTTGTGCATTGGGGTTTGAGAAGCCCCAACCCGAGCAGTAAGTGCACCGAAGCTCAGCCCTCCACACTCCACGAGTGCCGCGTGGGGCCTGTGCCTGCATTTCTCCTCGACGTGTCTTCGCGGTTGCTACCCCGTTGGCTAGTGGCCCTCCAGAAGACATCCTATTGAAACAAAGCTGCTTGCCTGGTTGCTCTGGGCCTGCTCCTGCTTTCCTGTAAAGGGGAAGCTCCCCAGACCTTGCTGGTCTGAACAGAAGACGATCTTCCCTTCCTGCGTGGATTGCCTTTGCCAAGGCTTGTTGACTTCGATCCGGAAGCAGACACCACCAACAGCTAGATCCTTCGTGGGACAGTCCGTATCCAGCTCCTGGTCGTCGTCGATGCCTCCTGGTCCACGTGGCTGCAGAGACAAGCTTCACTTCTTCACCTGATTGCACCTCGACATCGCCTGGTTCCTTTCCTGGTCACTAGCTAGTCACCCAGACTCTGTCCCCTCTGCTTTCAGGTTCTTCACTGCTCCGATCCACCCTTGGATCGATCCGGACATCTTCCTCCTGGTCTCCTGCAGCATTTTCTTGCAGCTCTCCATGGGATTGATCGGCGAAACCCGATACGAAAGAACACCTATGCACCCGGCTTTCCTGGGTGAGGTAACTTGAGTACTCCGATGCTCCCATGGGTAACAACTATCCAAGTGTCCTAGTTTAACTGGGTTTTCCCGTAGTCCACCCGGAAGATTCCGAAATCAACTACTTTGTAACTTTTAAGTTCCCATTGAAAGTCTATGGTAACTTGCGTGTGTGTTTAGACACTGCACACGCATCCTGTGGGACTCCTACTTCCTAACCTTTGGTTGTTCAGTGTAGCCCCAGTGACTTCCTAGGCCTACTCACCTTTCCTGAAGTGGTTCTTATACCACTTACTTAGTATATGGTTCGTGAGGCCCCTAGGGCAGAATTGTATTTGTGCAACTTATTGTATGCTTATTGAGTAACTTGTGCTGTATCTCGAACTCTGACCTCATAAAGAGTGCAGAGGGATTGTGTTAGTAATAAATACATATATATTTGATATATACCTTGTGTGGTGTCCTTTCATTTGGTATTCAAGGGATTATAATTGGTAAAACAATTGGCTTCACATGCTCTCTGAAGTATTAGCCTAAGACTGCTTTGTCCATGCTACCACTAGGATAGCTGGTCTAGAAGGTTGACTTTACAACCATCACCATAAGGGTTGTTTGGACTGATACAGGGTGCGCACTAGAATAGTGGACATCACATATCAGGCCAACTTCTCACACGGCACACGAGCGAGTTCGGGTTGGTTTATTATGGAGGCTCGTGCGGGACCAGGGCTTTGTCCAGGACTTTCCACAGGCCCCTGGAGGACGGCTTCCAGGGTGAGTATTGCAGCGCAAGTTGGTCCGCCCCCCTGAGGTGGGTGACCCTGTTGAGCCAGCCTTCGTAGGTAGTTTTGGAGGTGTCCTTCCAGTTGTCTAGTATCATTTTGACCGCAGCTGTCAGGAGTAGGCCCATTAGTTCTCTCTTGAGTTGGGTACGAATTGACGACCTGGGGGCATATGTACAAGCCCCTTTTGCCACTGGAGCTTCACTTTTTTTTTACACTCTAGTGGCTTGGCACCATTTCATATATGTACAAGGTGGTGCTAAGCCACTTAATGTGGCTTCATGCCACCTTGTAAATATGCCCCATTCTGCTGATATCCTCTGTGGCAAAGGGGCGTGCAATGAGTGTTGCAGTGGGCATTCCACAGCAACACCCATTGCTTTTCGATACTGCCCCAGATTTAAAAGGCTGACTCAGTACCAGCGAATACCTGGTCTTAGAATAAAAATACGATGAGAAAGTATTAATTTCTCCTAGTTTTTTGCTCTTTCTATATGTGCTGCATTCTGAAGCACACAAATAAACAGTAAATTGCCTATATTGATTGTTTATGTACTGGGAGCTGTCTCTTCATTCACATAAACAATTGCCCCTGTTGCGCAGGCACACTTGCAACTTGGTGGCAGGGTACGTAGCGCTGGTGCTAGGCAGCTTTTTTTGCGCCAGTGCTAGGGGAAATGCAGGGGTGCATTTTAAAATTCCAATCCAGTTCAAATTGGAAGCCAAAAGATTCCTTATGAATAAATTCCTACCCTAATAGGGCTAGGCTCATCTGTTCAAAGACACTTTTTCCTACGTCTATTGTGCCATAATTTGTTACTGCTCCTCTTTACAGCAAACTGTGACACCCTTCATTGCCCGCTTATACTTGTTTTATTGCATTACCCTCCATGGTGCAATCGTCCTTGAATCTGCGATTAATCCTGTATTTTGTCATTTTACTCCTACGTGATGACAATTTTGTATTTATGTCCTTCCTTTCATACTATTGTAAAGCGCTCTGATATCCCTCGTGATCTTGTTTGCGCTATATAAAACTTTATAAAGAAATAAAGAAAAAAATTTGAGGAAAATGGTATCCCAAAGTAGAGCAATTCTTCCTCCATAAAGAAAACACGCGGGGAACTGTGCAGCCGGCAAAACGGCATATCCCACATTGGACTGTCAGAAATGTTAACAGGAGGCACAAGTCTGTAGAATAACCTCCACAATCTTTCCGAGCACATTTCTCTGACTGGCAGCTTCTTAGAACACCTCCTTGTGGAGGTCCAACATATACAAGTTCGGAAGGCCAGAGTCTTCGGCTTTGATAGTCCAAAATGTTTTTCAACACCCCACTTGCTCAACTGCTCAGCTCTCCACGCATTATGGTGGAGGCTGTTCTGAAGATTTGGGAGTCTTTCTGCCCAAATTGGGATACTACCAGGTACAGCGGAATGGGCAGGACCAACAGCACTCAATAGCTCTAATAATCTATGGGAGCTCGCACACAATATGGCTCAAGAAGGGAGGTGTTGCATAGTTGGGAGAAAGGAACAAACAGTGGTGGTGCGCCACACTTGGGGGTATGTCCTTGCACTTAATAATTTATTTTTGTTGCACCTCTGCTGTCCTTTGTTTAGCTACATAGTTATTAACACACCCTTATTTTTGATTGATTGTTTTCTTTTTGTTGCCCTGGAATTCTCTAAAGCTGACCTTTTAAAAGAATACAATGGAATGAAAAAGATTGAGTATCTTGTATTCGCAAATACCCTCTCCACTGACTTAGAGGGATCGTATGCATTGCAGTAGGACTAACTTTCTATTTTCAGTCATGGGCGCACAAGTCCCCATCATTGCATGTTCTGCACTGGCTCCCTGTAAGCAGGAAAAACTTGCTGCTGCTTCTCTCACATTCTCTTACATGAACAAGCATTGGCATAGCCAATAGGTCTCGCCTTTGGGACATTATAACTGTTTAGCTATGCAACAGCTGATGTTGCACCAAGGATATTGTGCTGCATAATTAAATACTTATAAGGTCCCAAAGGCAAGACCTATTGGCTATGCCAATGCTTGTTTTATCTGCAGTGAGAATATGAGGTCCTCACTAAACCAGACCTCCAGATTCTTCAGCGGACTGCCAGTTGAGTTCGGCCTGTGGTTGTCTGCATGTGATCCCTTTGTTCCACCTCTCATTGTGTGTGGTCCTGACTGTGCCCATCTCTTCGCTATACAAGCCTCAAGCCTTTCCTGGGGTTCCAAAGAGATCTGCTAACAAGAAAAACAGTTGGGTATGTATATGCTCTAAAGATGGGTTTTCATTTAAGAGAAAAGAGGACAAACATCACAGATTCATCCATATATTAGGGAAACTATGAGGAGGGAAAAACAAAAAGTAGAGAAAACAATATTGCAAATGAATGAAAAAGAAAATGTCAACAGCTGTGAAAATGAAACTGTGAATGTGTGACTGAAAAAGTAATATTGAAAAGTACACTCATAAAAGGTGGGTGTGGTATTTTCAGAAAATGTGGGAGTGTCAAGAGGATGGGTGTGACAGTGTGGTGAGCGAGCAGTGTACTTTGTACGCATATGCTGTGTGGAGCATGCTAGGTTTGTGCCGGATGAAGGGTAAACTCACATGGCTGCTGCACAGATGTAGGCTACCCTAGGAAGAGTGATAACTGGCCACCCCACGTGATGGGAAGAACACACTGGGTCTCCACAGTGGCACCGTAGCCCCTGCCTAGTGTTGCCCTACTTTAGAAGTATAAAAGAATTTTGGGTAACCCAATAAACCCTTGTAGGCTTGGGCAGTGAACAATGTAAGGTAGGGATTGGCTACAAGGGATTTTATTTATACACTAATGCAGTTTATTTGCTAGCGTGAGTCTTTGGAGTTAGTTGTCAGCAATCTAACTTCAATGTATCCATAGGATAACCACAATAAATGTTGATATTAATCACAGCAATGAGGCTATAAGAAGCACATGGAAAATCCTGTTTATATGAAAATATATTGTATTTTATCTGTCAGAGAAATAATTCAAGGGGATACAACAAACAATTAATTGTAAGAAAAAAAGTCACGAGCAGATGTGTGGACAAATCAGCAAATCAGTTCATAACAAGACATCTACTCCTATGAATAAAAATGAATAACTAAGTCCATCAATGTACAAAAGTTACTCTTAAGAACCTAAATTGGTTTGGAGATGATGACGAGGTTGACGTTTCGGTCTTTGTTGCAGTTGTCTATAAGACCATCATCAGGACAATTGTATATTGCGGAGGAAGCCCCTTAAGGATGGGGGTGGAATGGCTAGATTCAAGTGGCTGATGGCTGGAAATAAGTCGCCACAGAGATCTGCAGAGTTCTTGAAATCAATACTGATTGGTTCAAATCGGTTAGGTTCAAATCAGCAATCCAACACCAATGAGGGAAAGCACTTCGAATCGAAAGTTGTCCGTGTCAAGTGACTGGTACGACAGCACACCAAAAGCGATCCTGCCACCACAAACGTGTTTGGAATGCAACAAAGACCGAAACGTCGACCTCGTTGTCATCTCCAAAGCAATTTATGTTCTTATGAGTAACTTTTGTACATTGATGGACTTAGTTATTCATTTTTAGGGCTCGGCTATAACGCGCTGAAAGCGCGTTCTCGCCAGAGAACTATTGTCGGCGTCTCAGCAGTCTGAGACGCCGAAGGGAGACAAGACCTGGCCGCGCGCAGCGTTTTTCCATAGGATAACGTTGTGCGCGCGGCCAGGTCTTGTCTCCACGGCATGCATGGCAGGCCGGATCGTGTCGCGTGCCTCTGTGGAATGCAGGGGGAGTCTGCAGAGAGGCGCGCGGCGCTGATAACACGCTCCATGTGTTAGTTATTATTGTACTCTGTTTCATATCCGCTCCCCCTGTTTCTGTCCATTTCTTCGCAAACTCTGACACTTTGTCATGGACTATGATGGACGTCAGTTAGACATTTGCTGCCACTGCCTTTAATGTGCCTGATTTCAGGGTTAAGAAGACTGTGCCAGGAAAAGAAAAGTAAACAAGGTTTTATCAGTCCTGTTTACTTTCTGTAGTTTCTACATCTTGATCTGTCTTTCCTGTTATGTAATGCCTTTGGGTCGAATCCGCTATGTAACAACTGCAAAATAAACAAATGCATTAATTAAATAAACTGCACACTTTTTTGTTGCTGATAAGATACTCTCCCTTTCAGATTTCAGAAGCGCGCGTGTACCTACAGCCCGCCCACTCACAGCGCTGATGCTTTGCACTGAAGCCAGCACGCGCTGCCCGCCCGCCCCGGCGTCTCGCGCGCCCTGATCTATTTCCAAGGCCTCAGTAACTGGTTTCCATGCCAGCTGAGCGCGCGGCAGCATCCGCAGCCCCTGTGCCCTCCCTCCCCCTCTCATTCACCAGCCCCCCTCACCCCCTGGCCCCGCCCCCGGTGCCCTGCCAGGGCTTGGCCTGGTCGCTGCTGCTTTTAACCCACACGAGGTCAAGAGTTTAAGTAAGTGACAAGGGCTGCGAGCCAATTCTCAGAGCGGAAACATGCAGCCTGTGCACCAATCACAGCCCGAGGAAGGGTGGGCCACGCAAGGGGTGGTGCAGCTGCACCACACACACAACACAAACACAGAGGTGTGCAGGTGGCACGCTGCGCAGAAACAGGCAGGTACTACACAGTCATGCAGCAGCACACTCGGTACAAACGACACAAACACAGAGAGACGTGCAGCAGACTTAAGCACTACTGCCATGCACACATAGACACCACCACTCCCATGCACACACAGACACCACCACTCCCATGCACACACTGACACCACCACTGCCATGCACACACAGACACCACCACTGCCATGCACACACAGACACCACCACTGCCATACACACACGGACATCACCACTGCCATGCACACACTGACACCACCACTGCCATGCACAAACGAACACCACCACTGCCATGCACACACGGACACCATCACTGCCATACACACACGGATACCACCACTGCCGTGCACACACGGACGCCACCACTGCCGTACACACACGGACACCACCACTGCCATGCACACACGGACACCACCACTGCCATGCACACATGGACACCACCACTCCCATGCACACACGGACACCACCCGTGCTTAATTTGTAAAAAAAAAAGTGCCAGGGCTTTCATTTGTAAACAATTACGTGAAAGGGCACTCGTCAGGAGGCTACTGTAGTTAGCCATACACATTACGCGACTTTGAGCTATTGGCATTGTGAATGACAATGACTTTTATTTATGTTTTTGTTTTTAAAACATAAATAAAAGACCTTGTCATTTACAATGTCAAGACCTTAAACTTGCGTTCATTTACAATGCTAATAGCTCTAACTTTTGCAATGCCGAGACCGTTGCATTGTAAATGCTTGTTATTCATAGGAGTTGATGTCTTGTTATGAACTGATTTGCTGATTTGTCCACGCATCTGTTTGTGACTATTTTTCTTACAATTAATTGTTTTTTGTATCCCCTTGAATTATTTCTCTGACAGATAAAATACAATATATTTTCATATAAACAGGATTTTTCCGTGTGCTTCTTATATCCTCTTTGCTGTGATTAATATCAACATTTATTGTGGTTATCCTATGGATACATTGAAGTTAGATTGCTGACAACTAACTCCAAAGACTCACGCTAGCAAATCAACTGAATTAGTGTATAAATAAAATCCCTTGTAGTCAAACCCTACTCTAGAAGTGGCACTGTGTGCAAGTTTGAAGGAGGTGCAATGTTCAGAGTATGTGATGATGAGGATTATGATACTCTTATTGCTCATTGTGCTGTTTGAGTGTGTGCTTTTATTGATCTAAATGTGGGTGGGATTTGTGCCCAGTGTCTATACTGTTTTGAAGATTGTGCCAATATTGTGGTCGTAACATGCCTGACCGGTGCCGGGTGTGGAGACTGTGCCCAGTGTAAGAGGTGTGCTGTGTGTGGGTTTTTTGCTAATTAAGAGGAGTTATTCTGAATATGGCAGCAGGTATGCCAAATATGAGAGTGTGCACAGTACTGTTGAGAGTCGCAGTGTGCCAAGTATATGTGAGCGGTGCAGGTTGCAGTTGGTTTGTATAGGGAAATGTGAGTGCTGGGTGCTGATTGATGTGTGCTGTGCTTACCATGGTTCAGTCACTAGTTTTGTATTCTTTGCATCTGTAATGGGTGCTCCACGATGCATGTGAATGTAGGCTCCAGACCCGGTTTAAGACTGGTGGGGGACACTGGAGGTTCCCAGGGCTGCAGGTAAATTTGTGCTCTGTACACGATGGATATTACACACACATTGTTGGTTAATAAAAAGCATTTTCAGATTAGTCTGGTCAATGCTGCAATACTTAAGTTCTTCGAAAGGAAACCAGGCACACCTGTCTCATGAGCTGCTTTTTCCTAAAGCAGACTTTGACTCAGGGCCCACAGATTGAGCATCACTGAAAGATGCATTTCTAAAATAGTCCTCCCTGTCAACGGAGGTCTCGCTTTGCATTCATGAGAGCACTCTGGACCAGGCTATATTTTGTAGTTAATGTTTGCCCCCGCACGCCACAACAAGAAAAACAGCAAGTTGCAGTTCATGAAACTACCACCAGAGGGAAGCAGAGGGCAACAAACCTCTCAATGAATGTCTAAATAAAACCTTCCTGGGAGTGGTGCATGCATGCGCCTCCAGTCTGCTCTTTTTGGAAGCACATACTCGTGCATGTGCTTCCAAAAAGAGTAGAGTGCTGTGCAGGCGCTGCGTAGGCGAGACCTAAAAAGGACCTACTTCACACCAAATACGTGTTCGGGTCCATCTGCTAAATGCAGCTTTCGATCAAAAGTCCATCTAAGAATAGAAATGCATACCTACAGTAGATCACTACAGAAAGGCTTTACTTTTTCTGTCTAAATGTCAAAACTGAAATTCCTTTCCAGCCCTAAAAATCCATGAACACCTTGCTTTCCATAGGGCCAACAAGAACATCTGTTTCCAATCACACCAACTCCTCAGCACCACATTTGAGTTGGACTGAATCGGTTTTCCCACCCGTATTCTTGATACTTTATCAAAAGGTGAGTCTCACAAATTGCGATATGAAGAATTAAGTACCCAATCCCGCCTTCACTCCTGTTACCTCTTCTACTCACTTCATCATGAGCAGAGCAAAACTCCAGGCTCTACAAATAAACTTTCGCACCCATTCGCACTCACTTATGCACTCACACACTCTTCCCCACAAGCTTTTTAATATCCATTGCTGCAACCACTGCTCTCAACACTTTTTTCATCACATCAGTTTGCTTTTTATGATGTATTAATCCAGTTGCCACAAAACAGTAGCTCCTCTATGGTTTCTCCTTACCAATTTCTGTGCTACACATGCAGGTCATAACAACCAGTGCCTCTCTCCCCATCCGTCGAGCGTGTTTTTGGAGGTGGGTTATTATTTATTCTCTGTGCTCTATTCTCCCTGTCCGTCTCCAATATCAAGTTGTTATCTGGTGACCCATTCATATACACTTCTCTCGCCATCCATACATACATAAACATCAATGACTTACTATGACAAGGTAAAATCGATTTGAAACTACACTAGTGACAATAAATCACTCAATGAGGTACAAAAAGAGAGACTTCTACAAGAGGATAGCTCTGGACCTAATCACCAGATGGTGGATTAATGCACAGCACGTGAATCCAGAAAATCCTTCAAGCTGCAAAACTACTGGTAATTAACCATTTTGTTGCCTTTGATCAAACTATTAGTTTTAGTATTGTCTGGATAGGCTGTAATGATGTTTGCACCAGATTAACCATAGGGGTCCTATAGGTATGTAACAATGTAGGTCTCGGGATGGATCCCTAAGGACCCCATAGTGGAGAAGCTAGGTCAGAGGTGTGAAATGGTATAAAGAAATGTCCTCTTTTTGGCCAGCTAGAAAAAATTGAAAGCATTGTTACAGACCCCCAGGTTAAAGGGCTGGTCTAGAAGAATAAGATGTTAGACTCTATTGAATGCTGCATATAGGTCTAATGAAATCAATGCCACCGTTGTCCAGAATGAAGGGTAGATGTTTGGTTACAGACACTAAGTCAGTGTAAGTGCTGTAGGAGGGTCTAAATCCAGAGTGAGAATAGTCTACCAAGTGTTTGACTTCCAGGTAGTCTGAGAACTTAGTGATCAACATTTTTTCTAGGACATTGGAGATAGCTGGATGCAACAATATCGTTATACAGTTGGATAAGACCAAAGGATCCGCAGATGTTTTTTTGAGCAAAGGAATAAATAATACTACCTCGTTCCAAGCTAGTAGGAACTGTACCAGATGCAAGAGATTAAAGAGCTGGCAGAGAAAAGGACTGTGCGTGTCCTTACCTAGCTTCAAGATATGTGGTGTGCAAGGGCCATTCGCTGAACCCGAGGAACAAACAAAAAGGTTTGTGTAAAGATCATCCAGACAGCAGGGCCAAGGGTTCAAGATAGGAACTGGGAGAAAAGCTGGGAAGGTGGGGAGAGGAGCGAAGGGGTAGTATTGAAAGTGGATAGGGAATTCGTGGTGTAGTTAGGAGGCAAAATTACTATAACTAGTTGTTTTTCTCCTGAGAAATGATTAAATTATCACAGCTACTGTGAATGAATAATCTGTTGTCGACCGGCTTCCTGCTGAAGAAGAGGTTTTACAATAGAACGTATTTCTTTAGCAGAGTAAGCCGATTCGGTCAGCTTAAAGTGGTGTAGGCCTTTTGATTAAATCGATTTATAAAGATGTGTTGCCCACATTAGAATTCATAAGAAACATGCAAAACACCTGTCTGGGCATTATTCAGAATATATTTATCCGGCAGTTACAGATCAGAAAGCACAATGACTTACCCATTGCTGGGAACTTGTCTAGTTCTTCACCAGGATAATTTCAGACTAGATAGTTAAAATTGAAGATATTCAAGAATCTCCTCAGCATGATGGCCTTGTGCACTTTTTAAAGTATTGTTTACTTGATCCTCTCACTGCAGCAATGCCTAGATTAACATTAAGGTCAAGCTTTAAGCAGACTGATAAGGTCAGGTGTTAGTGACACAAGAGTCCGCTCCTGCAGTGATCAAATAGATCAGATAACCTACTCAAATTCATCAGGAATAAAATCGCAAAATACATTCAACAAAGGAAACTCTACTCCAGATTGGCACCTCACCACCATACAAGAGAAAAAACATAGGTGGCACATCTTTCTCTGCTCGAGCAGATGGAATTTATTACTCCCAAACATAAGATCCACAGATAACTGTCTTATTTTCAAAAGACTACTCAACCAGACTGCATAACCACCATACTCCAACACAAATGTGCAGCATATCCCTGTGTATATAAACATTTAATTTGATTATACGTATGTATCTGGATATGTGTATTTCTTGATATAAATATGTAATTATGTATCTACGTATTTATTACTTTACTCTTACTGTAAAATAAAGTTGACTCTCTTCGATGCACTACCTTATATTTCACCCTATACCTCTCTCAACAGATTTTCTCCCTCCAATATCTGACTCATCTCAAAGATCATTCTTCTCTACTATGATCTCCAATATAACCCTTTCTAGACTCCTCCCTGCTCTATCCCTCCTTGGAGCACCATCACCCCAAACCTAATTTTACTACGATGATCTCACAAACACGTCTAAATTCTTCCCTTACCTATTCCTCTTAGGACTTATCCCAACACTTTACTACATTGATCTCCCTAATCCTTTTCTAGAGATTCTTCCCTCCATCTCTCCTTCTACTCATCCCAAACCTCACTTTACTACTATGATCTCCTAATAAACACATTCTAGACTCTTCCCTCTTATATCCCCTATTCCCCCATTATCCTTTTCAATCCAGCTGAAAGAGTCAATCCACCACTAATCCTTTTTGGGTTCCTGAGTAACGTTCTACTAATCAAAAAGCGCTTTGTCGCCTCGTCAGGGGTTGTAAGCACTATATAAATACAATTGCACTACAATTACAATATATCAACAGTGGAAATATCCCTTTCATCCCTAATGGCTTCTTTCCTTTTCCAATACACCACCCAGATAATACCACAATCTGCTCTTTGATACAGCTCCAGACCTCCTGCAGCTAAGGACAACATATTTACAATGGAAACTCAGCAGTACATAGCAATATCTTGCACGATAATGAAGTAAATAATGGAGACCATTCTGTGTCCTTATATAGTAGTTTACATTTCTTTCATCTTGATTTGTGGCATGTAGTGCAAAATGGTTCTGATTGACCGGATTTTAAAGTTTTATGACTGGTTTTGTGCCAGGAAAGGTGGACTAAATAACATTAGACTAACACTGTGTCTTCATTATTGAAAGTGAAATTGGCTTATTGTATGATTGTCTATTATTTGTAATGCATAACAATACCTAGGCTTAGCTTCAAGGTGCAGCAAACAATAACATGCCCAATACATATTTTTTTTAAAAACGGAGAGGTGTACAATTCAGAGAAAGCAGTACATCCAAGGGAGTAAAACAAAACGCAGGCAATGCCTCAAACTCTGCACGGAAATATATAGCCTGGCATATGTTTCAAGATTGTATGCGAAACGTAAAATATAGTTTTTGTCACCATTTATTTGTATATTACGCTGTTATTTACTTCATGCTTTTTAAACTATTGAGCATGTTGAATCCATTACCTGCTTATTTCAAAATTGCCTTTGCCAGTCCCTGTGAATACTCCATTGGCGACACTGACTGGATTTGGCATGAATGTAAGCAAGAAAGCGTGCATTAACACATCATATTGACTGCCTTGATCAGATATAGGCAAGATCAAACCTCTTTTGTCCTTACAATTGTTAAACTGAGTAATCCCTCTTTTTGTATTCTTTAATTTGTTTGCAGGATGGCACAGAAGAATTACCTCATGGCAAATCTTAAAAATATTTTAAGGGAGGAAAGGATTCAGCTCTGGAAACCTCCATTTACTAATGAAAACAATGAAGTTGGCCCAGAGTTAAAGGTATGTGCTTGTCATATCTATTTGTTGTGTGGTTTTGTAGTTCACAGGACTTATGATCATGCTGGTCGCTAGTTTTCTGAACTTTTAAGTTTGAGATTGATTCCATTCAACAAGAGTCTGGCCCGCACCTGAAGTGAAAAAGGCATGATCCTAAGAATGCAAGTCTCTTGCTATATCCCTTACGTGTCAGGGATATTATTTTACGAGAACAGGTATTGTCAGACCATTGAATAAGCTTCTTCAAACAAACCTGTTTGGATGCAAAATAACAACCACCTTATACAAAGAGGAGAAATTAAGTGTTGGTGTCCCCAATGAACATCAACAGCTGTTAATTGTCCAACATGTAATTGTGGGCCTCCGCCCATGGCCAAAGGACACAGAGAAAGCAAAGGGAAAATAACATATGTTAACAAATAACACATGTTAACACCTGGCATCAGAAAAAAGGCATCAGCACAGCCATGTGGTCACATACCCTCAATTCCATACACTGAATTTAGCTTGGAGACAAACCGTTGTTATTGCTCTTTGTTATGTGCCCCAAAAGTGCACACAGAAAGGAAAGGAACTTTGTCAGCTGTCTATAGCCGTCTACAGCTGTATAACCTAGCATAACATATATTTGTAATGCGCACGTTCACCCATAGGCATCTTGGCGCTGAATAACAGATGTTTATCAGATTTAACAGATGAATGGCTATCAGAAATATGATTTCATCGCTCATTCATATAGTCTCATCCCATCACACCCTTACGCTAAACTTACAAAGTCTGGAAAGTGGGCATGAAGTATTTTCTTGGTTTCATTTTAATTTTCTGAGCCATTCTCCGCATTCCACAGGGATCAGTTATAAGCTTTATACTAAATCAAAATGTAACAGACATATATTGTTCCCACATCACTAAAGCAGCGGTTCATACCCTGGGGTTCCACAGTTCCTTCTCAGGAGGTTGCTGATGGTTTAGAAAATGAAATAATATTAGCAGGTTATTGAAGTACTTGTGCATTAAAAAGCTAAATTGAAACTTTTAAAACGTTCTGTAAATGTGAAAGAATTAGACATTGGAAGCTAAAAATTAAGTTGCTATCCTGATTTTGATTTGTGGGAGAAACTCGAGTAGATCAAAAGGAGTCTATTGTGGATGGTTTGTGGTCCCAAGTGAACCTGCATTGATATGCATCAACAAAAAGAGAGCAAGTAAAGGAGCAAAAATGACAAAGTAGTATGGTAGAGTCTAGCATCTCGCTTCATCTTTTAGAAATGAATCTTCCTGTTAAACTCAACATTTTGATTTTCACATGATTATTTGTTTATAAATGTGGCTTTATTTGATTTATACTTATTTCTGTATTGTTATATATTGTTTTGAGGCTCAAATCATAGAAGTTGCTTAGGCAGAAGTCCACGGATCACAGTAATGATTCAGTAGGGGTATACTTAGGTGAGCACCGGCAGTTTTTTAAAGGGGGCCTCGAAACAGGTCTCTATCAGGTTCTGATTTGTGCCCAGGCACACAGGCCTTTTTTTTAATGCTTTTATTTTCCGGACTGCAGTGACCGCAGCCACATCGATGTGTGCATGCTCACACTGCTCACTTCTCACTAGTGGAGAAGTTACGGCATGACGTCATGCCAGGTGAGCATTGTTGGGGAAGGGAAATCCTTTAAAGAGAGTTATTTTCTCTTTAGATTTCCCTTCTCTTCCTGAAACTCAGGAGCAGCAACATTGTCATGGTGTCACCAGGGCTTTAAGTGTTACTTTTTTCAATATTATATACAAGCTATAGTTGCTGCTTATTTATCTTATGCAACCATTGTCATAGCCAATAGTCCTGACTTGTTGTATGTAGGATGTTACTTGATGTATCATATATCTGGATACAATGACAGAAACAGCAAAATACAAGTCGGGCGGCACACAATGCTAAGCACAGATTTTTAGCTTGCTTATTTTTAAGTTACGCCCTTAATTACATTATCCACCCCCCCAGTTTTGTCATCCCACTTAAAGCCCTGGGTATACTGAAATAAAAAGTTTAAGAACTACTTCTAAAGCACACACAACTCCTGTGCATTCTCTGCCCCAGGCTAACTAGAGGAAGCTGAACTAAGGGACAGCCCCTACAACAAGCAAATATTTGTGTCCTGTGTTTGAGTTCTGGTGGTATGCACGTAACCAGAGCAAGACCTTGACAACATTTTTCAGTTGCATTCTTTTTTCTAACAAGAGTTCCAAGTAGTGTGTTTTGTGTATAGTTGTTTGTAGCAATAAGCAAACTTTGTTGCAGTGCTTAATTATCATGATTAATATGATGATTACACTGACCACAGTGATTTTTCTGCATATCTGTACTTTTCAGCCTTTTCATCCTTCTGTTGATGACATTTTTGGCCTCTGGTATTTAGCTATCCTTATGACATATGTGTAATTGCATGGGAATTTCAGCTGACTGCTGATTAAAACCTGCAAGGGACCATTTCTAAGTATTTCTAAATGGCACCAAAATCGAGCTCAAATCTACATCGCTTCCTTTTCATCAGTTTCTACAGTGACTTCTTTCCTCTCTGGCTGCTCTAGACTCGCCCCATCTCCTTTCACCTTTCTCAGGTGATATTCATAGTTCTAGTATTTCCGTCTTGTAATTTGACTTTGCGCAATGCCTCTCTGTAGGCAAAAGAAGGAATATGCTACCTTGTTGACTTTATTCAGACCATCGGAACAAGCCACCTAACCCTTTGGTTATTTTTTGTCATGTTTGTTTCAGTTCTAAATAATAACTTTGCATTCATTTTTGTATTATTGTGATTGGTGTAACTATATAGCATAAATAGAGCCCTTAGCAGATCTAAGGGGACTACATTTGTGCAGAATGGGTCTGTTACAGATTCACCTGTGGTGCATGTTTCACTCTCCAGTGGTTGTGCTTGGACAGTGCAACGTTTTTTAAACATATTTTTCGGTAGTATCTGTTGGCTTATTTAGAATATCTTCTCTTGATGCCGACTTGTTGAAATGGTAATGCCCCCTTGGTGTACAGCCATGTTCCCCTGCCAAGAGTGCCCAGTTGCGAGTATCTGGTGTCCTGGTTTTTGATTTTGGCTCTCGCCTGAGGCTAATCTATTGTATGTACGGAGGCCTATGTCTGCCCCTTGCCCTGAGTAAGGTTCTGGATTGGTCTTGTGACCTGGAGGGACATATCAAGCGTGTCCTCATTAACACAGTAAACTACTGTCCCTGCTATGGCTTTAGCATATGAGTGGAGGTGGCATCGTACTGTGTGAAGTGAGGGCATAGTTGTGATCAGACCTCTCTATGTCACTGGAGTGGAAACCTAATGACCTACTTGTGTAAAGTTCTACTCCATGCACTAAGCCTGTTTCTAACACTAATGTCGCAAGTGTATGTTGTGCATGTTTGTGTATGTAGCCTGTGTGGTACATGCATGGTGTGTATGAGTGAGCCGGAGCAATGCAGGTCTGTGTGATCCATTTTGGATACCCAATACCAGAACTTTACACAAGATGTAGTTTGGGCTTATTTTTCCAGACCGTGGAAGTGTATTGCTGACATTCTCGAATCTGAATGAGGGAGACCTAGATACTGAAGTGAGGGGAGCCAAGACCGTTCTCCTTTTGGAAATTCATTAGGCTTATTGCTTAGCAAGAAGCTACTGATTAGTCTTCCTGAGCACTGCCATTTTGTGGATGGTGAAAATGAATTGTGGGACAGCAGACTCTGTTGTGCAAGATGAGTGGAACATGTAGGTGAGGCCAGCTCTTTTGTCTTGAGCTGATATCAGTTGACTGATATCAGCCAGGTGCAGAAACCTCCACCCACTTTGTGCCTCTGTTGCGGTAGCTACTGACTGGAGTCTTCTCTGCTGTGAGAAACACCAAGCTAAACAAATGCTGTGCTTAGAGAGCAGTATAGAAAGGGCATTTGAAAAAAAAGAACCACCTGCAAACTGTTTTTGAAGATGTAGATAGTGGATCCTTATCTCCTGTCTGTTTAGTTGTGCGAAAGTGTGAACACACTAACCACTTCTTGTTACCCTGCCAAGTCCTATTTGGCCAAGGAAGGCAGTGTTCCGTAGAGCACTCATAAGAGCTGGTGTCTGCCTGACCGCATGCTTGCCAGAGGTAGGGAGTCTACCCGAGTATGACCTCTTGCTGGAAGAGAGAAAAAGAAGCTCAGAGGTGGATCATCTCACATGAGGTGATAAAATCTTGCCCCCCCCCCCTCTTTTTTGTGATAAATTATGTAAGGCGGTTCAGCCGAGGGCCATTACTATGTTTTTTTCTGTCTTAGTTTTTTCTTATGGGCACACAAGGCATTATCACATTGACTAGGGCCTTGACTGTGGATTCTGCATCGGTAACTCATTTCGTGGTATACCAGAATATGGATCCTATTGTAATTACCCCCACTAAATTTCCGTGAATATGAGCTGGAGGAGGCAGCAGTTTGAGGGTTGCAAGGGTCATTTCCCCTTAGACATCCCCCCCAGCCACCCCTAAGGTTCTTTATTTTGTGGGTTTTGGGTAGTCAATTGAGCAGGAACAAGCTACACTGACTGTCTTCTTACCTTTTTAGGTTTTGACTGGCGATGCGCACGTAGTGCGCATGCGCCAAAAAACCTTTTGAGTTGTGTATGCGGGTCGGGTATACGCCCCCTCCTCCCATTGGCTAGCTCCATAAATGGAGGCTAGCCATTGGGAGAGGGCTACGTCCGTCAATCTCGGACCAGATTCGGGGGCGTTCCCGAGAATTTTTGGCTTTCGGCTACGTCAGCCGAAAGCCTCTTCTCGTCAACGCCCCCGAATCTGGTCCGGGATTGAGGGCACCCGCCTTCCCCCACGGACAATCTACAAGCGGCACTGCTCGCTTTTGGCCATGCCCGAGGATAGCTATTACTCCAGCCACAGCCTCGAGGAAAAGCTACTGGACGCCAACCAGCTGCGGGAGCTGCTCAAGGTGAGTGGGTGGAGAGGGTCTGCGCACCCAGGGTCAGTCACCTGGGAGGCGTGCGCGTTGGCATCTATGTCACTTTGTTGGCACACTGCATCAGGACACCATGGGGGGGCTGGAATCATGGGCAGCACCCGGGAACTCGATGCCGAGGGTGAGTGGACATCACCGGATTCCCTGGATATTGTCGGATCCCACTTATATCCAGCAGGGCGGCCCGCCCCCCACCTTCAAACACCGGTGAAGTGTCTACCCCACCGGTATCAGGCGGGGGCTGTGGTTAGGGCTGTGGGAAGAGGGGAAGGGCGTCCGGGGGATTAACGCAAAGAATGTGTAGGCAGCCAATGCTCTGTTTTCTAAAATTGCAGAATTGAATTCAGCTGAGGCGACCCGCCCATCCCCAGCACCCACCCCCAAGCCCGCCCCTCACACAAACTGGCCTTTCCCTAGAAAACCTTCCCATTACCATAACTGGAACCCTGTTGAATTGCTGCACTGTTTGGCATCTTTACTCGCGTTATCGACCTTGGAAGGATGGAGGGCTGAGCGGCCCCCTGGCACGGAGCCCTTCACCTGCGCAGAGCACTCGGCCACCCGCAGAAGTATCTCGACCCACAGAGCTATCGGCCCGTGAGAACTATGTGCCAGTCGGCGCCCCCCTGGCTCCCCCCTGGCTCCCCCCAGGTCCCACGTGCAGGAAGGCCTCCGACTTTGTACTTCTTGTGCTGTGCCTGCTCTGTGTGCACAGGGTGCATCGTCGCCCGGGCAGGGCAGCTGCACTCACACACTGCCAGTGTCAGACATGCTACTGCAGTCCGTGGTGCTTTGTGTGGGTAGTGGACGGGGTGGCAGACAAACGTGGCTTGAAAGGACGCGGTTGAAACAACACACCTTTAGGTGTGCTTATTAAAAGAAGAAGGTGTTTGCTAGAGGGAATGGTGTTCTTGTAAACTCAGACACGGAGGCGCTTTCTTTTACTTAACAATGGTGGGAGGTTTGTTTTATCCACTTGGATTTACTGGTACCGCCAAGGCCGCGACAAGTCCCATGTTGATTCTTTAGCGGTAGGAACAAAAGTGTTCTTTTGCGTATCCCGCTGAACGTTACACACAACAACACTTTGCAAAGAGAAAAACATGTGAAATGCTGTAGTGAGGTTTGTTCATGTTTATTTATTTTAGTCTTTCCTTTACCTTCATTGTTCCTGCTGTCATTCTTATTACTTCATGCAACATTCTAATATCCTCGTGCTCTGTTTGTTATGAAAGAGCTTCAAACATGATTATGTTTGAAGATACATTCTCACGTGGTGCTGTTCACCAGTTAATCCATACAGCTGTTGGAAAGCCATTCAAGGACTGGCTCGGCTGGAGAACAGCAGCACTCCCGTGTTATGCTGTATTTAAGGAATACATTTACTTTTATTGGATACAACTTGATACTTGTTTCATTCTTTACCTGGTTCTATTTGTTGTGAAGCTATATTCTACAAATGCTTTGCGTACGTGTTTCAATATGCAAGTGTATACTGAAAATTGTGCGTCCCCTCATTTTAATGAGTCACCGGGAGCACCTTGGACCCTCTTGTCTGTGAGCCACACTCAGGCAGTGACGAACCGGATCAGAGGCCGCGCGCGGCAGAGGGGCGGAGAGGGAGAGCACACTATAAAGGGGAGCTGCGAGCGCTGTAGACGCCGCGGAGAAGCTGGACCCGTGGGGCTACGGAGGACTTTGTGTGTGTTTGTGTGTGTCATTTGCGAGAGATAAAGCTAGTGGCATTGTAAATGACAATGCCATTTATTTATGTTAAAAAAACATAAATAAAAATAATGTCAAGAGCAATGCCAATAGCTCTAACTTTAACAAAGGCAAAACCATTGCATTGTAAATGCTTGTTTAACACTGGGTTTAGTCCCGGTACAACTAAGTGGGATCCGCATCCATGCGGCAGGGTATTTTAGCATGAGGGAGCTTGGCAATGGAGTGCCGGTATTTTAATTCTGTGGGCAATATAAATTAAATAAAAAATGTTGTTATACATCTTGGTATAGTTAAATATTGACCCACCTCAGCATGTTTCGAAACCATTGTGCATATGCGCATGCACATAGGAGTATATTCCCTATTAATGCACATGCGCGGTTGAGTGCGATTGATCCCTGTTTTTGCGCATGCGTGCTATGAGGACAACCCGAAAAGGGTTACCGCCCACACCTGGCCCCGTTATTTAATTAGAATCGCGTCTTGCCATCATTGTTCAAACTATCGGCAGACGCATGGAGGGGGTATGTGTAGAGGAGTCTAAACCCCGGGAAATTGTTAGTAGATCTACATGGCATGGATTAGGGACATGGTGAGCGAATTGCTCATCACAGCTTGTGCCCCATCCCTGTTCCTGCATTTTTCGGTTTATTTTATCTTTCTTGTTTTAACAGCCCGGTATAATGTGCGGGCGTTCTTTGCTCTCGCCGGTGGAAGTGTTTTCATAACATGGCATAACATAACATAGCGCCGAGACGCCTACGGGTAATTGCACGCGCTCTACAAATGCCATTAAATAAATAAATAAATAAATGGCGAGGTAAGCACATTTTTAGAACTAACCACCTTATGGTACTGTTATAGGGCGGTGCAAGATTCGCATTTAATTACCAGCTGTTGAATCTTTCTGGGCATTTGCCGCATTTGAGATATATGGAGGTTACGAGTGCTATGATAAATACAATTATTTAATGACTTGGCGTGTTTTGCAACATTGCACTGAGCCAGGCCCTTTTGATAATGCTTATGTCTCCTGTGCCTGTACTTTAACTTATTGTTTGATATAAGTGATGTGCACACACATGTGGCACATTCATGAGGCATCAAGTTGTTACTGATGCGCTTATCTGTTGTTTATTTTGCTTCTGTTTCCTAGGTTTCCATCAGGAGCATTTTTTCATCATGCAGCTGTAGCCATATTATAGGTATACAGGGTACTGCCTCGCCCTGTTTGTTTTAGAGGGTTTCATAATTTTTATCACGTGCACTTTATATATTATTGCTCTGGTCCTGAAGAAGCGCCAACGACCCTTGTGGCGATGCAGAGGCAAAACATGTTGACCTATGACCCTATGGCACCCGGGGATAGTGTGCCTCTGGGACAAGATTTTAATTAGCAGTTTATCTGCCAAGGGTTTACAATCCATGCATTCTTTGCATGTTTACCCCTTCATTTTTAAAGTAATTTTTACCACCTTGCACGTACACCTTCTTTCAGCCTCATTAGAACAATACCCCACACACCCACATGCACCATCTGGCAGTCCTCAAAAGATCTCCGATAAAGAGACCCTTCAGGGGACCCGTAGGGAATTGCAGCGCCGGCCCTACGAGGAGCAACTGCCCGATGATGGAGCATGACACCCCTCGGGGTGTGTGAGGGCAATAGAGGACAACAAGTGGTTTTTCCACTTCACTAATGGGTCACAATTACCTAGGTTGTCTTTTTCCTTTTTTATCTCTTCACCTTTCTATCTTTTTTGCACAGGTTACTATTTGCACCCTGACGTGTGGGTGACTTTTTGTACCCCGCTATAGGAACAGCGTCCCCTTTTTGAAAACAGATAAAATCTAGGGACCAAAGAATGTTTTGGCTTTGGGTAAATAAATGTTTTAGATCAAACCTTCGGACGACTGTTACAAACATTGCCCCGATGATTGGAAAACTTACATCAAAGCTCTCTACGTGGATCCAACACTAGCTCATATCCAGCTCAGATCGCCAGTTAAAAACCGAGATGGCCATATGAAACTACCATAGTGAGTGGAAGATATTAGAATAGTTGCAACACCAGACGGCATAGATACACCTTCAATAACTTCAGGTGCACCCAGCCCAATTTGCATTCCTGCTGCAGTATACAAGTGGACGCGTCTCGTTGGGCCACAGTGATTGCACCTTTGTTTCAGAAATGCAGACTAGGGGTTAGTATACCCGACACATGGAGGGACTCGCTCCTGGTGCTGATCAATAAAAAAGGCCAGCGATCTGGTCCGGGGAACTACTGATTGATAGCGTTACTATCTACTGAATGGCAAGTGCTACTCTGCAATATTAAATCAAGGGCTCCGAGCTTGGGTGGAAGAAAGAAAGCTGATCCTGCTGTCCCAAACTGGGTTCCAAAAGGGCTTTTACATAGAGGATATTCTATTTTGTATTTCCCATCTAATTGAAACCATGTTATCAGCTAAGGGAAAGGTCCTGTATGTGAGGTTCATTGACTTCCAGACCACACCTGACCGTGTGTCTCTGCTTAAACTCTGGGCGAAGATAAGCAACTGGGACATTCCTCAAAACCTATTGAAAGCCATTTTTACCATTTATTCGAATACCTGGGTAAAAATAAGAGTGAACATCAAATGGGCCACTATGAGTAAAATTCTGTCAAAGGCCCGAAGCAAGGATGCATATTGGTGCCACTGTTATTTATTTTGTATTTTGCTCACTTACCTGATCATCTAACGCCAATAAGGGCATTTCCACTTAAATTTGCGGGCGCTAAAATCCAATAGCTCCAGTATGCAGACTATACGTTCCTCATAGACCAAACACTGATTGCCTCCAGAGACTTTTCCAGGCGTTAATAGTTCATTGTAAGGCCAATCGCCTAAAAGTGAAAACAGCAAAATCAAAGGTGATAATAATCTCCCAGCAGCAAGCAAAAAGGGCACAAATTGGTTATCGAGGGAAAGGCCATAGAGGTGGTGACCACGTACAAATAACTGGGTATTTGGCAAGACCATAAAGGCCATTCAGCAGCACATATTACGGCCCAACAAGGAGTAGCAAATTCACTTGAAGGGGCATTCTGTAAAGTAAAAAAAAAAATGAATACTCCAGACCTATCCACCCTCCTGAAGTTATAGTGTCTTATTGGGCACTCCTGTTCAGAGGCAGAATGACCAATTGGCTGGGTAGAGCACAGTCATTCTGCTACTTTCACCATCCGAGATGCACCTCGCATGCTGAAAGCCGGCATAGGAGCGCACTCGGTGCAATACCATCTAGCAGGTTATAAGCAACCTGGCAACAAACTGGCACAAGGTTTTAACGCACGCCTTGGAGTCCTTAGAAGCACAACCAATATGGTCAAGTGGGTTTTCTGCTTACATCCCTGTTCAGTTGTTTGCAAAGCTATTGACGAATCAAGCTTGGTTAATATTGTCAGACCTGGACGCACAAGCAGTGAAAAATCTGGCCTCAACGCTTTATGAGCGAGTGCCCCTGCGCCTCAACCTACAATGAAAAGAGAGCTAATGGGCCTGCGTTTTGGTCTAGTTTCGCTGAAGTCCTGGACGGAGGAACTTGGAGGTGAACGGCCGGTGATGCCGCATATGTGCAAACGCAGAGGAATCATTGACCCATGTGCTATGTATCTGCAAGGAGTTTGCCCTATTAAGGACATTTTAGCTTCAACCAATATGACGCACTTTGAATATTCAAACTTTCCGGGAAGCTTTAGAGGCATGCTTGAGAGGGGAATCAGCGCACCCGGCCACCAGCGTTTTGAAATTTGTGAAGGCTGCAATAACTATCGTCTGATTGACAATTGCAACAGAACGTTATTGTAACCGATCCCCTCTTAGTGCATAATACCCAATCAGCAACTGAAGAGTACCCTGAGACACTGCCCACTTTTTTTTTACACGCTGATCAAGAATGGGGGTAAAAACATAATTCCCTTATGGACTTTTCACTAATTGATTTTAAAATATCGTGAGCTTCACCTTTTTACTGAATTCATGAATGTAAAATGTATGTGCATCACAACATTTTATTGCTGAAATGTTTTTATCATGCACTTTTTGTAATGATTTTAAGTTATTGTGCAATAAATAAATGCATTCATTCATTTATTGCACTGATGTGTGATTGCTGGGCTCCGAGCTCACCTGGGCACCTCCACACTACCACCCTGAGAAGCCTGTGACTGCTCACCATTGCTGCCACTGAGAATCAAATACTGAAGGGGTTGTGCTTGGTCCAGTTTGCAGAGCCTTAGTAGTATGAACCCTTAGACATCAAACGCAATTGACTTTAACCCCACAGTTGAAGCCTAGTAGTCTCTTCTTGCTCCTTAACCCTCACGAACTGGGTCTGACATGACCAGAAACCACAAATAGGTGCTTATAGATTTCATTTTGAGATTATCTTTTTCTGTTGTGTTGTTCATTTGTATGACTTTCAGCAGGAGACTCATTTGATGTGAGTTCTTATTTACTAATCGTTTTTATGTAGCTGTAGAATAGAATCCAAAAGAGAACCGGGTTAGTGTCTCGGCAGGGACGCTCAACATCAAGGGATTCTGAGCAAATCACTTAATCTCCATGTGCCTAAGAAAATGAATGTGTCCATCTGTAATGCAACTGGTGCTCATTTAAAGTGCTTTTATATCTTCGGTTCAAGTTTGCGCTATATAAAAGCCCCCCCCAAAAAAAGATGGATATTGGACTGGGGTAATCGAGGCAGTGGGCTGAGTTTGTTAGGACTCATGAAACAATACTTGGGCTAAATTGAACATTGTGGTCTTCAGCGTCCTGCTCCTCTACTATCAAGCATAAATCTGACTACATCAAACCTCTCTAAACTCAGATAGCATGTGGAAGTCTCCATATTAAAACTATACCATATTAATACCATTGGCATTGAAGCGAAAAGATAATTCTACAGCATCGCCTTTGAAAGATACAAATTGGACTTCAGTTTAAACAATTTTGAGAGTTGAAATTGATGTTAGATGGAAGATCAGTGCTGAAGTAAAGTCATGGACCTCTAACAGGTCCTGGAACATCTTGTTGACCAGCTTCAACACCATCATTTGCTTCAAAGAGACATTACCTAGAGCAGTTAAACCACTGCAAGGTACCAAAGATGAAAAGAATGTTCAGGATGGCCAATCATGGACTATCACCAAGAAACAATATTTAGCTTAGCCAGACATTTCCATTCCCAGGCTTTTTGAGACCAAAAATACATGTACAGCTGTGCAAAAGATACAATCTTTCATACATAAAACATACACCTCATCCTCGCATGCCAGCCTATCTTTAACAAGCCACTGTGCTTACATGAAATACTGGCACACATCCTCTCCTTATGTCATCTTTAACTCTTCAAGCCTTTCCCTCCACTCTTCTCCACACCATCTAGTAATCCCCCCCACCTTTAACTGTCCACATTTTGAAGAGGCACCACTCCTTACAAAATGACAGCGCATTCTGCACATAATGTACCATACCATACCATGAATTATACATTCACATCCCTTTCCATGACACTTAAGCAATTCAGTATACATCACAATGAGTAACATACCAACCAACATAACCAGTTCTCAACGTCATACCATCATTCAAGGTCTCTGCGTGCACCATCTGCCCTACTCCAAATTATATCACACAGTACCGCGCTTACTCCCTCAGTGATATAAGCTTAAAACAACATCTCCCTATACACTACTATTCCACCGGTAACTTAACATGTACAAACACCAATTTTAACACTTCCCCCACATAATGCTCGCCCATAGAATGCTTAAATGTATCCTGTGTCACACTGGACAGCTGTCTCTTGAAAGTGTTTCCCAGAGTCCTTTGTTCCTGTACCTCGCTCTTGACAGAAGAACCACAGCAATCTAAAGTACAAAATACCATAGTCTGCATATCTAGAAACTAAGATAAGGTTCACCACCCAACCTCATTACGTAAACACCAGGCACTCCAGTTCCAAAGTAAGCAAGAACAAGTATCTACCAACCAAACAAAAGGACCACTAAACACCATATCCTAACCCATCAACAGGATCCACACCCCTAAACTAAAATAGCTAGTTGAAGCACCAACATACATCTGCTCACTTTATCCACACCTAGCCATTGAACTAATATAACATGGAAGTGTTCTGTTTCAGTCATAGCTGCATCTGGCGAATTGTAACAGATCGTTTTGGCATAGGGATACAAGACTCAAACCCTCACTTCTAACCACCACGCATATACAACCCTCTGTCTAATAACCATTCACTCAAGGTTTGAAGACTCCTTCCATTGTACCCCCTTTATCTCCTTTGGGTAACACCTTCATAATTCTAACCCACAGCTTGCAAAACACCCACCCGTTTCAATCTGAAATTTGCATAGGAATCCAGAATTAGGAAAGTCCTGCAGGATGAATCTCAAATTCTGAGTGAACTCTATATAAAGGGCTAAGATATTGTGTAATTGGTGAAAACGGTGCTATCCAAATAAACTGTAGAATAATAATAGAAATGTATGTGATGCCTGAAGTGAGAGTCTTCACTAGGGAAGTTCAAATCATATCATTCTGTTATTCTGACGGCAGGCTGCAACATGGCGTACAGATGCATATGTGGATAATGTCGTTATGGAAAAACTAACTCCTGGTAGAAAAGGCAAATTAAATCTTGTGCACAAAAAAGGTAGTTTAAAAGCCAGCTATAGAAAATCACACTATACCAATATCATTGCAGCTTCTATAGTAGTACACAAATAAAAATCCCAGAAAACTAGTGGCACTGCTGAACTTTCACTAGGGGATAAAAGCAAGAGGTTAGTGACCACTGCTACGTTTGTGGTGATAGGAACTGCAATGAATTTGAGGATTGTTGACATTCCCGCACTGGTTAGCTGATAGTCAGTCATCAGAGGGAGAAAATGGAAGGACCCTTACTAGAACAAAAAAAAAAGCAGAATGTATTTCGTAGATGTTCGCCATCCCATCAATTAGTGTCAATAAATGCAGCCAATACCGGATTAGCAGGTCGTCAGAGGTTTACTTTAAAGACCTCTTTGACTATGAGTTATTCAACTTCACGAGATTCTCTAACCATCCTTCTCAGCCTGTCCTTTATACGAAAACAACTCTTTGGGCATCAAGTAGATGAAGTGATAGGATTAAGAAGGACACCAACTTATGAACCATTCACAGACAAATTACAATATTCTTATCCATAGGCGACATACTAGAAGACTGTAAAGTCATTTGTTTAACCATATCTTTATTGATTTTGGTGCCATACAATACAGCGTGGCAACTAGAGTAATTAGGTTCAAGCAATAGCCCTCAAATCAGTTTAAAACTAAGCTTTTTGGCTTATCAGTCATTTACTTTACCACTTGCCCGGCAGACATGGTAACCAGCCGCCAAAGAACAGACCGGTATTTAAGGACAACTAAGGAAGGATGTCTTCCACAGCAAACCACAGTTGCCACATTGCCATTAACTGCAACCCTTGTGCCAAAGGAAAGTCAAAGTTGGTTTCTAAGATGTTAACAAAAATAACTTCAGTTTGTTGGTTTTAGTCAATGTTATTGATAAGATACTTGTCCCTTCAAACACTGTATCTGTTTTTCTTCAAATTTGCAGTAATATCTCGGAGGATTCCCCTTTGTGATGTATGATAAGCACTTTAAATGCTCCAGTAAAATCAGCTATATCAAGGAATGTATTACTGAAACCATCTTTCAGGAAAGGAACTCATTCAGTTAATAAATGAAATTCTAGTGATGCCCCAAAAAGACTTGTGGAGAAGGAACATGTTGGAGCAATGTCAAGGAATATATCCAGTATATCTGAAGTAAAATGATGAGCTCAGACCAATATTTTACTTAAGCATCCCTAGTCATTATGACGGAACCTCATGTTTGAAGATGAAGACTCTACTCATATTCATTCCCTTGCTGAAAGCGGTAGTTTACACTAAGTATGGGCGAAATTTGCAAATTCGCGGTACGCGAATTTGCGCAAAAGTGAATTTGAGTTCTGCTAAATCCGCGAATTTGTGAGTTTGCTGATATTTTTATTTTTGCGTGTTCGCAGGGCGCTTTGCGTGTTAGCAGGGTTTTTTTTCAGCGCGGCGACCGTTAAGTTACCCATGCAGTCGTACACGGGCGCGGCCATCTTGTTTTCAGTGTTCGCGTTGCATATTTCCGTTTCCGGGGCGCCAGTTGCATGCTCGAGTTGTGCATTTCCTACGTGCGGGCCGCAATTACGTGTTCGCGTCCGTTTTTGCGTGCTCGCGGGGGAAATATAGCGCGAGCTTACCCACCCTGTGGCAATGGGCGCGGCCATCTTGTTTTTCATTCATTGCTATGGTTCTGGGCATGCTTTTTCAATCCTCCCTTAATCTTTGCAATCCTTTGTTTCTTTGAACTTTGTTTTAATTTTTTTTACTCATTATCTATCGCTTTATTTTTCGACATCTATATTTTGTGTTTTTTTCTACATTTTGTTACTTAAAACTACTTTTTTTAACTCTTTCTTTTATTTACTTTTTCCCTGTTCTTTCTTTCCTATTTTATTTTCCTTTCCTGTCCAGGACCATGGCAAAGGGAGCCGGGAAGAACATGAAGGGGAAGGGTCCCGCGCCCCGTACCCGGCTCCCTTGCGGGCGCTTGAGGGGGGAGGCAGTAGTAGCCCAGGAGATCTTCAGCGTGGTGGAGGTGGCCGCACTGGCTTTCTTCATCCAGCGCCAACTCCCCAAGACCGTCGCAGCAGGCCGGTGCCAGGTACGGGCTCCGGGAGCGTCGCCAGCTATGGGGGAAGGTGTGCCGGGCCATGTATCGGGAGTCTGGGGTCCGGCGCACCTACAACCAGGCGACGCACCAGTGGTCAGACATCCTGGACCGGGAGCAAGACCTGCTCGACCTGCTTGGAGTCGAGATCCCAGGCCTTGGTGAGTAGTAGTAGCTAGTATTTAATCACTACTTTGTTTTCTCCTGCTCTGTGTTATGATATTGCAATTTGTTTTTTCCGAAGAGCAAGAATGCTGCTGATTACATTGCAGGTAATTTATGTTTCAAAAGCTTCTGTGATTGCAGGTGCTCGCCTGCTCACTGGCGGTGCTACTATGCTTACTTGTTTTCAATTTTGTGCTCATTTGGCCTGAGTGATTATGTATGAGTGAGTACTTTGCAGAACTGCATAATGCTAGACACTAGAGACTCAAGCCCAGTCCTTCCTTTGTACTCCTGCCAAGAGATAGTGGTGGTGGATTGATAGTTTGAGTATATTATGACTGGTTATTTAGTAGGAAACTTTTTAGTAGTCTGCAATCATGACAGACTGTGTCTGTCACTTCGCGTGCTGCGGACTGCTGCCTGCCAGTCCTAGTAGAACCTTTTTGTAGTTGGTTTAGTGAGTTGCATAACTTTCCAAGTAGACGGTCCGCGAATCCAGCAATACTAATATCCTAGTAGACCACATCAGATAGGTCAATAAATTTAGTGCAGTTGTTGTCTATTTCCCCGAAATAATTTGTTATTGTTTTTTTGAAATGTTTGATTTGGTTGACATCATCCATGTTTGTGTCTTTCTTTCATGTACATCAGATCCCCCCAGGGGCAGGAGGACAGAGGTGGAGGTAACGGCGCCGGCGGAGCAGGAAGGCCAGGATAGGTCCGCCCAGGGCTCCTCTAATGGCCCCAGTAAGTTTTCCTGTTAATATTATTAATTATACTTCCCTATCTTTTACAACACCTATTTATTCCAAACGTTCCTCATAATTCTATTTTTTCCTAAATCGTCTTTGATCTTCTTGTAGACTGTTTCTAAATTCTTATCCTGCCTCTACTATGACTCTCTGTGCTACTACTAGATTATTATTAGTCTTTCTGTGTAGCTAGCTAAGCTTGCACGGTTGGCAAAAGGTGTACTGTTAAACAAAACTCCTATTCAGCAATAGCTCTAGGCACTGAGTGCAGTCGTCTGGGTTGTCCATAATGTCTATTGAAGTCTTCTAAATGTTTATGCTTTGACAATTCCCAACAATAAAATGTCAATGGACACCAAGAATAAGATACTAGTTTACTTTTTGATTGGATAGGAGGACATACTACTACTGTTGCAGGGACTATTCTGCACATACAGAACTATGGACAAGAAAAAAGGCATTGGTTATAAATTATAATAGGCACAGTTAGACTTTTCACATACCTCAGTCATACCAGAAGTTGAACCCCCAATCTCCTTACTGACTAGCTACTGTGTCAGAGTAATTATTTTGCTCCTGAATGCAGCGATGATCCCCAATGATTATACAACCCAGAGAACATAAGACTATGGAGTCAGAGTCCCGACCTCTCAGAGTCACAGACTCATGCTTGCAAATTGCAAACCCTTTCGCTCACTCACTCATGACCAAAAACCATAGAGTCTACGTAAGTTTTAAAGCTTTATTAAAAGTAAAACAAGTAGCTCTGTGTGTACTCTGTAAAATTTTAAATTGTGCATTATATAAAAACATTTATTAAAATCAATGTCATATAACAAACGGAGAACGACTGAAAAGTGGCTGATTTCACACATTAATTGTGGGAGAGCCCTCACCTGGTTGGAACTTAGTCTTGGTGAAGATGAATCATTGACGACTCCGACTAAGAAATTATGATGATCTTGCTCTTGTTCGTAGAAGGGAAGCTTCTGTATGTTATGAAATTGTGCGTGTTAAAAAGCAAGCATTCATCAGTTGTGTTAAAAAGTGTAGTATCACATGTTATGGCTATGGATAAATAAAAAACACCCTTCCCTGAAGAAAGGGACATTTTTAGTTTAGACTAGAGAGTCACAAATTATAAAATGTGTTTATGTAGTACTAGTAACTTTTTTTTTCATTCCTAGACAAAATAGGGAGTGGTGTATATGGCATCAAAAAATATTAAATGTTTTTTCTAGGCGTAACACCATCGGCACAGCCAACCACCAGTGACGGGGCCAGCGCGGAGGCGGGTACTCCAGGGTCGGATGCGGTGCCACAGCCAGCAGGAACTGCTGTGGGGGATGCCACAGTAGTGGCGGGCATTGGTAAGCTATTATATTCCTTACTTATTGAGATTGCAGAGTGGGCTCTCTGTAGGGGTGTATATGTTGTACAGTACAAGTACACTTTACTGTTAAGAAGACTTACAAATTTTGAACTAAGTTTTTGTCAACCAGGTGGAAGACAGTCACCCTTGACTTCTCATTAGCAATAGCGGCGGGAGTTGACGAGTAACCAATGGCCTCCTCTAAATTTGACTTCAACTCAGCTGTGAAAGTTTTATCGAGAAGCCAAGTCAGATCAGAGATGAACTTGATAGATAGGATGAACGAAAAGGGAAAGAAGGGTTTAAGGAAGGACCAGCGAGTGAAAATTAATGACTAGCAAAGAATGATGCTTGTTTTTGAATGCTGCCCGAGGTGGCTGGGAATCTGATGCATGGTCTGATGCATGGCCGTTTGAAGGCTGAAGCAAGGATAGGTGGAAGGAGAAAGAAAAGAGGACTGCCTGGGTGGGTGAAACAGAAACTGTATGTGTGCGCAATATATCCTTTGGGTCAAATTCAAATGCAAGTCAAGCACGGATGCATGGCTGGCGTTTTACAAAAAAAAGCAAAAGGTTGTTTTTCGGTGAGAAAAAGTAAGGTTTGTCCAGTTGAGAGTCAGACATTAAGAAGAATGATTGGCATTTACTTTGAATGGATGGATGGATGCCTGCCTGCCTGGATGGTATCTTCCTCATAGTTAGCATAGGTGTATGTAGACAGAGTAGACGGTCACTGGATGAAGAAGAGTGTTACTTTGAAGAGCATGTAACACCGCACGTCCGTGCCAGAGTGGCAAAGACGAGGAACGTAGAAGTTGTAATTTTTCAGAATACTACCATGACTAGTAACAGTAGTTTGCAAGCACAGCATATATCCGGCGATTACGGTGACCCCTCACTCACTACCTCTGTTAATCATTTTTTTACAACTCTTTCATCCATGTGTGGCCTATCAGTGTTCACTCAATCAAAAATAAAGCACCTAAATGTCATCCCATATGTAAGCAAATATCCTGTGAAGGGATAGATAATCATATTATTTATCTTCTTCATTTTCCTTTTGTAGTAGTCCGGGGAAGGGCAGGGTGAAAGTTAAATTATTTAAGCAGTAGCCCTTGTAACAGAGTATGGCCAGTGCCACCCGTAATCGAAAAGTAAGAGCTTCACCACCTGCATGTACTGGACTGGTAACAGTAACGCAAGTCTATGTCATCATGGCTTGCGTCTGTTTTTTTTGGGTGCAAGTTGACTGCGCTGGCATTATGCCGGCTTCCACAAGTTTACATACCAATTTCGCTAAACAAGAGGGAAGAAAAAGACTAGTGTACTCTCTGAGTCTAATGTAGTGAGTCCATATAGTTCTAGTAGAATTCCTGAAACTCCCACTAATGTAAGAGCAGAGGGCGACGAAGTGGGAGGTTAGATAGATACGTGCCACAAATGTTATGTACTGTGCTTACAAGTTGCTAGTGCTACTGTGACACAACTTTCTGCTGAATTATTTTGTGTTAATCTTAAAGAGCATTGGTTACAGGATGTTTTTCTTTCTTCATATAGATGCTCCTTCTAAACTAACAAGGAAGGAGTTGGCTAGACGGGCACGGCAACGGAAGCTGGAGGCAATTGTCACTGAATATTGGCGGCTGGTGGCCCAGGAGGAGGAGGACACGCAGTCGCAGTCGACATCAACATCCATGACAGCTGCATTCTCCTCCGCCCACCCTGGGTCATCCAGTCAGCACAAGCCTTCAGCGGTAGGGAGCCGTGGCCCCGCATTCACCCGCCACCGCCAAGCAGCAAAAAAATCAGCTGCCCCCCCACAGCAGGTGCAAGGCTCGTCTGCACCGCTTGACCCCAGAGAGTCCAACCTTGAGCAGGACGTGGCGAGGGGGGTTAACTCTACGTTTGTTTTCCTGAAACTTAACTGGTTGATTCAAATTGCCTAATCACACAAATTTGTACAAAAGTGCCACTGACAGAGTTAGTGAATTTAATGGTCCTACTACTTTACTAGTACTACCGTCAGTCTCTCCTCTCCGCCTACTCCATTATTCTTCCTCCCCCAAAATGCTTACTTTACTGGTGATTGGGGTTCGAGAATAGGGCTAGGCACAGGGCTGGCTGCATGGCAAATGGCGATTAAGGTTGGCTATGGAATCCCGGACAGATGAAATGTCATTGTTGTGGTGGTGGTAGTAGTAGTGGTACACACTGGCAGTAGCAGCATATGAAAAAAAAGGAAATGAAACATTGAGTGGCCTGAGCGTAGCATTAGAACAGTACGATAGATAGTACAGTACACAGTAAGAATATATCCTCGGATTCCTTCACCAGCCTTGAACTTCATTTTCTGTTGCTTTGACCTTATCCCCCCCAGCAAGTGTGTGGAATTATTGTTGTCATTTAATCACACCTCAATGAAAACCACACAGCCTGGGGGAAGAGGGTTAGGGATTGAAAATTGGATGGGAATGGGTGTTTTTGGGAATGTTTTGTGGAGAGAGGAAAAAAAACAGCATGGACAAACAACAAATGAAGAAAAACAAATCTTTAGATACGAAGATATCCATAAATCTTTTAAGGGATATAAAGGAAGTGCACTACTGCATGCATGAAGTTGTTTGCTAAATGGATGGTTAGGTTACTGAAAAGTAGTACTTACTACAACTTACTAACTATGAAGAAACATTATTTGACAGTACAGGGCTGCAGTAATTACACAATTTCACTTGCCTATCTGCCCTCAGAGAGAATAAACACTTGTCAGTACATTAAATTAGTTTTAAAAATAGCAAAGAAACTTATCAAATAGCTAGAGGGATGAATTTGAAGCAGAGAGCAAACAAACGCACAGAGTCACACTCATAGAAGTTCACAACAATAACATTATTTAAAAGATAAGGAGAAGTGAAGAGGATACTGTAACTGTATGTTGTAGTTGTCCTGTTCAATTTGGGAAGTTGCATGCAATGCATCCAGCCATTCCTCTTATTCGCTGTACTCCTCCATTTCATCTGATGCTCCGTCGATCAATCTTGGTGACCAGACAGACACACTGTCCACTGCCTACCTGGCGTATGCAGAATTGCAGATCGCTAATGGTAAGCCTGAGTTAATCGTTTTCCCCATCGCACAGGGTAAAAGCCGGCCTGTAATTGTTGATGGAAAAACAGGAAGTGATATTAAACACCACAGAGAAAAAAATATAAGGTACGGTGTGTAGTGCAAAAATAACACTTTCAGTTTCAGAGGCGACAGTAGTAATACATACAAGAATAATTTCTAAAGTGCGTACTCTGAGTCTCCTTTTCAAGATAGTAATTAGCGCACAGCAGGCCAGGGCCATGCAGACGGTCAAGGCAGGCACCACTGAGTGAAGCAACCTGATGTAGCATACCTCTTTGACACAGACAGACAAAGCATATCTAATTGTATGCAGCAAGCCACATAGCCATAGCCGCAATTTTACATGAAGTGCTGTCGGGACTCTGGCATAACAACACTACACAGGCTCGACCACTCCATACCACGACTAGACAGACATGTAGTTCTGCTGTAGTTGTTGTTGACTGGTTTACCTGTTTGCCACTCACGAAATGGCCATAGTTCTTCCGTAAACCGACGATGATGATCCATCCATCCCAGTGAGTGACTATAAAGAAAAAAGATATTATGTAACTTTGATTATAAAGACTCATCATCATCATGGTATATTGGCAAACTTAATGTTCATGCATTCGCAGTCTACACACAGTGAGTCTAAGGACATTTTGCATATTACAAAATGCAATGTAGTGGCCCCTGCAGTAGAAGTACAATTTGAATTAAACAAGGTAAAAAAAACAGAGTAGACTTGAGTTACATTTAGTGTGTAAAAGATTAAATAATAACAGAAGACATATGATGATTCATTTCATGCACAACAAACAAACAGCAATTGCTGTAATCAAAGCCAGACAACCAGTGCTGTCCACTGCATGCCATCTCATTATTCATTACCTGTTTCACATTTTGTCCGCATCTTGTTCTTAAAGTGAAGGCCCACAGGGCAGCCTCTTGTGTCAATTTCAGAAGTAACTGTCAGCAATCAGCATATAGTCAGTAATTCCAGTCCCACTTCTTTTGAAGGGACTCGTCTACGAAGCAACAGCTTCTTCATTCTGCGTAATCCAGCCATCTGCCTTGAGGGAAATGGATAGGGGGGAGTCTGGAGGAGGAGGATAGAGGAGCATGACTGAGTTGTGAACTTCAGGATTGCAGACAGCGGCACATTCAATAAGGAAATAAGATGAAGACAGTGCTGCTGATGGATTTGTTGTGATTAGAGTTTTGTTGTGGTAAAAGTTGCAAAACAAAGAAAGACACACAGGAGTAAAAGTGAATAAGGAGTCAGGACGGAAAAGAAGGAAGTCAGTTTCAGGCCTAGGTGTCAGGGAAGTAGAGCTCGTACTCAAACTCTGTGAATTGAGACGGGAGTAGGTCAGCTAACAGAGAAGAACTTCCGTCACCAAAGTCGGTGTCCTCTTATTCCTGCGTGGATTCACGTATTTTGTAATCTGGTGGTATGAAGTGCTGATTCATCTTGATCATTGTTAATCTCTCCACATTTTTGGGCGAGAGGCGGGTCCTTTTTGAAGTTACAATGGCACCAGCAGCACTGAAAACACGTTCAGAAGACACGCTTGCGAGTGGGCAAGACAAATAATTTAGAGCCAGCTTGGTGATCAGTGGCCATTGACCCCTTTTCCCAAACCAATACAGGAATGGGTTGTGATCAATGTAGACCTCTGTTGGGTCATCCAGATAGGCCTGCACCATCCACTCAAGGTCATCCAGGGCTGCTCCACTTTGCGTACCATCTATGGCCTTTGCATCAGCACTGGAACAAGCAAACCCTTGATGAGTTATCCAGTCCGCTTCCGACAATATTATGGCTGGGCCTGGTGCAGGTGAGGATGATGATACGGTTGCTGGTGTAGGTAATGGCTGTGAGGGAAAGTGACTGCCTTCGGCCACAGAAGTGGACCTTGATGCCGGATGGCCTGCTGATTCAGTAGTACTTCTGCCGGTTCCTTCAATTTCCTGCCGCTCTTTTTCGAACCGAGTGTCTGACAGAGCTAGTCATTGTTTGTACTTTGTAACATCTGCTTCAGTAAAAGGAATGAATGCTTTGCTGGCCAGAGCCTTTTTGTTCCGTGGATCCAGAATAGTGGCACAAATGTAATGTTGTTCTGTATGTATTTGTTTAAGCCTTTCATTGTCAACTAGGCGGGTTAATAAGCTCTCCACCAACGGATATGCGTCTTGCTTGTCAGTATCATCTTTGAACGTTGAAGACACCGCCTTCAGTTGGTGCTCTAGCAAGGTGGAGCGGCTGGAAAGTGTGGACGGATGCTGTGTCACGAGCTCTGATGTGTATATGAAGAAGAATTATTGAGCAGTTTGGAGAAGGTTTGGATTTAATACCAAAGAAAATGTAAAAGATATAAGGCTGAACAATCCCAAGATAAATATCAGATGGTTGGGTGAACACAAATGCAACGGAAGAAACTCAGATAAAAGACTGAACAACGAATGAAACAAAATATCACACCGAATCTAAACTTAACACGTGCTGAAAAAAGTTATTGGAACATAAAGTTGAAAAAAGAAAAACTATAAACAGAATTTCAAGCTGGGCTAAGATAAAAACGTCACACATAGACAAGAATACTCCTGGGTTAGAGATCCCTATGCAATTCTCTGACGGGTCCTGAAGAAGGTGGTTGTCAATATCGCTTATCCCACCGAAAAGCGTTGACCAAGTCTATTATTGAATCCTATGGAATGTAGTGAATCTATTGCGATCTATAGACAAACAACTGAAACGTGCAAACTCGTACAGATGGAGTGGGTTGTATGAACAGTGTGTATGTAGTATGTATGAGGTCGGTTGCATGTTTTCTCTACCCAGGTATGGATGTGAATTGTTAAAAGTTTTATGTGTAAATAATTTTGTAATATTGTAAACTTTGGAAAGGAATTGTATTTGATTTGTAAAAAATTGTTTTTTTGAAAGAAAACCGTGTTTTAAAAAAGAGGAAAAAAAGAGAAAATAAGAGCATATAAGAATCATAAAGGACTATACAAAGATAAATAAATAAAATGAAATAAGAAAGTAAAAAGAAAGAATTGGTCTTTTTCGTGATTTGTAGTGCCCTAGATGGAATCTTTAACATAGATCCTTGAAATAAATGGGTCGTGAGGGAAAGTTTCTATAGGTCTCTAGCATGCGCAACAATGTGATAGCTTTGCCCAAAGTAAAGTCCTCCCTGCTGACTTCACGCGTGAAGACCTCAAAAGGACGAAGCATGTCTGTCAGGCTTTTAACTAGGTCCTATTTCTCCAACTCTAGCCTCGTGTCTTTCATAGAAGAACCCAGTGCAAAGACATACTCATTGATTACCAAGCACTGCTCAGACAGACGCTCAAGCATGTAGAAGGTTGAGTTCCAACGTGTTACCACCTCCTGGATGAGTCCTCTGACTGGCACTCTACGGTCATGTTGAAGTTTCCTCAGCTGCTTCCGGGCCTTAAAAGAATGGCTGAAATGTGTGCAGATTCTTCGGCAGGTGGTCAGTAACTTGCTGACTGTGTTTTCTTTTTTCAAGAAATCTTGAACAACAATGTTAATACTGTGCGCCAAACACGGCACTCAGAAATAGCCACCATCATTCATGGCCCTAACTATATTACTGCCATTATCCGTGGAAACATAACCATTCATGCGCTTTCTTGGATGCAGCCATTCAAAAGACCTTACTGTTGAACTCCTCCAAAATGTTTACTGCAGTATGAGATTTCTCCATGGCAAACATGGCTACTGTTGCATGTTTCCGACTAGCTTGAAAAATTGTGGCAGTGTCAACACCTGCAGACCTCCTTTCTCTAACCCCTGCAAAAGAGACCCAGTGTGTAGTGATGCACATGTAACCAAGGGCTTGGCAACTGGTCCACATGTCTGTTGTCAGGTGGATAGTGTGACCAGCACTCTTCTGCAAAGCTGCCCCAATCACCTACAGCACATCTTGATGTAGTGCTGGAACCGCAACTCTGGCAAAATAGGACCGGCTAGGAACCTTCCATTTAGGGCAGACTGTTGCCACAAATTGTCAATAACCCACCCCTTCCCCGAAAGAAAAAGGGAGAAGGTCCAGCGCTAACATTTTAGCCAGCATTGCATTATAAAGACGTGCCGTTGGGTGGTTGCGTTCCAATGGCGCCTCCGACCAAAACATGCTTTTAATGGTGGTCTGGACAGTTTTCATATGTGATGAGGATGCAGACCTCTTCAACCCAGTTAGGCTCATTGATGTACTTTTTCGCATTGGTGTCTCTACCAGACTACTGTGCCCCCTTGATGTTGTTGGGTAGAGGAGTGTGTGGGCGCTACCACTGCAGTGCTGCTGCCAGGGGTTTTATGTGTACCAAAAAAAATGTCTCTCGGTTGTTCACCTCCCCCCTGCACGATCAGCTCCTCTTCGTCATCAGATGCAATATCAATGTCTACATTTGGATTTGTACTTTTGGCTTTCTGGATGTTACTTAGGTGCGCCTCCCACTGGATAATGTGGTGTTTTTTTAGATGACCTCTCTGGCCTCCGGTACCATAGTTTGTACCAAGCTTTCCCTGACTAACTACTTGTTTACAGATCGAACACATGACTAGGTTTTCTACCTTTTTGCTAATACTAAAGAAGTCCCAAACTGGGGACTGAAGATTTCTGGTGGTGGTGGTGGTGCTACTTTCAATGCCAGATGAAGAAGTGGAGGATGGGCGTGGCCGAATTTGACTCCGTTGTGCATTTACAGTTACAGCACCACTACTTGAGGTAATGGAGGTCGAGCTGGATGGAGGTCCCTGCCGGCCCTTCTGAAGAGAAAATATGGCAGCTGTAGGTCGTGTTGGTGTAGTAGTTACCTGTGTTGGTGGTGGTACCAGTGCCACACCGCCCACATCCCGCTCAGCAGCAATTCGGGATAGGGTAAAAATGTCTGTCAGCTGCATGCCTGCTGGGGCTGGAGTGACGCCTGTGATGACTGGGTCGTCCTCGTCAGACTGTTCATAAAAAGCAGAATCCACCACTTCTACTTCTTGTTCGTCGTCATCACATATAAGTAAAAGCCTTGCAGGAACCTTCCTTTTAGGCTTAGCTACCTTTGTCGGCTCATGGCGTGCCTCCCTCTCAGACTGAATTGGTGGGTTCCAATCAAGATCAAAAGAAGGAAGGGGGCTTGAAGAAGAACTTGTACTAGCCCTCCTTGACCTTGCTGGGATCTGGAAGACAATGGATCATCAGGAGGAGTGGCTTGCTCGGATGATACCTCCGCTTGAATCTCGATTTCCTGATGTGCCCCTACTTCTGGAGGAACAAGCATTGTGGGCAGTTGTGCCTCTCCATGCGCCTCTCCATGCGCCTCTCCATGCGCCTCTCCATGCGCCTCTCCTTGCACCACTCCTTGCGCCTCTCCTTGCGCCACTCCTTGCGCCTCTCCTTGCGCCTCTCCTTGTTGCACCTGTGGTTGTCGTTGTGGCTGTGGTTGAACACTCATCAGATGAGTTACACCCTGCGTTGATTGGATGCTACTTTCTTGCGATGAGTCAACGCCAACATTACTGGTCGATGGTAATTGAGCAATTAAAGTGGCTGCCTCTGCAGCACTCATGGCCTTGGGCCTAACTTGGCATGGTGGCACTGAGACCAATGAAGCTGAGGTGCTGCTCCCAGCTTGGTCCCTGGTGGACACCGCTGCTGCAGGCGTAGTTTTTTTCCCCCCAATAAAGTGTCTGTGGACACACCAGTCTCCTTGGTAAGTGGCGCCACTTGCTTCTTCTGCTCCTTCTTACTGGCAGTGGCACTGGCAACATTCTTGGTAGAGGAGCTACGGCCACCTTTCTTTGGGTATGGATTGTGAGACCAGTGAGCCACTGGTCCCATCCTTATGTGCACACAATTACTCCTCTTAGGGGACAGAGGATTCACACGAGACTTTTTAGTTCTGCTGTTGCTATTTTTATTTTGCGAATGTTTTGCAACAATGTTCCTTATAGTGCATTTGCTGGTCGGTTTATTTTCAATTACAACATATAACAAGGTCCTTCACATAGATCCAATGCATTTCGGGCCCATCATTCGGCCCTTCATCAGGGAAAGGACACTACAAAACGTAAAAAAACAAGCAGTCTGTCAATGATTGTTATGTGTGGTATATACATGCTGGGGTGATGATCATGAGGGGTCGTGCTAATGTTGTGTAAAATTTTAAGTTGTCACCTTAAAAACCTCCATGCCCGTGTGTAAATAAAAAATGCGACGTGGTCTCTTACGTGCCATGTTTTGTGTTGAACAAGCGTATTCTGCTCTGTGGATCAAAGGGTTTAAAGAAAAAGTTGTAATGGAGCATATTAAATGCCGTTTAAAGCCACATTGCGGTCGCGTTCAAGCGGGAGTTACCGCTGACTAACCTGAGTGTTCCTCGAGGGCTCGACGCGATTGTTCCGTTTTCGTGAACGTCTTTCAGGACGATTACGCCATTGGCCGCGTTTCGTCTCTTCATTAGGTGCCGATCACGTGATCAGTGAAGAGGAAAGATAGACTACTGGTTAAGTTCCCGGTAATCAATGAAAGTAAACATACGTAGTTCTGATCCATACCAAAAGTGGCAGGAATCCAAGAATAAATGTTACAGGGTCCAAAACTAGTACGTGTGTCTAATTGGGAAAAATAAGTGAATAAAGTGTGGGAAAAATAAGAATTAAAGGGAATCGAACCCCACAGCGTGATGGTGGTAAACCTGTGTCTAGACGAGTGTGCTGGTGAATTGTGGTTAGTGTTCTGATTAGATGTGAAACAATCAGAGACAAGTATTCACAGAGTATATGTAGACCACTATTATAGTGACTAGTGAAAAATAAATAACAAATAGTTGTACAGTAATGTAAATGTTCACAGGAATTACTTAGTCGATCTGAGAGCGATTTCAGAGGTAACAAGAAAGTTCTATTCTGTCATTTAAGCCAAACGGCTTCTGTGTAGAAAGTTTCTGTATCCATGTGTTTTCTCTCTGGAGGAGAAATTTAGTATTGTCTCTGCGTTCAATTTTTGAAATGGTTTCCAGTATTGTAAACTTCATTTGGGAGATGTTGTGCTTTTCTTCAATGAAATGAGTTGCCTCTGACGATTTCATATTTTTAAGACGAATGTTGGACTTGTGTTCAGTGAGTCTGATTTTGATTTTGCGCTCTGTTTTTCCAATGTATAATTTGCCACATGGGCATTTAAGAGCATAGATAACATTGCTTGAGTCACATGTCGCATTAACCTTTAGTTTTACTTCATAACCTTTCATGGGGTGGTTGATCTTGTTTCCCTTGATAATGCTGTTACAATTCCCACAGTTTAAGCATGCCTTAGTGCCTGTGTATTTGGTAGTTGTTGTTGGTTTATATTGTACCAATTCCCCTAAATTGCATGCTCTGGTAAAGGCAAACAATGGAAGTTCCGAAAAGATCTGGTTAAAGTCAGGTTCCAGGTTTAGTAGGGGCCAATGTTGGGATATGATCCTCTTGAATTTGGTGGTAGAGGTAGAATATTTTGAAACTAGGAGCTACGGCCACCTTTCTTTGGGCCCATCTTCTTAAGATGTCAAACAGAAGGCCGCAGTTGCACGAGTTGCAGATTTGTCTGTGGCCACACGTGACGTCACGTGACGTTGTGCTGCACACACCGCAGCAGGACTTCTTCCTGGCAGTGATGATGAATGATGAGGATGATTCGTGGTTCTCTTTGTGCACCTAAAAGCAAAGGAAGCCAGAGGAACATCAGTTAAATAAATGTTGCATATGTCGTGCTTCAATTAATATTTGCAACTAGGCATTTATTATTATTACAACACACCCAAAAACGGAAAGACCAAAAATAAAAATAGCAATTATTTCTAATCAAAAATGGATGTTTATATTGATAGAAGAAAGACCACTCAGAGAGAGTTGTTTTATGCACCACTGAGTACCCCCGGGCATAATGGATGAAAGCAGGGCAGACTGGGTGCAGACCTATGGCACAAAGCACACTGCCTGGCTTCAAAATCGCGCCTTGACCCCCACCCACATGGCCAGGCCCTGCCTGAACCAGGCCTCAAAATGGCCCCCACACATATGGCCAGGCCCCAAAACCAACCCAAAAAATCGAAAAACACACAATAACATCAACATCCAATGCCATCCATGCCCTAAATGATGTTTGAATTCAAGAGACCCCACAGAAGGACTTGGTCCATGCACCACTGAGTACCCCTGGGCATAATGGATGAAAGCAGGGCAGACTGGGTGCAGGCCTATGGCACAAAGCACACTGCCTGGCTTCAGAATGGTCCCTTGACCCCCACCCACATGGCCCTGCCTGGACCAGGCCTCAAAATGGCCCCAACCCACATGGCCAGGCCCCAACACCACCCCAAAAAATCGAAAAACACTCAAAAAACACCAAAATCAAATGCCATCCATTCCCTAAATGATGTTTAAAATATTCAAGAGACCTCCCACAGAAAGCCTTGGTCCATGCACCACTGAGTACCCCCTGGGCATAATGGATGAAAGCAGGGCAGACTGGGTGCAGGCCTATGGCACAAAGCACACTGCCTGGCTTCAAAATGGCCCCTTGACCCCACCCACATGGCCAGGCCCTGCCTGGACCAGGCCTCAAAATGACCCCCTCCCATATGGCCAGGCCCCCACACCACCCCAAAAAAATCGAAAAACACACAAAAAACACCACAATCTAATGCCATCCATGCCCTAAATGATGTTTAAATTCAAGAGACCCCAAAGAAAGCCTTGGTCCATGCACCACTGAGTACCCCTGGGCCTACTGGCTAGTGTGGCTTTACACGCACCCAAAAATTAAAAAAAAAATCCACATATAACAGTGAGCTATTCAATTCCATGACATACATGATATTTAAGTTCAACAAAACTCACAGAAACAGTTGTATCATGCACCCATGACTAACCCTGGGCATACTGGATAATGTGCCTACCCACAATATATTTTATAAAAAGTTGTGAAAAAGGTAAAAAATTGTAGTTGCAGCAACTGCAATGCCCCAAACAAACAACTCCAACTTACTTGTAAAATCTCAAATCCAAAAGTGATCCAAACAGAAAGTCCTCAAATACAAATATCCAGCAGCAGCCACAAAAAGTAATCCTTCCAGCTCCAGATCCAAATGAAAAGTGACCAGGACATGGACAAAGCACTGGGAGGAGCCTGCTGGACAGGAACAGGAAGTTGGAGACTCTGGGGCACTTCCTTCCTCCCCTTCCCCCCAAAATGGACTCCTTGCACAAAAAAGTGCAGCCAAATGTCAATCTGAGGAGTTATTCTGATCCAAATCATAATTTTCAGAAGGTTTATGCTGCCTGCGGTAGATTTCTTGTGCAGAATTGCAATTTTTGCAAGTTCGGGAAAGCAAGCTGTTCAAATCTCCGGCCGGAAGTCAGCTGCGCATCGCATCTACGTGTTCGCAATTGTTTACTCCCGCAATGCGTGATCGCGGGCCCTTATGACGTATTCGCGTTCTCAAACTCTCGCGGTGCAAGATGGCGGGCCGCTATGACGTACTTGCGGTCTAAAAGTCTTGTGTGATCACGCAGCCAGATCCAAAATGGCGCAGCGCACGCAAACCGGGAGGAAAAACAACTCGGCGAACTCAGAATCACGGTAAGTCAACGCCACACGCGCAAGATTGTATTTTTGAAGCGCGACCAAGCAAAAAAATCCGCTAGCTTGCGAATTGTGAATTTTTGGGCAAATTTGCGCGATTCGCAGACCGCAAAATTGCCAAAATTCCGCGAGCGAAACGGATTTTCAGCCCACACTTTGTTTACACCATCACCTTTACCACAAATTGCCTAAATCCTTTGTGAGCAGCTCTTTCACATGAGAGCATGTTTACATACTTGACTAACAAAAATAGAATCTCTAGTACAAAGTTAAGTTTGTTGCATAAAGATATCCGAATCAGTTTAATACAAGTCAAGTTTGTTTGTTTTACAGAAGAAAGGCGCAGTAGCTGTGAATGAGGAGAAACATGCAGAAAGATTCTAACTTTTCTATAATTACCAAAGGAGCGCAAAAAAATCACGTATTCCCTTTCTGCTTCTGCTTGTCACTGTACAGAAAGATTTAACAGAAGGAAGAATAGCCACTTACGTTTTTTTGCTTTAAACAGCTGCTTTAATTATGCTCCGTGACCTGACCTGCCTTTCTTCTTGGCTGCTGGCTCTACTGCATGGAGTGTGACGTCAGAACCGAACTATAATACGTTACTACAGTTGAGCGGCTACGTCATTTCTTTATAATAGGCAACTAGGTGCGTCACAAGTTGCCTAATATAAAGAAATTAGAGAACAGTTTTGATGCATCCATAAAAAAATAAAATTCACAGAAAAAAACTCAGTTACGGTTATCAGTGCAAACACATGCCATAACAGGCGAATTTTAGTGGTTTTACCTATTTGAGCCAGACCCATAACTCAATTGTAACTGTTTTTCAGCATAACTACATAAACACATTCGCTGAAAAAACACACAGTACAACAGTGAGTTGTGTGTCTTCTCAAATGCAGAAAAACACTGAAATTCAGCAGATATGTTTATTAACATAGTCATCACGTCATAACTTACGTTTTCCACCATGATGTCTTCATAGCTGATATTTGAAAATTGCTGTTAATTGCGTGGCATAAACTACGAGTTATGGCACCCAAGCCCTGCTGCAGTCGTGTTTAGTGAGAGTGTGGCACATGGCCTGCCTGTGCCCAATCCACCTCAGGCACTCAACCCCAGCTGATATGTGTATTTAACAAAGACCTCCTGAATTTAATGAATTTTGAAATTCCTAGGTCAGGGAAAATAGTACAATTGAGAAATAACAACCTAGGCAATTCATCATTTTCCCGCGTTTGCTGTCGCTGTGAGACGTACTTTCCCGCCACCGGACATAGGGAGCCCTGCCGTCTATCCTCAGGCAGGGAGATCTTTTAACATTTATCCTGCACATACAAGAATCGAGAAACCTTTTTTTATCTTTGAGACCTGAGAAGTACGAGTATCAATTCCTTTAGGCAAATAAGGTGCCATCGAAACCAATATTCTACTAATAGAACATTTCCTAGAATGAAAGCTTGATTTTTAAGCCCTCGAAAAAAGATTGACATACTTCAGTATCAGAAACCCAGAATACTCCTGGAAGAACCTATCATGAAAATCATCCAACACGAATTTAAATGAAGGGTTCCGGTTGGCGGGCATTAACTATTTGATTACCAAGTTAATCAGTTTCACCCAGACTGGACGTTGAAAGAATCATAATAAGAAACTGAAAATTTATTTTTGAACAGCTCCTTAAAAATTTTCTACTAATATTACGTGGCTGCTCCAGGAAGAAGGCGCTGGCCGCCGAAATGCGCGTAGAGACTCAATTTTTATGCCACCTACTTTCTTTTATTGTTTATTAACCTTCATGTATTGATGTTTATGTTATATGTATACTGTGAATTTTTAATCTTGATTCTATGTTATATGAATTAACTCTTTTAACTATGTCAACTGATAAATAAAATTGTGTTTTTTAGTCAGCTGTAGTCAATCCTTTATCATTTTGTACCATCACGGTATTCTAATCTTTAAATTGCCTAGGTTGTTATTACTCAACCCCAGCTGTGCATTCCTTTGAACGCAGACCCTGTGGCTTTTTCTCCACTAGCACCCTGCCCCCACAGCGGTCCGCCACACCTACACCCCACCTGCTCAGAGTGGTTATCTACCACTACACACATTCCTAGCTCTCTAACCTATATGCGCTCTGACTTTTTTTCACCTTTTTTGAAGCATGCAAGTTGCATCCGACTTACAGTTTTCACTAAATGTCTGTTCAATTCAGTACCTAAAATAGCTGCTAATGACCTCCCGATTTTCTCTTGATTTGCAAATTGATCACTTTTTAGGTCGAGCAGACAGAGTCTGCGCAGAGACCTATTGTTGGCCGTATTTGGAATGTGGACACGAGAGGGGCAGGAGCACAGATTTCACCTCAGCGCCGTGCCCCTCTCGTGACTCATATTCCTGTGCGCACACAGCCAGCCCCCACACCCCTGCACACAGACCACACAGGCACACGTATACACGCTGCCGCCCCCCCACCACACACACACATACAGACACGCACGCATACACACGCCGCCGCCCCCTACCCCCCCCTGCACAGACACACCCCCCCGCCCCATGCATCGGGAGATGTTCCATACCCCCGAATCTCGGTACTAACTAGTTAGGCGCCGGAGCGGTCAGCGGAATCACCACCTCTTCCTCCTCGTACTCCGGCCCGTCTAGCGTCAGGCTCCTCTGCAGCTCCGGAGGCTCCGGGTGGAGGAGGCAGTGGTGGGAAGGCGGGCCCGGCTTCAGGGGAAGGACCGAGAGTGGCTGCAAAACCGGCAGCGTCCCCCAGACCGGGGGCGCATCCCCGCCAGCCTCCGCCAACATCGCAGGGAGCGGCGGTTGCAGACCCCCAGCGCAGGAAACAGGCCCCCGCGGTGCGCACACTGGGAAGAGCAAAAGGGGACGAGACCCACGGCGCGCGACACGGCACAGGGAGGCGGTGCGCGCCAGGCCTCCGTCGCTGCCTGGAACGTGTGCGCGTGCTCCCCAGCCTGTCGCGAGCACGCCTCCTTCTGGTTGTGGTTTGTAAAATAAATATATTTCCCAATGTCAGATGCAGGCGGATGCTCTCACTTTTAACCACCTGTTTGATCTCACTACATACATTCACCGCATTTTTTGTATCAAGGATTTTACTTAAAATTCTATTCGCTAACAGATGCCTCTTCGGCGCTCGAGCGAGGATACCACGTTAGTTGTGACTAGCAACCGCAGATGATTTTGGTGTTTATTTTCCCTGCCGGCTGTTTTTCAGTTAACCCCGCTCCGGGAAGCCGTCTGAAGTCTAGTCTCGGGTGTGTAGCTGCAGGGGAAGTAGAAAGAACGTACTGAATGGAAACAGAATGGAACAGGCTGGCCGATAACATCTGCGGTCTGCAAGGTGATCGGCTTGAAGTGACTTAAGGGCGAAGGCGCGAGACTTCCGGCCCTGGCTACCAGGCTGCGTTTACAGGGTGGCGGCGCGAGACTTCTGGCCCTGGCTACCAGGCTGCGTTTACAGGGTGGCGCGGCCACGCACAGCCGGGGTCGTAGCTTGGTCAGTAAGATTGGGTCACGGGTGGGGAGGGGTGAAGGGGGTCCGGGGGTCGTCAACTTTCAGATCTCCCAACAATCACGCTAACGTATCTTGTGAAAACCTGATAGATGGGATAACCTAGCACCCTTGAGTCGGGTAATATTTTTACAAAGACTGGTTCAAAGCCTTTACGTTTTAACGATGTGCCTAAGATCACATAGCAAGTTTAGGGTTACAAGCAGTAGAGCTGGGACTTGGCTTGTTCGGTTAGTTTACATATAATAACCGCTGGGCCACATTTTCAGAAGTTGGGAATAACATAAGATCCAGCAGTAAACGGCATGACATCTAGCACCAATCACCAGATTTACGCCCATTCTGAAGAGCTGCTGTTCCTTGGCAAAGAGCGGAACCGAAGCGTAATGTGCCCAGTATCACACAGTGTGCAGAACACCATGTCGGGATTAAAGCTCAAGTTTCCCAATTCATCTGTCAAACAGTCACTATCCGGCGTCTGCTTCCAGTGCCTACAGAGCGCCTAGTGAATCAGCAGTTTTACACCAAGCTCAGCACGTCCACTAAACCCTGGCCATCTCTTGTACGTGCACTGTCGCCAGATAATCCACCATGTGTCTGCAGACTGCTCTAAGTTTAAGGAAGCTGACTATGTTACTGTAAATAAGTTCCTTACACTATAATATGAACTCTTCATACAGCCGAAAATGAACCTATTTCTCTCGAAGCTCAAAGCTCTAACTGGTTAATGCCCTGCGAGGAAGAATTAACTGATCACCTTGACGTTAGGACCCCTCCATTCCAAGTTGAAAAAGAGAACGCATAATATGGGGAAGGGCCATTAACAGTGGTTAACACCCCACAGAATGTGAGCAATGAGGCCATCAATGCCCGCCCCTACTCTCGCCCAAACACAGATGTAGAAACAGGGAAACTGTCCCATCCGCTCTATATCCGACCTGCATACTTTGCTTTCATAGAACAAACAAAAGTAGTGAGCGCTAGCATCCCGACGGTCCTGACCAATCACAGCCTTCAGTTCAGCGGCCGTGCCGAGGGTGTTGCTACCTACATCAATGCTTCTCGTTTCATCACCCTTTAAATAAAGAAAGACTAAGTTATCTGTGCGTGCTGATTATCATTACTAACCAGCCCACTTGTACTCCTCTCATTATCCTGTAACTATAGACACACGGAATCTACTCAAAGTGCTCAGGAGCACTGCTACTCAACACACTGGGACTCGTTTTAGCAACAGGTAAACTAGAAATAGTGAGTCTATTCAGCATGCTGATGACCGTTGTTAGCCAGCTCAATGGTCCTCATTTCATCAACCCGTAAATAAAGATTGAACCGGTTCACCGTGCCGATGAGCTTTAAAACCCGGCTCAATGGCCCTCATTTCATCAACCTGAAAATAAAGATTGAGCCGTTTCAGCGTGCTGATGCTCGTCATTAGCCAGCTCAATGGTACTCATTTCATCAACACTTAAATAAAGATTGAACCAGTTCAGCGTGCTGATGCTCGTCATTAGCCAGCTCAATGGTACTCATTTCATCAACGCTTAAATAAAGATTGAACCAGTTCAGCGTGCTGATGCTCATTATTAGTAAAACAGAAAACAATGGCCAGCCTGGGTAATTTGATTACGAATTAGGACTCACACAGCCCGAAAAGTACTGCGTGACCGCGCCATTTACTTAGCAACACATTTATTTCAATTCTTAAAACAGGTTTAAAGCTCATATAAGCATGACATCAAAAGAAAACCACTGTCAAAAGCAATCGGATCACAAACAAAAACAAACAGTTGTGTGCACAAGCAATACACTATATACAAACATGAATACCGAATATTCAGAACAGTCACATGACACCAAATACATTTTAGAATGTGATACATACAGCCTAAATTAATTCCATTCAAAAAACATATATACAGCATAAATGAAAAAAGAGACCAGTCCTTAAACTAAGATACCCGGGGACAGGCGGAATCGGAGATGGAGAACAATTGCCTGCCTGTCACACGAAACCTGTGACTAAGTGTTCAATCTGGTTGCACGAAAGGGCCCACACAAGTGGGATCAATTAATCCCTGGCTGCACTCTTCTTTGTTGTCACAGGCTGGGAGTCAACGCGTTTCGAACCTGAAACAATTATAGGTTCTCCTCAGGACGGGGACTGGGTACAGTCTTTACTGCACTGCGGGCAACAGGAATTGCGAGAGTGGAGGTAGACTGCAAGGCAGGACAGTTTATTCTGGTGGAATAAGTGGTGGTGTCACTTCACACGGAGCGCCCGCCAAGCGGTGCGCTATAAAGGAGTCACAAGGTTCACAGTCCTTGAACACGCTGCACGCCGTAAATAAATGGAACCGGCAGAATGCAGTGGCGGGTTTAAGTTTTCTTTTCACAAGCGGCGGGGTTTTCAATCTGCCACACGGCGCCAATGCAGAAATGCGGAATGAATCCAGGCGAGGGCTGAGGGTGTACAAATCGTCCTTAGCGCGGGGTCGAGTGAACGCGACTGATCATTATTAGCCAGCTCAATGGTACTCATTTCATCAACACTTAAATAAAGATTGAGCCGGTTCAGCGTGCTGACGGGAGTTACTAGCCAAATGAATGGCTCTCATTTGCAGAGCTGCCAGCTTGGAACTGGGGAACCAGGCTGGAGCTCCCATTTCGCCTCATGATCCCGTGATTCTGGGCAAATTATTTAACCTCATTCTGCCCAAAACCGTGTAACAGAATCTGGTTCTCATATAAAGCGCGCATATGCCATTGTGCAAAGTTTAAGCTATATAAAACTGCAAAAAAACAAAATAATAATAATAATTAAAAGCAAAGAAAGAAAGGTTGAGCCAATTTAGAGTGCTGATGGGAAGTACCCTCCTCCTCAGTGGTACTCCTTTTATCAACCATAAATAAAGAAAGGCTGAGTTCAGTTCATGCAGATGGTGGACATTTGTACCCAGCTCTGTGTTATAAGTTGCAAGAAGGCTAGCCTGTAGCCTCCAGGTCACGCGCAGCTCTCCTCAGTGGGAGCTCGGCACACCGAGCTTCGTACTGGCGCAACTACACCTGTTCATGAACATCAAAATACCGAGGGCTTATTTACAAGCACCTTGCGCTACCGGTACGTAATTTTTTTTCTTTTTTTTTTGTGTGGTGAGAGGTGGGGCGCTTGGTACAGGACAGATTGTCTCTTAGGGAGATCTCGCCAGGAAGCTCTGCCTCCCCTCCCTCTTCACACAGTGAAATTTTACATACAGGTTAGCAGGTCTAAAATCGGTATGAAATGTGCCATTAGTAGAAGACGAGGCAAACAGTGCGCTTGTGTTTCCTAGAACTTGCAGGTATTCAGAGGGTAGGAGGTTTCTGAGTTTCTAAAAGCACTTTGCACTTCAGGAGGTCTAGCCCACACAAGAAAAGTCACCCCCCTTGAAAATCCTCCTTCATGTGCTGAATCGCGACTCTCCAGTTCAGGCGTGTGTGCTCTCTAAGGCCCAAGCATGATTAATTGTTGGCAAACTGGCCTCACCCCTACCTAGGTTAGTGACCTCTCTGTGACAAAGAGCCATGCCTTGTGGACTACCAAATCCTGTACACCTGTGCTTGCATACATTCAGTTCATAGTGGGCAGTTCACACACACACACACACACACTGTAAACACTGCACCCTCACACACACTGTACACACTGCACCCTCTCATACACTGCAGAAACTGCACCCTCACACACACTGCACCCTCACACACACTACACCCACACACACTGCACCCTCACACACACTGCCCACACTGCACCCTCACACACACTGCCCACACTGCACCCTCACACACACTGCACCCTCACACACACTGCCCACACTGCACCCTCACACACACTGCACACACTGCACCCTCACACACACTGCACCCTCGCACACACTGCACCCTCGCACACACTGCACCCTCGCACACACTGCACCGTCTCACACACACTGCACCGTCTCATACACACTGCACCCTCACACACTGCACCCTCACACACACTGCACCTACTGCACCCTCACACACACTGCACACACTGCACCCTCACACTCTGCGCACCCTCACACTCTGCGCACCCTCACACGCTGCGCACCCTCACACGCCACATAATTACACTGCACTCAATTCAACATACACTCCAAATACCACTCAGTGCCACATAATTACACGCCACATAATTACACTGCACTCAATGCAACATACACTCCAAGTACCACTCCATGCCACATAATTACACGCCACATAATTGCACTGCACTCAATGGAACATACACTCCAAATACCACTCAGTGCCACATAATTACATGCCACATAATTACACTGCACTCAATGCAGCATACACTCCAAATCACACTCGGTGCAACATAATTACACGCCACATAATTACACAGCACTCAATGCAACATACACTCGGTGCCACAAAATTATATCCTACATAATTACACTGCACTCAATGCAACATACACTCCAAATACCACTCAGTGCCACATAATTACACGCCACATACTTACACTGCACTCAATGGAACATACACTTCAAATACCACTCAGTGCCACATAATTACACGCTACATTATTACACTGCACTCAATGCAACATACACTACAAATACCACTCAGTGCCACATAATTACACAGCACTCAATGTGACATACACTCAGTGCCACAAAATTATATGCTACATAATTACACTGCACTCAATGCAACATACACTCCAAACAATACCACTCAGTGCCATATGATTATATGCTACATAATCACACTGCACTCAATGCAACGTACCCTCCAAATAACACTCAGTGCCACATAATTACATGCCACAAAATTACACTGTACTAAATACAACATACACTCCCCATATTGCCACTCAGTGCCACATAATTACACGCCACATAATTACACTCTTTTTTCAATGCAACGTAAATACACTCCACATAATACCACTCAGTGCCATATAACGACAAGGAACGACTGGACAGCAACGCACACAACAGCAAGGAACTCTTCAACATCGTTAAAGAGCTCTCCAACCCCAACGCCGGAAACAACGACATCACCCCTTCGCAAGACCTCTGCAACTCCCTCGCCTCCTACTTCCACAACAAGATCGCGGACATACACAACAGCTTCAGCACCCAACAAACGCACGCCGCGACTGAACCACCACCGCCCCCCACCACCACCCTCCGCGCCTGGACCCCGATCAGCACCGAAGACACCATTCGCACGATGAACTCCATCCACTCCGGATCTCCGACCGACCCCTGCCCTCACCACGTCTTCAACAAGGCCGACGCTGTCATCGCACCCCACCTGCGGGACATCATCAACACCTCCTTCGACACCGCTACCTTCCCAGAGAGCTGGAAGCACGCCTAACTCGGCGCTCTACTAAAGAAGCCATCAGCCGACCCCACCGACCTCAAGAACTACCGCCCCATTTCGCTGCTCCTGTTCCCTGCAAAAGTCATCGAGAAGACCGTCAACAAGCAGCTGGCCGCCTTCCTTGAGACGAACGGATCCCTCGACCTCTCGCAGTCCGGCTTCCGGGCCAACCACAGCACCGAGACCGCCCTGATCGCAGCCACCGATGACATCCAAGCCCCGCTCGACAACAGAGAAACAGCGGCCCTCATCCTCCTGGACTTCTCCGCGGCCTTCGACACGGTCTGCCACCGCACACTAGTGCAGCGCCTCAGTAGCATCGGACTCCAGGAGAAGGCACTGGAATGGATCACCTCGTTACTCGCCGGAAGGACACAGAGAGTCCGCCTCCCCCGTTCAGATCAGAGGCTACCGAAGTCATCTGCGGCGTTCCTCAAGGCTCCTCGCTCAGCCCAACCCTCTTCAACATCTACATGAGCCCCCTCGCAGCCATCGCTCGCCAACACAACCTCAACATCATCTCCTACGCTGACGACACCCAGCTGATCCTCTCCCTCACCAACGACCCCACCACCGCCAGAGCCAACCTACACGAAGGGATGACAGACGTCGCCAAGTGGATGATGAACAGCCGCCTGAAACTGAACTTGGACAAGACGGAAGTCCTCATCCTGGGATCTTCACCCTCCGCCTGGGACGACTCCTGGTGGCCCCCCGCCCTTGGCAGCGCACCCAAACCAACAGACCACGCACGCAACCTGGGCTTCATCCTGGACTCCTCCCTCTCCATGACCAGACAAGTCAACGCCGTCTCCTCGTCGTGCTTCAACATCCTGCGCATGCTACGTAAGATCTTCCGGTGGATCCCCACCGAGACCAGGAAGACAGTCACCCAGGCCCTCGTCACCAGCCGTCTGGACTACGGCAACTCCCTCTACGCCGGTACCACCGCCAAACTCCAGAAGAGACTCCAGCGGATTCAGAATGCCTCAGCACGACTCATCCTGGACATCCCCCGTCGCAGCCACATCTCCGGACACCTGAGAGATCTGCACTGGCTCCCGGTCAACAAGAGAATCACCTTCCGCCTCCTCACCCACGCACACAAAGCCCTACACAACCAAGGCCCAGGATACCTCAACAGCCGCCTCAACTTCTACGCTCCCACACGCCAGCTTCGATCGACCGGCCACGCCCTCGCCGCCGTCTCCCGCATCCGAAGAGCCACAACAGGAGGAAGGTCCTTCTCCTACCTGGCCGCCAAGACTTGGAACTCCCTCCCGACCCACCTCTGCCTGACCCAGGACCACCTTGCCTTCAGGAAGCAGCTCAAGACCTGGCTGTTCGAGCAGTAGCGGACCCCCCCTCCCCTAGCGCCTTGAGACCCTCCGGGTGAGTAGTGCGCTATAATTGAAATTACGAGAAATTAGGAACAGGTTAAGATTATGGACTACGACTGACATTAGACAGCAAACATAATGTCTGAACCAAAGTTTGAGTACAAAAATATTCGTTCTTTATTAAATCATAGTAGGTTTAAAAATAGAAAAAAAGTGACATGTGAGGGGCTTTCTACATGTATTAAATACTGTAAATAACAATGTGTGTTTTTTTTTTTATAAAGTGCATTTCAGTACATATTAAAACATGGCTATAGGTTACAGTGTACTACGCGCGTTTCGGCTGTGAGCCTTCATCAGGAAGCCATGACTCTTTCCAGTTACCCTTGCAAGTAGATGGGAAACTGCCTAAGCTGTTTAATGAGACTTGATGTTCAAATTAATGCTGCCCATGCGGAGAATGGTATGATCCAATATGGGTGTCCAGTAGAGACCAAAGTGCGGTTAGGGGATGCAGACACAGGGAGGGGTTTAGAGTTCTGTCTGAGGTATCACTATTGGGTGTTTCTCCGTGGGTCACTCGGTTTTTAAATAGTGTATATAGCCCCGTGTTGAAGGTCCGCTAAATCAGCTCTGTTTGGATGGTACAAAAAGTAATCCAATGACGGGTTCTATGTCATGTTGACTGGAGGAGTCCCCGGAATCAAAGGGATGCAATGGCCTCAGTATCTGGTCCGTGCAGGCGGAAGCTCTACAGGCGGTTCCACGGGCGATCCGATGGTGGGTTCTGTGTGGCGTCTCCGGTGGAAGTTCCGGTGAGACGAATGCACTAAGAAAGGGCGTATTTAAGTTGTTAGATGGCGCTATATAAATGCTTTGATTTGATTTGGTTTTGATTTGAATTACACACCTCATACTTACACTCTACTAAATGCAACATAGATACACTTTATCTATCTGTCTTTCTATCGCACTCACTCTATCTATCGATCGCCATCACTCACTCTATCTATCGATCGCCCTCACTCTATCTATCGCCCTCACTCTATCTATCGCATCACCATAGCATCATTCAGCACCACCACAGCATCACTCAGGGGCACCACAACATCACTATGCGCTACCACAGCATCACTGAACGCCACAGCATCACTCGTCGCCACCACAACATCACTCTGCACCACCACAGCATCAATCTGTGCAACCATTTAACAACAACTAGTTCAAATATGTTCTCTCAATGTTTCAAGCTTTATTACAAATGTCACAAAAAAATGTTAATATTTCGCTTCTGTTCTTGGATTTCGTCACAATAAAATACAATGAACATAATCTTCACACAAGTTATTGCCATTATAAATTACAATAACTTTTATTTAAGTATTCATTATTCAAAAAAATAAAAGCCATTTTTATTTGTAAAATAAATACTTCTAAGTCACATAAATACAACACATATTGCATTACAAATGCTATAGGCGTCCCATTTGCGAAAGTTAAAACTTTTGGCATTGTACATGACAAAGCTATTAATTTCGCTATTTTCAAAAACAACACATAAATAAAAAATGTGTCATTTACAATACCAATAGCTCAAACTTTCCTAATGCGAGACCTATTGCATTGCAAATGCTTGTTTTTTCTTAGTATGAGTTTTCCTCACCACCTTTAAGCTGCTGAGCACAGCCATGGGTCCTCATAGCTCTGCAATTTGTTTTTCCACCTCACACAGCTGCCGACTCGTGCCAATTTTACAAATGCCTGAAGGAAAATTGACTTAGTCAACTTTATTACAAAATGCAAATACGATTGACAGGATTCACTAGTCATGACTGAGTTGAAATGGCAGGGATATAGAAAAACGTTTAAAGCCTGCTTGGCAACCTATTTCATTGCCAGTGTCTCAAATACTACTGAATGGATTTAAACCGAACCAACAAATGCACGCTTCGTGTACAGGTCTACTTTCATGCCAAGTTTGGTGTAAATGAGTCCAATGGTTTGTACCATAGGCATGAGCAAAATTTCATTTGGGTGCTAAAATAGGAAATCACTTCTTTGTTTTACCCCCACCCCTTTACATTTCTAATCCTGCACTCATCTGCATATGAAATGCATGCCTGACCTTGGCTGATTTTAGAGATTTGCTAAATTTCAACACAATCCAGCCAAGGGGTCCAAATGTATAGGCAAATCAAATTATACCTTTTCATTGGAAAGTGCATCTGAACCAAAATCAACAGTAGCATCTGCCTCTGTAATATTTATTCTTTAAAATGAAATTAAATGGGCTGGTCCAAATGGCATTGTGAGAAGGTGAGAATTCTCTCTCCTCTGTTCCCTCGTACCAACAACTGCACAATTTTCCTCAGCACCGTCAATTTAGAGCTTCAAAAGCGACCCTAAGGTCACTTTCTTTTGAAGGGAAGGGAAGGCAAAGGGACGACTTTGGAAGCAGGTTTCTACAGGATCTGATCCACCGCCCAAAGGCATGTGAAGAAGCTCAAGATGGAGGCTATGACCAATGAAAGGGAGAAACCATGAAAAACTGACAACTCCCCTCCAACCTCCACACAGTAACTAATCACCAGTACACAAATTCCCTACAAAAGAGAAATTGATGGAGGCTTCAAATAAAGAAAGGAGTCCTCTCATACGAAGAGTGTTAAGATCCAAATCTCACAGGGCCTCTTAGCAAGTGAAATTTCAGAAAGTCTATTTCTTATGAACAAAGAAGATACCTTGTGGCTGGGACCATTTCTTTAGACCCGTAGTCCAATGGCAATGAAAAATGTACATTATAAGCTCACTTTCTGAGACCAGATCTGTTTTGAACTGAGTCAACCATCTGAAGATATGAAGGATCCGCAAGTGGACAAGAACAAATCAGCCACCAGCCATCAAAAGCAATGCTGGAGATGGGTCACATGGATGGTAAAAATGGGGTGGCAATCACTGCAAAACACTTAAAGAAAGGAGAGACTTCAATCACCAGACGTGGGCAACGTGAAAAACAGCCCGAAGCAATGCAGTAGCATGAGGAGGCCAGATCGGAAGAGAAAGAAGATAAGACCTAAAACAAAAGGACGTTGGCAGCAATAAATAGCTGATGACAAGAGTTCGTAGGTGGGTGTTGGGAAACCAAACCAGAGTGGTGGACCCAGCGAAAGACACCACAGGATTGAACAGTAATTTTATTTTGGGTGAGGGAAAGATGCTGCATCAGGGGAAGAGATACATAATAAGTGCCCCAGGCACTGTTGAACATTGGATCCTTTAGAACTAAAATACCCTGATATAAAAAACATGCCAACCTGCGGTTGGTGAATGTTGTTAGTATGAATATTGGATGCCTAAACACTCCTTCTTAAGGACAGGCATTCATTGCCTACCGAAATACCTGGAGGGAAATGTCTCCTTCAGCCAAGAAACTCGTACAACCGGATTGGTTAAAACTGGGGTCCTTTTGATTGCCCAGACAATTCTTCTCTAGCGGTTCAGGAAAGAAATGGGCTGTTCTCATAGAATCTCACAGTAAAGTTGAGGTAATCCAATTCAAAAATGATAAACAAGCAAGTGGCTGATGTTGAAGCTTTGAGAAGGGCGCACATTTTAGGTCTTATAAATATCTATGCATGCAACACAGGTTAAAACTCCTTCCACATGGAAACAGTGATGGAGGGCTTGCAGGAAGAGAAGAGAGACCAAATTGAAGACAAACCAAACTCTGTGATGAACCGAATGCTAGCTCCCTGTTTAGATCGGATGGGTGTGGAACTTTCACTGCAGACAAAAGAATGGCTCACCCAGGCGGGCTTAACAGACAAAAGGCAGCCACACAACCTAGAAGAGTAAGATTTCACATTGCATTGATAGGTGCATAGCACTTATGCAAGTCTTCACTACTTTTTTAATATTCATAGCTCCTAAAAGTAGGCTGCACACACTGAAGTACAACGATTGTCCTGACCAGAAATCCCTCCCATCACTCTTAAATTATATTTCTGTTATACACATGACAGTAGAGAACAATGAAGACTTAAGGAAGGCTTTTACACCTCCTGAGGCGCAGCCGGGAGAATGCTTTGTTAAAAACCGAACTTGTGCTTTTAAAACTGTTTGCCTATTCTGTATGCTCCTACCTGTGTTGTCCTCGCTGGGCATTTGTTTGTTGGCCGATCCCCCAAGGCCATAGGCCACGCCCACCTTTTCTAGCCCCGCCCCCCGCCGAAGGCACTTAACAGCGCTGATAACCTGCGCTTGCCAGAGGCTTTTACACCTCCTGAGGCGCAGCCGGGAGAATGCTTTGTTAAAAACCGAACTTGTGCTTTTAAAACTGTTTGCCTATTCTGTATGCTCCTACCTGTGCTGTCCTCGCTGGGCATTTGTTTGTTGGCCGATCCCCCAAGGCCACAGGCCACGCCCACTTTTTCTAGCCACGCCCCTCGCCGAAGGCACTTAACAGCGCTGATAACGAGCGCTTGCCAGAGGCTTTTACACCTCCTGACGCGCAGCCGGGAGAATGCTTTGTTAAAAACCGAACTTGTGCTTTTAAAACTGTTTGCCTATTCTGTATGCTCCTACCTGTGTTGTCCTCGCTGGGCATTTGTTTGTTGGCCGATCCCCCAAGGCCATAGGCCACGCCCCCTCCGCTCATCCTTTCCATAAATAATGTGTTTCACCCGGCCGCGCAGCGGACGGGCGCAGCGGGTGCGCCGTCAGCGCGCCAAATGCGCGCCACAGGCAAGCCTGTCTGCGCCCGTCCGCGACCGGCAGGGACCAGGGGCCATGGACCCTGCCCTTTCCCTGACCTATACCCCAGCTCAACTCCTGTCCCTCAACACAGGTCAGCACATTGACCCTCTTCTGCTCCAGCGCATCATCGCTCTGGACATTTTATCCCCATTAGCTCCACTACCCATACTTACGCCATCTTCCCCTTGGTCTCAGTCCTCTCCCATCCCGGTTCCTTCTTCCCTCCTCTCTTCCAGCTCGGCCACTGCCTACCTGCTTAATACTAGATCTGCAGGTAGACATCAGCTGGAGATCTTTAATCTATTGGACACTGACACTCCTGATTTTCTTTTCCTTACGGAGACCTGGTTTTCTACTGACTCCCTTCCTGATCTTCTCTCCGCCCTCCCCGATTCTTACTATGCTCTTCGGGCGGATCGTCCCGCTGGTAAACTCGGGGGGGGGGGAGTGGCGATGATCATCCGTTCTAGCCTCCAGTTTCAGTCTCTTTCCTATCCTCCCATGTGTGGAGTAGATTTCCTTGTTGCCTATTTAGTTAATCTTAGGGCCCCCCTCACTGTAGCCCTTTTCTACCGCCCTCCGCAGTACATGTCCTCTTTTGTCCCTGCTCTACAGGAGCTTCTGGCTACGCTCGTTGTCAATAATTCCTCTGTGCTTCTTCTGGGGGATTTTAATTATTGGCCGAGCGATGCCAGAGAAGACTTCTCTTCTAAGGATTTTTCTGCTACCCTTCAGTCTCTTAATTTTTCCTCACACATTCACTCCCCCACTCATATCCACGGCCATGTCTTGGACCAAATTTGGTCGGCGAATTGTCCCATCCCTCCCCCCACCGTCCTTCCCTGTACCTGGTCTGATCATTCACTGATCTCCTTTTCGATTGAGCTTGGAATGCAAGAGAGGCCCCCCCTACCTAAAAACATCTTGGCCCGAAACTGGAACCGGGTGGACCTTGACTCTCTGTCTATCTCCCTCGCTTCCTCTGGCCCTGACCTATGCAACCTCTCTATTGACCACCAAATAGATGCCGTGAATCACTGGCTGTCTTCTTCCTGCGATTTAGTCGCCCCCCTTAGGAAAGTCAAGACCTGCCGCCCCCATGACGCCCAAAAATGGTTTTCAGACGAGCTAAAAATCCTCAAACTGGACCTTAGACGCTCCGAACGACATTGGAGGCGTAAATACTGCCCTGTTCTGCGAGCCAAATACAAAATGCTTTTGGCGAGCTATAAAAAAGCCATACAGCGAGCCAAAACCATTTACTTCTCGGAAAGAATATCCCTTTCAGCCAATAAACCTAAGGAGATTTTCTCTATAGTCTGCAACCTTGTTGCATCCGACAGAGCCAATTTGAACATTATTCCCTCCCAAGATCTTTGTTTTTCTCTTCATGATTTTTTCCTGGAGAAGATTGCCAAGATCAAATCTAATATTCCCTGTCTTTCCGTCCTCCCCTTCCTCTGTCCCCTCTTTGTCCTCTACCCCTCTTAATCAGTTTCCCCCTATCTCCCTGGATGCGTTCTTGGCTCTACTCCAGAAAGTGAAGTCCGGTTCCCCTGCCGATTGTGCGCCAGCTCGCATTTTGAAAGTACTCTTCACTCATTGCCCTGACCCTCCTCTCTCGCTTCTTAATTTTTCCATTTCTTCTGGCTCAGTCCCCAAGTATTTCAAATCCGCTATTGTTCGTCCTATTAAAAAAAACCTGGTTTAGACCCTTCCCACCCCTCTAACTTTAGGCCTATCTCCCTTCTCCCCTACCTCGGAAAGATCTTGGAGAGCTACATCACTTCTTGTCTCTCTTCCCACATCGAGGACAACCATCTCCTGTCTCCCACCAAGCGGGCTTCCGACCGGCTCACTCCACCGAGTCAGTTGTCTTGTCCGTCTTGGACGAGCTAAAGAGTAAGGCAGACTCTAATTTGCCTCAAGCCCTGGTGCTCCTCGATCTGTCCGCTGCGTTTGACACGGTCGACCATGCCATCCTTCTCGACCGTGTCAGCTCAGCGGGTGTTCGGGGCACTGCCCTCTCTTGGCTCGCCTCCTTTCTTAAAGATCGGACTCAGGCGGTACACCTTTCTTGTTATTCCGCCCCCTCCCGCTTGGTCCCCTGTGGAGTTCCCCAAGGCTCCTCCCTCTCCCCCCTTCTTTTCAATCTTTATATCCGTCCTCTTATTCTTTCCCTTCTTGATATGGGGGTCTCCGTGTATAACTACGCGGATGACCTCCAGCTTGTTTTTGATCTTTCCTCTCCAGTGCACTCCCCACCTAAATTCCACTCCACCCTGGTTTTTATTTCAGATTGGATGAATCGGAACCAACTGAAGCTGAATCTGGACAAGACGGAGTTGGTCCTGACTGGCTCTTCCCCTTCCCCTTGGTCGACTGCCTTTTGGCCTTCCATCTCTGGCCCTCCACCTTCACCAGCGGCCTCGGCAAAGACCTTGGGCATTAAAGTCAGTCGGGATCTCTCTATGCATGCCCAGATCAGCTCGGTTGTATCTTTCTGTTTTCTGTCTCTCCGAATCATCCGAAAGGTGTCCCGTTTCTTTTCTTCTGACGCCCTTAAGCTCATTATCCTGGCATTGATTCTTTCCCGTCTTGATTACGGGAACAGCCTGTATATGGGCATTCAAGCGTATGAACTTCGCCGTCTACAGGCTGTTCAGAACCAGGCCGCCCGCCTTATCCTTCACCTCCCAAAGTCCTCCCACATTACCCCCGTTCTGAAAGCACTTCATTGGCTCCCCATCTCTCAGAGATCTCTCTTTAAGATGGGTTGTTTGGTCTTCATGGCTCGAACCCGTATCGGCCCTGCCTTTATTAACTCTATCATCACTCCCTATACCCCCAACCGTTCCCTCCGTTCCTCTCCATTGTACCTCGGTTTCGTAGATCCAAAACCGGAGGCACCAGATTTTCTGTTTTGGGCCCTTCTTTCTGGAACAGTCTCCCCCTACCTATCAGATCCATCACTCTCTACTCCCAATTCCGCAGGGCCCTAAAAACCCATCTGTTCTCTATTGCTTATCCCTACTAATCACTTCTGGCTTCTCCCATCTCCCTCAGTTTTCTTTACCTCTAGCGCCAGGAAGCCGCTTGGTCACAGTGCGCTTCATTAAGAACCTTTTTCATTTCATTTCATTTCAAGGAAAGTATGTTATGGGGTACAAACATGAAATTAATTGGTACATTTCCTGAATTTTCTTCAGAATACTTCCCGGGAATAGGTTTTCTAGACCCCCTGGCACTAAGGACTTTGTAAATGTGGTAACCGAGACAGAAAGCCAGTTGTACTGGCTGAAGACCATCCTCAGAATTATTCAGAAATTGTGTACTTTATTGGTTATTCTTGATGTTCCCTTTTTAGAAATTTGCTGAGGTTTTTTTGGGCTCTCAGTAACAGACGTTTCTTAATCCGAAATTACTTGAATTGAAAACAAGCAGTTCTCTTGTATTTTGAGCTAATTACTGGTAGGACTAATCATACTTGGAATGACTAGCTTATCTTGTGTGTGTGTTTTGCATTCAAAGAGAGCTCTTTTGTTACTTGTAATCCATGCCTTTTTCAAGGATTGGTGAATGAAACCCATTGGGTAGCCTCTTGGGAGTGATTTGTTTGTGGTTCCAAAAAATCCCTTTATGAAAACAAAATAAAACAATTCATGCTGAATCTTAGGATATCCCATATGTCAAATTGTTCCTAGGACTATGTGGCAGTTTGATAGGTGTTTTTTTTAGTTGTCTAGTGTATAATGTTTATTATTATCGGTATAAATGGTGATGTCCAAAATTTAAATCTCTATTACATTCAATAGTAACTTCTAACTCCTTAATCTGCACATCAAAAGGAGTGTTTTCCATCATCGTGCCTTGCCAAGGGTATCATTGACCTAATATTTCCATTAAGAGATATTCTCTTCAAAGGTGCGTACTGTGGAGTACTTTGCACTCATGCTTGTTTCTTATACTGACTCTTCACCTTCACTTCATCCACCACCATTCAGTTTGAACCTGTTTTATTTTATGAGATTTATGGTTATATTGTTTTATAATATTTATTTGTTGCAACAAATGTACAACTAGAAGGAGATTTCTCTCACTCTTGATGTATTTTGTGTTTTTTTAATTTGTAGTTTACTTATGAAAACAGCCAATAAAATAGTTTCAGAAAAAACCTCAGAGAATCAGTGATTTGTTTCTTAATGTAACCACAGCTGAAAATACAATACTTCACAGTGAACTGGCATATTTGCACCATACCCACATCTTTTATATGTATGAAAATACTTCAATGAAATGTCTTGAAATATAATTTAAAAAACTGGCAAAAAAATACTCATTTTGGACATGAAACAGGTTCTGAGGCTAATTTTTGGGAACAATATTTTTTAAAAATACAGTCATGACAGGTAAGAGTTGGTCTATTACAACAATTGATAAATTATGTTGGAACATGTATGTCTGGATCACATGCCCAATACTTTTGTGAGGATCTTGAGATTCTCATCCTGTAAAATTGTACTTTTGATGAACTCCATAGCTATGATTTTCAAGAAGATAGTTGTTCTAATGAATTTTGAACCTTCAGTAGTCTTTAACGTTGAGGTGTCCCTGGATTATGCTGGTGTCCTTTCCAAAGTGTCAGTTTATAAAGTGTGGGTGGAGTTGATGTTTGATAAAGATCTGTGGTTAGTATTGTTCAGGTACTGTTATGTTGAAAAACAATTCCTCTACGCTTGGCAGCACTTTCAATAGGTTTAGTTGTGTTCATGCTAAATAAAATTAGGTTTTGGAAATCTATTTTGGATAGACTATTTCATTTATACATAAAATGAGATCAAAGGATTTTAGATTCCTCAGACACTCATCGCATTGTCTTTAACTAGGATTAGACCACACATACCAAATGCAAATGTTAGGTTAGTTACAATAACTATGTATGACAATAGTTTGCACAATGAATTTAGGAGGTTGAAATGCCCTCTATTTAGGAACATCTGAAACCACAATTCAGATAGAAAATGCAGGTCTTTCAAAACTCAGAGTTGGGGCTGTCAAAATGCTTACACTGGCACATAAAGAATCTTATGTATCCGTGAGAGATTACCTTAAAACAGGTTGCACATCTGACAATGAGCAAGGGAATCTTGCTCAAAAAGTTAAATGCTTTTTACTCAACATAGGATTTCCAGTTCCAAACCAGGGAAAAAGCTACCCCTGTAAAGCAATTACATTATGGAATAATCTTTCTGTCCGTCTTCGACCATTTGAAAGTTGCAATCTTTAAAGAAACTATTAAAAATACATTTCTTCTAACTGTGTGCTAGATACCTGGCCCATGAATGTGAACCTCATAGGAGTGAAGATAATTTACATTAAAGATGATGATGGTGATGAACAACATGGCGTTAAGACTGGAGAGCAAAAAAATTTAGCACATCTGTTTTTCCAATGTTGGTGCGCAATCATGTTTTAAATTAAATAAAAATATTTTTTTTCTTTTAGGTTCTTGCTGAGAAATATTCCAGCAAGCTGCCCTATTCCACAGCTGAGGTTGAGAGTGCTATGGAGGAATTGAGGTCGAAAGCAGTGCAGCGTGGAAGTGGAAATGAAGCATTTAAAACAAAAGGCGTAGCTACACTAGATATTTTCCTGCCTAAAAAGTTAAATCAGGTAGGTAGTCGTACATAAAAAAATAACTTCAGCAGAGGCAACTAATGCCGTACTGTGTACTTTGACATAGACAGAGGAGTTTATACCTCTGCTTATTGTGTATTTGTAGAGGAAGCAAAAAGCAATTATTTGTCAAACTTACTATTTTTCCAGCATTTAATTTTTTTTCATGTATTGTTCACCCATTTTTACCTGAGTTGAATCACCTTCTTTGACATATTTTTGTACTTGATTAATTGCAGATTACGCCTGTGAGGAAATGTGACTGCTATTAGATATCACTGTGAACCGTGTATGATTGTATACTGCAATAATATTGTCTGTTAACTATATATATCCAGTGACGATGCTTTGCGTTTTAAAAAGTTGTGGCTGTTTACTCACATCTCAATATAGTGTAGTATGGCTTTAAGACCACCAAAAAAGTATGAGGTGCTCATCCACAGCTCACCGCAGTGCACTGTTCATGACCTCACTTTGCACTTTGTCACAAATATCAACCCACATGAAGGAGCCTTTAACATCATTGGTCGCCAGCGTCTTGGCCAAATTTCTGGGAGATAATCCACCACATGAAGGAAAGGTGAATAAGGGAAAAATACTAAACAAATGCTTAATTTTGGTTAGAATGTTTTCATGTCCAAATCATATGCCATTTTACTCGTGATTTTAACTCCAGGAGCTATGAGAACACCAAACAAACAAGCTTTCCAGACAAATGCTCATATTCCCCATTAGATGAAATTGCATGATACAGCTACCAGAGGAACTTAAATTACTCCCTCAAAAGGTTGCCTGGTGGCAGTACCATTACCTACACCTATCAACTGCTTACAAAATAGAGAAGGTGATCTAACAATCAAATCTCCTTCAGCCCTTCTCAAAGAGGTGCTGTCCAAAAATACTTCGTTGCACAGAGTATTTTGAGCTAAAACCTTGACCTAATTTTACACAGAATCAGTCATTGGGAGATGAGACCTCCTTTGATAAAGACATTTCTAGGAACATGTGGAGGGCTAAGGTTTTCATACTTCCAGCATGACATAGAGGCACAACGATAAATCCAAATAGCAAATTAATGTGCCACTACTATTAGGTATGCCTGTAAGTGCCAGATTAATCGCTTACCTTCTGATTCCTCCTGCCACGGATTTCTGAAACTCTGTTCACCTGTGTGGATGGAATTTTTTTTTACCTTGACCTCCTCCTGAGACCAGACCAAGACATGGTCCTTGAAAATAATGTTGGCTACAGTTATTCCAAAGGAGAAAGATAATGAATTACAACCTTGTGGTGAACTCTTATCATTATCTGATGTTGCGGCCTGGGCGTACGTGAAATTCAATGTGCCTCAATGAAACTAATACAACTTTTCATGCTGTGAAATTTTCTAGAAATTCAACTACAACCATAATTGTACACTCATTCCTGTAGACCGAGATTGGCAATGGTGGTTAAAGTTTTTAAAGTAATTTCACCTTCAACACGTGGATGTCAACTATCTCTCAATGATTAAGCATGTTCTTGTGAAATATGAGAAGTGGATACTTGATTCCTCATTAACAATCATTCATGATTTCTTTTGCCCATGCAGTTCTCTTTGTATTGCTTCTGTTAGGAAGTCCTCAAAATGGGCTCAGAATTAAAGCAATTGAATGAGCTATTACCAATAAGACCCCAGCGAAAGTGCCAAACCTATGAGTAGCTCAGTACACGACACCCTGCTAAACAAGCATTTGCAATGCAATAGGTCTCGCATTGACGCGAGTTTGAGCTATTGGCATTGTAAATGACTGCCTTTTATTTATGTTTTGGGTTTTAAAACATAAAAAAGGCATTGCCATTTACAATACTAATAGTGTAAACTCTCGCAAATTAGAGACTTATTGCATTACAAATGCTTTTTTTTGCAGCATCTGCTCCTTCCATTCGTTCTCTGGCTTGCCGACGTACAGTAGGGATTTCCACAGCTTGGGTATACGCCCTAGAAAGAAGTAGGCACTAAAGGGTCTTTTCTTGAAATGTAACCTCTGTACGTTATCAACTGCCCAGTTTTTGGAGCGTTTTTTTGGTCGAGCCTGGGAATACGCATCCGAAGGATGCGGTCCAGGTGGAGAACTATAGCTAGCTGACTCGGGGGAATGAGGACAAGAAAGTGCCACGCGCTTCTCTCCGGCTGGATTCGGCTGCGTGCACGCGCACCCACACTCACGCATGCGCACATCACAGCCACACCCATACACAGCCACACGCATACACAGGCACACCCCCCCGCCCCGCACCTACACACACACTAGCGCACCTACACGCACACACAGAGACCCCCCACACACACACCAGCGCACCTACACACACGCACGCACACATACAAAGACCCCCCTCCCCCCGCCACCGCAATCGTACACATACACATACACATACATACACACACACACACACACACACACCAGCACCGGACCCCACTCACCGGCTACGCAGGATTTCCCTTCTCTGGGGCGGCCCCGGGGCTCTCCGTAGCTCACGGGAGCCCCGGGCCGCGGGAGGACTCGGCTTCTTTGCTCCATCCCGGCGGGCAGCCAATCATAGCCCAGCAGCAGGCGGGACTTCCTTCTTTCTTCTGGCCCAGCCTACGTCTTCTCTCCCGTTGCCTGGCTTCCTGCCTCAGGGGTCCGCCAATGGCAGCAGGGAGGCGGGCACAGCGTTTCCTCTGGAATCCCGGGCCCGTCGGCGGTGATAATTTATTTGGGGACACAACCTGCATTAGAGTTGTTTGCCAATATACATTTTTTTTTTTGTGCCTCAAGTCTACTTTGAGGCCGGGGACTGGGAAAGGGCTGAGTATCGTGACACATTTTCCTCGCGAGCTGGACACCATGTGCTGTGACTCGAAAAATAACTCACACTGAAACTGTGCAAGAAAATCACTAGCGCAACAATGCTCCCCTTTGTTATCCCTCCAGTTAATGCTGGTTAACCAATTACTTCACCAGACTGTGGGGCCCCCGACTCAATCCAAACACACTTTTAAGAATGGGTAATTTCAGAGGGCGGGATAGGCTGCGAGTAAACCATTCGCGCGCTGGAGGGAGGGAGCCATATGTTACCCACACAACATAAAATAGAAGTGAAGCTAGAGAACCTCTAGTTTCATCCCTTTAACCCCTTCGCTGCTGGCCCGTTTCCGCCGCTGTGTGGTAAACAAATGAACAGGGCGGGGCCGTGACGAACCCCAGCCGTCATCAGCACACGAGCACCACGGAGCGTGACGGCTGGGGTTCGTCACCAGCATGAAAGGGGTTAAGGCACACGTTTTGTTGTCTTTCTATTTGAAAAAAGACTTCCACTCCTTTATTTACTGGTACATACGTGTATATTTAATTAATTTGCATTTAACTTCTGTTTCTTTATCTTCATTACATTTTCGTATAGGTTTTAACCAAATGAACTTCAGGCAATGTCATTTCAAAATGTCCAATGCATTTCGGGCATTGTTTGCATGCCCTTCATCAGGGAATCGACACTGTGAACATAATATAGTGACAGTTACTAACCTATTTAGTGATAACTGTAAATCATGTTCATTACAAAAAACTAAAGTAAATGATGTCTACACATTCTGAAATACATGAGTATTCAATGATATCAAGCAAGGTTCTAAAAATGGTAACTATACATATACATTTACATGCAGTTGCATTTCAAATGACATGTGCAATAAAAAGAATGATTCAAAAACGATGTATCACTTACAAGCCTTTCCTCATGGGTTTATATGCATCTGTGAAAAAGCATGAGAGGCAGTGTCAGTAATGCTGTGTGCGCGTATAAGTGTAACGCTCGGTATGCCTACAGCCTCACGGCTGTGTGAGACTAACCTGAAATGTTGGTTTAGCGTGCTCGGGTCAGTTAACAGTCTTCCGAGGCGTGCACAAAGACGGACTCTGGCCGCGTTTTGCTGTTATGGAAAAGTTCCGGTCATGTGACCATGAACATGATAGATAGACTATCGGTGTTACCTGATAGTGCGGGGAGGCTGTGGTTATCAAGGTGGTCTCTTGGTGAATAATGGGTGATAAAAATATGCAAATATTGAGGCGGGTCGGTTAAAAAATGGTGGTGTTGTCAGGGTACGGCTCGAGAAAAAATGTCCCGGGTGGGGTTAGAACCCTGGGATGGTGGCATAACAGTGGGTTGCTCTATACCTAGAGCTGTCTCGTAATTCTGGGATTGCATGTGAAACCAATGGTTTTATATGTGGAGTTACCTCTTGGTTCTGGGAATGTGTATGGAAACGTGTATATGGAGTAAGCTGTGATAGAGTGTGTCTGAGGTTGTGTCTGATGTTCATATGAACGGGCACAGTATTAACAAGATTCGGTCATCAGAGAAAATTACAGGTAGCATGACAGTTCGATTCTTTCATTTAAGCCTGTCGGCTTTTGTGTGGAAAGAATTGCATACTTTTATCACCCATTATTCACCAAGAGACCACCTCGATAACCACAGCCTCCCCGCACTATCAGGTAACACCGATAGTCTATCTATCATGTTCATGGTCACATGACCGGAACTTTTCCATAACAGCAAAACGCGGCCAGAGTCCGTCTTTGTGCACGCCACGGAAGACTGTTAACTGACCCGAGCACGCTAAACCAACATTTCAGGTTAGTCTCACACAGCCGTGAGGCTGTAGGCATACCGAGCGTTACACTTATACGCGCACACAGCATTACTGACACTTCCTCTCATGCTTTTTCACAGATGCATATAAACCCATGAGGAAAGGCTTGTAAGTGATACATCGTTTTTGAATCATTCTTTTTATTGCACATGTCATTTGAAATACAACTGCATGTAAATGTATATGTATAGTTACCATTTTTAGAACCTTGCTTGATATCATTGAATACTCATGTATTTCAGAATGTGTAGACATCATTTACTTTAGTTTTTTGTAATGAACATGATTTACAGTTATCACTAAATAGGTTAATAACTGTCACTATATTATGTTCACAGTGTCGATTCCCTGATGAAGGGCATGCAAACAATGCCCGAAATGCATTGGACATTTTGAAATGACATTGCCTGAAGTTTATTTGGTTAAAACCTATACGAAAATGTAATGAAGATAAAGAAACAGAAGTTAAATGCAAATTAATTAAATATACACGTATGCACCAGTAAATAAAGGAGTGGAAGTCTTTTTTCAAATAGAAAGACAACAAAACGTGTGCCTTAAAGGGATGAAACTAGAGGTTCTCTAGCTTCACTTCTATTCAATGTTTCAAAGACGCCGTCGGACCCTCGTCGTCACCTTTAGGAGCACCGAAAAACATTAATCAGACTCTTCTACGAGTACCGCAACAAAACTAGCTGTGCATCTATCCGATATCTTATCACCCACACAACATAAACCATGTGACGTTTCATAAATCCACGGCGTCTGAAAAGGCTGTCCGTGAGTGGATGACCAGCCTGCATCATATCTGAAAAAGTCATTAATAAGCCCCGTCTGAAACCTGAGATGCGGACTGTACGTTACCGCGTCTGGGACAAGGAGAGGATGTTTGGTCTGCACTAAACTAAAGGGGGCAGGAGGGGGAGCGAGAGGCGGTGAAGGGAAATACTGCGCGAGGAGAAAAGTACGGAGCGAGAAAACACACGCGAGAAAAAAATAACAGAACCACTCTGCCGAGCCTGGACTCTGTGCTTCATGGAGGGCTAAGCATGCCTTGAAGAGCGAAGCATGCCCTGCGTGTTAAACTCCCTGATCCAGGCGGCTTGTTTCATCCCTGCATCCGCTCGACGTTGAAGGATAAAAGGTCAGTCACTGCCAGTGGCCGGTGGGCACCCTTGGTGGGTAGGCAGCGGGCACCGTGTGGTCTAAGAAACAAAAGCAGTTTCCGCAGAGCGAAGAATTGTATTTGCCCAGACAATGTGCCCTGATTGACTGTGGTGCCTTTGTGATGGAAAAGTTTGCTGGCTGGAAAATGTCTTATTTTTGCTTACTTTGTGAAACATCGGTTCCTCTCACTGTCTGTTTGTGGTGAGATGTACTTTTGGGGGCGCCCTTGCTCCCCCACAGGTAGCGAACCGAAAACGCAGTTAGCACAATAGGGAACGGATGTGCTGTGCTTTAATGCGTCTGGTGTGAGTTCCTTGCAGCACTCTGAGTTCTGGGTATTCTCCAGTTGTTACCGGCGGGGAGGGCACGGCCGGAAGAGGGCATTGTCAGAACGCTGAGAGAGTCCTGCCAATAGACGCCGCGGTCACCTGTGCCCTCAGAGGGGGTAGGGTCGGCTCTTATAGGGCGCTGATGTTTTATGGCACGTAGTTTTGTCCTCATCCGTGAAACCAGCGCTTAATAGGACGGAAGCTTACAATACCTCGGGCTCGTGAGCTGTTAGTGACACATTCCCGAAAGAATGATTACAGGGTGACACAGAAAAAGACAGGGTATTAGCACTACTCGAGGAAGCGTTTAGAGAAAGAAGCACGCGCTTAGAGGTTTAAAGTCTTTAATTAACGAGCACTAGAGATTATGTAGTTATCGAGACTGGTCAAATGATGTGAATAAAAAGCCATGGCCGGTTAAGGGCAGTTCCCTACTCGCACGGCATTGGTAAGGTCCCAACTCTTAAATGACTCTCACTTTACCCCCCTTAAATAAATACGTTGAGCATTATTAAGAAGGGCACGTGGGAAGACAAAATTAACATGTCACCCATCGGGTATTGGAAGGACCTGCCAGGAAACAGGAAAGAACAGCAGAATATGTTCTATACACTCTATGGAATATTCTAAAATGTGACCCCGCAGTACCAAAGACAGAAATATATTTTTTCAAACTGAGAAAAAAAATCAAGTACATTGTAAACCCACTAATTTGGCAGTGAATGAACAGAGGCGGGGTTTGCCACAGATGCTGAGCACGAGGGCCGGAGATAGGATATCCAGTGTCCGATTTCAAGTACCAAAGGTTTTAAAGGAACATTAATGAGAAGCCCCCAAATATCAGGGCGTGAACCAGCTGCGGGAATTCAGTTGAGATATTTCACGCTATTATCAAGATATACACCCCTGAGAAAGAAAGCCGGTGCCACTAGAATTCCAGGGATAGCTTTAGGATGAGTCACTGAGCTTTTGTCAGCCAATCAGATCAAAAAGTATATGGGTTTCTATAAAGACGATAAACTTGCTAAATAGTTCAACAGATTGAGCGTTGAGTCATAATTGGCAAATGGTCCAGGTTGTGTGTAACTCTTACTCCTGGTCATGGCTTAATCTTAACTACCAGCACTTTGCACTCTGGGACCCATTGGCCACGCTTCCGATTGGGCAAGGGTGGGTGGGTATCCTCAACACATGTTGGGTGGTCGGAGCAAGCACCTGGCAGTAATATATAGAGTGAGGGTCAAATGGTATATGCTGTAGCCTGCAACTACATCCGTTCGTCCGTCCATCCATCCAGCCATCAGTACATCCGTCCATCCATCCATCCGTCCGTCTTCCCGTCCGTCCATTCATCCATCCATGTATTCGTCCGTCCGTCTTTCCATCCATCCAGCCATCTATCTGTTCATCCAGTATGTAGTATCATTCCAGACAGTTTGTCTGCTCTTTCTACAGTATCCATCTAGATGTCAATAAGCTGCACCAACAAACCCACCACATCTGGTACCCTTTGTTCAAAGTACAAAAACCATCCGCATAGCCAATAAGCAATATACATCCACTCTGTCTGCTCTCTGGCCACTCCATCTATCCATCATCCCATTCATCCATTTACTCATCCTATCCATCTATCGCCCTCACTCTATCTATAGCCCTCACTCTATCTATAGCTTTCACTCTATCTATAGCTTTCACTCTATCTATCGCCCTCACTCGATCTATGTATCGCCCTCACTCGATCTATGTATCGCCCTCACTCGATCTATGTATCGCCCTCACTCTATCTATGTATCGCCCGCACTCTATCTATGTATCGCCCTCACTCTATCTATGTATCGCCCTCACTCTATCTATCACCCTCACTCTGTCTATCAAATGGTTAAAATAAGTTCTTCAATGTTTCAAGCTTTATTACAAATGTCACAAAAAAGATGTTAATATTTCACTTCTGTTCTTGTATTTTCGTCACAATAAAATACACTGAACATAATCACAAAAGTTGTTTACAAAAGTTTAACCTATTGCCATTACAAATTACAATAACTTTTATTTAAGTATTAATTATTAAAAAAAATAAAAGCCATTGTTATTTGTAATATCAATACATCCAAGTCACGTAAATACAACACATATTGCATTACAAATGCTATAGGTGTCACATTTGCAAAAGTTAAAACTATTGCCATTGTAAATGCCAAAGCTATTAATTTCGCTATTTTCAAAACCAACACATAAATAAAAACATTGCCATTCACAATACCAATAGCTCAAACTTTCCTAATGCGAGACCTATTGCATTGTAAATGCTTGTTTTTATTTGTCTTTGAGCACTCCAAATGAGTGTTTGTGTTTTCACTCGCTCAGTCGCCTACCATCCGCCCCCATCCCTGTTGCTTCTTCCTCTCCACAGATCGTGCTGTAATGTCTGTCTTTTTATTTATTTTACCTTGCTCAGTTTATTCTCCCCACCTGCCCTCGTGCCGTTTCTGGACCGAAAACTGAAAACCTCTACAGACGAACCATTTAATTTCTTGTTTTAACTATTGCCCCTGTAGATGCTCGCAATTTAAAGGGCATCCAAGAAAACATCAGTGCAGAAAAGCTGCTGCTGCCATGGTATAGCAGGAGGAATAGAATAACTTGATTTCGGTCCCTCATGCTAGTGCACGTTTAAAATAAACATATTGCTAGAAGGAAAAGCTGCATAAACGCCGCTGGCTCGCTGACTAAACAAAGCGTGACTCAGCAATCCGTATCTGCCTGTGAAAAGACGCGAGGAGAGCATGCCTAGCGAGAAATGAACCAGCAGATCTACTGGACAATATAGCCAACCAATGCAGACTGCACCCCGTGCTCCGCTGCCTTGTGAAGACAACAAGCATTTAATAATAATGCAACACAGCACCACGCAAATAAGTGCCTCACAATTCCACAACACACAAATAAATTCACACCACATAATTCCATTGCAAACAACACATTTCAACATCTTTTAATTCCACACCACACAATTCCACTCCCGCCACATTTTTACAATCCAACACATTAAACTCCACATATTTCCACTCTGCTCCATGCCACATAATTCCACTCCACTCAGCACAATTCAACTTCAGATAATTGTAATACATATAATTCTATTCCAGCCTTCCTAATTAAACTCCATGTCACATAATTTCTACCTGCATAGCTCCATTCAGCTCCTAAAACTCAATTACACTCCACACAATTAAATTCTGCACCATGCCACATATTTACACTCCACATAATTTCACTCCATTCCATACCACATACTTACACTGCACATAATAACACTCTACATAAATGAGCTGCACACCATGCCACATAATTCCACTCAACATAATTTCCTAACACTATTCAATTCCACGCCACAGAATTCAACTCCACACAATTCCATTCCACACAATTTCATTCCACACCACATAATGCAACAACACTCCACGTAACTCCACTCCAAGACATGCCTTTCTACGACACACAGTACCACTCCACATAATTACACTCCATGACACACAGCTCCACTCCTCATAATTCCACTATTCTCAATACCACATGTTTACTAGCCACATAATTACACCGCGGACCATGCCACATAATTCCCTACACAACTCTACGGGACCATGTTTTGCTGGCTCCAATTGTAATCAAGAATCCACATCAACAGGCTTTGCATTCTGCACAGATTGTGTCATTAGGTCAAAGCATAGCTATTTATACTCTAACTTTTTGTTTACTGGCTGGGACGAGCATTGAAATATTTTGAGCTAAACTGAAGAACAATGTATCGGGTCTGACGTCTGGTTATGGATTTCTCTCATAGCTACACTGCACCTGGAGACGTTTTTCTCAAATTCAAGCATACATTACAAGAACAACCTTTCTCCAGCTCTGTAGACCTACACAGACAACGTTTGAGTTGAGTAGCGCTCAATATAAATGATGTAACCTGTCCTAGCAATGCAAATTAAATATTTTATTCACCTTTTGTTTTTTAAATAGTAATTCAGACTATAATCTCTTAATTTAGTTATGTGTCCTAGAAACCTTAGAATTTCATAAGTGTTTTCAATCTGTTTATCACAGGGAAAGAAAAACAGTTTGGAGACAAAACTAAATATCTCTGGCAAGGATTTGAAGTCCCGGTAGGTTTACACTCAATATTATTTGTTTTGTTAGATAGAAATATGGTTAGTTGGATAGTCTGTTCATTTCCATTACAGTTGTTATGGTCACCGTTGAAAGTATTGGTACCAGGGTAATGTTTTTCCATTGATTCGATAGGTCATTCATTATCAGTGATCTGTCTCACTTGCAATTATTTTTCCCATTTGGCAATTCTTGTTAGAAATAAATGACCTTTTCCGAGACCGCGTGCGGCTAACACTCTGATCATGTTAAAACACGAAGGGACAAATCATTTTTACGCCGATTTAATTTAAAATTTCTCTAATTCGAGTCTCATTTGTGATGATTTACCACTATTTTACATTATTGTTTGTACAAAATTATCATTTGTAATGGTGGGTGGAGATAGTTACCCCACTACAGAGCAGTTAGATTTAACTAATCATTATAGCCCAATCAGCACAAAAACACACACACACACACACGTACGTAGTAAATAATTACATAAAAATGATTATTTAACACAGTTCTTAACATTCAGCTTGAAGTGTTCGGATGGTATGTAATTGTACATTAGTGCCCAAACATGTGACACCTTATTTGAAGGGATACAGAACAGACATTATGTTTATGCGAGACGACCTCCCCTATGGGGAAGGACTAATTTTGAAACTGTTCAAATCCACACAGTATTGTGTCACCCCCGTGGATTTCTGCTTTGGTAGGAGGTGAATATATATATATACATTTTTCACGTCCTCCGAGAACACACCAGGACACATTCACTGCGGTGCACCACAGGGTCAGAGGTCTCCCTGTATTTTCGTATCAGCTCCACAAAACGTGATCAAGTCACGTCAATACACTCCAGTCCGAGATAAAATCAATGTGGTCCAAGGTTTCTTTATACCATTTCTTATGGCATGAAATCAGGCATAAGGAACACATCCCAACGCGTTTCGGCGATACACTCGCCTTGATGACTTGATCACGTTTTGTGGAGCAGATATATATATACACACATATATATATACACACACCTAGCGGGTATCTAAAGTGATAGAAGCAGGACTTTCAGTCTGTCAGCCCACTGGGGACCTATTTCCTTGAAAAATTATGACTATCACAGCAACACATTAGAGGGCAAAGAGTTAAAAATCATATACTCTAAAAAAAGAGAGAGGGACCCCACAACCAAAGGGATGGGGTGCCAAGTGGACTGTTAAGTCAAGCAAAAAATCCCTTTGGGACACCTTATTAAAATGACAAAACATTCAACAAACAATAAAAACAAAAATAGACTAACAAAATACTGTACTCATGAGGCAAAACGCAAACGAAATTATGAAAAATCCTGAACAATTTATTACACAACGCAATTTTTAAAACATAATAATTCAACAATAATTAAGAAGACGGGGAAGAGTATTAAATGAAAGGAAACAATGAATTCCTATTACTAAAAAGGAGGTATAGACAGAAAATTTAATCCAGCAAAAACGTCAGAATTATTTTCTAATCAATATAAAGCACAATCCTCTTTGTGTTATGCGACGCGTTTCGGTGGATCACATGGTCAGACCACCTTCATCAGGGTTATATATAATTTCTTCCCCAAAGATTCTCGAAAATTTCAGAACGGAACAGCTTACAGTAGATAGTTCCTATGTTTTATAAAACCTGCTCGCCCAGTGAGTTAAAAAACTTCTCAGGACCGATAATCTTTATCAGTGCTAAAAGACACAATAAGGTGGGACAGTCTCAATCGGTGCTGTAATAGAACACCAACACAGATACGAGATAGATATATAATTAATGTTTAAAAATCTCCAACGGCACACGGTAGATAAAAGAAGCTTTAGAGACGACACAGTCCTTAATCGGACACATACGCAGGAATGTGCTGCTGTACTAGGATGGTTCCACAATTCATTAGTCTCGGATACCACCGGAGTTCGTTGAAATAACGGCGTCCCGTGTGTCGATCACCTTCACCATGCAAGGTGAAGGTGATCGACTCTAAAGCTTCTTTTATCTACCGTGTGTCGTTGGAGATTTTTAAACATTAATTATATATCTATCTCGTATCTGTGTTGGTGTTCTATTACAGCACCGATTAGAACGGAGGCACATGCGGGGGCTCATGCACATTGAACTTACTCGTTTGCTCGCATTCGGGAACTCTATGTCCCATCATGCAATACCAGAAGAGACCTGACAGCGCACGCCCATTGGGGCCAAGCATGTTAATAAATCAAATGGAAATGAAGGAATGCGTGCCGCTTTGTGCGATTTCAGCAGCCCAGGAAGAAGCGGCGCAATACCGTGAAACGCGTTGGCATATGTTATTAAGTTGGAGCAGGAAGCAGTCCTGTGGCGTTTACTGGAGGTACCTGGTGGGCTAGTTGGCCCGAGGGACCACCAGGATTCTGCCCCCCTCCCTGCACCACTGTGCAAACGTGCCCCGTGTCGCGTTTTAAGCCTGGCCTTTCCTTTGGGGACTGTGGGGGGGGTCCCCAATTCCCCCACAGTGCCGCCGGCTCCCCGCCTCCTGCTGGAGCCGGCATTGCTTTTCCACACTGGGAGCTACTGACATGCAGCTCCCCATGTGGAAAAGCACTTCTGCCTTGGATTTTGGAAGAGAGAGCAGGTTTCCCTGCTCTCGCTTCCAAAATCCAAAGCAGAGTTTGCTATGGTAGGGCGGGAGCCGTGCTCCCGCCCTAGCATTGCAAACAGCAGTGTCCCAGGGGTGGGCACCCAGAGACACTGCAGGAGCCGGCCCTGGGGTGTTGGCGTTCCCCAGGGCCATCTTTGGCTCCAGGAGGGGGGCCGTGTACTCCCCCTCCCTTCAATTTGAAAGCCCTGGTGAGGTGGTGGTTTCCGGGGCTTGGGGGTCCATAATGGACCCCCCAATTTTCAATTTTTGTGCCCCGGGGCGTGTTGGGAGGCTCGAGCCCCCCCACACGCTTGAAGATGTGTTGCATGTGTTGGCTGCAGATACATATGGTATGCATACTCCTGCCATTTAGTTTTGGGTAGGACTTTGCAAGTTGTTTTTCCTCAAGGAAGTTTTATAATCTGCGTTGTGCGTCATCTGTCCTCCCTTTGAGGTATTGCGCATGTTCAACTGTGGCTCTGTTAGACTGTTTTTTTTTTGCCATATGGCTCGGACTGACTGCTTTGGAGCTCTCAACGATTCTATGCCTACGGTAAAGAAAATTCAACTGGACATCCAGTTAACTACATCCAACAGATCCAAAATGCGGGGAAGTGAGTACCCATCGAGCGACACACCCGCGCCACTCGAGAATGCCTGCCAGAAAAGAAAGACCTTTTCTGACAGTGCTCTCAGTGCGGGGCTAAGTATGCACACTCAGACATTTACAAAGTGCGTTATCTGTGCATGTCCCTACATTAAAAAAAAACCAGTGCACAGCCTGCGCATTTAAAAACAAAAAGACACTATGGACCCGAAGAGACAGTTGATTGGCACACACCATGAAGATTTCAGCCGATGCAGAGTTCCTCGCATGATAGCAAGAAAGAAATTTAGGCCGGTGCACCAACAGGAGGTAGGGTAGTCATCGCCAGCCCCCACTGTTGCCTCCGATTAGCCCTCCGGTGATTTACAAGCTCCTCTACACGTCGAGGGGCCCACATTGCTTTCGCCGATCCATGTTTCGGGACTAAGGACCAAGGTAACGCCACGTACCGTGAGTACTGTTGATCCATCATATGCCAAGGTCATCTTGCACGCACCATGCTATGGTGGGCCACAGCCCCCAGGATCAGGTAGACACCGAGAGCATGCTTGGGATCCGAGATGGGATGAGAACATTCATGATACCAATCGGTCAATAAAACCACATCACAAGGATGGCTCCAACACCACATCTGCACTGAAGCGCAAGTTGGCCCCGACAGTTACATAGGCACTGAAAGCTACAAAAACAAACTTTAACCCCACATAAAACATCAGATCGTAAGAAACATCCGGATCAAGTATCTCCAAAACAAAGAAGCCCTCTGCTCTGAGGACAGACAAACATCATGGTCACGCTTCAGGACAGAAGAAAAGCCATACATTTGAGGTTTTAAAGCCACACGCAGTTTCTGAGGACACTCCACAGGCTCCAAGAAGATAAAAAAGACACACACTCGTATGCCAACTTAGGAACTGGGTATATTTTTTGAGGGACTGCAACAGTTAATGCAAAAAAAAAATAAAGAGACTGCCAAAATCCAGGCACAACAGTAGGCTCTGCCAATACCCTCATCAAAAAAAGTGGCACTAGAGCACAGGGCCACAAGCCCAATGACCTTTAGCCCACCTAGCTCCCCAAAAGCACAACCACCCTCTAGACATGAAGAGGAAAATGGGGCAATCACAGACACAGATTCACAGGGGACACAAGGCATTCACCCCCCCCCCCCCACCCCCATAGACGTGTGAGATGACTACGACATGGTTCTCCCTGGCCCAGACCATCAAAGGCATCACCACCAGATGACTCCTCTTATCAGTGTCATTCAGAGAGCAACAGAGTACTGCAAGCTCCCAATGTACACCAAGCACTGCAGGTCAAACCGATTTCTTGGTTGAGACACGTTCGCGCACTAAACGCACCTTTCAATAACTGCCCATGATAATATCTGTACTGAATGTATCCAAAGACCTCTTCAAAGCCCCTGTCAAATTCAGGGTCTTAACACCTCACATTGAGAGGAAATATAGGCCATCACCAACAGACCCTATATACATCAGGGCCACTCCCCCCCCCCCCCCCCCCCCACAGACTCCCTAGTTGCCGCAACTGCCGGGAAAAGAGCTGCAGCACAGGGCAATTGAGAAGCGCCTTCTTCAGATAAAGAAATCAAGAGGTTAGATGCTGCAGGCAAAAGGGTGGCAACTGGGCATGCCAACCAATGGAAGATTGCCAACTCAGTGGGGCTACCCTCCCGTGATAACAAAGCAACGTGGGATGAGATGCAGGAACTGATGCAACCTCTCCCAGATGAATACAAAAAGCGAGAAGAAGGCTTAGTAAATGAGGGCAGGCAAATATTTAATGCCACAATCAAATGTACACTAGACGAACGGACACAGCTGCGAGGGGCATCAATACCTCCATCATGCTGTGTAGATATGCGTGGTTAGACATTTAGGACTTCAGTGTGCAGCAACAAATTCTGAATGTCCACTTTGATGTGGAAAACCTCTTTGTGGCCGCTGTAGATACGCAGCTTGAAAAAATTAACAAATACACTGATACCGGCAAATCAATGGGTGCCTTACAAACCACACCTCAGAAGCAGCAGCCGTTCGCTGTTATCAAGGTAAAGGGGCTGCAAACCATTCTACCAATGACAATACCTGATAGCAACACCAGAACCAACAGTACCACCAGCAAAACTATGGCCATTATAGAGGTGGATACAAAAAGAGGAAGAGGTAGAGGTGCACCTAATAAGGGGGCTTCTACACCTAAACAGTGACTTGCTTACACTTCTCCCCCAGTCACAAAGCACCAGTCGGGAGAAAGATGCAACATTTACACAACTTGTGGCCAGATGTAGAGTCAGACCTGTGGGTGCGACAAATAATCAGGCAGGGATATTGCTTAGATCCAACTCAACGGCCACCAAATATCATGGCAAAAAGACACATACTAAATCCACAGCATCTACATCTGCTGAAGGAAGAAGTAAAGGCATTGTTACTAAAAAGGGATTTAGAACCTGCCCCAAGGAAGCATCTCAACAAGGGAGTTTACTCCCTTTACTTTCTCATAACAAAAAGGATGACTCACTACGACCCATCCTAGACTTACGCCTGCTCGATCGATGCATACTGTCAGGACACTTCCATAAGACATTGCAGGACGTGATACCGTCACTACACGAGGGCGATTTCGTGACTGTGTTAGATCTGAAAGACTCATACTTCCACATCCCATTCTACCAGGCACATCACAAGTACCTACGGTTTGTGGTAAGTGGACGTCACTATCAATTCAAAGTGCTACCATTCGGGGTGACAACAGCCTTAAGGGTGTCCACAAAATGCCTACCTGTTGTAGCAGCAAAATTAAGAAGGGAAACATGCATGTATTTCCATATCTAGAAGATTGGCTGAGCAAGAGTCCAACCAAAGTCAAATGTCTAAAAGACACCGTAAAGCACAGTCAACCTGTTACACAAATTGGTCTTCACAATTAGTGCAACAAAATCCCATCTTCAACCGCTCCAAACACAACCATATCTTGGAGCGACACTTAATTCAGAATCGGGGACGGTATACCACACTCCACACAGGGTTCTCAATTTCCAGAACCAACTGGAACTTTTTCAACCACATTGTTGCCTATCAGCCAAAATGGTAATGCACCATCTAAGGATTATAGCTTCATGCATAGCAATAGTGCCTTATGGAAGACTACACACGAGACCCCTCCAAGACTACTTAGCATCCCGCTGGTCACAAGTGGGGGCAACATTGACGAGCTAGCGTTGTTTTCCCCGAAGGTCCATCTGACACTACAATGGTGGAACATCTCGAACATACTGAAAGGAAGGGACAATGGACCACACAACAACAAACATAACACATCAACATGTTGGAACTATTAGCCATTTGTATGGCTCTCAAAGCATTCCTACCAAACATAACAGGAGAAAATGTCCTTCTACAAACAGACAATATGACCGCAATGTATTACATTCAGAAACGGAGAGGGATCCATTTCATTCAACTGTCACGCCTAGAACAGACCATATTGAAATGGGCAAACAGTCACAAAGTCCACCTCCTAGCACAAAGCAAACTAGGATAGGACAACTCTTTTGCAGACCTGCTAAGTAGGACACAGCAACAGCTTCAAGAGTGTGAAATACACACTCAATTACTACATCAATACTTTCAACGGGGGTCACCCCAATAGAGCTGTTTGCCACCATAGAAAACTCTAAAGGCCAAAGCTTCGCAACCAGACACCCACACCCTGAATCCAAAAGGAACGCACTATGGGTGAACTGGTCAGGGAAATTTGCATACGCTTTTCACCTCTCCCACTCATTCCATAAGTGGTCAGGGAACTCAGACAGACTTCTTTAACCTTGTTACTCCTACCTCCCACATGGGTTCGACAACCATGGTACACAACACTAGTAGAGCTAGCCCAAGTCCCTCACGAGAAGCTACCCAACTATCCAAACGCTCTCCGGCACAGATGGGGCAGGGCGAGACAGCCCAACACTCCACAGCTTAATCTTACAATATGGCTCCTTAAGCCATATTAGGCTTACAAAGCCTAACTTAATCGATTAAATCATTGGTTACTTAGATACTTAAATCGATCTCCAGAATGCATGGATATTTTTAGGTTTAACTTTTCTTTTTATTGGCATTTGTGTTAAAAGGAGTACAAACATTTCCAATGAGGACATACATACAGTCGCATGGATATTTTTAAGGGGGCCAGAAGACCAACCACAAGGGCATGCTATGCTGCTAAATGGAAATGTTTTTTTCGCTATTGTGCGTCACAAAATATGAATCCATCCTCTCCAACAGAACAACTACTTAATTACTTGTTACATTTGGAAAAATCCCCTGTTAGCATACACCTCCATATGCCCACATTTATCAGCATTGCAGCATCTCTACAAAACAGGAAGCAGCAATCCCTTTTCCACACTCCTATCATCAAACCTTTATGTAAGGATTAAAAAGAGTCATTCCACCTCGTACACCACCTATACCTACATGGAACTTAAACAATGTGTTAACAAGACTCATGGGTCCACCATTTGAATCACTTCATAAATCTCAAATACAATTTTTTTGTGAATCTGCAACCAACACATGCTACAAATGGAGTGTGTTACTTACCCTGTAAGAATCTATTCTTAGTGTGTAGTGCTGCAGATTCACATGCATCCCCCCACCCCAGTGGGTATTGGATGGTGACAAATATTCACAAAAATACTGCATGTTTAACAGTAAAGCTAACTTAACAGACTATATCATCACTCTCTATATGGCAAAGGGAAAAAACATTATCAAACAAAGGAGCCGTTGAAGATGCGCAATACCTTGAGGGGGAGGAGAGACTATGCACAATGCCGAAAAAACATTGCGGGGAAGAACAACTTTCAGAGCCCGGTTCCCAACGCTGGATGGCAGGAGTATGAATAGCATGTGAATCTGCGGCACAACACAATACGAATAGATGCTTACAGTGCAAGTAACATATTCCTTTTTAACATATATATATATATATATTTTTTTTTCATTATACATAACACAGAATGTAGAACAATGCTATTTTAAGCATGTTTGCTGTATACTTTAGAAAGGAGGGCCCCATAGTGCCTGCAGTAAAGGCCATACAATAGTCCAGTGTACAAAACAAATTAGTCCCTAAAATTTTGGTCAGTGAATGGGTTTTGTAGAGCTTGCGACCAATAAAACAGTTCAAACGAACATCTGGCCTTTCACTGTCAGCTGTACAGTCTTTGGTCATAAGTCTCTGACACAAGGCTCGGTGAACCTGGCAGTAAGCTTGCCAATGATTAAGTACCTAAAAAAAAATGGGTGTTTTCGTTTTGGGGCTTTGTTTTTATTTTGTTAATTTAACGCATATGTGTTTTTTTTGTTTTTTACTGTAAAGCAAATGTTTGGGTGTAGAAATATTACAGTTCCACATATTAAAGCTGACAGAAGAATGATAATCACAACTTTTGTTTGAGACTCTAACCTGAAAGATTATTCTGACCCGCTCACAGGTCAAGCTTTGATGGGTGACATAACCTGAGAGATAGCCCTGTTGCTTGAGCCTGTAAACTCTGTCTATTGCCTGAGGGTATGTGGTGTGGTCAGTTTTGTATGTTTAAATCCTGCTTGTTCTAATGAGATTCTGCCTCCTAACCTTTAATCGGGTCTCTCATAGTAGTGGGCTTGAAGGGAAATGTAGTACTGAAGTAATATTGTATGAAAGATGGTTGTCCTAGTGATATTCTTTTTTGTGAACTGCCTGTATCCCCTGTAGTCTTTTTAATTTTTAAAAGTTATTAATAAGAACATATCTGAAAAATGCGCTATGTTGTCTCAGAATCTGCTTGTAATAAAAATGCACCCCAAAGACTCTTATGGAGGGCCAGGCTTGCTTGGCACACCATGGGAATATTTTGATTTGCTTGTATCAAATTAAGGGGTAACTCTGCCCTATTTCACTATTTGGCTACACAATTTCTAATGGAAAGAACCTACCTGGCCCCTTCACCTACGCAGCGCCCGCCACCACCCCTCAAAGGGAAGAAGTTAGGTTTCTATGCTCTACTGGCTCAAGGGCAAATAAGAGTGTTTATTTAACATTCTCCATTTTCTAGATCACCTGGCACCACTAGTCATATTCTGATTAGGTTATGGACAATGACTTGTTCTTCGAGTATCCTTTAAACATCCCTCCTATGGGTCAATAGGTGGTCTCTATTTTCACTGTTGAGGCACACTTAATCTGGGTCTACTCGTTGATGCTCAGTTAGTTGTAGCACTCCGAGCTCACAAATATTGCATGCATGAAAGGAGGCTGAGTTATCATTGGTACTGATGGCATTTATGCAACTGTTGTTAATAAACCAGATTCCACTTTTGCAAATTTTCAATTTGTAATTAATGTCATCAAAACGATAAAGTTATTCTCTGCTAATTTGCTGTATTATATTGCCCATTTTCACAGGATAGCACAGATGTATGGACTTTCAGAACATCATATAAAAATCATAATAAATCGGAAACAACTTGAAATTGGTAGGTTTGTTTGATTGAAATCATTGTATTTATTACGTGATATTTAACATGCTTGTATTATTATAAAACGTTCACTTTCCTACCAAGTGAAATGCAAATGCCTTTAGTCTTGAACCACACTTCAAAAATATATGTACTTTTCACAGTTGTAATAAAAACATGCTTCTAATCTGTTTTGAGGTGGTGTTTTTAGGTTTCGCCTGGCGTTCACTGCGCAGCAGTGCGCAGGCGAAATGTTTTGTTTTCCAGTACTGTGGCTTTAACCCGCCTCTCTCTTCCATTGGCTAGCCATTGAAAGAGAGATGTGTCAATCATTGTGGGAGCAGATTAGTGGGCGTTTCTGTGTTTTTTTAAAGCTCCGCCCCTTTTCTCCATCATGCAGCGGTGGGCGTTTTTTTTGTTTGCTTTTTCCAAGGTTTGTTTTTGTCATTCCTCCGAAGATGGCGCCCGGGGTGTAGCTTACTTGCGAAGCTCCGCAGTGCCGTCTTGAACCAGCGGACGTGGCCGCTCCGGGATGCCGGTTTGAAACTTTCGAGTTCGTATATTCCTCCTGTAATGTACCTTTTGCTACCTCGTGTCCCGAGCCTTCCAAATGGTTTTGTAGGCACCGCCAATCTCATGCAAAATATCTCGATTTCCCACTAGTCCCGGGTATACTTAAGAGGGGGGCGGCTATCGGGAAATGAAATTACAGGAGCTGATTTTTGTTTTTCAATTATTTGGGTAACGACTCAAGCGATTGGACGTGACTGGTCAGACAATTCCCAGGCTCTATCGTCAATCTCCAGCCACTCTTCGTGTTCCCAAGTCCGCCATTGTCCCAGCCCTCCACCGTCCAGTCGCATACACCCCTCCCCCACCTCCCCGTGGGATATCAGGTCAGCCAGGGAGCAGACCGAACAGGAGCGAGTTGTGTTGTAAGAACCAGTCGGGTGTGCTTGATCTAACAGGGGTGGGGGTTGGTCGGACAGGGGGCTGTTGATAAATTCGGTAGAGAGCACACTGTGAAAGATTGGCATCTCGGCGCTTGTTGTAACTGAGCCTGCGATATCGGTCCGACAGAAAAGCTCATGAACTGCCCTTGGAAACATGCCCTGTGCACCCATCGCCCCCGTGGTCAGCGCTTTTATAAAATGTTAAGTTGTGCGCACGCGATGATAGACATGGACTCCATTGGCCAGGGCACAGTAGGATAATGTTCGACACCGCACTGACCAAGCACCCCCACCTGCAGCAGTCCAGTCATCTCCCGCGCGCGGCACAGAGCTGGACTGGCCACAGTGGACGATAGCTCGGTGGGTGAATGCGCCTCCTGTACAGATTCATGTGCAGCTTGCTTGTCACTGGTTTAAATCCCAGTGTACTAGCCTGGAAAGTTGACGCGCCTCCTACAGCCATTTGTGGATGATTTACAGGCTCTTGGCTTAAATTCCGCCACGATAGCTGAGATAGTCAATGTGCCTGCTGCAGAGCTGTGTGTGTAATCAACAGATCCCAGGTTCCAACCGCAGCAAGATAGCGCAGAAGGTTAATGCGCCTTGATCCGTGATCTGCGTGTGACCGTGCTCCGGTATTCTGGGACAGAGCGCGGCACTGCCCTCTAAACGGGGGGCGCGCTGCCGCAATTATGGGTCCAGTCCGATGAAAGTCTTGAGGCCCCCAGGAGTCATGGCCCCTCCCAGCCCATCTCCATCAGTGCCTTAAGCAGCAGGGCGGCATATCGCGCTACACCTCGGGGTCCTTTATTTTGTTGTGGGTCTAGGGTGTACAGTAAAGGTATTCAAGCCTGTGCTACTGAGACCCACCCCTGGCTGCACCCAGGAGCCGTGCTGATGCCGTACCGGCGACTCCAGCCTCAAACTGAAGGCTCTTTATGAGCCACCCACCCGCCGTCACCATAATCTCCAGGTAACACTGTCATGCTCTGCTGCTGCGTCCATGACCACGGGCAGCCCATCACATGCACCATGCGTGCCCAACGCCGTCCTGCTCTATGGCCTGAAGCAAGCTGTCTCGCTCTCACACTCTCAGTGCCACTGCCAATGGCAGGCTGTCCGTGTCGGGTTGGGTCAGATGTGGCCAGGCTTTGAATTTCTCTAGCGGACACTTCGTATTTGCTCTCACCCTTGTGCATTAAGTCACCACGGGGTCAACGAGTTGTCCAAAACCCCAGACAGGAGCTACCTGGCTGCAGCACAGTGAAAGCATGACCACTGTCACCCTAGTGAGCTCTACTCCTCGACGCTAGCGCCCTGAGGCCCGAGTATAGCGCGTGTCCGTGGACCGACAACACGCTATGTGGTTGGATCAGGCAAGCGGCCCTTCGCTGGGCTCCAGATAACGCACCTGCGCCCTGGTGACCATGGGCGTAAACAATACTGTATGACTTTGTGCCGAGAGAGTCACTGTCATTCTGTTGCAGGAAAGGAAAGAGCTTCTTGGAATTGAAACACGTGACCTATGGCTACGTTCAGATCTGTGCCTGAGGTGTAATATTAGCTCACTCAGTGTTCTCTTCGCGGCTGGCTCATATTACCTATTGGATACACAGAATGGTAAACAACCCATTGAGCTTTGCCACAGAGTTTGGAAACAGTGACCTACTGGGTTACTTACAACACACTTGCACTACACTGCACATCTCTGCAGTTTGTGCAGTCACGCACTGAGATTTCTATCTAGGATTAGGACCTGTGGCCTCTAGAATACGCAACAATCTGTAGTAGGTATATTACCCAACTGAGCTATCTCGCTGGGCCAATCTTCTATGCCTATTCATTGTCTTTCTCTTGCTACGTCTTCCTTGGCATGTTTTTTCTCTCCTTCCACGATATATGTTCTTTGTGAACCGTTTCACGGGAGCGGTTTATTGCGTTCTTGTTAAGAGTAATACATAGTGCTGTATTGTGCGCAGATCTAGAGAAGAAAAACACTGGGGCTACTATTACAGTATCCTCACAATTACTGAGCGCAGGGGGCCTGCCTCTCAGAAGGATGATTGTGGAGAAAGTACCAGAGTAAGTGCCATGTCACTGTCCCTTCTAGGCTTCCTTTCTAGTCTCAGCTCTGTTTTACCACCTGACCAAACCATGTGATCCTGGGCCAATCACTATATTTCACCATTTCCCAGTGTTGGTTTTTAAAAGAAGGGTTTCCTTGAAACCAGAACCCGGTACCATTATACAACTGAATATTATGTGTTTATACATTCGATTGTTAACCCTATGTCATATAGACCATGACATAGGATCATCAGCTGTTTGGCATTAAATTGAGACCTGGATTGCTGAGCAGCTGTAAGAATCTTTACGCAAAAGAAACATAGTAACTCACATTACCTGCTAAATCAATGTTTTTGGGGTTCCATCTTCTAAGGTGCTTGAAAGTGGCGGCCTCGTGATGCAGGGTGTTTACCTCAGCACCCAGTGATGGACCCCCGAGCACACGGTAGCAAATGAGCTGTCAGCGCCTCGACGGTGCCTCGGATGCTTCTTCACAAGTACGTTTTAAACTACATTGGCTCTTGGAATTATGCTCTGGGGCTGTGTGTATGCGTGTGTGGCTGTGTGTGGCTGTGTGTGGCTGTGTGTGTGGCTGTGTGTGTGGCTGTGGCTCTGTGTGTGTGTGGCTGTGGCTCTGTGTGTGTGTGTGGCTATGGCTCTGTGTGTGTGTGCTCTGTGTGAGGCTTTGTGTGTGTGTGGCTCTGTGTGAGGCTTTGTGTGTGTGTGTGAGGCTATGTGTGTGTGTGGCTCTGTGTGTGTGTGTGTGTGTGTGGCTCTATGTGTGTGCAAATGCAATAGGTCTCCCATTTGCAGAGATTAAGCTATTGGCATTGTAAATGACAATGCCATTTATTTATCTGTTTTAAAAACCAACACAAATAAAAATGCCTTTTACAATGCCAAAAGCTCTAACTTTTGCAAAGGCGAGACCGTTGCATTGTAAATGCTTGTTGTACAGGTAGCTATTGCTCCAAGTTCGAAAAACGATTGAATCAGCTTGCAGGGAAATGTGTGGCATCCTACAAAATACCTAAGATAATAAATATATTTTACAAAGAAAACTGAAGCATGGACCACATTGTCATTTTTCTTCAGTTACCTCATTTGCATGATTCCCAATCAATGAAGTAGGGCGTACATCAGAGGAGGAGATTACATTGAAATTCTCATTTTAATTTAGTGATTTTTGCTGTCTGACGTTTAAATGCACAAGTATTCAAAATGTATTTCATTGCCTCACAAAGACGAAAAGGCAATGTTAAGATTGTAGAGGATATGCTACAATTTAAAAACAAGCTGAATGCCAAACCGTTTGTAGCATAGTCTCCACTAAATGGAAAAAAGTTGACCATTCAAGATATACAACAGAGTCTGCCCTTTCTGAAAACTGTAACGAAAAATGGCTACAAATAACAAGCATTCTCAAAACTAATACCTATCAGATTTCATTATCCAATCTTTTGATTTTTGCCAGTGCTTTATCGCATGAGGAAAAAAAATATTCGTATTTTCCCATGACTAACGGCATCAATGAAAGCAAAAAATCACCACAGCATGAAGATATACACAAACACCATACACAGGCTCTCTTCAGATGGGTATCCTGCTCCTTGCATTCCACTAACATTTCCCACATAAGACCCATTCTAAAATCCCTTCTGAGCCAATTTGGTCTGGGCCAACAATCTTCTCCTTAAGCTGCTTCTGCTTCATTTTCTGCTCATCACTAGTATTTTACCTACTGAAGGATCTCCACTAATAGCTTGTTCTGCCAACATATTACATTCTTCTGAATGTGCATGCTAATATCCGCCTGTAAACCAAGACCAAATTGAGACACAAAGGTGCTCATATTTCCCTTTTTTGGATTACACTCACTTCTCAGCTACCGCAAACTCCTTCAAACTGGTTGCAATGCCACTGATCTTCCAAACTAGGCCTTAGATTTTGAGGGCATGGGCTGGGCTATGGCGATTACAGATTTCTTCCAGGTTATTCTAGATCACTAGACTTCCGTGACAAACAGTCCTCTGATCGCTCTCCCATGATAGACCTTTAAACCTTAATCCCGTAGTGAAATCATCAAACCGAATTCCCCACTGGTTTTATGGACATTTGGTTGTTGACTTGAAGTGTTGAAAGGGAGCGAACATTGCAAGTATATTGAGAATACAATGAACTCAAGAGGCTTCACATGCTATCTTCTACGTCAGGGTAGAGACTGACTGTAACTATGTAACACTAATGAAAAACGCAACCAAAGGTTCCAGAAAATCCATATCTCGCTCCCACAGTCCAAGACCAATCCAGTGGCGGCATTTGCTGAGAACTGATAGACTCCCCACATTCCCACTCACACATTTAGGTACACATCTGTCCTTGAGAGTTGCATCTTCCTAGTATGTCGGGTACAGGAGGCTCCTTTCACTGTCATCTCTTCATGTCTGCTGCCAGCATTCTCTTCCTAGGCCTCACTATCAGTCTAATACATAACAGTAAACCTTTCTCTAGCTAACCAGGAACCTGATAACCCACATTCAGAGGAAAGAGAAACAAGACACTGGTAAACTTAAAATGTGAAATACTCATCTAACGCCCAGAGTCAAGCTAAGTTAACACGAGCATCAAAATGGAAATACATTGCAGTATTATTCATCCATAGCAATCAAACGATTATTTTTATGTGAAAGTACATTCTGTAAATGCAGTTACATTGATTATCATTCAAGCAATTATAACTTCTCAACAGCTTTAGTAGTGATAACCTACTACAATTCTTGTTAGAGTGGAGCACAGATCAAAGAACGTTAGACCCATTGAAAATATGAATCACATGTAAATGCACATAAATGATGTATAGAAGGTGGAGCCTAAAATTACGCGGCTCCAGTATCAAATTAATTGTGGCAGTAAACCTGACTTCATGCCCAAGTCAAGTTTAATGGCACTTTTAAGGAACATCAACTTTTAGAAAGTTGCCACCATGTTGCCCAGTTTATCTGGTGGCGTTTTGAAGTTGCTGGCCATCAAACAGCTTCTGCCCTTTGAGGGAGTAGTGTGATGACTCCAAAGCTCAGGAAAAATAGTCCTGCCAGAGAGTGAGGTGTTACCACTCCTTTGCAGGAAGTCACACAGGGTGTTGGGCCAAAGGCCCGCTTCAAAGGGTAATCCGCCTTTGGTGGGCAAAAGGCGATCACACTTGAGTAGTGCTGCCCTGCTGTTCAGACAGACGGGCTGGCAACGGGAACACAGAGGGAAAACCAGTTGCCAAACCGTTGTTTTCCATGGGTGTGTAGTCCATTGGGAGCCACACCTCTAGGGTGGGCTACCAAGCTCATAACATCCAGGGAAGGGTTCAGACATTTTGGGAGTGGACAGGATAGTGCACTCAGGAATTGCCAGATGCCACATATAGATGGATGTCATCATAGGGCGCAAGGGATCCTGATTGCCCATTGGGTATTATCCGCATTACCCCCCCCCCCTCCCCCTTCCGGAACTTTCTGCCATAAATATGGCACCCTGAACCTCAGATAACATCTGGACTGGAGAGAGGACTGAAGGACTGCCTTCTGACCCCAGGAACTGTAAAGAGAGGCTGCACCAACCACTCTACTGCACCTGCTGCTACTCTGGCTAGTAAAGAGAGGACTGTGGCTGTGATGCCTGGCTCATGGAAAAGTCACTGCCGAGTCACAGGCCAAAGTAATGACTCCAAGGGTCAGTCGGCTGGCACCTTGTTCCAGAGCCATAAAAGCTAAAGTCGCCTGCCCTAAGCAGCCAGTGGCCATCCCCAAAGGAATCGCAGCTGACCGCCGACATTCAGCCAAGTAGACCTCTACTTAAGACTCAAAAGTTGGACCCCTGTCTGCTTGACGCCAGATTGTAAATTGGTTGCCAAAAATGGAAACTAGCTTTCACCAAAAGATACTGCTGGGCCAGCTGTGACCGGGGATCAGCTGCCCATCCATTGCTGAGCTACTACTGCTCAAAGAGAACTTCGAGGGACTCCAACTTCTGTTGGCAAAGTTGCCCCACCATACCTGTGGGCCGAGGAATAACGCCAGAGGGCCTCTGTTGACCACACAGCACCCAAGGCATCTTTCAGCCTCTTCTGCATGCTACATCCCCAGATTCAAGACCTCTTCATTGAAGTCTATGGTGGTTTTAATGTAAAGCGTGGACCTGGAGTCAAGACTGCTTTGGTGACCAGGTCACTGTCCAAATACTCCTTGCTGACCACCACGACCATCTCCCTGTCAGAACTGGTCCCCCAGTTCCCGACTGGAGTAGCCAAACACAACTCTTTAAAACTTTTCAAGAGATCCCAAACTTTATTGGTACCAGTGCGTGTTTGTGCTTTGGACTTACCAATGGAGATTTACGTTTTACTAAAAAATCTATATCTCCGTAATCCTTTAGTGGAATTTGCTCATCTTGGTGTCTAAAACTGATAAAAATATTTATATGTATAAATCTGTGTTGGATTACTTTCCTGCTGTATGACTTTCCTATTTTGTTCTTGGATGCTTGTAAATGCTTTAAACTAGTTCCTTTGGGTAATATTGCTGCTCGAAGCCACAACTACCCAGGTTTTAGCAAGGGATTTACAAACGAGCCTGACTGGACCCAAAATGGTTTTGAGAATGTATTACATAGTGAGGTTGCACAAGCACACCACATAATACACCACAAACCTCACATTGGTTCCTAGATGTGGGATCCAGAACTTGTGTTTAGCTGTACCAGGTAATTAATAAGTTAGTAACCGTTGAAAATCTGCCAAGTGGACGGCGAGAACATTTTTCAAACGTTTTTGCCAAGTTCGGAGTATCAAAGGCACAGTTTTCCAGGAGTTTGCCAACTTGCAGTAAAGTTCACAAAAGTTTAGCAGTTACAAAAGCTTTGGTAAAGATTTTGCTGACTCTCCAAAGCATGGAAAATATGGAAACCAACTTGGCCATCTTGCCCACACTCAAAATCAACAATCTGAGGGTGCTGTGCATGAACAGAAAATAAGTCTGGGGGTCAGTGCCAAGAAATAGGACTTGAAAAAGGCCCTCGGAGCCTGGGAAGAAGCCATGGGAGCTCAGGCCCAACTTGCTAATGCGATTACCCCTGACAGTGGGGATGAGGATGATCTCGGAAATCTCTTCGATGAGGAAGGTTAGGGGAACAGTGAGAGTGCGACCCCCCCAAAGTTTGTTTAAACCATGCCCCCACATATGGGAGTGAGAAGAGCTTCACTTCAGTGAGGGAGCTCAAGGGCCTAGATGTTCAGCATATCCTTCTACAGCTCCAAGAGAGGAGGTTGGCCAAAACTACCCAGGAGAAGTGGGACTGAAGACCCAAGGACATGGTGGCGCGTGAGTGTGGAAGGAGACAAGCCAGTCAAACAACTAGATGGTAAAGATGGTGCAGGGGAGGGACAAACCCAAGTAAAATAAGGTAAGCCAACTAATATAAAGCAAGTAAATGTAACAGCAAAATCAACTAATAAGCCTAATCCCACTTTAGGTTTTTGGTATGATCAAGATGCTTTTTGATATAGGCATCTAAAATCTGTCTATAGGCGAGACCTAAAAGTTATGATGTATTGGTAAGAAATAGATTTTGACGTTAGCAGCACAGACATTTTATTGGTGCAATTTACATGAAATACACACAATCTGCGTTGCATAGCATTTTAGTGACCTTGTTAAAAGATTGAGTTATGTACTATTTCTTCAATTCACAAATTTTGTGTATCATTAGTCTCACAAATATGTGGGAAAAAATTCACAACTAGGTACTGCAGTTTTCTTAAAGTTCAAATTTGAAGGTTTAAATGTGAACATACTCGAATATGAATAAAGGGCTTACCAATAGTGTCTGAAATACCTCTGCTGTTGAAAGATTAGTTTCACTTATGAATTTGCCACATTTGCTTTCTCAAGAAGTGTCTGTGGGTGATTTGAATTGGATAGCATGTATTCCTTCTTACCACTGACTCTTGGATGACTTCGTTCACATCTGAATATGAACTCTAAATATTATTCAGTAGGTAATTTTCAAAAATGAATTTGGTTAACTTGATGCTTTATTACTTTTATGCTTGCAGAGAAAACTCTTGAAGAGCAAGGTGTGACACATAATGTAAAGGTTATGGTGCTTGAACTAAATTATACAGAAGAGGAAGCCAAAAAGAAGGCTAATGAGCAAGAAAAAGAAAAGGAAGAAGCTGAGGAAAGAGATGAAACTATTAAGAAAAAGATGATGAGAACTAAGAAAGGACTTGAAATTCTTGCCCAGAGAGGTACATATTTGTTGGAGTAAAAAATTCAGGCTTGATTTTCAATTGCTTTTGGTGAACATATTGAATTTTGGCTTACAGAGTTTGAGTTTCTACTATCTTTAGCTTGATCTTTTTATAGCAGATGTCTCATCAGTCACCTGTAAGGCTTTCAACTCTCACTGATATCAGTTGCGGTCAACACTCCTTTTCCTTCCTGTTTTGCACACGTGATAGCACTCATCCAACTAAATCCCTGCATAAATCTTTAATCTGCGAACTTGTGGAGCGTTTGCCGATCGACACACCAGATGGTCACTTGCCAACATACACTTTACATTAGGCCATATTCAAATGCAACCTATTTTCTCGTAAGAGACAGAGATCCCGGCCTGCAATTCCTCCATGGGGAAGGAATTAATTACTCTGTCCCCATGACTGACAGACCACCAGCCAAATTCATAAAGGACCGCCAAGCATTTATAAAGGCACTGGCAGGAACAGCTGTCACAGTGGCTCCTGACAATGCATGTAGCAAACAGCAATCTTTTTTCTTTTTTAAAAAAATACCAAAACAGGGTTGTTGTTTTTTTAAAAAGAAAAAATACAACGCTCCCCTCACCTTGGGAGGTTTCTCCATCATCAACCTAATTCTCAGTTTTTAGGTCGCGCCCTGCGATTGCAGGCCAAAGGCCTGCTTTCGCAGAGCGAGACTATTGTAATCATTCTGGCTTTCAAGGACTGGGAGAAGACAAGAGACTGGCACGCGCACGCAGCAGCCTGCCGGAATCGGATCAGGTCGCGCGCGTCAACACGCGCTCCGATTCCGGCAGGCTCTTCACAACACATGCACAACACACATACAGCCCCCCCAGCCGCGCATACACACACACACATACATACAGAACCCCCCGCCGAGCATACACACACACGCGCACACACAGAGAACCCCCCCCCCCCCCCCCCCCCCCCCCCCCGGCGCTTACACACACATCACCTACCTCGTCTCGGCGTCTTCGCGCTCCTTTACCCCCGCTCCTCTGGTGCGGGCGTACCACAGGTTTCTAATCCGTGTTTATTTAAACAGCCAATCAGGAGGCAGAACTCCTTTAAGACATGCTCCCTCTCTGGTCCGCTATCATTTTAATTGCACCCCAGCAAAAACGGCAGCATGGGCCAATCACCTTTGTATTTGCTTTGCTTATTATTTCCGTAGGCAGCTTTTGGTTATGCGCAGCCCGCGTCACGTACAGAGACACCCGTGCGAGTACTTTAAACGTGACTTGTTAATATCCTCGCAGTTATGCCGCGTTCTCTTGCCAGCTGCTGCGGCCTTGCAGAGACAGTCGGCGGATCATCCCGGATTCATTCCCTGATAAGGTAACTCCGCGGCAGTAGGCCCTTGCAGCCGCCCCTTTTAATTATGTGTGACATCGCGCATACAGGCGTTTGTGCAACACGGGCCGATTTATTTTTAGACTGATCACGCTGCCTTGATGTTTTTCAGCAACCCCTCGTCTGATGAACGTATTGAATACCTTCTTGTTTGACCTAGATTCCTTCAAGGTAAATACGTTTTTTAATGTTAAATCCTCCCCTCTTTGTGATTAAATTACTCGAATACCTTGGGAGACTTACAGTTCCCATTTTCTCCCATAGCAATACAGTGTCTACGCAACTGACCCAGCCACGACTTCATTAGCGTAGCGTGACTAATATCCTGACACGACCAGTGTTTAAGGAATTTTGTATATTAGGAATTATGTCACCCTCCCTGTAATTGTGAAACACCCTGACTCCAACTCTCCCCTTTTCATAGATGTGAGACTAGGCCCCACATCTTATAAGGTTGCCCCACCCAGTCCTGATGAACATCCGCACAGCCAAGGCTCTAACTACCTGAGGGCTTTAAGACGGATCGAAACGTCGACGAATACCCCACCCAGCTAAGGGCCTGGACCCTCCAGCCCCCACGTGCTATACAAACGATACATTCTATGTATATTAAACACTTTTGAAAAACGGCATATGAATTGACTTTGGCCAGGCTTCATAGGACGGTGAATTACAACCGGTCCTTGTGTGTATAAATTATATAATTTGCTCTCTCCTATGTCACTGAATGTGAGTTCCCTTTCTTACCACATCTTCATTTGAGCACTTCTCCTCTTTTTTTGCACGCTCTCTCCCCCTTGGAGAAACCTATCCCTAAATGACATGATGTATTTAAATAACGGTCTCACCATTTTTAAATAAAATATATGGTGATTTCAATTTCAGGGAGTTGCACATGGTTTTTGCTTTTGTTCTTGCTTCACAAATGATGTATTGAGTACCAAAGAGCTGCTACATCTAATTCTAATAGCTCTGAAAATAGTTTATGAATATACCTACAAGGAAGTTGATTTATCTCTTTCAGAGTACAGGTCAAGGACCATTGTTTTTTGTATTAAACTATACCCAGGTCCCTGACCACGATTGGGCTACCCCATTTTTGTAATCGGAACTAGAGATGGACACCAGCGCAGGGCTGAAGTCCTCCAAGTCACTCCCATGACAGGTTTGCATAGCGCTTACTACATCAGGCAGTCGTCAGAGCGCTTCGTATACATGTTCGGGCAGCTATCGGGTCTAATGTATATTTAGATTTGCACATCTCCGTATGCGGGGCGTGGAATCATGTTTTGGGCCATCGGGTAAGTAGGAAGTTGCACTGCGGTGCATTACACGGCTGGGACAGTGTTCGGTTTCTGTTGCTGCTGTATGCTAAATTTGTTGGCGTTATGGGGAGCAACCAGGGAGGTGCCCCTGTCTTGGGGTGCTGTTGTGGTAGTCATATCAGTGTTACTGTATTTATGAGATGCTGAGGCTATTCCCACATAATTAAAAATGTGCCACATAATTCCCCCTCCCCCCGCTGCCCTGTTTACAAACTTCAATAGAATACTTACTAGTTAGAATACATTAAAAGCACTGCCACGTGTCAAACTCTGAAGTGGTATGCTGTTAAGCCACAATAGTGTTCAAATTGACTTCATAGTGAATCAGTGTGGGACAAAATATGCTGCACATTGACTCTACATGTTACTCCAAACTGACAGCAGACAGGCATCCGATCTCATGCCAGCAGGAACGGAACACACATCAGAGTTGTCTTGTTGTCTGAAAACTGCAGTCTGCTTGCTTTGCCCTCTACAAACCTGGGGGCGGGGTGGACAGGCGTGCACATAACAGATGCAGGGTTACCTCCCTTACACTACATTATGTCCTGGAGCTGTGGGCACAGCACACCAAACAACAAATGGACAACCACCATCCAATAAGAACAGAGAAACACACCACCCTTGGCTCTGGAGACAGTGCTGTTTGTGCGGAAGGGGCACAGAAATTGCAATTGTGTGTTGCACAATTTTTTATTATGCACGTAGCAGCAAACACCTGGGTAGGGCAAATGCATGAGAGCATTTGTACAAGGTTTATCAGTAGCTCAAGTATTTAAAAGTACTTAAAGATGTGATAAACTCCCAAGATCACACAGGGTGTGCCTTCAGGGATGCCGTAATTAAGCCCAGTTATCAGGTTTTACAGTATGCAGTTCAGCCACTGGATGGGGGGTAGGATTTGTAAAGTGTGCCCAGGATCACAAAGTGTGGTCATGCAGCGTTTTTATTGTATACTGGACTAATAAGACACAAAATGGCCAGTATACCAGTCAAATTGCCCTCCAGTAACCCAAGGCAAAGCAGACACTCCCTCCAATAGATCATGAAGCACACCCAGCTGCCTCCCATTCTGGATGCATCCATTCCCAACTTAGCACTGCACTCCCTTAATGTGCAGTGTAAGTGCTTCTTTACAGGCATGTCATATTTAATGTACAATGTTAGGGCTTATTTGCAGGCATGTCAAATGTATGTGTTGTAATGTGCAGTACTAATACTTTTTCATTTGCATCGCCAAGAACTCAAACTTTCTCTAATGCGAGACCTATTGCATTGCAAATGCTTGTTCTGCCTTGTCTTTATTACTGAGTTATACCCTTCTTTGCAGACCTGTTCTGCAAAGCATGTGATCAATCAGTCAGTATTTGTGTTAGACCCGGGATCCCCGGTTGGCTGAGGTAGGTACCCGTGGTTCCACGTCAGGGAAAGGAAGATCACCTTCTGAGATAGCGCCCGCTCACCCCCTTGGTAGCTTGGCACAAGCAGACAGGCTTACCTTCAAGGCAAATGTGTAAAGTATTTGCAACAACGCTCACAGCAACCCAATGATGACACCACAAATGGACCACACGAGTTTTATAAAAGCAAGTATAAACTTGATATAAAAAGATATAAGATAAGACCACACAATATAAATCCAACATATGAGTTTGTGTACTATTTCTCCTGGCCGTTTGTTAGGCCAGCCAGCCCTTGTAAGATCTGGCGGTATTAATGAGCACTTCTAAACATTCTCCTGTAAGCCTAATATCCTGTTACACAGTTCCTAATGCTAGAATCAGACACTTTTGCAATGTAAAAACAATCGGGCACTATGCAAGGTAAAAATAATGCAACTATGTACGTCGTTATGCAGAAATAAGGCAATGCATAATACACTAATGAGGTAATTCGTTAGGCAGGAATAATGCAATGCGCAATACGCTAATCTGAAAGAGACACGTTAGTGATAGATTCCTTACCTTAGAATATCCCCAGGCGTCAGACTGGATCCGGAAATTTTTGCGTAGCAGTACCCTTGCGCGTCGGTAGCCGTCGTCTGCGGCTCCGCGTCCGTCGTCGGCGTCGTGGGCGCCGTGATGACGTCGTCGGAGTACTTAGACGCCGCCTCCGCGTGCTGACGTCAGTTCTTCTTTTTTCCGCGCCAGCAAGCACAGATCTGAAAAAAGCAGTAACGCAAAGTCATTTTTTGACTAACTTTTTGGATCATTTTTGATCATATTTTCGAAGTCGATCGACTCCGGACGGTGCCTAGGAATGCCTGGTTTTAAGCACTGCGAGGATTGCGACCGCACGATGTCGGTCACGGATCCTCACCGTCGGTGTCTCCTATGCTCGGCGTCGACCACGACGACAAGACCTGCCCCGCGCCGCAAAAGGTCCCGGTCCCACGGGAGGTCGAGGAACAGGTCGCGGGTTCGGAGCCATCACAGCTCCGCGAGTCGACACCACTCCTCCGGGTCGAAGTCGTCGACAGGTAAGAAACACAAGAAGTCGAAGAGACGTCATCGCTCTTCGACTTCCCCCGACGCGGCCGGGAGTTCGGGTGGCACCGCCCACGCGGCTCCGTCGGAGTCGCGGGCGCCGCGTCCTGCTCCACACCCTCCGGTCCCTGGGCAAGACGCAACGCCGGAGGAGACCGAGCGCTTCCTCATGGCCATGAGGTCCCTCTCTCCTCCGACGGGCTCCGCGGGGCGCCTTCGGGCCCTAGCAGACCCGTCTGGGGCCCCTAGCGGATCGGCGGCTTCGGCCCCGACGCCGTCTGGTGCTTCGGCCTCGACGCCGCCGACGCCTTCGGGCCCGGCACCGCAGGGCCCCAGGGACCTGACGCCGACGGCGCCTTCGGGCCCGGCGCAGCAGGGCCCCACTAGATCTGCTTCGGGATCCAGGACGTCACCGGTGGACCTTACGACCCCCCCGGCGTCTGTCCGTCAGGTGTCACCTCCAGCGCTGTCCTCGGGCAGCGCCGTCCCCGATGCCTCCCTCGCTCCGATTCCGGCGTCGGAACGGCGCCGCTTTCTACGCCGCTTGGGGAGTTTAGCTTCTGTGAACCGGCCTTATCGTTTGATGACCCTGACTATCAGGGAATGGGTGAAGAGGAGTATTGGGAGGGGTCTGAGGACCCTCTGACCCGAGAGTGTCAGTCTCAAGAGGACTGGCCAGGTGGACTTGGGGATGCCAGTGGTCTGGACACATCTCCAGACACTGGTTTTGTCTCACCTCCTACCGTGGCTTTGGAGGAGGGGGCAACCTACAGTGCGGCCTTGAGCTCCCCGTCGCGGCCGTGAGGACTAACCTCCTCACTGAGGTCCTTAAACTGCAGTCATGCTCGGCCGAGCCTCTGCTGCCGTTTAATGAGGCCTTGTCCGACGTTCTTTTGAGCACTTGGTCCAGGCCCGCTATGGGTTCGCCCGAAGATAGGAACGTGGCCAGACGCCACCGCCCGGCCCCGGGCGACCCATGTTTCCTGTCCACCCACCCCACCCCTGAGAGCCTGCCCAGAGATCCCAGGCCGCATTCCCGTCGGCTCCGGCGGACAGGGAATCCAAGAGGTATGAGCAGTACGGGAAAAAGATCTTCTCATCCCTTAGATTGGGACTGCGGTCTTCCAACACCGCATGCCTCTTGGGCCGCTACACCCACTCTCTGTGGGTTACGGTTGTGGAAGTGCTGCCAGAGTGTCCGTTGGAAGTACGGGCCAAACTCGGCCAAGCCATTGTGGAGGACCGGGATGCAGCCAAATATTCGATACGGTGTGGGCTGGATACCACCGACTCACTAGGTAGAGCAATGGCAACGACGGTGGCGATTAGACGCCACGCCTGGTTGAGGTCCGCCAACTTTTCGGCCGATGTCCAAAACACACTGATGGACATGCTGTTTGATGGCAGTCACCTTTTTGGCGACAAGGCAGACCATGCGCTTGAGCACTTTAAGGACTCCAGGGCTACGGCCAAGTCCTTGGGCCTCTCGGCCCGCGCCAGCAAACGGGTGGCTTTCTCTCCTTTCGTGGCCAAGGAACGCACCAGCGCGGTGGCGGCCGTGGAAATCGCCGTGGAGGTGGTCGGGGACAACGGCAAAGCCAGTTCACACCCTCCCCAGCAGCATCCGCCTCAAAAACCTCCTAGTCCGTGCTTTTCGGCCCATGTGATGCCAGTGGGGGGCAGGGTTCGCCATCACCACTCTCACTGGCGCACTGTCACTTCGGACAGGTGGGTGCTGCAGATCGTCCGAAGGGGCTACTCCCTCCCCTTAGAGACGACCCCTCAAGCCATGCCACCGCAACACCACCGCGTATCGGGGGATCATTTGCGGCTTCTGCAGAAGGAAGTTTCGGCCCTCTTGGCCAAGGAGGCCATCGAGCGCGTTCCTGGGCCAGAAGTAGGATGTGGTTGCTATTCCCACTACTTTCTGGTACCCAAGAAGGGCAAAGGGGGCCTACGCCCTATCTTGGATCTACGGAACGTCAAAATGCTGACTCTGGCTCAGGTCTTAGCTGCCCTAGACCCAGGAGACTGGATGTTAGCGTTGGACTTGCAGGACGCTTATTTCCACATCCCCGTCCTGCCGGCCCACCGGCGATACCTGCGATTCATGGTAGGACACGAGCACTTTCAGTTTACCGTGCTCCCCTTCGGCCTTACCAGCGCCCCACGGGTGTTCACCAAGGTGATGGCGGTGGTCGCAGCTCATCTGCGCAGGTTAGGGGTTTCAGTCTTCCCCTACCTCGACGACTGGTTGTTGAAGGCGGGCTCGCCCCAGACAGTCGTCAGCCACCTCCAGACAACGGCAGACTTCTTGCATCTGCTGGGGTTCTCCATCAATGTGCCGAAGTCACACCTGTGCCCCTCTCAGAGCTCCTTTTCATCGGAGCGGTTCTCGACTCGGCGCAGTTTCGGGTTTACCCATCCGAACAGCGGGTTCGGGATATACAGGCTCTGATTCCAATATTTCAGCCTTTATCCTGAGTTTCGGTCAGGTTGACGCTGCGGCTTCTGGGGCTGATGGCTTCCTGCATCTTTCTGGTGCATCACGCCCGTTGGCGGATGCGGGCTCTGCAGTGGGACCTGAAGTTTCAGTGGGCCCAGCATCAGGGCAACCTGTCCGACCATGTCCTGATCTCGGAGGGCACTGCGAGACATCTGCAGTGGTGGCTCACGGACCGCGATTGGATCAGTGGCAGATACCTCTCTGTTAGACCCGTCAGCCCTAGGGTGGTCTTTCCCTGTATTTTTTTGCCCTTGCCTCATTTTTCACACCTACTTTTTGTTGGCTTTAGGACTCTGTGCACCCTCCCATTGCTAATCAATGCCAGGGTGCAGGTGCTCTCTTCCCCCAACATGGCTGCCACTGACCCCTGCTACTGCAGCGTGGTCTGATCAGGCGCACTCTATTAGCCAGGAGCTGGCTGGAACCCTTAAACAATGTTGCCATACCAGCCTGCCAGCCTGCCCATAGCTAGAAGGAGGGAAGCTCCTGGAACCTTCCAGAATAGGGGAGGCACCAACTGCCACTGCCAACTGCCAACTGACACTATATAAGGAAAAGGAGGGAAACTTTCTAGTCAGTTAGGGCATCACTGACCTGGGGAACCCACGCAGGAGTTTTAGGCGGGAGGGCCTAGTGAGGAACCTATGCTACTGGGAGTGACAGGATTTAGGTGCTGCCTCTTAAGCTGGGTGAGGTGTCCTAAGCTAGCCCCCTGATCTGGCCCAGTGGTAGGGAACCCCAGGGTCCATCTGCAGTGACTGAGGAAAAACTCCTCAAGCCTTCAACTCATCACCCCCCCCCCCCCCCTCAGTAACTTCAAGAAACAAGCAACCAAGGGCGCAGAGCCATCCAAGCGCCAAGAAGACTGCTTTCTGGGACCAGGTACTGGACTGTGCTGCCCTGCGCATCCCCTGCCTACAATTGGGCCGACCTGTATTCCCCTGACTGAACTGTGGGCCCAGCGCGGTAAATTGCTCCCATTCTGCTTTCCTTGAGGTGATTGTGCCCTCGAGACTTTAGCGCTGAAGCCCTCCTGTGGGGCACTAGTATTCTAAAGCGCTTCTCCCCCTCAGGAATCAGCCTGTCAGCGAGGCGCCGCATCTGCCCTAAGCGCTCACCTTCTGTCTGTGAGCGCTGCGATAGCCTGTCGCTGTCTGCCGCTGTCGCTCCGGGCCTGGATGTGCCCGTGGCCTCCTCCTTCTGCCCAGCCGAGACTGCCCCTCAGGCGCTGTCGCGCAGTGCACCAAATCACCCCCGCAGCCGCGGAAGCGCTGTGACCTTCCTTCGGCGGCCCCCGGAGCCTGAGGAGGGCCGCCGCGTAGTCCAGTCGGGCCTCGTTAGGCCTGAAGCCAGATCGCTGTCTCCGTCACGTGACGAGGGCGTTCGGCCTCGTCATCGGCCGCGCCCCCGTCTCCCTGTGCCGCGATTGGTCCCGCGGCCCGGCCCACACTGCTCCTGCCTTGGCCGTCACTACGGGCCCCGCTGACACGGCCCGGCGGCTGGAGAGAGCTGCACTTCATTACGGAGGGGGCCGCTGAGCCTGAAAGCCCCCCTCCGCTTGCCGCCCCAAACGCAGGCCCAGCTTCGCCCCGGCGCTGGGGCTCCAGAACTGCCCCCCGCGTCACACAGGGCCGGAGCTCCTTTCCCCCCAAAGCGGATACTTCGCAAGGGCCCCGGAGGGCCGAAGAACACTAGGTAACCCCCTGGGGAGGAGGGTGGTAGGCCGAGTGAGGCCCGAGGTCGCCCCTCCCCCGGGGTTAACTGAGACTGGGCCCTGTTGGCCCCCCTTCGAATGTGCCTCAAGAGAAAGGAGGTTGAAGCCTGAAATGTTTATAGTGCACCGTATTTACAAGCCTGAATTGTTCATAGTGCACCATATTTACAAGCCTGAAAGGAGAGGGAGGTTTACTTCACTGTACTGAATTTTCTTGCAGAGGTGGGCTTCTATAGTATTCTGATGATCTGATCTAGGTCGCAAGCCGACCAGAATTCACAAGAAGAAGGGCTTGTCACAAATGATTAAAGGTTGTGTTCTTTGGAGTTGTTGGTTAGACTAAAAAGTACTTGCCGATATGTTTTATTACCTTTAAGGAAAAGCGTCCATGAGAGGTTTGATGTGTTATTTAGACGCATTACTAAAGTCGCTTCTTGTAGGATCCTCCAGGTTAATACAGATACCCCTTTGCCTGTCAGAGAGTTTGATACGACAGGTGGGGTTAGTTAGTGTTTCACTGCTAGATAAGCGGGTTATTATTTTAATGAAATGTTCACTCATTCATAGGAAATGTAACCTAAACGTGATTCATGAAATGTCTTGATGAAATGCTTACCTGAAATGCTGATGAATTAATAATGCAACGCTCTATTTGAAAGCCTATATAAAAGATCTTGATTCTTTCAAATACAACTACTGGTGTGGTCTCCATTATTGCGCCACTGAGTGTTTCATTGGATGTGTGTGTCAAGTAGCTGCTTTACACGCAAGCCCCTGGCTGCCTTCCGGCTCGAGCCATGCTACCCCCTTAAGAGCTGGTGACCCCAGGTCTTACATTGGTGGCAGCGGTGGGATCCAGGACCTGTAGCTACTTGACACCCTCCAGTGGGACAGGGTGTGCTGCAATTAATTGGACACCTATCGTGCGTCAAGCAAACCCAAATGCTCACCACTGTCTAGCCTGCAACAAAGTGTGTTGAACCAGTAGTGTTGCCCACATCCTAGAACTTTTTTCTTCCAGGATATCTAGGTCCTCACCTGACAAAATGGAGTTCCAGCTGGCTGACCTTGATAAGTACACGCAGGAGTATGAGGACAGGAGGGAGGAGAGGCAATTGAGGTGGGAGCTTGCCAAGCTAGAGCACGAAAGGGAGAAAGAGAGAGAAGATAAGCAGTTTGGTTTGGAGGAAAGGAAGCTGGCGCACGAGCTTCAGCTCAAAGAAATGGAGCTGAGAGCATTACAGTTGGGTGCGCCAGGAAGTCCTAATGGTGGCAGCGTACCAGAGGCTCAGCAGGAGCCCAGATTTTGGTTACCTAAAGAGGTGATAGCGAGCTACACCAAGGGGGATGACATTGCCAGGTGGTTGGAGGCGTATGAAGTGGCCTTAACTGCCCATGGGGTGCCCGAGAAACATTGGGGAGGTGGTTTGTACCGGTATATACCCCCTGACGTCAGGGACACCCTCCTGTATTTGGAAAAGGCAGACCAGTTTAGGTACACCCCCATGAAGGAGGCGCTTATCAAACATTTTGGCCTCAACCCTGAAAGGTATCCCCAGAGGTTTCGTGGCAGCCATAAGCTGTCCACACAGAATTGGGTGGATTTTTTTGAGTATGCCCGTAAGGCTCTGGATGGTTGGGTGCGTGGCAGCGAGGTGCGTGATTTTGAGGATCTGTATAACCTTTTTTTTGAGAGAGCACCTCTTGGATAAGTATTTTCCAGAGCTGCGCCAACATCTGGTGGACCGCAAGCTTACTGATCCCCGTGAGCTTGCGAAGGAGGCGGATATTTGGGTTAGCACCCGGGTGTCACACAAGGGCCCCGGGGGAGATGGCCCGAAAGGCGGACAGGGCGTCCCTCAGAAGAAAGAGGGTGGAGATAAAAGACCGGAGTTCTCACGAGGCCCACAAACTAGACAGAAAGGAGTAGGTGCCCCAACTCAGAACCGTTCCCCAAAACCCACTTACCCTGACAAGAGTCAGCAGCCAAAAGTGGTCCGGTGCTATGAGTGCGGAGAGGTCGGACACTACAAGGGAAATGCCCAGTGTCGCAAACGACCCCCAGCCCCCACTGGTGGCAAGAGTCCCGGGGTGGCTAGTGTAGCGCTTGGGTTGGAGCTGCCCCTAGATAGGGAAGGGGAGTGGACAGGCCTGACCCTGGTTTCACTTGGGGATAGAGAGATGGTCCCAGTGACGCCCTTACCATCGAATACTGCTAAGTACCAGCAGAGGGTGAAGGTCAATGGGGAGGAGGTGGACGCTCTGAGGGACACAGGAGCCAGCATGACCGCTGTAGTGAAGCGGCTGGTGTCCCCTGAGCAGGTTGTTCCTGATGTGTACCATCCGGCCGTGTTGGCTGACGGCAGTATGAGCTACTATCCTGTGGCTCAAGTTCCCTTTGAGTGGGGAGGAGTGACCGGTCCCTTGAGAGTTGCGATCAGCCCTGCCTTGCCTGTGGACTGTCTGCTCGGTAATGACCTCGAACATACCGCCTGGAAGGAAGTGGAGTTTAAAGCCCACACTGAGATGCTGGGATTACCAGGGTGGACTTGCGTAGTCACGCGGTCCATGGCTGCCCGGCAAGAAGCTCAACCCGGGTTGGAGCCTGCAACGACGGCCCAACTTACTGTCAGTCCAGAGGAGAGTTGTAGGAAGGGGGAGACTCTAGTTGGCGCAGTGCAACACTAGCGACAAGCAGGGACTCTCTCTTCCTCGTCAGGGCTGAGGGTTACCTTCCAGACAACCTCTGCTTACCCTCTAGGTAGTGTGGCTTAAGCAGTCGTAGGCTAATCTTTGGGGCACATAGGGTTAAACACTTGCAACAGTACACCTTTACAACCAACCCACCACACAACGAGACCAGACTGTATTCTGTAAAAATATATATCTTTATATAGATTTTAAGCAGGCTTGGGAATACAGTCAATAACTTTATGAAGACGGTTGCAAGTTACTTAATTCGGGTTACCACAGTTCTTATTGCAGTTCTCTTGAGGCCCGTAGGCCGGTGTTACTCAAAGTTCTTGTGGAGCCGGCGGCTTCCAAGGGATCTGTCCCACGTCGCGTTGCCTTCCCGGGGTCGCTGATCGTTGCGGCTCTTCAGCCGAGCAGGTCACTGGTCGTCCGGGGCAGCGGTGTTCTGTGGCGGCAGGGTCCTTTCCTCGTCGTCCGCTCCGACCCTGGAGGCGGCGGCTGTGCGGTGGTGACAAGTGGCAGTACGGTCCCCAAGTGCAGGACGTACCCAGCCAAATGTCGGTGCAGCTGTGGGCTCACAGCTGGGCTGTCGGGCAGGCTTACCGACCTTGCGGATTCTCGTAGGGCAACTGTCCGTCTTTGCAGGTGAGTGGCTGCTCGTTGTGCAGTCACCTCGAGAGCTCGGACCGGACGGGTCCTCCTTTGCTTTGCTCTCGGGCTCCCGGTGCAGTTGCGGTCACGGTGTTCGGGCCAGCGGCGGCTGGTCCTCACTTTGCTTCCGCTGTTGCTTTGGGCCCCGGTCACGGTGGTCGGGAGGTCGTTGCCTTGGGGGAGATTCCTCCGTCGGTGCTGCGGCGATGGTCAGCACCCGCAGTCGCTTTCTTCCAAGGGGGTAGCGTCCACTGGTCCTGGGACGCTGGTCAGGGGGCAAGTTCAGTTGCAGGCCCTTGGAGATCTCTTTAGCAGAGTTTGGCACAAGTAGAGAAAAAGTCCTTTCGTAGTCTTTTTGTCTTCCTCTCCTTCAGCAGCAAGGCACCAGACACAGGCAAGAGTCAGCACCCTTCCTTGTCTCTCACGGTCCTTCTCGTAGGGCAGAGTCTTTCTGTGTCCCAAACCGGATCTAATTTTCAAGGAGCAGAGCTCCTTCTTTTATAGGCCAATTCTTTTGTTCTCGCAGGCCAGGGGGGCCTTTGCATAGCCACTCTCAGTTCTGGAGTACCCCCGCGGGTGTACTCCGGCTTCTGCTTTCAGTGTGAGGGGCAGGCCCATCAGACGCCCCACAGGAGGTGGAACCAGCATTGTCCGGACAGGGGTGGCCAGAGTACCTTGTTGATGGGGGCTTCGCCCTTCCTGGGCCAGGTGCCGGCAGAGTCATCCGCCGCTCCCCAGGAGGGTGGAGCCAGCATTGTGGTGGCCGAGCACAGTGACAGTTCGAGTCAAGAGGCACTCCTACCTCCCACTAAGGTGTAACCTGCGCATTCACCACCTGTCATCCCTCCAGCCCTGTCACTCACACATCCCAGACAGTCAGATACACATACCAGCAGAGGCGGCTGAAATGGTTAAGCAAGCAAAGGCTAACTTTCTAAAAGTAGCATTTGCAAACCCAGGATATTAAAATAAACTTGACTACAAGAAATATCTTATCATCCTGAGTTCAGGCATACTAAACATGACTCGCTACCATGCTCCTTGAGCCTGCGGGGATTATAGGGTGTAATAATCCTCGCAGCTCAGTCTGGCCTAATGGAGCAGGTAGCCTTCAATAGTGAAATACGGTCTTCGTTGTAAGTCACTACTAGGACATGCCCCGCACATCAGAGCTTGTCCTACCTTGCACCTACAACGCACCCTGCCCGCAGGCCTACCATAGGGGTGACTAATATGTGGTCAAGGGAAGGGTCGGTGCTGGCAAGTGGGGACACTTGCCCAGCGAGCGTGACAGTACGAGACCGCACGCGGGTTCTGCGGTCGCAGTTCCCAGACACATCTTTACGGCTGCTTCGGTGGGTGGCGCAACCAGCGCTGCAGGCCCACCAGCAGTATTGGCATCTACAAGCCCCGGCACTCTCTTGTGCGCTTTACTAGGGACTAACAGTAAATCCAATGCACCAATCAGGGATACCAATCGTATGTACAATTTACAGTAGGGAGCACTTGCACTGCGGCACGGATCAGCCGTGGCGCAGTGCCCTGAGTATCGGAAAACCAGCAAAACATCGGAGGCACATCAGCAAAAAGTGGAAGGGAGACTCACGCCAAGGTGCCAGGTCTAACATGTGTCCCCTCCAGCTGAAATGTGGGGGGAACTACCCTTCCCCAGGGAGTTCCACATCACTAAGGCGGAAAAATCTGGACAGACCGTCAGCGTTGGCGTGATCGGTGCCAGGGCGGTGTTCCACCGTAAAGTCCATACTCTGTAGAGAAATGGACCACCTCAACAGTTTCGGGTTCTCACCCCTCATTTGCATCAACCATCTGAGGGGCCTGTGGTCCGTCTGAACTCGGAAGTGAGACCCAAACAAGTAGGGTCTTAGCTTCTTCAGCGCCCAGACCACAGCAAATGCTTCTCGCTCTATTGCACTCCACCTACTTTCCCGTGGAAGTAACCTCCGACTTATGAAGGCTACGGGTTGGTCAAAGCCCTCCTCAGTCATCTGTGAAAGAACAGCCCCTACACCATGCTCTGAAGCGTCTGTTTGCACAATGAACTCCTTGGAGAAATCGGGGGCCAGGAGCACGGGCGCCGTGCACATGGCAGTCTTCAGGGTGTCGAAAGCCTTCTGACAGGTGTCAGTCCAAATCACATTCCTGGGCTGCTTTTTCGAAGTCAGCTCCGTCAAGGGGGTCACGATCGTGCCATAGCCCTTGACAAACCTCCTGTAATACCCAGTGAGCCCCAGGAAGGCTCTCACTGCAGTCTGGGTCTTGGGGGGGTTCCCAAGCCAGGATGGTTTCGATCTTGGGTTGCAAGGGTGCTACCTTGCCACTCCCAACTTGGTGTCCTAAGTACACCACTGAACCCTGCCCAATCTGGCACTTGCTTGCCTTGATTGTGAGGCCTGCTCTGCGCAGGGCCATCAACACTTCCCAGAGGTGTCGCAGGTGTTCGGGCCAGGTGCCGCTGAACACCGCGATGTCATCCAGGTAGGCGGCACTGAACTCGTCCAGTCCAGCCAACACCTGGTTGACCAATCTCTGAAAGGTGGCAGGGGCATTCTTCATTTCAAATGGCATAACCCGGAACTGGAAATGCCCATCTGGTGTAGAGAATGCCGACCTCTCCTTTGCCCCATCGGTCAAGGCGATCTGCCAGTACCCAGACGTCAAATCAAACGTGCTGAGGAACCGGGCAGCCCCTAGCCGATCAATGAGCTCGTCAGCTCTGGGGATGGGGTGCGCGTCAGTCTTCGTGACTGAATTGAGTCCTCTGTAGTCCACACAGAACCGGAGTTCGGGTGTGGCTCCCGGCGCAGCAGCCTTCGGAACCAAGACCACGGGGCTGGACCAAGGACTGCTGGAAGACTCAACCACCCCGAGGGCAAGCATCTTGGAGACCTCCTCCTTGATGCAGGCCCGTACCCTGTCAGTTACCCGGTAAGCCTTATGCTTCACCGGTAAGCTGTCTCCAGTGTCCACATCATGGACGCACCAATCTGTGACACTCGGAACCAGGGAGAACAGGTCTGGAAACTGCCCCAGCAACTGGCGGCAGTCCTCCTGTTGTTCGGCGGTCAGGGAGGGTGAGAGGTTAACTCCATCCACTGACCCATCCTTCTCACAGGCCACCAAGAGGTCAGGAAGAGGCTCCGACTCCTCCTCCATTCCGTCATCGGTTGCCAACAACATGCCCACTTCGGACCTTCGCAAGTGGGGCTTGAGGCGGTTGACATGTAGGACCCGCAAAGGGTTCCTGGGCGTCTTCATGTCCACCAAGTATGTCACGGGGCTCTTGCGCTCCACAACCTCAAATGGTCCTGTCCACTTATCTTGAAGGGCACAGGGCTCCACTGGGGCCAGGACATACACCTCCTGTCCAGGCTGAAGCTCGACCAGAGTGGCATTCTGATCGTACCACCGCTTCATCTCCTCCTGGCTCGCTTCCAGATTTGCCTCGGCAAGTTGTCTGAAGCGTCTGGTTTGGTTTCTGAAGGCCAGCATGTAGCTATATACATTCTGGGGAGGTTTCCTGGGAGATTGCTCCCAGCCTTCCTTTACCAAACTCAGTGGTCCTCTCACGGGGTGGCCGTACAGCAGTTCAAAGGGGCTGAACCCTAGGGACTTCTGTGGTACCTCGCGATATGCAAAAAGCAGGCATGGCAAGAGGACGTCCCACTTACGCCTCATCGGACCTTCCAGGCCCATGATCATGCCTTTGAGGGTTCGGTTGAATCTTTCAACCAACCCGTTACCTTGGGGATGGTAGGGTGTGGTGAACTTGTACGTTACGCCACACTCCTGCCAAAGGGACTTCATATATTTCGATATGAAATTGGTCCCCCTGTCGCTCACCACCTCTAGAGGGAATCCTACTCGTGAGAAAATTCCCATCAGTGCACACCCCACCACGGGAGCCGTCACTGTCCTCAGAGGGATGGCTTCAGGGTACCGGGTGGCATGGTCCACCAAGACCAGGATGAACCTGTTGCCCATGGCTGTCTTGGGGTCCAGAGGCCCAACGATGTCAATACCCACTCGCTGGAATGGCGTACCGACCACAGGGAAGGGTTGGAGGGGAGCCTTGTTCTTCCCTCCCGTCTTCCCACTTGCCTGGCAAGTTGGACAGGTTCTGCAATACGCATCGGAACTCTTGTGCATTTGGGGCCAGTAAAAGTGGGTGACAAGCCTGTCATAGGTCTTGTCCATCCCCAAATGTCCTGCTAAAGGCACATCATGAGCCAGACCCAGTAGGAAGGCTCTGAACTTCTGGGGTACCACCAGCACACGGGCTGACCCAGGTTCAGCAGCCTTAGGCTCCGAATACAGGAGGTCGTTCTCCCAGTACACGTAATGTGTTTTGGCCTGAACACCATTGGCCTGGTCTGCAGCCTGCTGCCGCATACCCATGAGAGAAGGGCATTCTTTCTGCTCCCTGCAGAATTCCTCCCTGGAGGGTCCTCCTTCTTGCTGCCAATGGGTCAGCTCAGGCAGGTCCCCCAGTTCGGCGATCTGTTCCCCTGTAGGCTCCAGGGCATCCCCCTCAGGGTCTGCCTCCTCCTGGACCGTAGGAACTTCAGGGGCCGGTTTCCCGCGCCCCCTGCCCCTTCTCCCTAAGGCCGGTTCCTGGGCCTCTCCATCAGGCCCCAGGACCTCTCGATCACCCTTACTGGCTGCCATCGACCGGGTGGTCACGCACGCCCAGTCAGGCAGACCCACCATCCGCAGGTGAGTCGTTTTCTCCACCTTTTCCCAAGGGGAGTGCTCCAAGTCGTTCCCTAGCAAACAGTCAACAGGCATGGTTTTTCTCACACAGACCTGCAGAGTACCAGAGACCCCCCCCCCACTCGAAGGGAACTTGAGCCATCGGACACTGACTCTCAGAATTATCAGCGTTGATAACCCTACAGTAGGCATGGGGTACAACCTGCTCTTGAGACACCAGGTGCTGCCTCACCACAGTCACACTGGCTCCTGTGTCTCTAAGAGCCTCGGCTTCCTTACCATTGATGATCACCACCTGCCCATATTTCTTAGTGTTAGAGGGCAGGTAGTTCGTAGGGATCATCTCGCTGTCTCCTAACGAGACCAGGGTCATGTGAACGGGATCTCCACCCCCCGGGACCATCATTTCTTCTCCTAGGTGAACGCTAGTCACCTGTCGGGGCGGAGCACCAGTGGGTGCGGGTTTTCCAAATAGGCGACACTTGGGGTCACTGGATATGTGCCCAGGCTCGCCACATTTGAAACAATTGAAGGGCCCCTTCGGAACAGGTTTACCTGTCGGGGCCCCATTCTGCTTCGGGGGTGGGGGAGGCTGAGAACCCTGCTGCGGATTCCCTTGGGAACTACTTTGGGGGCCTTTTTGGAACCCTTTCTGTTTTCCCCCCTTGTCCCCCCCACTCTTCTGCTGGGGACCCTGCCCACTCTTGGCGGAATCTCCCACGGGACCCTTGTGGACCCTGGTGCTGAGCCAGCGGTCCGCCTCCTCAGCAAGCTTCCTCGGGTTGGACAGCTTGCTATCGATCAGGTGTTGGCGTAACTCAGGAAAACAGTGATCAGACAAGTGCTCCCATGCAATTAAATCAAAGAGACCTTGAAAATCATTAACTTTGTTACCTTTCACCCAACCATCCAGTGCTCTGCAAAAGTAAGTCACATACTCCACATACGTATTCCCAGGCCGCTTAGTACATCCCCTAAACTTCTGTCTATACATTTCAGGGGTAAGCCCGTACCTGTTTAATAAAGCTTCTTTCATGTGGGCATAGGATCTCTGATTCTCAACGGGCAAATCTAGCAAGGTATCTCTCCCTTCGCTAAGAAACCTTCCCCACAACCCCGCTCCCCAATCCTTGTCAGGGACCCGGTGGGAGGACATGGCTACCTCGTATGCCCTAAACCACTGTCCTATGTCATCCCCCTTAAAGAACTCCTTAACTACGTCCTTCGGGATGTGCACTCTTGACTTGCCACCAGAGGGAGGCCGATCTAAGTCTCTCTCCTTGAGACTTATCTCCACTCATCTTGATTTCGTAATCCATCTGGTGCTTTCGCTCTTCCAGCGCCATTCTTTTGATTTCCAGCTCCAGCTGGATTTTCATTTCTGCCAACTTTCTCTCGTGATTCCGGGTTTCCTTCCTGTCCGCCAGCTCCTCTGGCGACAGGCCTTTACCCAAGCTGTGCTCGCTGTCTTGCCTTTCTAGATCGATCAGATCCCCAAGCGCATTTTGCTCCTCCGTCGTATTCTGCTCGGCGAGGACGTCTTGCTCTTCCGGGGTCTTTCTGGACTCCACCCAGGCTTTCAGGGCCTTGTAGAGCTCCGGCTTGTTTTTGCAACCAGCGTGCGGAACCTTTAGTTTCCTACAGAAAAACTTCAGCTCCATCTTTGAGTATTTGTCCAGCTTTGCGGCATCCCACTCTATCTCCAACACTTCGGAGGTTGTGGACTCCGCTCCATCCAAGCTCTTTGTGCCCGGCATGGTTTCTGCGCTCGGAATCTTCTTTCGGCAAAAATTCAAAAATCAAAGTCTGTGGCTTAGTAACTGGACCGTAATCCTTGTGTAGGGGTCAGAAGCTCAGGTATAGATATCGCAAGTGTAAATTTGAAATCCTCACCGCTGCGTCCAATGTAGGAAGGGGGAGACTCTAGTTGGCGCAGTGCAACACTAGCGACAAGCAGGGACTCTCTCTTCCTCGTCAGGGCTGAGGGTTACCTTCCAGACAACCTCTGCTTACCCTCTAGGTAGTGTGGCTTAAGCAGTCGTAGGCTAATCTTTGGGGCACATAGGGTTAAACACTTGCAACAGTACACCTTTACAACCAACCCACCACACAACGAGACCAGACTGTATTCTGTAAAAATATATATCTTTATATAGATTTTAAGCAGGCTTGGGAATACAGTCAATAACTTTATGAAGACGGTTGCAAGTTACTTAATTCGGGTTACCACAGTTCTTATTGCAGTTCTCTTGAGGCCCGTAGGCCGGTGTTACTCAAAGTTCTTGTGGAGCCGGCGGCTTCCAAGGGATCTGTCCCACGTCGCGTTGCCTTCCCGGGGTCGCTGATCGTTGCGGCTCTTCAGCCGAGCAGGTCACTGGTCGTCCGGGGCAGCGGTGTTCTGTGGCGGCAGGGTCCTTTCCTCGTCGTCCGCTCCGACCCTGGAGGCGGCGGCTGTGCGGTGGTGACAAGTGGCAGTACGGTCCCCAAGTGCAGGACGTACCCAGCCAAATGTCGGTGCAGCTGTGGGCTCACAGCTGGGCTGTCGGGCAGGCTTACCGACCTTGCGGATTCTCGTAGGGCAACTGTCCGTCTTTGCAGGTGAGTGGCTGCTCGTTGTGCAGTCACCTCGAGAGCTCGGACCGGACGGGTCCTCCTTTGCTTTGCTCTCGGGCTCCCGGTGCAGTTGCGGTCACGGTGTTCCTCACTTTGCTTCCGCTGTTGCTTTGGGCCCCGGTCACGGTGGTCGGGAGGTCGTTGCCTTGGGGGAGATTCCTCCGTCGGTGCTGCGGCGATGGTCAGCACCCGCAGTCGCTTTCTTCCAAGGGGTAGCGTCCACTGGTCCTGGGACGCTGGTCAGGGGGCAAGTTCAGTTGCAAGCCCTTGGAGATCTCTTTAGCAGAGTTTGGCACAAGTAGAGCAAAAGTCCTTTCGTAGTCTTTTTGTCTTCCTCTCCTTCAGCAGCAAGGCACCAGACACAGGCAAGAGTCAGCACCCTTCCTTGTCTCTCACGGTCCTTCTCGTAGGGCAGAGTCTTTCTGTGGCCCAAACCGGATCTAATTTTCAAGGAGCAGGGCTCCTTCTTTTATAGGCCAATTCTTTTGTTCTCGCAGGCCAGGGGGGCCTTTGCATAGCCACTCTCAGTTCTGGAGTACCCCCGCGGGTGTACTCCGGCTTCTGCTTTCAGTGTGAGGGGCAGGCGCATCAGACGCCCCACAGGAGGTGGAGCCAGCATTGTCCGGACAGGGGTGGCCAGAGTACCTTGTTGATGGGGGCTTCGCCCTTCCTGGGCCAGGTGCCGGCAGAGTCATCCGCCGCTCCCCAGGAGGGTGGAGCCAGCATTGTGGTGGCCGAGCACAGTGACAGTTCGAGTCAAGAGGCACTCCTACCTCCCACTAAGGTGTAACCTGCGCATTCACCACCTGTCATCCCTCCAGCCCTGTCACTCACACATCCCAGACAGTCAGATACACATACCAGCAGAGGCGGCTGAAATGGTTAAGCAAGCAAAGGCTAACTTTCTAAAAGTAGCATTTGCAAACCCAGGATATTAAAATAAACTTGACTACAAGAAATATCTTATCATCCTGAGTTCAGGCATACTAAACATGACTCGCTACCATGCTCCTTGAGCCTGCGGGGATTATAGGGTGTAATAATCCTCGCAGCTCAGTCTGGCCTAATGGAGCAGGTAGCCTTCAATAGTGAAATACGGTCTTCGTTGTAAGTCACTACTAGGACATGCCCCGCACATCAGAGCTTGTCCTACCTTGCACCTACAACGCACCCTGCCCGCAGGCCTACCATAGGGGTGACTAATATGTGGTCAAGGGAAGGGTCGGTGCTGGCAAGTGGGGACACTTGCCCAGCGAGCGTGACAGTACGAGACCGCACGCGGGTTCTGCGGTCGCAGTTCCCAGACACATCTTTACGGCTGCTTCGGTGGGTGGCGCAACCAGCGCTGCAGGCCCACCAGCAGTATTGGCATCTACAAGCCCCGGCACTCTCTTGTGCGCTTTACTAGGGACTAACAGTAAATCCAATGCACCAATCAGGGATACCAATCGTATGTACAATTTACAGTAGGGAGCACTTGCACTGCGGCACGGATCAGCCGTGGCGCAGTGCCCTGAGTATCGGAAAACCAGCAAAACATCGGAGGCACATCAGCAAAAAGTGGAAGGGAGACTCACGCCAAGGTGCCAGGTCTAACAAGAGTGTTGTGGAGGACACACCCTGTGGGATGGATGGGGAGCCCGCGGAGGTAACCCCGGAGTCCGTGGAGGTGGATGTCGTTCCCATAGGGGACCTGCCGACCCCTGCCGAGTGGCATGTGGAAGGAGGGCCTACCCGGGAGGAATTTTGTTGGGCGCAGAAAGAGTGCCCCACGCTTGAAGGCATGCGGCGACAGGCGGAAGCCCAAATGGTCAACCAATAGACCGGCAGTTACCACGTGTATTGGGAGGATGGCCTCCTGTACAGTGAGCTAAGGGTTCCGGTGCATGGGTCATCGAGGGCCTTAGTAGTCCCCCAGTGCTACTGGACCTTTTTGATGGAACTGGTGCATGAAATACCCTTAGTTGGACACCTGGGCCAGGACAAGACCTTTGCAAGGCTCGTCCCACATTTTTATTGGCCTAGGATGAGGGTTGCCTCTGACACCTACTGCAAGACCTGCAAGACTTGCCAGGCCAGTGGCAAGACGGGGACCAGAGTCAAGGCCCCGTTGGAACCGCTCCCAGTGGTCGGCACCCCTTTTGAGCCGGTCGGTATTGACATTGTTGGGCCATTGGACCCTCCGACCTCTGCGGGACATCGGTTCATCTTGGTATTGGTGGACCACGCCACTCGGTACCCGGAGGCCATCCCTCTGAGGACCGTTACTGCACCTGTGGTGGCGCGGCCCCTGATATGGATATTTACCCGAGTGGGATTCCCCAAGGTCGTGGTGTCAGACAGGGGCACAAATTTCATGTCGGCCTACGTGCAGGCCATGTGGAAGGAGTGCGGAGTGACCTATCGGTTCTCCACTCCTTACCACCCCCAGACTAACGGGCTCGTAGAGCGCTTCAACAAGACCTTGAAGGGGATGATCCGGAGTCTGCCAGAAGACCTGAGGCGAAATGGGACATCCTCCTCCCTTGCCTGCTGTTTTCATACCGCGAGGTACCACAAAAGGGAGTCGGGTTCAGCCCCTTCAAATTGCTCTATAGCCATTCCGTTAGGGGATCCCTCAGTCTGGTCAGAGAGGGGTGGGAGAAGACTTCGCAGAAGTTTCCTCGTGATGTTGTCAGCTACATGCAGGCATTCCACAGCCAGATGGCCAAGCTGTGGAAAGAAGCCTCAGACAACTTAGAGGCTAGCCAAGCCGTCATGAAGGAGTGGTATGACCGCAACGCTCGGACGGAAGAGTTGGACGTTGGACAGAAGGTGTGGGTCATGGAGCCTGGGGAGCTTAGTGCCCTCCAGGACCGGTGGACTGGTCCGTACGAAATTGTGGAGCGTCGAGGCCAGACCACCTACCTAGTTGACTTGAAGACCCCCCGTCAGCCCCATCGGGTGCTCCACGTCAACCGCCTGAAGCCTCACCATGAGCGATCAGAGCTTGCTCTCCTCATGGTGACGGATGGGAGCGAGGAGGAGGAAAGCGAGCCTCTTCCTGACCTTCTAGCGGCTCAGGAGAAGGATGGTTCAGTGGAGGGAGTTGTCCTCTCCCCATCCTTGACCCCAGAGCAACAGAGGGACTGCCGCCAGGTATTGGCGCAGCACGCCTCGTTGTTCTCCCTCACACCTGGAATCACCCATCTGTGTACCCATGATGTGGACACAGGGGACAGCCCGCCAGTGAAAAACAAGTCTTACCGGCTGTCCGACAAAGTAAAGAGCAGCATCCAGGGTGAGGTGATCAAGATGCTGGAGCTGGGAGTGATTGAACCCTCCAGCAGCCCGTGGGCTAGTCCGGTTGTGCTGGTGCCGAAAGCGGCTCCACCGGGCACCACACCAGAACTTCGGTTCTGTGTGGATTATCGGGGGTTGAACTCTGTCACCAAGACAGATGCTCACCCGATACCACGGGCAGATGAGCTGATTGACCGGCTGGGAGCAGCCAAGTACCTCAGCACCATCGACTTGACATCAGGGTACTGGCAGATTGCCATGGCCGGTGGAGCAAAGGAGAAGACAGCATTCTCCACCCTAGAGGGCCACTTCCAATTTCGAGTGATGCCCATTGGGCTCAAGAATGCTCCGGCCACCTTCCAGCGGTTGGTGAACCAGGTGCTATCTGGCCTGGAGTCCTTCTCAGCGGCGTACCTGGATGACATAGCTGTCTTCAGTAGTACCTGGGAGGACCATCTGCAGCATCTCCAGGAGGTGCTGCAGGCTTTGCAACATGCTGGCTTGACCATCAAGGCTAGCAAGTGCCAGATTGGACAGGGTTCTGTCGTGTACCAGGGACACGTGGTGGGCGGAGGTAAGGTGCAACCCCTCCAGGCCAAAATTGAGACCATCATGGCCTGGGAGCTCCCCAAAACTCAGACTGAGGTCCGAGCTTTTCGCTGCCTCACTGGCTACTACCGCAGGTTCGTCAAGGGTTATGGCACCGTCGTGGCCCCCTTGACAGAGTTAGCGTCCAAGAAGCGGGCCCGCAAGGTCATCTGGACGGCTGCTTGCCAGGAGGCATTTGAAACACTGAAGCGCGCGATGTGCACCGCCGGGTTCAGCCCCTTCGAATTGCTCTATGGCCATTCCGTTAGGGGGGGGTACAAAAGGGGGTGGTGATGGACGCAGCATCTGAATCAATCAAACACTCACACCCAGTCAAAAGATCTGGGTTTAATCCATCACCGTTCTTTAGCCCACTCTGGCACCCCAGTTCAGACATGGCTATATGCAAATCAGTCTGACCCTGTGCCTCATGGGAACAGTGCAGCCCGAACTGCAAGCCATGTCTTCCCTGGACCGGAAACAAGCTTCCGAGGACCGGTTTCTGGCATTCCAGCCGTCTTCAGCCCGGCTTGCTTGAATCCAGTGGCAAAGTGAGCAAGGGACTCACGTCTGAGCATACCCTGCCACACTTATGGCAGCCAAAAGCGGTACAAAAGGGGGTGGTGATGGACGGAGCATCTGAATCAATCAAACACTCACACCCAGTCAAAAGATCTGGGTTTAATCCATCACCGTTCTTTAGCCCACTCTGCCACCCCAGTTCAGACATGGCTATATGCAAATCAGTCTGACCCTGTGCCTCATGGGAACAGTGCAGCCCGAACTGCAAGCCATGTCTTCCCTGGACCGGATAAAAGCTTCTGAGGACCGGTTTCTGGCATTCCAGCTGTCTTCAGCCCGGCTTGCTTGAATCCAGTGGCAAAGTGAGCAAGAGACTCACGTCTGAGCATACACTGCCACACTTATGGCGGCCAAAAGCGGTACAAAAGGGGGTGGTGATGGACGGAGCATCTGAATCAATCAAACACTCACACCCAGTCAAAAGATCTGGGTTTAATCCATCACCATTCTTTAGCCCACTCTGCCACCCCAGTTCAGACATGGCTATATGCAAATCAGTCTGACCCTGTGCCTCATGGGAACAATGCAGCCCGAACTGCAAGCCATGTCTTCCCTGGACAGGAAACAAGCTTCAGAGGACCGGTTTCTGGCATTCCAGCCGTCTTCAGCCCGGCTTGCTTGAATCCAGTGGCAAAGTGAGCAAGGGACTCACGTCTGAGCATACCCTGCCACACTTATGGCGGCCAAAAGCGGTACAAAAGGGGGTGGTGATGGACGGAGCATCTGAATCAATCAAATACTCACACCCAGTCAAAAGATCTGGGTTTAATCCATCACCGTTTTGTAGCCCACTCTGCCACCCCAGTTCAGACATGGCTAAATCGGTTCTCCACTCCTGGAGCTGGGAGTGATTGAACCCTCCAGCAGCCCGTGGGCTAGTCCGGTTGTGCTGGTGCCGAAAGCGGCTCCACCGGGCACCACACCAGAACTTCGGTTCTGTGTGGATTATCGGGGGTTGAACTCTGTCACCAAGACAGATGCTCACCCGATACCACGGGCAGATGAGCTGATTGACCGGCTGGGAGCAGCCATGTACCTCAGCACCATCGACTTGACATCAGGGTACTGGCAGATTGCCATGGCCGGTGGAGCAAAGGAGAAGACCGCATTCTCCACCCCAGAGGGCCACTTCCAATTTCGAGTGATGCCCTTCGGGCTCAAGAATGCTCCGGCCACCTTCCAGCGGTTGGTGAACCAGGTGCTATCTGGCCTGGAGTCCTTCTCAGCGGCGTACCTGGATGACATAGCTATCTTCAGTAGCACCTGGGAGGACCATCTGCAGCATCTCCAGGAGGTGCTGCAGGCTTTGCTACGTGCTGGCTTGACCATCAAGGCTAGCAAGTGCCAGATTGGACAGGGTTCTGTCGTGTACCTGGGACACGTGGTGGGCGGAGGTAAGGTGCAACCCCTCCAGGCCAAAATTGAGACCATCATGGCCTGGGAGCCCCCCAAAACTCAGACTGAGGTCCGAGCTTTTCTCGGCCTCACTGGCTACTACCGCAGGTTCGTCAAGGGTTATGGCACCGTCGTGGTCCCCTTGACCGAGTTAGCGTCCAAGAAGCAGCCCCGCAAGTTCATCTGGACGGCTGCTTGCCAGGAGGCATTTGAAACATTGAAGCGCGCGATGTGCACCGCTCCGGTGTTGGCCACTCCAGACTTCCAAAAAGAATTCATCGTGCAGACAGATGCCTCAGAGCATTGCGTAGGCACCGTGCTGTCGCAACTCAACGATGATGGCCAAGACCAACCTGTGGCCTTCATCTCCAGAAGACTCCTCCCTCGGGAACAGCGATGGAGTACTATCGAGCGAGAAGCCTTCGCTGTGGTCTGGGCTTTGAAGAAGCCATACCTTTTTGACTCTCACTTCCTGGTTCAAACCGACCACCGACCCCTTTGCTGGCTCATGCAGATGAGAGGCTAAAACCCCAAGTTGCTAAGGTGGTCCATTTCCCTCCAGGGGATGGACTTTAGGGTGGAACATCGACCCGGAGCTGACCACGCCAATGCTGACGGTCTCTCCCGGTTTTTCCGCCTTAGTGACGAGAACTCCCTAGAGGTTGGGAAGCTCTCCCCACTTTCAGCTGCCATGCCACCGCAACACCACCGCGTATCGGGGGATCATTTGCGGCTTCTGCAGGAGGAAGTTTCGGCCCTCTTGGCCAAGGGGGCCATCGAGCTCGTTCCTGGGCCAGAAGTAGGATGTGGTTGCTATTCCCACTACTTTCTGGTACCCAAGAAGGGCAAAGTGGGCCTACGCCCTATCTTGGATCTACGGAACGTCTAAGGCTTCCTCCAGAAGGAGAAGTTCAAAATGCTGACTCTGGCTCAGGTCTTAGCTGCCCTAGACCCAGGAGACTGGATGGTAGCGTTGGACTTGCAGGACGCTTATTTCCACATCCCCGTCCTGCCGTCCCACCGGCGATACCTGCGATTCATGGTAGGACACAAGCACTTTCAGTTTACCGTGCTCCCCTTCGGCCTTACCAGCGCCCCACGGATGTTCACCAAGGTGATGGCGGTGGTCGCAGCTCATCTGCGCAGGTTAGGGGTTTCAGTCTTCCCCTACTTCGACGACTGGTTGTTGAAAGCGGGCTCGCCCCAGACAGTCGTCAGCCACCTCCAGACAACGGCAGACCTCTTGCATCTGCTGGGGTTCTCCATCAATGTGCCGAAGTCACACCTGTGCCCCTCTCAGAGCTCCTTTTCATCGGAGCGGTTCTCGACTCGGCGCAGTTTCGGGTTTACCCACCCGAACAGCGGGTTCGGGATATACAGGCTCTGATTCCAATATTTCAGCCTTTATCCCGAGTTTCGGTCTGGTTGACGCTGCGGCTTCTGGGGCTGATGGCTTCCTGCATCTTTCTGGTGCATCACGTCCGTTGGCGGATGCGGGCTCTGCAGTGGGACCTGAAGTTTCAGTGGGCCCAGCATCAGGGCAACCTGTCCGACTATGTCCTGATCTCGGAGGGCACTGCAAGACATCTGCAGTGGTGGCTCACGGACCGAGATTGGATCAGTGGCAGATACCTCTCTGTTAGACCTGTCAGCCCTAGGGTGGTCTTTCCCTGTATTTTTTGCCCTTGCCTCATTTTTCACACCTACTTTTTGTTGGCTTTAGGACTCTGGGCACCCTCCCATTGCTAATCAATGCCAGGGTGCAGGTGCTCTCTTCCCCCAACATGGCTGCCACTGACCCTTGCTACTGCAGCGTGGTCTGATCAGGCTCACTCTAGTAGCCAGGAGCCGGCTGGAACCCTTAAACAATGTTGCCATACCAGCCTGCCAGCCTGCCCATAGGTAGAAGGAGGGAAGCTCCTGGAACCTTCCAGAATTGGGGAGGCACCAACTGCCACTGCCACTGCCAACTGCCAACTGACACTATATAAGGAAAAGGAGGGAAACTTTCTAGTCAGTTGGGGCATCACTGACCTGGGGAACCCACGCAGGAGTTTTAGGCGGGAGGGCCTAGTGAGGAACCTATGCTACTGGGAGTGACAGGATTTAGGTGCTGCCTCTTAAGCTAGGTGAGGTGTCCTAAGCTAGCCCCCTGATCTGGCCCAGTGGTAGGGAACCCCAGGGTCCATCTGCAGTGACTGAGGAAAAACTCCTCAAGCCTTCAACTCATCACCCCCCCCCCCCTCAGTAACTTCAAGAAACAAGCAACCAAGGGCGCAGAGCCATCCAAGCGCCAAGAAGACTGCTTTCTGGGACCAGGAACTGGACTGTGCTGCCCTGCGCATCCCCTGCCTACAATTGGGCCGACCTGTATTCCCCTGACTGAACTGTGGGCCCAGCGCGGTAAATTGCTCCCATCCTGCTTGCCTTGAGCTGACTGTGCCCTCGAGACTTTAGCGCTGAAGCCCTCCTGTGGGGCACTGGTATTCTAAAGCGCTTCTCCCCCTCAGGAATCAGCCTGTCAGCGAGGCGCTGCATCTGCCCTAAGCGCTCACCTGCTGTCTGTGAGCGCTGCGATAGCCTGTCGCTGTCTGCCGCTGTCGCTCTGGGCCTGGAGGCGCCCGTGGCCGCCTCCTTCTGCCCAGCTGAGACTGCCCCTCAGGCGCTGTCGCGCAGCGCACCAAATCACCCCCGCAGCCGCGGAAGCGCTGTGACATCCCTCGGCGGCCCCCGGAGCCTGAGGAGGGCCGCTGCGTAGTCCAGTCGGGCCTCGTTAGGCCTGAAGCCAGATCGCTGTCTCCGTCACGTGACGAGGGTGTTCGGCCTCGTCATCGGCCGCGCCCCCGTCTCCCTGTGCCGCGATTGGTCCTGCGGCCCGGCCCACACTGCTCCTGCCTTGGCCGTCACTACAGGCCCCGCTGACACGGCCCGGCGGCTGGAGAGAGCTGCACTTCATTACGGAGGGGGCCACTGAGCCTGAAAGCCCCCCTCCGCTTGCCGCCCTAAATGCGGGCTCAGCTTCGCCCCGGCGCCGGGGCTCCAGAACTGCCCCCCGCGTCACACAGGGCCGGAGCTCCTTCCCCCCCCAAAGCGGATACTTCGCAAGGGCCCCGGAGGGCCGAAGAACACTAGGTAACCCCCTGGGGAGGAGGGCGGTAGGCCGAGTGAGGCCCGAGGTCGCCCCTCCCCCGGGGTTAACTGAGACTGGGCCCGGTTGGCCCCCCTTCGAATGTGCCTCAAGAGAAAGGTGGTTGAAGCCTGAAATGTTTATAGTGCACCGTATTTACAAGCCTGAATTTTTCATAGTGCACCATATTTACAAGCCTGAAAGGAGAGGGAGGTTTACTTCACTGTACTGAATTTTCTTGCAGAGGTGGGCTTCCATAGTATTCTGATGATCTGATCTAGGTCGCAAGCCGACCGGAATTCACAAGAAGAAAGGCGTGTCACAAATGATTAAAGGTTGTGTTCTTTGGAGTTGTTGGTTAGACTAAAAAGTACTTGCCGATATGTTTTATTACCTTTAAGGAAAAGCGTCCATGAGAGGTTTGCTGTGTATTTTAGACGCATTACTAAAGTCGCTTCTTGTAGGATCCTCCAGGTTAATACAGATACCCCTTTGCCTGTCAAAGAGTTTGATATGACAGGTGGGGTTAGTTAGTGTTTCACTGCTAGATAAGCGGGTTATTATTTTAATGAAATGTTCTCTCATTCATAGGAAATGTAACCTAAACGTGATTCATGAAATGTCTTAATGAAATGCTTACCTGAAATGCTGATGAATTAATAATGCAATGCTCTATTTGAAAGCCTATATAAAAGATCTTGATTCTTTCAAATACAACTACTGGTGTGGTTTCCATTATTGCGCCACTGAGTGTTTCATTGGATGTGTGTGTCAAGTAGCTGCTTTACACGCAAGCCCCTGGCTGCCTTCCGGCTCGAGCCATGCTACCCCCTTAAGAGCTGGTGACCCCAGGTCTTACACTCTCCCTTCCCCAACCGGAGCACGTAGTTGTGACGGACGCGTCCCTCCAGGGCTGGGGAGGCCACATGGGAGAGGCGGAGATCAGAGGCCTCTGGTCTCCGGCGGCGTCCTGGCTCCATATCAACCTTTTGAAGCTGCGGGCGATTCGTCTAGCACTGAAGGCATTCCTCCCCTCTGTCCGGGGGAGTGTTGTGCAGGTGTTCACGGACAACACCACCGCCATGTAGTACTGCAACAAACAGGGCGGGGTGGGGTTGTGGACCCTCTGCCAGGAGGCTCTGCGCCTTTGGCAGTGGCTGAAACATCAGGGTGTGACCCTGGTGGTTCAACACCTGGCAGGTTCTCTGAACGCCAGGGCAGACGAACTCAGCCGCCGGTGCATGATGGATCACGAATGGCGTCTGAACTCGGACGTGGCGCAAGGCCTCTTTCAGCTGTGGGGAGAGCCTTGGTTAGATCTATTCGCCACCGAAGAGAACGCGCAATGTCATCAGTTCTGCGCGTTGGAATTTCCAAGGCGGCACTCGCTCGGAGACACTTTTCGTCGCGAGTGGAGTTGCGGTCTGTTGTACGCCTTTCCGCCTATACCACTTCTGCCCAGAGTGCTGAAGAAGATCAAGCGCGACCGGGCACAAATCATCCTTGTGGCTCCGGACTGGGCACGAAGGTACTGGTATCCCGAGCTACTCAGTATGTCAGTCGATCCCCCGGTTCGTATGCCTCTTCAGGAGGACCTTCTGTCGCAGCAGCAGGGGACGGTCCTCCACCCGAACCTGTCCAGTCTCCACCTCCATGCTTGGAGATTGAGCGGCGACAGTTGAGGCCATTTGACTTGCCTCCTGAAGTCTGTAACATCATTCTGGCAGCCAGGCGTCCCTCCACAAAGTCGGTATACGCCTGCAGGTGGAACAGTTTTGTGGCATGGTGCACAGCAAAGGCTGTGGATCCTCTCTCTGCCCCTCTTTCTGAGGTTCTTCTCTTCCTTCCCTTCTTTCTCTTGCCCAGCAGGGCTCTGCTCTGGGCACTATCAAGGGCTACCTTCCTGCTCTTTCAGCCTTTGTGAGGCTGCCTGATCAACCTTCGATGTTCAAGTCCCCTATTGGTAATCGATTCTTGAAAGGCATCACACATACGTTCCCTCCTGTTCCCTTTGTGATACCTCAGTGGGACTTGAACTTGGTTCTTACTTTTCTGATGTGCGCTCCCTTCGAGCCACTTCACAACTGTCCTCTCCGCCTTCTTACATTGAAGACTGCCTTCCTGGTAGCCATCACCTCTGCCAGGAGAGTGAGTGAGCTCCAGGCTCTAACCTGTAAACCTCCTTTCCTTTCGGTCCATCCGGACAAGGTTGTGTTGCGGACAAGGCCCTGTTTCCTGGCCAAGGTAGTCACAGCCTTCCACATCGGGCAATCCATCACCTTGCCCACCTTCTTTCCACCTCCGCATCCCTCAAGAGAGGAAGAGAGGCTCCACCGTCTGGACCCAAAACGTGCGCTCTCTTTCTATCTGGATCGCACACGCCAGTTCCGGGCGGATGACCAACTCTTTGTTGGTTACGTGGGCGCTAAGAAGGGAAAAGCGGTAAACAAGCGGACCATCTCACGGTGGATCATATTGTGTATTCAGGCGTGCTACTCCTTGGCTAAGGAGGAACCTCCTGTTGGGCTGAGGGCTCATTTCACTTGAGCCACGGCTACTACTACTGCCTTGGGCCGAGGAGTGCCCTTGCAGGACATTTGCCAGGCAGCTACGTGGGCCTCGCTGCACACGTTAAGTCCGGAGGGATGGCTTCTTTGGCCGTTCCGTCCTCCAGGACTTTCTGGTGTGATTATTGGTTCGCAGACCCACCACCGGGGTTGGTATTGCTGGGGTATCTATTCTAAGGTAAGGAATCTATCACTAACGTGTCTCTTTCAGATGCACAAGTTACTACTTGTGTAACAATATATCTGTAAGAGACATTAGTTAGTGATAGATTCCTTACCGACCCACCCATCCTCCCCGTTCTGTGAACCGATATCTAGGGTTCAGGTCATCCCCTTTCAGGGCCCTAGTTTCAAGGCACCAGTGTTGGTTTTTGGCATAGCTCTGCGTTTCTGGCGCGGAAAAGCTGTGTCTAAGAACTGACGTCAGCACACGGAGGCGGCGTCTAAGTACTCCGACGACGTCATCACGGCACCCACTACGCCGACGACTGACGCGGAGCCGCAGATGACGCCTACCGACGCGCAAGGGTACTGCTACGCAAAAATTTCCGGATTCAGTCTGACGCCTGGGGATATTCTAAGCTAAGGAATCTATCACTAACTAATGTCTCTTACAGATATATTGTTACACAAGTAGTAACTTGTGCATCAGGTAGTTCTTTATGCAGAAACAATGCAATGTGTCATACGACCATCAGGTAGTTAATTATGAAGAAATAATTACATGTGTCATACACTAATCGGGTAGTTCGTTATGCAGGCATAATGCAATGCGTAATACTCTAATCAGGTACTCTGTTATACAGAAATGATGCAATGTGTAATACGACAGTCAGGTACCCAGTTATGCAGAAATGGAATAATGCGTAATACACTCGGGTACCGATCACTTTGCCATAGGCGGTCTCTCCGCCACTCCTTCTACCTTGCAGTCAGCCTCTCAACAGTTGCTCCCAACTCTGGTACGGTGTAATCAAAAATAGCAGCTCCGCACTCTGACCCCTGTACTGCCACTCCCATGGCAATACGGGCCACGATACGAGCCGAAGCAGAGGCTCGCGCTGCCGGAATGAGAGAGAGAGGCACAGAGCATCTCCCTTCGAGCCCACACCCCGCCCCAGGAGTCGACACACGTTACCTGGGGGGTCGCAAACTCACTCTCCTCGTCCAGCGGCTGGGCCTCCAATGCAATCCTTGTGAATTGGCAACTGCGGGCTCGGGCCGGCTGCTCAGCTCCTCCAGGGTTGCCGATCGGGCCGCTACAATTATGAAGATCTCAGGCTGCCACAGGGCACACGCACACCGCGTCGCTGAGACTTCCTTGAGCTTCGGTTGCACGATCACCGGGTACTCCACACGAAGGTCTCAGGCTGCACGAAGATCACGCGCACAGGATCGCTGCGACTCACTTAAACTCCGGGTGCACGTTACCAAGGCAAATCCTAACGAAGGTCTCACGCTGCACAAAGCACACGCACACAGCGTCGATGAGACTCACTTGGATTGCGGTGCACACGATAAGGCAAATCCTCATGAAGGTCTCACAGTGCACAAAGCGATGAGACTCACTTAGATTTCGGTGCAGACGATAACCGGACAATCCTCACAAAGGGATTCAGGATGCAAAAAGCACACGCACACTGTGTCGCTGATCCTTGCTTGGACTCCAGGTGCCCACGATCACAGGGCAAACCTTACGAGGGTCTCAGGCTGCAACAAGCATGCACACACAGCGCAGCAGAGACTCTCCTGGAAACTTTTGTGTTCCTGTGTTTCCGCAACGGGGAGCCAGCTCACCTCTGGCCCTTGGGGAAACGTTACTTCCGGACACAGCACAGCAAAGTCCTTTCAAGCAGGGGGACACAGCACACAGCAAAGTCCCTTTAGCCTTTCCTTGGTTAAAACACCAAACTGCAGGCCAGCCCCAGAACACACAGCGAGGGTCAGTCCTTTCCTTCAGTCTCTTCAGTTGTTTCTTCCTTGGCAAAGTTTCCTCTTGGCCACGAAGTAGCTCCAGTCTTGTTCAATCTTGATCACGCGTTCTCTAAAGGTCAGGGGCTTCAGCTCTCATAGTTATACCCCTCAATGGCTTTGAAGTCTTTGTGTTCAGGGGGCACTGACCCCTGTTCAAACCAGTTCTGGGTGCCTCCCTGCCAGTGACACCTTCTTCCTTTGGTTAGTGGGGGTCTGGATTCTCAATCACTCAGCGGGAGATGGGGCTATTGTTTTATAGCAGCAACCTTCACCTCTAGGGGCTACTCCTCACCCTACATTCCAGATGTAGGTCAGCCTGTTGCTGTCTCACCTCCTCCCCTGGGTCAAGACATTCCCCAGATCCTATCGCATTCAAATCGTAAAAACACACAATGCAAAAACCACCTTCATAGAAAGATGTGTTATTACATTGTGAGTTCAGGCATACTAAACTTTACCTTTCCATCCTAAGCCTTTGGGAAGATAGGCTGGAAAACATATTACTTATCCTTCCCATTCTATCCTAAGGGCAAGATGGCCTTTTAACAGTGAAAAACGAAATGGAGATTATTTCACTGTCAGGACATGGTACACACCATAGTACATGTCCTACCTTTCACATGCACTGCACCCTGTCCAGGGGGTACCCTGGACCTACCATAGGGGTGTCTGATGTGCATAAAAATGTAAGGGTAAGGTCTGTCAAGTGGGTGCAATTGCCAGAGCAACATGGCAGTTTAACAAACTGCGCGGAGGCCCTGCAATGGCAGGCCTGTGTTCCCTTTTTAACTCCTTCGCTGCTAGGCCTTCCCCCCCCCCCCCCCCCCCCCCCCCCCTTGGCTATTTGGGGTAGTTCGCGCTTAGGCCCCTGTAACTTTTTGACCACATAAGGTATCCATGCCAAATTTGCATCCTTTTCTTCAAACATCATGAGGATTCTAAAGGTACCCAGGATTTGTGGAGGGGACTCAGAAATTTTGGGCCATCTTGGGAAACATACCAAACACATTTCTGAAAACAAGACTCCCGGGGGAGTCCAGCCAGCAAGGTATGGCTTGCGTGGGTCCCCTAATGTTTTCCTACCCAGAATGCCCTGCAAACCTAAAATTTAGCTGAAAAAAAAATCACTTTTGTTTTCAAATTTCTGTGTGGGAAAGCTCTGGAATCTGCGTGGATCCACAAATTTCCTACTACCCAGCAGTCCCTAAGGTCTCCCGATAAAAATAATACCTCACTTGTGTGGGTAGGCATAGTGGCTGCAACAGGAAATGGCCCAAATCATACTGTGTAGACTTCAAAATTACCTACAACAAAACTACCTGGTTTGTGGGGGGGGGGGGCACCAGGGGTTTTGGCCCCGGGCTCGCTGCCCTGTAGGGAAACCTACCAAACCCACACATTTCTAAAAACTAGACACCCGGGGGAGTCCAAGGAGGTATGGCTTGCGTAGATCCCCCAGCGTTTCCCTACCCAGAATGCCTTGCAAACTTTAAGTTTAGCTAAACAAAACACATTTTCCATATATGTTTAGGTGGAATCACCGGGGCGGCACGAATGTCTTATCCCACAGCGTGCTCCTTAGTGTCCCGAGAAAAATGATACCTTAAATACTATTGTCTGGGCAGTCTGGTTCGCCCAGAGCAGCATTTTGCCTACTCAGTCCTGCTATGTATTCTGGTTTGAGTGTCTACACGAACCCCCCTCCAATAGGTACTCCTTTGGTATCTATACAACAAGCATTTGCAATGAAATAGGTCTCGCATTTACGCGAGTTTGAGCTATTGGCATTGTAAATGGCAATGCATTTTATTTATGTTTTAAAAACTTAAACAAAAAAAAGCACTGTTATTTGCAATGTCAATAGCTCAAACTTGCTTAATTGCCAGACCTTTTCCATTGCAAATGCTTGTACTTTCTTCCAGTCCTCCATTGTAGTGTGTGTTTTCTGTCTTTCTCTCAGTCGTCCAAGTCCCTCTCAAATTTCTGTCCGCACCCAGTGTGCTCCATATTCCCCCTTCCAAACCCTCAGCTCACCCATTGCTTCCCCAAACCTGGCTTTTAATTTTTCTTTCGTTCTACCCCACGACCTCGTGGTCCTCTCTACACACTTCCCTGTTGGTTCCCTCTGCCGCGCTGATTTGGATCAGACCCACTCTGCTCTGCTCCCGAACCCTCCTGTCACTGTCTATCTACAAAAACATGTTTTAATATTTTGGAGGACTTGGTAGCTGCCATTTGCTTCTCAGCTGCTTTGTTTTCACAAAGTGCATTTGTGCACCTTTTTAAATGTGTTTTTTGATTTTTTTTGTTTATCCTTTTAAACGACTTGCACCATCTTAGAACAGTACATTTAAAAAAAACCAAAAAAAATATCGCGCCTCGCCTCAATAGCGTCATGATGTGCGCACTGTTTTTCTATTTTTTTCTTTTTTTCAATGCACTTCATTTTGTCGCTGATGCACAGCGTTGGTAATAAGCATTGTCAAAGTAATAATGTGCAAAAGGCGAGACCTGTTGGCTTTTCCTGTTCGTGAAACGTCATGCTTCATAGCGCTTTGAGCTGCTTTCTAACCTCTCCCAGTTTGGGCATATAATTGAACTAGTAGTAGTGTATAATGCTATTTTCTGCAGCATGACACGCTTTGGATATTCGCGGCACGCTTTGAACTTGGTGCCCTGATGCCATTGTAGCAGCTCTACCAGTCCCTCCTCTCCCGAATTTCATTTTGACTACAGTGATGGCCAAGAGCTTGATGGCCCTGTCTCTGTGGCGGAATGTAGCTACTGTCGCCTTTGCCAAGGCACTTGGTTGTGGTTTCGCTCTTGTAAAGGGCGCTTTGTGCTTCTTGCCACTTTAACTGTGAGAAGTTTTTGTGTCGTTTTTAGGACTCGCCTCTAGCGATGCAGTGCACAGCACATTGCTTGCGCAGGCGAGAGCCCTTTTGTGGAGGGTTCCAAAACGGACTCTGGCATCGCACACGCTCGTGCATGTGTGATTCCTTTTGGTCCAAGGTATTGGCGTTTGCGGTCGTCTCTTTTAGAAAGACAGCACCAGTAGGCCACAGGTGGTCGCGTTGCTCCACCCATGGCCTATTGGTGTCTGTTACCCGCACGCCGACATCTGTTTTGAGTTATCGTGCCCAGACACAGGCGCGATAATTGAAAACAGATCGCTCGCTGTGGCGCGCGCGCACCACTCGCAGGCTTGTCATCCCATGTTTTCAGTAAGCTTTGACAACTTGTGGCAATGTTGACACGTTGCTTGTTCTAATTCCCCTTTGCTCCTCTATAAACTTGTTTTCTACTTTAGTCTCTTGCTTTTAACGTTGCCACCTACTGTATTTACTTTTCTTCAACATGTTGGTTGATTGCTCAACTAAATGTTTAATTGAACAAGGTTATGACAAATCTAGTTTTCCTTACAGTGTATCTTTTCCAATTTTCTCCCCGTTTGTGTGTGATTCCCTGAACCTCTCCTCTTTTGCCTGGGCCTGTACAAGTTCTGTGGGCCCCCAGGGACAGTGGCCATTTTGATGGGCGGAGTGAAGGGCGAGTGGGAGTGAGCTGTGGTGACCCACAGGATGGGTACTTCGGGGGGACTCGGAGCCAAAGGGCTGGGCATAGGGGGAGCACCGCTCCCCCCACCCCGTGCCCCTACCTCTGAAAGGACTCGAGCAGAATCGCTTACATTTGAGCTGTATGTTGCCAAATCTAGAGGGCGAAGCTCTCCTCGTGGGGAGGGCACTTCACGCCGACGAGGGGGGGAGGACGAGGGAGCGATGGGCGTTCTAAGGTGGAGGCAAAAGTGATGATTCGCCGGAATTAAACTTTCCTGACTTATATTCGCACCCAGCTGATCTTCCGAGCGTGACTCAAATGAAGTGAGGGCCTTTTAATAAATACAGCCTCGCCTGGTAATGCGTCGCCTTCCTCGGAGACGAGCCTGAGGATGGATCTGGGGGCAGTAAGCGGAACCGATCCCCGAAGTCCCCAGTGCACTCGGACCTCACAAAATACACTAATAGAAGTGTCAGCAACCGCCACCTGCCCGATAAATATCGCCGCACCATGCATATGTATGGGCCCGCCTCGCGCCGGCTCTTGTGGGCAAGGTTATTAAAAGAGGGAAAAGACATATATCTGAGGGAAAGGGGCGGCCGCGCAGACAACAAGCACTTCAGGCCTCCAGCTTTCTACGGATGCAGGGCCGCCACCCCGCAGTGCGCCACGGCGTGCGACTGAAGGAAACCGGAAGTACGGACTCCTGGGTTAGGTGTTTGCCAGTTGTTGAGGATTGAGGGCGTTTAGTTTCGAACATCCCATATGGTTGGCCGTGCCGGCTCCCTAGTTCACTCGAGTTCACTATCCGTCTAGTCTTCACACGTTCTTCGTATCTCCCCGTGTATCTTCCTTCACCTCACTGCTCCATTATCCCTCTCTTTCTTCTTTTTTTACATTTTCATGAGTCATTATTAATTTATGCTTTCTACAGCCATGTCTTCCCTCTTCCCATCTTAATTGGTCACCACCCCCCTTGGCCTTTCTACACACAATCACCTTTTATACTCTCCTGCCTCTCCCCTGCACTCCTCTGCTCCTCTCATGCTTTCTTTCCCTCACGCTTTCCTTCCTCTTTACCCGTCCTTTCCATTCCCCACTTTCTTCATCACTCTTTATCCTCGATTCTCCACCCGCTCCCTCCCTCCCTCTTATGTCCTTCATCAACCAGTCTTCTCTCAGGCCACGATCTCCTCCTCCTCCATTTCCCCCCTCCTCTCCAGCCATTCCCCACTTCATGCTTTATCATTCAGAAAAGGGGGTGGTGATGGACAGAGTTTCTGAATTAAGCAGAATACTCCTACCCAGTCAACAGATCAGGGTTCGATCCATCACCGTTTTTTAGCTCACTGCACCATCCCAGCTCAGAACCTGGCTACTTGCAAATTAGTCTGTCCCTGCCCCAGTGCATCATGGGAACAGGGCAAACCAAACTACCAAGCCAATTCTTTCACTGGGAAGGAAACAAGCTTCCGGAGACCGGTTTCTGGCATTACAGCCGTCATTGGCCCGGCTTGCTTGAATCCTGATCGTGCAATGAGCAAGGGACTCACATCTGAGCATACCCTTCCACGCTTATGGTGGACAAAACGATTCAGAAAAGGGGGTGGTGATGGACAGAGTTTCTGAATTAAGCAGAATACTCCTACCTAGTCAACAGATCAGGGTTCGATCCATCACCGTTTTTTAGCTCACTGCACCATCCCAGCTCAGAACCTGGCTACTTGCAAATTAGTCTGTCCCTGCCCCAGTGCATCATGGGAACAGGGCAAACCAAACTACCAAGCCAATTCTTTCACTGGGAAGGAAACAAGCTTCCGGGGACCGGCTTCTGGCATTACAGCCGTCGTCGGCCCGGCTTGCTTGAATCCTGATGGTGCAATGAGCAAGGGACTCACATCTGAGCATACCCTTCCACGCTTGTGGTGGACAAAACGATTCAGAAAAGGGGGTGGTGATGGACAGAGTTTCTGAATTAAGCAGAATACTCCTACCCAGTCAACAGATCAGGGTTCGATCCATCACCGTTATTTAGCTCACTGCACCATCCCAGCTCAGAACCTGGCTACTTGCAAATTAGTCTGTCCCTGCCCCAGTGCATCATGGGAACAGGGCAAACCAAACTACCAAGCCAATTCTTTCACTGGGAAGGAAACAAGCTTCCGGGGACCGGTTTCTGGCATTACAGCCGTCATCGGCCCGGCTTGCTTGAATCCTGATGGTGCAATGAGCAAGGGACTCACATCTGAGCATACCCTTCCACGCTTATGGTGGACAAAACGATTCAGAAAAGGGGGTGGTGATGGACAGAGTTTCTGAATTAATCAGAATACTCCTACCCAGTCAACAGATCAGGGTTCGATCCATCACCGTTATTTAGCTCACTGCACCATCCCAGCTCAGAACCTGGCTACTTGCAAATTAGTCTGTCCCTGCCCCAGTGCATCATGGGAACAGGGCAAACCAAACTACCAAGCCAATTCTTTCACTGGGAAGGAAACAAGCTTCCGGGGACCGGTTTCTGGCATTACAGCCGTCATCGGCCCGGCTTGCTTGAATCCTGATGGTGCAATGAGCAAGGGACTCACATCTGAGCATACCCTTTCACGCTTATGGTGGACAAAACGATTCAGAAAAGGGGGTGGTGATGGACAGAGTTTCTGAATTAAGCAGAATACTCCTACCCAGTCAACAGATCAGGGTTCGATCCACCACCGTTTTTTAGCTCACTGCACCATCCCAGCTCAGAACCTGGCTACTTGCAAATTAGTCTGTCCCTGCCCCAGTGCATCATGGGAACAGGGCAAACCAAACTACCAAGCCAATTCTTTCACTGGGAAGGAAACAAGCTTCCGGGGACCGTTTCTGGCATTACAGCCGTCATCGGCCTGGCTTGCTTGAATCCTGATGGTGCAATGAGCAAGGGACTCACATCTGAGCATACCCTTCCACGCTTATGGTGGGCAAAACGATTCAGAAAAGGGGGTGGTGATGGACAGAGTTTCTGAATTAAGCAGAATACTCCTACCCAGTCAACAGATCAGGGTTCGATCCATCACTGTTTTTTAGCTCACTGCACCATCCCAGCTCAGAACCTGGCTACTTGCAAATTAGTCTGTCCCTGCCCCAGTGCATCATGGGAACAGGGCAAACCAAACTACCAAGCCAATTCTTTCACTGGGAAGGAAACAAGCTTCCGGGGCCGGTTTCTGGCATTACAGCCGTCATCGGCCCGGCTTGCTTGAATCCTGATGGTGCAATGAGCAAGGGACTCACATCTGAGCATACCCTTCCACGCTTATGGTGGACAAAACGATTCAGAAAAGGGGGTGGTGATGGACAGAGTTTCTGAATTAAGCAGAATACTCCTACCCAGTCAACAGATCAGGGTTCGATCCATCACCGTTTTTTAGCCCACTGCACCATCCCAGCTCAGAACCTGGCTACTTGCAAATTAGTCTGTCCCTGCCCCAGTGCATCATGGGAACAGGGCAAACCAAACTACCAAGCCAATTCTTTCACTGGGAAGGAAACAAGCTTCCGGGGACCGGTTTCTGGCATTACAGCCGTCATCGGCCCGGCTTGCTTGGATCCTGATGGTGCAATGAGCAAGGGACTTACATCTGAGCATACCCTTCCACGCTTATGGTGGACAAAACGATTCAGAAAAGGGGGTGGTGATGGACAGAGTTTCTGAATTAAGCAGAATACTCCTACCCAGTCAACAGATCAGGGTTCGATCCATCACCGTTTTTTAGCTCACTGCACCATCCCAGCTCAGAACCTGGCTACTTGCAAATTAGTCTGTCCCTGCCCCAGTGCATCATGGGAACAGGGCAAACCAAACTACCAAGCCAATTCTTTCACTGGGAAGGAAACAAGCTTCCGGGGACCGGTTTCTGGCATTACAGCCGTCATCGGCCCGGCTTGCTTGAATCCTGATGGTGCAATGAGCAAGGGACTCACATCTGAGCATACCCTTCCACGCTTACGGTGGACAAAACGATTCAGAAAAGGGGGTGGTGATGGACAGAGTTTCTGAATTAAGCAGAATACTCCTACCCAGTCAACAGATCAGGGTTCGATCCATCACCGTTTTTTAGCTCACTGCACCATCCCAGCTCAGAACCTGGCTACTTGCAAATTAGTCTGTCCCTGCCCCAGTGCATCATGGGAAGAGGGCAAACCAAACTACCAAGCCAATTCTTTCACTGGGAAGGAAACAAGCTTCCGGGGACCGGTTTCTGGCATTACAGCCGTCATCGGCCCGGCTTGCTTGAATCCTGATGGTGCAATGAGCAAGGGACTCACATCTGAGCATACCCTTCCACGCTTATGGTGGACAAAATGATTCAGAAAAGGAGGTGGTGATGGACAGAGTTTCTGAATTAAGCAGAATACTCCTACCCAGTCAACAGATCAGGGTTCGATCCATCACCGTTTTTTAGCTCACTGCACCATCCCAGCTCAGAACCTGGCTACTTGCAAATTAGTCTGTCCCTGCCCCTGTGCATCATGGGAACAGGGCAAACCAAACTACCAAGCCAATTCTTTCACTGGGAAGGAAACAAGCTTCCGGGGACCGGTTTCTGGCATTACAGCCGTCATCGACCCGGCTTGCTTGAATCCTGATGGTGCAATGAGCAAGGGACTCACATCTGAGCATACCCTTCCACGCTTGTGGTGGACAAAACGATTCAGAAAAGGGGGTGGTGATGGACAGAGTTTCTGAATTAAGCAGAATACTCCTACCTAGTCAACAGATCAGGGTTCGATCCATCACCGTTTTTTAGCTCACTGCACCATCCCAGCTCAGAACCTGGCTACTTGCAAATTAGTCTGTCCCTGCCCCAGTGCATCATGGGAACAGGGCAAACCAAACTACCAAGCCAATTCTTTCACTGGGAAGGAAACAAGCTTCCGGGGACCGGCTTCTGGCATTACAGCCGTCATCGGCCCGGCTTGCTTGAATACTGATGGTGCAATGAGCAAGGGACTCACATCTGAGCATACCCTTCCACGCTTGTGGTGGACAAAACGATTCAGAAAAGGGGGTGGTGATGGACAGAGTTTCTGAATTAAGCAGAATACTCCTACCCAGTCAACAGATCAGGGTTCGATCCATCACCGTTTTTTAGCTCACTGCACCATCCCAGCTCAGAACCTGGCTACTTGCAAATTAGTCTGTCCCTGCCCCAGTGCATCATGGGAACAGGGCAAACCAACCTACCAAGCCAATTCTTTCACTGGGAAGGAAACAAGCTTCCGGGGACCGATTTCTGGCATTACAGCCGTCATCGGCCCGGCTTGCTTGAATCCTGATGGTGCAATGAGCAAGGGACTCACATCTGAGCATACCCTTCCACGCTTATGGTGGACAAAACGATTCAGAAAAGGGGGTGGTGATGGACAGAGTTTCTGAATTAAGCAGAATACTCCTACCCAGTCAACAGATCAGGGTTCGATCCATCACCGTTTTTTAGCTCACTGCACCATCCCAGCTCAGAACCTGGCTACTTGCAAATTAGTCTGTCCCTGGCCCAGTGCATCATGGGAACAGGGCAGACCAAACTACCAAGCCAATTCTTTTACTGGAAAGGAAACAAGCTTCTGGGGACCGGTTTCTGGCATTACAGCCGTCTTCGGCCCGGTTTGCTTGAATCCTGATGGTGCAGTGAGCAAGGGACTCATGTCTGAGCATACCCTTCCACGCTTATGGTGGACAAAACGATTCAGAAAAGGGGGTGGTGATGGACAGAGTATCTGAATTAAGCAGAACCCTCCTACCCAGTCAACAGATCAGGGCTTGATCCATCACCGTTTTTTTAGCTCACTGCACCATCCCAAGTATGCATTAGGAAAAATAAATTATTCCACTCATTGTATCTTGCCGTTATGTCCTTTCAACACATATTGATAAAAATAAATAAATAATTCTGTCCCGATGTCCTCGCATGGCCTTGGCACAGACGTCATGGAAGACTCAGCTCAGGCTGTGCGAAGAGGGGTGCTAACAGTAGGAGCTAAATGAGAGAGGCTGCCTCTGCACCTCACTCCCCTACTCCCCTACTCTTCGGCTGTAGCGCTGTTGGGTGACTCCAGTCCGTGACTGCTGAGGGCAAAAGCAGTGATCCAAAAGGAATGTTCTAAACCAGGTGAAACTAACTCTCAATCTGTCCGCGGGATAGGAGAGAGCGGAGGGGGCCAGGTCCCCAGCCTCGACCAGCTCCAACCGATCTCGGCAGAGAGTCTGATGCCCCGCCCGTCAGGGAGGGGTAAAAAAAAGTGCTTACAGTGTAACGCCACAAGTAAAACATCCAGTCCGGGTGTGCGGGGCCAAAAGTGGACAGGGTGGTAACAAGGAGGGACTAAGAAACCTCCTTTGCAATAGAAAGTCATCGTTTAGCCTGACTATGACGCACGCCAATGGGAAGAAGGGGCATGGCTTCAAGTCCCCTTCTGAAAGTGTATCGATGACAATAAGCCTCGCACAGCGAGGAGCGCATGCACGCTGCAGTGCTAGGTCTGCGAGACCTAAAAAGTGAGCAATCTGCAGCTAAAAGTCTCTATCAGAAGAAAAAGTTACTTACCATGAGAAGTGCTCTTTCTAGTAGAGACTCTGTCTAGCCACAGATTCCTCACTGACCCACCCATCCTCCCATCTGTCGTTGTAATTGGACTTTATCCTTCAATACGATCCCAAGTCTAGGAATCTGCATACTATCTACCAATTTGCTTTTAGGGTTCTACGTCTGGGGGCACAGACAGTCTTGAAAGCAACTGACATCAGGGAGAGGCTCTATATAGGTCCTGCACGTCATCATTTCTGGAATGGAACAGCATCAGTGTGGCGCGGCAAGGGGCCACCTTCTGGCTTGCAGAGGTACTGCTGAAAATGTTCTGGATCCAGTCTGATGCCTGAGGAATATTCAAAAGGTGAAGAATCGGTAACTAGACAGTCTATTCCAGAAAGGCTTCTACCAACGGGAAGTAACTTGTTTGTCTGACACGTGCCCAGGCAACTGGTCAGCTGGTCTCAAATTTCCCTACCCCATTAGAAGCAGTCTCTTCAATTCTCATTTTTTGTGTCTTCTAGGTTTGAACAGTATCTATTTTGTAGCCTCACTTCGTTCTTTTCTGTTTAAAAGAAGTGCACTTTATGCATGCACCGACTTTAAAAAAACAAAAACACCAATTTACTATAGGATGTTTATTACTGCTAAGGGCCAGATGTCCAAACATTTCATTTTGCGAGTCTCTAATTTAGATTTTTTTTGTGACTCGTAATTAGAGGCTCACAAAATGAAATGTACTAATGCGTCTCAGACACATTAGTGATTTCAAATGGGGTCGCATTTGGCCTGCCTAGTCAATATTATTGAGGCAGGTCCCAGTTTGCTACCCATTGGGAATGGGCAATAACACAGGGATGATGTTCTGCTGGTGACAGCAGACCACCATGTCCGTGTTTGCTTCTAAATAAGGCAACTTTTTTTTTTTAATGCAGTTCTTTTTCCTTAAAGGAAAACGGAATGCTTTTTAAAAAGAAAAATGAAACGTTTCTGTTTCATTTTTTAAGGGAAGGCAGTGGTCCGTTGGTCCACTGCCTGCTCTTAAAGGGGTTTTTTGCTGTGATTCACAAATCGAAAGGGGTCCCCCTGGGACTCCTTCCCATTTGTGATGGACTTTCCACCTACTTGAAGTAGGTAGTAAACTGCGATTGTTTTGCGACCGCATTATGGTTGCAAAATAGTGCGCATTCCCCTGTGACTTCCTATTAGGAAGGGACATCCTTTACACACTCCATCTTAATAGTGACTCGCAAACCCTATTTTGTGAGTCTGTAATAGCGAACGGCCTGAAACTCCATTTGCGACCGCTAAAAATGGTTGTACATCTGCCCCCAAGACTTTAAATGTGCAACGACTGCTACTTTATAACTAATCTGAACACTGTAATAGACTTATGCCAAAGTGTGTTTATTTATTTATGTTTTATTCTGAGAAAAAACATGTCAAACATATGGTTCCAGCATATATACAGTCACTTAAGCACAGCAATACATTACGCAAAAAGGAAGTGTATACATTATTGGCAATATCCTTTGAGTCCTTTCTTCTAGGCATCACATATCCATCCGAGGGTTTTAACACATTCATGTCAATCTTTATGCAGAAAGATGTAGTTAAAACCTGGAAAAGGAGCTCACAAATACATCAATAGGGAACAAATGGACTATGCAATTAGTAAATATTGTACAATACATAGAGTACCTACACCCAGTCGTATGTGTTCTAGTGCAAACATTCTATGCAGGTAGTAAGTTTGTGTCAGCATGTCGTGTCAGCATGTAGTGTGAGTGGGTGTTTGATTAGGTACATGATTAGGGAAGCCCATATATATATCGAGGTCTGGAGGGGGCAGGGATCAACTCAGCATAAGTATTCTGCTGCTCTTGCTACAGGATCAGGTCACCTAGCCATTCCTTAAATTTCAGCGCTCTTCCCCTGCCCCATCTACAGGTCACCCTACGCTTAGCCAGTAGTATGCTAAAGGTGACAAATTTACGCTGGGCAGCTGGAATCGCCTCAGCGTACCCCAACAAAGCCAGCAATGGGGACGTCTGTATTTCCAGTAGGGTCATGTGTGCCAAAGCTTCAAATATCTGTTGCCAATATGAATGTACTGCCTCACAGGACCATGCCAGATGAAAGAAGTCGGCATTATCCACTTTGCATCTATCGCAGCGTGCATTCTCCTGCAGGCCGTAATGGTGCAGTCTGGCAGGAGTGTAATATGTACAATGTAAGAATTTGTAGTGTGTGATACGGAGCCAACTATTTGAGGAGACAAGCTCGGTTTGTTTGCAACAGTAATCCCACTGCTGGTCTGTAATATCATATCCCAGTTCCATGCTCCATTTGGCACAAGCCAAGCAATGATTGTATTCGATGTCCTTGTATATACTGTGGTATTGGGTCGACACCAGATGCGAAGACTTAGGGGTGCGCAGCATGTGATGTAGTGGGGCAACTGTGGGGGGTTCTTTGGTTATGGCGGTGTGTATTTCCTAATACCTTGTCTCAGTCGCAAGTACAGAAAAATATCCATAGAGGACGCTTGTGTGTTTTGAAAGAGTTGCGACATATCTTTAAATAAACCATTTAGATAAAGGTCCCCCCAGTTACTGATCTGGAACTTGGATTTCGTCTTGGAGAATATCTCCTCTAAGAGCAGTGGCATTTTTGGGTGATATGTGAGTGGAAGCAGTGGAGAGTAAAGCATTGGCACCTTAAGTATATAAAGGAGGCGCTGCCAGGCGTAATAGTGCAGTCTACTGAAGACGGTCCCTCAGACCTACTTTCAGGCATTGACAGGATAATCCCCTCCAGCGGGATGGGATGCGCAAACCAGTGCTCTGTGGCAACCTGGGGTGTGTATCTGGGGTGGTGAAACCAATAGTACGCGAAGTGCGCTTGGGCGCACAGATAGTACATTTCGAAGTTGGGCACGTCAAAACCTCCTTGTGAATATGGCCGAGTAAGTATATCCCACTGTAAACATGGTTGCTTGCCACACCAGACCAATCGTATGAGCTCCAATCTGAGCATGTGAAAAAAGGGTCACCCAGGGTAAAGCAGGATGTTTAAGAATAAATATAAAAATTTGGGGAGTATAATCATTTTAATAAGCTAGATAAGTCCAGCCATGGTGAGCCTGAGGGCTATCCATCTGGTGATGCAATTTGTGATGTGTTCTAGCGCACAGCCATAATTACAACGTAGGAGCTCTTTGCGATCATTAGTGACCCCTACTCCCAAGTATTTCACATTCTCAGTACACCATTCTATAGGATAATCTGTAGGGAATGGCACCGCAGCTGGAGTAAGTGGAAAAACCTGAGACTTAGACCAGTTAATAGTAATGCCAGATAGCCCACCAAATCTTACGAATTCTCGCAGCAGCAGATTGAGATTATGGATTGGATTTTTCACATATGTAACATAAGTAACATGGGGAGGCTGATGAATGTTGTCTGTCCCAGCCGCGTGCACACAAGACCCGGTCAGGACCAGTCCACTAGGTGGAGAGAATCAAGCGTGCAATTAATATTACTGAAGGCCCAGGGAGGGTTGCAGTCGGCCACAGCGCGCCAATCCTGTACCCTGCGGAAAGCGCTCCCCAGGCCTGTGAAGGTTTCAGGGCTTCAATGCACAAAATCACTCCGTCTGCTCCTCGCTGAGTGCCGTTCCTGATCAAGGCTAGTCGGGCATGGGGGCCTATAGGTCATATTCCGCACCACCAAGCAGGGTTGCAAGAGTCCTACAGAGCAAGTCACGGCAGGGACAGAGATGCAGGACCACCACACTCACTGCCTCTATTCCCTCCTATCAGTTTACAATTCTTGTGATGGCGGGTGCAATGTTCGTCACGGCCGTGCTCTCCCGCAGTCTGCGGTCGGGTCCAGCAAGCAGGGCCGGCCTTAGGCATGTGCAATCTGTGCACCTGCACAGGGCCACCAAACCCCAGGGGCCACCACACCAATATATATCCTTAATTTATTTATCCTCTGAGGATGGATAATTATTTGTGTGGCGGCCCCTGGCAGGGATTTGGCGGCCTCCGGCTCAGTTCCACTTCTAAACACCCTGCCCCCCCCCCCCCCCCTCTTTACTGGCCTCCGCGCTCTGCCCCACCCGGACCCCCTCTTCCGGGGCCCCCTACCTACGCTCCCTGCCCAGGGCCACCATGACCCTAGAGCCGCCCCTGCAGCAAGGCCTACCTACCACGTAGGGAGCAGCGGCACTCGAGTTGGTGCTGTTGCCAAACAGTGCTCCGAGCGGGACACATGTGCAATCCGCAGCATGGCTCCGACCGCCACACGGACCGGAGTTCCCGGCTGAAAGTGGCACCGGAGATTGCAGATCTTTTAATTTACCACCTGCCAGTGTACATCTTCGGATTCCGCAGCACAGGCAAAGGATAAAAGTAAGATTTGAGAGCCAAGCAGCCGGAGCCTCACAGGCGTGCGGCCATCTTGGTCGTGCGCCACCTAGCGCCCCCGACTTATACCAAAGTGCTATTGTAAAGTATGTTTTTTATCTTCTTCCATTACAGGAAACGGGTTTGTATGCTCATATTGTTGTGAGATTTATCGAACCATTAAATACATTTGACTTAACGTGACGTGAGGCGCAAAGCAGGAGGTATGTAACTAATTGAACAGCAGCAATCCGTTCCATGGAAAATAGAATGAGCAGCTCACACATTTTATCCTTTTATAGCTTATTTTGATTAACAAGGTTTGCTCTCAACCATTCTGGCTACTCATGCCCTTGTTGGTAAAACACTCCCTGTCGAATGTTGCTTTCCTTTCCTCTGACCCCCTTCCTTTGCCCCATCTTGCCTTGGTTACTCATATCATCCACTTGTGTCCCAGATGCTTTGTCATTTCCCAGAGATAGCCTGCTACTGTACCACCTGACAAAGGTGCAAAACAGAGTGTATGAAAAAGGGAGCAGTATATGTGAAGTTTTAGTTTAAAGGCTGCACTCCTGTCTTCTGTGTGAGGCCAGACCGCTACGTGTATGATCTTATGGTGTTGTTATCTTTACACATTGATGCCTTGGCTTTCCATCACAGAGGACCAAAGTGCAAAGCTTAAAACCAGGAAAAGTTAGGTTTTGGGAAGTAAGGCTCCTTAGGAATGCATACGATGTAATTGTGGAGGAGTATTTGACATTAAGCAAAATAAACAATTCCTAAATATTTTGACAAAGTAGTTGCCTATTCATAAACTCTTAAAACACTTCAAGTACATTTTAAACTTTAAAAGTTGGTTACTTTTTCTTTCATATCAGAGGGTCGAACACTCTTCTACTTATGTGTCGCAAAATAATTTGAGGAGAAGGGGTGATGCTGTACGCCTTTTTACAATATTATGCTACTAAAATAGAAATACTTTCCCTTCTGAATGTGTCCTCTTAAGTACAGGCACTAATACTGAACCTGGAGGACTGGTCTTCCTTCTACGTCCATTAGTATGAAGGCTGTTAGTGTTCTATATAAAGACATCATGACCTTAGATTGCCCTGAAAAATCCTCCTTTTCCTACCCTTGTGTAGGTACCCATAAGCAATCAAGCAATCAAGGTAGGCTTTCTATTTACTCAGGCATGCAAGTGAAATCTGTAATTTCATCATTGTTAGAAATTGGATCTCTGGCAGAGGAATGCACCCTAATTTCTAATTTAATTTCTAATTTAAAATACTTGTAGAGCGCAGCGTACACCTTGCGGTTTCTTGGCGCTGGGGGGATCGGCAACTGAGATGAAAAAAGACCAGGGAGAGATGAAAGGGATATTGAGGGAGTTTAAGTGGGGAAGGCCTGGCTGAAAAGGAACGTTTTCAGCTCTCTGCGAAAAGGGAGATACTGAGTAGCAGAGCGGAGATGGTCAGGAAGTGAGTTCCAGAAGGTTGGAGCTAGGGTGGAGAAATTAGCCCCGCCCCACTTTTTGCGAGTGAAGCGAGGGATCTGGAGGAGGGACCTGGAGGAAGACCGAAGTTCTCTTGCGGGTACATAGGACTTGATTAGTGAGGAGATGAAGGCAGGGGCAGAGCCCTGGCGGGCCTGGAAGACCATGCACCCGATCTTGAATAGAGCCCGTTCCTTTATGGGGAGCCAGTGGAGCTCCCTGAGAAGGGGGGTGGAGTGGTGATAGCGAGGGAGGCCGTACACAAGCCGGGCTGCTTGATTCTGGACGGTCTGGAGTCTACGCAAACTGTAAGCGGGGATACCGTGGTAAAGAGCGTTTGCGTAGTCCAATTTAGATATTACAAGTGCGGCCATAATGATCTTGAGTGCCTGGAGGGAAAAGAAGCGGGAAACAGTGCGGATAGTGCGGAGAGAAAGGAAACAGGAGGACACCACAGAGCTGATTTGTGAATGGAGAGTGAGTTGGCTGTTTATTTTGACACCAAGTGTTTTGACCGTGGTGGAGGGGGTCGGTGCAGAGCCAAGAGAAGGGGGCCAGAAGAGAGAGTTCCAGGGACTGGATGAACCACCGGTGAGAACCAGCTCGGTTTTATCCGGGTTCAGTTTAAGGTGGTTGTGGTTCATCCAGTCCCTGATGAATGTCATAGTTGACTGGAAATTGGAGACCGAAAGAGGAGAAGGGGACAGATCAAAGATGAGCTGGAGGTCATCCGCGTAGTTATAGACGGTGACCTCCAGCTGCTGTAGTGCAAAGATGAGAGGAAAGATATAAAGGTTGAAAAGTAAGGGGGAGAGCGAGGAACCCTGGGGAACACCGCAAGTGACAGGGAGGGGAGTAGCCGTGAAGTCGCCTAACCGGACCGCCTGAGTGCGTTCCCTCAGAAAGGAGGAGAGCCAGATCAGAGCTGATCCCCCGATGCCGGCCGCCTTGACACGGGTGAGTAGGATGGTGTGGTCCACCGTGTCAAAGGCGGCGGAAAGATCAAGGAGGACCAGTGCCTGGTGTTTATTTTCGTCCATACCCTTTCTGAGTTTGTCCAAGACTGAGACCACGACTGACTCGGTCGAATGCCTGGGACGAAACCCGGCTTGGCGGGAAGCCAGACCCCCATTTGCCTCAACATGGGCGCTGAGCACCGCGGTGACATGGCGTTCCATCACCTTGCCCAGGAAGGGTAGCAGGGAGATGGGGCGATAGTTGGCCGAGATAGAAGAGTCAGTGCCAGATTTCTTCAGGATGGGCACTATGGTAGCTGCCTTAAGCGGATAGGGCACTACGCCCTGTGCCAGGGAGCTGTTGAGGAAGGCAATGGGGGGGTCAGGGCAGCTGGAGTAGATTTGCTGCAGGACTCGTGCTGGGCAGACGTCCGCGGGAGATCCCGACTTCACTTTAGGGAGTATCTCCAGGAAAGAATCCTGCGTGAGGGGAGGGATAGAGGTAAGAAGGTAGGGGAGGGGAGGGGGGGAGGGATCGACGAAGGCAGAGGAGGGTGGAGGGATATTGAGCTTAATGGTTGCTATTTTATCCAAGAAATAGGTATTGAGCTGGTCGCAGAGAAGTTGGGAGGGAAGGATATTGGGCGAGGTTCGGTCTGAGAATGCCAGGTCATTCACTATTCCGAAGATTTCCCTGGGTTTGTTTTCGGCAGAAGTAATTTTAGATGAAAAGTAGGTGGACTTAGCAGCCAGGATTGCTGTTTTATATTTGTCCAGTGCTGATAAGAAGTGGGTTTTTAATAGGGGATCGTAATTTTTCCTCCATTGCCTTTCTGCCTGTCGGGCGCTCAGTTTAAGATCTTTTAGGTGGTCATTGAACCATCTATTAGAGTCCTTTGGTCGGCGGATGGAGATGCGGCGTAGGGGCGCCACAGAGTCGCAGCCATCCGCCAGCCAGATGTTAATGGCTTTGGCTTGAGAGGTAGATGTTAAGCCAGTAAGAGTAGGAGTGGATTCGCGTAGCATGGAGGTCAAGGAGGGGTAATCTAATCTATTCCAGTTCCGTGCCCAGGTGTTTTTGGCATGCGGAGTTTTAGACATCACGTTACGGGGAATAGAGAAGGAAATGAGGGCATGGTCGGACCAAGGGCACGGCGAGACAGTGACCGAGGCCACAGGGAGGTTGAGGGACCAGACCTGGTCCAATGTGTGCCCATGGGAGTGAGTGGGGACGGCTATGTGCGACACGAAATTAAGGGTTGAGAGGCAATCTGTTCAAGGAGGAACCACAATCTTAGTCATGGTAAATCAGATATACACCCTAAATTAACCTGTGCTTGCCTCTTGTAGCTTAGCACAGAGTATTAGGCTTAACTTAAGAGTAACAGTAAAAACACCTCACAAAGAGATACCACACTTGGTTAGAAAATAGAGCGTAATTTAATAAACAGAACAAGACCAAAGCAACAAAAATCCATTAAGTGTAACTGCAGTTTGGAATTTTTAAAGAATATCACGAAATATAGTGCTTAAAAGCATAAAGCGCCAACCTGGGCTATCTGGCTATGCTAGAATGGGTCAAATCCAGCCGTGCAGACCGACCGCGATTGAATATGGGTCGGATACATGGACCAATTTTGCCAGCTGAAAAGTACCTTGTGCGTCGTCGTCTATCTCTTCAGATGTAGGCGGTTAGTCGATTATGAGCCGTGCACATGGGAGATGGGTCATCTTTGAACCACAAGATGTAAGTGATGTGTCATCACTGAACTGCACAAGTCAAGGATGCGTTTGAAACTGGAGGCCATTAACTACACAGTGGGCAATGTGTTGGCTCCTTGCAGCAGTGCTGATTCATCCGCATCGAGGGACATGCACCGGTTCTGAGCTGCGCAACAGAGGCGATGTATGGATTTTGGTAGATGCAGCACTTTATACACACTTTCAAGGTCCCCAGGACTGGATGGGCACCACTTGGCAGGGAGAGATTCTGAGATGGCAAAGTCCAGGTGCTGTAGAGGGGTAGATGGAAGTCTTTGATGTCCCTGAGACTTCTAACAGGAGGCAAACCAGCAAACTGTAGAAGTCACGTTGGTTCCAGGTTGTAGAGATGCAGGTCCAGTCCTTCTCACTCCCAGGCAAAGAGGGCAGCAGGTCAGCACAGCAGAGCAGGAGTCCAGCAGAGTAACAGTCCTTTCAGCAGCACAGCAGGCCTTCCTGGCAGAATATCCACTGGTCCAGAAGTGTAATGGGTTGGTGGTGTCAGGGGTCCTGTACTTATATCCATGTGTGCCTTTGAAGTAGGGGAGACTTCAAATAGAGGCCTTGAAGTACACAGAGTCCCTGCCCCTCGTACCCTGGCTCCAGACTCACTACAGGGGGGTTGAAGCCCTTTGTGTAGGGACAGGGCAGCCTATTTGGGTGCGTTAGCTCCTCCTTCCCATCCTGCCCAGGATAGCCCACCAGGATGTGAATAGCCCATAAGTCACACCTAATCTCCCTTTGTGTGTGGTTTTCTAGAGTGGAATGCACAAAACCCGCCTGTCACCCACCCCAGACGTGTATTCAGAGACAGGCTAAAGTAAAAAAAAAAAGTGGCTCTTTCAGAATTACAATTTAAAATCCTACTTCACCATAAGTTGTGATTTTAAATTGTGATTCCAGAGTCACCAAATTTGAGGGTTCTGTCTCTTCGCAATTGGAAATTACACTTATAAAAGGTAATGAGGTAATCCCAATGTTATCCAGTGGGAGAGATAGGCCATGCAGTAGTAATAAATGAATGTAAGAGTTTCCAATACTAGGACATGTAAAACGTAAAAGTACATGTCATACTTTTTAAATGCACTGCACCCTTCCCGTAGACTGTCCAGGGGCTACCTTAAGGGTGACATATGCGTCTTAAAAAGGCAGGTTTCGGTCTGGCAAGAGCGTTAACTTGCCAGGTCTACATGGCAGTTTAAAACTGAAAACACAGGCTCTGGTATGGCAAGCCTGAGACGTGTTTAAAGGGCTACTGAAGTGGGCGGCACAATCATTACTGAAGGCCCACTAGTAGCATTTGATGTACAGGCCCTGGGTACAAGTAGTGCTCTTTACTGGGGACTTATAACTACATTAAATATGCCAATTGTGGATAAGCCAATGTTACCATGTTTAAAGTAGAGAGCACATTCACATTAGCGCTGCTTAGCAGTAGTAAAGTGCCCAGAGTCCTAAAGCCAGAAAGAACAAAGTCAGCAAAACAGGTGGTCCGATATCAAGAAAGTCAGGGGGAACTGTACCAAGGATACCAGTTCTAATACTCCTTCATGAACATCTGCTCATCTTTGATTACGGCGACATGGCTCTTCTCCACCTCATGCACATTGGAAATATCAGAAGTGGCACTTACCAGCTCCTTTGTCTTCAGATTGGACTGCCCATTGATTTAGGAAAAAAGGTGGCATATCTTGTTATGCTGTTTCTATGTCTGATCCTGCCCCCTCAATCTAAGAGGGATGACGTTTTGCTCGTTCAAATCTCTTCTGCTATTTTACTCTCCTTTTTGCCTTGCCAGTCTTCAGTGATTACAATGGATTTTCTGTCTGTTTATAAAAAGTTGATAGCTGTTAATATCCTCTTCTCATGGTCAGGGGTGGTGCTACCGGTGCTGACTTCAGTTGACACTGTGTTTGCAAGTTTATTGTGGTTTTAAACACACCTGCATTCCTTGCCTACAGCGATTTCCAGGCAACAATAAAAATGTTGAGGATAACTCTGGTTAATGTTCTTCCTGGTGAGAGATCGGATTTTTGTCTGGTTGAGGTTTTGACTGATCATAAAATAGCACCGCCTATAAAATAGCATAGCTTATACCTGCTGCAAAGCAGTGTACCCTGCAGATCACAACGTGCATATAATGTAAATAGGCCAGTGGGTGACCGCTTTTCTAAGAGACATGCTTTTGTTACTTCCAGTTTATAAGTTAAAATCCCATAGATCAGTGAATTATTAACTGTCATCAAGGAACTGCATGCACACTGCAAAGTATAGCTTGGCACATAGATTAATAGATTAATGTTAAAGTGCCAAGACACCCTAGGGTATATGCTGCGCTTTATAAATGCCAATAAATAAATAAATAAATGAATAAACAAGGGTTCATTTGGGTAGAAATCGATTCTTATTATTAATGAGAGCCTCCAACTATGGTGTTCTGAGTTTGTGTTTCTCGAGACCAAGCACTCTTAAACTAAACTGCCTACCAGTATGGATGACATGCCACTCGTACACCTTGTAGTCCTCTGGCTTATGTAACATTTCCTATTCACTGATTTACACATGTATGTTTTTTTTTTTTGGTAATCCTCCTAAACCATAAACTGAATTCTTGATGGGATACTGGCACCTCAATGCGCTTTGGTCGTTCTATTCCGGCCCTAGTTGTTATTTTTGGCCAAAGGCAAAGTGGTAAGCCTGCGCCCTCAAGTGGCCTCTGCCTTCCCTTCCATACTCCTTTTCATCGCTCAGTGTGCGCCCCAATATACTTAGGACTCCAGGGAACCAACAGGGCTCCGGTTAAATCATTGGATTACCAATCATCGGGTTTGCCATGCCTCCAAGGCCGCTCAGACCTTATCTCGACTCCCAGGGTCACACGCCATGTCTGACTTACTTGTCATCACAATCTGCTTTAAACAGTTTGGAAAGGTGGGGAGAATTGGATCCTTCCAGGCTCTACAGATCTCACGCCTTGCGAGTACCATAACATAGAAAACAAATTTTGTGGGGAGATCATTTATCTGGTAACCTGGAAAAAGCCCTAATAGTTTAGTGGATACAGAAATTGTGATAGGTACCGAAAGAACATTTTCTAAGAAATCTCTTGTCTTGCCCCAGTATTCTTCTAATTCAGGACATTCAGCAAACATATGGACATCGTCCGCATTTGGGTAACCACATCTCGGGCAGTTGTACGCTAAGTTGGAATATTTAGCCAGTTTTTTGGGGGTAATATAAGCCCTATACGTTGTGAACAAGTGGTTTCTTTTTAAAGCTGCTGGCTTAATTACCGCTTTTAAAACGTTAAAAGAATCATACCAAAGGTCCATAAGGGCTCCACTATCAACAATAGTAATGTTACTCCATAGTTTGCTTATCTCAGCTTCTGTCACTTCCTCATCCTCTAACATTGCTGCATACCAGAAAGATATTTGGGACTTCCACCTACCGACCCTCAGTACCACATCAAATTTAGGGTTAGGAGGTTTGCTATCTAGGGGTCTTTTTGACCTGGTTGCCCACCACCCAGATAACTGATAAAATTTAAACCTGGTGAGGGTTCCCCCTGTAAGGTTTGAAAGCGTGTCCCAGTTCAGAAGACGCCCATCCTCCTGCAAATCACCCCAACAGATCAACCCTGCCTGTTTCAATGGTAATGACAAGTGGTCATTTAGGCAGGCAGGAAGGCCTGGTGAGTCCCATATTGGGGCCTGCGATGTATAATATGGTATATTCAGCTTCTTCCTCACAAATACCCAATTTTTCAGGGCTGCCCTCAGAATCTTCAGTCTTACTTTTGAAAAAAATTTTGAATCCCCAAACTTGAAAAGAAAATGGCTAGACCCCTGTGGAATGTCTTGTAATAAGGCGGAAAATAACAAACCCATAGATGATTGGTCCATCTGGCCGGCCATTAATCTAAAATGTTTAAAATGAAACGCCTGGCAATAAAGGAGTAAGTCAGGAAACACCAATCCTCCCGTTTTTAAGCTTCTTCTTAATTTCTTCCAGGCTATTCGGGGGCTTTTAGAGTTCCAAATGAATGTGCCCAATTTTCCTTGAAGCTTTTTAATTAAAGGTAACGGAAAAGATAATGGGATTGAATTAAATAAGAGTGTAATTTTAGGAAGGATAATCATTTTCCAAAGGTTTACCCTCCCATAAATGTTTGAGGGGAGAGAGGACCAACGTTGTAATAGGGCATTAGTATCTTTTATGACTCTTTCTAGGTTAATTTTCGGGATGTTTTCGATTTTCTTAACTAAATGAACAGCTAAGTACCTCATTTTATTCTTGCTCCCTTCTGTTTCTACCTGCTGATTCCATTCCATAATTTCTGTTTTTTCTTTATTTATGGAATACCCGGAGATCTTGCCAAAGCCTTCTGCGACATGTATGAGTCTAGGTATGGCTTCTACTGGGTTTGAAGTATACATCAGTAGGTCATCTGCATACAATGCAAATTTCAATTCTAAGTCCGCGATCTTAAAGGGTTTAATTACAGGATCTAATCTTAACAAACAAACAAAAGGCTCGATATACAAATAAAAAAAAAGGGGCGACAGGGGGCATCCCTGATGAGTCCCTCGCGCAATAAATATCTGCTCCGTAAGGGCACCGTTAACCAGGATTTTTGCTGTTGGGGCAAAGTATAATGACTTAACAGCAGCGATAAAGTTCTCTGAAAGGCCGAATTTTGCCGCAGTCATCCATAGGTAATCCCAGTTTACCTGGTCAAATGCCTTGGCCGCATCGACTGCTACAATAGTTGGGGGCAGATTTTTCTCTTGGGCTGTATCTATTGCTGCTACTGCTTGGAAAGTCAGCTCATTTAATTGCCTGCCTGGGATAAAACCCCTTTGGTCCATGTGTATTACCGATTTTACCACCTTAGCTAGTCTGGTTGCTAATATCCAAGCAAGCACCTTGTAATCTACATTCAATAGGGATATAGATCTATAGGACTCAATCTTGCTTTGGTCTTTATTTGGCTTCAATAGCAGTGTAACTATGGCCTCGGCCCATGATCTTGGAGCCTGTCCCCCTTGTTGTAGGATCTCATTGAATAATGATGTCAGGACTACCTCAATTTGTTCAAGTGCGATCTTATATAGTTCCACCGGAAGCCCATCCGGGCCTGCTGCCTTGCCCTTAGCCATTTTTGACACCTGTGCTCTAACCTCTCCCTCCCTTATCTCAGAACCCAACATAACCCTTTCTGTATCTGATATCTCAGGGAGCGGTATATTGTGCAACCAGGCCTCTGCCTGCTGACTAGTCTGTGCTGTATTCGCTCCATATAGGGACTGCATGTACTTCTTGGCTTCTTCCCTAATAAGATCATCGTCGTTTGTTGTCTCACCCGAGCTTGTCAATACTATCTTGTCCATCTGGTTTCTCGTTCTGTCCACTCGGGCTTTCCATGCAAGGAGACGCCCACACTTCTCCCCGTATGAAAAGTGTTGCAATTTACTAACGTCCCATTTTTCCTTTAAGACTCTATCTTGTTCTGCTTGGTATTCAGCACATAAAATATCCAGCTCCTTCTGAAGAGATGGCCTATTGAGAGACTGCTCCGCTGAAGCTCTCTGCAGTTCGATTTCTTTCTCCTTTATTTTCTGTAACCGAGTTTCCCTTTCCTTCCTCCTTAATGTATTCCTCCTTATCATCCTAGAAGTCAAAATACCTCGAATACAGGCTTTATACGTTTCCCAGACTATTTGTTTGCTCTCCGACCCATTATTGAACCTAAAGAACTCCTCTGACTGTGTCATCAGGTCCTGACTGACCTCCTCATCGATCAACAAAGTCCGGTCTAAAGTCCATCTCCTCTGCAGTATTTTCTGCCTCAGATCGACCACCATTTCAACGGCTGAGTGGTCCGACAATATGGCCGGGATGTACGATATAGACTCCACCGCTGTGTGAAGCGTTTTGTCTATCAGAAAAAAATCTATTCTTGAGTGATGGCCATTCCTTCTGCTATAAAAGGAGTAGTCTCTTTTCCCTAGATTTTTATGTCTCCAAATATCTAATAAGTTAAAGTCCCGCATAATATTCTTCAACTCAGATCTTGTTTTTTTCGGGGGTGTGAATTTCACTTTAGAGGTGCGATCCAGATCCTTATCGAAAATTAAGTTGAAGTCACCACCCAAAATTATGGGACCTTCTGTCTCTATCAGAGTATTCTTAAGCTTCAACAGTGCCCCTGGTGCATCCAGATTAGGACCATAGTAAACTGCGCATGTAAGGGGAGTGTTCCCAATTATTTTAGATGTTACCAGCAATCTCCCTGAATTATCTGTCTCTTGGGACCTGAGTCTGATCCCCGAATTTATTCTAATGATTATAGCCACCCCTCTCATACTGCCGCTTTGCTCTGAACATATCACCTCCTGAATCCACCTGTATCTTTTGAACACTTGCTTGCATTCCTCCTTCTCTAAATGAGTCTCCTCAAGTAGACAGACATGCGCTCCCGAATTATATATAAAATCCATTACCTTGCGCGATTTCCTCCTATCTCTTAGCCCATTGACATTCCAACTCATAAATTTAATCTAGACGTCATGTTGGTTGAATTATGAAATATCCAAACTCTAATTCAATAACCAGTTCCCAGCCCGTGTGCAAAATGTATTTTTTATGTGTATGAGGATTATTCTTTTTCTTTTTTTCCCCTTCCCCCCAACCGCCCTCCCATGAGGAACCCCCCGCCTATTTCTTTTCCGGCGATCTTGTCGCCGATTGCGAGCTTCCAAACCTCAGGATGGTGATCTTCTTTAAATTTATTACACTAAGTGTGGGCGCTGAAAACACTATGCCCTCCTTTTCTCCCCCCTTTTTTTTCCCCTCAACCCTTTCGTGAACTATTTACTATTATACGCTCCTGATTATTCCCACTTATTCCGTGTTTGATCTATCGTGCGTTCCACTTGAATTGTGTGCGTGTCTCTTTTTTTGCAATTTTTTTTCCCTATTCCCACTTATATTTTATTTTTATTTTATTTTATTTATTTATTTATTTATTTTTTTGCAATTTTTGCAATTTTTCCCTCTCTTACTTTACCCAACTTGTGCCTCTTCTCCCACTCCCACTCCTAACACTAGAAAGTCTATTTTTCAATTTCAGATGGTTCGATTGCTCCCCCCCAATCTTCTTGCTTCATCTTTTTCTCAGTACTGACTAACAGGGAACTTTCTAGAGATTGCGGTCCGTTATACAAATACATGTTATTTTGTTCAGAGAGTACCCTCTCTCATTTGAATGAGAAAGGAATCGACTTCTTGCGGAGAGGTGAAATTGTGTGTTTTATTTTTCCACACTACTCTCAAAAAAGCTGGGAACTTCATTTGCACTTGTGCTGGAGTTCTGGACTTTTTGGTTCCGTCCAGAGGTGTCAGGAACCAACACCCAAAGACCCCGGAGTTCCACCTGCCTTGGTGCGCAAATGAACAGAAACACGGGCTTCTCGATGGTGGCGTCAAAGACCAAAGGTTTATTACTGCAGGGACACAGAAGTCACAGAAACCACACATGGGCAGTGTCTAGGAGCCTGTTCAATTTGTACAAAGAGGGTTGCCCCTTATATACTGAATTTTAAGCTGGGGGCAAATTCTTTACATGTAATACATTCTCAAAACCTTTGTGTCTAAAACAATAAATATTTGGCGTTACACAGGAACCGTCGATAATATCTGATGCCAAACATTACGAAGAGGGGTTCCCACTAGTTCATCACAATCCCTTGTCAATATTGCATTCAAGAGCTGGACCGCCTCATCGTAAATTTCGTTACCTCCCCCTAATAAAGATTCAGAAAGAAAGGAACGGAGCCAGGTGTGGAAGATAGAAAAGTGGGATAAGGGATGTTTGTGGGTTGTAAATGGGCAAGGCTACCGGCTTCGGCCGCCTAATCATGATCGGGACAATGGACACGAGAACCAGTTCGGTGGGGCTGGCCTCGGGCAGAGGGGGCAGCCTTTGTCGAGTCATGCAGCTACAGCGTGTTCTGTTCCAAGGTGCACGTGTCACTGAAAGAGGTGAATCTCCGGCTAAGGCTACGTGTCCTTAATCGAAATGAAATGATCAGAGGTTATTGCGTATGTGAGGGCAAGAAACACAAAATGGCTGCCATGCTCTAAGATGGATGCCGTGGGTAGATCACAAATGTGTTGGTTACAAGAGTACTCTTGCTCGTAGCATAGCGAAAACACCAGGATGTGCTAAATGGATCATTTGCGGTTCGCTGATACCAATATTATGTATTTCCGACAATATTGAAAACACGGGTTCAAATCGTCACGGAACCTCAGACCCTCCTTTTGCCCTTACATAGGCAATTACTCAGTCTATGTCAGAGTCTAATTCTATGCTCATCAGGTCAGTGACATGCTGTTGTATCATCATCCTTTCTCGTGCCTTTTCTCCAAACGCAGGTGGTTTCCTGAAACAGGTTGCAGCACAAAGACTACACAGAGCTGGACCACACTGGATAATCAGGCAGCATGAGAAGAGGAATACTAAGATGACACCAATGACCATCAGAACCTTCCATCCCCACGCTGATATCAGAGTCCAAAACCACTCCATGAAGGACCAGTTTCCCTTGTCTACATGAATAGATTCGGAAATCTTGTGTAGCTTCGAGATCGCCTCATAGACTGTTGGAGCATTATTAGGAATAAAGACACAGCAGCTCGATTGGATCATTCTGCATACCCCACCTCGATCTGCAAGGATAATGTCTAGAACCATACGGTTCTGCAACGTCATGAGTCTATCCGCCTGAAGCTCAGCTGTCAAATTGCTAAGGGCACCAGCAGTTTCGGTAATAGTAGATTCAACTACCCGTGTTAGCTGACGTATGTTTCTACTATTGGCCATAGGCCCCCAGAACGGAAGGAAGCCTTTGAAGAAGTCTCCAGCTTCCTGACCAGCAGTATCTTCCTTGCTGAAGACACCTCTCGCTACTCTGGTCCTGTGGTAGTCAGATGAAGCAGTGTATGTTGGGGGCAACAATCGAGCAATATAGCATGATCCTGAAAAGTCGGCAGGCAACCATGTATAAGCTCTGTCTCGACAGATGAAGTAGGTACCCCTAGCAGTAAGAAAGGCAGGGGAAGAGTTAGCCGGAAACACGTAAGTCTCTACGCACTCACTCCTCCCTAGCTGAGCTCTCTGATTTCTCCCATTACCTTGCAAACAGACCTGACCTCGGTGAGGTACGACCCAGATTGGAGTTGAGCTTTTACGCTTGCTTTCTCCCAAACTAAGGCGATACTCTGAAGAATTCCAACTTAAATATACTCGCAATTCGTCTCTAGGGTAAGATGGAGTATTATTGACATCCTTGATCATGTCAATAATTCCCTGGACTAAAGCTTTGTTGGCAGAGTTATATTTAGTGGAGCGTGGTGGACGTGGAGGATAGGTTTCAAGGGCATAAGCAAAGATGGTTTGAAGGGCCTGAAATGATCCATTGTAGCTGAAAGGCAAAACCAGATAGGGAATACCTTTATCCATAGTGTGGGGTATCAAGCCACACACCCAGCAGTCTGTAGTGTTAACTACCAGTTGGTGTTGATGCAAGAGTTGTACAAAAGTGTTATTAATGAATTCTGAGCGTCGAGCTTGCTCATGTTCAGGAAACGAGTGAAAAGAGTGTATAGAAGAAACAGTAGAAGTAGCGGGATCAAGGGGAGGTACTGTAGTTACTGGCACAAAAATCAAACTCATACCGAAAACGATTCCACCCACCAACGTTATCAAAACAATCAAAAATGTAATGGCGCATTGTATTAAAAAGCATTTGCTGTGAAGAATTCTGTTAAGTCTGTTTCTGCGAACATAAATCACATTTTCTCGTTGCAGCGCAGGAAGCTCCATCTTCTACAATCCGCTCGCGACCACTGATGATGTGTACGTAGATGAAAATGCCTCTATCAGCCCTGGGAGTTCCCAGAACCAACAGAAAGATCGACCTTGTGTCAGACCCTCGCAGATTCAACTAGGCACACAGCCACGACCCTACGGCTACCCAGACGGCAAGGCAATTTTAAAAACAATAAAACAATAGCAAACTTCCTGGCTGAAGGCAAAAGTTCAAAATTTCAAAATATCACAATGGGCAGTTGCCTGCTTTATTTGCCCATATTACGAGGTCGTAAATTGTATCTTTGCTTTGCAGGAACTGTTTGATCAGAAAATAGTGTATCACTGGTAGCTGTTGCAGTGTTCAAGTTCGCAGATGACAGAGTTTTTTCTGATGCAGGGGACAAATGTTCAGCGTTCAAAGGAGTCTTTTCAGGAGGAGAGTCAGATTTTGGAGTGTCGGTAATCAATTCGGCATCGCTGAAAGGGATGAACTTTGGCGTACGTTCAAATTCGGAGGCACCAATTCCCTTCTTCACCCAGTCGTCGTAAGGAAGTGGCAAAGGTACACGCTTGACATGAGATGCGTGCACCCAATGCTTGCGGCCAGCTACACGAACTGCTGTTCTCGTTGCAAGCAGGACCTGGAAGGGGCCGACGTATCTGGGCTGAAGGTTCTTCGTCCTCGCGAAGTTTCTGATCACGACTTGATCGCCGGGTTTCAGCTGATGCCCTGGACTCTCCGGAGGCTTTGGCAATGCATCAAAAACCTGTTGGTGAATAAGACTCAATTTAGCAGTCAAGTCGTAAAGGTAGTCTATCAACATAGGATATTCTAGAGAACAAAACTCCTTAGGCCTCGGCACACCCCAAATATTTGCCGGGCGGCCAAAGACTATCTCATAGGGGCTAAGCCCCACTCTAGAATGTACAGTTGCTCTCGTTGATAGCAAAGCCAAAGGAAGTGCGTCTGGCCAGGGTAAACCCGTGGATGCTTGTATTTTAGCTAGTTTCAGCTTGAGGGTGCCATTGTAACCCTCCACTAAACCAGCAGACTGAGGATGGTTCGCACTGTGGAACTTCTGTTTTATGCCTAGGCCGGCACACACACTCTGTATAACTTTCCCTATAAACTCACTTCCGTTATCTGACCATACAATCCGTGGCATACCATACCTAGGGAAATATTCTTCGAGAAGAATTTTGGCAGTTGATAGGGCAGTATTGTCCTTTAGTGGATATGCTTCGATCCCTCTGGAAAAAGCACAGACTACCACCAGGACGTATTTCAGATTATTACAGCGATCCATGTGAATGAAGTCTAACTGAATCACTTCAAAGGGGCAGGAAGGAGGAGCGAAGTGACCAGCAGGAGTTGGAGTTCCCTTGCCAGGATTATGCATCAGGCATAGCATACAATTTTTCACCACTCTCTCTGCACATTTACTGATCCCATCATTCTTCCAGACTGGAGCCAACATCTTACAGATTCCCTTAGAACTTATATGCGCTACTCCATGCGCCATCGTCACCACTGCAAGCACATACGCATCAGGCAACATCCAACGCTGCTGTTCTGTCAAATCAATCCAACACCCATTCGAATCCAACTTGCCCGTACTTTCTCTCCATACACGTTTTTCTTCCTCAGTTGCCTCTTTCTGAATCTCTTTCACACTTTCCATTGTATCCTCACACATTCCAGACTCAGCAATCCATCTGCAGACGTAGCAACATACATTCTGCTCATCATGTCTCTAGCTGTTTGTTTAGCAGTCTCATCAGCGAAAGCATTCCCACGACCAACATCATCCGTGATTGCTTTATGAGCACTGCACTTTACAATCGCAACTTCAGTCGGCAAGGTTAGAGATTCCAACAAGTCGTTAACTAGCTGACCATGTTGAATCTTAGTCCCATGGGACGTAATGAAACCTCTTTCTTTCCACAAACGGCCAAAACTATGGGCCACGCCGAACGCATACTGACTATCTGTGAACACATTCACTCTCTTTCCCTTAGCTAAAACACACGCTCTTGTTAGAGCTATTAATTCTGCAGCTTGGGCAGAATTCTGACTCACTCTTGCAGTCTCCACAATCGTCTTCAGAGTTGTCACTGCGTAGGCAGCAGTCACATCACCATTCTCCAATTTAAAACATGATCCATCCACATACAGCGTGCCATCTGGATCTGATAATGGAGTGTCTCTCAAGTCAATACGTCCTTTTGTCTCTTCCTCCGTTCTGAAACAACAATCATGTGGCTCGGAATCACTCGACTCTTGATTAGCCGGCAACAGCGTTGCTGGATTCAATACATTGCATCTTTTGATCTGAATATGACTCGCTAATAACGTCAGCTCGTAACCAGATAGTCTCGCACTGGTAAGGTGTTGTGTCTTAGTTCGGTTCATGAGTGTATCCACTGCATGAGGAACCATGACCACTAGCATGTTGTTCATCACCAAACCAGCAGATTGTCGAATGGAAGCCGCAGCTGCCGCTGTAGCTCTCAAACAACTAGGTAACGCTCTAGCTACCGGATCTAATGTTGATGAAAAATACGCACAAGGGCGTTGCTTATCACCAAATGTCTGTGTCAGAACACTCAACGCGCAACCTTCTCTCTCGTGAACGTAGAGCGTGAATGGCTTGCTGTAATCAGGTGTACCTAATACAGGAGCTGAACACAGTGCATTTCGTAACTCAGAAAAACTCTCCTGACATTCATCAGACCATGGCACCGGACTCGGAACATTTTTCCCAGTCAAAGCTACCAATGGTTTTGCTAAAAGAGAAAAATTTGGGATCCACTGCCTACAGTAAGAGGTAATACCTAGAAAGGCACGCACTTCTCTCTGCGTGCGAGGAACACTCATCTGCGTAATTGCTTTTATTCTCTCTGGGGTCAACTTCCTTCCCTCCTTTGACAAGAGATGACCTAGGTAGGTCACTTCTTGGCAGCAATATTGCATTTTCGAAGGTGACACCTTGTGATTCAAATTAGATAAATGATGCAATAACGAAATTGTAGCTGCTTTGCAAGTTTCCTTGTCATTTGCAGCCACTAGAAGATCATCTACATACTGTACTATAGCAGAGCCTGAAGGAAGGACAAAGGTATCTAACTGACTTTTTAATGCTTGACTGTAAATAGATGGGCTCTCACAATAGCCTTGTGGAGCGCGTTTAAATCTGAAACTTCGACCTCCTAGACAGAAGCCGAAAATATCTCTGCTTTCCTCGGCTATCGGAATGCTGAAAAAGGCATTCTTCAAGTCAATGACTGAAAACCAAGTAGCTGTAGCAGGAATCAGTGTTAACAAGGCAGTAATGTCTGGAACTACAGGAAACTGCGGAACTACAATCTTATTAACTTCTCTGAGGTCGATGACAAACCTATACACTGGAGGCTTTGTAGGATCAGTTTGTTTCAAAATCGGTAATACAGGACTGTTACAGACATTTCCTCTAGTTTCTTCAACCACACCTTTCTTAATCAAATCTTGTACAATCAGTAAAAGTGCTCGTTCACCTTCACTAGATATTTTATATTGAGGAATTCGTGGAAATTTTACATTTGCTTTCAAAGTGACTACATATGGTGGTATCTCCAAAAGGCCTACATCGTTAGGACCAGTCGCCCAAAGAGAATCAGGGAGTGAACGTAGCTCTGGCGGGAGTGCATCCATTGACAAGTACATCGGAGAGGTGATTCTTTTACCCAATGTAAGCTGTACTCCTTCCGGAGAACAATACAATGTCGCATATAGTCGTTTTAACAAGTCTAAACCAAGCAGATTTTCATTACAACCCGTCGTCAAAATCAGGGGTGCTTTTAATTGACACGGTCCAACAGAAATAGATAAAGGACCAGATATCGGGTTGTAAACCGGGGCGCCTGAAAAACCTACAGAGACATTAGTTGAGCCGGACAAAGGTGCGCCAGGGAGTTTCGCATGAATGATAGAACTTTTTGCTGCACCAGTATCCAACAGAAACGGTTCGACTACACCTGATGTTGCTACTGCGACATAAGGCCCACTCTGATCCACTGGAACTGATACTACTCCCTCTCTCTGTCCATGGCTGTCCTAGTACCCATTTTGCTGAAATCCCTCATCCACTTCACAATAGTCTTCAACAAGATACTGTTGAGATCTATTTTGCTGGGCCGACTGTCCATTTCGTTGATCAAAGTGATTGGAAAGACGATCATTCGTCTGTGGAGGCATAGCACCTCGCCCTCGACCCCTAGAATTTTGCACAAACCCACCACGACCTCTCTGAGCTGCTGCTGCATTATTTTGCGCTAAGATCGGACACTCATTCTTGTAGTGACCCTCTTTCTTACAGTACGCACACTGATTCCACTGATATTGAGGTCTCGGTGAACTATAATCTGTTCTTTGATATGAACCCTGTTGTGTATTAGTCTGATTCGTGCGAGGCGGATACGCCTGCTGCAAAAGAACTTTAGTTTTTAAATCTTTCGTTTTCTTGTCTGATTTCTCTTTTTCCTCTTTATCTCTATTTTCATAATACTGTGCAGTTGCAAGAATTTGCGCAGTTGTAGAAACAGCCCACGCACTCTCGGAATCTTTTAATTTGTTGCATAACTCAGGTAACAAATTATGCACAAATTTATCGACAAACAGTCTCTGTCCTCCTTCTGTGCTCATATCCTGACCACTGTGATCTACAAAAGTCTCTTCGAACCTCGTGAAGAAGTCGGAGACACTTTCGTCTTTCTTTTGCCTGCATGCGGACAACTTGTCCCAATTAACACGTAATGCGGGCATTAGAGTCTTCATTAAATCAATTATCCTACCTGGAAGGTCAGCAATTAGAGGTTCGGGTTTTGCACCACCTACTTGCTGACCATCCGCTGCAACAATAGCTGCCCAATCACCACCTAGGGCAACTGGATGATTCTCTTTACGAATTTTAGCCCAAATTGGTTGAGGAACTACATTACCAAATAACATATCGATGTCTGCTAAGTTCATTATACAAGCCTCAACTGTCTGTGTTAATTCCTTATAGTATCCAGCAGGATTCTTACGCGGGTCTGGCAAGGCCTGCTTCACTGCTAGCACTTCAGCTCGCTTCCACGGAATGTATGTATGTATGTCACAGCTTCGCGCCAAATTGGAGGAACCTCCCTCATTGGATATTGGCGACTTAGCTTCGTTTTACTTTTCTCTAAATCTCTTGGTGAACGAAGTGATGGGTCATTTCTATAACTTAAAATCAGTTCCATCGCTTCCTCTATATTTTCACCTACTATCATTCCTGCAGCAAACTCTTTCTGAACCTTAATTAAGTCTTCTAGATTTGATTCAACATCATCTTCTTCTATTTCCTCATGTAACAGCGAGCACATCTCATCAAAGACATACCGTTGCGTTGGTTCTTTCCACTGCATAAAGGTGTCTAGCACATCTCTCGTACTATATCTCCTACTCTTCGAAATCCATCTGAGAGCCGTGGAATCTAAAATTCCCCGTTCCTCAGTACTCGGAAGCTGACTACGTCTCTGAACAGAGTCAGAAGTAGGAGTCTTGATTAAAGTTTTATATAAAGGAGACAGAATGTTAGATACAGAATCAGTGATTCTCCGACGAACAGAAAGTGGAGTCAACACACTCGCAGACGCAGAGAACACAGTAGAGGTAGGAACAGATAGCGGGACAGTAGAAGTATCGAGAAAGATAGTTTGTGGAACAGTAGGTGTAAGCGAGACAGATATAGGTATAGAAGTCGGCAATCCAGGAGGAGGAGGAGCCGTGGGAACATTCACATTGACCACAGGAGGTACAGGAGCTTGATTCTGAGGGGCAGGAGCAGGAATACCAAGTTGTCCAGCAACCGGCAATTGTACATTCGGTAAAGGTGGAGCCGTAGCACCTTGTGCATACGGTGGAGGTGACCGTAACAAATAAGACAACAGAGGATCGTTTTCGGAATCCTCTAGTATCTTAGCTGTTTTCGATGGCAAGGCAGGATAGCACTTGTCAATCGCTAAATTATGCTCTCTAATGGCCACCTCTATGGCCTTCTCTGACTCGTTAACTTGCAGCTGCTTAGCCGCTTGTTCTAGAGTCAACTCTTCTTGTTCTTTCTGTTCTTTCTTTAACCTTTTCATTTCTCTCTGTTTAGATTCTTTTCGCCAGTAACGGAAAGAATCAAACATTGCCGGCCGGGCTTTCTTCCTAAACAATTTCGCTTCTAAATTGTCAAGGATTTCGGGTTCAAAACTACCATGCAATGGCCAACTAAGGACATCATCTTTCTCAGTGTATCGGACCCACACCTCATTATAAGATATAGGACCCACACCATGTTTACAATACAAGTCATATAGGGAAGTCCCAATCGGAGGAACTAGACATGAGTCCTCCAATCGTGAGTCACTGTTGCAACCAAAACAAGACAACATACAATTTCTCCGACTTACCATTTTGCAATCCGGAACACAAAACAAACAATACAAGAAACGAAAATGTGCACCTGAACCAAGGACTTAGGCCTACCAAAACGAACTGATGTATCGATACCCAAACTAAACCAAATAGATTATCGTAACCAGAACAACCAGTGATAATCTTACGAAACCAAACCAAACCAAGAACCAAAAAGGATTTTAACAACCCTTACGAAGTAACCAGCTAGCTATCACTAAATACTTAACTGAGGCACTGAAGACGTCACCAAGGAGAAACCCGTCACGTTTCGCTGTACTAAGGACTGCACCTCGGGTCCAAGACAGGGCGACGGTCAAGGCAACGGCCCACTGCAGCCGTCCTGAACGGGAACCCTCGTGGAAGAGAACTTCGGGCCACTTTTGCGATATGCCGGGATCGATGAAGTGGGGCGCCTCCCTCAGGAATCTTCAAACGAAGCTTCTCGAACTCTTCAGGCTTTTGGACCGGTACCGAATGACGTCGCCCCACGTTGGGCGCCAATTGGAGTTCTGGACTTTTTGGTTCCGTCCAGAGGTGTCAGGGAACAACACCCAAAGACCCCGGAGTTCCACCTGCCTTGGTGCGCAAATTAACAGAAACACGGGCTTCTCGATGGTGGCGTCAAAGACCAAAGGTTTATTACTGCAGGGACACAGAAGTCACAGAAACCACACATGGGCAGTGTCTAGGAGTCTGTTCAATTTGTACAAAGAGGGTTGCTCCTTATATACTGAATTTTAAGCTGGGGGCAAATTCTTTACATGTAATACATTCTCAAAACCTTTGTGTCTAAAACAATAAATATTTGGCGTTCCACAGGAACCGTCGATAATATCTGATGCCAAACATTACGAAGAGGGGTTCCCACTAGTTCATCACAATCCCTTGTCAATATTGCATTCAAGAGCTGGACCGCCTCATCGTAAATTTCGTTACCTCCCCCTAATAAAGATTCAGAAAGAAAGGAACGGAGCCAGGTGTGGAAGATAGAAAAGTGGGATAAGGGATGTTTGTGGGTTGTAAATGGGCAAGGCTACCGGCTTCGGCCGCCTAATCATGATCGGGACAATGGACACGAGAACCAGTTCGGTGGGGCTGGCCTCGGGCAGAGGGGGCAGCCTTTGTCGAGTCATGCAGCTACAGCGTGTTCTGTTCCAAGGTGCACGTGTCACTGAAAGAGGTGAATCTCCGGCTAAGGCTACGTGTCCTTAATCGAAATGAAATGATCAGAGGTTATTGCGTATGTGAGGGCAAGAAACACAAAATTGCTGCCATGCTCTAAGATGGATGCCGTGGGTAGATCACAAATGTGTTGGTTACAAGAGTACTCTTGCTCGTAGCATAGCGAAAACACCAGGATGTGCTAAATGGATCATTTGCGGTTCGCTGATACCAATATTATGTATTTCCGACAATATTGAAAACACGGGTTCAAATCGTCACGGAACCTCAGTGCACCCATGCTTTTCAGGTCTGGCATCCGATTCCCCAACTCCCATTGTCTCTGCGCCGTTACCTTTCCCACATCCGAGCGTATGAGATAATACACAGAACCAATCTGTAGGGACTTATCTTGCAGCGCTCTACTTAAGATTAATTCTTTCACAGTAAAAGTCAGAAAATTGACCAGAATCTTCCTTGGACCTGCTCTCCCTGCGCGCTGCCTGAAAGGGTCTCTGTGCGCTCTTTGGATTTCCACCTCTAAGTTGATATCTGGGCTATCCTTAAGTACTCCTTCTCTCAAAAGTTTACAGATGAAACCCTTGACATCACCATTTTCTGCTCCTTCCGGGATTTTAAGGAATTTCAAGTTGTTTCTCCTCAAATGGATTTCCAACCTTTCCACATCCATCTGCAGGGCTCTATTCTGCACTCTAAGAGTTTCGATGTCTCTGTCGGGTCTTTGTGAGGCTCCAGTAAGCAGACTTACTTCCTCCTCCAAAACCTCCGTACGTTTGCTGACTTCATCTAGCTTTGCCTCCAGATTAGAGCACTGGTCGTGAATACATCTCTGATTTGCTTCCGATGTTTCAATTTTTTTTATCTAGTTTAGACAAAAGGTCTTCTCTGAGGCTACGCAAAAGAGCCTCTACCTGCGATATTCCCCCATCTGTGAACACTGGTAATGTTGGTGTGGCTTTATCACAGCTAATCTCGGGTACAGTTGCAGACAGAGGGATTGAAGGGATTGAAGGCGCAGCTTGATCTCCTTGAGAAAAGTCATGACTTGGTGGCGCGCCCCCCACTCCCTCCGCTCCCTTCATTCTTTTTTTTCCAAACTGTTCATTCAGGTTATCATTCTGATTATCTCTTTCCTCTACAGCCTCTACATCCTCTGTTTCCTCTATTTCTGCCAGCACAGTGAATCTGTTTGCAAGTGGAACCTGCAAAGACATATTGGTCGCATTAAGTGAGCTATGTATAGGAATGTTTTGGGTACTTTGAGTGCTAGCTACGTCTGTCACGTTTGCACCAACAGCCATCTGCGGGCTAGGGGTAGCAGAACACAGCACGCTATCTAAACTGGGGCTATTAGCAGCAGGTCCTGTACCTGTATTAATTGCATTAGGTAATTGCTTTGGGGTCACAGTAGCCTTGAGATCCACCATCTTTTCCATAATTGTAAAATACGATTTTAGGGAAGGTGTAGTTTTCAAAGCAGATGAGCGTATTCTCGGTAATTTTACTTTCCTGACCTCACTGACCTTCGCAGGAATACCCCTTTTTTCTCTCCCTTTCACTTTGGGAGTTAGCGGTGCAACTCCCAGCCTTGTACCACTCAGAGACCCAGCCCGAGTCTCGTCACTGCCCCTGGGTACTGCAACCCTAGCCTAGACCTTAGCTGATATCTATTCCTAGCTGGAGGAGCTGAGAAGGCTAGGGAGGGGGCTTGAGGCACATGTATCGGTTCCTTAACAAAGAGATTGTCCTGGGGATCTATGTCCGCATCAACTATCGGGGGGGGGTGAACAACTGCACTATTTCAGGAATAATACCTGAGTCTATGCCCTATACTTCGTCGTCAACGCAACTCTTGTCTGATCCCACTTCTCAGCTCTATTATGTTCTGCTGCGCTAGCTTTTAATGACTTGTCCCCTATGGACCCTGGCTCTACAGCCCCGGCTGCCTGATATACTGACCCCCGAGTATCCTCGATGACCCCCCAGCTCTTCTTCGCTATTCTTGCGGGGTTAGTGCGACAGAAAGAGTAGGAGGAAAAGTACTTGCGGTTGTTGTTCAAAGGGGAGCTAAAACTGACTCTCGCCAGTAACCTTCTTGTTCGCTGCCATGTAACCGCCCGGTCCCCTTTGTTATGTGCAGGCACGCCAACGCTTCTCTTCCTCGTTAAAGTGGCTGTCTCCCTGGCTTCTCCTGCCACTCCGGCCCCTCGATCTGCCTTGCAGTCCAACACCCAGGGGGGGTGTCCGCTCCAGCCCATCCCCTGTTTACACATGTATGATTGATTGTCTCTGTGTAATGTGTGTATGATGCAAAATGCTGTGACACCCCAATACTGGTATGAGTGATGCTATGTAGCTAATTAAATGCATCTGAAAGAGAGTGGTTATGGAGACCTGAAGGGCACTTTTAAAAGGTGGAGGTGAGGGAATCCGTAGTGGAGTTGGTCACCACCTCCACCATGGATGGGGGGCACCAACAAACATGGTCGCTCCGTGCACCACCAGCGCTAAAGCTGGCCCTGCTTATGTTCATTAAATATTTTAAGTTCTGGGTGAATAAGGTAGCCCAGAAATTCCCACATTGTCATATGTCTGAATATTAAGAAAGGTTTCTGGACGCCACCCATATAAAAGGACACTCTCATTTTTATTATGCTGAGGAATCCTTGATTGATAATCTTTTACCTAACATTGGGTTCAACGTCATTTCCACAACCCATATTGTAAGAGTTTGACAGAACCTTCAGTGGTGTCTTCTAGGAGCTAGTGGCCACATGGATGAGCGATATTGGTTAATAATTCCACTTATCGGCAGGGTTGACACAGGTATATTTAATATTGGTATGATCTAGGAAAATGTAAACTGATTTTGGTCAACCCCTTGTGAAAGGGAACAAGATGCATCAGTGGATCAAGTACTGTTAGTTTAAATAATTGAATTGCGACCAGACAGGATCTTGTGCTTTAACTAGGTTTAACTTTAGATATTACATGCAGAAAAGCATCAGCAGAATAAAGCGAGAAAAGAAAGATTCTAACCTGGAGGATACTAGAGAACAAGAAGTACAGAAATTACGTAACTTTCTTGAATTACTGATATTCTTGAAAAGGTATAACACAGGGACGAAGAATATGTCTGTCTGTAAGATCTATGATGGTTTTAAACAAATTTTCTGAATTTGTGGTGCTAAGGACATCCTAGTGGAATAGAAATACTGTTACTTTAAGGCAGCTTTATGCTGTATAAAATGTTTGGAACTGTGCATAGAAGACTTGTAAACAAGCCAAGCATAACCAGCATCTCATCTATGCCAAGTGAATTCTGCTCTGAGAACTTAACGCTTTTGTATTTACAATAGAACTGTGTAACCTGCGCATGTGTTTGGAAAAGTTGCTGTGTACGTCCATCTGAACTGAGGTTAAAGTATCAGCATCATGAGTGATCCTTTCACAGTATAAAGTACAATGCTTGCAAACGGATCTAGTTTCAGGAATTACAGTGCAACTCCATAAAAAACTGCATTTGCAAGGCAAGGAAAGCTCTGATAATGGAAGTGTCAGCATCTTGGTTTTTCTCGATAGACCGATCAATTATGCCAAAAGCCAAAGACCTATCATGTGGGATCGATTATGGGCAGTTGTGATTTCCATCTCGGCTTACTCATGCTTTAAATCATTTCTCTCCAGTCTATTTCAATCTATTACCTTTTTACCGATCACCTCCCTCAACCTTCAGGGTGTGGTGCTCCTTGGGGCTCTTCTCTTACATTGTCCCTGTTTACGATTTCAATTGAGCTACTGGCTAGGTTCTTCCCCTCCAAAGGCTTTCTTGTACATATAGGCTATCAGTAGCCTGCTTACTTTTAATCCCTTCACTGCCTCGGGCTGGATGGCATTCTCTGTAGTGTTTGCACAGAGGTTGTAAAAATATTACAGAAGTCCATCACTTGGTGCAAGTGTCTGGGCCTATGTTGTACAAGTATTCCATAATGGCATACTTGGTAAACATTCATTTGATTTATTCATGTTTCATTAGGACAGTCGGCGTTCTAAACAGCGAGATAGTGTATAGTGCCCTAACCTCTGCACAGCCCCTGGAAGAATCCTGAAGCTTTTCAACAGTTGTTTGGATTGGGCTTCATGATCTTTTTATCTTCTCATATTTATGATGTATCAATATTACTTTGTGTATTGTATTTGTTTTCAATATTCCTGCCTTGGCTTTGTAGCGCTGTGTTGTCCGCTGAAGTGCGTGCTGGAGCTAGTTTGCTTTGTTATCTCATAAGACCCTAACGTGAAGATTCCATGCTTGTTCACCTGGTCCAATTTAGTGCAAGATTGGTAGCATGTATGGTTAGGAGGATGCATGGTTGTGGTCTGGTGTATGTCTGATGAGTTAGTATTCTACGTAAGGCTATGAGAGGTGTTCCTGTAGTGTAGTTCCTATATTCCCAATAGGCTCTGCGCATTGGAATAACATAAACGATAGTTTAGACGTAGGACTGAGGTCGACTAGGTCTCTATTGAATATGTTAGACTTAATTATGAATGCCATCTAGCTCAGAGGTCACTAGAAACTTTCTCGAGTGAACAGGAATGAGTTAACTTTCCTGAATAGACAAGAAGGGATTAGCTTCTGACAACCGCATAAACATGACAACTTTGCTCCCTCCAGAATAAGGAGTATATCTCCAGAGTCGTGTGAAAACAATAGATAGCTATTTCACTCAGTCAATCGTGCATGCTTAGTTTCACCAGAGTGCAGAGAAATAGAGAGACGGGCTTTTTCAATAAAAGTTGTTATTTATTGAGCAGTCCTCTTTCTCATGCAAGAGAAGTGAATTGCCACAATTGCAATACTTGTCATGAAGTAAAGTGCGTACAGTAAAAGGAGTATTATGAAATAATACTGTAAAAGCATTTATATGGTTTCTGAGCCATATGATACTTAAAACAGATAAAATATATACAATACATACAAAGATAAAAGCTGACTAAACGTACTTAACTGGTGCTTCTAAAATACGCCTACCCCGGTGTACTTAACCTAAGCCTAGTACGTGGGAAGGAGTAAGTGAGCTGCAGTTTAAGTTAAGTTTTTTTTGCCAAGAATCTGAATCAAGAATTCTCTAAGGATCTAATCAGCTCCGTACCTTGGTTTTAGAATGAAGGCTTGTATCTCTTTCTCAGGACTCGATCTCCCAGCAACCCGCAAGGGTGACTGGAAACACTGGAGCTGGATTTCTCGGAGAAAAGACAGCATCGCTCTCAGTGCGTCAAATGGGAGGGTCGGCTTCCTTCGGCACTCGCATCAGCTGGGCTTTGGATAAGTAGATAGCCGCTCTGCTCCAAACCACTGTGTGTTTGCTTAAGGCAAATTCTGGTATATTTATACCTGGAAGGTGCAGAGTTTGACGTAAGGTTGGACATAAGACGTCACTAAGAACTGTCACTAAGAACTGGCAGTTCTTTCAGGACTCTCAGGAGTTCTAGAACAAATCAAAACAGAAGCAGGGGGAATTCCCGGGCTGCTGGAGGCTTGGTTTGTTTAAAGAACGCGTTGTACTTTCTAGGAGTCTAGGGAAGTAGCCTTGCCGTATTTGGACTGCATTGGCTATGACTAAATATGGATATGATTCTTATGCCTTTATAAGGATAAGATTTGTTATAACCACATAAGGGCATGAATCGGGAATATTTAATTAGGGTCCTAGATACGTTCACAACATTCCATCCTTGAAACCCCATACTGGTAGAAGTATGAGTTGTGAAGGGATTTGGAAGATAGTCTTGTGCTTTTAAAAGACTATGCGCCTAAATAAATACCTCTGTTGTGCTTGTCCTCCAGTATAACCTACATTTTAATGAGCTACTCTGATTTGGGCCAGAGCTTATACTTGCGAGCCAGAGTGTATATTTGCCTTTTCCAGGATGGTGTGGAGAGAGACTTGCCTTAGCAATGCTGTCTTTAGGTAGTTGAACTCTCCAGCAGGTGAGAAGAAGCCGGTGCTTGTTTGCATGGATGCTTTCCAATTAAGGGCAAACCAGAGTTAGTGAATATCATATCTGGTACAGCTTGGTGCAAGCCAGTACTTTCCAGCATTTTTGTGTCTTCGTTCACTCTGTTGCTCTGGTGTCGTTGGTTGAGGTACCGAGCCGGAATGGATACCAGGTTATGTTCATTGTTGGTGCTGGTGTAGCACTGTGTTAAAGAGCGGTAGTGAACAGTGGCATCCATTTGTGTGATTAACGAGTTGGTCAGGTACAACGATAAAGGACCCATAATGTGTCTACAAGAAAATAGTTTAACAGGGCACTAATTAAAGTCTTCCCAGATGATATGGGGAACAGAGCACTATGTGAAAATTCCAGAGAAGAACAATGATGAATTTTGAACTGGAGATTGCTTGGGAAATTGACAAATTTGGTGCAGGAATTTACTTCCTTCTGTAATGCAAGGTGGTTTGTTAGTTTCCTTCTTGGTATTAGTAAGTTTCAGACCTTAGTCTGTACAGAAAAGACCGATTTACCAATCCATAGCTTTGTGAGTCTTGAGATTAAAACTAGAAGAGCAGCTGCATTGCTGAGGTACCTTTGTGTCCGGTAGTTTCAGTTTTTGTTTCTCTTCTTTGTTTTTCTTTGTGTGTAGGGATACACCATCTTTGTATTCTCCTTCCTGGACTATACCAATAGCATCTATTTTTCAATGCCTCCAACAAATCCAATAAACTACTTATGACTGGAGTATTTAGTCCTTTTTCCATTATTTATATTGTGCATATATTGCAAAATTACAGTTATTTTGATTGGATTATTTAGACTGACAATCAAAACCTAAGTCAACATGCCAAATCTTTGCCAAGAAATTCTGTAATTATGATTCCCTCTTTTTGTTGCAGATGACAGTGCGATGGATCCAGACACAACTCCATATTTAGAAATTACAAATCAAACTGGTTATTCCATCAAGATTCCACATGCTGAAAGAAAAGTAAGTTACATTTATTGTTTATGCATATGTATTTTTCCTTACATGTATTGTTTATGCATATGTATTTTTCCTTTATTAATGGCTTCCTTTTTCTTAAGTTGGTGCGTTGTTATGCTATCTGAATCTGGATAACAGAGACGGTGGGGGGTGCTAAGATAAATATGGAAGTAGTCACAGTACTGGCACCATCACTTTGTTTTTGCTGTAAAGTTATGTTTTTAGTGTGGGAGTGTAAAGATGGAAAAAATATATATATATTTTGTGTTAACACCTAACTTTTGATCTTATCACTTCGAATGGAATATTCCCTTATATTGCACATACAAGGATAGCACGTTTCCAAAAGTGCAACCAAACATCACCTAGATGGTTCGCACCAAAAGCATAGAACAATATTTTACACATTGCATGTTTAAGCACTGTTATCAAAGGGTAACTTTTGTTTCAGCTAGTTATTGACCATGGTGGACTCAAAGGACCACAGGAGGGACCATGATGGATTTAAGTTTGATCAATTGGTAGGTATGTGGTGTAAGACCTAATTTTTGTTGCCAATTATTTGTAGTTAAAGTTTTGGTTTGGTTCTTTCTGTTATTCAAGATTGTGATAACGTGTTTTCAAGAATATTATCAAATATGTTTTGATTTTTAATAGTGAGTATGAGCCTACACTAAAAAACCAAGCTGAGATCGTATGATGCCTTAAATTTTACTTGTGGTGATCTGGGCTTGTTTCATAGCCTTTTAAACGCTCTGCAAGGCTTTTAGAAGTAGAGATCCTAAATAACTGGAGCAATTGGCATTATTTTATATCCCCTTGATAATATTCTTGGACTAAGGTTCTCTTGCAATTATTTCATCTATATCAGAGGACACTCTCTTGAATGTAGCTTTCTGTCAATACGTTCAGGTATACCCTAAAACATTGGCATATCCATTTCAGATTAAAAAAATCTTGATGTATTCAGAGTATGACAAGTAAGGACACCCAGATTACCCCAGTTATTGAATCATATCACAACACCAACATCTTTAACCTGGTACATATTTTGTCAACATCTGTGTACCACAATTATTGAGGCTGAAATTACCTCACTAGTTTGCCCCCAAAACCATCATTAAAAGAAGCCAAGCATCCATGGGTAGAGGAAGTGACATAACCGAATCCTCTAGATCCATCACCAGTGATTGTGGTTGAAAATCAGTGTTGTCACAATTGTCTCTCTGTCAGCCGTACTCCCTCCTGACCTTCACCCTAGGAAAGCATGCAACATAACTCAATGGAGAGCCTCACATTCCTCTTCCTATTCACTGCCACTTAGATTTCTTTCACCTCATCTATCGGCCTCCTGTGTAGAATAAAAAACCTTTTTAGGGGTTCACTGATGCACCGGTCCTTAAACCAACAGAGAAAATATTGGCACGGAAGCTGTTATATCAAAGAGAATGCATTTATTAACCTCACATGAGGGAGACTGCGTCAATACGGTACCCTCAGGCCACTGTAGGAGGCAGCCCAAAGAGTACAGAAACCAAGGGCCTTTTATGGCCAGTTTATTGCTGAGTTAGTATGAAGACTCAAAAAGAGGCAGTACAAGTGTGCACACAAATGCATACAAGGATACATAAGAATTGCTTAGTCAACAGAGTGAGAGGAGTTACAATATTGCTGACATTAGTTAAAATAGCCTGAAAGTTATTCTAAAAGCAGGTGCATTCTGGCAGCTACAAGCCTTTCTGAACATGTGCAGTGCTCCGGCTCAATGCTGAAGGAGTTAACTGTAACTGATGACTCAGGCAGAATACAAGGGCAGGCAGAAGTGAAGAGGTTGAAGCACATGGCGAGCACATGGCTAACTAAAATGGCTGCCAAAAACAAAATGGCTTCAGCTGATGCGAAGAGCGATTTCAGGTAGTTTCAACAGATGGCCGTTTTAGAATTAGCTGAAGACATTCCGCTCTGAATTAATAGAAGCGTGAAAGTTATCCTGCACATCTATCCTCATAAATCCATTAATATCCTGATCCATAGCTAGGTGGACATTTACCTTTTGAACATTTCGTTTAACTGGTGAGATACAAGTAGGAATACATGAGGAACAGAGCTTTGGGTCATAATGAACACACAGATAGAAAGAGAAAATAATGGCTATTATTACAAACAGAACTATCAATATTTTCCAACCCCAAGCAGAAAGTAAATCCCAAAACCATCCAGTCCAATTCTAAGTTTTAGGGCTCTGATGTATTTTAGTGTTCATCTGTTTCAACTTCAGAATAGCCAAGAGCACATGTCTAATATAATATCTTAATAAAAAAAAAAATTTTAATACACCTTTCCAGTGTTCTTTTCATGAGGGCTAGGATATGACTTGATATGCTCAAGAGGAGGGCAGAGTAGTATTTATTAAGCTCTCCGCAAAACGTTTCTCTTGCAGAATAAACATGCCTAATGCAAATATTAAAGTAAGTAGACATATTGTTACAAAAATAATTTTCACTCCAGGGGACCAGGAGGACCAAACGGGGCCATGGAAATTAGGACGAGGAGCCGCAAAGGGCTGCACCTCCTCAAAAATGGGACGACCAAAGGGGTACATTGCTAAAAAGTACTTAAAGAATAGAAGCCGCTGTACAACCAGCCAGAGGGGAGTCTTCTCCCTGTGTCTGTCTGAGCCTCACAGGCAGGCTCCTATTGGTCATCAAAAGTTCTTTTCCAACGGTTGAACTGCTCAGCTTGCAACTCAAAACAGACAATCAGGGCCAAAATGTTCCTTTTTTCTTTCAGGATAGGGCACCCACCCTCCGTGGCAAATGCGGTCAGCGATCCTGTCCAGTGTCTCAGGCAGTGCACCAGTATTCTTCACTTTAATCTAACAGGAACCAAAGGCACAGCACCTGTACCCTGAACTCAAGTCGTTCCCTAACTCCTGTGTTGCTCCGCTGGCGCACTGCTCTTTTGTCGGGGCCACAGATTGTACCCAGTGTGCTCAAGCATCCCTTGATCAACAAACAAAGGTGCAAACTTGAATTCACTTAGGGACCAGGACTCAGAGGCCTGGTGCTGGAATATCTGAAGCAACCCTTGTTTCAAAAGAGGTCACCTCAAGCAAAGCCTCCTTGCCGTCCTTGTCTGTTTTTGACTCTCTCAGCTGGGCATCAAAAACTGGATCCACACAAAGAATTTTCCATTCTAATTTGTGACCCCATCTTTCATCCAAGACAGTAGCAGGGGTACACACTTCACCGTTCTATAGGCCCAGTGCTTCCGGCCTTCTACCTTCACTGTGGTCCTAGTTGCCAGCAACGCCTGTGCTGGTTCCCTCTACCTCGACTCCAAGCTAGGTCGGCGCTGACTCCCCAGGCTGGATCTGCTGTCCGGACCCCTCTGGCAATGGTTGTAGGGCAGCAGGTAGCTATTAGTGGTCAGAACAAAATATCTTTAGACAAGGCATACAAATAATCTATCAACATAGAGGATACGATACTCTATTTCAGAATACTTCTTTAGTCTTGGGATGCCCCATACATTAGCAAGGCACCCAAGAACCACTTCATCTATCTGAGAGTAAAAAACACCCTGGACCCATTAGCGAGTACAAAAGGAACCCATTGGTGAACTGACAAGAGTAAAACTCTACACTATTTGAAGCATCCAAGGAAGTCTATATTTATTTACTAAATTCTGAGGGAAAAAGAAAAACAATATGGACATACTCTAAATCCTTACATTTGTGTATTCCTATATTATTCCTCTGAAGAACCTCAAGAAAGGAAATTTTGAGACCAAGCATTCTTTTGTGCTTCTTGTCTTAACAAGCTTGTGTTTCATAAGTCCTAACCTTTCACAACTTGTACAGGACTGCAGGCACTTCTAAAATTATTTTTCTTAGTAAATAAACCTTCATTTTACACTTAGGACCATGCTCTCATACTGTAAGTGCAGGGAGAAAATCTAAAAACTGCTAATTTAACAGGGATTCTTATTACATAAATAACTAACATAACCTCAACATAGTGGGTACATGAATTTCTCCAGAAAAACCTATTGTGGCAAACTAAATCCTATAAAGCAATATTTTCCTTCAAGATGTTTTCTGAGGATCACACGGGCATCTTTCCTAAAATTGTGAACCCTTGTGCATTCTACTTTTCATGATCTGGACTATGTAACCTCATTTTTCAAAGAAAAAGAAACATTCACCAGCTCTAATAAGGGCTGTCAGCTCAGTTACACGGGCTAACTATAAGAGACTAGCAATGCCTTTGCAAAACTGTATATAGCATGAGAATAACATAAACAATAATGGTGTTATCACCGGAGAAGTTTAGAACAAAAACTACCCACATATAGTTCCCCTTAAAGGTCCAATAAGGGAACAACATTCTAGACTACTCATCCTTTCATAATTTCATCAGACAGGATGGGCAGTAACATGGCATATTTTTTATTCATTTTGTTAATCTTAACAATCTAAAAACAGTATTACTGAATAGCCAACTAGATGTCTCATGGCCGTTCCTAGACAGCTTAGCTCAAGAGAGAGTGAGAAAGAGAGAGCACATAACCCTTAATTTGCCCAGGAACTAGTCTCCCTAATCTCGCACACGACAGTAGGTGACCGAAACAGGTGACCTCCTGTCGACAATATTTACCCTCCTTTTTGGCAGCTGGGCAGGAGCTGTGTAACATAAAAGGACATTAATGCAAACTTTATTTCATAGCCTTTTGATGTGGCCCTAGCACAACAATTTTGAGTGAAAACCAGTATTTCTGTTTGCATGGCAGAGCTATTCTCTGCATATGGTCTACAGACGCTGCTATCCCTTGATAATGTTATTCAAGAGGATAAACCCCTCCTGCATATCTCCTACACTTGTATTATGTTTCAAGAAAACAGTGATATCATCATGCGCTCCTAACAGAAAATGCAATATTTCCTTTAGATAATGTTACCTAAAACATTACCTGTAGTGTTTTACCCTACAATGTTAGAATCAGGATATTTAATTAATACAACAAAAAATCAGTTTATCAAACTACTCTTCAACAGTACAAGCTTTCATAGGATAATGTAGAAATTACATACTGTCACAGTGACTCCCTGATTTTTACGCTCCGTAGTGTTGGTCAGCTCTAAATACAGAACTTGGCCCCTGACCCTTAAGCCTGTTGTCCCCTGTCTGAGAAAGGCTATTTCCATGCAGCTTTACATGGAGAAGCGCAGCTTTAAAGCAGCCCTGTTCCGTGCCTGTGAGATGATAATTTTAAAGGTAGGATGCACTTTTTGCTGTCTTGTTTTTGTTTTTATTCCTGTGAAATGTGCGTTTTAGCACCTAAAGAACTTGCTAAAAAACTTCAGCCTTCTGAATGCCATAATGCGCCCAGAATTCTTGTGCATAAAATTAAAAGATTACATAAAGGCTTGTAATGTAATTCTCATGTCTGTACAGCTACTCATTGCATAACTTTGTAAGTGCCCTAAGATTCAGTAATATTGTCATTGCTAGAGAAACTAATATTCACCTTTTTTAATTTTGATGCACAGTATATTGTAACCATTTAGACATTGAAATCTTGACACAGACTTTGCACAAGTTTTTCTATAGTGCTAAATATTATTGAATTTGCACAATAGTGGTATTAGATATTATGAAACTCCTAATAGTGTAAAAACGATTTTAATACAAACATTCTTTATTTTTTTATGTAGCAATTTTTTTTAAATAATGATCACTTACCCTTTTGATGTTTCCATATAAGAAAAGCAAGCCTTATTCCTTTCCCTTTGCCCTAAATGCATTAATTTATAACACTAAGCACAGAAGCTCTACTGAAACATAAAAAGTTTGTGTCACTTTTAAAAGGGCAGTAATTTTTTACCATCAGAATCACATATGTGTTTATTTAGAAAAGCAACAAGAAAGAAAGTCCCTTTCTCTTTTATCCAAAATAATAAAGCTGTATTTTTAACTTTTCAAAATCAGTAGTCTTTTAACGGACGTGTCTTCATATCATGCTGTACTAATTTAAAACCTAGTTCCCACAGTTTGATCTGTAGCTTGTAGCCGGGCATAGCCATGTGTTGTTTACTCAGCTGTGCTTTACGACCAGCAGGCCTCAACTTCCATGGCTTTTTCAGGAGAAAAACGCTTTGCTGTATTGTAATGTCCTGAAAAAGTTTGATCTCCGTCTGTTCTGACAGACAGCTTTGAACAGCTGTTTAAAAGTTATTTTTTCAAGCACAGGGAATGAGCACAGTTCAGTCTATTTAAAACACCGGCATTCCAAGCCAGAAACAAATCTATTGTCTTGTAATGTGGAAAGAAGGCGCTTTTATTTCAGTAGCAACCAATTACTCAGATGATGTGAATGCCTTTGAATATTAATATCTAAGGATAATGCTGTAACATTTTATATTGAGTTCTAGGTGTGTAAAGCACACACATTCGTTTTTTGTTTTCTTTCTATGAGGCCAATTTTTCCCTATTGCGTGTTAATTCTAATCTTTTTTTTTTTACTTTGTGGCAATATTCACACATCTATACTTTGTTACTGTTTCACTTTTAATGATAGGTGCAGCCATGTAGCATATGTTACATAATTAATTCCTTGAATTTTAAAATGTAATTCTTTCAATGACCTTTGTAGAACACACAATAGCGACAACAAACCAAATTTAGCTCATCCCAGACATTTTCAAGAAGGGGTCCATACACTGAGAACACACAACACTGTTAAGGCAAGTCATTCTCACACAAAAAACATTGTCACTACACACTGAAACAAGTACTTCACAAGCATCACCACCGGTGTCAATCCACAAACCACATAGACGCTCAAAAAAACACAATTAACCCACAAATTAACACAGGACAAAAGCAAGAGACAACCCAGAGACTGTACTCAAACCAAAACATTTGTAAATACCAATTGTAAGTCATATTTACAAACGAAAGGACTCTCAAAAAATAGTACAGAGATTAGACCAAGACAAATAGACAGCCAAAAGACTGCCATGTTTAAAAAAAACAGGCTCAAGTTTCAGACCTTTTCCAAAATACATATCACCATTTATGAATTTTACTAAGTGCTCAGATCAGGCTCCTTTTTTAGGGCTCGGCCTAGCGTACACTGCGCAGCAGTGTCGCGCAGCCGAGATTTTTTGATTTCCAGTACTGGGGCTTTAACTGGCCTCTCTCTTCCATTGGCTAGCTCCATAAATGGAGGCTAGCCATTGGAAGAGAGATGTGTCAATCATTCTGGGAGCAGATTAATGGGCTTTTCTGTGGTTTTTTTAAGCCCCGCCCCCTTTGTTTCGTCATGCAGAGGTGAGCCATAATTGGTGTTTCCTTTATTTTTTTTTCAGGTTGTTTGCGGCCGCCATTTTTTATGTGAAAGCAGAGCGTTCGGGTCCGTGAATTTTGCTGCTGATCACCTACTTTGCTCTTCTCTGCTCCAGGGCGGGGGCTTGTAACCCCGGGGTCGCCTCCAGCTGAATTACTCGCACTGGCAGTTGCAGTAGCTGGTTTCACTGTGTCCTCAGGGTCCGATACCGCTCCACGTCCTCTCACCCCCTTGCTTCCTGTCTTCGGCGGCATCCTTACGGCTCCCTTCTTCCTGCTGAGATGCACAAACCACACAGCCGCGGAACAGCAGAGAGCTCGAGATAGCAGCCAGCAGGGAAGCGGAGTCCTCCACACCGTGCTCTGCGTCCCCCAGAGTCTCCACAGCATCAAAATCGGCCGTCGGGACATTGCTGGCCGGCCGGAGCAGCTATTGCGGTGAGTCTGCACCCTCCCCCCCACTCTCCTACCGGCACCCCGCCCGTATTTGGGCTGGTGTCCGCCGGAGGGGAAGGGGGTCATGCAGCTCCTCCGGCGTGGCGGCAGGCTCTCTCGGAGCAGATGCTGTCGGTGCGGCAGAGAGGTCCATGGGGGGGCAACAGGTGTTAGAGAGTGGCATTCGGGCACTCCAAGCGCCCCCAGTCTCTCAGGTTTAGGATCGGCCGGTGCACCTCCTGGAGCAGCTGTAGCCAAGGACAGTGAGTACGAACGCCCCCCCCCCTTCCCCAGAAGTAACTACGAGGGTGTTGTATACCCTGCAGCCGCCGGAGATGGTCTGCCAGGGGGGAGGGGGGCTAGCGCAGCTCCATCAGAGGTGAGGCGTAGGGCCTAATTGTCCGGCGAACGAACAGGTCGGTGCACTCTCGGAAGTCCGAAGGAGTTCCGTCCGTACCCCAGAGTAACCTGCATTCCCATGCTCCACTAACAAGCACTTGTCAGTTTTGGTGTCGGGAATGAAACATAGTTCCGTGAACTCCCTTACTCTGCTAGGAGACCGTCAACATTGTATGGCAAAGAGAAGGGTATCACAGGTTAGCCGCTGGCTACCTTGAGCTCTCCCAAGACAGATTAACAGTTTTTCTGCCACGGGTAGGTGCAGCATAAAACTGGTATTCAGGAACACGTCCGGAGAATATGGGGAGTAACTAACGCGAAGTGTGTAAGATCGGTGTGAATGAGTCCCACGCGACATCTTGTGCCCGATTGCTTTACCCCCCCACACATCTCCCACAGGGAAGAATGCACTTCATTATTGGGGCCAATATTTAAACAAGTAACCACTATTGGTACAAGCAGGTACTACAGTAGGTACACCCAGTTAACAAAGTAGTGCATCTGATTCAGTGGACTGTTTTTCAGTAATGTGGAGGCTGTGGTTGCAGTCGAGCTGTCAGGTCATTTTGTCGTGTAAAGATGGTATGGGGTTAAATGCAGATCAAAATGGGTTGGGGAAGAAGTTGTACTGACTGAATTGATGAGTGGAGAGCCAGTAGCTGAAGTAGGTTGGTGCATTTGCATAAAGGTGCGTGCCGTGGTGGGCGGAAGCAACATGTAACTGACAGTTGAACAGATCAATGGATGAAGAGGGTTAACTCAAACTGGACCTTGGCCAGACAAAATAAGCATTTGCAATAATATAGGTCTCACAGTACTGAAAGTTTGAGCTATTTGTGTTGCATTATTATTTGAAATGCCAATAGCTTTAAACGTTCAGTAATGCAAGACCTATTGCATTGCAAATGCTTCAAGGAAAGGTCAAGCAGTGATTAGAGAGGCGGTGGGGTTAAGCTGCAAATCTGGAGGGTGTTAGAAGACTGTGGACGGAATAGGCGCCATCAGGAAACAGTACAGTGCCAACAAAAATGCACAAGCTTGGCGTGCCGCCCTTTATAAAAAATATTATTAAGATGAGCAGTCTGACCACAAAGACGCACCGCCTATGCTTGTATTTTTCACGCACTCACCGGGATAGCCATTGTTGTCGGTTTTAAATGATTGGGAAATCTGCTGAGAATTCAAGGCAGCCACATGGCGACTACAGTTAATACAATTAAAAAGTATCCGCATTACAGCTAACCGCCGTGAAAAAACAAAGCCATGACTCTCCCGCGCCTGATAAGAGGTGTACTTCACAGCAGTCCTAGACAATTTGAGTATTTTAAAGCAGGCCAACAGATACTGGTCAGGATTAGCGTGTAAATGTGGCATGCTCCCCTGACTGTGCTTGCTCCCCTGACTGTGCTTGCTCCCCTGGCTGTGCTTGCCCCCCTGGCTGTGCTTGCTCCCCTGCCCCCTGGCTTTGCTTGCGCCCCTGGCTGTGCTTGCTCCCCTGCCCCCTGGCTGTGCTTGCTCCCCTGCCTGTGCTTGCTCCCCTGGCTGTGCTTGCTCCCCTGCCCCCTCGTTGTTTGTAATTGCTCTCCTGCCCCCTCGTTGGTTGTGCTTGCTCTCCTGCCCCCTCGTTGGTTGTGCTTGCTCTCCTGTCCCCGCCCACTTGTTGCTTGTGCTTTCTCTCCTACCCCTGCCCCCTCGTTGCTTGTGCTTGCTCTCCTGCCCCCTCGTTGCTTGTGCTTACTCTCCTGCCCCTGAACCCTCGTTGCTTGTGCTTGCTCTCCTGCCCCTGCCCCCTCATTGCTTGTGTTGCTCTCCTGCCCCTGCCCCCTCGTTGGTTGTGCTTGCTCTCCTGCCCCTGCCCCCTCGTTGGTTGTGCTTGCTCTCCTGCCCCCGCCCCGCCCCCTCGTTGGTTGTGCTTGCTCTCCTGCCCTGCTATTGGCATTGTAAATGACAATGCCATTTATTTATGTTTTCAAAACAAAAACATAAATAAAAATAATGTCATGAGCAATGCCAATAGCTCTAACTTTAAGAATGCCGAGACCATTGCATTGTAAATGCTTGTTATATATATGTGTTCCACAGTGTACTATACATTATGGAAGAAATAACATTTTTAATATGCCTAAACCTATTTAGAGATCCTCTCTTAGGGGAGTCGGCTGAGTACTTTTTAAATCCATATTGGTACCTCCAAGACAGCAACACTTTCTACGAAGTGTGCTAGGAGCAGGCATGCCAAAAATATTACAGCATATATAATATTATAACAAAGTGGTACTTAATGTAAACTGTACCGTTCAAGAATTAAAAAATTAGAGAAAAATCTCCTCATTACCTGCCTTTATTTGCTGCAGCAAACAACAAACAAACCAGAATCTTAGCCAAGCTAATCCAAACAAAAGTGTTGCTACAGCAACCTTACCAAACCAAAGTCTCCAGCTTCCAACTGCCAAGTTCTGGGTGACCTAACGGTCGTTTTGAAATACTCGCACCAAAGAAGATCTCAGTCTGGATCGGCCATCACCTAGCGGGTCAGATCAGGAAAACCGGAGAACACATCGGTCTGCAACTACAAAGGGTCTCCTCATGCATTCCTCAGTGGATTCCTGCCTTCCGTCACGACCGCACTCTTGGATAGCCGGGTCTCCGATGAGTTCCACGTTCGGGCGCCAATTTGTAGAATAAAAAACCTTTTTAGGGATTCACTGATGCACCGGTCCTTAAACCAACAAAGAAGCGATTGACACAGAAGCTGTAATATCAAAGAGAATGCATTTATTAACCTCTCATGAGGGTGACTGCATCAATACGGTACCTTCAGGCCACTGTAGGAGGCTGTCCAAAGAGTACATAAACCAAGGGCCTTTTATGGCCAGTTTATTGCTGAGTTAGCATGAAGACTCAAAAAGAGGCAGTACAAGTGTGCACACACATATATATATAAGGATACATAAGAATCGCTTAGTCAACAGAGTGGGAGGAGTTACAATATTGCTGACATTAGTTAAAATAGCCTGACAGTTATTCTAAGAGCAGGTGCATTCTGGCAGCTACAAGCCTTTCTGAGCATGTGCAGTGCTCTGGCTCAATGCAGAAGGAGTTAACTGTAACTGATGACTCAAGCAGAATACAAGGGCAGGCAGCAGTGAAGAAGGAGAAGAACATGGCGAGCACATGGCTAACTAAAATGGCTGCCAAAAACAAAATGGCTTCAGCTACTGCGGACAACGATTTCAGCTAGGTTCAACACCTGGACTGAACTGTTTCCTTAGACAAACTATCATATCCCCTAAGACCTCCTTTTTCATCTGGCAAGCCCACACCACCCTTGGAGACATTTTACCTTGCAGAAAACGCAGGCATGAGACACTCCTCAATGTCCTCAACATAGCATGGCACACCATGTCACCCAATTCCTAGGCCTCGTTTGCAGACATCACCAATCATCCTATTTAGATGGACAGAACCAAGCATCTTACTATCCCCATCTCTATACTCTGCATTTAACCAACACATTGAGGTCAGCCTAAAAGAGAACAAACTTTTAGATCCATCAAAGATCACGCCATTGACAACCTAAATTTCAATCATCTATGGTCCTTCCAACATCACTTACGTCTTGTCCCAATCTGGGGGTCCCCCCAGAGCACCTGTGGTTGGATTTATAACCTCTTAGAGTGAGGATTTACTTTAATACACCAACATGAATTAGAAATCCAGTTGTACTGTGACCCATACAGAACCCAGTAAACAATATTGAGTGAGTGGTGTTCTCAAGTTGCGATTAGACCCTCTAGATGAGTTGAGGGACACAGCAGAACTACAAACCCTCTTTCGTAAATAAATAACACTCTCAAAATAGAACTAAGAAATATGGGATCGAACTTTAAAATGCTTATTTCTTAATGTGGTGCATAAAATAGGAATGGAAACCACACAGAATGTGAATACAAATGCAACAATGCATAACATGGCCACTGAAAACAATGTGACAATGTGAACATTTCAAACCTGGTTAGCAAGTTGGTAGCTTCCTAATACCCTATCACTACTAAGCACTACAATTTAGCAAAGGTAGAAAATAGCAACACCATTAATTAAGTTTCTTAAGATGGCTTGCACAGCATACCTTTTCAAAATGAAATATCTGTTTAGCTATTCCCTATCATATCCTTTCCCCAGAAGCGATGAGCAGTATTGGGCTGAAGGCCACTTCTTTGTGCTGCTCTTGGACTCTCGTAGCAACCCCCGTAAGGTGCTGTTTTTCAGCAAACTGGTGTGATATCTGGCTATATAATATCGTCGCAAAGCCTCTTTAAGCGATTGCCAAATACAGGGGTTTTTATAGCACTTGATCATAGATTTTCTTCTCGTGTTTGTAAGCTTGGTGACACTAAAGACAAAATAAGTCTGGCGATAAATGCGTCCTCTCAATTCACATGTTGAGGTTTTAGCCTCTGCTGTAAGCATCAAACTTAACATGGCATTGACTATAATATAAACGACAAATAAACATCAGCCTAGATAGGAGGGGGACATGAGGCTAACACTTCTGCGCATGTCTATACTTCACACTTTTTTAATAAAAAGAGATGGGAGTCTGCGAACAAGCACTTGGATAAAAGAGAACAGATTTAAATGACCCTGTCATAGTGTTCATGACAGCTTTTAATACCATTCTAAATTATTTAAACTCCTACAACAAATAAGTGTAGCACAAACCTTTTACTACTCTGGTACTCAAAAGACCTTGCTGGTAACAAACTCTCCCTTCATAGACTCGAAATAATATGAAAGAAAAGTATGCTACTGAAAGCCAAGACTGTATGCTACTGAAGTCCCAATGCAAAACACACAGATAACCCATCACATGAGCCAAAGCTAAGCACTGCCAAACACCATTAATGAAGCTGTCAACAGCTGTCAGGGTAGATGAGCACTAGAACAACGCTGATTCTCCTATCTGACACTCCACAAACAGATTCAGTGCTATTAACGCCTACTCCAGTGAAACAATGTAAAAGAACCAATAAATCTTATAGATACTTCTAGCTACAGACTCCTTAGCTTAGAATATTCCCCAGGATCAGGAAGTTTTTGAGCAGTTCCACTGTGGGCCGGAATGTGGCTCTGTGTCGGCGTCATCTGCGCTGGAAGTGGTGTGAGCGATACTTATATAGGCACCACCCTGGCGTGCTTAGGTTAGTTCTTTCTCTTAAGCGCGAGATAGCGTTGATCCTGTTCGAGTTACCCTTTGTTGTTTTTAGGTCTCGCCTTCGCAGCGCGCATGCGCTGCAAAGGCAAATGACCTTATGCCGTCGCTTTGGCTTTTCAGCCAAGCACGTGCACGCGTTCCATTGCCTTCAATGGCAACGCTTGCACGTCAGGAGATTCACTCGCGGGAGCGTGCGGCCCATCTGGTCGCAATTATCGCTCCTGCGAGTGAATCACGCCCACCCCCTTCCTCTCTCCCCCCCTAACCCCTCGCCCCCTCCCCACCCCCGGCCGCACGAGGCGCTCATGTTTGTTGCTTGTTTTTCTTTTTCATTGCGCGGCCGCGCAGCGTTTCTTTTACGTCCGCACGGCCAATGCTTTTTTTTTTTTACTCGTTTCCATGAGGTTTGGTGCTGTTTTTCATGGTGTGTAGCTATTACTTCCCATGAGAAACCATGTGGAGGCCTCAGGGAGGTGTCCATCTGCTTTGCCAACACTAGATTTAGAGGAGCAGGAGCCGAGGATCTGGGTGCTGAAAACCCGGACCTGGATGTCTTGCTGTTCCAAATGAGTCTGGACTCTTTGTCGCAAAAACTGCTGCCCACATTGCGCCTCCCCCGCCCCCTGAGACAACCAACAAAAGGCAGTTTGTACAGCTGTGCAAGCTCCCTGCGGGCAGGTACATGTGTGTACAATGCTTGCTGCCTTCTCCAAGGGGTACCTGTGCGATTTCCCCCCCGCACTTCCCCACACCCAGTCGAAAGACCATAACATAAGACAACCATGGCCCTGACGCCCTGTGTGCGGGGCTCACCTCAGTGCACACTCCAGGCGCGGCTCCACATAGCAGCGCACTTTAATAAGTAGAGTCTCACACCTCGGAGGACACATTCACTCCTTTTGTCACTCATAAGAGGTACCAGACTCACTCCTAGGAGCACACTTGCGTGACACCTAACAAGACCCTAACACCAACAACCCCTCACCCCCAATTTCAATAGTCCACGCAGCCGGACTTCTACTTCACGGCTTTTGCTCGGTACTGTATTGAAGCACTCGAGGTCCGGAACTGCAGCCTGCACACCAGACACGGTTGAAAAGACCGGTCGAGAAGTCTGCCAAATCTGTGACCAGAGACAGCGCGGGACCCCTCCCTTTCCACAACCGTACCATGTAAGGAAGATGCTATCTGGCTTACTGGAAAAACTACTCTCTGTGGGCCAGCAGGTTATCTTGCAGTACTTGACACTTAATTCACTCTCCAGTACATAGCTTGCAGTTTTCGACCAAAACGGATGTTTCGAGATCAGAAGTTATTAAAATGGCTGCATATGTAGCACGGTGCTGCACCGGGCACTTGGCAGAATGTTCCTGTCACCTTTCATCTGTTACTGTATTTAGAGAGGAGACCTTGTCACCCACATAGTTTACTCATTGCTGTTTTATATACAAGCAATACACATAAATATTTAAATGCCATAAATAGAAGGGAAATAAATATTCCTTTACTCTAAATGGTTTTGTTTCACAATTCACTCAAATTTCTGTTCACACAATAGACACGGTTCTAAAAGCAGATGTTTGAGCACCTCGTTTTAAAGTCTAATGTTTAAAATACTAAAGTACATGTTACTGAGACTTCTACATAACAAATCTACTATACTTGTTCTGCTGGGCTGTTTGTTAAGGAAAACGTTTGGAACACGGTTTAAACCGGAAACCTAACTGAGATAACTGAAATAATTCTATGTTTAGACTTGTTTTTGGCCTAGTGTAGAACTGTAAACGTTTTACACAATCATCTTTACTATTGGAAGCAGAAAATGAAGTGATAATAAAAAGCTGTTCTGTGCTTCCATGAAGGCAACAAGATTAACATTTTGAATAGTTTTAAATGGCTGCTGCTGAATGCCTAGTTTTATGACTGAAAAAAACAATGTAGTACTATGGCACTGAGATTCCTTGTGCATCAGTGCATTAAAATATCTAAGTAGATAACGCCACAAGATGTATTCCATATATGCCACATTATTTACCACCCCCATGCGCACCTGACACTCCATCGCAAAATTTATTGAGTGAACCTGAAGCGCGCATGTAGCACTGAATTGCAGAATTCATTCAGAGAGACCTAGGCACACGTACAGCGCTCCATCGCAGAATACATTCAGTGGGCCAAAGGCACGTATAAAGTGCTCCATGCAGAATTCATTCAGTGTGCCAGATACAGAAAGCGCCCGATCATCACATAATTCATTGAGTGACCCAAAGCAAGCATGTAGCGCTCCATCGCAAAATTCACTCACTGAGTTCAAGGCATGCATTAAGCGCTCTATCGCTGAGACACAGGAGCAGCTCCTCTGAATGCCTTACCCTTCTGCCCTTTCACACTCATTACTTCAAAGGGATGCACGTTCCCTTTACTAATCTCTGTTTCCTTTGTGACATTGCCAGTTTTTATATGCGTCGCCTGTAAATAATGAACTATCCGTTTACACGATTAACATTCTATTGTTTAGGGGGTAAGCATTGCCTACAAGTCGCCTCGAGCTGAGCTTGTTTGTAAAGAGTACGCCTAGGTTTATGTGCAGCTTTGTTACCCTATCATTGGGCAGGAAATGAAGAGGATCCACTTGGATCGAGCAGCTATTATTGAGAGAGATCCAGTACCCGACTACCCCTAGTGTAATTTGCTGAATTTGTCTCGGTGTAAATCTGCAGATTCCACTGCACAAGTACTAAGAGAAACTGTGCTTTGAAGGCAGGTTTGTGGTATTGTTCAAACCCTGGGTGTAAAAAATGTGCGTGCACGTTTAAGGACGTTAGATGTATCTGTCTCTGAGTAATTAAACAAATAATTTAAATACCTCTTACTAATTTATATTATTTAATTATTTTTTAGTGCTACTCACCCCAGCGTAGGATTTCAGATTGATTTACATCCCACACACACGATCCACATTGGCAATAAATCATGCAGTAGTGTGAATCAATGTACAATAAATGCTACATAACATAATGAGTCTTGCCTGGTGAAAGAGTCCCATATAATCTATACTGATGGCCATTATATGTGCATAACCTAATGCAGTGGTTGGGGTTCTCCATATTAATAAGGCTTATCTGAAAGAAACAGGTTAGTATTAGATTCCTTACCTTAGAATATCCCCGGGCGTCAGACTGGATCCGCAAACTTTTGCGTAGCAGTACCCTTGCGGGTCGGTAGGCGTCGTCTGCGGCGGGGGTTCAGGCGACATCACCCCCGTGGCTCCGCCGGAGCCGCAGGCGTCGCAGCCTGCTCCATACCCGCCGGTCCCTGGGCAAAACTCGACGCCTGAGGAGATAGAGGCCTTCCTCATGGCCATGAGGCCGCTCACTCCTCCGTCGGGTTCCGCAGGGACTTCGGGCCAAGCGGCCCCGGCTGGGTCCCCAAGCAGGCCATGTGCTTTGGCCCCAGTGCCGTCTGGTGCTTCGGCCCCGACGCCGTCGGCGACTTCGGTCCCGAGCCGCAGAGGCCCGCCGGATCCGGATCCGGGTCGTCGCCGGTCGACCTCACGACCTCGCCGGCGCCGGCCCCCAGGGTGTCGCCCCTGGCACCGTCCCAGGACGACTCCGTCCCCGGTCCTACCCTCGATTCGGGTCCGGCGTCGGAGCGGCGCCATATTCGACGCCGCTTGGTGATTTCTACTTCTATGACCAGGCCCCATCCTTTGAACCGGAGTACCTGGTGATGGGTGACGAGGAGGATTGGGAGGAGTCCGATGACCCTCTGGCACGTGAGTGCCAGTCTTCTCAGGACTGGACAGGTGAGCTTGGGGAGGCCAGTGGTCTGGACACTTCGTCCGACACTGGTTTTGTCTCTCCTCCTACCGTGGCTACGGAGGAGGGGACTGCCTATAGTGTGGTGCTGACGCGGGCTGCCAAGGCCTTGGGCCTTGAGCTCCCCGTCGCGGCCGTGAGGACTAACCTCCTAACTGAGGTCCTTAAACCGCAGGCAAGCTCGCCGAGCCTCTGCTGCCTTTTAATGAGGCCTTGTCAGACGTTCTTCTGGGGACTTGGTCCAAGCCCGCTACAGGTCCGCCTGTAGATAGGAACGTGGCCAGGCGCCACCGCCTGGCTCCGGGCAACCCTTACTTCCTGTCCACCCACCCCACCCCCGAGAGCCTGGTCATCCAGGCCTCTAACTCCCAGACCGCATTGCCGACGGCTCCCCGATCGGGAATCCAAGAGGTATGAGCATTACGGGGAAAAGGTATTCTCCTCCCTGAGTTTGGGGTTGCGGTCAGTCAACACCGCGTGCCTCTTGGGCCGTTACACCCACTCTGTGGGACACGGTCGCGGCCGTGCTGCCACAATGTCGGAGGAGGCCCGGACTAAACTCACCCAAGCCCTTGCGGAGGGTCGAGAAGCGGCACGGTATTCCATCCGGTGTGGGCTGGATACCACGGACTCACTGGGCAGAGCGATGGCAACGATGGTGGCGATTCGTCACCACGCCTGGTTGAGGTCAGCCAACTTTTCGGCTGATGTCCAAAACACCCTTATGGACATGCCGTTTGATGTCCGTCACCTCTTTGGCGACAAGTCAGACTATGCGCATGAGCGCTTTAAGTACTCCAGGGCTACGGCCAAGTCCTTGGGCCTCTCGGCCCCGCGCCAGCAAACTGCTGCCTTTCGCTCCTTTTGTGGCCAAGGAAGGGGCGTACCCACACGTCCTGCCAGCCACGGGCCGCAGACTACCATCCAGCGCGGTGGCGGACATGGAAACTGCCGTGGCGGCGGTCGGGGACAACGGCGAGGCCAGTCCACACCTACCGCTGCAGCATCCGCGTCAAAACCCTCCTAGTCCGAGCTTTCTGGCCCATGTGACGCCAGTGGGGGGCAGGGTTCGCCATCACCACCTCCACTGGCGCACTGTCACATCGGACAGGTGGGTGCTGCAAAGCGTCCGAAGGGGCTACTCCCTCCCCTTCGAGGCGTCATCTCCAGCCATGCCACCGCAATAACACCACGTGTCGGGGGATCACTTGAAACTTCTACAAGAGGAAGTTACGGCCCTCTTGGCCAAGGGGGCCATCAAGCGTGTTCCTGGGCCAGAAGTAGGGTGTGGTTGTTACTCCCACTACTTTCTGGTACCCAAGAAGGGCAAAGGGGGCCTACGTCCTATCTTGGACCTGCGGAACGTCAACGGCTTCCTCCGGAAGGAGAAGTTCAAGATGCTGACACTGGCTCAGGTCTTAGCTGCCCTGGACCCGGGAGACTGGTAGCGTTGGACTTGCAGGGCGCTTATTTTCATATCCCCGTCCTGGCGGCCCACCAGCGTTACATGCGGTTCACGGTAGGCCACGAGCACTTTCAGTTTACCGTGCTCCCCTTAGGCCTTACCAGCACCCCACGCGTGTTCACGAAAGTGATGGCGGTGGTCGCAGCTCATCTGCGCAGGTTAGGGGTTTCAGTCTTCCCCTACCTCGACGACTGGTTGTTGAAGGCGGGCTCGCCCCAGACAGTCGTCAGCCACCTCCAGACTACGGCCGACCTCCTTCACCTGCTGGGGTTCTCCGTCAATGTGCCGAAGTCACACCTGTGACCCTTTCAGAAGCTCCTCTTCATCGGAGCGGTTCTAGACTCGGCGCAGTTTGGGTTTATCCTCCCGAACAGCGGGTTCGGGATATTCAGGCTCTAATTTCGATCTTCTAGCCGTTATCCCGAGTCTCGGTCAGGTTGACGCTGCGGCTTCTGGGGCTGATGGCCTCCTGCATCCTTCTAGTGCATCACGCCAGGTGGCTGATGCGGGCTCTGCAGTGGGACCTGAAGTTTCAGTGGGGCCAGCATCAGGGCAACTTGTCCGACGATGTCTTGATCTCGGAGGGCACTGCACGTAGTTGTGACGGACGATTCCCTCCAGGGCTGGGGGGGCCACATGGGAGAGGAGGAGATCAGAGGCCTCTGGTCTCCGGCGGAGTCCCGGCTCCACATCAACCTTCTGGAGCTGCGGGCGATCCGGCTTGCACTGAAGACATTCCTCCCCTCTGTCCGAGGGAGTGTAGTGCAGGTGTTCACGGACAACACCACCGCCATGTGGTACTGCAACAAACAGGGCGGGTGGGGTCGGGACCCTATGCCAGGAGGCTCTGCGCCTCTGGCAGTGGCTGGAACATCAGGGCGTGACCCTGGTGGTTCAACACCTGGCAGGTTCCCTGAACGCCAGGGCGGACGAACTCAGCCGCCGGCGCATGAAAGATCACGAATGGCATCTGAACTCGGATGTGGCGCAAGGCCTCTTTCAGCAGTGGGGAGAGCCTTGGTTAGATCTATTCGCTAAAATGCACAGGGGATGGTATGACAGGGGGAATGCGTTGCGGAATCTGAAATTGTATTACTGGACAGCGCAGTTGAAACCTATAAATCAATGGATTCATGCTCCTCAGGATGACCCGGCATTCCGGTCGGACAGGGCGCAGCTAGGAACCAATAGTCTATTGGCTCCTCTGTACGACCAGCGAATGGTGCGCAAACTGGTGGGGCCCACGGGACTTACCGCATGGCTGTGGCACACTACGCTGGCGGAACTAGGTTGGAAAGGGAGAATAACCAAACTCACTTCACTATGGGACTCCCGGGCCCTGGGAAACCTAAGACATAGCAAGGGCTTCTCCCACTGGGACAATATAGGTATATCCACGGTGGGAGACTTATGGGAAAGAGGCACGGTAATCCCCTTTGCCCGGCTGCAAGAGCAATACGAGCTGGGATCACGGGAATTGTTCCGATATGTTCAGATTCGGCACGCTTTGCTTACTGCTATCCCTCCTGAGGCGGTGGTACCAGAGGCTTCCCCGCTTGAGGATCGCCTCCTTACAGACTTCATGCCAGAACGAGCGACATCACTCACATACCGTAAGTTAATTAACAACTTGCCGGATCCCATGGTTAAACTGAAAGACAAATGGGAGGGGGACGTAGAAGTTATGGATGAAAACGAATGGAATGAGGCACTGGCGTCGCCCAAGGAAGTAGGCATCTCAGCTAAATTCCGACTCGTGCAGCTTAAAATTCTGCATAGAGTATACTATACGAGAACGATATTACACCTCATACAACGTGCACAACACCCGTACTGTCTTCGTGGCTGTGGATAGGAGGGTACGTTCTTCCACACTATATGGGATTGCCCACGCATTCAGGAGTATTGGAGGCGTATAATGCGCACAATATCTCAAACTATGGGGACCTCCCTGATCCCTGAGCCGCGAAAATGCATACTGAATGTATGGGGACGCAACGATTTGTCCAGGCATGGCCAACAATGGGTTACTCTAGGAATGATGATCGCCAAACGTGATATAGCGCAGAAGTGGGGGGCGGTGGAGGTGCCAACGAGAACACAATGGTGTATGAATATGGACAGGTTGATGATAACGGAAAGGGCAGTATACGCTGGCCAGGCTTGTCCAAGGAAATGGAACAGGATCTGGACCCCATGGAACGTGTACAGGGGGGAGATTTGTGAACCCTTACAGGAAGAAGACCCAATGACATTAGATGAAGAGGGGGAGGACGGATAGCAGACCTTGGAGGTGGAGGGAGGGGAGGGTGGAAGGCTGAGAGTGGGGGCGAGCCTCGGAGTCTGGAGGGAGAGGGCGGAAGGGCTAACAGGGCGAGGCCCCAGACGAACCTCGCACCCACACCCATACACAGAACTTGCGGCTGCGGCCGACCCTAAGGGTGTAAGTGCAGATATCCTTTAAGGGAACCTTCCATGACACAGTTAGTGCAAATTTATTTCAAATACTTGATGACCTAAATGTGGTTTCTTTGTTTATTACGTTATTCATTGTTATAAAACAGAAAACCAAAACTAAAATATACCAGCAAGCTACTGCGACTTATGTACCTTCACTGTATTGCGAACCCCAAAAATGGCGGCCGATATGCGGGGATATCCTGTAGTTATACTATTGTCGTGAGTGTGTTGCGGCCGGACCCCTGGGTTGTAGGCCAGAAGCTGTGTAAAACTGTAAGGTGCAATAAAGGTTTTTAAAAAAAATATATATATATTGTAACACTACTGTTGGACTAGTAACTTAAACAGTTCTGAAATGTTTAAAGGGTAGAGTGTGTAAGTGAAGTTAGGTCTCTCTTGGGAAGGGAGGAATGCAGTGTGAAGCACAAATCCGTGGAGAGCATAGGCATGACGTGAGCTAGATAAAAGCCAAACAGTGGCTCACCAGCTATAACAACCACATTTGTGTCCAGCCTGGTGTTGCTCGCTTAATTTCTTACTCCACTTTTCTCTGTTGCACACAATTAAAAAAACATGATAGACATCTAAACTCTCACAACTACTCATCAGCTTTTTGGACAATGTTACTGGCCCTGGTACAAGTCAGCAATGCATTCTAGGCAGCAGATTAGAGTACAGCCCGGCTGACCTTGTGTTAACTTGAACAAAATAGAACCCTTTCCTTCTCCTTGCGAGCTCTTAAGTAGCGGGTGGGCTGCAGCCATTCCTACGAACAACAAGCATTTGCAATGCAATAGGTCTCGCAGTTATGCTTGTTTTGAGCTATTGACATTGCAAATAACAATGCCTTTTATTGTTGTTTTTGTTTTACCAACATAAATAAAAGGCATTGTCAGTTACAATGCCAATAGCTTAAACTTGTTTGACTGGCTTTTTTCTCAAGTTTTGTGACCACATTTTTTGAGAGATTTTATCTCCAGGGGTGACAGGATGTCCCCTAAGAAACCTGGTGGTTTCAAACCATGTGGTGTTTGTCACAGGCAGATGTCTGTTACAGATCCATGCTTGATGTGTTTATGGTGGTTGCAGAGGGACCATGACCCAGACTTGTGAGGACTGCAGCTCCATGAACTCTGAGGCTGTGAGGGAGCGATCTTTCAAGCTTCTCAATGTCAGCTGATCCCGCAACACTCAAGTTCTCAGTCGCATGGAATATCCCTGGTCCATTGACGGAGCCACACCCAACGAGCATCATCGAAGTCGTCTGGGAAGTCGGGTATGTTCCACAAACACAAGAAGCCGAAGGGGTTTTAGACTTCGCTGTGCCCATCGAAGTCTTCTGACAAGGCGCAGGAGCTTCAGCACCCAAGCTTAGAGCTTTGGCTGAGCCTTATCATGGTTTGCTCCGTACTTCCCTGACTTTCCTTGTGCTGGAGTGCCCCCACCCAGCTTAATGAATTTTATGAGGCCATGCACCTCACATTTGGGCAGCCCGGCTCCTCTGGTGCGCCTTTGTGCACCATATGCTTGTTAGCGGCCCCTACTAAATCCTCACTGGTGGGTTTGCTCCAGCACAAATCGAGCTCCATGGCGCCCATGCTGGATCCAGAGCGGAGCCGCCGGCTAGAACTTTTTCTACGCCCGCTCTAGTGCCAGCAGCCCATGTTGGCACCAGTCCCATTGTCATTCCTGACTCCGAAGCGGAGCTGGACAGGCCTCATCTGACGCTGGTTCCAGCTTAGACCGGAACCATGCTTTCTGGATCGGAGCCAGTGCCCTTTGCATTAGACATGCCTGGAGAGGGAGTCAAATGGGAGGGGCCTGAGGACCCTTATGGATACCAGCATCCACTAAATGAGGACAACTTTTATGGGGAACTGACGAAGGCACCTCACCTGGCACTGGCTTGGTCTTTCCTCCTACCACGGCTAGAGAAGGGAGCCTCTTTCGCTATGGTGGTGCGTAGGACCGCTGAGGTCTTAGACCTTCAGCTACCCTCTGTGGCAGTATAGACAAACATTTTGTCATTGGTGCTTTAGCCGGGAATCGCCCCCTCTGATCCGTTGCCCTCCTTTAATGAAGCCCTTACTAATATCCTACTCAGGGCCTGGGACAAGCCCTGCATAGGGACTCCTGTGCATAGGACAATTGCATGCCGCCATCCCCCCCGCTCCTGGGGACCACAGTTTCTTTACCCAGCAACCCACCCCTGAGAGCTAGTGGGCTAAGCCTCCACTTCTAGGAACAACCCCTGCACATTCCTTACCCGTCCACCAGATAGAAAATCCAAGAGGCTGGATCCAGTTGGCAAGAGAATGTTTTCTTCCACCTCCAGCCTGCACTGTGGTCTGTGAACACTGTGTGCCTTTTTGTCTGATTTTACCATACGATCTGGGGTTTCTCAAATGCTGCCAATGGTCTTGGAGGACGCAGGAGCCATACTCTCCCACGCTATTGCTGACTGGAAAGATGCAGCAAAGTTTACCATATGATGTGGACTGGACACGACCGACTTGCTCAGTAGAGCAATAGTTGAGAACCATTGGCTTTTCAGGAGATGTCCAAGCCTCGCTAATGAACATGCCCTTTGATGGCTCTCGTCTTTTTGGAGAGAAGGCGGACTAGGGGCTGGATCCCTTTATGGCCAACAGAGCTACGGTTAGGTCATTGAGTTTGTCTATGGCCCCTCATCACCACCAGTCCCTTTTGTCCTTTTCATGGCCATGGAAGCAGGCCCCAACTACGCCCATACCCTCCCACCGACCAAGGCCAACAGGCTTCCCAGCCTTTTCATTGCCAAGGACGCAGGTTCCATAGACCACATTAGATAGGTAGTAGAAGGCCATGCCAGTCAACCACCCCCTGGGCAGCCGTAACCTCCCACCCCCTAAGTTTGCCCTCTGACCATCATGGGCATCCAGTAGGGGGGAGGATACACCATCACCTCCCCGGCTGGTGGTCAGTAACAGCAGACTGTTGGGATTTTCAAAACATCCAAAAGGGATACTCTCTCCCCTTTTTGACTGCTCTTCTACCCATGTCACCAACTTACAACTTATGATGGAGGACCACCCCTCCTTGCTCTGTCAGGAAGTGCTGGCTCTCTTGGCTAAGGGACCCATAGAGAGGGTTCTGGCATCAGAAGTAGGTTGCAGTTGCTATTCCTGCTACTTTCTGGTGTCCAAAGATGGCGGCCTTCATCCTATCCTAGACCTGCTCCTTTTCAGTCTCTTCAAGATGGTCCCGATTGGGCAAATTCTGTTGGCCGGGGCCCAGGAGACTGGAAGGTAGCGTTAAATTTGCACGATGCTTATTTATACATCCAGTCCTGCCTGCCCACAGACGTTAACTGTGGTTAATGGTGGGCCAGGGGAACTTTCAGTTTGCTATGCTCCCCTTCTGCCTTACCAGTGCCCCCCAGGAAATGATGGCAGTGGATGCAGCTCATCTGCAGAGGATAGGAGTTCCAGTCTTTCCCTACCTTGAGTACCTTGATGATTGAATTTTGAAAGCAAGCTCACCACAGGCAGTCATTTCATTCCTCCTGAGTATGGCGAACCTTCTGGACTCGCTGGGGTTCACTATTAATGTGCCAAAGTCACATCTGACTCTTTTTTGTTTTTTGTTTTATGCTCCTTTTCATAAGAGCTGTTCTGGATAGTTTTGGGCCTGTCCCCCAGAGAAACGAGTCCAGGCTCTGATACCAATGGACTGGATTTCAGAGAGAATAACCCTGAGGTTGTTGTTGGCTCATTACCTCCTGCACCCTGCTTGTACCTCATGTTCATTGGCATATACAGGCCCTGCAGTGGGACCAAAAGTCTCCAGTGAGTGCAGCATCAGAGGAATCTCTCTGACATGGTACAGATCTTGGCAGGAACTGCAAAAGATCTCCAGTGGTGGCTGACAAACCGAGATTGAGTCCGTGGCAGTCCCCCCTCCTTTCCCCAACCAGAGCTGACTCTGGTGGCAGATGCATCACTTCTGGGAGGGGGATCAGTGGTGGCGGCCTCAGAACAGGTGTGGCGAGGCAGGGGGATTAAAAAAAAAAAAAAATGAACGTACCTTTGCCGCCTCATGCCTCTCCTCTGTTCTCACTCGTCATTGGCAGCACAGGAAGCACCGAGGCTCCCAGACTATCCCAGCCAATTACGACGCTGCATCATGTTGCACATATACATGTACATTGGATACCATTATAAAAAACGAATCGAGCTATGCAAAACAATTCACCATCTGCAATAACCTTTTTAGGTCTCGCCTGTCGATGCGCATGCGCATCGAGCAAGCAAGAGTATTGGCACTTATCCACTCTTTATCCGCACTGCAAGGAATCGTGGCGATTCCTTGCAGTGCCCGTGACTTTTAAGCTCAATGCGCATGCGCATTGAGCTTTAAAGCGCGTGCACATGGCCCCAGCCGCCTGCCTTGCCTACTCTCCCGCCCCCTCACTACTTGATTGCACGGCCGCTAGGCCGTGCCTCCCCTACTCCTCCTCCTACTCTCCTCCCCTCCCGTCTGTTCCCGCACTCCTCCCACACCCCGCTCCGCCCCCTCACTCTCTCTGCCCGCCCGCTCTGTCCTGAGTCTCTCACTCACAATTGTATATAGCTCTGTTTTCCTTTTTCCTTAATTGTCTCCACCCTTAATGCTAATTGTTGTACTGTAGATTGTTTTACACTTTCTCTGCTCTGATGGCCGTAATGTCCGGTTTCTCCAACCTTACAATCACTGTATTTTGTTTTTACTCCACCCAGTGCATGACAATTCCACTTTCTCTATTCCCGCACCACGTTCTGAAACCGGTCCAAAAAGGGCGCGCAGTTCACACACTGAGCACCTGGCGATTCCATCCCCTCCCACACCGTCCCAAGATGGCGGCCGTTTAACCTCACCAAGCGGTATGAGTCTTCCTCCCTCTTCTCTACCCACACCACGTGACCTCCCGAAAATGGCACCCGCAATGTTTCTCCACATATAGGAGGGCTGCGTCGGCGGACTCCAGTACCAGCTAGCACGCATGGTACTCGATAGCACATCGATGCTGCTAACGGAATCCGCTATCAAGCCATTCTAAGGTAAGCCATTTTCTTGTGACTGCACATAGTCGGAAAACGCCCCCTGGGTCACTCCCTGCTGAGCTAACCCGTTTTTTTCTCCCCGTTTTGTTCTTTTCTTAGAGCGCCTACCAACCACCTTGGTAAGGCTCCCCATCGGCCTGGAAGGGCAGCTGCCTTCTTCTCCCCACCCGCCCACTGCCGGGCCCTTGCCCCCTACTACCAACTACCAATTCAACGCGGCGACCTTAAGGTATGCACTCCGTACCAGCGCTCACCCTCGCACCAACACTAGCAGTACTGTAGAACCTCGCTAATTGACATTATTCTCCTTCCAGACATCCTTCTTGGTTATCGCCCTTGATCCTCACTCGTGGCTGACCGTTGCCACTGGATACTTTGGTTAGCGCTCACATTGTTTTCTTGCCATACTCACGCGCTACCGGCCACACACTCCTGCGAGTCTCCCACCCTCGTTATTCGCCATCATGACATCCCGCCACAGTCGTTATCTTAGCTCAGACGTCTTCACCTGGCATCACAGTAATTCCTTTTTTGCCCCCCGTTTTCACATATTCGCAACTCCTTATCTTGCCCATTCTCAATCACCACCACCAATCCCCACGTGCCGCGCATTAGTGTCCATGCACGGTACAGCACCGATCACTCCCCGGTGTCTTTTCTAGAGCACTTGGGGACTTTACATTCAATACCGCGTTCTCTTTGTAGATACGTGGTAGCAGCCTCACCCTCACTCACCCTCACCCTCACTCACCCTCAACTCCTCACCCTCACTCACCCTCACTCACCCTCACCCACACTCACCCTCCCTCAACCCCTCACCCTCACTCACCCTCACTCACCCTCACTCACTCTCACCCTCACTCACCCTCACCCTCACTCACTCTCACTCACCCTCAACCCCTCACCCTCACTCACCCTCAACCCCTCACTCACCCTCACTCACCCTCACTCACCCTCACCCACCCTCACCCTCACTCACCCTCACTCACCCTCAACCCCTCACCCTCACTCACCCTCAACCCCTCACTCACCCTCACTCACCCTCACCCACCCTCACCCTCACTCACCCTCACTCACCCTCAACCCCTCACCCTCACACAGTGCAATAGGTCTCGGAGCATTTGAGTTAGAGCTTTTAGAAATGTTTATGGCTTTTTTTTTTAATTCTTTAGCATTGGCTACAGGAAACAAAAATGCTAAAGATTTACAAAAAAACCCATAAACAATTCTAAAAGCACTAACTCTAATGCTGCGAGACCTATTGCATTTCCAATGCTTGTTTTTCTTTTTTTACCCGTGCTGAACGTAAGTTGAAAGTAGTCTTTACAGGTAAAGCCCCACACCTTAATTAGTAAAAAACCTAATAGCATATGTTTATCAAATTCCTCTTTGGTCATCTTTAACTTTTGTTTTGATGTTATTTACCTATTAACATTGTTAATCTTCTTCTTGGCTTCTATAATATCTCGATAAGGATCACCTCTCTGGAGGAATATTTTCACCAAGTCACAAACCGCTGTTTTAAAGTGATAGTACTCACTACCAAGCCTTCTAAACGTTGTCATATCGGACAGACCTGATTTGACATTTAGGGTATGCACCTTTATCAATCAGTTCTGGATTACATGATGTCTTGTTATTAATCCTACTTCTGCACCCAGTTTAAATACAGTTCCACATCCAGAAAAGTAATTATCTCGCCATGTGGTGTTATAAACTGTATATTGTTATTATTATTGTTATTATTATATACTCCATTTCGGTGCCTGTTCAAATCATGTATGTGTCATCAATAAATCTGCCCTTCTCTAATATTTTATCTGTCCAGAAACTCTATGTACTAGCCTTGAGAGGGCCGCTGTAAAACAATCCATAAATAGGTTAACTTAAGGGGAGGCAAACCTCGAGCCCATCACAAAGCCACCTTGCTACTTATACCACATTCCTTCATAAGTGAACACATTGGTCTCCAGAATTATTTTAATCCTATTCAGTAGCATATTCAACTGTGGAAAATTCTGTATTCATCCTTCAACTGTATGAAAGAAAATACAATTATGCATGTTATATTGATGGAAGATGGAACACACTAATAAATAATTGAAGGACATAAATTGTACTATTAGTATTTGTACTAAGGGCTCGATTAGGATTGCGGTGAATCCGCATCCTCCGGGCCGGCGGAAGCCACCCCCGGCCCGGAGGATGCTGATTCACCGCTGCGGTGAATGAAAAGACCCCCCGCCACATTAGGATGGCTGGGGGGTCATCAAGGGACGGGAAGACCGTCCGCCGCTTTTCCGCCGCAGTCGGCTTCCGACCATGGCGGAAAAGCTCTAATATGGTGGCGGTGTCTATCAGACACCGCCAGCCATATTAGGATGTGCTGCAGGACATGCCTTTCCGTGGCGGCAATGCCGCCATGGAAAGGCATACGGTCTTTTCTTTGGGGGCCCGTTGCGGGCCCCCAGGGTGGAGGGGGGGTGGGGGGTGCACATGGGGGATATATATGGTACCCCCCTGCATTTGCATGTACAATGCCGCAGGCACCGCGCGGTGCCTGCCGCTTTGTGCATGCAAATGCACAGCATGCATATTTAACTTTGCGGCGGGTGCTGCTTAAAGCAGCACCTGCCGCAATGTTAAATATAGGGGATGTGACCGCCAGGGTGGCGGTCACATTCTAATTCCACCGGAGGGACCGCCACTGCCCCTGCGGACGGTCCCTCCACCTCGGGGGTGGCGGACGGACGCAGGTCCGTCTGCTATCCTAATAGGCGCCTAAGTGCGGTGTACAACTTGAACCTGTGAAGACTGTTTTGATTTGTAAACCTTTGGCACTTACTTCAAGTATTTTTTACTGGAGTTAGATCCTGTTGAACTTAGGAATTTAGTTTTGCAGGTGTTTGTTTCAAACTTGCCTTTAGTTGTTTTTCTTTGTAAGTAAATAATATGTAACATATTGTTCAGCCTGACAGACAGAAATGGCGCTAGAAATAGTTAGGATGCCATTTATGTGACTTGATGGCAATCTGGTGCATTTTATGTTTCTTTTTTTATTTGCATCAGTTTTCTTAATTCTGATAGTGTAACATTATAGTAAGCTTGATCCAGTAATGTTAAAACTAGCATAAATATTATTTGTGCTGGCTATGGCAGTAGGGCCTATTAAGAGAGAGAGCGGCTATGTTCACATTTAGCAACTGCTTGAGCTAGAGAGAATGGAAGACAAAATGGAAAATACAGTGATAACACAGACATAAGACAAAATGGAAAATACATTGATAACACAGACATAACATGTGCAAAGACCTTTCAGCACACATTCTAACCTATTATTTGTTCAGTCTGTAAAACAGGCAGAAAAACACTGAGCAGCATATAAATCCTATTCCTTAATTGTTAATTTGGATGTTTCCTTGCCATCATTTGGTTTTAGGCTCTCATGCTGGCTATGGGTTATCATGAAAAAGGAAGAGCACTCTTGAAGAAAACAGAATATGCAATAGCACTTTCATTCTTACTGGATGCCGATAAGCACTTCTGGTAAGAAAACTTTGTTGTGGTTACTGGCTGTTTTTCTCTTTAAAACAGTATTTTAAAGACCATGTTGTTTAAATATTAAAGGCAATGTTTATATGGATGTACAATTCTGAGATTTTCGTTTAAATTTCTATCCCTGAAAGATAGTTCTCTGAGAATGTCATTCTACTGCAGCTATTTGCTATTGGCTTTTCTTGTGCTGCTTTTCACAGTGTTATTCAGATTGCTCCATTTTGGATAAATTGATTAGTCAACATCTGTGTTATTTTATTTGTTTTCAAGTCTAATGTTCTTACTTATATTTTAAATTAACAGTTTATGAAAACTTTGTATAAAGGAAATACAGTGAAAATGAAGCTTGTGAGTTGGTTAACAGAAAGATCTATGTCTTGTTACATCGATTACCTCATTATGTTTTTTATTTTAATGGCCGCATTGATCCATGAAACCACTTTATTGCCATACCATACACATTATTTCATCTCTCTGATCTCTCAAATGCACACAAAAGCGTAATCATGTGTACACTGATGTGAATATATAAATTTGTTTTAAATTAGTATTTGACTTTTTCACAGTATTGATCATGTTCTTTCCATATATCTGGCTGTTGTGGAAGGGTTCACTACTGGTGGGTAGGAGTCTGTATACCTTTGCACTTACTACAACTTGCTAGTGAAACAGAGTTCCTCCTGCTGCTTAGGAAACATTTTCAGCCAAATGTCCATTTACAACTTGTATACCGTCATCACTTAAAAGTCATACCTTTCTTTCACTCATATTCCAACTTTTATTGTGCAGTTCTGGACATGATCCCAGGGAGTGTTTGCTTTGTGACTCATCTGTACGTTTAGAATTTGCAAGATGTATGTCACTGTCACTGCTTTTTTAACTCTTCTCTGCACAACTCGCAGCTTGTGTGCTGGCTAAACACGTAAAAGGTCCCAAAGGCAAGACCTATTGGCTGTGCCAATGCTTGTTGATTATGAGTCCTTCACTCAAGTTTGCAGAGCCATAAAAAGACGGGCCTCGTATATTAAAGGCAAAATACCTCAACCATTATGTTGAGATATTTTGCCTTTGGCCCACCTGAATGGGTTCTGACAAGAGTGTAATGTTTTTATGAACTGCCATTTTCAGCTTGGTATCTGGCTCTTGGTGAAGAGTGGTTCAACAGACTCACAAATGATGATGGGAGGATGCTTGCAGTACATCTAGCCACTGGCAATCACTCAAGGTAGCATTCCAACCCATTGTACTTTTGCCCACCACGCCTTATCAGATAAGACCCAGCCAGATGCAAATCAGTTTTGACCCTGCTCCAGTAGGAACAGTCCAGGCCCTCTCCAAAATGGAATACAAGCACCCAAGACCGTTTTCGCCTTGTTTAGGGTTTTTCAGTCGGAGTTAACATGGTTTCACTGGGACAGTGAACAAGGAACCAATGTCTTGGCATACCTTGGCCACATAGGGCGGTGCAATAAACTCACAAAGGTGATGGGAGGATGCTTACAATAAGTCTAACCACTTGCACTGCCACCTCCGGCAACTCTTCGCAATCTGTGTTGAGAGGGAGTTCACTAAACCTTATTAGCTAGTCTGACCTCTTTTCTGGCAACGTTATGGCACAATTAAATTGTGAGAATGGCGTACAATATTATCCTTTATCCAAAAAGCCTCTTGTTGATAATGCTAATCAGAATGATACATTCAGTGTAGATGACAGTAGGCCTAGCAGACACTACATTTTTACAAAACATGAATTGCTGCTTACAGTCCTGATTCCACCCACCGGAATGATCTCTACCTTTCCCTGAGACTGGCCCCTACACTTCGGGCATTCAGGATGGAACTCACTAACCCCCTCTTTTCTCATCACCTCCTTCCACCTCCTCCCTGTTTCAGCTATGTGCTATTTTTCTTAATGTGTATGTTTCTGTTTTTACTTTTGCCTGTCTCAATAAATGTGAGTCTGTCGTGTTGATGCATCTGCTACCCTTTTGGGCTAAGTTTACCCCTATACATACCACCACTAAAATAGAACTGAAATGAATACAATGTTGTGTCTTCCAATATGGTTTCCAGCTCTAAATAATATTGTCTTCTGCATTCATATGTAAATCTATTTTGTTATTCTATTGACATATTAATAAATTTCCATGGCATATATGTTCACCTCGACAATTACAGAATCTTTTGGTATGTACACTGTTCTTAAATGCACTATGTTTGTTTTAGTGAATGTGGCACTGAACTTCTGAGCTCAGTGGACAATTATGCAGTACTGCAGCTGGATATTGTATGGTGTTTCTTTCGCTTGGGACAACTTGACTGCCTGGATGATGCAGAAAAAAAGTTAACTATTGCCCAGAAAAGTTTCACAAAATGCTATGGTGAAAACCACGAGCGACTTGTACATATAAAAGTAAGTTCACACTGAGTAAGTGCAAGTACTGTCTAGGAACAACACAAAATGTGTGCAAATATTTTAATACTGTTTTTTTATGATTGTTCATGTAGTGCGAAGAGTTAATAATCTTTGAAGATGTATTTTGCTATTGGTTTCCACTTGTAACATGACGTGGTGCCCTGCCCGTTTGTTTGTTTTTTTGTTTATATTTAATCCTTATAATCTGACAGTTTACTGGGTCTACCCCTCCTGTTACCTCCAGTAAGACCCACACAGGTGGATTGCTGAGAGGTAGTCAGAGGCCACGCCCCCTCCCTGCACCACTGTGCTAACGCGCCTCCTAGCGCAGTACTTGTTGGGGAAAGAAGTCCACCTTAGTCCTGAGGCTCTCGTGAGTAAAGTGGAATTAATTCCACAACCAGAAGTGCGTTTGCAGAGTGGAGGAGAAAGAGGGCATGGCCTCTAAGTCATCTCAGCAACCTGGCTGTCTGGGACTTACTGGAGGTAACAGGAGGGCTTGCTGGCCCCCAAAGACCCTCCCATTCAAGTGGACTTCATTTTCCAACCACCACTGCGCCAGGAGGTGCATTTGTAGAGTGGTGGTTAAGAGGTCGTGGCCTCCGGCGACTTGCCGGAGGTTAAAAAAAAAAAAATACATTTTATCTTTTTTAGGGAAGACGGCCTGCCTAATCCCCTCCCCTTCCCTGGGTAGATTACATCCTGGGGATCCCTTCACCCGGGGCCCAGTGTTTCTTTTATTTTGTTAAATTAAAGGAAAGGGGCCCCCCTCCCTGGGCCGATCATGGCCCGCAGATCCCATTCATCTGGGCCTGCCTTTCTTTTTGTGTCAAACAAGGGAGCAGGCGCATGGTCCCTCTCTTGGACCTTTTTCGACCCTGGGTACCCCATTTTCCGGGGCTCAGTTTTTAATGTTGATGCCCACCAGGGCCCCCACTCATCAAACATGGGGACCGTGGGTGGAGCCTGAAGGCCCCCCGGTCTCTGCTGGCTCTCCACCTCCTGTGGGAATAGGGAGCTGCTTACAAGAAGCTTCCTGTGTGTAAAAGTGAAGTGTGCTCTGCTTTGAGCAAGTGAGAGCAAAATGCTCTCACTTGCTAAAAGCGGAACACTCGGTTTGCTATTACTTCGCGGGAATTCATAGCAAACTGCAGTGTCCCGGGAGAACACCCTGGGACATTGCAGGAGCTGTCCCTGGTGGGTGGCTGTCTCCAGGGCCATTATTGGCCCCCCTTCTTTGTTTTGCCCCGGGGAGGTAGTGTTCCCTGTGGTTGGGGTTCCGCAAAGGGCCACCTTAATTATTTTATTGTATTTTCCCCGTGGAGATGGGGGTACGTAATGTATTAAATAAAAGCCCCGGGGAGGTGGTGGTCTCCAGGGCTGCGGGGGTCCACCCACCCACCGCCCCACTAAAAACAAGTCATGCCCCAGGGAGGTGGCGGTCCCCAGGGCAGCGGGGTCGTGCACCCCCAAACTGATTTGTAATAAAGCCCCGGGAGGTGGCAGTACCTGGAGCTACTATAAGCTCTAGGAGGGGGGGCCCAATGTACACAATGCCCCCAGGACCTGGCCCACCTAGGGGCTAAGTAAACTGAAAGCGGAGCCCGTATTTCTTTTTTTTAATCTTCTTAATCTCAGAAAAATGTGTGTATCCTCCTGCGGGTTTTTCCGAGATTTGTTTTAAAAAAAAATGCTTTTTTGCTGTGGTGGGCTCTCAGTGAGACCCCTGCACCATGGCCAGGAGCTCAAGGTGTCCCTACCTAGGCCCCTATTTTTTTCTTTTTTGCTTTAATCTTTTTTTGTGAGACTCTGCTTCAACCAGAGTCCCAAGATGGCTTCCAACACTTGTGGTTGAAGTGTTGGCAACCAATCAAATTTTAGCAGGAGCCGCAAGTCCACTGCAAGGACTCTCGTTCACAGTATGTATAATTTTAACCTTAAATATCTCAACGCTTTCTGGACCAGCATCTAGCTTTCTGCCAAATAGGGTGTAATTCCGATCAGCACTTCGACTGTTGTCGTGTTAGAAAATGAAAAATCCCCAAAGACATAACATGGGGAAAACACATTTTGGGACTCCCCCGCTTGACTGATCACCCTGATACTTTCAACACATCAACTAAAAAGGGGAAGTTTTGTGCAAATGTTCTGAAAATTCGTCAAGCTGGGCCAAAGTTATCTGCAAAACAAAAACGCTTTTTCCATTGAATCTTTGGCCCCAACTATAACTATATACAATATGTGTGTGCTTATACATATGTACATATGTATGTATATTCATTGAAAGAAAACGTTTTAAACTAAAAAAACATTCAGCAGTTCTAGTTAGTAGCACTAACTAAAACTTGTGCCCCACCATGCACTGCTTATGACCTCACTTATGACATCACTCATGACATGTTCTATGACTTAATTTATGACATCATTGATGACACTTCAAATGACACCACTAATGGCATCACTGATGACATATTCCAATGAGTGTGCAAGTTTGTTTTACAGTCTATATAGTGGTTAGTAACCACCATATCAATTCTACGTAATTATTTACAGCTTGAGTGCAGCTAATGGATGTGTGTGCTCCTAATGTACTATAGCGGTGTAGAGGTATTGAACATGTTATAATTGTTTGCATTCAAGAGTAACTCTCTGTGCAAGCAACAGTTGTCTTGGATTCATTATGCTCCACACAAAGTTTTAGTTCTGTAGAAACAGTTTCCATCAGGAGAAAGATTCTACCTAGAATATACTAACTTTTGTAAGCAACCTTGAGTCATTTGAGAGAATTGTCACCATGACAATTTATTCTTAACATGGAAGAGTGTGTGCACCAGGTACTAGCCTATGTACGCATGCTTGTTTGCTTCACAAGGAGGGAAATCTGTGAAGTTTTCACCACAGTTGAGGGGTGCAGGTAGTATGATCTTAAGCCCTTCAGATCTTGGTTATTTTTTTTAGCAACTTGTGTCTTTTTTGACAACCGTGGCATAGAATGTACACTGTTCTTAGTAGATTCTTTTGAACACACTGTGGTATATTTCTCATGAGAGTTTCACTGTGTGCAAACAGTGTGATAAGAATGAACTCTCAACTCAGTACAAACTGTTTACAGTACTCAGTTCTCTACTGATATCAATTTCATTTCTTTAGCTTTGGTGTATGTCAGTGGTTTGAGACGGATATAAAGCTGTTCATAGTAGGGCATTTGTTTTGGAATTGGCATTCACTATTTGACTTTCTCTGAACAGTCGTATACAGATTAAACACTGTGCTCAATGAGGGTATCCCATATATCGGTGGTTGATTGTTAATGTGAACTTTGCCAACGTGTAAGGCAATTGCAATTTATACAGCTATATGTGGCAAAACGAACCTTGGATGATGTCATCAGTGATGTCATTTGAGATGTCCTGAGTGATGTCATAAATGATGTCATAGAACAGGTCATGAGTGATGCCATATGTGAGGTCATAAGCAGTGCATGGCAGGGTCGCAATTTATAGTTAGTGCTACTAACTATAACTGCAGAATTATTATTGTTTTGTTTAAAACTTTAACACTTGCACTGAGAAATTCACCTAATTTTAATGTTGCTTTAACCTTTCGCTTTTTCAGTGAAATTCTAGGGCTTTGTTTTTTTAAGTAAATTCATTTTTTGTGAGTGTATGTATGATAGAATGACTGTATAATATATGTTGTGTTGAGACATTATTTTAGTAAAATAATGTTTTTTTTTATTGTAACAAAACAGAATATGGTTCATAGTTTGCAAAATCTTTGTAAAATGTGTGTGAGAATTAAACAGATACATTTTGCAATTGAAAGTGTTTATTTGCTCAGGTATTTGAACTCTGATTCTGAGATATGTCACCATCAATCTTTTTTTTCTTCCAGATTTTATTTGTCAAAATAGCACATATGACGCAGATCTCTCAACCCCAGAGCAACTGCTGCATGAAAAATACAAAAATTGACTTTGACCATTGTACATATTTTAAAGACAGGAGAATATGAAAGTCAATACGAATACAATCAAACCTTCCAAACAACCAACCTCCCCCACCCTCCCCACCCTCCAGTGCACCGTTCCCTTATTCCGGAGCAACATATCACTCATTCGAACTGCCATTGGTCAACACAAGAGCCCATCTTCCACAACACCATTTCCTGCCGAACAATTGCGGACAACACACAAAGGAATGCAAAGTGCGGGGGAGACTCGCAACAAGGGACTCGGGGGGTCACACTGGGTCTTGGCTTCAGTCTCCCACGGCGGATCAGACCCCAGTCAACGGTAATATGCCCAGCGCCTCCAGATCTTATATTGCGTCCGGGGACACCCTCTGGCTTCAAATGTAGGGATCTCCAAGCCCATACAAAAGTCCATACTATTTTTCCAGGCCGAGACCGAGGGAGCAACTGCTGCTTTCCAGGTTCTAGTTATGTCCCTCTTCGTCAGGATAAAACCTAGGAGCATGAGATGACGCTTGTAAATTATGCCCCGATCCCTTCCATCACCTGTAGGAGGACTAACTTCGGCGAAGTAGGGAGTTCCCACCCCAACACCTTGGAAAGACAGGCCAGAATCCCTCTCCAGAATCGTCCTAACGCAGTGCAATGCCATATAGTATGCATCAGGGTCCCCTCCTTGTGTTTGCTACGGAGACACACCGGGGAAGCCACCAAGCCCGCCTTCCACGTCCGGGCTCTGGTATAATAAACCTGATTAAGGTATTAAATTGAATTAGCCGCAGTCTCATTGCAATTGCCGCCCCTCGCAGGGAAGCCGAAGCTTCTGTCCAGTCCTCCTCCATCATCTGACCCACATCTCCCTCCCATGCCTCCCTTAGATGATGCAGTGAAGGGGAATAGTGCGTAACCAAGGGCTAAGAGATTTTAGAAATCTTATGATCCAGGAGGTACCCCATAAATACCTTGGCCTACACAAGGCTGAACCTCGGCAGCAAGTCCAGACCCTCCAAACAGGGGAATATAGCATGCCTGAACTGTAAACATTTAAAAAATGGGGTCTTCAGCATCTGAAAATCCTTCTAAATGTCTTGAAAAGACTTTAAAACCAGACCTTGCATAACGTCCCCTAAAGTGGATATCCTAATGCTGTCCCAGTCAAAGAACCCTCAAAGACTTGCCAGTTGCTGAAAATGGCCATTATGCCATAGTGGGGTCTCCCTAGTCAATCTGTTCCACCAGCCCATTCTACGTAGCGCTTGCCTCCAGATCTGAAAGACAATCCTCATGGCGGACGGTAGGGAGCGCCGCAGCGGGGCAGAGTAAAGAATAGTATGTAGGGGTTGGTCGCCCATGCAGCACTGATCCACTGTGTAAGCCAGTTCCGCCCTGTCCACATACCACCACTCATTCAAGACAAGTAGATGTGAGGCAACATAATAAGACCAAATATCAGAAGTTGCTAGCCCCCCGCAATATGTAGATGGAAAGCAAGTCCGAATCGCCACACAATCCGCCCCACCATCCCAGAGGAACTGACCCAAGGCAGAGTTCACCTGACAGAACCACAGCGGGGGAATCGGATAGGGATGATTCTGTAATTGATTCAGTAGGCGCGGGAGCGACACCATCTTAAAAATAGCTGACCGGCCATAAATGTACAGGGGCATGTGGGACCAGGTCTTAATATCCTCATGCACTGTCTCCCAAACCGGTGCAAAGTTTCGCTCCCATGCCGTGGTGGGAGAATCAGACAGATACACCCCCCATATATTTCAAACCCCCATGCACCACCTGAACCAACAAAGCCCAGGAACCAAGCCCGCCCCCACCTCCCAACACCCACAGGGTGGACTTCCGAGGATTCATATATAGACCCGAGGTTTCCCCAAAGATCTGCATAATACGAAACAGCCGGTGGCCCGTCCTATCTAGATTGGTAAGAAAAACAACACATCGTCGGCGTATTGGGCGATGCGATCAGACAATCCGTGCGCCCACTCAAAACCGGACACCTGAGCATCCATCCGCACCCAAGCAGCCAGGGGCTCCATTGCTAAAGCAAAAACATATGGGGATAACGGACACCCCTGCCTGGTGCCCCTCCCAACAGAGAATGCAGGTTGCAATTCTCACCAACGCTGTCAAGTCCGTGTATAACCGGGTCAGGTAGGACAGAAAGCGCGGCCCAAAGTTTAGACTCCGTAGGAGTGCAATAGATACACCCAGCTCAAAGAATCGAACGCTGCTAGTAAAATTGCTGCCCGTTCCTCCAGTCCCTGCTGGACCGTCGCGACCGCTACATGTGCTCGTCTAATATTGTGGCGGGTAGCATGTTGGGGCATAAACCCAGCCTGGTCCGGATGTACGAGCGAGGTTATATCGGGTCGAAGACGATTAGCCAACGCCTTGGCCAAGATCTTGGCCTCAACGTTCATGAGGGAAATAGGGCGATACGAGGCATGGTGCTCGGGCGGTCTACCGGGCTTGTGAAATACCACTATCTCCACATGTCTCCAATCACTGGGCAGTCTCCCCCGGTCCCTGGCCTCCCCCCTACCCTGCGATAGTGGGGACCCAACTGCAGGAAATATTTTTTACCACCATTGCTGTACTAGTTTAGTATAGTCCAGAAAGATCAAAATACGCAGATTGTCAAACACCAACGGCTCCTTGAGCCAGGCCTGTTTCAGGATGACGTCTCTGTCGTGGTAATTGAGAAGTTTGGTGAAAATCGGCCTCGGGCGGGCTCCCGGAGGGTGCTTCTGCATCAGTGCCCTAAGTGCACACTCCACCACAAAGCAATTCGAGATCTCCCCAGGGGGGAGCCAGCCCTCGAGCCAGTCCATAAGAAACCGCTCCATGTTCCCATTTTCGCATCCCTCTGGGAAGCCAACAAAGCGCAGGTTGTTGCACCGCTCTCTCCCCTCCGCATCCTCCACCCTCGAAGCCAGGCTCTGTTGTGTAGTTTCAAGGTACGATACCTTCTGTTGCAGAGTGGCAACCACATCCTCCACACCCAAGACCCTTGTCTGTCTGTCTCCGTGATACGGACGACTGTATTCCTCAGGTTCATCGGAGCCGACTGCCCCGATCTTGGCTTCTAGGGTGACTCTGGATTGGGTAATAGCGGCCAGGAGAGCTGCATTATCTTGCACGCATTCTGAGACCCCCGAGTGTCGCCGCTGGAGTTCCCTGACCCGTGAATTTATCCATCGTGCTCTGTTTGGTCGAGCCACTGTCGGGCTCATCCCTGGTCATAGTGGCGCAATCACTGCCACTGACCCCGGCTGAGAGTACCCCAATAAATGGACTCACCACTGTTATGAAGTAGGCCGGAGTCTCAATCCCTTGATGCCCAGACTGGGACAGGTCTCCCTTCAGGCTCTCCCCCTTCTGGCCTGCCCAAATGAACTCTCCCGAGGCACCTCAGACACGAGGTCCACCCCCCAGCAGCCCGACACAACCTCCAAACCCCCAAAGAACACACTCCTGAAGAGAAGCAGACGGAGGGGGGGAAGAGAATGTGTTGGGCCCAAACGATGGATTTGGGGGGCGCTGACCACAACCAGGCCGCCCACCCCGGCGATGCTCCCCACTGCACCTCTATCGCTGCAACCCGATTTGGCCGCCGATGCACTCAGCGCTCCCCGCCAGCTGCCCCCCCCATCAAGAGGCCGCCCCAGCAAAGTCCACCGTAATGTCCAGCTGACAGCCGGTCAAAATAATTCACTGATCCCCTGCACTGCGGCCGGAATGCAGGCTCACCCCTCTGCGGCCCGACAAATCCGCCGATCACCCGGCAAACCCAAACTCGCAAATGGGGGGGAGAAGCGAGGAGAGGAAAAGCGATGGCCGTCATCGGGCTACTTTCCCAGCAATGCGGCGGTACTCATGCGCCAAGGCTGGGCGCGGACACAGGAGAGGAGCAGGGTCCCTCCGCACCCCCAGGGTTTTGTGTATGATGCGGCCGAGGCAAAAGTTAACTCCTAGAAGGCGCCAGCCGGCTGCTCCCTGCACTCCCGGTACCGCCACAGCAGATCGCCGCGACCCAATCAGGCCGCCGGTATTCTCGGCTCCCCCATTGAAGATCAAGGGGCTTGGGGATCGCCAATGCTCGGGGCAAGCCCCACTCCTCAGGCCCCGGCCGAGGCCCACGCGACCACCATCGCGGGGCTCACTCCATCTGCAGCCGTCGCGGCAACCAGGCATTGCGGTCAGGGAACCAGGCAACACCCCGGCTCAGAATGCGGCTGCGTTACAAGGAGGCCGACCAGCAATCTTTTTTGAGGTGTCATTACTCTCGCGAGATGCTTGCAGGACTCTCATGAGATCGTAAAGTTCTACATTTCTTTGCCTTCTATAATGTTTCAAATTGCTATTTAATGCTAATCTAAAATACAGTAGTGAATAAAATATGGTTGATTATTTATTTTTTATAATAAGGTGATGGCTCTCGCGAGGCACTCGCAGTAGCCACATGCACAATCCCTTCGTGGACTCAGAGGGTGCTGTACTTCCAGTTTGGCTCTCATAAACCACTAGCAGAGATCCTGCATTTACAATTGAGTTAATTATAGTGTTTACTGCAATTTTTAACAAAATGGAACATTAGACATGTTGTTTAAGGTAGAATTATTATGTACTGTTCTACAGAAGATATAAAGGAAGAATTATTTCTTACAAGAGGTCTATAGGAGGAAACACACCCTAAGAAAGGAATCTGATTGGTTCATATGGATGTCTTTACTTAGAAGAAGATGATTCCATCCTATTTTGCTATATTTCACTATTGGACTTTGGTGAGAGTACTTATATTTGGCTTGCTCTCCTATCCTGTTTCACTTTGAACAGAAAGATATCTTCATCTTCTGCACCACCACAGTCCCCGAAGGAATCCTTGGTGTGGTAATTCTTTGATATGAGGCCAGGTGACAAGAAGGTGTCTGCAAAGTACGTGACCTGCAAACTTTGCAGCAAAGAGTTCAGCCGGCGCAGAAATAAACAATATAGTATGAGTACCACAGTAGTGTGCTGACACCTTAGATCCTTGCATCTGCAATGGCTTGTACAGGTAGAGTTGGCTTATGCTAGGGACCTAGACAACTCTACAGGACCTTCAACATCATTTGCTTCAGGTGATATTGTGCTTGCTCAGGTTCTAAGTGCACAAGCGGACAATAACCCTGCTTTTTTAAATAAATCACTATTTTGCTGCTTGTACAAGCAGATACTTTTTTCATCAGAGACCAGCAGGTTAGCCCGGGACAAGCTTGGCCAAGAGCACAAGTATGTTTAAATTAAGATGCGTCTTGGCATTGAAAAAGAAGATAATTCCAAAAAGGTCTGGTGATTACAAGACATGGATGCATGCAATTACGGTCTAGCTAGGTTTATGCCTATTGGTCACTCTTATCTGTGAAGTTTTCACTTTTTATTAGAATTTATGTGCCAGACGAAGTCCCACTTGCAAGTGTGCATTGACACTTCTCTGGCTGTTGGAAAGGTCTGCATACTGAGACACTTGGCAAATGGCTGATTGAACTCTACTGAATGGCTTAGTGTGAAAGAGTTTTATGTGCAAGTCTTAGTGGATATCTTTAAAGGGATATGGTTCTCACTCCTTAGTCATCCGGAGAATGCAACAGGTTGATGGCATAGTTTGCAAAAGCCTTTCACTCTATGAACATCACTGGATCTCTTGGGGTAACTAAGAGTTTGCACGTAGTTCTTACAAGCTTAAAGTTTTAAATATGTGGGATTTCTCCGGATCTCCCTATATTTCTTCATTGATCTGCAATTTTGGCATCTTCATTCAAATATGGCTAACCCCCAGCACCTTACTGTTGTTATTTTTTTCTCCTCCTTTCTTTGTTTCTTTTCCTCCTTCTTCTTTCTTTGCCCTCCAAAATTTCTGTTGTCTTCTGCATATGTTTCAAAGTAAGTTGACCAATTTGTAGTACCATCCACGCTTATTTCTCTTCACACTTCTACAGTCATTTGGAAAGTCTTGTGTACTAACATGTTTAAAAAAAAATAATCAACATGCCATCTCCATTGCTAATAGTCTACTTTTCCCTTTGGAATAGTAGAATTGGAAATGGAGGGGAAGTGTATGTGTGTCAATAACAAAAGCACAATGTCCCTAGAGGAACCATTTGAAGAATATTACTCAGTTGTAACAATGTCACATACATGAACATTTAGTCTGAATGGCCACAGGGAATGAATGTAGATATACCTGACTGTATCAAAACGGTGTATTTTTTATTCCACTTGAAGCATTAGCAACTTAGGGGGTCATTAGGATGTCGGGCGGATTGCCCCCGCCAGGCTGGCGGTAGCCACCGGCAGCCTGGCGGGGGCAATCCGCCCGACATCCTTCCCTGAATTCCCCCCCGCCATATTACAATGGCTGGGGGACCGCAGCGGAGAAAAACACCGCCCGCTACTTTTCCGCCCCGGTCGCCTTGCGGCCGGGGCGGAAAAGGAATAATACGGTGGCGGTGTCTATCAGACACCGCCAGCCATATTATGATGGGCTTTTGGCAATGCCGCCACGGAAAGGCAGGCGGACTTCACTCTGGGTGCCCCGTGCGGGCCCCCAGAGTGAAGTAGAGTAGGGGGGAGCACACGGGGGGGGTACCTGTGGTACCCCCCTTCATTTGCATTTACAAAGCGGCAGGCACAGCGCGGTGCCTGCCGCTTTGTAAATGCAAATGTGAAAGTGCTTTTTCAGCATTGTGGCGGGCGGTGCTGAGAGCACCGTCTGCCACAATGCTTAACATGCAGGATGTGCCCGCCACTGTGGCGGGTACATCCTAATACCACCCCCGCCCTTATGGCGGGCGGTCCCGAGTCCCGCTAGGATGGCGGGCGGACTACGTCCGCCCTTCATCATAATGACCCCCTTAGTGGAGAAGTGTGGCTCAGGGGTTAGGGGCGGCAGACCCGGAATCTGAGATCGGTCCTGGACCAGGGTTCAATTCCCCGCCCCGGCGGGTCTTGGGCTAAAAATTCCACGGACTCGATAATTCTCGTCCCGGTGCCTCCTCGACTCATGGGTTCACACTCTGCGACTCTGGGCAATAGCTTGCTTAATCTCCTCAATGGCCCCTCGCGGCGGGATGCCTGACTTTCACCCTGTGGACACCCTGTCGGGGCTTCTCACAGGGGAATACCAGGACGGGTTCCCTAGGCAAGCGCCAGGATGCCCTTTGTGGTGACAGGTTGCGCTATATAAGTATACCTACATTTACATTTACATTTACAGTATCTGGCAGCAAACCTACTACCAACAAAATCACACATTATTTAGTAGTAGTATATAAAACATCTTTCGCAACAGTTATGGATAATCAAGAAAACCATATAAATGAGAATTAAACACAACATATAGTCAAATTAACATCCAATATCTGTAATGAATATGCGAAACGATGCTAGGCATCAACGTTTCGGTTCCCTCGTTGGTTTAACAAATTCTTGGGACCATCTCCAGGACAGAAAGTTGCACATATACATATGTCTTTTTAATCAGACACTGTAGAATGTGGGAACAGAAAAGTCATGTAAGATAAGCTTCACAATTGCTTGACAGAGCATAAGGAATGGCCTCACTGGGTCCGCAGACACCCGTCTGTAAAGTACGAGCGCCTAGCATCGTTTCGCATATTCATTACAGATATTGGATGTTAATTTGACTATGTTGTGTTTAATTCTTATTTATATGGTTTTCTTGATTATCCATAACTGTTGCGAAAGATGTTTTATATACTACTACTAAATAATGGTGATTTTGTTGGTAGTAGGTTTGTTGCCAGATACTAAGTTGCTAATGTTTGAAGTGGAGTAAAAAATATACTGTTTTGATACAGTCAGGTATATCTACATTCATTCCCTGTGGCCATTCAGACTAAATGTTCATGTATGTGACATTGTTACAACTGAGTAATATTCTTCAAATGGTTCCTCTAGGGACATTGTGCTTTTGTTTTTGAATATACCCAGTCCCGAGGAGATTATTGGGTGGCTCTTTTGATATCCGTGTATGTGTGTTAGCACACATGCACTGAAGCAGTGGGTGAGATGAGAGGATGAAGTCCATAGCGCCCATCTTTCGCTCTTCATTTTGTGGCCTTGCACTGTACTGTGTAGTACACTAAAGGGTGACCGCTCTACCATGGGACACAGGTGAGATTTCACATGTCTCACCACAGTTATCGCTACACCTCAAGGACATGGGAGGGAAAGAGGGAAAGTAGTGCTGGTCATTCACTGGTTCTCTGGGCTGTGTACCCACTTGGCATTGGTATGAATCAGTTCTGTCTGTGGTCATGGCCCAGGGGGTGCTATTCTTGGTGTTTCGAAGATCTAGTAGAAGACATAGCAAACTGGTCAGGGTAGAAGACATGTCCTAATGCCGCCCTATTTACCAAAACCTGATGAAGGTCCACCCCTGCCAAACAGTCTGTCTCCCAGCCATGAGACCATGAGATTCTACACATTAGGAATTGTCAGGATTGGTGCTTATCTACCAATATTCTGTAAATATGTGTCCACAACACCTAAGGGCACAATGCAATATCAGTATAAAGGCCTATTTCTGGTACCCCAGTACTCCTAGAAATCACTGCATGAGAAGACCCACAAACCAGTTGGGGATGCCCATAGAAATTCTAAAACACAGGATTACCAACCACCACAGGTGATCCGAAACACTGTCTTCTGGAATTCAATAAAACCCATTCAGTTTTGAAGCAGCCCATCTCTAAATGTATGGCAGGGCATGGCCAGCCATGCACCAAGATGGCTACATAGTGCAATTGCTCTCACCCTGCTTCTCATCATCCTGTGGAGTTCTGCAGCACATAAAGGCGTTCACATGTAGGTTCTGCACCCTCTGGGTCAGCGGCTTGTTGCAGGATGTACAATTGTGTTCACTCCTACTTCTGAGATATGTGGAGGGTGTCACCATACCGACCAGAATACTTGCAGCCATGCTCCTACTACTGGCCAGTCTAAGAGTAGCTATGGCATGGATTTGGGATGACTCCACTGTAGCTATGCAATGTTACAACTGCAGCAGTGCAGGCCTAAAGATACCTGTGATCCACTAAGAGGCTATTTGGAGGCACCAATACACCCAAGGGAGTAACCACCTAATAAAATAGTTATGGTCTCTGTATGTTGTAATTCTCCTTTAATGTTGACTGGCCACGCATCTGTGCTGAATATGGCATGGGACTACATGTGGCAGGTTGATATGATGTATTTAAATGTCTATCTTGTAGTCTAGACAACCATTATAACTGTTATGCCCATATTAGCTGTTTACTCTAATGTATCTATTGTTGTATTAACGCTGAAATTGTGTGCCGAGGTCATTACGTTATGCATCCTATTACCCATAATGCTTTGTACTGTTAGTTCGCACTTAACGCTTGAAACAAATAAAAGTCTAAAAAATATATATGTATGGCAGAGGGTAGCAACAGCATTACCCATTTGCGCATCCAAACTCTTTAAACAGTCAACTCCACAGATCCATGAAAGAGATGAAGCTGCAAACGAAACAACTTCTGGCAAGGAGAGAGAACTCTGAGAACCTATTGCAACCCAATAACATCAGAGCGATAACTACAAAATTTAAATTGGGCAGCTGGAAAAAAATGTCCATTGTTTCTTACTGCTTGAGAACCCGATATGCCATTGATTAATTAGAAAGGCATGCATAGTGTATCATAATCTTTTAATAAGAACACTGAGTTTTAACTGGAAACCTTACCTATGTCCTCTTTTTTTAAAACAAAGGAAGAAACTATGTGGACAGCCAGAAAGTGGTCTGGCCTTCTGGAAACCACATAAAATATACCTAGATGCCACCCAGTTCCCAATAGCAAAAGAAAGGGATATATGACAAGAGATACTTTACCAGAACAGCCACAAGTTGAACAGAACTGAAATTCCCACATTTTTTTGTAGCAGGACGTCATTTACTGTTTTTTTTCTTGTTATCAACCAGCATGCAAAACTTCACACATCTCTTCAGTAAACACAAACATAGGCTTACGTATTTATTCATTTTTAAATATAGAATGCCATGAGGATAGACAGCCATGTGTGGTGTTTGCGGCTCCAAGAAAGGGGAATTGTTTTGAAACGGACAATTTTCAGGTGGATAGTGCTGTGTATAAAGACATGCTTACTATGTGTCTCGAACTAGTGTCTATAAAGGAATAATAGCACATTCCACCGCAAGTTGAATAGCTACATCAGTTTTGCAGTAGTACATCTGTTTAAATCTGTCAGGTTGATAGACAGGCCTTGCAAACATACTTACTTCCGACATTATTGTTGTGGCTTATTTCCTTAAACCTGGGCCCTCTTTATCATTACATTCTTTCTCCTACTACAGACTCCTTGTTCTCTTCAGTCTGTTTCCCTTCTCTTTCTTTTTCACTTTCTAACTGCCAAGGGGCATTTGTATGACATGGTCATGTTAGCAGTTGTTGGAAATAGAAAACTGCTAAATAATGCTGAAGAAATGTGTACTGTACAGATTTTTTGGGGAAAAAGTGCAGAACCAGAACTGTGATTGCTTACATTTTTTTTGGTATTTTTCAGGGAAGTTATGGGCGTGAGAAGGTGTTATTTCTAAGACTTCATCTACTTCAAGGAATTGTGCAGTATCACAGTGGTAAAGGAAATCAGTCTGCCGAATCACTCTCAAAGGTTAGTTGACTTGTCGTAATGGATATTTCGCAACACAGATTTCTCAACTTTAGAAAATTCAAGGGTGCCAGACTGGATCTGGAGTTTCAACCGCAATTGCTCCCACACGCCAATACGTGCTGCTGTCACTCTCTGCTAAGGTATTGGATGGCCTGGAAGTGATGGCCCTTCGATGCAGATCCGCAGCTCTGCTCCCAATTTGGACAGTTATACCAATGCCAAAATTCAATGTATTCAGTATAGTGTGCATAAGGGAAGAGTGTTCCTCACTACTCCCCTTTCCTAGCAACAGGCTTTAAACCGTGCTACGAATGCAGGAAGGAGATCTCGGTCACAGATATGCACAATATTTGTCTTTGATGTCTAGTTTCTGGTCATGATTCAGAGTCCTGGGACAAATGCTCCTGACTCACCTGAAGGCAATGATGGAGCTGGAACAAAACTCTTTCTCATGGAGCACAAAAAGCAGTCACATGTAGAACAATCATAGGGGTGTTGCTCCAAATCGTGAGGCCACTTCTGCGCCAAGACCCAGTTGCAATCCAGGTCTTCTGGTAAGCCTAAACCCAAGTCCTATTGGTCCCAGTAGGGTTAGTCAAGGCGGGTTAGTCAAAGATGGCCGAGGCACGCCCCATTGTCCAGGGTTGTCTCCGACTCCCACAGTAGACAGAGGTCTTCAAATAAGCTGTGATCTACATTGTCAAGTCCATGCTGGCTCACTCTATTGTGCCTTTGGCCCCTTGTAACCGCGAGAACCACCAGTTACGCTTCTGCGGGCAGATCCTTACCCTACACACACAAACTGCACTGGCTTCCTCCTATCTCCAGTGATCAGTTCCACTCCAGCCACTGAGGCCTCACTGGTCCTGACCATACAGATGCCAATTCCGGATCTGATCCAGACACCCAGAGCCAACAATGGCCCACACTATACCATATCACGTAATGAAATCTATGCAGCCTTCCGGATTGAATGGTCCATAGCGTCTCCCTTCTTTAACATGGTTGTCTGCAGGGCAGCAGAAGTACTTGATTTACTACTATCTACTATTGAAAAAAAAGCAAACTTTGTGACGCAAATTGTACAGCCTGGGTCTGCAGCATCAGAGCTCTTGCTTGCTTTCACCAGTGCCCTAACAGACACTTAATGGCTACTTTGACAGAGCTGTGTTAGACTCCCCCTGTCAGTTGCCCAGCAGCTAGATGAAACAGTCCATCCCCTGGTGACCCAGGTTTTTTTATCCAGCATCCGAGTCTGGAATGTTTAGTGATAAACAATGAGGAAGGCCAACCCAAACATATTCCCTTCTGTGGCGCTAAAAAGGGCATCAAGTAACTTTGTCGAGTTCTGCAAAAGAGTATTTTCCTCTGTCAGTTTTTCCTGTCTGTCTACTGGGCTGTTATATATGTACCCTGTGGGACATGGCCAGCAAGATCTTTGTAGCTGTCCATGACGAATTAAGAGCCACCCTTTTCCGAACAATTCAGGACTAGCAACATTTTTCCAAATACATATTGAGGACCAGTCTTGACACAACAGCCTATGTCCATGGGCATCAGTATTTTGCTCAGGCATCCTGCTGGTTTTCCTAGTGACATTCAGACATCTTTAATGGACATAATCTTTGATGGAACCAGACTCTCTGAAGAGAAGTCACATTTGGCATGAGAACGTTTCAACGCTGGTTGCTTTTTGGCCCGCTCCCTAGGTTTACTTTGACCTGGCTGCCAGTTCTACCAGTAACACAGAAAAGTCAGAGGCTATATGCAGGTGTCTTGTCAGTTAACAGTCACAGCCCCCACAACCAGTTCAGCGGTAGACACAGACTTTTTGCGGTTCATAAGTATGTGGTTATGGAGGTTGCTGCAGTGGCTTCTAAGCTGCTTCGATATCCCCTTGCTTGATTATACACAGCCAGTAAGGGAAAGGTTAACCAGCTGGATATCTATCACTTCACATTGGTGAGTGCTACATATTGTTCATAAAGGATATGCTCTGCCATTCTTATCATACCTCCCTTGCATCCCACCCATTACTATTCCGGTTTCAGTAGATAATGCCATGATCCATCTGCTGTAACTCAAGTCGTTTTTGGCCAAGGGGGCCATCAAGAGAGTACCCGATTTGGAAAAGGGTGAGAGGTTTTACTCGTGCTAGTTCCTGCTGCTCAAGAAGGTCAGAGGGTTCAGACAAATTTTTGAGTTTTGCCCCCTGAATACCCTTTTACAGAAAGACAAATTAAAAATGCTCACTGTGGCCTTGGATCTTTCGGCATCGGACCCATGAGATAAAGGCTATGTCAGCCCTCTATGAAGCCTTGCTGCCCTCTCTATATTTTTAAGTTTCCGTGACTAACCTTGATTATACAAGTTTCTTGTGATGAGGTTCCTAAAAGGTTTGAAACACTTGCCTCTGCCAAAGCCCTTCATTATACCTCATTGGGACTGTAGATTCATCCTCACTTTCCAATCGGTTTGCCATTCGAGCCTATGAGCGGTTGCTCTCTGTCTCCCTACCATCAAGACTGTTTTTTCTAATCACAATCACTTCTGTGAGCCATGTCCGTGGGTTGCAAGCGCTATTAAAACAACCCTTGTACACAGACCGCCCTCTTTCCTGAAATATTGGTACTTAGCACATGGGCCTCTTTTCTGTCAAAGGTTGTTTCAGCCTTCCAGGTGGGTCTGTCCATTACCCTTCCTGCTTTGTTTCTCTGTCACATCCTTGGAAAGAGAAGGAGAGGCTCCACTGGTTTGATCTGAGCAGAGCTCTCAGTTTTTATACAGAACACAATAAGGAATACTGGGTGGACGACCATTTTTTGTTTGTTTTCTGGACATTTCTAGTGTTGGAAATGGAAAGCAGTGCAAAAAAGGACCCTTTCCTGGTGGATCATCCTGTGCATTAAGACGTGCACTACCCGGGTCAGGTAGAAACCCCCTGAGGTCCTAGAGGTTCAGTCCTCGATGGCATTGGCAAGGGGTGTTCCTGTCCTATACATTAGCCAAATGGCTACCTAGGTGTCCATGCATACATTCACCAAGCACTACTGCCTCAACAGTCAAGTCTGCATAGCCCATTATGACCGCAAGCTTCTGCACACACTTTTGGTATTAGGCCACTCCTCAGACAATCCACCTTTTGGAAGTCACTGCTTGGGTATGTATTTTGAAGGTGACGAACCTGCTGTTAGAAGTATTCATCAGAAGAACAAGTTACTTGCCTTCAGTAATGTTTATTTTGGTGGGTACTCTAACCAGATTCCTCATCACTATACATTCTGCTTTTTCTGTGGTGGGGACTCTTGGATTGGTAAAGTGCAAGACAAAACTTATACCAGCATGCAGGACTGGCATTTATATGCAGCTCAGCACAATCAGTTGTGGGGAAGAGTAAGGCCTTTGCAGAGTTTGGCCGTGTGACCTGTCGGTGTGCAGAAACAATTGCTATAGAAAATCTAGATCCCCTTTCGTGCGTGGAAATAACCCGAATGCCAGGGATCTGCAGTTTGAGTGAGTATCCATCAGATCGTTAGTGAAGTTAACTGACCATTTTACTGTATCCTATTTTCATACATAATATTATCGGAAAATAAAGAAGATGGAGAATACTGTTGATGTTTTTGCTTTCAGCTTTTGTATTTGTGATATATATTTACAGAATGTACGAGACGATCCATCTCATTTCTGCTCTTATTTTAAGGGAAACACACCACTGCATGACAAGAACAATAAATTACTTCTGAATCCTCAAATGACAGAGGCCTGGCAAACACACATCCCTCTTACAGAACTCTGCTCCCTCTTCATTATTTGTAAACGTCATCATCCATTTTCTTTTATTTCTCACATCCCATTGCTAATAGAAGTGTGTTTGCAGCCGCAGTTTAATGGTGTCAGTACATGGAGACCATTTTCTCAGGTGTTTTTTGTCTTTGCAGGGACAGTACTTTTCATTTTTTTTCTCAGGTTCTGTACATTGTTTCATTGGATCAAAGACTCTTAGGCAACAAAGACATACATTGTCTTGTTGAAGTGCTGAAAACCATGTTTTTGCAAAAGGGATAGTGTACAGTAAAGAGGACAATATTGACTTCTAGTGTCACTAACATGTGCATTGCTGTTTGCCCATTGAAGCAAGTCTCATCACTTGCAAGTGTAAGAGCAGAAACATTGGGCTGGACTAAACCACTGGGTAGAAGGATTATTTTTTCTAGATGCTGACTATCTCTGACTCTATTCCTCCTGCACAATCCCAGTACCACTGCGCTGGTGGATCCAGATGCTTATAGGCTTCAAGCCGCATCCTTTCTCCATTGTCCACTGTTCCTTTCAAGGTCAGCGGTTCCTATGTTTCACCAGAAAACATCTTGCTGATTGACAGACTCCATAAATAGTCAGTTCCCCTGTGTCATTGGTAACTAGTGTGCAGCAAAACCTCTTGTGTTCTGGCCTCTCTGCAGTTATTATTACATGATCTGACTCTTAACTTTAATGTAACAATTAACAGGGTGGGAGGGCTGGGCATATATTCTTAGCCCTCTGCTACCTCTGCTGCCTTTTCGTGGCAACATCTTCCCCTTTCTGTACTGGGGATTTCTGAAAGAAAAACATTTTTATTCAGAGACCTATGTTTAGGATTGCAGGAATATTTCTTGGCACAAAGCTCCCCCAGCGGAGCATTAGTAACATAGGTGATGGACAACACCATACATGTAAATACAAGTTACTCTCGAAAGTCTCTACTTTTGGGGATTGAACTACGTCTCAAAACCAGATATGGATCACATCCACATCGTTATTAAAGCAAATAGGCAAAAAAAACTGCTTAGGCTCAGATGAATTCTTAATATCCCAAGTGCTGCCTGGTGTGGAGATTGTATACTAGAACACATTGCACAATGGAGGGTGACTCACCTGCCTGATAACAATGTGTTCTTTCAGACAAAGTTTCCATTTAAAAGTTTTAAATTAACATTTTGGATTATCTGGAGGTGATAAAGGAAAATCAGCAGGGGAAATCTGGGGGAACAGTCAGATAGCCGCACATGGCACAAGCACACCAGACAACTGAAAGAGGAACAGTGAGGAGAAAGTAAAAATCCAGAGTTCACTATATGTCTTACCTACTCTTGCTAGAATTCCCTTGAGCTGCTCAGGGATGCAAATATAAGCCAGAGCTGCCGGAACCAAGGTCTGAGGAAGATGTCAAAGATGTGGCTCGACTGCAGTGATCATCTGCACTCTGGCAAGGCAGTGACTGTCCTTCAACAGTCTTTGCTGGAGCTGCTGTGAATTTCCTAGAATTTCAAATTTCTTAAATCAGATGCTTGTGCCATGTTGAAGTGGCGCTCCACTTTTTCGAAGTCTTTGTCAATCTTTTGCATTTCCTGTACCCTCCAATGAAAGCAGAAATCAAGAAAGCAAATGTAAATATTCTGCACAGGTTCCCTTTGGGACATGTTTGAGGAACCTATTTCTCAACTTACCGTGTATTTTATGAAGGAATACATATGTTAGGTGGGTTCTTCTCATGTTGCCTATTTTCCACGAGTGCCATAAGAGAAGCTGTTCTTGGGCCATCTCCTGGCCTTTTAATTAAGATGATCAAAGATTAGTTTACATCAACTCTTACACTATGTATCAACGACTCTGCAGCTGACGACGGTGACTCCATCGACTGACCTTTTGTTTCCTTAACCTATTGTTCCTCCTATAAACTCCAAGTCCTATGTCACCAAGTACCTACATTCAAGTTGTGGATCAGAGACCAAGTCTGTGTTACGTGACATCAGTGTCACAAGGTTGTAGTGTTTCCTTTTCAAAATACTTACAGCACTATAAATATAATAATCAGTATTCATCTCAAACACATACTAATCTAATATGACTAAGCAGAAATACTACACTCACTACCAATCCACATCAGATGTCCTTTATCTTCAGTTGGTTCTGCAAGAGCTGACGTATCAAACGTTTGAGAAACCAAAGAGAGCAACATATTTGATATACCTACAAGTGCAGAAACCTTGAGGACTGGCATTTATATGCAGCTCAGCACAATCAGTTGTGGGGAAGAGTAAGGCCTTTGCAGAGTTTGGCCGTGTGACCTGTCGGTGTGCAGAAACAATTGCTATAGAAAATCTAGATCCCCTTTCGTGCGTGGAAATAACCCGAATGCCAGGGATCTGCAGTTTGAGTGAGTATACATCAGATCGTTAGTGAAGTTAACTGACCATTTTACTGTATCCTATTTTCATACATAATATTATCGGAAAATAAAGAAGATGGAGAATACTGTTGATGTTTTTGCTTTCAGCTTTTGTATTTGTGATATATATTTACAGAATGTACGAGACGATCCATCTCATTTCTGCTCTTATTTTAAGGGAAACACACCACTGCATGACAAGAACAATAAATTACTTCTGAATCCTCAAATGACAGAGGCCTGGCAAACACACATCCCTCTTACAGAACTCTGCTCCCTCTTAATTATTTGTAAACGTCATCATCCATTTTCTTTTATTTCTCACATCCCATTGCTAATAGAAGTGTGTTTGCAGCCGCAGTTTAATGGTGTCAGTACATGGAGACCATTTTCTCAGGTGTTTTTTGTCTTTGCAGGGACAGTACTTTTCATTTTTTTTCTCAGGTTCTGTACATTGTTTCATTGGATCAAAGACTCTTAGGCAACAAAGACATACATTGTCTTGTTGAAGTGCTGAAAACCATGTTTTTGCAAAAGGGATAGTGTACAGTAAAGAGGACAATATTGACTTCTAGTGTCACTAACATGTGCATTGCTGTTTGCCCATTGAAGCAAGTCTCATCACTTGCAAGTGTAAGAGCAGAAACATTGGGCTGGACTAAACCACTGGGTAGAAGGATTATTTTTTCTAGATGCTGACTATCTCTGACTCTATTCCTCCTGCACAATCCCAGTACCACTGCGCTGGTGGATCCAGATGCTTATAGGCTTCAAGCCGCATCCTTTCTCCATTGTCCACTGTTCCTTTCAAGGTCAGCGGTTCCTATGTTTCACCAGAAAACATCTTGCTGATTGACAGACTCCATAAATAGTCAGTTCCCCTGTGTCATTGGTAACTAGTGTGCAGCAAAACCTCTTGTGTTCTGGCCTCTCTGCAGTTATTATTACATGATCTGACTCTTAACTTTAATGTAACAATTAACAGGGTGGGAGGGCTGGGCATATATTCTTAGCCCTCTGCTACCTCTGCTGCCTTTTCGTGGCAACATCTTCCCCTTTCTGTACTGGGGATTTCTGAAAGAAAAACATTTTTATTCAGAGACCTATGTTTAGGATTGCAGGAATATTTCTTGGCACAAAGCTCCCCCCGCGGAGCATTAGTAACATAGGTGATGGACAACACCATACATGTAAATACAAGTTACTCTCGAAAGTCTCTACTTTTGGGGATTGAACTACGTCTCAAAACCAGATATGGATCACATCCACATCGTTATTAAAGCAAATAGGCAAAAAAAACTGCTTAGGCTCAGATGAATTCTTAATATCCCAAGTGCTGCCTGGTGTGGAGATTGTATACTAGAACACATTGCACAATGGAGGGTGACTCACCTGCCTGATAACAATGTGTTCTTTCAGACAAAGTTTCCATTTAAAAGTTTTAAATTAACATTTTGGATTATCTGGAGGTGATAAAGGAAAATCAGCAGGGGAAATCTGGGGGAACAGTCAGATAGCCGCACATGGCACAAGCACACCAGACAACTGAAAGAGGAACAGTGAGGAGAAAGTAAAAATCCAGAGTTCACTATATGTCTTACCTACTCTTGCTAGAATTCCCTTGAGCTGCTCAGGGATGCAAATATAAGCCAGAGCTGCCGGAACCAAGGTCTGAGGAAGATGTCAAAGATGTGGCTCGACTGCAGTGATCATCTGCACTCTGGCAAGGCAGTGACTGTCCTTCAACAGTCTTTGCTGGAGCTGCTGTGAATTTCCTAGAATTTCAAATTTCTTAAATCAGATGCTTGTGCCATGTTGAAGTGGCGCTCCACTTTTTCGAAGTCTTTGTCAATCTTTTGCATTTCCTGTACCCTCCAATGAAAGCAGAAATCAAGAAAGCAAATGTAAATATTCTGCACAGGTTCCCTTTGGGACATGTTTGAGGAACCTATTTCTCAACTTACCGTGTATTTTATGAAGGAATACATATGTTAGGTGGGTTCTTCTCATGTTGCCTATTTTCCACGAGTGCCATAAGAGAAGCTGTTCTTGGGCCATCTCCTGGCCTTTTAATTAAGATGATCAAAGATTAGTTTACATCAACTCTTACACTATGTATCAACGACTCTGCAGCTGACGACGGTGACTCCATCGACTGACCTTTTGTTTCCTTAACCTATTGTTCCTCCTATAAACTCCAAGTCCTATGTCACCAAGTACCTACATTCAAGTTGTGGATCAGAGACCAAGTCTGTGTTACGTGACATCAGTGTCACAAGGTTGTAGTGTTTCCTTTTCAAAATACTTACAGCACTATAAATATAATAATCAGTATTCATCTCAAACACATACTAATCTAATATGACTAAGCAGAAATACTACACTCACTACCAATCCACATCAGATGTCCTTTATCTTCAGTTGGTTCTGCAAGAGCTGACGTATCAAACGTTTGAGAAACCAAAGAGAGCAACATATTTGATATACCTACAAGTGCAGAAACCTTGAGGACTGGCATTTATATGCAGCTCAGCACAATCAGTTGTGGGGAAGAGTAAGGCCTTTGCAGAGTTTGGCCGTGTGACCTGTCGGTGTGCAGAAACAATTGCTATAGAAAATCTAGATCCCCTTTCGTGCGTGGAAATAACCCGAATGCCAGGGATCTGCAGTTTGAGTGAGTATCCATCAGATCGTTAGTGAAGTTAACTGACCATTTTACTGTATCCTATTTTCATACATAATATTATCGGAAAATAAAGAAGATGGAGAATACTGTTGATGTTTTTGCTTTCAGCTTTTGTATTTGTGATATATATTTACAGAATGTACGAGACGATCCATCTCATTTCTGCTCTTATTTTAAGGGAAACACACCACTGCATGACAAGAACAATAAATTACTTCTGAATCCTCAAATGACAGAGGCCTGGCAAACACACATCCCTCTTACAGAACTCTGCTCCCTCTTAATTATTTGTAAACGTCATCATCCATTTTCTTTTATTTCTCACATCCCATTGCTAATAGAAGTGTGTTTGCAGCCGCAGTTTAATGGTGTCAGTACATGGAGACCATTTTCTCAGGTGTTTTTTGTCTTTGCAGGGACAGTACTTTTCATTTTTTTTCTCAGGTTCTGTACATTGTTTCATTGGATCAAAGACTCTTAGGCAACAAAGACATACATTGTCTTGTTGAAGTGCTGAAAACCATGTTTTTGCAAAAGGGATAGTGTACAGTAAAGAGGACAATATTGACTTCTAGTGTCACTAACATGTGCATTGCTGTTTGCCCATTGAAGCAAGTCTCATCACTTGCAAGTGTAAGAGCAGAAACATTGGGCTGGACTAAACCACTGGGTAGAAGGATTATTTTTTCTAGATGCTGACTATCTCTGACTCTATTCCTCCTGCACAATCCCAGTACCACTGCGCTGGTGGATCCAGATGCTTATAGGCTTCAAGCCGCATCCTTTCTCCATTGTCCACTGTTCCTTTCAAGGTCAGCGGTTCCTATGTTTCACCAGAAAACATCTTGCTGATTGACAGACTCCATAAATAGTCAGTTCCCCTGTGTCATTGGTAACTAGTGTGCAGCAAAACCTCTTGTGTTCTGGCCTCTGCAGTTATTATTACATGATCTGACTCTTAACTTTAATGTAACAATTAACAGGGTGGGAGGGCTGGGCATATATTCTTAGCCCTCTGCTACCTCTGCTGCCTTTTCGTGGCAACATCTTCCCCTTTCTGTACTGGGGATTTCTGAAAGAAAAACATTTTTATTCAGAGACCTATGTTTAGGATTGCAGGAATATTTCTTGGCACAAAGCTCCCCCCGCGGAGCATTAGTAACATAGGTGATGGACAACACCATACATGTAAATACAAGTTACTCTCGAAAGTCTCTACTTTTGGGGATTGAACTACGTCTCAAAACCAGATATGGATCACATCCACATCGTTATTAAAGCAAATAGGCAAAAAAAACTGCTTAGGCTCAGATGAATTCTTAATATCCCAAGTGCTGCCTGGTGTGGAGATTGTATACTAGAACACATTGCACAATGGAGGGTGACTCACCTGCCTGATAACAATGTGTTCTTTCAGACAAAGTTTCCATTTAAAAGTTTTAAATTAACATTTTGGATTATCTGGAGGTGATAAAGGAAAATCAGCAGGGGAAATCTGGGGGAACAGTCAGATAGCCGCACATGGCACAAGCACACCAGACAACTGAAAGAGGAACAGTGAGGAGAAAGTAAAAATCCAGAGTTCACTATATGTCTTACCTACTCTTGCTAGAATTCCCTTGAGCTGCTCAGGGATGCAAATATAAGCCAGAGCTGCCGGAACCAAGGTCTGAGGAAGATGTCAAAGATGTGGCTCGACTGCAGTGATCATCTGCACTCTGGCAAGGCAGTGACTGTCCTTCAACAGTCTTTGCTGGAGCTGCTGTGAATTTCCTAGAATTTCAAATTTCTTAAATCAGATGCTTGTGCCATGTTGAAGTGGCGCTCCACTTTTTCGAAGTCTTTGTCAATCTTTTGCATTTCCTGTACCCTCCAAAGAAAGCAGAAATCAAGAAAGCAAATGTAAATATTCTGCACAGGTTCCCTTTGGGACATGTTTGAGGAACCTATTTCTCAACTTACCGTGTATTTTATGAAGGAATACATATGTTAGGTGGGTTCTTCTCATGTTGCCTATTTTCCACGAGTGCCATAAGAGAAGCTGTTCTTGGGCCATCTCCTGGCCTTTTAATTAAGATGATCAAAGATTAGTTTACATCAACTCTTACACTATGTATCAACGACTCTGCAGCTGACGACGGTGACTCCATCGACTGACCTTTTGTTTCCTTAACCTATTGTTCCTCCTATAAACTCCAAGTCCTATGTCACCAAGTACCTACATTCAAGTTGTGGATCAGAGACCAAGTCTGTGTTACGTGACATCAGTGTCACAAGGTTGTAGTGTTTCCTTTTCAAAATACTTACAGCACTATAAATATAATAATCAGTATTCATCTCAAACACATACTAATCTAATATGACTAAGCAGAAATACTACACTCACTACCAATCCACATCAGATGTCCTTTATCTTCAGTTGGTTCTGCAAGAGCTGACGTATCAAACGTTTGAGAAACCAAAGAGAGCAACATATTTGATATACCTACAAGTGCAGAAACCTTGAGGACTGGCATTTATATGCAGCTCAGCACAATCAGTTGTGGGGAAGAGTAAGGCCTTTGCAGAGTTTGGCCGTGTGACCTGTCGGTGTGCAGAAACAATTGCTATAGAAAATCTAGATCCCCTTTCGTGCGTGGAAATAACCCGAATGCCAGGGATCTGCAGTTTGAGTGAGTATCCATCAGATCGTTAGTGAAGTTAACTGACCATTTTACTGTATCCTATTTTCATACATAATATTATCGGAAAATAAAGAAGATGGAGAATACTGTTGATGTTTTTGCTTTCAGCTTTTGTATTTGTGATATATATTTACAGAATGTACGAGACGATCCATCTCATTTCTGCTCTTATTTTAAGGGAAACACACCACTGCATGACAAGAACAATAAATTACTTCTGAATCCTCAAATGACAGAGGCCTGGCAAACACACATCCCTCTTACAGAACTCTGCTCCCTCTTAATTATTTGTAAACGTCATCATCCATTTTCTTTTATTTCTCACATCCCATTGCTAATAGAAGTGTGTTTGCAGCCGCAGTTTAATGGTGTCAGTACATGGAGACCATTTTCTCAGGTGTTTTTTGTCTTTGCAGGGACAGTACTTTTCATTTTTTTTCTCAGGTTCTGTACATTGTTTCATTGGATCAAAGACTCTTAGGCAACAAAGACATACATTGTCTTGTTGAAGTGCTGAAAACCATGTTTTTGCAAAAGGGATAGTGTACAGTAAAGAGGACAATATTGACTTCTAGTGTCACTAACATGTGCATTGCTGTTTGCCCATTGAAGCAAGTCTCATCACTTGCAAGTGTAAGAGCAGAAACATTGGGCTGGACTAAACCACTGGGTAGAAGGATTATTTTTTCTAGATGCTGACTATCTCTGACTCTATTCCTCCTGCACAATCCCAGTACCACTGCGCTGGTGGATCCAGATGCTTATAGGCTTCAAGCCGCATCCTTTCTCCATTGTCCACTGTTCCTTTCAAGGTCAGTGGTTCCTATGTTTCACCAGAAAACATCTTGCTGATTGACAGACTCCATAAATAGTCAGTTCCTCTGTGTCATTGGTAACTAGTGTGCAGCAAAACCTCTTGTGTTCTGGCCTCTCTGCAGTTATTATTACATGATCTGACTCTTAACTTTAATGTAACAATTAACAGGGTGGGAGGGCTGGGCATATATTCTTAGCCCTCTGCTACCTCTGCTGCCTTTTCGTGGCAACATCTTCCCCTTTCTGTACTGGGGATTTCTGAAAGAAAAACATTTTTATTCAGAGACCTATGTTTAGGATTGCAGGAATATTTCTTGGCACAAAGCTCCCCCAGCGGAGCATTAGTAACATAGGTGATGGACAACACCATACATGTAAATACAAGTTACTCTCGAAAGTCTCTACTTTTGGGGATTGAACTACGTCTCAAAACCAGATATGGATCACATCCACATCGTTATTAAAGCAAATAGGCAAAAAAAACTGCTTAGGCTCAGATGAATTCTTAATATCCCAAGTGCTGCCTGGTGTGGAGATTGTATACTAGAACACATTGCACAATGGAGGGTGACTCACCTGCCTGATAACAATGTGTTCTTTCAGACAAAGTTTCGATTTAAAAGTTTTAAATTAACATTTTGGATTATCTGGAGGTGATAAAGGAAAATCAGCAGGGGAAATCTGGGGGAACAGTCAGATAGCCGCACATGGCACAAGCACACCAGACAACTGAAAGAGGAACAGTGAGGAGAAAGTAAAAATCCAGAGTTCACTATATGTCTTACCTACTCTTGCTAGAATTCCCTTGAGCTGCTCAGGGATGCAAATATAAGCCAGAGCTGCCGGAACCAAGGTCTGAGGAAGATGTCAAAGATGTGGCTCGACTGCAGTGATCATCTGCACTCTGGCAAGGCAGTGACTGTCCTTCAACAGTCTTTGCTGGAGCTGCTGTGAATTTCCTAGAATTTCAAATTTCTTAAATCAGATGCTTGTGCCATGTTGAAGTGGCGCTCCACTTTTTCGAAGTCTTTGTCAATCTTTTGCATTTCCTGTACCCTCCAAAGAAAGCAGAAATCAAGAAAGCAAATGTAAATATTCTGCACAGGTTCCCTTTGGGACATGTTTGAGGAACCTATTTCTCCACTTACCGTGTATTTTATGAAGGAATACATATGTTAGGTGGGTTCTTCTCATGTTGCCTATTTTCCACGAGTGCCATAAGAGAAGCTGTTCTTGGGCCATCTCCTGGCCTTTTAATTAAGATGATCAAAGATTAGTTTACATCAACTCTTACACTATGTATCAACGACTCTGCAGCTGACGACGGTGACTCCATCGACTGACCTTTTGTTGCCTTAACCTATTGTTCCTCCTATAAACTCCAAGTCCTATGTCACCAAGTACCTACATTCAAGTTGTGGATCAGAGACCAAGTCTGTGTTACGTGACATCAGTGTCACAAGGTTGTAGTGTTTCCTTTTCAAAATACTTACAGCACTATAAATATAATAATCAGTATTCATCTCAAACACATACTAATCTAATATGACTAAGCAGAAATACTACACTCACTACCAATCCACATCAGATGTCCTTTATCTTCAGTTGGTTCTGCAAGAGCTGACGTATCAAACGTTTGAAAAACCAAAGAGAGCAACATATTTGATATACCTACAAGTGCAGAAACCTTGATTATAGATGTATCAAGTCTCAGTGAATCCTTCATGCTGCCCAACTCGCCATACAACTTCACCCAAAACTACAGTGCACTTAGATTACCAGAAGGCAGAAGTAGCCCTTCTCTTCAAAAGCTTCTTACAACTACGTACAAATCAAGCCCTCCAGTGCTCCTCAATTCAATTCTTAGTTGACATATTCTTTACAATGCAAACCTACCACTCCTTCACTCAAACTGTTACATACCTAGAACCTTCACCTGTGTACTTTTATATGAAAATTAAAAGAAGGACGAGGTGGTCTTGGGGTTTATAAAGTCACAGACCAATCGCAGAACTGGGCATTCTTTTGTTCGCAAAGAAACGTGAAAATGGCAACAGGTGCTTGTTCTTTGAAACGCAAATCTCTCTCGAAAGAAAACCTCTGTGATTGAAGAGCTTTGAAATATTTCCATGACACCACTCAAGACTGCAGAATAAACTTTACAACTGAAAAGGTATATATGTTCATTCAAGGGACCAAAAGTAACCATTTGACCCTGTGTACTTTTTGCAACTCTGCTGTGAAGTGACTTCTAGCTCTACTCTAGGATAGCCATTTTAGTCCATTTTGCGCTCTGCAGTCCATACACCTTGGAAAATGTCTATCTTTTGAGAAGCTCTTTGTCTTTTTACTCTGCTGTTTTTGCATATGCCTTTGTCAATATTTTGTCATTCTTATGTTTTTTTCGCCAAATGTTTTAGTTGTTTACATTGAGGTAGGTGCTGGCCTTTTGCGCAATCATTGCTCCATGGTTTCAGCCCTGCCTTCAATGTGACTAAAATTTCATATTTGGGTAACACACGCTCTCTGTACCACTTCAGCATGACACCTGTTTGCAGGATGTATAGCAGAGTAACGCAAAGGGCTGTTAAGTAACTGGAGAATTAGAGTTAAAGTTGGGCTTCTTGAGTTTTTTTAGCCAAGAAATCTGTTACAGCAGAGGCCTTAAATCTCAGCACTGCATAGATCTTCCAGGTGTTTTCAGACTCCGCAGACACCGTCTCTCGCAGAAGTAGTTAATAAAAACACTTCGGTAACTCCAGGAGCAACCCATAACCATCAGCCTTATGCCTTATGCCTTCTCCCAGCCCTCCTTCTGCTTATCCTGTCACATTCTCCCTATGCAAGTCCTTGCTCCTCCTCAATGCACTTTTCTCTCTGGTATTAAGAGCAGCTTTAGTACAAAGGAAGCACTTGATTTTATCAGAGGTATTTGCTCTGAGGGAGATGTTCAGTGCTAACACTAAGAGATTAGACATCGGAACAAGCAGTATGTTTAAGTCCAAACTGTACATCATGAGGACATTTATAGAGCAATTCCTTCCAATGTATTTTTTCGCATATCTTTTTATTGCAAAATAGAACAAAAAGTCATACGGTGACATTGCGGTTCACAATTGCAAGACACAGGCATACATAGATAACTGTCCAGCATTGCAGTTACCTGGCAATAATGAATTGCATTAGCCACAATACTCTTGTTTTGAATTTAATTAGTAGTTGCCACAATAGGTTCACACAGTTCCCTTCCTATATGTATTCCACTTTCCCCATATTTTAGTCCATTTGGACAGACGGCCCCTTCCCAAATAAACCACTGTCTCAGCCAATAAGGATTAGGTCTCAAATGTTAAGCTGCTATATAAAGTCTGTAATAGATGTCCCTGTGTAGTGACTGAACATGCTTGCAGCAGAATTCTCCCATTCTCTATGACCTCTTAGCTAATGCGCAAATTAGTTATCAGTCCCCCAACCACATCTGTGTCACCTTGCGGGTTTCGTATTGAGTACTAACTGTGTCTGTTGAGCACTTAAAGATCATTTCTTCGGGAAATATGCTGTCCAGGACAGTTTTAACACAATTTTGTGATGTAATTGATAAACCAACATAGTTACTGTCAAAGACTCGACTTGGCCAAAGGACAAAGAAGGGGGGGGGCAGGACCTGGAATGAGGTGTTCTGTAATCCCAGGACTAGGGTGCTTAAAAGCTTTTGCTGGTTTCTAAGGCAAAGCTGCCTGAGAACCTGAATCCCGAAGTGAGATTAGAAGCAACCTGGCTACAGGAGCCATTGAATAAAGAAAGAAAGGTCTGTTCTGGTAAAACTCTTGCAGTGTTAAGAAAGTCTCTTCTTTTGTCTACTTTGGCCTTGTTGAGTAGTGGCTAATGGGCATGATGATAATAGTCAATTGTGCAGTGCATATAGTGTCCAACACTGCACACAAGTCACAAAGGTGCTCATACAGGTTTCTCAGTCTGAGTGTTGTCTGTACACAGTGAACTTCCATTAATTTCAGGTCTATCAACTCTTTAATTCGTGTTTGCTTGCTTCACTGTGGAATTTTGCCTCTTTTGCTAGAAGTGCATCTAGGGTCTCGTGATGAGAAATACAATGACAAATGAACACATTAGTTTGAATAAAATCTTGGAGTCTAATTCAATTCACAATCCCAGAGACTGAGAGGAACATGGAGGTGATTGTAGGATGCGTATGACTTGTCCCACTCTTGATGACTCTGTGATTTCTCTGTTGCAGAAGGTTTCTCGTAATGCAGAGGATGCATACTGTGGATAGCTTAAGGGAGCACAGGATGTCCTGTAAGTTGATCAAAGATCATGGTATTTTCATAAGGGATGTCTAACATCCTCTAGGAAGGGTGTTGGGTTCCTCTGGAACCTTTGTCTGAGACCTCCTTTGACAACTCTTGTTTGTCTCTGGCTTGGTAGGTTTCTATTAAGGAACTGTAGGGAAAGTGTCCCTTATAGGCTTGCCAAATATTGCTAGGCTGGTGGACACCTAGTGGATCAAGGCGGTGTGTTCTAATATTCTCTCACCAAACTGAAAAAGTCTTACCATGTTTTGTTCCACCAGATTCTCGTAATCTTTTTTGTGTGTCAATTACTCTTTTCTCATGTTTAAAAACAGCAGAACTGATATCAAAAGTTGTATTGTGGTCAGAACATAATGATAAACCGAATTGTGCAATGGAGATAATTTGAAATGAAAGAGAACTACTATTTTAAAGGCACAATGACAATACATTTGATCTTTATTGTTGACATATGTCGCTATCTCCTGGAAAGCAAACATAGTTGCAAAATACATCTCTAGTACACGTTAAGTGACTGAAAAGTAATTTGGCCTGCTCAAGTAGGAATGCTCCAGCTGAACTTGCATCCCAGGACACCTCCAGATGGGAGTACAAGCAACCCAAGAACATTTTCAGTCTCTGCAGGCCTTGTGAGTGAGGTGTGGCATGAGTCCTGTCGCACAGTGATTACAGGACCCGTATACTGGCATGACTGTTTTACTTAGGGCATCAACTGCAACAAACAACAATGTGGTCGAATGAAGTGGTGGAATGAATGCTTGAATAATCTTAGCCACTGGTGATTGCTCAAACCACATTCCATTCCACTGTTTTTGGCCACTATGCCTGTCTAGGCAGAGACCTACCATATGCAAATCTGTCTTAGTACATCTACAATAGGAACAGTCTAGCCTGAATTGCCAGGTTAGGACCCTTCTAGACAGGAACACAAGCAACCCAGACTGATTTCAACCATTTTAAACCTTGCTATTGAGGTATAGCCTGAGTTTTGTGGCACAATGACCCACATCTAGGCATATCCTTCACACTTGGGGCTTAAACTGCAATAAACAAGGTGATGGAATTAATGCATAAATTAATCATAGCCACCAGCAGTCTCTCAAGACCACATCCCAAACCATTCCACCCATTCCCTCCTGAAGGGGACATCACCCCAAAGTTTAGGATAGACTATTCCCACGAGGAGTAGGGTCAGTACTGATTTGCATAAGGCGGGCCTCTCTCTAGTGTGGTATAGAGGTCCATGAGATATAGGTTGGAATATTGTCCGGACCTATTGCCAGTGGTTTAGACGAGTTCTCCCATCACCTTTTAGCTGTTTGATGTAAGTTGGAGGCGTGACAGTGTCATTTTCCCTAATATAAACTTTTGTACTCACTGCTGTGTTTCAAATGTCCCTAATCAAAGTTAAGGTTGTGGTCGTAGTTGCTGAAACTGTGTTTCCACCTTGTGTCAATGTCTAGACTTTGCACACTTACTCGAAGTATGAGCAAACCTGTCGATTAGGAGAACAGGAGATAGCGATAAATATAGATTTTTGTTTCTTTTTTATAGGCAAACTGTTTATATAAGGAGCTCTACATAGATCCTGAAAAAGTCAACAGTTTATTACAGCTCGGATGCTCACCTCAAGAGGCTCGACTTGGTTTAAGAGCTTGTGATGGAAATTTGAACCATGCTGCCAATCATATTGCTAACAGGAAAGAGGTAATGTCTTATGTTTTTTTACATTAAAACATGCATCGCTAACATTAAACATATTGTTTTGATATAATACATTTCAAAAAGTATATATTTATTAATTCAGAACTCTCTTGTTATGTGCTTAGAAGCCATCCCTTTTATATTTGATAGAGACATCTAGCCACAGATTCCTTACCTGTGAACTTCCCAGGTGTCAGACTGGATCGGGAAAACATTTCTTGAGTAGTATCTCGGCAAGACGATAGGTGGCATTGGTCAACTCTGTGTGACGTCATCATCTCCGTCATCCTGATGTCCACTTTGTCTATATAGGGGCCTCCTCTGCATGCTAACGTCAGTACTTTTCTTTCTGCACCAGCCAGCACAGACCAGTTGAAGTGAGCAACCCCCTGTAATATTTTGCCAGACTATTTTCAACTTTTGTTGACATTTTTACATTTGTGTGTAGGTTTTCCCATCGGGTCCAAAAAGACCTCAGGATTCAAACTGTGCAGCACCTGTCACCACACCATGTCGGTCACAGATCCCCACCTCTTGTGTCTTTGGTGCCTGGAGCGCGACCACAATCCAAAGTTGTGCTCTGACTGCCGTGCCATGACTCCCAAAGCTTTGAGGGAGCAGTACCGAAAGCTGCTTGCAGCCTCGTGTCAGTTGCCTTGAAGATCTCCTCCGAGGTCCCAGTCTCAGCCAAGAGGATGGTCCAAGCACTGCACTGGGGGCTCCAAGTTTTTCATCCTCCCATTCGAAGTCCTTGAAGGGGTCAGGTAAAAAGCATCACAAACAGGAAGTAGAAGCGTTCTTCAACTCCACCCTGTCCATCACCCGACACAATGGAGGAGTCACTACGTTCGAGGCCTCGTTCTGCGGAACGTGTCTGGGTCGGCTCTGCATTTCCCTTCCTTTCCGGGAGCGACCGTCGCCTAGTTAAAGGAATTTTATGACATCATGTGGGCCATATTTAGGCGGCCTGATCCGCTGGTGTGCCTTCGGGCCCAGCGGGCGCGTGTTTGGTCCCCGTGGGCTCAGCAGAAGGAGTTTCATTGGTTTCCGCTCCTCCTAGATCCGTATCCTGTATGGCGCTTGTTGTACCTCCTCGACCTTCCCTGACGGCGAGACTCCCGCCACCGCCATGCACACCAACTGTGTCAGCCCCATTCTCATTCCCGAAGACACAGAGGCTGATGACAGTTGAGCCCTTGGAATATGTGTTGCATCCTCAGTCTTATTTGAAGGGGCTAGGATTATAGGAAGATTGGGAGGGTGTAAGAAAGTGGCTCTGTATATACTGGACCAAAGTAAGGTACAGTGTGCACAGAGCCCACAGTCCCCAGAGGTTTGGCAGAGGCTAAAGTTAAATATAACCTTACTCTCTAAAGTGGTAGCTTGGATGAGCAGTAAGGCAGTATCAGAGGACAGTGTAAAGCATTTGTTGCACACACTCAAGAACTGAACTCTAGGCCAATTGTTTTATATGGAAAAATATATAGTTAATTTATTTTAGAACCACAAGTATGTACCATAAATACTTTCTCAGAATGAGATGTTGCAATTGAATACTTTCAAATAGCAGTTGACTTTTAAATGCAATAGATACATGTGTTGCAGTATGCAACACCAGTTAAACACAAAATAACATTGAGCTCAATGGGAAGTTTTAAGAAAATGCAATAAAATCCCTTTACAAAGGTTTTTCTTACAGGGCAGGGACGGCACCAGCGCTACGGTGGAGTTCCACGCCTCCACGTAGCACCTGAGAGCCATGCTGTGACCCCTCCCCCCCACGAGGCTGATGATGGCGGCGGACGCAAGGAGCTTGCTGCTCTGAGGTTCTCCTAACCGGCGTTGGTATCTCCCACGCTGAAGTTTTTCTTTGCCCTGCGCTTTGAAAATCACCTGGAAAAAGTCGGCAGGAATGGCGGAGCACAGCTGCTGGAGTAATTCTCTGCCTCAAGCGTTTTGAACACTCCGCTTCGGGCCAGTGTGGGCTCATAGTCTGGGAGACAGCCGCTGACCGTGTAGGTACACGGAGGGGAGCCGCGGGCGTTGAAAGAAACGCCGCGTGAAGTCACCCCACTCAGTCGTTTCCGTAGGGGCGTAATCGTGTCCCTTAGGAAGTCCATCTTTTATACATCCCTACCAATTGTGTAGCGTGGTGCTGACGGAAATTTTCCGTTTATTTACACTGTATATATATATTTTTTTCACACTTTGAGCCTCTCGGGAAGGTGCGCCTTAGCGCGCGCACACCACCGGAGGACTTTTGATATAGGTCCTGAAGAAAGCTGAGCTATACGCAAATAAACAGCTGAAACATGTCGACCAATTTCTGTTTTTTGACCTAGGATTCCGGTTCCTTAATTAAGAACCTGGGGAGTCCGCTCACTTTGTTTTTAACCAATGCGGGCTGGCCATTATTAAAACAAATTCTAAAGGCACAATCTTTGCATTTTTTAATTTTTAAACACATTTGCACAATCACAGTTAGTCACCTCCTAATTTGGGCACTGTTGCACTCACCACATCCTGCTCCGCTGTAACCAGGCGTCGTAGCACGCTGGGGAGACATTTGGTCACCCCAGCGGGGACCCGATGATAAGCATGTCACCAACTAGTGGTGAGTGAGGGTCCTTCTAAGAATCAAAGTTCTTTCCCTCCACCCATTATAGGGTGACCAGCTAACGCCCAGACTTCCTTCTTGTTGAAGATAGTCTATTGGGCTTACTTAGGGACTTTGAGACTGCCCCTCTGTGTGTACTGCACGCGTGTGAGCATTGATCACGCGTGCGGCACACAGCGGAGTTTTATTTCATAAACCTTTAATCTATCACGTTCTTTATTAATTTTCTTTTGCATCACAGTCACTCCTCTGTTTATAATAAAAAAAAAAGGCTCATAGTCTTGAACATCTTTTTCGTGCTCTGCCGAAGGTTTACTATTGCCGAGATTGCTGAGACCGTTCTGGGGGCCCGGTGTGCTGAAGAACAAGACATGGTTGGCGGCTGTTCTCTGCTACTAACTGCTATCTGGATTTCGACTTACCCTTGACTTGGTTCGTGTTTTTTTGCCAGTAAGCAAACAAGAGGTGATCAGTACATTTGCCGTCTAAGGAGGAAAACGCACCTGGATATTTACTACATGCTTGGAAATGGTAACAATTGAGCCACTTTTGCTTCACGACTCAGCCGAACTCGGACACACAAAACAGTAAACTTGGGTTTTTTTGTTACATGGTTGCAACTGGTCGTGAGGGATACGAACCTGCAGTGCTGTGTTGAGCTGATTGGGGAAGCAGAGTGTTTTATTTTGCACCCTATCTTTCTCGCCTGTTTATAAATAATTCAACTAATTAACTAAAGACTCAGTTACATATCGTCATAGAAAGCCATTCGTCTGGGCACAATGGGGAAACTACTTAATGCCCGTCTTAAAGCCAAACAACGGCGACAGCAGGCAAAGGAGGCTGCAGCTAAATTAACAGAGGAAGGCTCTTTGAAGGATGATGACTCCGCACACTCATCTGAAAGTTCTTAGGCTGAGGACTTGCTGGCAGATAGTTTGGTTCAGTCACAAATGGGAGATAATTTGAATGAACTACGCCTCGATGATTTATCCCATACTCTCGAGTCATCTCATCCAACTTTGCCGCCCCGCCTCTTCCTTCATCGGCTAAGCAGTTCCCCCTGTTTGCAAAAAAAGTTTCGCCTCTTTCGCCTAATCTTGCTCCCTCAAAGAATTCTCTGAACCTGGGATCTGTACAAAATCAATTGAATGGCACAATTGGCAAAAATGATTCGAGTGCAGTTGTTATTGCTCCTTCGAGCCTGGCACCACTCACTAGTTCCGCACGTGACTTAAAGCAGACATTGGATACTTTAGATGCCAAAAAGAAAGATTTATTAAGTGCGGCAGTGGTGCCACCTCAAGTCACTGACAAGGGGTCAAGTGGGGGAGTGGCAGACCCCCTTGGACCTCTGTTAGAGATGAGCACGGAAACAGAGGGAGAGATGCGGATGTCCGTGAAAGACATGCTCAACCTGATTCTGGATGAAGTCAGAGAAATAAAGAGGTCGCAAAATGTAGAACTTATGGCTATCCACCAGAGACTGGATCAAATGGACAAAATTGAGGAATTAGTGTCTATTTTTCCAGCCCGCTTAGTGGAAGCAGAAGAGCGGATCTCAACCTTGGAGGACCAAATGGTCGAAGTTAAAAAAGATTCTAAAGTTACTACAAAAACTACAAAGGCTCTTGAGTTAAAATTAATGAGTTGGAGAACTATAATAGGAGGTCCAATTTACGTATCGTAGGAGTCCCTGAGGGAATTGAGGGATCAGACACGTTGGTATGGGTGACCTCTTTTCTCCAACAGGGGGTGATACCGGAATATAAAGGAGACCTCACTATCACAAGAGCCCATCGGGTTCCTGCCCGACCATTTCCAAACTCTACCCTTCCGCGCACTATTGTGCTAAATTTTGCAGATGTAAGGGTAAAGGAACAAATATTGTCTAGGGCAATCCAACAAAGACAATTCCCCGTGAATGCTACGGTGAAATGCCGAATATTCTCAGATATGTCTGCTACTGCGGCCAGACGCAGGAAAGAGTTTGTAAAGATGCTTCAGTTATTTAAGGCCCAAGGTGCTCAGGCGATGATAGCACAACAATCTAAACTTAGAGTTTTAATTAAAGGTAAATTCTATCTGCTATCCGACATTGAGGAAGCACAGGAGCTGCTTCAAGAAATACAAAATGTATAAATGGTCATAGACTGGATTATTTTTCTCTGCAACCATTTGTAGTAACATGTAGTATTTACATATGAGCATTTTTTAGCACCATCATGGATACTGTTTGTGGTTTTGGGAGGGGAGGGAGGAGCACGGGTCTGGGGGTTAGGAGGTGTTCAACCACTACACCCCAAGGTTAAGGGAAGGGTTGCTGTGGCAAGCGTGGGGGAAGAGAATAGAGTTAGTAGGGTCTCACAGGCAGAGGGGGGAGGGGGGGAGTAAAATTAAAAATACGTTCTTGGCGGAGATCTTTTGGTTATTTTGTTTCTGGCTGATGATTAATATGCTTTTCAATCAGGGAGCAGATGGTTCTAAGAAGTCTGGGGAAATAAGGGAAGAAAATTATGTCATTGGTTCCAATTATATGTCTGTATTATGTCTAAGCTTGGTCTGAAAATTATTTCTTTTAATGTCAATGGCCTCAATAACAAGAAGAAAATGCGGGCAATAGAGGCATGGCTTTTGACGGAGAATCCCGCAGTTATTATGATACAAGAAACTCCTATCGCAATCTCTAAAGCAGATACATTTTCTATGTTTAAAGGATGGGCTGCCCATCGAGGGTTTTCCTTTTTTTCGGAGTCGCAGCGGGAGGTTGCACTCTTTTTCAATAAGAAACTAGAGGCGGAAATAATTCAAACTGAAGCAGATAATCGGGGGCATTGGTGCTGGGCTAAATGTAAAATTAAGAACAGACTATCACCTATCACCTTTGTGAGTTTTTATGCTCCTATTAATGATAGCCCTGCAATATATGAAGAAATGTTTCAGTCTCTTCTTATGGTTGACGGAGATCTGGTTATTGGAGGGGATTTTAATATCTTGATGAAGCCACAACTTGATTCAACCCTGGGTGGTAAAAAGCAGTCTAAACCCAAATCTTTCCAGACAATATTGAACAATATTCGGACTTTTGATCTAGCAGAGTGTTGGCGGTTAATAAACCCTCACAAAAGGGAATACACGTGTTGGTCGGGGAGGCACAAGTCATTTTCTCGTATAGATTTTTTTCTCATTTCCTCAATACTTAATAGTCGGGACAATCGGTTTTTACATAATGACTTCTCCGATCATGCGATGCTTGTCTTTGAAGTTGTGCTGGATGAAAAGGTCAATGTTGTGAAACGATGGGTTTTTAACAAATCCTATTTGTATGATGAACCTTGGGTTATGTCTGTTCAGGCTGAGATCAAGGAGTTTTTAGAACGAAATATGGGGACAGCCCCTGTTCATATTATATGGGACTCTCTAAAAGCGTTTATCCGGGGCATCGTCATAAGTAGGGATGCTAGGGAAGCAGCTATATTTCGAGATACAAAACATCAACTACAGCAAAAAATACAAGCTTTAGTTTATCAAAAGTATCATAATCCATCTGCCGAGATACAGAATCTATTAAGCGCCGCAAAACGTGAATTGAGTGCTCACTACTTTTTAAGAAGTGAGGAAATCTTTTGCAGGCAAGCCCAAAAAACATATGAACACAGTAATTTCACCGGTAAATTTTTGGCATGGCAAGTAAAAGAACAAGCCGCAGCTGACTTGATTCGATCTTTAAAATCCCCAATTACCGGAGTAGATACCTCAGATGAGGCTGAAATAGGGGCAATTATGTTGTCCCATTATGAGAACATCTATTCTTCCTCTCATATCATGGATCTATTCAGTTTGAATGAGTTTCTAGATAAATACCCCCTTCCTTCCCTTTCCAACACGGATCAAGAAGTAATGGCGTCATTTTTCTCTATTAGCGATTTGGAGCTGGTAGTGAAAAATCTGCCACGTGGGAAGGCCTGTGGTCCAGATGGACTTCTGGCCGAATTTTTCATCACATTTTTTAGTTGTCTTTCTGAAGTACTTCTTTTATTAGTAAAATTCCGACCTCCTTCTATGATAGCACAGTGGTCAGCTTTTTGAAGAAAGGAAAAGAAGCAAAAGAACCAAACTCTTACAGGCCTGTAACATTATTGAATTCAGACTACAAAATTATTACAAAATTGCTTTCTATCACTTTAATGATGTTGCGTCACAGTTAATTCATGCAGACCAGAATGGGTTAATCACCGGCCGTCAATTGCTTACTAACACACATTATTTAGTAGAGGCACTAGATTTTTTTGAAACACATAAGGTATCAGCTTTAGTTCCTCTTTTAGGCGCAGAAAAAGCTTTTGATTTAGTAGTTAGGGACACTCTTTTTTTCATTTTATATCGTTTTGGTATTCCTTCTCAAGTTATTACTTTAATTAAAAATCTGTATCAGGGAGCAAAAGCTCATATTCTTATCAATAAATCGATGGTAAGGTCAATCCCAGTTCAAAGAGGGACGAGGCAAGGTTGCCCTCTTTCTCCCATCCTTTTTGCTTTTTTTTATTGAGCCTTTAGCCTCTGCAATAAGAAAAAGTAAAGATATATCTCCGCCTATAGATGGTATGGACAAGATCAAACTGTACACGGATGATATCATGTTATTATTGAAATCTGAGATGCAGTCGCAAGAACAAGCTTTTTCTATTTTTACACAATTTGAGGCCTTGGGGGGGTACCGTATTAATAAAAGGAAAACCGAGATTATAGTCTTTGGTAATCCAAATCCGGCTTTGCATCCAGATATTCAGAGATGTATTAACAATAAACTCAAAAGATATCTAGGGGTATATTTTACATCCTCGGTACGTGATTTATATATGCTGAATTTTGAGCCCTTAATTCGGAAAGTGTGTGATATGTTTTTAAAATGGGAAGCACTGCCTTTATCCTTTCTAGGCCGAGTGGCATTAATTAAAATGTCAGTACTCCCACTATTAAATTTTTTGTTTTCTACCATCTCCTGCTCCCTTCCTGGCTATTTTTTCTCAAGAGTTGAATCCCTTTTTTCAGCCTTTGTTTGGGCTAAAAAGACCCCACGAATAGCTATAGAAACCCTGTACGCAGATAAGGAACAAGGCGGACTGGCTTTACCAAATTTGAAAGATTATTACTATGCATATTTTGCACAGTATCTCTCCAGATTTAAATATCCAGCATTTAGAGATGTATTATTTATTAATTTCTTTTTTGATTTAATTTGTAAAGAAACAAAGATTCCTTCTCCACTCTCGATCTTTAAATCTCCCAAATTAGTCCGATGTAAGACTTTGAGTTGGCTTCTCAAAAAGCGAGATGTTATGCTGAAAAGGTACTCACTATCTCTCCTGACCTTAGCAACTCCATTAAGAGAGGCTGTCTTTGGAATGGGGGCCAGATTAGAACCAGATACTATACGCAATTGGGTTAGATTCGGGTTCACTAACTTATCTAATTTTATTAAAAATGGAGTTTGTCTGACTCTTGATGTGATGTCTATGTTAATACGTGGAAATGTTCTTCTTATGGGCTCATACGTGGTACTTTACAGGTTATTGGGCTATATAGACATAACACAGATAAGTCAAATTTCCAATTTAACGAATTATCTTTTTTGGTCCCCTGTTTTCAAGAGGGCGGGTGTATGGAGGAAAAGTTTGGCGCAAAGTAGGGAGGAGGATATAAGTGCCAAAGCGATTAAAAAGTTGCAAAAGCATGAAAGCTTCATCTTAAAGGATACATCCTGGAAAACCCTAAATAAATTTAACTTCACGGTTCTTAGAGGCGCCAATTGGAGACGTATGCTTTTCTTTAGCAAATGGCTGTTGTATTACATGCCTGCAGTCATGTCAAAAATGTATAGTAATACATTGCCTACTTGCTTTAGATGCACTCAACCGGATTTGGCGAATTGGTCGCATATCATTGCCTTTTGTCCCAAAATTAAGGTATTTTGGGAAAATATGTTTTCTATATTGTCTCAATATTTACATTTTACGATTATTAGTTAGAATAATTTAATTATACTTGGGGTTGACCCAGAGCTTAATTTGGACGATTCCTTAGTGAAGCTCTTGTATATTATTGTTGCAATTGCCAGATCTCTGATTCTTAAATACTGGAAAACAGAAATAATTCCAAAGGTAGATGAGTGCTTTCAAAAAATTAAGAGAGTTAGGAGCAGTGAATATTTGTATGCAAAAAGGATGGGAGCATTGCGTAAATTTACTAAAATCTGGAAAGACTATTTTGACTGAGATACTGGTCGGCGCTGGATATTTGGAATATTTTGTTTATGTTTAAATATAATCCTTTATGCTTTATGTACTTATGTGGGGGATTTAAATGCACCGTTGTTGATTATGCTCAGACTCAGTTGTGGGATTGTGAATCTCTTGTATATTTTGTAATCATTATGCTGTTGAATCTTTGCCAAGAACTCAACAAAAGTATATTTTTTTTAAAAACCGAAAGTTTTTCTTACTCTGGGCTGGATCCTGGATTCAGCCCTGGTGCATTTCCTGTAAACAGTTGATAGAAATTGGTTTTGTTACACAGGTGATTTTTAAGGAATATTTGTAAGTTTTGAAAATCAACACAAGAAATTCTGGCAAAAACCAGGCAATGTATTCCTATGGGGGAAAATTGGGTTAACAATAAATCACGGTTATAATTACTTTTTATGGCCAGTGCTGGGCTCAAAGATACAGCACTGGGATGTCTCCTGATCACAGGTGAGTAATTTCGTTTTTGATGTTGGGACGATTTTTAAGGAATATTCCAAAGTTGCAAAATTCGACACTTGGAGGAATTTCCAAGTGAAACCAGCCAGTGTTACCCTATGGAGAAAATCAAGTTATCTGTCTTTGGATAAGTACTCAGCTAGCAGAGTTAAGGTTCTGGAGGTAGACTCAGGGGTCCCCCAGGGTCAGGTAAGTACACCCTCAGCGGTACAGAGGCTGCCGGGTGCATAGTGAGTAGGCCCAATGTTATCCTATGGAGGATAGGGGGCCTTCGGTTGGTGGCTGCTAGCAGGCAGGCCACATGGCTGTGGGAGCTGATCTCCTGGTCACTTACACAAGGCAAGTTGGGAAGTAGAGTAGGATAGATGCTGCACTCCCAGTGGCACTCAGGTGGCTGGGTGCAGGGTACTTTTGGGCCTTCGGGCGCCCAATGTTATTCAATAGGGAAGCTGGAAGTTGAACAAAGGCTGCAGGCTCGGTCTCGGAGATTCTTCAGGTGCGACCACCACTTCGAGAGGTAAGTTGGGATCTTGGAGGATAGGCAGGCAACCCAGGAGTTGGGCATAGGGGGCCCGGGGCGCCGGGCTCTCTTTTGGCGTCGGGAAATCTTGCCCTCAGCTGGTCACGGTTGGGAGGTCCCTTGTTTGTAATGACAACCTCCCAGCATCATATACTCTTAATGGTATCACTGCACTTACAGTGCCCAGGAATGGCCCTGGGTACTGTAGGGGCACAGGGCTCATGCAACTGTGCCCACACCACTGGCATAGTGCACCCATCTAGAGGGGTGACTGAGGTATGTCAGGGCAGTGTGTTTGTGGGCATGACACACAGGGATGATTGCCATGTCGACTCTCGGTTTAGTTCTGCACCAAGACACTCAGCCTGCAAAGACAGTGTGTGTCAGGGTACAGGGCCTCTAAGGGTGGCACAATAAGTGCTGCAGCCCTAGGGGCCTTCTCTGGTCACAGTGCCCTGGGTACCTAGAGTACCATTTACCAGGGGCTTACCTGTGCCCAGAGATGCCAATTGTGTTTAGGTTTCAGTACAGTTTTAGGGAAGGAACACAGGCCCTGGGTACCTGATTGGCAGGGACCCAGGGCACATCAAGGAAAAGTGCATCAGTTATCAGGCAAAAAGTTGGGGGGTTACTGCAACAGAAACACACTTTCCTACACAAGACCCTCCCAGCCCAAAGGCCAGGAGACTCAGCCAACGCTGGGAGAGTTTTTCTAGTCTTTCAGGCGAGGAAGAGTTAGGGAAGTGGTTTGAAAGTTGCAGGGCCTACTCTGTCTTATATCTTTCTGTCAAGGTCAGTCCGTTTGGGGAGCTGGCCTACCTTATCAGTTTCAGGACCTAATTCCCAAAGCTCCTCTCCTTACTCTTTAGTATCTTCACCCCATCTTTTTACTTTGGTTTCAGAGGTGCCTACCTCTGCAAAGTCTAACTTAGCCAGGGCAAAGCCCATCTTACAGACAGAGGTTACCCACAGTTTGACCAACCCCACCATGACCAATAGGGTCAGGGGGCCTAGCTTGCTATTTGTCAGGGGGTCAGACCACCATGCCAAGGATAGGGCTGCCATGAAGGCTAACACCTAGCAGAGGCTGCTGACAGATGTCAGTGCCCAAAACCACACCTTTAGCTCCTGACTGGCAACTGAAGGGGCTATCATACAGATCTCTTTGGGTCCTGGCTGTCTGCCTGTTGCTTTAGGGTGGGGGTCACTACACTTTGTAGTGAACACCCTTCCTCCACCCTTGGTTCTGCCAGCTGAGGAGCCACCAACTCAGGCTGGACAGTTGCCTGAATAGTCAGGTCTTTTTGTTGGCTAGGGGGGCTTTACCAGGGCCACTTTTGGAGTTTTCCCTCACTGGGATAGAATCTTCCTAGCCCGCTGAAACTGTGGCTAACAGTTAACCCCCTTTCCTACCCTGTTCCTTTTTACTCTTTTGTGGCTCAGGTGCACTGACTGCAGGTTGAGTCCCCCTAGGTTTCCTGGGTGAGGCCTGGCATTGGGCCAGTGCCTCTCTTTGGCTCAGATCCACCTCTAAGTTGTCATTCCCCAGGAGACAATCAAGGGGGAGGTCTTTACTGACTACCACCTTTCTCCATCTAAGGGACCCAGCTATGACTAGAGGCACTACAGCCACAGGCCTAACAGTGACTCCACCTGGGACAGCTCTTACTCTTCTTGTTTCCCCTGGGACATACTGGTGTGGGAGTACCAACCTGTCATGCACCACAGTGTGACTGGCACAGGTATCTCTCAGGGTGTTGTAATTTGGCAGCGATTGGGTTAGCATTAGCAGAAGCCATCCTGTATTTAAAGGTTATCTTGTCCGTTTTATGGAATCCATTTTGTATTTCTGGCAGCCATTTTGTTTGCCATGTGCTACCACGTATATTCCATGTGCTCTGTCCTACCTTGCTGTTGTCTGCTCTTGAAATCTGCCTAGAGACAGGTTATATTTAGCCTCTTCCACTTTGCACATGCTCAGTTGAGCTTGCAGCTGTCCATGCAGCTGCTGTTAGTCTGTAAATGTCAAGATGTGTTCACCAGAATTAGCAACTGTTAGCTCCTCCCACTTGTTGACTGTGCATTTTCTGTTTGACCTTATATGTGCCTAAAACCTACTTATTGTACTTGTACCGCCTTCTTCTGAGCCCCTGTGTGGGTATAAAAGGACCAAGCTCTTTCCATTCAGTGTACTACTTCATACATTGCCGAAGGGTGTTGTGTGAATGTAGTTCCACCTCATGAGGTTAATAAACTTTGTATTTTCTATTACAGTTTTTGTGCCAACTTCTATCCTATTGGTCTGAGGACTTGTGCAGAGAAGGGTGAACCCCTTGCACTGGTAGGCCTTGCTGAGGCTCACCACCACAAGGGCAGTGGCTGGGATTCCATTCACCAGTAGGTGGTGGAAGTGTCTACTCCCCTCTGGGATCTCCAGCTTACCTCTTGGGCCCATTTTCCAGTTGAAAGGTAGGAGGACTTCCTCATTTGAGGACCCTTCCTCCAGAGCTACAGGGGCAACTCCTGAAGCTACACTAGTCACCCCTGGAGGTGTACTAGGGATCTTGTTTTTAGGACAGCTAGGGTCCTTGGTGTGGTGTCCTGACTTCTGACAGTTGTGACACAAAATTCTGTTGGTATCCCAATTCTTACCTTGGTACCCTGGTTTAGTTTGTGAGGTGTCTCTGGGCCCACCCTCCTGGACAGGTTTTTGGGGGGCTGCCTGGGACTCCTTACTTTTATCCTTAAGGGGTTCACTATATTTCTTCTTGGGAGGCTTTGTGACCCCTTTCTTTTGGTCACCCCCAGTGGATGTCCTAGTTACCCTTGTTTTGACCCAGTGATCTGCTTCCTTCCCAATTCTTGAGGGGAAAGTGGACCTAGGTCTACCAGATACTGATGCAACTTCTCATCAATGCAGTTGCTTAAAATGTGTTCCTTCATAAACAGGTTGTAAATACCATTAAAGTCATGCACATTGTTTCCAGTTAACCAGCTACCCAGTGTCTTTACTGAGTAGTCTACAAAATCAATCCAGGATTGGTTCTGGGCTTTGTTAGCCCCACTGACTCTAATTCTGTACTCCTCAGTGGTGAGTCCAAATCCCTCAATCAGAGTCTTCTTCATGAGATCATAGGATCCTGCATCTCGCCCAGAGAGGGTCAGAAGCCTGTCTCTGCAGTTACCAGAGAACAGTTCCACAGGAGTGCCCCCCAGAGAGATTTCTTTAACTTCCTCATATCACAAGCCCTCTCAAAGGCTGTGAACCACTTGGTGATGTCATCACCTTCCTCAAATTTAGGGACAATCCCTTTGGTTTTAGGATCATAAGGCTGTTCTTTATCCTTATTATTAGTATTGCTGCCACCATTGACGGGTGCTAAACTCATCTCTTTCCTTTCCTTCTCTAGAGCCAGGAGTCTGGACTCTAGGTCTAATCTCTTGGCCAGCTTTGCTAAAAAAGCTGTCCTCTTCATTGGGGCTATTCCCAATGTTTCACCTGGTCCACCTGTGTGGTTCCTAGGTTCCCAGAGATTGATTCTTGGAGTCAAGGGTATGGGGGCCCTTTCCTCCCTAGGGATGACTGGAGGGGGGGGGGGGGGGGAGTGTCCTCCTCCACCTCCCTTTCCCCATCTGACTGGTCATCACCATTCTCAGAGGGGTGGCCCTGAGCATATTCAGCCAGGAGCTCACGGAGCCCTTGTTTGGTTGGATGCAGGCTCATTGTTTGCATAAGGACCTCAATTCCTTGAAAGACAAGTGTAAGTAAGGTGTGAGGTTGAGCTCCTCAACCAGGTCCTGCATGGTATTAACTTCACTAGTAGCTGGGCTCATTTGAGACATTCTAACCGGACAGTTCTAACCCTCTACCCTCACTATATTGACTTTTATTTCTTTAAAATTCTATTGGGACTTAAGCAAGGCCCTGACGAGACTTTTAGTATTTTAGAGAAACCAATTTTGGAAAATCAGAATTCTGAAGGCAATTTAAGAGTTCTGCTGTGTGATCAGATGGTAACCAAGTAGTCCAACACTTGCAAGTTTGTATCCCATCGCTGATCCACCAATGTAAGAAAGTGGCTTTGTATATACTGGACCAAAGTAAGGTACAGTGTGCACAGAGTCCAGAGTCCCCAGAGGTTTGGCAGAGTCTAAAGTTAGATATAACCTTACTCTCTAAAGTGGTAGCTTGGTCGAGCAGTAAGGCAGTATCAGAGGACCGTGTAAAGCATTTGTCGTACACACTCAGTCAGCAAATGGTCTCACAAACTCAATAACTGAACTCTAGGCCAATTGTTTTGTGTATAAAAATATATAGTTACTTTATTTTAGAACCACAATTAGGTACCATAAATACTTTTTCAGAATGAGATGTTGCAATTGAATACTTTCAAATAGCAGTTGACTTTTAAATGCAATAGATACAGTTGTTGCAATATGTAACACAAGTTAAACACAAAATAACATTAAGCTCAATGGGAAGTTTTAAGTAAATGCAATAACATCACTTTACAAAGGGTTTTCTTACTCAGGGCTGGATCCTGGATTCAGCCCTGGTGCATTTCCTGTAAACAGTTGAAATAAATCGTTTTTGTTACACAGGTGATTTTTAAGGAATATTTGTAAGTTTTGAAAATCGACACTTAGAAGAAATTCTGGCAAAAACCAGGCAATATTTTCCTATGGGGGAAAATTGGGTTAACAGTAAATCACAGTTATAATTACTTTTTAGGTTCAGTGTTGGGCTCAAAGATACAGCATTGGGATCTCTCCTAATCACAGGTGAATCATTTCGTTTTTGATGTTGGGACGATTTTTAAGGAATATTTCAAAGTTGCAAAATTCGACACTTGGAAGAATTTTCAAGTGAAACTAGCCAATGTTACCCTATGGAGAAAATCAAGTTATCGGTCTTCGGGTGAGTACTTGGCTGGCAGAGTTAAGGTTCTGGAGGTAGACTCAGGGGTCCCCCAGGGTCAGGTAAGTACACCCTCAGCGGCACAGGGGCAGCCTGGTGCAGAGTGAGTAGGCCCAATATTATCCTATGGTGGGTAGGGGGCCTTCGGTTGGTGGCTGCTAGCAGACAGCCCACGCGGCTGTGCGAACTGAGCTCCTGGTCACTTACACAGGGCAAGTTGGGAAGTAGAGTAGGATAGATGCTGCACTCCCAGTGGCACTCGCATGGCTGGGTGCAGGGTGCTTTTGGGCCTTTGGGCGCTCACTGTTATTCAATTGGAAAGCTGGAAGTTGAACAAAGGCTGCAGGCTCGGGGACTGAGATTCTTCAGGTGCGACCACCACTTCGACCCGCTAAATCTTGCTGTGTCAGGGAGTTCTCCTGTTTAGTTAGGTGCAGTGTACGTCCCCATCTATGGGTACAAGGTAAAGTACTGGCTATTACTTACAGTTACAAGTTCCAGTTCCAAGTTATGGGCAATCAATGCAGGAGCTGTCAAGTCACTGCACCTAACTAAACAGGAGGACTCCCTGACCCAGCAAGATTTAGCGGGTGTGTGACCAAGACACTACACCTACACTCAGGTTGCCCCCACCGTCCTGAGGAAAACCCACAGGCCGAGGCACCCAGTAACCCCTTGAGCCCCAAGACGGGTCGAAACGTCGACACCCATATGCATCTAACGTGAACCATGAATCCCTGACTATTACGTGCCACACAAGATTTGTATTATGCTGTCAAAAGATCGAATGTAATCAGTTTTGAAATAAGATGTGGCCAGGTAGAACAAAGACTGAGAATTACCCATCAGTCTAATGAATGAACTATTTTAATCTCTTTCGTTCACCACATTATCTAAATCCCTTTCACCCTTTGCACAACTAGAGCACTTTTCTACTCCGCACGTTCCCCTGAAGCAACCTTCCCCTGTCTCTCACTGTTATTTACAGTAAAGAATATACTGTTGCAAAAAAAATTGACGGAATAAAGACCTTTGTATTGAAAAAAGTTTGTGGTTGTTGCGCCATAGTAAACTGTCTGTATTTAATTAACTAGGAGCCAACAGAGTTTGGGCTCTGCAAATAATTTGTTATACTATTATTGTAGGTTGTGATTCAACTCTCCCTTGAAATTAGGTCCAGGACCATTGTTTTTCGAATCATATTGAACCCGGGTCCAGGACGACTAGGTTACCCCATTTCTATAATGGACACCTCCACTACTGGCGGGAATTCACCTCGGACAGGTGGGTTCTACAGATAGTCCAAAGGGACTACTCCCTCCACTTCGATGCTACCCTTCCCTCAAAGCCTCCTACATACGATTGGCTGACTGAGGATTACCTTGCTTTACTTCGAGAGGAAGTTACAACTCTCTTCGCCATCGAGAGGGTTCTGGTGCCAGAAATCAGCAGTGGTTGCTATTACCATTACTTTCTAGTCCCCAAAAAGGACTGAGGCCTTCTTCATGTCCTCAACCTCAGAACCTTTAACTACTTCCTCCGAAAAGAGAAATTCATGATGCTCACCCTTGCTCAGGTTCTAACTCAATCAATCAATCAAGAAATTTGTATAGCGCGCTACTCACCCGTAGGGTCTTAAGGCGCTTTGGGGGGGGGGGGGGGTCACCTACTGCTCGAACAGCCAGGTCTTGAGTTGCTTCCTGAAGGAGAGTTGGTCTTGGGTAAGACGGAGGTGGATGGGGAGGGAGTTCCAGGTCTTGGCTGCCAGGTAGGAGAAGGATCTTCCTCCCATGGTGTCTCTTCGGATGTGTGGAACGGCGGCGAGGGCATGGCTGATCGATCGAAGTTGGCGGGTGGGAGTGTAGAAGGTCAGGCGGTTGTTGAGGTACCTGGGGCCTAGGTCATGGAGGGCTTTGTGTGCGTGGGTGAGGAAGCGGAACGTGATTCTTTTGCTGACGGGGAGCCAGTGCAGGTCTTTCAGGTGTCCGGAGATGTGGCTGTGGCGGGGATGTCCAGGATGAGTCGTGCGGAGGCGTTCTGGATGCGTTGGAGTCTTTTCTGCAGTTTGGCTGTGGTTCCGATGTAGAGGGTGTTTCCGTAGTCCAGTCGGCAGGTGACAAGTGCCTGGGTGACCGTCTTCCTGGTTTCGGTGGGGATCCACCGGAAGATCTTTCGGAGCATGCGTAGGATGTTGAAACATGAAGACGAGACGGCGTTGACTTGTCTGGTCATCGACAGGGAGGAGTCCAGGATGAAGCCTAGGTTGCGTGCGTGGTCCGTTGGTTTGGGTGCGCTGCCTAGAGCCGGGGGCCACCAGTAGTTGTCCGAGGCAGATGGTGATGGTCCAAGGATGAGGACTTCCGTCTTGTCTGAGTTCAGTTTCAAACGGCTGTTCTTCATCCACTCGGCTACTTCTTTCATCCCTTCGTGCAGGTTGGTTCTGGCAGTGGCGGGGTCGTTGGTGAGGGAGAGGATCAGCTGGGTGTCGTCGGCGTAGGAGATGATGTTGAGGTTGTGTTGGCGTGCGATGGCTGCGAGCGGGCTCATGTACACGTTGTAGAGGGTGGGGCTGAGTGATGATCCTTGTGGTATGCCGCAGATGACTTCGGTGGCCTCTGATCTGAACGGGGGGAGGCGGACTCTCTGGGTCCTTCCGGCGAGGAACGAAATGATCCACTCCAGTGCCTTCTCTTGGATTCCGACGTTGCTGAGGCATTGTACTAGGGTGCGGTGGCAGACAGTATCGAACGCTGCGGAGAGGTCCAGGAGGATGAGGGCCGCTGTTTCCCCGTTGTTGAGCAGGGTTCGGATGTCGTCAGTGGCTGCGATGAGGGCGGTCTCGGTGCTGTGATTGGCTCGGAAGCCGGACTGTGAGTGGTCGAGGGATCCGTTCGTCTTGAGGAAGGCGGCCAGCTGTTTGTTGACGGTCTTCTCGATGACTTTGGCAGGAAACGGAAGGAGCGAGATGGGGCGGTAGTTCTTGAGGTCGGTGGGGTCTGCTGATGGTTTCTTTAGGAGGGCGCTGAGTTTGGCGTGTTTCCAGCTCTCCGGGAAGGTGGCGGTGTTGAAGGAGCAGTTGATGATGTCCCGGAGTTGAGACGCGATGACGGAGGCGGCCTTGTTGAAGACGTGGTGGGGGCATGGGTCGGTTGGTGATCCGGAGTGGATGGTGTTCATAGTGCGGATGGTGTCTTCAGTGCTGGCCGGGGTCCAGTCGCGGAGGGTGGTGGTGGGGGGTGTCGGTTCTGTGGTGGGGTGCGCGGTCTGTTCGCCGAAGCTGTTGTGTATGTCTGCGATCTTGCTGTGGAAGAACGTGGCGAGTGAGTCGCAGAGGTCTTGTGAGGGAGTGATGTTGTTGTTTCCGCCGCTGGGGTTGGAGAGCTCTTTGACCATGCTTAAGAGCTCCTTGCTGTTGTGTGCGTTGTTGTCTAGTCGTTCCTTGAATGCTGTCTTCTTGGTGGCGTGGATCAGCTGGTGGTGTTTGCAGGTGGCGTGCTTGAGGGCGGTCATGTTGTCTGTGGTAGGGTTCTTTCGCCAGGTATTCTCGAGGGTGCAGCAGTTTTTCTTGGAGTTCTTGAGGTCCTCGTTGAACCACGGGGCTTTCTTGCTTCCGGGCCTGCTGGGATGGGTTTTCAGGGGTGCGAGGTCGTCGGCGCAGTTGGTGATCCACTGTGCGAGGTTGAGGGCTGCTTGGTTGGGGTCCGTTGATCTGGCGGGAGGGTTCTGATTCAGTGATGTAGTGAGCTGGTCGGTGGTGATCTTGTTCCAGTTCCTGCGGGGAGCCTGTTGCGGGATGTGGTGAGTAGTGGTCTTTCTGAAGCTGAAGTGGACGCAGCTGTGGTCTGTCCAGTGGAGTCCGGTGGAATGGCTGAAGGAGATGTGCTTGCTGGAGGAGAAGATTGGGTCAAGCGTGTGTCCGGCGTAGTGGGTGGGGGTGTTTACCAGTTGCTTGAGTCCGAGGTTGGCGAGGTTGTCCAGAAGGGTGGTGGTGTTGTTGTCGTTGTTGTTCTCCAGGTGGAAGTTGAGGTCCCCTAGGAGGATGTAGTCAGCGGAGGGGAGGGCGTGTGGGTTGATGAAGTCTGCGATGTCTTCGCTGAATTATGTGCGGGGTCCTGGGGGTCTGTAGATGAGGGTTCCTCTGAGTGTGGTCTTGGGGTCGGTGTGTATCTGGAAGTGGAGATGTTCGGCGGCTGTGTGGGTGTCTTCGAAGTCTGTCGTGATGCGGATGGTGATCTTGTGGACGATGGCGATGCCTCCTCCAGTCTAGTTAACGCGGTCTCTCCGGGTGATCTTGTATCCGTCCGGGATGGCTATGGCGATGTCGGGTGCTGAGGAGGCGTTCATCCAGGTTTCCGTGAGGAAGGCGACGTCCGGAGATGTGGTGTCGAGCAGGTTCCATAGTTCCACGGCGTGTCTGTGGACGGAGCGGGTGTTGAGCAGGATGCACTTTAGGTGGTTGCTGTTGGTGCTTTGCTTGGCGGGTGGGGGTGGGTTGCAGGTCCGGATGCAGGCAAACTTGCAGTAGTGGCAGGTGAAGGGTCCGTGGGTGCGTCCTGGGGTGGCTCGGTGGCAGCCGGGGAGGCATCCGGTGTTGAGTGCGCTGAGGGTGGCGGCGTCGTACGTCCGGAAGGTGGGATGGCATCTGCGAGGGCCAGGAGGTCTGGCGCTGGGCGTGGTCCAGGCGCGGACGGGCGCAGACGGGCTTGCCTTTGGCGCGCACGCGCGGACTCTGCCATATGTGGAGAGTGGAGGGGGCGGAGCGAGGGAGGAGCAGTTGGGAGGCGGGAGCGGGGTGGCGAGTGGGGAGGGGAGCGGTGATGCTGGAGGGAGCGGGGGTGGGGCCGCGGGGGAGCAGCGGCAGGGAGCGGGGTGGGTCGGCGGTGGAGGTACAGGAGCGAGCAGGGGCACAGCAGAGGACCGATACGGCACAATTAAATCAGGGGCGCGGAGGACAGGCAAAACAGATACGGCACAATAATATCAGGGGCGCAGAGGACAGGCAAAACAGATACGGCACGATAATATCAGGGGCACAGAGGACCGGCAAAACAGATACAGCACAATAATATCAGGGGCACAGAGGACAGGCAAAACAGATACGGCACGATAATATCAGGGGCACAGAGGACAGGCAAAACAGATACGGCACGATAATATCAGGGGCACAGAGGACAGGCAAAACAGATATGGCACGATAATATCAGGGGCACAGAGGACCGGCAAAACAGATACGGCACAATAATATCAGGGGCACAGAGGACAGGCAAAACAGATATGGCACGATAATATCAGGGGCACAGGGGACCGGCAAAACAGATACGGCACAATAATATCAGGGGCACAGAGGACAGGTAAAACAGATACGGCACGATAATATCAGGGGCACAGGGGACCGGCAAAACAGATACGGCACAATAATATCAGGGGCACAGAGGACGATGCTAAACAACAAATACGGCACAATACTTATCAGGGGCAAAGAGGACGAACTGGCAGCGGCAGTGGCGGCGGATACCGGGACCCTCGGGGTGGGCCACGCGGCGGGAGGAGCGACCGGCTCTGACCAGGTCAGGTCAGGACCCGGGAGACTGGATGGTAGTATTAGACTTGCAGGCTGCTTATTTTCTCATTCCCGTCCTGCCTGCTTATCGCCGCAACCTTCGGTTTACGGTGGGCCACGAGCACTTTCAGTTTACCGTGCTCCCCTTTGGCCTAGGTGATGGCGGTGGTCTCAGCTCACCTGTGGAGATCAGGGGTTCCAGTCTTCCCCTATCTCGACGGCTGTGTGTTGAAGGCGGGATAGCCTCAGGAGGTCGTCTACCCCCTCCAGACTACAGGGAACCTCCTGCATTCACTGAGATTCACTATCAACAAGCCGAAGTCACACATGACTCCTTCCCAGATGCTCCCTTTCATCAGAGCTGTTCTGGACATAGTGCAGTTTTAGGACTATCCTCCAAACAGTGAGCCCAGGATATTCAGGCTATGATGCCGATGTTTCAGCCTCTATCCTGGATTTCGGTGAGACTGACTCTGAGGCTGCTGGGCCTCATGCCTCCTGCATCCTGCTACTGAATCATGCCAGATGGCACATGCATGCTCTACCGTGGGACCGGAAGTTCCAGTGGGTGCAGCATCGGGGGAAACTCACTGACATGTTACGTTGCCAACCTTCTATGCTCTTCTGCATCCTAGTAAGGAGAAAGAACGTCCCCCCCCGTGTGGACCCAAAAAGAGTTTTTTCTACCTTAACTGCACTAAAGAGTTCCGGGTGGACGACCAACTCTTTGTGAGGTAAGAATGGGCTAGCTGTGCAGAAGAGGACCATCTCCCAATGGGTTATCCACTGCATTAAGATTGTTGCACTCTATCAAAGAAACAACCTCCTGAACGCCTCATGGCTCATTCTGTCTGAGCTAACGCAGCCACCACAGCTCTCCAGCCTGGTGTCCCAGTCCTCGACATCTGTCACGTGGCTACGTGGGCATCCCTGCACACGTTTGCCAAGCATTATTGCATTGGCAATCAGGACTGTAGGGATGGCCTCTTTGGCCTTTCGGTTCGACAGGACTTTCTGGTTTAAACTTTTCCACAGTCCCTCCGTTGATGGTATTGCTTTGGTATCTCTTCACAGGTAAGGAATCTGTGGCTAGATGTCTCTATCAGATGGACAAGTTACTTACCTTTGGTAATGCCTTATATGATAGAGACGTGATCTAGCCACAGATTCCTTACCGACCCACCCATCCGACCTGCACTGCGGATCAGTTCTTCATGTCCGGGCTTTCCCCTTCAGGGCCCTAGTTGTCTAAACACACCATTGTCAGTCAACTTTATTGCTCTGCGCTTCTGGCGTTGAAAGTCATGAAAAGTACTGTTTGAGCACACCAAGGGGGCACCTGTATAGACAATGCGGACATCACAATGACAGAGACGACAATGCCGACGTCACGTGGAGTCTACCGACGCTACTTATCTTCTTCTGGATGCAGTCTGACACCTGGGAAGTTCACAAGTACAGAATCAGCGGCTAGATCACGTCTCTACCAGATAAGACGTTACCAAAGGTAAGTAACTTATCCTTCAGAAGTATAAACTGCATGTTAGTCTTTTGTATACAGATCTATACAAATATTAGTACTTCATTTAAATAAAAAAAATGTTTTACCATCACTGTGGAAAAAATGTTAATATCTAGTAGGGCTTGTTTGCACACATATACCACTAACTATGTCACTGGCTACTCAGATGCATTAGCTAACATTAAAGTGAGGGATTTCTCAGGAGATCTCTTGCTTTATGCAATCCTTTTTCATTTATGAAACTAACTTGAGCTGACTGTGATGCAGGGTACTGCTTATTGTATTAGTTCTCTAAAGTGATAGCTTTAGCTGTTCGCCAGAGCTATTTACAGCAGCTCAACAATTGATTGGTTAGTAGTTGTAACTTTTCTTGCAGGGAAAGGTAGACTTTTTTCTGTCAGCCTTTGTTTTGGGAACTTTTAAGTCTGCTCCATCAGCTGTAACATCGGATTGTCATTCACATTTTAGGGCAGCATGCTTAGAGTGGGGCAATCATGTTTAAGAAACAAATTTTTGACAGATCAGCCAGGAGCTGACAAATTTTGCATCAACTAGAGGCGTGATCATTAAACTGTCTAGCTTGCAAACCCCATTGGATTGTCAGAGGACATCCCCTTATCTCAGGTGGCACCATCCACAAAGCCCTTCCGTACAGTTCACCCCTGACTCCTTCCTATGCTTTTTAAAATCACTTTTTATCACCAAAGCAGATCAATCTTACTGTTGGTGTGTGCTGGTGAGGGTAGAAGACTCTGTGTTCTGCTCCAGTGCTAACACTGTGTGTACCCGACTGCCGCACATGAACTGAAGGTGCAGCCTCTGGCAGCCCTTTCTTTTCCACCACCCTGGTCAACTTGTGCAGCTGGTTTGCAGGGATGTAAAGGGCAGTTCCAACCAATCATGGAAGTAGATAGGAAGATAAGAATAGTGAAGGAGCATGGTACTTTAATCTAGCTACCTTTTTGCTGGATTTCGTTACATTTAATCAGGAAGGTTTTTTGGAGTACTCATCTGTGCATGTCCCGACAGAACAAATATTCAGCCTTAACGCCCAAGCCAAGACAGTTGTTACTGGTGAGGTGTGTGTTATTCAGCAGGATCGTACTCTTCTGCCCTGGGGTGCTCACTTCTGTGCCCTAAGTATCCTGAAGACTCTTTAGGTACTGGGCAGGGCAAGTCAAGGAGTTAATAGATGACACTTTCAACTTGCCTAAGTCAGGGCTCCAATCTCTGAATCGCACATGCAAGAGGTCTAGGATGGAGGCTAACCATGTTATTTGAAAGCTGCACATGGTTGGTTACACGGCACAATGGCAAGGGTATTTGGCTCATGTTCTGTTGTTCCTCCAGACTTTCTGATCCTGGGCCGGGACATTTAGGGTAATGTGAACTACATCTAACGATCTGATTCAGTTGAAGGGTAAGTGCATACCTGAAGCAGAAACTGTGGCGGATAAGTCTCTTTGCGGGGAGTCACTCAACTTCTATGAGAATCAGGTTTAGACCTGTGTTCCCCTAACTCCCACTGGCAGGGTTCGAGCCTCTGGATAGTGGAAAGCACAAGTCTAAAAGAAGGCTGAACTGGATATTCAACAATCCAATGCCTGAGTCAGTCTTGCCTTGCCAGGGCCCACACTATTTGTCTGCTCCATGATTGCTATTGCTGCCTGCCTCCCTGTCCCAGTTTGAACCCACCCAAAAAAGAGAGAGACCCAAGTGGCAGATCACAATGCTGTCAATTACACAGCAATGGCTGCAAAGGACCTACCAGACCCCTCAGGAAGAAAGTGTGGGACCGTATAGCTGCATTGCAGTACAGCATTATTGAGCATTATTTAGGTATGCATTGTATGGACATTGGGGTGAGATGGTGACTGTTATAGTTAAATATTGTCAAGCATCTATGTACACTTGCACTCTGCATTCCCAGCAAACTACCTGATGCTATTGCCCATTAATTTAATATCTCCTTACCAATCCACTTGCATTCATTACACAGCGGCACAAGAGGACATTCATTGCATCTTCTCAGCCCACTCACTCTTTCACTGAATGGAGAGCAGGAAAGGGAAGCATTGCTGCTAGTGAAGTTTACCCATGCTGTTTTCCTTGCAGTGAAATGCAGGGCAGAGAGTAGGTGCTTTTAGTACATACCTCAATAAAATATCTCTCTCTGTATCTACCTTTTGAAGTAATTGTTTTCATGTTGGCTAATTCTAACCTTAGATTCCTCACCTTGTGAATCTCCCCATGTGCCGGACTGGGTCCGGAATTCTTGCAATAGCTTCTGCAAGAATAGCTGTGGTAGGTAGGTGTGGTAGTAGGTGGCACTATTGGCCTCCATTGTGAGTCTGTCTTGCCTTCAGACAAGATGATACAGCGCTGAATATTGATGCCCCCCTGAGGTTAGTTCCTCTTTAACTATGCACTTCGATGTGAACCCTGAGTTTGCTACTTTGATTTTCAAACTCTGAATTTTCTATCTAAACCATTTTATAGCAAAGTCCAGGAATGTTGCCTGGAAAAATGACAGAATTTAAACTGTGCTTTAAGCAAGTTTTTGGCTCAAACCTGCAAGATTATGACAAATATTCCTGAGGCACCCTAAGACAATCATGGTGCAAGAAGCTAAACTTTATGTTGGCAAGCATAAAAATTAAGGTTGATCCTGCTGAAAGTTGTGAGTTAATTTCCATTCCTGCTCCCCATCCTCTGGTTGTCCAGGACTCGGTTGAGAGTTGCGTTAAAGAAAAAACACATACAATCAGGAATGGGTCTCTTTACTCTCTTGATACTGCTGTGTTAGTGAGTAGTCCATTGGCCAGCACTTTAAAGGCCCACGTCTGTAAATGAATTCTGTCTCTGATCCGATTCTGGTCCTGGAGCTGATGTGTCTGAGATCCCAAGGCCGTAGTTGACTCTGTATCACATTTTAGTCTTCATGGTGGACATATTGTAACTCTACAAATTCTTGTGGACACTCAGGAGTTACTTTAGACCCTATGGGTCCCTCAGGGCCTCAAGATGGGCTTCCACCGCCAGGTCCTTCCTTGGTGCTGAGAGACACTGTACTGCCTCATCCCATTCTACTTCAAGTGCTGGGCCGTGCCTTGGTTTCTTTGCCACTGGCCCCCATTGATTATTCCTTTATTGGCGCTGACCCCAGCTCCGAAAGCACCAGTGCCAGATTTTGCTCAGACTGATTGCCGATCCAGAAAAGACTTCTGCAAGGGCTAGTTCAGTGCTGCACTGTACATGATGATGCCAATTGACAAAGGATTGTACAAAATTGTTCCCCCGGAAAAAAGAGTAATTCAGGTACTTTCTGGTCTGCAAGAAGGACTTCAAAGTCTTAATAACACTGGCTCAGGTTATGATGGCCTTGAATCTAGAGCACTGGATGGTGTCTCTAGACTGGTAGGGTTCATATTACCCTCCCCCTCTGCTAGCACCAGACAACAATATCATTACTGTTCGCTGTTGGATTTTCCATCAGTGAGCCAAGTCCCATATGCAGCCTTTTCAATGGCTTCTCTTCATTGGGGCCATCTTCAGTGGTGGCTCTGTGATGCCGACCTGAGCTTTGGTAGGTCATTCTACCTTCCTCCTTTGGAGGGGTCAGTGGTGACAGATGCATACATTTTTGGTTGGGGTGGTCACCTAGAAGACGTGTCTCTCCAGAGGTCTCTAGTCTCCCATGGAGCAGTGTTATTACATCAGTGTTTTGAGCTGCACACCATCCTCCTGACCCTCAATGCTCTTCTGTCCATCAAGGGCAGATCGATCTAGGTGATGACTGACAACATGACCTCCATGTGGTATTGCAACAAGCAGGGCAGAATGCTGTCCTGAGTCCTCTCTAGATGTGATGAGCTGTGGTGGTGGCTGGACCTTCACAATGTCTCCCTGACAGTGAATCAACTGGTGGGGCTGCTTAACATGACAATCGAGCTTAGTCATTAGCTTATTCATTCCCGTGGTGTAGTTTGTGACCTAAGGTTCACTCCTTTTTTTAAACAGTATTCTGTTTTCCGATGCACTTTCATGTGATGTTTCCTCTGTTAACCTAGCCTCTGTGCTTGCATTATCAAATGTGTCTAGGTTTGAATTATGCAAATAATGTAAAGAGATAATGTTAAATATATGTTGAATCTTCCTGGAGTGTACATCCTTTTGACAAAATAAGATATGAGATGGTGTTCCAAGGATAAATAATAGCAGTTGCATTTTTGATACTTTCCGCTTCTACATACAAATGCTTTTATTTTTGATTGCCTTATTGTTTTCGAATCTGTTGTAGAGCATTGGGGCGAGGCACACAGTTACATAACTGAAAATAACAGCATTATGATTAAGAAAAATATGTTCTTTGGTTTACTAATTATGGATTCAGTTTACTAATGTACTCTGCTTTTGTTTTTTACTATCAATTTATAGGAAAAGTCAAGAATCAGAAAAGAGGAGCGAGCGAAACGTAGAAAAAGATTGGATAAAATCAATACATTAAGAAGCATGGGATATTCAGAGCGGACTGCCTCTGAAGCCCTACATAATGCAAATGGAGACATAGATCACGCTCTAAAGGTTAGCTATTGCTCTCTATTTACATGTGTTTATTATAAAAGGCTTCTAAGTTTAATGCAAAGAGTTGGGAGGAATCTGCATGTGTTTCCGTTTTTTGCTTAAACTGGTGTGTGAATCCATTTGCTATTTCTTAGCCCCACGTGATGGGGTATATGCTCGAAACAGACCTTTAACTTGCCTTCTTGACCAGGTGCACTACTACAGTCCATGTATGTGTGGGAGAACCCAGCAAGACAAAGGAGACAATCTCATCTCCCAGAGTTAAGCTTTGAAATCCACAACCTATGTAGTATTATAGCAAAGAACAATAGGTTAGAATCCCCTACAACATTATGTGAAGTTTGTTCTAATGGTGCAAAGTGATCACTGCACTACATATTAATTAACTGTAACTATTGGGAAAATTAAAGTGTTGTCATGTGTACATCAGTAGGTATGTGGTCTTTTAGGAGAAAAAGCTAATTATTTTATAGTTATCAATATGTGCTTACTGGACTTGACCCTTTCTGCAGGGTCATCACCAGATTTTTTGCCTTTTACCCTCCACGTTTTTAGGTTTCGCCTTGCCGAAGGCTGCGCGCTGCGCAGCTTTTCGGCGCAGGTGAAAACCTTAGGTTTCGCCTCGCCGAAGGCTGCACTCTGTGCAGCTTTTCGGCGCAGGAGAAAACCTAATGAGAATAATATGTGCTTGGGAATCCGCCCCTCTGTTCCATTGGCTTGCTCCATAAATGGAGGCTAGCCATTGGAACAGAGATATGTCCGTCATGGCCGGACCAGATTCGTGGGCGTTCCCGCGATTTCCTCCCTCTCCGATCGTCATCGCGGCCGTGGGCGGGGTTTATTTTTTCCGACGTCGAGGAGGAAGTCCAGGTGAGTGCCTTTCTTGCCGTTCCCTCCCCCCTCCCGCTGTCCGTGTGCCTCCCTGCAACACCCTCCCGCTGTCCGTGTGCCTGCCAGCCCCCCTCCCGCTGTCCGTGTGCCTGCCCGCCCCCCTCCCGCTAGTATGCTGATATAGTGACATTACATGATCTGCCCTGCGCCGATCTGGCCGGTGTGATCTCTATTGTTTTTCACTCATCTCTACATCTTTTTTTTTTTAGACCTTATTTTACTGCACGATTTCTTAGCATGTATTTCAAACGGTTCATAGAAAGTCACGATGATAAACCCCTCAATCCTTTCACCGTCATATCATGCTCTCCAGGCTTGGTCTTACTCCACCCGACGTGCGGGGCTTGGTTGTCTGAACTTCCCAGAACCCCGATAGGTTCGGGTCATTTTACCATCGCCGCCCGACTGATCCGGGTTGTTTTTTGACATCGCCGCACAACCTGGTATTTACCATCCCGGGCTCTATTCTGCTTCAATCGAGGGTATCTCCCCCTGAATCTTGTAAGTTTCCATCTGGTTCGGTCCGGGGTTTTTTCACGTTCCATCTACGAACCCGGGCCCGCCCCCGGGAAGGGGAGGGGGTGTGTCCTCCACCTGATTTAAACCGCGGGAATCCTGCTGGGATTCCGCATACTGCCGAATCGCTGCGGCCGCCCCTGGAGGAACCAATGTGAAAAACTGCTACTATGTACCCCTAAGGTAAGCACCCTAACGCCCTATCCTGTCCTTTAGTCTTGGACTCTCTCTCTGATTCTAAGACTATATTTCTTGCCAAACGCTGGGTCTCGGATTTTCTAGCTAGCCCTGTACATGTAGCACATGGGGTCGGTAATGAAGGGATAATTTGACTGCTCGGTAGCTATGACTGTTGAGGATTGTAGAACGCAGCGCGGCTGACCGTCTATGATTGTAGAACACAGCGCGGCAGTCTGTCTAAACCCCCTAGAATTGATCTTGTCTCTCTGAGCCATTTCGGAACTCGCTATCTTCCGCCTTTTCCATTTACAGAGACAGACATCGGATGTTCGTCCCTGCCGGGCAGTTCTCGTTTTTCTAAGCTGTAAAAGCTAACCGTTGGGAAGAAACATACCACAATTATGAACCTCGTTTAGAGAGTAAGTTTTGCCTTACCGTGGTTTTCGCGAGTTTAGGATATCCGATATTAAGAACTACGTTAGCCTGTTCTTTTACTGTGGCCTTTAAATATATTTCTTATATTCACTCTAGGTGGTCTGATTCGTCCATCTGCCGTTACTTCTAAGCTGTGCACTGCTGTAACAGAACAGTCTCTACCTTTCCGGGTCCATGAGTAAGTTTCCCGTTAAGAATGGAGTAACCCTCATTAATTGTCAGGACCCCCGATACATGCTTCCGTGACAGGAATTTTATTGAATATTTGCCATGTGTTTTGACAGAGCCCCTGAGAGCTGATCCTGCCGTCCAAGAAACTTGCAAAAAAACCCTCTAAGAAGCGTGAGTGATATACGCCTTGCGCCAGCTGTTTTTAAGGTACATTAAAATAGGGCTTTCCATTGTCTGACCATAAATGTTAAGGTCCGCTGGATAAGATCTCCGATTGGCTTTATCACACGATTATTGCAAAAATCTTTCTTATTGCTTGCACCTTTTCCTCCTAGAATGATCTCTATTCTTTCACTTTTTTACCTCTGAACTAGTGTAAATGAATGAACGATGTGTGTCTCTCAATTCAAGGGATTCCTGTGCCTTATGGCCCTGTGGGGCTTATAGTATATCATAGTGTGTTTGTCACGGGGTCCCTTGCTCGGCTCAGAGTGAGTTATCTGATTCTCCGTCTTACCTACAGGCGGACTGCTACGGGCCCTTTAAGAATAGCCCTTGCCTTCTTGCTGACAGCCTCGCCTCTGGACCACGTGACTTTCTGGCCCTATCGGATTCGAACTCTCCTCATTTGAGGGTGGACCCGGAAGACGCCGTGTCTCGCAGTGCAGTGGTGGAGTCGTCGTGGGAAGACGCCGTGAAACACCAGGAGACCAACGCGGGCTGGAGCACGGAAGCGGGAGCCGAGACCAAGACGCCGGAGTCCTTCGGGAGTTCTGACCCAGGCTGTGGAGAAGACGTCAGGACTGACGCGGGAAAACAGGCCACGGCAGCTGAAACGCCAGGAGGCCAACGCTACCACGTATCGCCCAGCCACGCAAAGGAGGACGCGTGGCTTACCCAGGTGCGTGCTCGTTTGGGTTCGCTCTTTAAAACTAAGAAGGGCGGGACCGGGTAGGAGACGGGAGGGAACGCCTGGGCACCGCAGTATAAAGCAGAGTTCACGGGAGTACGTTCTTGTCGGTGGTGGTTCTGGCTATTCCCTCACTCCCCCTCCCTTATCCTCCTCTATAAAGTGACCAGACCTTAAAGCCTCGTTTTTGTTTCTTTGCTTTACATGCACTGGGAAACAAAGCCCCCGGACCCCGTCTCAGAAGTTGAAGCCGGACTGCAAAGGAAGGATCCTGGACAATTGGCTCTTAGTTTCCTCGGATGGTTTTGTGCAATAAAGAATTTAAACTCGCCCTCCAGTGTTGGCTCCTTCCCTTCTTGTGACCGTAAGGTGACAGTGTTTCTAAAAAATCGTATTGCATTCTGGTCTGCACTTCTTTGAGCTCACTGCATACACTCTGTGAATTGAAATATGCATGTATACCGAATATGATGGTCGCAAGAAGGATAACATGCAAACTGGACTCTATCTAGAATACAATGAATTGCTATGTGCACGGTTAGGTGGAACATGACCTTCCCTGGAAGCTGAAGGGAGTAACGAAATGCTCCTACACCCGGTATTTTTGGTGAATTGACGTCCATGGGCATGGCTTCTAGACGGCCATGATACTGCTACCTTGATACCCTTCTTCCCTTACGTGCCTGTTTGTATGGAGAGTGATGAACGTAGTAGCCGTCCCCTCCTTTCTGTATGTGATCATCGGTGAGTGATTACATTATCAACCTTTTAAAGTTGAGATACTTTATCCCCATGTAACCTATGTGATTTGCACAGGGCTGCTTATAAAAACCGTCAAACATGTTCTGGACAATATCAGTGCTGCTGAAAATCGAACAAAAAAATAAGCCCTCCCCCCGGTTCCATTGGTTGAAATGAGTAGTTTTGTTATTTTTATTCTCTAGTGGGGAGTGTTTTATCCTATAGTGTATAGGTTTCCTTTGGAGAATTAATCTGTAGCTGACAGTTAAATTGGTTACCTGGCTTGAATAAAATGAGTTGTCCTATTCCCAAGGACCGTTTTACCTTTGCTAAGTAGCATGGCCAGCTGATAGTGTTGGGGGCAGACGTTTTGAAACCTGCAGCAGTATTGTGATGCAGCTGAGGCATTTAAAGCTTCCAGCTTGCTCAAACGCTGATTCTTACATTTCCTCCAGAGGCTTTTGGCAGTGCCCACAGTAATCCTCGTAGCCACGTAATAAAGACACAGGTCGCCAATGAAAGAAAAGTATTTGTGCCACTTTGAAAGGACTGACTGTTCCAGCTTGGTCTTGACAATGCATCATTTTATAAAACAAAAACCCTTCCCCCCAGTTCATTCCGCAATGGGTATACGTAAAACTATGATATCATAGTCTCATGACTAAGCTGTAGGCAGCTGCAGAAAGCAACCCTCTTAATCCTTCATGCTGAACAGTAATTTTCTTCTCTGCATTTTCACCTACATTATTGCCTGCATGTTTAGTTTCCGAAATCTTTAGTTTTCCAAAGTGCATGACTGAGCATATGCAAACGGGCATAAATACCGTTCCCTCTCACGATTTCTGCTCTCTTTTTAGTGTATTGACATTGAATCTTTATGATTCTAATCTTTTTTCTTAAATATGTTCCCAACACCATTTGTATGCACTGTGATCTGCAAGTGTGTGGTGGCACATAAGAAATGTCTGTGATCTTTTGACCATATATCAGTAAATGTTTAACATGGTTCACTTCAGTGTCATACGCTTTGTGTTCCACCCATAAGATCTATTTTTAAGGCAAACAACCTTCCTTTTAAGAAGCTACGCTCACTTTGGAAAGTAAGTGATGTACCCTGCATTAGAGATCGAGACAAATAACTGTAAACAATGTAATCCAACCCCATTTAAACAATCAATCAGGGGTTCGTACAGCGGAGATACTCACCCGCGAGGGTCTCAAGGCGCTGGAGGGAGGGGTGGGTACTGCTGGTCCGTCTGTGTTCAGTCAGATTATCATGTCTTAAGTCTTCTTGAATTGGGTCATCAAAGGGGATTGCCTGAAGTGGAGGGGCAGGTTGTTCCAGGTCTTGGCGAGGTAGGAGAAGGATCTTCCTCTGGTTCTTGTCTTGTGGATACGAGGGATGGAGGCAAGGGCTAGTCGGGCGGAGCGGAGTGACGGTGTCTGGTGGCTATACCGTGAATGCGAGGCGGTGTTTCAGGTATGCTGGTCCAGAATAGTGGAGGGCTTTGCAGGCGATTCTTTTGTTGACTGCGAACCAGTGAAGTTCACGAAGGTGTTCAGTGATATGGCTTCGGCTAGGGATGCTGAGGACCAGTCTTGCTGCGACATTTTGAATGTTCTGTAGTTTTCTGAGGAATTTCTGGGTGATGCTGGTGTTGCCATAGTCCAGCCTGCTGGTGGAGTGCGTGGGTGACTCTTTCTTGCTTAGGTGGGGATCCATCTGAAGGTCTTTTGGTGTAGACATAGTTTGTAAAAGCAGAGATGAGGAGGATACAGCGTTGATCTAGCAGTTCATTGTGAGCGAGGAGTCCAGTATGATGCTGAGGTTGCATGTGTGGTCTAAGCGGTTGGGGGAGAGCAGTGTGAGAGAGACAGCCGTGTGAGTCTTCTAGGGAGAGCATGGTGTGTGGGAGAGCATGGTTTGTGAGAGGCAGCAGTGTGTGAGAGACAGCAGTGTGAGAGACCTTTTATTTATGTTTTGGTTTTTGAAACATAAATAAAACGCATTGTTATCTGCAATATCATTAGCTCAAACTCGCGTAAATACGTGACCTATTGCATTGCAAATGCTGTAGGTCTCGCATTTGCGAGAGATTAAGCTATTGGCATTGTAAATGACAATGCCATTTATTTATTTTCAAAACCAACACATAAATAAAAAATTTGTCATTTACAATGCCAATAGCTCAAACTTTTCAAAAGGCGAAACCATTGCATTGTAAATGCTTGTTCTGTTTGTTTTTGTTGTGTTTAGGTCTCTAGCACTGGTTAGCAGTGGTAAAGTGCACAAAGTGGCTGGTCCTCTCTCCTTAAAACATGTTGAATTTTCTTTATACCCAATTGGCATATTTAATTTACACATAACTCCCTAGTAAATTGGCACTACCTGTGTCCATTGCCTGTAAATTAAATGCTACTATGGGGGCCTGCAGCATTGATAGTGTCACCCACTTAAGTAGCCCTTTAAACATGTCTCAGGCCTGCCATTGCAGCCTGTGTGTGTGTGTGTGCAGTTTTAAACTATAAACAATCAAAAAGAGCTAGCTATTAGTTAGGAACTCATGTAGTGTGTGTCAGAGAGAAAAAACACTATTGTTTTTATGAAATTCCTCACCCACCAACCTCAATGCGGTATATGCAATCGGATGGCTTCCTCTAGTTTAGTACCTGTGGGGTAAAAACAGACAAACAAACAAAGAACACATACACATACATGAGTAAGCATCACATTAGGCGCTATTTTACTTGTGTTACTTCATACCGGCGTGCCTGTGTAATCATCCGAATATACACGGACGTGTGTAGTGGTACGTGTTGGCACGTGGCTGAGATGTGCCGTATTGACAATATGCGGTACCGTGCTATAAATGTAGCTAGTGTGGTGATATTTGTACATATTATGTGGCAGAGGTGCTGGTGGAAAAAAGGGTAAAGTTAGATTCTTCCTCTCGTTTTGAAAGATTCTTACTTCATGAGGCCCTGGAGGGGGTCCATCCCTCTGTCACACTCTGGCAATGTCAAAAGAAGAGAGAGAGTGAGACGTGACCATTGTAAGGTCACAGGAGCAAACCCCAGAGCCGAGGTGTTAGCTGCGCCCCCCCTTTTCCCCAATTACTTCATCCAGGCTCAGGACCCACAGCTCAACCTTCTTGGTCTTCACTGGGACTCCGTCAATAGCGGAATGCTTTTCGGGGGCGTTTAAATATCCTCCTGGTGCCGCAGCTGAAGACAGTTCCCAGATGGGCGCGAGAAGCGTCTAGGGAAGGAAACAGGCGACAGACTATGCTGCCCTGTGTGTAGTGAGGGTTGACTATCATCGGGAATGAATATTAGCGAGAAAGTGAAAAGTTAAAAGATATTTACAAAGTGAGCCGATTGGGCTTTTTATTGTACTATGTACCGGGGCCAAGTGAAATGAACAAGGCGGCCTGAAGCATAATACCCGGGTTTGTCCTATTTTACAGATTGGGAAGTTTGAAGAGAAAGCAGACTATAGACTTGTGCAAAGCGTGAACGCATGGAAGGGTGTTTTATGCGTCTAATGAATAGTGTTTGTCAACATTCTAGTTTACATAGAATACGTGCACATTTAATTGGAAAAAACATTTCAGAGGAAGAGAGGTATCTCTTCATGTAAAGTGTGATTAGAAGGAAGGTGTCATATTAGGCTGCCAGAGTCGTTGCCAAGCGTGATGTTTGCTCATAATTCCAAGATGAGCATACCCATTTCCTTAGTTTCCTCCTAAGATCTTGTATATGCGAAGCCAGAATTGTGTGGCCCACAGTTGGATGAGTATTTCATTTGACTTTTGTATGGTTCTGGAGGTTACTGGTAGTCGGGTTGGGTCAGAATGTGAGTTCTAATTGTTGAGACTATTGCAAGGAATATTGTCAGTTAATCCTTGGATTAACTGACATTGGCTGGAGAGGCGGTATATCCAGCGTTTTTCTTTCGCAAGCAGGAATTTGCCATTGTTTACATTATGGTACGGTATGTGTTTATCACTGTCCGTAATATGTTGTTTGGGGTAAGGCCTTCCTATAAATAGTGGTCCAATAGTTTGCTGTTGCTCTTTTTGCATCAGATGGTGCTACGATGCTCCATAATTCTCGTCCTCACTTTCCGTGTAGTCATGCCGACGTAATGGAGCTTGCAGGGGCATTCAATGACGTATATTGTGTTGCTCGAATTACAATTAGCGTGTTTCAATTGGTGAAATGTTTTCCCTGGTTCTAAGTTGAGTGTCTTGGTCGGTTGCGTCAGGTGGCGCACACTGCAATCTCCACATGGGTAGTGACCAACTACATTTGTCAAGCCCCAGGCGTTCAGGACTGTGTTGGTAGTGGTTTTCTGGATTTTTGGGGGGCGGGTGTAAACCAAGCGGTCTTTAAGGCTACTTGCTTTTTTGTATGCAAATAGTGGTTGGTCCCACTTTCTGGATCCTTTATTGAGAATCCGCCAGTTTTTCCGTATTATTTTCGCCACACTATTCGATGCTTCATTGTACGTTGTGACGCAGGTGAGTGGTGTTGGTGTGTCTTTCTGCACATTCTCCTCTAGGAGTGCCTCCCTATTCTGATTACGGGTGCAGTTTTTTGTAGTTTCAATGATCTTATTAGGCCTCTTTCCTGTATTTTCAAAGCGAGGTCTGTTCACTGTCTCTGGTAGTCTGAAGTCGAGCTACAATTTCGGTGTATGCAGAGAAATTGCCCAAAGGAGAGGTTCTCTCTCAGAGGGCGCGGGTGGAAACTCTCAAATTGGAGAAGAGAGTTTCTAGCTGTGGGTTTGTAATATGTGGAGGTCTTTAAGGTACCTGCCTCAGCCTCAATGGTGAGGTCCAGGAAGGCTATGCCCTGTGCGTTGGCTGTACCCGTGAACCAAAGGTAAGGGTCACATTGGTTGAGTCAATTGAGAAAAGTGTACAGGGATTCTTACTTACCATCCCAAATCATGAGTATGTCGTCATTGTATCGACGCCAGAAACTGATGTTGTTGATGTATGGGTTGGTAGCTGGTAAAGTGTGTATCTTTTCAAATTAGTATAGATATAGTCCTGCCACACTCTGAGCAAAAACGCTGCCCATGGACATACCATTAGTCTGAAGGTAGAACTCGCCTTCAAACTCAAAGTAGTTCTCCTTCAGAGCTAAGGTGGCACACTGCAAGATGAAATCCTTAGGAGTAGTATATTCCCAGGTGGTTTCTGTTAGCATGTCACTGAGGACCTTTAGGGTTGCGTCTTGGGGTAGACTTGTATACAGGCTCTCAATGTCTAACCCCACAAGGAGTTGTGTAGTGGGGTCAACGTTTATTTCTTTGATCAGAGAGAGCAGGTGTTTTGTGTCCCTGATGTAGGTGGAGACCTTCTGGACTGGTGGATTTAGAAAGAAATTACAGTACCTGGAATGTGGTTCTAGGACAGAGTTTATTCCCGAGACGATAGGTCGTCCGGGTGGTGGTCTTATCTCTTTATGAATTTTTGGTACTATCTAGAAATAGGGCACCTTGCCATTTTTAGCGCAATAGTACTCCGCCTCCTACTTGGAAATGTGTTGGCGACTCTCTGCTGAGACCACCAGTGATGTAATGGTGATCTGTAGTGTGTTGGTAGGGTCATCTTTTAGGCGCCTGTAATTCTGTTCGTCACTGAGTAATTTGCGGCATTCAGTAGTCTAGTCCTGTTTGTTTTGGATGACAATTTCACTCCCTTTGTCCGCCGGCTTGATGATTATGTTTGGGTTCTCTTGTAGTTGACGGACCGCCTCCCTTTCTAGTTTGGAGAAGTTATGGTAGGCCCCCGGTTGGTTCATATTCTCAACTTCCTTGTGAACTGCCTGTTCAAAAGTAGCTATTTCCACTGGAGTGGTTGACGTGGAGAAATTAACGTCTATTTTGGTCTCAGGCCTGTTTAGTTTTTCTTGTTGGTGAAGTCCGTCAGTGGTGATTGTTTTTCAAAGAAGGCCTTTAATTTGAGTTTATGGAAGAATTCAGTCAACTCCATGTGAAGGTGAAATTTGTCCAGTCGTGTGGTAGGGACAAAAGAGAGCCTTTTATTGAGTAGACCTTCCTCAGTGGGTGTGAGTGGGGTAGACGATAGGTTGAATACCAAAGATAATGGCTTTGGGGCCTAGGTTCCTAGTGGTGTCCGCTCGGTCCCGGTTGTGGTTCCCTCATCTTGTTTCTGGTGTTGGCACTGACTGGTCCATCTTCTTCTGCCACGTGAACCTGTTGCTGGTTCCTTCTGCATCCCCTGATCTCTGGCTTTGTCCTAAAAAAGGAGGCCTTTGGTTGTGTTGGAAGTAGGGTTGCGGTACTTGGTGGTACAGAGGCGGCCATCCAAAGTAAGGGTTTTGGGGCGGGTGCGGAAAGGTTGGTGGTCCAAAGTTCTGGCCTTGGTTTTGGAATGTGCCCCACGGTTGTTGCCATTGTGGTGTTCGTCTTCTGCCTTTCTGTTTGTAGGACCTCGTGCTGGAATCACTGGAGATAGATGTGTTGTCTCCAGAGGTGTCTGAGGACCTGTCCTGTTTCTGCGGGGCTGTGTAGTTGTCATCAGTGAAGGGGTATATTTTTGTACAGCTGAATTTTTTCAAGTCTTTTTGAAATTTAGTAATCTTTGCCTGTGTAAGATACTCCTTATATTCTGTCAGCTCTTTGTTGGATCCTTCCAGTTTTTTCTTAAAGGATGTAATGGTAGTCCTAAAGTGGCTCTCTGTGGCCTGGAGTCGATGATCATGGCATCCGATAGTCGCTTGGCTGTTTTGATTATGAGCACCAGCCAGTCTCTGGTACAATGCCAGGCAATCTGCACCCAGTCCTTCATGAACGAGGCATCCTCCAGAAAGATCCTGGGGGCATTGGTTACCGGTAGACCTTTAGGAGCAGTGTTTGTGCGTAAGTATTCAGTGAGGATGACACCATGCAGGGTTGTGTGGATCCTGTTGTGCTTTAAACTGCCATTTCGACCTGGCAAAGTAAACCTTTTTCCAAGCCCAAACCTTCCTTTTTAGAGCTCGCCCCTTTCCTATTCCGCAGGAATAGCAAAAAGAGCCCTAATGCAGCTAAACCACTACTTAAGGCCAAGGGCTCTCCCCAAAAGCGGATTTTGGGAAGTGCACGCCTTGTGCATGAGCTTGCCTGACCCTTCTGCCTATCAGCCTGCCAGTTCTCCTCCCCTAATTATTCACTTCACTTATTCACGGCCACAGGCCGTGACTCTGGCTCTTCAAAGGCTCTGCTCCCCGCCCCCCGCCTGCACTTCACGGCCGCCAGGCCGTGCCCCTGTCGCTTCATCTGCTTGCCTTCTGTCCCTTAATCTCCCCGTGACTCCCCCCCTCACCTCTCCCACTCCACTGCTTCAGGCCCCCACCATTTGCTCAGGACATTGCTTGTTTAACAATGTAACCGTGTGATCCTGGGCAAATTACTTCATACCAGTGCTCTTGGCGGCCAGTGGAACACCATCTTACAAACCAGGCCTCGTAACATGAGCTTTATATAAACAAAACATTTACCTAACATTGTGCAAACAAGAAAGGCCACCAAGCCGTTTACCCTGACATAATGTTAGCAGAAGACGTCACATCACCAAGGACACAGAGGACCAGTGGAGGACTTTTCTATCAATCATTGTTTTCAGATGTGTTACTTCAGCACCCCCAGAGTGCATTATGATGATAAACCGAAGCCAAGGACAGGGGTACTGAGTCTTTGGTGAAACGGATTTATCTTGTAAACAATAACCTATTTAAACTTGTTTTTGTGAGTTATGCAAGCTTGCTCCCTCCTTACCCACAATGCTTTTAAGATTGTTCCTAATCTGCTGGAAAACTCTGTGAAACTCTCCAGGGGTTGGGCCAACTCCTCCTCATGGGTGACCTTCTATTACTCTCCTCCTCAGGGGTGAACTTGTATTAATACTGTGTCTTGTTCTCCTGATAGATATCTGCTTAGTCTCGGTACTGAGGTTATCCGTATTAGGATTAGAGAAAAGACTCCTCCATGCAGAGGCTTCTGTTCTAAATCTTTTTATTTTGTACTTTTATTTTGTACACTCTGTGAGTGCAGGGTAGGCGCCTTCCTTACGTTGTGCGGTGCCAGGTACTTTTATGCGCGCTCTTTGGTCTGTGTTCTTGTTTGCAGAGCTTGCATGTATCCTGACCTCTGGAATCGGGGGTGTATCAGACTCCAGTCATTGTCTTGGAATGGCTCATTCACGGAGCAGGAGGAGATTGGCCGATGTGGGCCCTGTACTTGACAGGCTCGCGCACTGACAAGAACGGCTTCAAAGGTTAAAATTAATTCCGTGCTCTGCACCTCAGGGTCATGGGAACGACCCCTGTGGGTACTGATGCCTCCTTCCGAGGTCTCTAGCAACAAGTCCGGACTAGTCTTGTTGAAGACGGACTGCACTGAAGAACTCCGGCACATGAATAGTCAGTCCCTCAAAACCATGTCGGAAAGCGCGCGCATGAAAATTATTTCTATTCAGTGCAATGCAAGATTACCACTTCCCTAAAAATATTTCTTTCTCCACTATCATATTAAAATATAATGGCTTTTCATGCAATATTTCCTTGTTACCATTACAAACAGTGCAACATAGTTTACAGCCTATTGCACATGTTTACATAAACAGGTAGGTACGTTTTATGAAAATAAAATTGGTGTCTTGCATGCTGCTTTCCGCACGAACATAATCTCCCATCTAGAAGCCCCCCCTCCCCCCCCCCCCCCACTGCATACATGTGGGGCGCACAGTGTACAATACCATAAAAAAAAGTGCTCCCAAAGGAACAATCTCGCTTTTTACTCTTGGGCACACACAAGCCCTTGGTAATTTGTGTTTGTAACAGACTTTCTCCACAAAGAGGGACAAAATAGGCGCTGGCACGCGTCAGAGCTATATCTCCACCACTCTCTCTCCCATTGTGTGTGCTAGCCCGAGCCGAGACAGCTCCCAGGGCTGGCGACTGTCTGATTACAGCCGCACCCAAGTACTTCAAAGGTCGGTGAAAGACCATTCAGTTGTTAACGAGGCTTCGCAGTGTTGTCACCCTTTTTAGAGCCCCTGCATCTCCGTTCGGAGGGGAGCGGGGAGCCACGTTTGAGTCTCGGCCCCTGGGGCCAACATTCTCGGGGCTCTTGCCAGGAGCAGTTCACCTACTTAATGCATATGGGAATTCCATTTACAAATTTTATATAGCGCGAACTTCTCCAGAAGGTAGCTTTGGCAACTATTTAATTAAGGCATCACGTGCACTCTGGTGCTTAATATAAACCGGTGACTAACGGAACGCGGGGATGTTTAAAAGCATTTCAAATGCTGCAGCAGCACGTTTCCTTTGAGATTTGCAGCCAAAAGATTTATGTGCACACAGAGCCACTTTAAGTATGTTTTTGATGGAAATTTAAACATGTATTTCAAATAAAAGCGCGCGCCTCGCACGGCAAGAAAAAAATGCATTTAGAACTTCCTGCAGCCAAATACTGAAACATGATAATCGGGTGTCGGTTATTAATACAGTAGCCATTTCCACCAAAATCCACTACAAATGTCACTCGAGAACCCTTAATGAGCAACTGGACGCTGCTTAAAGTTCTTTCCCCTTTATCCTTTAGTAAATCCACTTATTTTTAAATCCGAACTATGCAATGCTTAATTTGTGTAAATTCACTTGAAGGCTGCATGCCCAGAGGAAGTTGTAACAGTCACAGACTTCATCGCTCTGCCCCCTGCGTCACCCCGCCCTCCCAAGATGAAAGGAAGCAGACATTTGTTTAGAGCTTGTAAATTCAGAACCAATTGGTCTGCGTCCCTGAATATGAAAGGGGCTTGATAAGCTTGTAGGCAGTCGTCTGGAGTGTGCTGCGTGTTAACACCTCAATACAGTTCAGGGACCCTCTTCTACTGCAAGCTGCCCCAGTGGCTCAGATCGAACCCGGGAATGCTAGATCACAGGGATTTTAAAACAAAACAACAACAAAAACTTCCCAATCCACTTAGAAGGGCTCTCAGAGGCTCAATGGCCAGGTCTGGTGAGATGCCACACTAATTACAGCAGATAAAGTACAAGGGCAGCAGATGCCATCTTTAGTAGTCAGATGACTGCATAGCTTGTTTTATTTTTTTACATGTAATAAATGTGCACGTGAATGCAAGCAGCAGCCTTCTCTGAATATTCTAATTAACAGCACTATAGGTGCCTCTGCGAGGTGGATGTGCATATACATGATACACAGTGGGGCCTATCTACAAAGGCATTTTGGAGCACATACAATAGGACTCCAGTAATTCTCTTTTACATACTATCTCACGCTCACTCCATCTATCGCCCTCACTCCATCTATCTATCGCCCGCCCTCACTCCATCTATCTATCGCCCGCCCTCACTCCATCTATCTATCGCCCGCCCACCCTCACTCCATCTATCTATCGCCCTCACTCCATCTATCTATCGCCCTCACTCCATCTATCTATCGCCCTCTCTCATCTATCTATCGCCCTCTCTCCATCTATCTATCGCTCTCTCTCCATCCATCTATCTCTCTCTCTCCATCTATCTATCGCCCTCTCTCCATCTATCGCACTCTATCTATCTATTGCCTTCTCTCTATCTATCGCCCTCACTCTATCGCCCTCTCTCTATCTATCGCACTCACTCTATCGCATTCACTCTATCTATCGCACCACCACAGCATTACTCAGCACCAGCACAGCATCCCTCTGGGACACCACAACATCACTATGCGCTTCCACAGCATCACTGAATGCCACATCATCACTCGTCGCCACCACAACATCACTCAATGCCACCACAGCATCAATCTGTGCAACAATTCAACATCAACTGGTTCAAATATGTTCTCTCAATGTTTCAAGCTTTATTACAAATGCCACAAACAGATGTTAATATTTCACTTCTGTTCTTGGATTTTCGTTACAATAAAATACACTGAACATAAAATTCACAAAAGTTATTTACAAAAGTTTAAGCTATTGCCATTATAAATTACAATAACTTTTTTCAATTACTAATTATTAAAAAAAAATGTAAAGCCATTGTTATTTGTAATATCAATACATCTAAGTCACGTAAATACAACACATGTTGCCTTACAAATGCTATAGGTGTCACATTTGCAAAGGTTAAAACTATTGGCACTATTAATTTTTCGCTATTTTCAAAACCAACACATAAATAAAAAATGTCATTTACAGTACCAATAGCTCAAATTTTCCTAATGCGAGACCTATTGCATTGCAAATGCTTGTCCTGAAGGGAAGTAAAGTGGCTGCCCTACACAGACTCTGACAGCTTGCTCCATAACTCGGGAATCTTAACAGAAAAAACTTGGCCCCCATGGTGACTTTGTCAAGCCGTGGCCAGGACAACAGGCTTACCTTGGATGATCGGAGGCATCGTCATGACATGTATCTCTCCAAGCTGTCCTTAATGTAGACTGGTGCCATCCCATGCAGGGCCTTATGTGCAATACACAGACCCTTAAACCTGGCCCTCTTCTTGTTTGGGAGCCAATGTAATTGTTGCAGTAATGGTGTGACATGTGATCTTCTAGGGAGCTTGAAGATGAATCTTGCTGCATCGTTCATGACCACTTGAAGTTTCCCGGACAGTCTGTCTGGAAATCCCATATATATTGCAATACCGTAGTCCAATTGCGACACAATGAGTACTGTCACTATGGTGCACATAGTAGAGAATGTCAAAAAGGGAGGGGTACCAGTTTCCAAAGTTGCCTCATGAGGCCCACACAGCTTCCTGCCACGGTAGTCACCTCATTGTTCAGCATTAGCTTAGTGTCCAACTTAACGCCTAAACTCTTCACAACTGGCATCGTTATTGGTGTAGTGCCTAACTCTTGTGGCCAGAAGGAATTAGGCCTGGTGTTACCCCCTGAGGCAATTGCCAATACCTCAGTCTTATAAGGATTTACTTTAAGTGAATTGGCAGTCATCCAATTCATTGTAAACCTGAGAATGTTCTGTTCATTAGACTGTGCCTGCGGAGAGTCATCGATCCGAAGGATTAGTTGAGTGTTATCCACTTAGTTAAACACTTTACAATCCTATTGTGCAAGTGCCGCCTCAAGTGGCTGAAGATGAAAATTACAGAGCAGCGGGGTCAATGCGGAACCCTGCCGAACCCCACAGGGCAAAGCACCTTCTCTAGATACACAGCCCCCAACTAGACCTTTTGTGTCCGATCCTTCAAAAAGGATGCAATCCATTGATACACGGTCCCAGAGATTCCCAGCCCCTGGATACGAATCAGCAGCTGTGCGTGGTTCACCTTGTCAAACGCGGCTGTGAGATACAGAAGGATCAGCGCAGAAGACTGCTTCCTATCTGCTGCAAGTCTCAGCTCATACAGCACCGAGAGCATCACAAGCTCTGTGCTGTGGTGGGCTCTGAAGCCCGTTTGCCATACATGGAGTAGCTGATGTTCCTCTAGAAACAAAGAGACGGTGTAGTGTTGTGCTGGAGGAGCTTGCCATATAAATATACCATTATTCATCCAAGTACGACGCTCGCTCATGGCAGTTGCAGATGAGTAGAATTTAATTTCAAATCACAAACTCCTGACCCGTTACTGCCTCACGAGGCCGAAACACATCAGGAGTTGGAGATTTTGAAGTAAATTCTACTCATCTGCATCTGCCATGAGTGAGCGTCGTACTTGGATGAATAATAGTGATTTATATATATTACCTACTGGCGGTCGCCAGTAGGTAGTTATAGTTAGAACCTAGTTTCCATAGGAAATAAATTTTTTGATTTGCTGATAACTTTGGCGTTGTTTGACGAATCTTCATGAAATTCTCTAAAAAAAAAAAAGTCTATCCAGGTCAGCTCCTATACTGAAAGTTTGGGGGTGATTCCGTCGAGCGGGGGCTGAGAAAAAAGGGGGGTCCCAAAAAGTGTTTTCTCCATGTTAATTTCCATAGGAAACTTTTGCCAAGGCTACAGCCCGAACTGCTGAACGGAATTACATCAAATTTTGCAAAAAGGTAGCGCTTTGTTCAGAAAGTGACCTTTTTTAGGTCTCGCAGAGAGATCTATTGCAGTCAAACCAGAAAGCTGAGTTCACGATGCGGATTTGTAGAAGTGCACGTGCTCGTGAACGTGCTTCTATCCCCCTGCCTTGCTCTTCAAAGGCTCCCCTTACCATTTGCTCCTGCCTCCCCGCCCACTGCTTCACACTTCACGCCCGCCAGGCTGTGACTCTCATTTCTGCTCCCGTCTTTCGCCTGCTTCACACATCAAAGCCATCAGCCTCCCTCCCACCTCCCCCCTAATTGCTTTGCTTTCACTTTCACGGCCGCGAGGCCATGAGCTACTTCAAAGGGATCCGCTCCCCACCCCCCCGCCGCGTGCATTTCCCGTACTTGTTTCTCTTTGCTCATATTTCACTTTCTCCATCATTTTACCCTTTCTTCGCTCTCAATCTAACACTCTCGCCTTTTAACATCGAGCTCTATATGTGTCTTACTTCCCTTGTTCTTTTTCTCCAATTCTTTTTGCATGTCTTGCCCGTTTTCTCTCTCTCTCTTGTTACCTCCCCTTTCTACCTCTCTTTGTTTCTCTCTCTGCCCTTCTCTGTTTAACCCACCCAGGCCTCCGTTGCTCTCCATCTAAGCCTCTCTCTTCCAGCATTTTATATCGTGCGTCGATGCAGTATCTTCTCCCACGGGTACATCGCCAGGCAGGAGTCAGCACGCTCCTCCCGAAACCCGAGGACGTCTCGTGACCATCTCTTTGCCTCATGATATAGTTGACATCGATATGCTTAAGACAGGTTTCCTGGAAATACCATCTATTTTCAAATCTTCCTGAAATAAGATGGCATCCGCCTAGGTGCTGTATTGAACTGCATTGAAATTACAGTTATGTAGCGCTAGGCACCCTTGACTAGACGCGGAAGCACTATATTTTGTGTTAGGTAAATGAAACATGTGCCGTGCTGAACAGTGCTAGTCAAGGTGGGTTAATGGCATTTTAATGGCAGCCGGTGTGTGACGAGTGTATGACTGGTCTTTGTTACAAACACCGATGTCGTGGTCCAAGTATATCCGCCCAGTGGGCACAGCCCGGGTGAGGAGGGGGGTGGGCTTAGCTTGGCTCTGCGACTGGGTTCTCTGTCTCACTTTATCAGGTACAACATTAAACCAGAGGAAACCCTACATTGTGGCACGGCTTCCAGCTGTCCTTAATCACGCTTGCCCCCTGCAATTCACTGCTCGCCACACCGCCCCCTCGAAAAATATTTCGGAGTAAAACCATAGCACAGTGGTCAGATTTCTATCCTTGTAATATAGATCTGCCCACATTTAATGCACACACGAGTGAACTTTTCTCACTGACATCTGTGGGTACGTGTAGTTCCTTCCTCCATATGCAATCACCTCACGTGCAATATTGTATGTATTTTATTTCACATATGTTAATGGGGTATCTGCCTATTAGGAAACAACTGATTCATAAAATGATAATTTATTTTTCACTAAAGCGTTTTAAGTGTATTAATGAGAAGGACTAATTAACAGACATAAAACACTTTATGTGAGATCTAGGCAAACACATGCGCAGAACAAAACTCAGCAACACCCAGGCTTCAGACAAGATCATATCTTTTTTGGAGAAAACCACTCCATCCCTAAAGGTTGCACTTTCTTCCTCAGTCCCATATCTGTTCTTGTCCCTTGTCTCTGAGCCTCTGTTTCATTTCTCCTGTTCCTCCTGAAGGCTTCGAGTTAATCCTACTACAGAGTGCAGAAAGAACCGGGAAAACACTCAGCATAACTTAACTAAAAACACACACACACTCACTCAATAACTCCCTCATCTCTCCCTCCATCCCCCCTCCCTCCCTTTCTCCATCTTCCCTCTGTCTCTCGCCCATGCTCTCTTCTTCCTTCTTTCTCTCTGTTCCACCCTCCCTCTTCTCCCTCCCACTTCCCTCTCTTCCCTCTATCTCCCACTCTTTCTACCACCCCTCTCTCTCCTTCCCTCCCTCTCTGCTCTCTTCCCACCCTCTCCCTCCTCTTCTCTCTTTCCCCTCTTCACCCTCCCTCTTTCTCTCCCTCTTCCAGCGCTCTCTTCATCTTCTTTCTCTCCCACTTCCCTCTCCCTCTTGCACTCCCCTCTCCCCCTCTCTCTTGCACTCCCCCTCTCTCCCCTTCCCTCTCTCTCTCTTGCAATCCCCTCTCTCCCCCTTCCCTCTCTCTTGCACTCCCCTCTCTCTCTCCCTTCCCTCTCTCTTGCAATCCCCTCTCTCTCCCCTCCCTCTTGCACTCCCCTCTCTCCCCCTTCCCTCTCTCTCTTGCACTCCCCTCTCTCGCCCCCTCCCTCTCTCTCTTGCACTCCCCTCTCTCCCCCTTCCCTCTCTCTCTTGCACTCCTCTCTCTCCCCCTTCCCTCTCTCTCTTGCACTCCCCTCTCTCTCTCTCCCTTCCCTCTCTTGCACTCCCCTCTCTCCCTTCCCCTTCTCTCTTGCACTCCCCTCTCTCTCCCCTCTCTCTCCCCTTCCCACTCTCTTTCACTCCCCTCTCTCTCTATCCCTTCCTTCTCTCTCTTGCACCCTCTCTCTCTTGCACTCCCCTCTCTCTCTCCCTCTCCCTCTTGCATGCCCCCTCTCTCTCCCTCTCTCACACTCCCCTCTCTCCCTCCCCCTTCCCTCTCTCTTTCACTCCCCTCTCTCTCTCCTTCCCCTCTCTCTTGCACTCCCCCTCTCTCCTCCTTCCCTCTCTCTCTTGCACTCCCCTCTCTCTCTCTCCCTTCCCTCTCTCTCTTGCACCCCCTCTCTCTCCCCTTCTCTCTCTTGCAGCCCCTCTCTCTTTCCCTGCCCTCTCTCTTGCACTCCCCTCACTCTCCCTTCCTTCTCTCTCTTGCACTCTCCTCTCTCTCCCCTTCCCTCGCTCTCCCCCTTCCCTCTCTCTCTTGCACTCCCCTCTCTCTCCCTCTTCCCTCTCTCTTGCACTCCCCTCTCCGCCCTCTCTCTTGCACTCCCCTCTCTCTCCTCCTCGCTCTTGCACTCCTCTCTCTCTCTCTTTCTCCCTCTTGCACTCCCCTCTCTCTCCCTCTCTCTCTTGCACCCCCTCTCTCTCCCTCTCCCCCTTGCACTCCCCTCTCTCTCTTGCACCCCCTCTCCCCCTCTCTCTCTCTCTTGCACCCCCTCTCTCCCCCTTCCCTTTCTCTCTTGAACTCTGCTCTCTCTCCCCTTCCCTCTCTCTTGCACTCCCCTATCTCTCCCTTCTCTCTCTCTTGCACCCCTCTCTCTCTCCCTTCCATCTCTCTCTTGCACTCCACTCCCTCTCTCTCTCTCCCCCTCTCCCCCTCTCCCCCTCCCTCTCCCCTTCCCTCTCTCTCTCCCCTTCCCTCTCTCTTGCACTCCCCTCTCTTGCACTCCCCTCTCTCTTGCACTCCTCTCTCTCCCTCTCCCCCTCTCTCTTGCACTTCCCTCTCTCCCCTCTCCCCCTCTCTCTTGCACTCCCCTCTCTCGTCCCCTTCCCTCTCTCTCTTGCACTCCTCTCTCTCTCCTCTTCCCTCTCTCTCTTGCACTCCCCTCTCTCTCTCCCTTCCCTCTCTCTTGCACTCCCCTCTCTCTCTCCCTCTCCCCCTCTCTCTTGCACTCCCCTCTCTCTCCCCTTCCCTCTCTCTTGCACTCCCCTCTCTTTCTCCCTTCCCTCTCTTTCTCCCTTCCCTCTCTCTTGCACCCCCTCTCTCTTGCACTCCCCTCTCTCTCTCTCCCTCTCCCTCTTGCACACCCCCCTCTCTCTCCCTCTGTCTCTTGCACTCCCCTCTCTCCTTCCCCCTTCCCCCTTCCCCCTCTCTTTTGCACTCTCCTCTCTCTCCTTCCCCCTCTCTCTTGCACTCCCCCTTCCCTCTCTCTCTCTTGCACTCCCCTCTCTCTCTCTCCCTTCCCTCTCTCTCTTGCACCCCCTCTCTCTCCCCTTCCCTCTCTCGCTTGCACTCCCCTCTCTCTCCCTTCCTTCTCTCTCTTGCACTTTCCTCTCTCTCCCCCTTCCCTCTCTCTCCCCATTCCCTCTCTCTCTCCCTTCCCTCTCTCTCTCCCCCTTCCCTCTCTCTCTTTCACTCCCCTCTCTCTCTTTCACTCCCCTCTCTCTCCCTCTTCCCTCTCTTGCACTCCCCTCTCCGCCCTCTCTCTTGTACTCCCCTCTCTTGCACTCCCCTCTCTCTCCCCTCTCTTGCACTCCTCTCTCTCTCTCTCTCTCTCTCTCTCTCTCTCTCTCTCTCTCTCTCTCTCTCTCTCTCTCCCTCCCTCTTGCACCCCCTCTCTCCCCCTTGCACTCCCCTCTCTCTTGCACTGCCCTCTCTCCCCCTCTCTCTCTCTCTTGCACCCCCTCTCTCCCCCTTCCCTTTCTCTCTTGCACCCCCCTCTCTCTCCCCCCTTCCCTCTCTCTTGATCTCTGCTCTCTCTCCCCCTTCCATCTCTCTCTTGCACTCCCCTATCTCTCCCTTCCCTCTCTCTCTTGCACTCCCCTCTCTCTCCCTCTCCCCCTCTCTCTTGTTTGAAGTGTCACTCACATTCTAATCACCCCACAATATATATCGAGAGGGGCAGTGTTTCTGCCTTCTTCAGCCATTGCCCTACTTAATGTCAATGAACCCACACCACACAATTACACTCTACTGAACACAGCATACACTCCACACAATACCACTCAGTGCCACATAATTATATTGTACATAATTACACTGCGCTCAACGCAACATACACTCCAAATACCACTGAGTGCCACAGAATTACACACCACATAATTACACTCTACTGAATGCAACACACACTTCACACAATACAACTCAGTGCCACATACTTATATGCTGCATAATTACAATGCAACATACACTCCAAACAATACCACTCAGTGCCACACAATTACACTCTACTGAATACACCATACACTCCTCATAATACCACTCAGTGCCACATAATTACACACCACATAATTACACTGCACTCAACGCAACATACACTCCAAAAACCACTCGGTGCCACATAATTTTAAGCTACATCTTTGCACTGCGCTCAACGCAACATACACTCCAAATACCACTCAGGACCACATAATTACACGCCACATAATTACTCTATCTATCGCCCTCACTCTGTCGGTCTATCTATCCATCGGTCTGTCTATCGCCCTCACTCTATCTATCGCCCTCCCTCTATCTATCGCCCTCCCTCCAATCTATCGCACTCACTTTATCTTTCTATCGCACTCACTCTGTCTATCGCATCACCGCAGCATCACTCAGCACCACCACAGCATCACTCTGGGGCATTACAACATCACTATGCGCTCCCACAGCATCACTAAATGCCACAGCATCACTCAGCGTCACCACAGCATCAATCTGAGCAACCATTCAACAACTGGGTCAAATATGGTCTCTCAATGTTTCAAGCTTTATTACAAATGTCACAAAAAGGTGTTAATATTTCACTTCTGTTCTTGGATTTTCGTCAGAATAAAATACACTGAACATAATCTTCACAAAAGTTATTTACAAAAGTTTACACTATTGCCATTATAAATTACAATAACTTTTATTTGAGTATTAATTATTGATAAAAAATAAAAGCCATTGTTATATCAATACATCGAAGTTACGTAAATACAACACATATTACATTACAAATGCTATAGGGGTCACATTTGCGAAAGTTATAACTATTGGCATTGTAAATGACAAAGCTATTAATTTCGCTATTTTCAAAACCAACACATAAATTCAAAAATTGTAATTTACAATACCAATAGCTCAAACTTTCCTAATGCGAGACCTATTGCATTGCAAATGCTTGTTAAAACATATAAGTCAGCCCTAAGGTACGCCCTGGACAGTCCAAGGGCAGAGTGCAGTGTATTTAAAAAGTTGGACATGTACTTTTGAGTTGTATAAGTCCTGGTAGTGAAAAACTCTCTAATTCGTGTTTCACAACTTCAAGGCCTACCTCTCCATAAGATAACGTTGGAATTAAATTATTACATTTTACAAGGGTAATTTCCAAATGTGAACAGGTAATTAGGTCTTGTTTAGTGTCTCTGGAATCAAAACTTAAAACCTTAACATGGTGAAGTTGGATTTTAAATTGCAATTCTGAAAATTGCACTTTTAGAAAGATGGTATTTTCTTTGATTAGCCATTTGGTGCATGAAGCCTGTCTCTGGATCACATGACTGGGAGTAGCTGACAGTTGGGCTTTGGGTATTCCTCCTAGATAGCCTCACACAATGAGGAGCCTAGGTGTGACTGGATGGCCATCACTGACAGGATGAGAGGGAGGAACGAGGTCCAACCCCTCTTACACTTGAATAGGTTTTGTTCCTGTCTCTACACAAAGGGTTGCATCCTTCCTGTAGTTAGGCTGGGGCCAGGGCCAAGAAGTCCGAGCACATGTGTGCTTCAAATGCATGCTTCTAGAAGCTTCTCCTCACTTCAAAGGCACAACTGTGTATAAATACTGGACCTCAGACACCTACTCTACATTACACTTCTGGACCTGTGGATACTCTGCCAGAAAGAAGGACTGCTGTACTGCTACAAGGACTGCCACTCTTCTGGACTGTTGCCCTACTGCGCTACCTTGCTGCCTGCTGCTCTCTTGTCTGTGGTAGGAGACCTGGAACTGCAACTTTATCATGAACCCAGGGCATCAGAGTGACTCCAAGGGCTAGTCTCCGGCCTCCTAATCTGAGGATATAAAAGAGTCCCAAACATCCTGAACTAGCCCCTGGACCCAGCTTCAGCGAGTTCCTGACCCCGAAGTGGTGCCCATCAGGTCTTGGACCCATGGTGTGGCTCCGTGAGCTTAAATCAAATTTTTGGTCTCTTAACGACTGCAAACCAACCCGTTCGCACCAAGAACACACTGCTTGCACTTACAAGCAACTTGAAGTGCAGCCAGCCAAACTTTTTGCACCACAGCTGTCCGCTCGCGGAGAACCACCAAAGTGAAGCACAAGCCTGCCAGTCCGTGCCTCTAAGTTAAGCCTGACTGATCTGTAACAAGCTACACGAGGGTTTGAGCTAGGTTAATTTAGGGTTTGCTTGTGCCTTACTGTGACAAGGATTGTGGTTGCTGCTTGTCCAGGGCTCATACTGTCCAATTAATCTGTAGGGACAAGGTGCCAGACAAACTTGTGGTCAAAAGAGCCAAACATTTCCACGCCAACCATTTAAAGCACCATTTAAAGTTTTCAGAAACTTCCCATTGATTGCCTGGGAGTTTGCACAACCCTTTGCTTGAGATTCTTTGGAAAATCGCCATTAGGTTATGAAAGCTTATGTACCTTTTTGTTCTCTCTCTGTGCACTTACACAAACTATATAGTGTTTCTCAACGCATTCAGGGTCATGTACTGGTGCAAACCGAAATCTAATGAAAAATTTGCAGTTTCATTCCTTTTTAACAGATTTTCTTAATAATGTATTGCATTTCTCAAATTGATAACAAAAAGCCTGAAATGCTAACCCTTGAAATATTGCAGTGAAAGTCTGCAGCCCGACAATACCAAATGTATGTGGGTTTTCAAACTGAATGTAGAGTATACCATCAGTTATGTGATATTGACACAGATCATGAAGTTGTGACAGATTCACGGTTTATGGTGCACTGTTCATTTAATTACAGATATCAAAATCAAAACTATATGACGTGCATAACAACTATATATTTTCGAATACTCCATGAGCTAAAAATCTATTGGTGACATCCTGACTTCCCTTGACCTGTCTTTCTGGCCAGTAGAAAACATTGAACATAGCTTTTGTCTGCTTTTGAGCAATTATTTTGCTAAAACGTAATTTGCTCCAGTATCCTTTGTGCAGAAACATATCCCTGCAAAAACCTGACCACCAACTTTGTTCCACTGGGTCTGAGGAGCTTAAGGGTACCACACATGTTTGGGGTTTCTGTGAGTTGATGTTCCCCACATGCAATAAAGTGGTTGCAGTGCATATTAGAAATGTGTAAAGGGCAAGATGGCCGCCATGCTGCTGTAGAGTGCAGTCGCACTTATTCCTTCTCCCGGACCCAGGGAATAAATGGCTGGATATGGACTAAAGCATGCTGATTCCACGGGGTATACTCTGGACTGAAGGCGGTACTAGCATCAAGACATTACAAAAGATGCTTACAACCTGGGGGTGCTATTATTGTGAACATTTTAAGAAGGCGATTGTGGACAGTATCTATACAGCCTTAAGGATGTCGCAGCGCCTAGGTGCTATACCAAAGGTCACGCAGAGTAAACGCTCAGCAACTATGGCTACAAGCGGCACTTCCCAGAAAACGCAGCTCAAGAAGAGCGAGAGACCTGCTAAGGATAAAGACAAAGAAAAGGCCGACTCTAAAGCGGAGATTAAGACAGCCTCGCAAGCAACACAACCGGAGACTCCTGGAGGTAAAGCGCAGGCACAACAGAGGCGCTCTCACTCCGAAAGTGGAACAGCAAAGCATGCGATTACTGTACCTGCCGCTGGTAAGGATCGGCGGCAACCCACTGTGACAGAGGCTTTCGCTGGAAGAAATCAGCAGCTAACCCCGGCCGCTGGAGGTGCCTCGGATTCAAGCTCAAGATCGAACGCGGAAACTCTCCTCGCCGACCGCGAGGACGCAAGCACGGCGGTTGCTAAGCAACCGGGGCCTGAAACGCTCACGCCTCTAGCGGGAGACGCACTAGGGCTTGAGAATGCAGCGGAGGTTGTCGAGGAGGTTGTCGAGGACGCCAGCACGGACAAAGACCTTAATGCAGGCGGAGAAGCAGGATCAAACACGGCGAATAATGCAAGTAAGCTTAGTAATACCCAATCAAAGGAATCAAAGGAAACATTTGAAACAAACATTAACACTGCCCAAATGCTCGAAGCTCTGAATGAAGTAAATCTAGCGCCAACACCCGTGGTCAGCAGTGTAATGTTACAGTCTACTTGGGGCAGTATGAAAAGTATTCAGAGCCACATAACAAAGGGGGCAAAAGGGAGGAGAGTATGCTCCCCGGAGAGGGAAAAGTTCTACTCCGTGACTGAGGGGTCAGACTCTTCGTTGCTGGGATCAGAGGAAGAGGACACTAATACAGACTTATCATCTGGGACAGAGTCTGAAAGATCCCTCTCTAGCGAGCACAGAAACAGGGAAACACAAAAGAGAAGAAGAAGAACAATGGTAAGGCGTGACAGAGAGATGGACAGAGCAGCAACAAGTACAAACAGGAAGCTGTTATGGGACTATGGTAGTGCTTCAAAAATTTACCAGGATCAAGATCTGGGAGTGGCACCCGAGACTTATCCCTTAAATGCCCCTAATGAGTTAAATGATATCCCGCCTCAAGCAACTTTAGATGGTATGTTCTCTGTGCTGAAGCAAATGCACTTAGAAGCTCGCTTAGAAAGCAGACGAGCAAGGCAGGACACAAAGAAAATACAAGCGAGCATCAGGAAAATGAACAGAAAATATCAGGAAGTTGAAAGTAGAGTGGAACAAGTAGAAGAAAGAACTGGGAAATTAGAGGATGAGGTTACAGATTGGCAGAATGCAAGAACAGAACAAGGGAAGGTGATCGAAGACTTGCAGTGGAAGCTGGAAGATTTCGAGAATCGCCAAAGACGGAACAATCTACGCTTTCTAGGCATAGAGGAAGGACTGGAAGGGAAGGACCCAAGGGGGTTTATGGTTAAACTGTTAAAAGATGCATACCCAGAGACGCAGTGGCAGTGGGAAGTTGAAGTGCAGAGAGCGCATAGATTTCCATTAATGCAGAAGGGGGGCAGAGGCAGTAACCAAAACAGCAGTAATCAGAATGGATTGCCTAGGGCAATGCTGGTCTTTTTTGGAAACTTTTTGGCTAGGCAGGAAATCTTTGAGACTGCAAGACCAGAGAGGAAAAAATCAGTTGAAGGGATTACTTTTTTTTACGAGGCCCGACTTCTGTCACACTACCGTGGAAAGGAGGTGGAAATTGAGACAGCTTATCACTCCTTTTCAACGACAGGGCTCAGAAGCATACTTGATGTATCCATCTAAGTTAAAAGTGGTTACAAGGGGCCGCATCAGAATGTTTTTCTCGGAAGTAAAGGCAGGAGAATATCTTGCAGAGATTACAGAGCTTCAGAAAGGCAGGAAGAGCAAGGAATCAGAACCAGCATAGGTTAAACAAGGAAAATATTAGGCATATTGCATATTGGGTTTCACGATGGTAATAGGGTTAACTAGGGTGGGAGAAGGAAAGCGACACTACAGTAGCGCGCAGCCACACATAGGTCAAAATTGACCTATTTGCCTGTGACAGGGGGGGGGTCAGCAAGGGGAGGGGGGGAAAGGGGGGGCTGGGGGAGGGGGGGCAGGAAGGGGGTGGTAAAGAGATAAGGTTTTGTACAGCACAAAATAAAAAGGTATGTAGACGCACAAAGGTGGCAGGAAAATATCTTGAGGAATTGTTTTTTGGTCTTTTCTATAAAAGCAGATGGCATTAAGAATTACTACAATCAATATATGCGGGTTAAATGATGGGGGTAAAAGGCAGAAAGTAGCGGCCATGTGCAGAATGTTAAAAATGGATGTCATATGTCTGCAGGAAACACATGTGAGGGGGAAGGATAGGTATCTTATGGATCAGCTAGGGTTTGATGTATTAGCACACACGCACCAAGATACTTAAACAAAAGGAGTGGCCATACTGGCAAAAAAAGGTTTGATGAAAGTAGAGAGAAAGAAGAAAGACGTGGATGGTAGATGGGTGATGATAGAAGGAGAAATAGCCGGAAGCCGCTACACAATTGTTTCTGTATATGGTTCCAATGAAGACGAACCTGATTTATTTGATTATCTAGATACCGAATTGCCGCTATGGACTGAACCTATAATTGTGTGTGGAGATTTCAACATCAATGGGCTAACAGGGCTGGGCATGATGGGAGGGGGGGATGAATGGTGAGCACAAGAAGAGAGTAAGAAAAGCCATTGTCAACCTAATGAATAATAATGCGTTGGTAGACGTTTGGGCGGCATATAATCCTATAGGGACAGGTAGTACTTTTTATTCGGCCCCCCACAAAAGTATAGCCAGATTAGACTACTTCTTAGTCTCCAGTCCATTAGTATCAGAATTGAAAATAGAAATATTACCTCGAGTTTCCTCAGATCATAATCCACTGGTGTTGACTATCTCCCGGAACCACAATATTAGTCACAAAGAGTATTATTGGACATTTGAAAGAGGGTTGCTCAGAGAAGATGACTATGTTAGCAGAATGAAGGTATGGATTACACAGTTCTGGGAGGTAAACAGAGGTACGGCAACCGCAGGCATGGTTTGGGATGCATTCAAAGCAGGGATAAGGGGGGAAACACTGGCTTATACTCTACATAGGAGTAAAAAGGAGAAAATGGAGTTAGCCAGCAATTTACAGGATTTAAGGAACCTAGAACAACAGCTTATCCAGCATGTTATAAATCAAGAATCTCTTGAGCAGGTTTTACTAGAAATAGAATTGAAGAAGGCAGAAACTGGGGAAAGATTAGCTAATAAAGCTGCGGCTAATTATTTGGCAAAAAAAGAAAAGTGTTACGAGTTCAACGAGAGGGTTGGACACATGCTCGCAGTGCGTACTAGGCAAGATCTGGCAGCTGGGGAAATTAAAGAAATTAAGAATAAATGTGGGAAGGTTGTAACCAAGGTGGAAGAGGTGAGGGAGGTGTTTAGAGAGTTTTATTCTGAATTATATGATCAAGACCTGAGTAGTAAGGAAGATGAGATAGAGGACTATTTGGCTGGTATCCCACACAAGGAATTGTCCTTGGAAGATAAAGAGACTCTAGAGGCACCACTAATGCTGAGTGAATTACATAATGCAGTATCAAAACTTCCCCCGGGGAAGGCCGCAGGACCTGACCAGATACCGGCAGAATTTTATAGGACGTTTTGGGACACATTAGGGATAGACATGTTGGAAACTTTAAGGTATGCACAGATAGGGGAGAATACACCACAGTCATGGGCTGGTGCAAGTATAGTAGTCATTTTAAAGAAGAATAAACCACATCTGGATCCCGGCTCCTATAGGCCGATCACGCTTATGAATGCAGATGCAAAAATATACTCTAAGGCTTTATCACAAAGACTTAGTAGAGTAATTGAGGGGCTGGTATACACAACACAGCATGGTTTCATACCAGGTAAAGGGACTACGGAACACACAAGGAGAATGATCACCATATTGGATGCCACGGGAGCTGCAGGAGACCCTGCCTCAGCCATCTTTTTGGATGCAGAGAAGGCCTTTGACAGGGTCTCCTGGTGCTATTTGTGGAAAGCCTTGGAGTGGTTTGGGATTGGCACAGGTTATATACAGGCTATAAAGGCGTTATATGCAGCTCCAACAGCTAAAGTGAGGATTAATAGAGGGTACACAGAGGATATATATATAAAGCGTGGTACAAGACAGGGTTGCCCGGCCTCACCACTGTTATTCGCCCTATATCTAGACTCTTTTTTGCGAAGGTTAGAAGGAAATTCGAACATTCTCCCGATTGGTTTACATGGCTATGCATATAAGACACTTGCATATGCGGATGACGTGGCAGTGGTCACACCGGATCCAGGGTCAGCCATTATTGAAATCGAACAGGAGGCTACACTTTTTGGCACATTTTCAGGGTATTCACTAAATAAAGGAAAAACACAAATAATTAAAAATAACTGGGTAAACTATCACGATATAAGAATAGCACCTGAAGTCACTTATTTAGGGGTGAAGATCACATCTGAGTTAGATAGTTTAGTTGAAATCAATATGAGACCATTGTTGGAGAAAATTAAAACAAACACAGAAAGAATGAATAACTTACATCTGACCTTAATGGGTCGAATAAATGTCATTAAAATGATAACATTCCCTAAAGTGCTGTATTTACTTAGATCCATACCCCTATATTTTGAAAACGGTTGGTTTAGCAAATTAGAATTGATCCTGAATAAATTCATCTGGGTGAAAGGGAAAACAAGAAGAGCATACAGACATTTGACGGTAGATAGGGAAAAAGGGGGCTGGGGAGCACCAGATTTTAGGCTCTATTATTGGGCTGCGGTATTACAATACAGTAAGGTGTTAATAGGAGGGGGAGGTCTGGAGCAACCAACGGATAGTGAGGTGGGGTTACCTAATGTGTATGCCGTATTGCTGGGGGAGGAAGGTGAGAATGGGTTTTTCAATACTACTGAATTCACGTATTTCAAACACACGAGATTTAAGACCTTGAAAGCAGTATATAGGGTGTGGAAAGGAGTGGCTAAGAAATTAGGGCTAGGCAGATTTAATATCTATACAAGACTGTACACAAATAGCTCATTGCCGAGGCAGATCTTTAAGGATGCCACTATGTTTGATTGGTACAATAAAGGCATAATGCAGATAGGGAATTTACTGGATGTGCAGGGCAATATCATGCAGTTTGGAGCACTCAAAGCAAAATTTGGACTAGAGCACAATAGTTTTTATAAATACTTACAAGTGAGGAGTTTTCTAACACAAAAACAAGGTGGTCCGCTTGGGATGCGGCAATGTAAAATTATGGATTATATAAAAATAACCACCAAATGTACAATAAGACATCTCTATGCAGAATTGAAAGGAACTAAGTCAGATGAAAGGGAAACATTTTCACAAAAATGGATGGAACAATTGGGGTCAGGTTCAGAAATTTTCCAGGAGTCACTAGATCTGGGTAGAACGGTGTTATGCTCGGCAACCCTTCAATCGCAACACTACAAAACATTATTTTCACTTTACCATACACCGGCTAGAATTGCCCAGTGGGGCGGAACAACAGGAATAACTTGCCCACGATGTAATGCGAGCGGAGCAGATATTATACATATGTTTTCGCAGTGCCCACAACTATTTACTTTGAAATTGGCGATTGAAGAATTTCTTGATAAAACGCTTAGGATTAAGATTAAGCTTCTAGATGAATTAATCATTTTAGGGGTGGTAAACATGATGGAAGCTATGCCAGTAGAGTTTATTTTTGTTTCAATAGCAGTGTTCCGCATCTGCATAGCAAGGAATTGGCTGAATAAGGCCCCTCCACTATTTGCAGATTGGATTGCTAGCCTCCTTACTATATATAATTTAGAAAAGGCAATATACGACAGGAAAGGTAGAAGGGCTAAGGCCTTAGGCAAAAAAATATGGCAACCAATTATGACGTGGAAAACTAGCAGGATAAATTTAGAATAGTGCAACAGAAGGTTGATTCGATTTGTTTTAGAGGACTGTCTTTTGGTTTATTATATCTGCTTATGATATGAAAATTTGTATAAAACAATGAAATGTATATGTACTATATAACCACCTGAGAAATGGGTATGTGCTGTAATACATACGTTGGAATATGTGGAAAAATTGCGGAAAAATTTAATAAATATGTTTTAAAAAAAAAAAAAAGAAATGTGTAAAGCAGCTGCAAGCAAAAATGCTGGTTTTGGGTCCCTGCCTTTTGGTCACAGATAGCATGACTGTCCTAAATGGAATCATGCCACAACTATATACCTTTGCAGCGTGAATCTGTTCTGGTTTCACATGCAGAATATTATTTCACCATCTAGTAGTTGGGTCCAGAATTCTTTCCAAAAAAGGTTTGTCCTTGTATTCTTTTTATTTTTTGTTGCTGGCGTGTGTCGATGGACGTCCATTAGATGTCCTCTTGTGGTGTCATCATGCTTCCTCCAGAAGCTCCCATGTTTGGTTGCCATTTTCAGATTCTTTTTTTTCGCCGTTAGGTATGGAAGCATGCCAAAGTCACTCCGACAATTGGAAGAAATTTGTTTCCAGAAAATCATGAGCAGTTCACCGAAAGTCAACTGGGGTGAAGGAAATACCTAAAGAAGGTACTGGAGAACTTTTTACGTGAGAAGGGTGAATTTTTTCATTGACGGACCAGGAGAATTTTACGTGCAGGGGGCTCCAAAGACACCATTTCAGCTTTGCAAAAATTGCCATCACAAAGTTTCCTCAGAAGGACCAACATCCGGTCTGCAACCTCTGCCTACCTGTAGATACCCAAAGTCAGGATGCAAACGCCAGTTTAGTATTCACCCCAGAGACCTTGAGGGTAAGAGAGCAGCAGATAAGAGCGCACTATAATAAGCAGGGTCAACATCCACCCCCTCTCTGTACGAGACTTGGGTCTCTCAAGCGACGAAGAGCAGAACGTCGCCGAAGGAGCAGAAGGTGAAAAGTAGGTCGACTTGCAGATCGTTGACGGCGACACAAAAGGGGGCAAGAAGCGAGCTAAGAGAACCATTGTCCTTGAAGATCTTACCTGATTCACGAAAATCCACCACAATAATCTTCGATGGGAGTCTCCGCATCGAAGCACTCGATGACCACAGTCATGACCAGAGAGAACAATACCCTTGGATCCTTCGAAAGAGAGACCATATCAGGTCACAAAGAAGGCAGAAGATAGGCATGGGGTCCAGAAACTTCAGTCTTGTTTTCTATTGGAGACTCTCCTGCCCACTCAATCAAGAAGTTAATTCTTGCCTATGCTTCCAAGTGTCTTGGACAAAAGTTATTCCTAGGGCAGAGAAGAAATATAAGCCCTCTTCCAAAGATCCCATAAACAAACAAGCATTTACAATGCAATGGTTTCGCCTTTGGAAAAGTTAGAGCTATTGGCATTGCTCATGACATTTCTTTTTTTTTTTTTACTTATAAATAAATGGCATTGTTATTTACATTGCCAACAGCTCTCTCAGCCCACACAGCTCGCTCAGCTCTCACAGCCCACACAGCCCACACAGCCCACACAGCCCACACAGCTCTCACAGCTCTCACAGCCCACACAGCTCTCACAGCCCACACAGCCCACACAGACCTCACAGCCCACACAGCCCACACAGCCCTCACAGCCCACACAGCCAACACAGCCAACACAGCTCTCACAGCCCACAGCTCTCACAGCCCACACAGCTCTCACAGCCCACACAGCTCTCACAGCTCACACAGCTCTCACAGCCAACACAGCTTTCACAGCTCACACAGCTCTCACAGCCCACACAGCCCTCACAGCCCTCACAGCCCACACAGCCCACACAGCTCACAGCCCACACAGCTCTCACAGCCCACACAACTCTCACAGCCCACACAGCTCTCACAGCCCACACAGCCCACACAGACCTCACAGCCCACACAGACCTCACAGCCCACACAGCCCACACAGCTCTCACAGCCCACACAGCTCTCACAGCCCACACAGCTCTCACAGCCCACACAGCTCTCACAGCCCACACAGCTCTCACAGCCCACACAGCCGTGTTGGGAGATGGAGGATGTGTGAGCATCATGTAGAGATGTATGGATGTCCTACAGGGACCAGGAGTGTTTCCAGCAGCCATGAGCGCCATCTTACCTCGTCCCCACAGCACCTGGGCGAGTCCACTTCTGCCCGGTCGAACAGCAGCTGCTGCAGCCATGGTCACCACTCCGGGCTCTGAAGAGGGCGGCGAGCAGCCATGCTGTTGAGGCGATGCTGGGACAGTTCACTGCGGGTCCTAGGCCACCCTCCACCCGTCATCCCTAGCTGGATCACTAGAGACACCTGACCGTTCACCAGATATTAAAGTCCAAACAAGATACACTGCCAGACAACCATTGTAGAACCACTGGGACCTAGGCTAATGCGCGGTCTGTAATAGGATTAACGGACCTGCAGCGTCTATGCGCGACCCTTACCTGGCCACAGTGAAATCTTGGTTATGTTATTTAGGCAACCGCTACACGTCAGATGGGCGTCCACAGCAACGGTCCAAAAGCCACCCATGGGGTCCTCCGCACCACCGTAACTGTAAGACCGCTTCTTTCTAAATTCATGTTAACCCATCTAACGACTGCCCGAAGAAAGCAGCCTCTTCCAGGGCCGGTCTTCAAACTCACAATGGGATTGTTTCCCGGATTAGTGAAAGTGGCTTCTGTGGATGATGTGCTTTGCTAGAAGGAGAGTGCTTTGGAAATGCGCTTCAACAGGGTCAACCCTCGGAACTCATGTCCAGCCACGGATCTGACGGACAGTTACATTGAAGAGGGACATTACAGCAGTCTGGCGTGAGCCGCTCTATTTGCATCTAAATTCGTCTATGCGCTACTTCTAGCATTCCAAACTGCAATCTAAACCTCAAAGCCATTCGAGTGCTTTCAGAGTGGGGGTGCCCCCTTTCTTTGCACCGACAGTTGCCTGACTCCCTGTTGTAGTCCGGTCCTTGGAAGCTCCCTGCTGTGGGGACGCCCCCCGTTCATTAGCCTGCAGCAGTGGGGGTTTAGCTCTGGCCCGATGAATGCACATGTCACCAGGCCAGCCTGTGCGTCAGAGGGGGAGCGGTCGCATCAATGAGATACCATCGAGCATCCGTAGAGACCACAGTAGCTGGACATTTGGAAACATAGAAAGAGTCAACATGCCAGCATGCATGCAAAGGCCCCCAGCGGGGGGAGGGGAGGGCTGCCACCATGGACTCCTGTGGCCGAAGCTGCCGTTTGTGGACATCTACTGACCACGCTGGACCCCAGGTCCTACAAGGGTCAACGTTATACTGACTAGACTGGATATTTAAAAAGCGTTTGACTGAACTCACAACTCTGTGCACTCTTTCCTTGTTGCAGGCAGAAGGGGTTGAACGTTTCCCTAAAGCTTCGCATCCAAAGGCCAGAGATACCTTCTGACCGACCCTAGAACTAGAACTGCTGTGGCCCAAATATACGATGTTCCCCCATTCACGGAAAACACTAAGCGTGTTCCACGGGGGCTACTTCCGGACAGACGCTCCAAGGATGAACTGCAAGCTGCCCGGATTTAGGCAACTGTGGAGGGAGCATTCCCTGCTGTGCCAGCCGCAAAAGGGCACGGGCAGAGGACGATGACGCACTCACCATTGCCAGTGTCAACTTCAGATCACTACATACAGTCCACTCTCACTTCAGTGGTACACTTAGTGAGGGAAGCAGGTGACTTTAGGGCAGCCTGGGGGTTTAATGCTTCAAGTAGAAACCTTTAGGAGAGCAGGATCAATTATAGATACACACAAAGCAAACTAATCCGACTTCGAGGCCTAGCTCGCAAGACTGTTTACACATCACTGGCCCAGGAAATGTACACTAATAAAATGATTTGAATTATGGCTCTCAGACAAGCGCTTGATTTCAGCAGAGGACAACTCGAAACTGAACCCCACCCTCGGCGCAGTACTCCCCTCCGCCCACCACCACGGACCATGCGGAGCCCACACAGTGCAGGACTGGTATTCTATGGGTTTCTATGTCCACACCGCAGGAATGGAGGAAAACAAAAGAGCGATAAACACAAGGACACCATGGCAGATGAATCCAGACCGGGGGGGGGGGGGGGGGGGGGGGGAATTCAGCAGCGGTTCCTGAAGCCGAATGGCGCCAGTTGTAGAGGCTGTGGCACCCTCTTGCGGGCAGAGGGAGAGCTGAGCTGTGGGCAGGAGCGCCGGGAGCGCAGACCCTCTGAAGACACAAGCGCCGCCCTGAGATGAGACTGGTTGAGAGCCTATGGGGCATTGCGGGCGGGGGGGGGCATTGCGGGAAGGGGGGGGGACAAAGGAACGGACAGCGGGAGGGAAGGGCGGGAAAGGAAGGATAGCGGGAGGGGGGCGGGCTCACGGACAGCGGGAGGGGGGACGGGAAACATAAGTAAAATATGCCACTTACCTGATAGCCGATGTCAGGCAGACGTCTCTCGCTGCGTGCCTTCCAGGAGAAATGAACAAAACAAACCTCCCCCCACCAAAAAAAAAGCACCGCCCACAGCCGCATGACGTGGGCCAAAAGCGAAAAATTTTCGGGAACGCCCCCGAATCTGGTCCGGCCTTGACGGACAGATCCGGCTCCCAATGGCTAGCCTCCATTTATGGAGCTAGCCAATGGGAGCCGGGGGACGTTCCTGAAGTCCTTATTGTAAGCAATGGATTTCGCCTGCGCCGAAAAGCTGCTCAGAGCGCAGCCTTCGGCAGGCGAAACCCAAAAAGGTACGGTTCTATCAGATTCCATAATTACATCAACTGCAAGGAAGAGAGCTAACGTCCCAAGGACATCAGGCCCTCCTCCAGACAAGGAGAGCAAGAGGATGGACCTCATGGGTTGAGAAGTGCTGCAAATCAGTGGCGTATTGCTAACTCCAACATTCTACTCAATCGCCATGCATACCAACATTGGGAGGAAATAGGAGAGCTTATGAGACACCTTCCGGAACAGTACCAAAAGAGGGCAGCTCACCTGGTATAGAATTGCAAAAACATTGACAATAGATGTTTAAAATCAGCTTTGGATGCACCGGATACATAGAGCAGGCAGATGATGATGGGCATTACAGAGCGACGCCATGCCTGGTTGAGAATTTCAGGGTTCAAACCTGAAGTACAAACAGTCTGAATGCTCCATTCAGTGGCGAACAACTTTTCAGGAGTGTGATCGATGAAACCCTGAATCAGTTGAAAAAGGATAATGAGACCGTAAACAATGGGAGGGTCTGCAGTTCAGAGGCAACATGAGGAGGGAATCCCTGCCCTCGCAATGATCCATAAGAAGGGGCACCTTCCATCCTGGAACATCCCACCGGACATACCAACAAACATATCAGGGAGATAATCAGTAAAGTTGACAACAGCAAGGTTGGCAGTACCAATAGGGAAGACAATCCTTTCACGGAGGCCCACGCGGAAGAGGACTGCCACAAAGGGGAGAGGTGCCTCCTGCCAATAAGTGTCTTGGCAACATTTAATAAGGGCTCTCTACAAACATCCAAGAGTGTAAAAAACGGAACACCAAGAACGTCTACACACAACAACAGTAGGAGGCAGAATAAAAAACTTCTGTAAGGGGTGAGGGAAGATCACTTCAGACAAATAGATTTTAAACATATTACAATACAGATATTGCATAGAATTGGACAAGACACCACCATGCATGGGCCCAAAGAAAAATGTGCATTCAATGGAGGAAACAGCTGGTCTACTCAAAGAAGTAGAAGAAATTTTAGCAAAAGATGCACTAGAACTAGTGCCAAAGATCGCAATCAATAAAGAAACTTACTCAACATATTTTCTTATTCCAAATGTAGATGGAACACTGCGGCCAATGCTGGACCTGTGGTTTCTGATTTTTTTTTATCAAAACACAAACATTCAAGATGACAACCCTACAAGAGGTAATACCACAATTGCAAGTAGGGGATTACATGGCAACAATAGACTTTAAAGATGCTTATTTACTCATTCCAATGTATGCAGGCCAGAAAAGATTCATCAGATTTGTGGTAGACAAAAGACACTAACAGTTCAAGGTGCTGCAGTGGCAGCACACCTATGGAGACAAGGCATATACTTTTATACCTACCTAGACATTTGACTGGTACGGGCAAACTCACACAAGAAATGTGACAGACACATTCTATAAGTGATAAGAGCTCTATACACGCTGGGGTTAACAATAAACACGGAGAGGTCACATATAACACAAGGGAGAACATTTACATAATCAACTCCTACAGTGACCATTACAACAGACATCTCACAGATTGGATGGGGAGCACAAATTAACAATCTCAAAGTAAGGGGGAGTCCGTAAAGAACAGGATGCAATACAACAGATCAACATTCTGGAACTAAAGACAATATTCCCAACCTTAAAAGCATTTCAGAAAGAGCTTTGGGGAAATACATTATTGACCCCAATGGACAACACAACCACCATGTTTTATATCAACAAAACAGGGAGGGACACAGTCTCTACCACTGTTGCGATTAGCACAATAAGTATGTAAATGGGCAATTCATCGGAATATGGAAATCTTAGCAGTTCATCTACCAGGAAAGAACATTGTTGAGGGAGACAGAGAGAGCATAGAAGCTTCAATATTCCCACGAATGGGAGCTGAACCAAACATTACTTGAGGATTTTTCAGATATGGGGAACAACAGAAATAGATCTGTTTGCTACACCACAGATCGTCAAATCTTTGATGCAAGATACCATTACCATGAACCCCTGGGGAATGCACTGTTGATAGATTGGTTAGGGAGATTTGTTTACGCTTTTACCCTGATTCTACTATTTCACAGAGTGATCAGCAAATGCAAGGTCAGTTTTATGACCCTGATACTCACCACAGTGGGTGAGACAAACATGGTTCTCAGAACTAATACAACTATTTCAGGAAAGTATTCAAAAATTACCAATCATACAACATCTGCTGTCAATGAAAGAGTGAAGTATGCTTCACCCAGAACCAGCGTATTTGAACCTGGCAGCATGGCTCCTGGAGACATAGAATTTGGACACCTAAAGCTATCAGAGAATACAATGGCTGTCTTGCAAGGAATCCAACAACTAGAAACTGTTAAATAGCAAAATGGAAAAGATACTACTTTTGGTGTCCTATACATCCTTAAAGGTTCATTTAGCAGCAGTAGCGACGTACACAAGAGGCCACATTGGAAGATGTTTCTTCAAAGCACCAGGAATGCGCAAAGAGAATTTCACCTCCTAATAAGGTACTTGCACCCTTGTGGAATTTAAATGTAGTGCTCACACAACTGATGAAGGCAACATTCAAACCTGTACACAAAGCTACATTGAAGATGCTCATGCTAAAGAGTGCCTTTTTAGTGGTCACTACCTCACTACGCAGTTAGTGTATTGCAAGCACTCGCAGTGCAAGAAACATTTTTCAGAGTAAACAAGGTCAGGATTGTCATGAGAACCGACCCTCAGTTCATGCCAAAGGTTATCTCACAATTCCACTTGAATCAAAGTATACAGATAGCAAGTTTCCTTCAGAAACCAAAGACGCAAGCAGAAGGTACATCATATACTTTAGACGCAAGACATGCGGTAATGTATTACATTGAAAAGACAAAGGCAGACAGTAAGACAAAGCACTTCTTTGTGTCATTAGCAAAGTGTTTTCTAGGAAGACCAGTTACCAAGAACAGAATTGCAAGATGGATAACACATACTATTCAGTTGAGCCACAAGACTGCAGGAGAAACATTACAATGCACTCCTGGGGCACATTCAACGAGAAAGAAAGAAGCCACTATTGCTTTCATAGCAAATACTCCCTTACAAGACATTTGTATGGCAGCAACATGGTCATCAGTGCCGACTTTCACAATATACTATTTTGTAGATATTCAGATGAACAAGAAACCACAAGTGGGACAAAAGGTTTTGCAACGTCTGTTTAGAAATCAATTCTCATTTTCAACCCAACCACCACTGTAGTAACAAACCGTTACAAAGTCAATGCACCTCATGTGAATCCAGAACAGATTTATGCTGCAAAAAGGATAGCTTCTTACCTATCAGAGTAGTTTTACAGCGTGAAGACTTTTCTGTATTCACAAGCTAACCCACTCACCTCCACCAGGAAGATGAAAGGAGGGAACAAAAAAAATAAAAGAATCTCGAGATGGCGACCAAAGATGGTGTTGCAGGGATTCTGATCAGGAACAGAACTATGCTTGAGAACCATGGAACATCAGTAGGCAGGGACTGATTCTCCATACCCCCTCAGTACCCATGAGCCCGAGTCCGACTAGCTATAGTGTCTCACTTGTCAGAGACAAGTGAATTGACACCCCAGAACACAACACAACACTCCCGGCCCTCTCAGGGATCATGGTAACAGGGCACCCCCTTTTGCTCTGACACTTGTCCACAATAAGATATAACAGAAACATGAAGGAAGTTTGAAATGTTTATTTAAACTATCGTGCTCCTGAATGTAGTATTTGTGCCACAATTGGAAAACAAATGTCTAATGAATATACAGTCTGCATAGTTATTAAACCATATAGTATGAAAAGCCCTGTCATATTATAAAACAAATTAGCCTAACCCCCCACCTCTGCTACAGAAGCGAAATTATTAAACAATAAAGATCTCTGGGATTAGTAGTAGACCCCGTACCCTAGGATACACAGGTGGATATCCTCCATCTCAGATACAGCCGTGATCGCCTTGTCGTGTAGTTCCTAGAAGTCCCCCAGGACCTGTGCATTTTGGATGACCGAAACTGAGGGCTTGATGCCCCAACCGCTCTGGACACCCCCACAGGATATGTCAGCCATTAGACCAGCTAGCTCTACAGTGCCACTTCCCCTCCTCTGTATTCTACAGTGGTGTGGGTAGTCTCTGGCAACCACTGAACAGGACAACCCTGATTCCGCAAGGATCTTGGAAAACAGTACAGTATGTTTCCCTCAGATACTCGTGCTTGCTTACTTTCAGATAATACACAGGTTAGCGATTAGGACATTTTGATAAGTATTTATTGGTCCAGCGACAGCCTCATGTAAAAATATGTGCCGGGACAATTGGGAGACAGAAGCATACGAAAGAGATTGCTAGTACCAATATAGTAAAAAGTAGATACATTTCTACCATAGTGCTAATAAGATGAACCTGAACAGTTCAGATAAAAACAGTAGCACTAGCATATTTCTAAAATGCGTGCCCCAAGTAATTTGCCTAAATGTACCTAGCCTAGATCTGTATGTGTAGCATGTGTATGTGTATCTGAAGCCAAGAAACAACTATGGAAGAACCAGCCCACTCACCTGATGGTTAAGAACGAAGGACCCCATCTCTGCGTCAAGGATGACACCACGCAAGGGATGTCAGACCGATGTGTGTCGAAGATTCAGCATGCAGGACCCCTTCTCAGCTTGGAAGGAATTATTCTCTGATTTGTAGGGGGGAGTGAGGGTCTTTTATACTAAAGTGGTGATTCCAGGGTTTTTTCTAGAATCGGGTTGTTTTTAAAACATTTGTGTATGTTTTGAAAACAATCATAAATGTTTTGAAGAGAGTCACCAATGCTTTTCTAAACAAATGCGATTAATAATAATAATAATAATAGGGACTCTTGTAAAGCGCTTGGTGACGCACAACGGCGTGTCCCCGCGCTGAGAGAGGTGCGAGGGTTAGCAGAGGAGAGTACTTGAGCGTGGGGCAGCTACCGGGCGTACAAGAATGTCTTTAGCTTCGCTCTAAAGATGGACTCTGAGGGTTCCAGACGCAGCGCGGTGGGGAGTTTGTTCCAGCTTGAGGCTGCCAGATACCTAAAAGATCTGCCGCCCATCCGAGCTTTGAACACTTTGGGAATGGACAGGTGCCCTGAACCAGAAGATCTAAGGGAGCGGGAGGGTTCATATCGTGTCAGCAGACCTTGCAGAGGCCGAGGTGCCCTGCCATTAACAATACGATGGCAGGTGCAAAGCGCTTTAAATTCCACCCTACTTCTCACCGGAAGCCAGTGCAGGGCTTGAAGCGCGGCTTTAGACGCTGATTTTCTGGGCAGTCTAAGAACCAGGCGGACTGCGGCATTTTGCAAGACCTGCAGGCGACTCAGATTCTTCTCCAGAGTCCCTAGGTAGAGTAGGTTGCCGTAGTCCATTTTGGACGTTACTAGTGCATGCACTAGTGTTTAGCGGGCTTTGATGGGAAGGAGCTCCAGAACCTTCCTGAGACTCTTAAGGATCCCGAAGCAAGTGCCAACCACTCGGTTAACCTGGGGACCGAAGGTCAGATTGGTATCAAACCAAACACCCAAATTCCTCGCCTCCTGGCAGGGAATTGGTGCCGGACCCAGGCAGGGTGGCCACCACGCCGACGTCCAGGCCGCTTGGTCTCCACCCACCATCAGCACCACAGTCTCCGTTGAGCTTGAGGCAGTTAGCGGACATCCAGGCAGCGAGATCTTGCATGCCTGCTCTGAAGATGTCCGCTGCGAGACTGGGTGCGCGTGATTAAGCCCAGCTGGCTGTTGGCAAGGATGAAAAAATGTGGTGACCCTTATACAGAATAATTCTGCTTTGCCTGGGGACATGTATATGTACGTCAGGTACAGGAATTATAATAGAATGCTTAGAGCCTGGTGTTGAACAGACAGGAGCAAGCTACTAGGTAAAAGGTCACCTGTTTAGAATCATTATTGTTGTGTGGATGGGACAATGTATGTAAAAATGGGGTATACATGAAGGGACTATCCTAAGAGACATGACAGCCTCTCGGAAAGTCTATAAGAACAGGCTTGTATGTTCACATACAGCCGCTGCACTCATGTGTTGTGTCTAGTTGGTAGTACCTGACCAGAAGAAAATAACAAGGCACATTGTTTTTTGACCTTGTCTGCTTGTTCAGACTAAATCCCAGTAAAGAACAGAACGCAAAAACACCTGCAAGTTCTGTGTGTGAAAGTACAATGTGACACAAAAACAAGTGCGGGGGTTCCTGTCTGGATTTTTGTATTTCTGTTCATTCCACAGCAAGGAGCGTTATTGATATATATATATATATATATATTTTTTGGGGCTCCATTGTTGAAGGACTCCCATGGTTTTAGCAGCGTCCGTACCCTTTCTTGATTTTTACCAGAATCTTATCAACCAAAGACCTAAAGAGGTGCTCTCCATCAAATGGCAGTCCTATAAGGTGTTGTTCTACCACAGTGCAGATGCCAGAGGGATGCTGGGGTTCACATGCCTGGGAGCTGTGCCCAGTGCAAACCGGATTTAGCATTGGAGAGGAGCTTTCCCTTCTGTGCTATCTCTGTTGCTCTTTTGCTGTATGCTTCTCGGAATTGCTTGAGCAATTTCTCCAATCTCCTCCGTTTGATTTCTGTCATACCTTTGAAGCAGACCAATGGAATTGTCAGTGCAACAATTTGAAAGGCCCTAATACCACAAATTTTCATGCTGCCTCAACTTTCTTACACTTCTGTCTGGTGTGGTTTGATCACCTGTGCCCTGCCTAATTACTCTCTTACATGCTGGATAGATAACCAGAAAATCATGTGGAACGTGCCATCAAACAATATAGTCTTGTGGCACATCTGTGGTGGTTGTGATTGTATGGTAGTGTCTAGCTTTTCCTTTCTAGGACTTATGTAGGCTCTGAGGTATTGTATTGCTTGGTATTGCAGTAGTTATATAGTGCTTACTACGCCTATGTGCAGCGCTGAAGCACTTGCCTTCATTATTAGCACTCTACACCCTGAAGGGTGTGTGGTTGGAAAAATGTTGTTTTAGTATTGTTCAAGTGGGAAGTGTTTCTGTGTTGCGCATGATGACCACCACAGTGCAGTTAACGTGTTATGGGACGCAGTGCGTAGCAGTGTGCTAGATGATGAAGTGTGAGAGACAGACGCACAGTTTTATGAGGCTCTTAAAAAAGCCTTCCAGTGGCTTCCAGGCACTGCCAGAAAAAAAACTCTTGTCCAAGCTCTTATAATCATTTGCCTGGACTACAGGAATGCGCTGCTGGTACCAGTAAACAACACCTTGTGGTATAAGCTGCATGTGGTCCAGAACACTGATGCACGGCTGATTTGAAACCTTCCATCACGCTCACCCTCCTCTCCGATCCTTAGGAAGCATCACTGGTGTCATTTTTCAACTAAGCTGCCTGACACACAAGGCACTCCAGAAGGCCCACCCAGCCTATCTGTTCACACAATTCAAACTTTACCTGCCCACTATATGTCTTAGGTCTTAAGATAAGGCACTTCTGGTGACCCCCACGCATCTGTATTTCAAGACAATGGGGCAGATTCATCTCTCATGCACCCCCCATATCACTGGAATAAACCTGCTCTACATCTTCATTCCTGCCCAGATATCGGGTGTGAGTCGTGCACTATACTAAGTGTCTGAAATAAATAAATTATGGTTCTCAGCATGCTAGTAGGTTTGAACAGCTCTGCGGATCCCTTTATGGTATTTCATATGATGCTGTGTGCAGTGTGCTTAACAGGCTACTGCACTGGAGTGTCCATTCTAAGATTTTGTGTTTAGTAGTGGTCCTGATCTGGCATGGTTGGAGGGAGAGAGAAGTGGATGGATCTGATGGGATGGACATTTTATTATCCCATATCTGAGTGTCTATTTTGAGATGTAAAGAGGCATTCAGATTGTATAGATACTTGGAGCCTGCAGTGAATGGGCTACATTAAATTCCTACAAAATTGTACAATAATGTGTGACGGATCTCTTCAATTTATTCCATGCTTGTTCATTTGGTGATGTTTGGTTTGACTGTATAGTGATGGACAACCCTCATTGCAGATATGTCTTGTAATGGCTTTAGATAATCCCAGATGGATATGATGGCTGACTCTGCCTCTGCCTGGTCTGAAACTGGACTGTTGGTCTGACAGTAAGCCATAATGTTTGGTAAAGTTAGAAAATATGTTTGCGTAGGCAGTGTTTACTCAACCCTCAAACAGTGGCCCATTTGTAGTTTGCTGAGTCAGATGGGTCGAGATTTTTCTGTTTGAGGTGTTGTCTGATGTAGGAGGTTTTGAACTCAGGTGGGAATGAACCTAGTTCCAGGAACTTGCTTAGTAGGCAGGCATCTGGCTACCTCTCCTGCACAGGTTGAGCAAATTATATCTTTAAAGATTCTTGACGATCCTGGAGATCCTGATGATCTGACTGCAATGATAAATTTGAGGCAATCTTTTTGTAACCGGGTATTGAAAGTATGCATTGATTCATGGTTATTGGTTCTCTTTCTGTGGTGGTTAAGTCCTGCATTATAGTTGTACTGTCAGTGTTCTACGTCTGGTAATTTTCAATCTTTTAACTTTTTAGATTAACTCATTGGAGATTTTGTCCCAGAAATCTTATGATCGTTATCTATGTGTTCAGGCATACATTTTATGGAGTTCTTTGGAAGGGCTGTTGGCTTCAGTTGTGCATATGGAGTAGTGGTTACTTTTTAAGGTTCTGATGAGTCTTTTGTAGGCTCTGTTGTAGTGCCTTAGCATGCTTTTGTCTGTGTTGTATATTGTATTGTATATTTTGATTGTATAAAAGTAAGAGAGCCTTCTAGCTGCACATTCCTTACTTTAGAATTATCCCCAGGTGTCAGATTGGATCCAGAAACTTTTTGTGATCAGTACACCTGCACGCCGTTAGGTGTGTCATTCGGCTCTGTGAGGTGTCATTGGGATCGTCCATTCCAAAGTGACATGTGCCGTGCCTATATAGGCTCCACCCCAGTGCACTGGTGTCCGTTATTTTCTTTCATTGCCAGCCAGCGCAGAACTGGAGAGAGCAACTGCTTAGTCACTTTTTGACTAGCCTTTTTTTTCGATTTTTGTCAAAGTCTTTTTGAGAGAAACTTCTCCTAGTGTGGCATGGGTGTCATCTTGGAAGACCAGCTTTAAGCCCTGCAGCGCCTGTATCCAATCGGTGACGGACCCGCACACTGTTTGCCTCTGGTCCCTCGAGCGCTACCACGATGCCAAGACCTGCATAGACTGTCGGTGATGAATCCAAAGGCCTTGCAGGAGCGGTCCTTCAAGCTCCTGGCGGCTCAACATTTTAGGCCGGGACTGTCTCCGTTCCAGTCGAGAGAATGTCCTGGGATTGGTGTCAGAGGCTAAGATCTTCTTCACACTCAGTCATCCGGTCACTCAGGTAAGTCACATCGAAAGAAGAAGTGTAAGACCAAAGAGCGTTGACATTCGAGGCCTGGCTTCAATGTTGAGCCTGTGCCTGGGCCGGCTCCGCTCCTTCCCAAATTATCAGTAGCCAGAGCGACCCCCGCTCAACTCCAAGAAATTTATGATCTCAAGCGCCTCAGATTTGAGCACCTGTTTCTGCCAGCATGCCTTCAGGCCCGCGGTTTTGGGAGAAGCCCCAATGGATCCACTATGTCAGCTCTGTCCCCCTCGCCAGTTGGGCCCCTTGGATCCATGGATGGATCTGAACCGGCACCAATCATACTACTCCGACCTTCCCTGGTGCCGGTCTTGATGCCGACACTCCTGGCACCGCTATCCCTATTATCATGATCCCAACACAGAGCCAGATAGGCGTTGTCCGACACGACTGGATCCATGCCTTTCAGGCAGGAGCCTGAGTCCCATTCCTATGGTCTAGGACTCAGGGAGAATTAGGAGAGGTCGCTGGAGCATCACAAATACCAGCTTTCTGACCCAAACATGGACTGGTGTGAGTACTTGGCAGAAGCCAGTGGACTAGACACTCCAGATGCTGGCATGATTTCTCCCCTCTACCTTGGCTACAGAGGAGGGAGCTTCCTTTGCAATGGTGGTGGGAAGGGCTACTGAGGTCCTGGACCTTACCCTGCCCTCTGTGGCAGTAGAGAGAGACAAATCAATCAATCAATCAATCATTTGTAAAGCGCACTACATACACACAAGGGTCTCAAGGCGCTGGGGGCGCTACTGAGCGAACAGCCAGGTCTTGAGTATCCTCCTGAAGGTCAGCAGGTCTTGGGTCTGTCGCAGGCTCAGTGGGAGGGTGTTCCATGTCTTGGTGGCGGGGTGGCAGAAGGATCTCCCACCGGTGGTTGTTCTTCGGATGAGCGGGACGGTGACGAGTGAGAGGTCGGTGGAGCGTAGCTGGCGGTTGGGGATGTAGAAGGAGAGCCGTCTGATTGAGGTAGGCTGGGCCGGTCTTGTGGAGTGCCTTGTATGCGTGGGTGAGAAGCTTGAAGGATATCCTCTTGTTGACGGGGAGCCAGTGCAGGTTTCTCAGGTGAGGGGTGATGTGGCCATGGCGTGGTACGTCGAGGATCAGTCGTGCTGAGGTGCTTTGGATGCGTTGTAGTCGTTTGATGAGCTTGGTCGGGGTTCCCGCGTAGAGGGCGTTTCCCTAGTCGAGTCTGCTGCTGACGAGGGCCTGGGTGACTGTCTTTCTTGTATCTGTCGGGATCCATCTGTAGATATTGCGGAGCATGCGGAGGGTGTTGAAGCAGGAAGAGAAGACAGCGTTGACTTGCTTGGTCATTGATAGCGTTGAGTCAAGGATGATTCTCAGGTTGCGTGTGTGGTCGGTGGGTTTCGGGGCTACCCCCAGTGCCGTCGGCCACCAGGAGTCGTCCCAGGCTAAAGGGTTGGAGCCGAGGATGAGGACCTCCGTCTTGTCCGAGTTCAGCTTCAGGCGGCTGGTCTTCATCCTGTCAAGAAGGAACATCTTGACAGAGGTGCTTCACCTTGAGTGACCCCCCTCAGAACCGCTTCTCCCATTTCAGACATCTTGCTTGGGACCTGGTCCAAGCCTAGCACAGTGGCTCCTGTGAGGACGATTGCCAGCAGCCACTGCCCGCCCCAGTATACCCAGTTTTCATCACACAACTCCTTACCCAACTCCCTACCCCAGGGAGCTTGATGGTCTAAGACTCTACCACCCATGTGATTCCTGCCGCATTCCCTGCTACCCCACCGGATAGAGAGTCCAAGAGGCTGGACACCTTAAAGAAGATGTTTTCTACCACCAGCCTGGCACAGTAGTCCTTGAGCACAGTGGCGGTTTTACCATTTGGGCGGTGGGGCGTTGCCCCACTAATAATTATCGGGCAATTTATTTGAGCGGCGCATTAATAAAAGTTTTATAAATTAACGTGCCGCTCTAATAAATTGCCCGATAATTATTGCCCTGCGGCCGTGGTGTGAACTTCAAGCTTCACTCATGATGTTAATCACTGTCTGACACTGGGTGGCGCACTGGCGCTGGAGTGCCGGCACAGACAGTCACAGTGCGCACTGCGCATGTGGTGTTTGCCCGGCTGCCTTTCTGCAGCTAGCAAAGTCAATGGATTTTAAAAAGCAAGCACTGCTGAGTACGGGGTTTGCCTATGCAACATACCCCAGTGCTTGAAAAATGGGCGGCGTTTTTTTCATGCTCTGTCCAATCCTGATGCTGCTCTCTTTAGAGAGCAGCTCTCCTCTAAAGAGAACAGCGTCAGGATTGGTTACTGTAGTAGTACTCTCCTGTAACAGTACTACGACTGTGTGTTCTGTTCTCTTGTTCCCAGTCTAGTGTCTCAGCGCGGGGGTGAGAGCATCTAACGTGGTGGGGCAAGCAATGCCCAATCACTGTAGTGGCTTAGTGTTAAGCCATTCAGTGATTGGACATTTGTTAGTTGGTGGGCAAATCGGGCCGGCCCACGGCCAGTCACCCTTCCTCCATCGTCCTCGTGGTCGTCGGACTCGTGAGTCGTGACTCGTGCGCATGAGGGACAGAGACTGGTCTGAGGCCTCACCTAGTCGTCTGTCTGAGTCTGTCATCCCACCCTCACTTGAATTATTTTTGGAGCGTTGGTGAACGGGGACGTGTGAATTTCCGACCGGACCTGTGCAGGTATGGTAACAAATATAAAAGTTGACATGATGAGGGTCGGGCAGCGCTAAACATGCAATGTAAAATGTTGTGCGTTCTTCTGAAGCAAAGTAAAAAGTAAGTTGACAGAAGATACCCAATTGTCAGAGGACCCTATTGAAAAAAGCAGCATTTTTAGGCGTCAATTAATTTAATTGTCTGGCAATCGGCTTGGCCTTGGCCTCTCTTTCAACCACCTTCGACATCCAGTGCGACAACTGTGCTGTTTATAGCCGTGTACAACATTTGCAACCTCACATTATACCTCCAATTCTCCCAGAAAAGCCACGACGATTTACTAATTTGGCAGCCAGTCAGCCAACAGAAAAGACAGGCCGCCACGCCACGCACACGTTCCATGTTCTTGTAATTATTTTCTATTTAGCATACAAGGTTGTAGTGATGGTAGTAGTACAATTTGGTTAAAGATTAAAAGCCCAAATGACAAATGTGCATGAGAATACTTTTTAGCGCCATGCCAGTGACGTCTCAGTCAGAGCAGGTGAATCCGAACCCTCCCCCTTCGTCTACAAAATGGGCCCCGTGAGTCGTGACGGTGACCACTGACAGGATTCACTGGAAACGCTAACACATTCCTGCATGCATGTAGCAATCGTTACCCGGAGAGCAGAAGTCTGCGCGGCGTTGATCTTGATGCCACCGGCTGCAACCTGATTTAATTAAAGCCTGGAAAATATTGAAATGTGAAAACACAAGTAGGCCTAAAGCCTTGCCATCGCCAAGGACAATGCTAACCAACCTTCATTATAATGAACTCAGTAAAAACATCGCATTTGCGACTCTTTTGTACAGGTCAGGGTCCAGAATTATTTTATTGTGAAATACCCGCCGGCGTCCAGAATAGCATGCACGCTGCGGGGGGTGCTGGATCTTGTAAGTGGTCTGGTGGCTTGCTTGAATATTGGTTCTAGGGACGCCAAAGGGTTGTTCACATAATAGAAATGATTAAAGCAATGACCATAGCAATTTGTTTGTTTTGACGTTAAGTAAACCAGTGTGCACAGATTTATTAAGAGGCCATGACCAGGGAGAGGCATACGAGACAAATCCCCCATAAAGGTTAGCCAGCACAATTAATTGGGGGTGCCCGGCACAGTATATCCAATCTTATACAGCAACATTGGGCAAGGAGGACAATAATTGATAATACGTTCATTATGCATGATTAATAAAAAACCTGTGCATATACATGACTTTGTACTTTATACAGATCAATAAAAATAAGATGGGCCAGGAGGAGGGACTCAATACAAAGATACCTGTATAACGGTATGAGAACAAGGAATTGAGGGAAGATCTCTACCTCTTTTACCCTGGCCTATTTTCAATTTTGGAGGGGCAGCAACATTGTCGTGGTGTCACCAGGGCTTTATGTGGAAGCTTTTTCATTGTTATACACTATTTAAATGCTGGTAGTTTGCGTCCTGTTTATTTGTTTGTTATTAAAATACATCTGTGAGGTACTCAGCAATGCATTGTGTTTCAAAGTCTGTTATGAAGCTCTGTGGTTATGATGAAGATGAATAAGCAGCTACCTATGTTATTTGACGCCACTTTATTAATGTAATAACTGCACTTTCACAATTGCTTTATTAACCTTCCTGCTTTCACAAATTTGCATGAAAATGCACCATTTGTCCACTCTTTTTTTCAAAATTTTCTCGGGGGGGAAATCCCCCCCGAATCCTTCTTAAGGGGTTCGGGCTCGCTCGCTCACTACGGTGCAGTACGATTTTCATTTTACGCCTCACCGCTTTCAAATGTCACCAGCCGCCACTGCTTAAGCATACCTGCCTTTTGGGCTCCCAGGCTGTTGCTTTTGGGAGAGATGCAGCTAGGTTGACAATCAGATGAGGGATACCACTGACTCGCTGGGGAGAGCGATTTCCTCAACGGTGGCCTTACAGTGCCATGCCTGGCTGAGAACAGCTGACTTTTTCAGGGTATGTCCAAGCATCACTTATGGACATTCCCTTTGATGGATCCTGTCTCTTCGGAGACCAGGCGGATTCAGCTCTGGAGATCCTAAGAACAGTAGGGATATAGCCAGGTCCTTGGGCCGTCCCATGGCCTATCGTCATTCCCAATCCACCTTTCGCTCCTTTCGTGGATACCAAAGGGACTTCTTGCTATGTCTATACCCTCCCAACCTCTGTGGGGCCAAGGACACGAAACCCACAGACTCTGTGGGCCGGGCAGCCAGAGGTTGGGCCAGTTCCCTGGCAGCTGCAACCTCCAAACCTTTAAAGTCTGCCCTCTTACCATCATGGGCACCCAGTGGGAAGCAGGATATGTCATCACATGCACCACTTGAGGTCTATAACATCAGACCAATGGGCTCTCCAAACCGTCCAGATGGGGAAACTCCTTCCCCTTCTTGTCCTAGTCCATCGCCCATGCCACCTGATTGCAGACAGGTGGACAGAGGACCATCTCTCCTTGCTCCACCAGGAAGGGATGGCTCTCATTGCCAAGTGAGCCATAGAGAGGATGCAGATGCCAGAAGTAGGTCGTGGTTGCTATTTCCACTAATTTCTGGGGCCCAAAAAAGACAAAGACCTTCATCCTTTCTTGACCTGGTCCCTCTCAATTTCTTCCTCTGGAAAGAGAAGTTCAAAATGTTCATGCTCAGTCAGGTGCTGTCTGCCCTGGACTCAGGAGACTGGATAGTAGCGTTGGACTTTCAGGATGCCTACTTCCACATTACCGTCCTTCCTGCCCACAGGCGTTACCTGCAGTTGACGGTGGTAACGAGCACTTTCAGCTCTCCATGCTCGCTTTTGGCCTTACCAGCACCCCTCAGGCGTGCTCCAATGTCATGGCGGTAGTTGCAGCTCATCTGCGGAGATCAGGCTTGCCAGTATTCCCCTATCTCGACGTCTGGCTGTTGAAGGTGGGCTCACCCCTGGCTGTCACCTTCCAACGCCAGACTACGGCGGACCTCCTGCATTAGCTAGGGTTCACTAGCCAGTCAGACCAGGCTATTATACTGATGTTTTAGCCTCTATCCTGGATTTTGGTGATTCTGACTCTGAGGCTGCTGAGCCTCATGGCCTCCTGCATCCTGCTGGTGACACATGCAGGTTTTGCAGTGGGACATGAAGTTCCAGGGTTTGCAGCATCAGGGGAATTTCTCTGACATGGTCCAGATCTCGGAGACAACTGCAGAAGATCTGCAGTGGTGGTTAACAAACTGCGATTAGGTCAGCAACAGACCCCTCTCCCTTCCCCAACCAGATGTGACAGTGGTGACAGATGTTATGTTATGTTATGTTATGTTATTTATATTTTTATAGCGCACAGCTGCCCCAGCAAAGGGGCGTCCTGGCGCTTTGACAGACACTATAACATAACACACAATAAAAGAAAAGGAAATTAACCAGACACGGGAAGCAGGAAAGTTTTAATCGCCTGCCTGAAGGCGAGCAAGTCTTCAAGAGCTCGGATGTGTACCGGTCCTGTGTGTCACTCCTGTGTCACTCCTGGTATGGGGCAGCCATGTGAGAGAGGTAGATTCAGAAGCCTCTGGTCTCCGGCGTAATCTGGACTCCACATCAATCTTCTGGAGCTCCAAGCGATCTGGCTGGCATACTAACTTCCATCAAAGGAAGACTAGTGCAGGTGTTTACGGACAACACCAATGCCAAGTGGTACGGCAACACACAGGGAGGGGTGGGGTTGTGGGCCATTTGCCAGGAGGCCCTGTGCCTCTGGATATGGTTGGAGCATCAGGGCATATCCCTGGTGGTTTAACACCTGGCTTCCTCTCTGCACAGCAGGGCTGACAAAGTCAGCCACAGATGCCTAGCGGGTCACGAGTGGTGTCTCCATCCGGAGGTGGTAAAAGATCTTTCAGCATGGGGTAAGCCTTGAGTAGATCTGTTTGCGACAGCCATGAATGCGCAATGTTAGCAGTTCTGCACACTTTTCGTCCAGAGTGGAACTCAGGCCTCCTGTATGTCTTTCCGCCCATACTACTCCTACTCAGAGTTCTCAAGAAGATCAGGAACGACCGGACCCAAGTCATCCTTGTAGTCCTAGACAGGTCTGGGAGAGTTTGGTATCCTGAGCTGTTGATCATGGCCATCAGTTTTCCGAACAGGCTGCCTTTTCAGGAGGATCTTCTATGGCAGCAGCAGAGGAAGGTTCTCCACCTGAACCTGTCAACTCTCCGCCTTCTTGCGCAGAGATTGAGCAGCGACATTTGGCTGCTTTTGACCTTGCGACCAAAGACTGCAATTTTATTCTGGCAACCAGGCGAATAGTATATGCCTGCCAATGAGGCAAGTATGTGGCAATGGGTGTAGAAAAATACAGGTTGACCCCATTTCTGCTCCCCTTTCTCAGGTTATTCTATTAATTTTTTCCTTGCCCAACAGGGCTCTGCTCTGGGCACTTTAAAGGGTTACCTTTCTGCTAGCTCAGCCTTTCTGGGGTTACTTGACCAGCCACCCCTCTTCAAATCCCCTATTGTACATTGGTTCTTGAAAGGATTGCAAAATATATTTCCGCCTTCTCCCTTCGTCATGCCTCAGTGGGAACTTAATCTAGTCCTAACAGTCCTGATGTGCGCTCCCTTTGAGCCCTTGCACAATTGTCCTCTCAGGCTCCTTACGATCAAGACGGCCTTCCTGGTGGCAATAAAATGTGCCCGGAGGGTCAGTGAGCTTCAGGCTTTGTCATACGTGCCTCCATACTTGAACATCTACCCGAAGAAGCTGGTTGTACGCACTAGAGCTTTCTTTCTGCCGAAAGTCATCACTCCCTTTCATGCAGCTCACTCCATCACCCTGCCTACTTTTTACGCTCTGCCACATTCCTCTAAAGAAGAAGAGCAACTTAACCGACTTGACCAAACAAGAGAATTCCGGGTGGACGGCCAACTCTTTGTGAGGTATGTCAGAGCGAAAAGGGTAAGGCCATGCAGAAGTGGACCATCTCCTAGATCGTGCTCTGCATTAAAATCTGCTACTCATTGACCAAGAACCAAACCCTAAGGGCATGCGTGCTCTCGCCACTAGAGCTAAGGCTGTGACCACTGCGTTAGCACGTGGAGGCCCTGTCCTGGTCATCTGCCAGGCAGCAACCTGGGCCTCTTTGCACACGTTCAGAAAGTGTCCGTCAGGACACACACTTTGCCCGGTCAGTCCTGCTGGACTTTTTTGGTGTGAAAGTATTTCGACCTACCTCCGGAGAGGTATTGCTTGGATATCTATATTAAGGTGAGGAATCTGCAGGTATAAGTCCCTATCAAATGAGCAAGTTACTCACCTTCGGTAAATCCTTATCTGGCGGAGACTCTATCTACCCAAACAGTTGAATGTTTTTGAGTATTCTCATCTTGTGAGACCCATTTCTAAACTTTCTTTGCTTTCTCCTTGAGCTTCCTAAAGACCATGACTTAAGGTTTGACATCCTGATATTTTTTTTAAATTGTAATCTGTAGTTCATCTGGTGATTGCTGAAGGCCTACTGTTGTTTGATCCAAGATGACAAGATCATTGGCTTATTGTAGTGCGGACTAGTCTACAAAGCACATTAACATTGGGGTTGGTTGGCTCTGGACTCTCTGTGTGCAAGCAAGATATGCAAGTGCAACAACTGTATCAATTGTCGAGGCACTTTCTCTGAACCGTGTCTTACATTAGGGAATTACATTTTCTTCTTCCACCCAATCTGCCAGTTCCTTAAGCAGATCTCTCGCATAAGGTTTGGCTTCAAGCCCAGAAGAGTTATCCAGCGGTAATTTGCTTTTGTCTGTTTCATCTTCCGATTTTCTCAATTTGCGTTGTGGTGTGTTGAGTTGTGTTTTCATTCTTTTGGTGTTGCCTTAACTCATGTGATGTTTTTTTTTGGTCAATTCTGGACGTGGTTTTTATTGGAATCTGTTTGTCCAATGCAGTGGAGATCCAGTTGCAGAAGGTGTTTGTCTTTCGTCCGCATGTTTATTGGGCGTTTTTCAAGGTGGACTTTAAGTTTCTGGCTGTCCAGTTTTTTCCATTGTACGAGCGTTTATTGTTGTTGCTTTTTGTTGTCTCGAAAGTGTTGTTATTGATAGGTGTGTGGATCTTGAAAGTGATGATATTTTGGTTGCTCCAGCTTATGGTAGAGTTGTCTGTAACTATAGCTTGTACTAAGGGTACATATATGACATCTAGTGTCTGTCTTGCACAAAAGGATTTGGGTTAGAAAGTATTTGTTGCAAGTTAAAATCTTTATGGTTTGTTGTGATAGTTGTGGTTCAATTATTTGTGTCAAAGCATATGTGAGACCTCCTAGAATGTATAGGTTTAGGTAGTACAGATGGGTGTTGGTTACTGTATCGTGTAGGACATCTTTAGAGTTGGCACTGCTAGGTGTTGGCCTATATATTAAGAAGGAGGTCTAGGTAATAGTTGGAGTAGAGTGTCATCTTATTAAGGATGCACGGCCATCCATGGTGCGATTTTCAATGATTGTTATATATAGTGAGTTTTTTTATGTCTGCAACTGCATTTTTTCGTTGTTTTGCTTGATATTTCTCTACACATGTGGCAATTTACTTTTTTTACACCCTGCAGGTAAGCACCCCAAATGCCGGGTTCCTGGTGTCGTGAGAACATGTATACTGCTCTGTGTGCTTACTTTTCACTTATTCCCTTAACCTATCATCTCTGTGTTCTCACTTGTGTGTATATCCTGCACATCCCCCACCTCCACTTCCTCTCGGATGACAGAGAGAGGTACCGACGGACAGAGCGGGGCCTCATATTCCCGAGCGATTGCCGGGTGAGATGAGGTCATCTCCCACGCAAAGCTTGAATTAAGACACAATTTACATCTTCCTTGTGAACATTGGGGCTCCAAGTTCCTGGTAGATATAAGTATTTCTATATAATATTACACCATAAATATTTATGTTATTCCTTTTTGTTACTATTTTGCACATTCACGTTTTTCATGTTGCAGTAGCTTATTAATATCTAGGTCCTGACGAAAGCCGGATAGACTTCCAATTTGGCTGAAACATGTTGACCGTCCTGCACAGCGCCATAGTGTAGCTATATATTTAGGCTTCCCGGCGTGGTTGTAACCTTGACACTTAGACAATCCTCATTAAACATATTTTTTGTCTGAGTCTTTCATTTTAATTTTTCCTTCACCACAGCACTGCACTACACACCTTTAGCACTACCCTCTGAGTAACATTCTGGCTAGAGTTTCTACTCCACATCCATATCCGCACCATCATTTGATGGTTTGGGCGGCTGGTTGGATGGATTAACAAATCCCATATGATGACATTCCGCCAGAAGGGTGGGCTGATGGGAATATCTCAGCCAGTTGTAACTCATTCACTTTTTGCATGAGTCCTGTTTTCTCAGTCACTAGTACAGCAACACATAGAGGACCGGTCATTTCTATTTGTGTATAATGTTTATCCTGCACACCTACCATACTTTTAGAGGATTCAGAAACGTGTTTTCATTATTCCATCTGTAAAAAGTTATGACCTTCGCTTTAGAAATATACTGGCATTAACTTTGAGCCCATCAGAATTAAATGATGGAATTGTAACTGCTTTCCAAGGAGCACATTTACAATCCTTAATAACTCCCCCCCCCACCAGAGGTAGCAAGATTTAACACAGTTTTCCTCATGCCAGCAATGCTAGTGATTTCTGCAGCAGTCTTTCTATCCTACTTGTGAAAAGGTCCAGAACACACAGTAAGATACATGATGCATATTTTGTATGCAATCACATAAAACCATTTGAGAAATGAATGCTTATAACTGTCAAGGGGCACCACACTTTGTCTCCAGCCTTCGAACCAACAACACTACGAATGTTGCCATTTCGAGGCATTATTTAGAATATTAAAATACAAATTACAGAATGCAAGATGCTATCCCCTAGCCACCATCATAGGCAAACGGTTGCACACAGGACCACCTGGCAGCCTTGGAAAGGTAGAACTTGAGAAAGGTAGACTGGTCCATTTCAGCATTTCCCATTGCATCATTTCCAAAGATTGACGTAATGAAGCCACATCTTTGGGCAAAATATTTTAACAGTATAACATTTATAAGTATGCACTACAATTTCAAGATGGCCACCTGCTGTGAGGATACAGATTTTTTTTTGCAACCTTATATCTGCCACCTTTTACTTTTTAAAAGATAAGTACTTTTAATCTTTAAGTTCCTTTTATACATCAAGATCACAAAGAATGTAGCAGCACCTAAAATCCAGTTCCAGAATTAGTCTTTAAAGTTTTGTGCTGCCAACCCCAACGTCAGCTGCTGTTTGACGTCGCTGTGCTTTCCAGATCAAAAAGATACTTCGCTCGATTTTTTGTGGGGGCGCACCAAAAAGAAGTCCAAAGAGATTATTGCTTATGTATGTAGAAAAGCTCTTTATTTATTTTTGTCCATTCTTTTAAAATACAAATCACCAGGCACTTTACAAAAAAGATCAGCCAACGCGTTTCACTCCCTTCCAGGGAGTTTCTTCAGGGCTGAAAACAAAATAAATAAAAGAAAGCTACCATGAGTTTCATATGTCCTAGTTCTTATCTCTAAATACATTTTTTATACCTGTTTCACATTTCATCTAAGTTAAAAAAGAAGACATATGACACATAGTAACTAACATTTCAAGAAGGCGCAGTGTCCAGTTTTATTGAAAAGACTACTAGAACCAAGATACAGGGTATCATAAAAAAAACTATAACCTCAATATAGGGTTTCACAGTACCAGTATTGTCAATACAACTCTTCTTATGTGGTGTTCTTACATGTTCTAATCATAAGTTCTCAAATAAGTTAGACAGTATCTTTATAAGTTTCTAGGATTCATGGATCTTTCATGATATATACAATTCAAACAAGCACATTATGGTTCCTGACAATCCCTGTTTTTTATTAAGCGGCCACGGAAGGGGCATACCTGGAAAACGATATTAAAAAATGTGCCACTTACCACGTCAGACCTATTGAATTTGCCAGTGCTTGTCCAATTTACAAGTAAGGAAAGTCTGGTTTGGCTACAATTGAGCACACTCGATCAACCTACAGATCTGACGTAAAATGAGCAACAAAAGTAGCGTTCTAAGATTTAAAGAGCTATTTTAACCTTGATTGCTCCTATAAGATTGCAACTTGGACAGACAAGAACAGAGATATCTTTCTGCAAACACTAAAAGGTCAAACGCAGATGTGAAATAAAAACTAATGGGGTAATTGTTCTAAAATACGAGGCATTTTATTGCTTTGAATTCTACAGCCCGTTCTTGTAGTACCATGAAATTATAAAAACACACTCAAATATGTTTCCTCTGTGCAAACTATAGAGAATTGTACATAATATTCTTGATTTACCAGTTTCAAAATCAACACACTATGCTTAGAAGAAAAGCATCAACAATACTAGATGGAAAGGGGTCGAAGGGGAAGAAAATGGCTGTTTAAAGTATTGATGTTAATGTTGGCCAGTGAAGGCTTTTTAGAGTAATGCCTGAGCTGTTAGGTGTACAGGCATAGGTGCTTCCTGGAGAGATGGATTTTAAGTTGCTTTCTGAATTGAAAGAGGGTGGTAGATCGCCTCTTTTGGACTTTTGTAGTAAATTATCAATTTGTTTTTGTTTTAGATTCTGCTTGATCATCCTGAGCTAGTATGGTCAAACGATAATGATGGGCTAAGTAGCTCATTTACAGTTCCACAAGAGAGTATTGATCAGGTATGTGCCATTGCTTTTTTTCTTTTAAATACTGTATCCAATGGTACTAGCACAAATGTCATCACTTTTGTAACAAAAAATGTACCAGTATTGCCATACTTCGTCTCTTCATTTTGCAACTTCTGAGAGTCAGCTGTGTGGGCATAGAAAGAAAGTAGCTTCCCTGGCTGTCTTAAGCTGATTTGTGATGTGATGATGTGGCTGATGCTGCTGATTAGAGTTCTCTTGCACTGGGTTTTTCATATGCTTTAATAATTCCTTATTGTCAAGCTAGGAATCTCCAGTAGCATTTCAAAATACCAGTATTAACAGCATTAACATACACAATAAAGGTATGATACGATTACTAAATGTATCTTTTAAGAAAATAAATAAATATATACAAAATTGCAAAATGTAATCATCAAACTTTTTAGCTACCTTGGCAGTACTTTTTTGTAACAGAAAATTATCAACAGTAGAATAGTTAGCAATCTGTTGTACAGTAGATTCAATGTGGTATGTGTCAGAATTGGTACTAGTTCTACTGACATTGGAACTTTGAGGATGAACATAAACATTGCACTTCTGAGAAGCACGTTCGGTACCTTTGTAGTCAAACCATACAATATTGTCTTCAGCTGTTTCAAAAAAACATTCTTGTGTAGAGAGCTAAGGCATCTAGCTGAGACAAACTCCAGCCGCTTCTGCTGTAGTCAAATCGAAGCTCCTGCATCAGTGAATTGCACATTATATGTTAGTTCTATGTGACCTACACAATAGCTATTAGACATGAATGAATAAATTGTATTATGAAAATAAAGGTAGTTTATGATTACCATACTGTGCCAACCAGTTCCTAAACAAAGTTGTCTTTTTTCATTTTTATTGTGAGGTTCTGAGCAGAGGTTGACATTGAGTAAATTTGTGAGAAAGGGCTTTGTGAATAGGAGGGAGGCAGAGGCGTGTGCACAAAGAATAGATGTGGTTTCTAAAAAGGTGTCGGGTTTAGGCTAATTTAGGAAGTAAATAGCGTATTTACATAGGCCATTCATCACCGATCCCTAGTTAGAGTGAAGATGTAAGGGGCAATAATGAAGATAGAGTTCAAATGTTTGAGTATACTTAGAAAGATGTTATATCAAAGTAGTAGGCAGCTTTGCTCTTCCAGTTCAAACACGCTAGTAACTCCTAGATTTAAGCGATCTAGGATGGAAGGGAGGGCCTTTAGTGTGGCTTCTGCCCATCTTTGGAATGAGCTACCGCAGAACATCAGACAATTCAACTCCTTAATTGAGTTTAGGAAGAGCCTGCAAACTTGGCTATTTCCTAAGGTGTGACCCTTCCTCTTCATCCTTCCTGCTTTTTGGCTCACCTAGATGATGGCTACTTTCCTTTCGGTCTGAGCGCCAGGACCCCCGTAGGGTGGCAGTATGCGCTATATAAGAACCAATTACATTACATTACCCCTGGCACTGCTTTTGTGGCCCCCTGGCATGTGAAGTGGCTAAAACATTGTAAAGAACGCAGGGGCGATCACCCTATTGGCGTCAGGACTCCACCCTCTTTGTTGTGTTTTCTTGCATTTTTTTAGCACACTAATGAATAACATGTTTTTTCTCAAGGGATCATGTGTTTGTGTGTGGGGAGAGCATGTTTGTGTGATATAGAGGTTGTGTATGTGTGAGTGTGTGTTAGTATGAAAATTAATTCAAGAGAGTATGGAAGAGGTGGTTAGTGCAGATGAGTCAGATGGAGAGTCATTAAGTGGGTTTGAGTGAGTGATACATTTACTGGCAGTGTGGGTGAGTGAGTGAGAATGAAAAAGAAAGAGTGAAGCATTTTAGACTATATGAGGGAGTGTTAAAGGGAATAAATGATAGTGAGTGTAACTGAGAGCGAGAATTAATGCTTCAGAGTGAGTGAGTATATGATAATGAATGCGAGTAAGGTTGAGTGAGAGTGTAAGTATGTGAGAGTAAGAGTGAATGTGTGAGTGAGTGTAAAGGAATGAGAACAGGTCAGTCAAGATGACAATAAGTGAGAATAAGTAAGCAAGAGTGAGTGTGAAAGAGTAGAGAGAAGGCTGGCATCCAGTGAACAAGAAGCGGGCGAGGGTTCCCCCAGACCTCTTGCACGGCAGAGAGGACCACGCTCAGTTGCTAGAACGGCTCTGATGCCTTAATTATGCAGCCCACTCGGCATGAACGCACCACATGGGGGATAAAGCAGGGAAATGACTCACTTGGCTGATCCGTCAAGACGAGACGGCGACCCCGGTGACATCCGTACGCACGGCGCAAGGGGATACAGTATACACGCAGCAAGACCTACATTGCGAGCTTGTGGCGCACTATCCAGAATTATACAAATCTCACGTGCAAACCACCCAAATAGAGCTACATCTTTATCTTGAGCCTATCCTTCTAGAGGAGATCCGGTACAGCATATTCTTGTTGTCTATTGGCAAGTCACCGGGCCCTGATGGCCTGTCGACAAAATTTTACAAGGCCTACGCACACATACTAGTGCCACTGCTGCTAAGTGTATGAGACAGCTGTGGATGACTCCACAGTCACGCAAAATGAAGCGTTACTGGTCTCTCTCCTCAAACCCGGCAGAAGCCCCAAAGCCCTAGGTACTTCTTGTCCAGTAGCCCTCCTAAACACTGATTACAAGATCTTTGCATTGACTTTGGCTAAGCGCTTAGCTCCATTGGTTAAGACACTGGTGCACCCTGACCAAAATGTTTTTTTCCCCGCCTAAAGTACCTCACTTAACATATGCAGGTGATGGGATTCATGCTGTTTCTCTGTATGCGGACGATCTGCTGCTGTATGTGCGTGATCTCCATGATATTCCCACCACTATAGCGGGCATGCCCAGGGGCTTTGAGAAGGTGTCTGGGCTTCGGGTGAACTAGGCAAAATCAGGTGTCTACCCCTTTAGCGAACATACAGTGGAGACGTGTGTGCTCATAAATGGCTCCACTCTCGCTTGGCACCCCACTACGTTCCGTTACCCTGGCATCTTTATATATATCGCTCACCCACTGACACACTGGAAGGAAACCTAACCAGAGCTATCTCAGCTGTCAGGGCCAAAGTGCAATTTTGGAAGACACTCCTGCTGAATGTCATGAGCCGCATCACCTTGATAAAGATGATAATACTACCAAAATATTATATTATTTGTTCGAACCTCCCAATCTATGTCCCTACTAAAATCGTCCGCGAACTGGAACGTATGTCCCGCAACTTGATCTGGAACAAAGGCAGACCCCGGGTTGCATTATGGAACGTATACTCCCCCAGCAGGCAAGGAGGACTGGCAGTCCCAAACATGGAGTTATACTAGTTAGCAGCCCAGTTGCAATGGGTGATGATACTGCAACCTTGCAACAACCATTGACCCAATCTCAGATATGCCACCTCTTCCACCCCATTGCTAAGCAACTACGCCCATCCCAGACACATTTGGAACTGGCCCATTAATGCTACAAGAGGAGGCTATACCTCACCCGTGCAGTAAACCCCTACGCCCCGATGCTGCCTCTCACTGGGACACCCAGCGGAAGGGCGGGCACCTCAGAAGGAACACTTACCTACTGGCATACAGCAGGCGTAGACACCCTGGGCGACCTCTATACAGACGGCTCCCTGCTCTCCTTTGAGGCTCTGGCAGAAGACCATGCCTTACCGCTTATATGCCATGCCTCCTGCACACATCTTTTACAAGATCTCTATTGGCAGCATGGGGGGACATAACAACCGAAACGGCAACAAACCTGCTGCTGAGACCGTGGGCGGAGAGGGAGTGGGGTACTGTCCTTGCAGGCTCCTCAAGCATACCGAGAAGCTCATAATTCAAACTAATATAAACATACAAACATACATAATACAGAGAGCATATCTCTCACCCGATAATATAAATAAATATGCCACTTCCGCATGCCCGCGATGTCAGCAGATAAATGCAAACCTTTTACATAAGCTCTGGTCCTGCACTTCCCTTGAAATCTACTGGCACGCAGTAACAGCAGCGCTTACACACTGCACTGACACGCCCCTACCGCACACGTGGGAGGTCTATATACTGAGCCTCTATGCCAAGTCCAAAAAGAATAAAGTCACCTCCCGGTTCAGAGACCTGGGACTGATAGTGGCAAAGCGACTCATCACAAAGAGATGAAAACACAATACCCCCCTCCCCGACATAGTCAGCTGGGAAAAATCGCTAACGGTATGGGCACAGGCGGAAAGTACAACACTACACAGGGAGGAAACTGCAGGGCTCCGCAAGTACCCGATAGCACAACATTGGGACACTATCCTTACGGCATTCACACACGGGAACCATTACGATGGTGGCAGCGCCCTTCCCGAAGGTAGCTAGCACAAATACTAAAGCCCCAAGTCAATGGGTGCACGTCACCTAATCTCCAAGCTGTGACCTATATCATAACGTGCTTATGGCCTGAACCTACTGCTGTGAGCTTGCCAGAATCCACAACTGGTCACCTGCTGAGCTCAGCTTTTAATAGTATGCTGGAGCCAAAGTGCTACCTTGCGTGCTACCCTAATATGTATGCACAAGATGTAAAGATCTAGGACCAGTTGCGATACGTTCTTGATGGCAGTTTGTTAAGTAAGTTATTAGTTTAGTGGTTTAAAATATATATATCTCATTAGCATATCTCGCAGACTTATCAGTTTCCTACGGAAGTGACCATATATGCATGACCTCCAAATGTCTATTATTGTAGATTCCACGTGTTCATTGAATGCTACCATGTCCGACGCAACTGCATTTCTGCCGGACGCTACCATTTGCACACAAAGAAAAGAAGTGGCATAGAACAGGAGAGAAGTTGTATACAACTGTACATTTTAAAGTTACAAATATAGAGACATATAGATGCATGGTCTGTAAATGTACGTATGTTATGAACCTCAACTGCATGTCCTCTTTCATGCTGCTTGTCTGTACAGGATGTGTACGGTTTTGAACGATTACAGAATGTTACAAACTTCAAAAAATGCAATAAAGATATTTTTTTTAAAAGACTGAGTATGAAAGAGTGAGTGAGAGTAAGAAGAGTAAGTGTAAGAATGAGTGAATGCAAGTGTGAAAGAACGAGTTTGAGAAAATGTGAGTGTGAGAGAGAATTTGATATTATGGTTGTGAGTCTCCAAGAGCAAGGTTGGGAATAGGCTCATAGACCTCGCATTGGGCCTGGCTAAATGTAGGATAGCAATAGAATGGAAGTCCGCAAGGGGGGCGCAGTTTGGGACCTGGAACAGAGATTTGATCATGTGGGCTGGGGCAGAAGGGAGAGCGCTTTGGTGGGAAGAGTCTAAAGGCATGAGGAAGCACCCAATACCGGTCCAATGGAGGAAGATGATGGTAGCCTGGGAAACGCCCGAAGATGCTAAGTCTGAGGTGACAGGCTCAGACCCTGGTTTGGGTTCCCACCCTTGAAGTGTGCAGTGCAATGATACTTGAGGTCCCTAGGAACACCCATAGCACTGGTCATACTGGTAGATTTGTGGGTATCTACTGGGCAGTGACCTGCTGTTCCGGCATGGTAGCTCTAATAATTCTTAGGAGCCCTGCCCCTCCCTGCTCCGTCACCTGGACAAGTGGCTTACTTGCACTGTGATTCCCCCCTACAAGTACTACGTTAGATGAGTCCTACTGCCCTCCTCTGCACATGGTTTACTTACTTCTTTATCTTTTTCTTTATTTGTAGTAATCCTTTCATTATAAGGATTGTTTTCATTTGATAATTGAAGTAGCATTTAGATTTATATGAATGATATGTTTGTATCTTGGATCAGAGATGGACACCCCTATGTTTAAGCTATCGTGATCAATCATTAGTGAAACATGTACTAGGAATTGTAGTCTCTCTTTGAAGTTGGTGGCAACATGATGACATTTTACTTTGACGTACCCTGATGTACATTTAGTCTATACAAGGAGTGTTTAGAACCAGTTATGGGGTTCTTTTGTTAAATACGGAGTTCGGTACCCTTTGAGTTGTGATTGCTATCATCTGTCATCTATCCCTCTACATGATGCAATGTATGGTATACTATGTTTGTTGAACATTACAAAATGCCAATAAAAATACTTTACCAAAAAAAAAATGGTTGTGAGTCTGCAGTTGGCCCTGACTTACTGAAGGTACATTCTTGTGCTAGCACTCTAGAGACAAATCTTAACATGTCAAAACACTGGCCCTAACATGAGAGTATTAATTAACATATAGGGATATTGAGGGAAACATGCTGTTACTGGCACACTGAACAAATTCTTGACATGGGGTCACCCATGGCAAAATGCTAGCATTAACCAATAGTAAATCCTGGCTTATGTGAAGGTAACCGTGGCACACTGGGTGGGGGGGAAACCATGACAAACTTTTGACACTGACATAGTAGAGGTAGATTTTGAAATAAGGGTCACCTATGGTATATGGTCAGCACTAATAGTAAAATTCCGGCACTGGCATATTGTATGTACTTTTTGGCCTCAGGAAGCACCTATGACATATGGGGGGTGACATCCGTAAAAAAATGGTGGCTTTGGAAAATGAGGGTATTTTTTGACATATAAGTGCTTACATAGCACGTTTCAAAAAAGTGTAATCAACTCGGAGAGAGCGTGGCCTTTCACTCCATAAAAGGACTTGAATATTTAATGAGTACCTTTTCAGAGCATTTCCGTTTTATACAAATTAATGTCATAATTCTGCTTTAAAATGCACTACTTGACACTATTGTTTTTTTTTTAATGTTCTCCCTTAGAAGTGGCCAGGCTCAGTCACTTTACTCCCTCTCTACAAATCAGGGCAGCTGTTAAGTCCTGGCTACTTTCATAGCTCACGAGCGGCCTCTGCAAGACCAGACGGTAAACAGTGTCTCGATGAACCAAGTTTACTTTCTGCAGCTTTCACTGAGTCCAAGATGTTTTTTTTTGTTTAGGTTTTGCAAAATAAATAATTTCAGCAGTGCAATGCACGCTCCTCCAATTAAATAAAAAAGAACAATATAGTGAACACATTAGAAAACAAGTGGTTGCTTTGTTTCATTATTGTGAAAACATGAAAAAATATGTATGTGAATACAATCTTCACCTCTGTGTTTTGCACAAATGATGGTGCCTTGTAAATGATCATGAACCATAATGTATTGACAATAATGAATAATTAAGGTTAATAACATTCATAGTCCATATTTGGTGCGTATGAATTGATCCATGTAAACTTAACTTATATTGATTCTTTTAAAATCCCCCTATGGTTTACTAATACATTTCTCATATTGCTATCCACTAGGGTAACTATTAAGCCAAGACTTTGTGGTATAAATCATTTAGGCTCCTGGTACTGTTCGGTGTTTTGTGGCATATATCCTTTTCAGGTGGACCCATAATTTTTCATGTAATACAAAGAGAAAGGAGTTAAGTTCCCCTGGAATATCATATCAGCACCCTAATATAGGCAGTATCTAAAATAGATATTTTTGTTGTATTGCTAGATTAATCATGTAGTTATTAAGGTACTTCTGCCATTCCAACGGTTATGATGTCATCAAGGTCATGTGGCATTACTTCTTGGTAAGATTCAGCATTAACAGTATTATTGATAGTGTCACTCCCTGTGATGCCATTAAGGTCAAAGGATGTCACTTCCGCTACCCCTGGCATTTTGTGGCTCAACTTCTATGATGGAAACGTTTGGAGATAAATCAAGTACAGACCTAAACTCAGTGCTCACCACAGAGAGTGACTACACGTTCCCCATGGTGACTCAGAGGATAGCTGATGACCTACTCAGAAGAGATTAAACAAGACTACTGGTATTCACAGGTTCATGATGCTACCTCTGTAGAGACTGACCTCCAGGCTGGAGAGGAGCAAGAATCTGATAATGTTTGGTAATGGCTGGCAGATACCGTGAGGAAAATGACCCACATTCTCCTCTTACATTAAAAGCCCTCTAACAAGTTGTTGTTATCTACTGGACCAGGGATGTGTTTGTTTGAGGGAATTGTTATAGTTTTTGAGCAATCCTATGAAAACTGGGTAAATACTTGAGTCGATGTATACAAAAAGTGATGGATGGAATACTTGAATTCATTTCAGCCACTGGTAATTAATCTGGACTGCATCCCATTCCATTGTCATTCTGCACACCATGACATCTCGGTTTAGTCCCAGCGATATGCAGTCAGTCTTGATCCTGCTCCAAATGGAACGATCCAGCCCAAACTGCCAGGCCAAGTCCTCTCTACGCCGGAATACATGCAACCAAAGACCAGTATCACCCTTAGGGCTCACCATTTAGGTATAAATTGGTTCACGGGATCCACATCTGGGCATACCAGTCCCATTTGGAGTTTCGCACTGACATATACAAAAAAGTGATGGATGGAATACTTGACTTAATCTCAGCCACTGGCAATTACTCAGGCCCAATTGACTGTTATGTTGCATACCATATTACTTCAGTTTTGACCCAGCCATTTGCAAATCAGTCATGACTCTGCTCTAATAGCAGTCCAGCCCTAACTGCCGAAACTGCTTGTGTTTCAAGTCAAAGAGGACATGGCTTGGCAGTTCGGGCTGGACTATTCCTATTAGAGCAGGGTCAAGACTGATTTGCTCATGGCTAGATCTAATCTGAGGTGGCATGGTGGAGAAAAAACAATGGGTTGGAATGCTACCCTGAGCAACTGCCCGCGGTTAAACTTATTGCAAGCATCCTCCCATCACCTATTGTCTGTTCAAATGCTAGGGTTGCCAGGCTCTCCTTAGACCCCCAGAGAAATTCATTAGAGAAAAGCTTCAAATAAAGGTTCTCAAGTATTGCTGGCTATGGAGCCTTAGACACTCCCACCAGATGACACCATATGCAACTAACATTCTGCATTTGGCAGTTCTGGTATCCCACACCAAGAGTAGGGAGTGGCACCTACAGATGTGAGGGGGGAAAAAAACAGTATTGCCTCGGCAGGAGACCTGTATAACTGTTGAGAACTATGAGATTCCTAGCAGACCATTTCTCCTGCCCTGATCACTTACAGATATAGCGAAGAGAATATGGAAAATGGAAGAAACAGAACCTCCTGCACAAAAGACATTACAACAGATATGACCAATAGGGAAGGGGATGAGAACTATGTCAAAAATGTACTAAACACTTCTAATAGAACTTTCTAGCAGCAGTTTCTTCACCTTTCCCTAGGCGTCAGATTGGATTCAGAAATATTTCCATAGTACCTCTGCACAGTGGAATTTGGTGCCTTGCAGCTGTGCACTGACACCATTCAGTTCCGGAAATTACGTGCACAGTCTACATAGGTGCCACTTCCACATTCTGACTTCAGTTCCTTTCTTTCCATGCCACCAGTTGTGAATCTGGAGCTACCTCTCATCTCTGAGACAACTTTGCCTATGGTTTTTGACCTAATGTCCTCAGCGTGCAAGGGATATTACCTCCTAAAACAACAGAATGTAAGCCCTGTAGGTACTGTTGCAAACAAATGTCTGTGATGGCTCCCCACCAGGTGTGCCTATTGTGTTTGAGGTTGAGCCACAACTCCAAAACCTGGGCACACTGTGCTTTGATCAACCCAAAGACCATCAGGGAATGAGATTTGATAACAATCCAAGTATTAGAGAAAGGGTGGCAACAAGGAGAGAGAAACACAATTATATCAGTTTCAAACCATTTTTTTATGCTTCAAATAACAAAAATGAATAAAATTGATTTGACTGCGACATATAATACAATATACAAAGTGCTATGTGTCCCCAGTGATTTGTGAAGTAACCAAAAGACAACGTGTGTACAGTTGAGTGAACTATACAGGTTACAGTGGTGGCTATTTACAAGACGGAGACATGACTCAGAGCAATTATTTAAATCAATTGTAGAACAGCCGCTATAAAATCATAGGCACTGTGTGAGTCTTATTCGCCTCCAAGTACGTCGACGGCGTTTCGACCCTTAGAATGAGGGTCTCATCAGGACTAGGAGTGAGGGACGTCTATAAAACATAATGTATAATGTGAAATTGTAAATATATGTAGTCGCCATGAATAAATATATATATATATTCTTGGAGAAGGTTAAAGAATTTACCTTATACTGGGGTAATGGAAAGTGTAACCCATGCGTGTGAAAGTAAAACAAATTTACTTACAGTGAACCCAGCCGGGCACTGTCGAGGGGCAGACAAAGAAAGGGCATGGAATTAGCCACATACGGAAAAATGTAGTATATATTGGGATAGTGCCGTTAAAGCAATAGTACAACTTACCACTGTCATAGACAACTTGGTAATTGTAGTCTATCTTTCTGAGATGGTCGATGCCGTCCCCGCGTGAAATGAACAGGGAATACCTATAATATAAAAAGGATGTTTCAATAGTTGTGGACTGCGGGTGGCATTGGGGCTATAGGCGCTAAGTAATCATGGCATTTTATTCCGTACCGGGGCGCGTTTCCAACCAGCTCGATTGCTGCCTTCCATGATTACTTAGCGCCTTTTGTCCTATGACCAATATCCCACACAACGTTACATTGAGACCAAAATTGAGAAAAACTCAGAAACCTATATTTTCCGCTTTTGATGCTTGCTGGAGTAGAATTGGGAAACATAGATGTTGGCGTGAACGTAGATTCCCCAATATTCTACTTGCAGTTGGAGTAGTAACACACTTACTTTGGCCATGATGACTTTACAGATTTCGCTTCATATTTTGCAACATGTATATAGCGCTTACTTCTTTTGAGTGGGGTTCTGAAGTGCTTGCCTTTGTGGGTAACATGATACACCCTGAAGGGTGTGTGGTTGAAACGGTATTATCTTTGTTTTGATGCTTTGTGGTAAGGGTTTCCATTTTGTGTGTGATGACCACTGAGGTAGTTAGCGTGTTCTGGGACGCAACGCTTAGCAGTGTGATGGGAAAAGAAGTATCAGAGGTAGGCATACATTTTGTGGTTTTCAGTCAGCCAGTAGTTTTGATTGATCAGCTCTGCAGGTCCCTTTATGGTATTTATGATCACAGTCCAGTGAGCAGGTTATGCACTGGGGTATCAATTCTGAGAGATTTTGTATAAAGTTTATGGTGAGCAGGTATACGTAGGAGGGAGAGATGGTGGGGAGATCTGCTAGAATGGACATTCTTACTATAATCCTATATAGGATTGTCATTTTGAGATATCAAGAAGTGGTCCTAGTTTGTAGGTAGTTGGACCTGCAGTGATAGACTAAATTATGGCCTTCAGTTATGTTATATTATTTTATGGTATGTTATATTGATTTTTATAGTACATTAATCACCAGAGAGTATCCAGGCACTTGGGCAGGTGTGTGGTCCCCAAGGTACTTATACGAAGAGCCAGGTATTCTGCTTCTTACAGAACTCAAGAAGTGAGGAAGAGTCACTGTTTTGTTGAGGGAGGTCATTCCATGTCTTGGAATGTGCGGAACGTTGAAGAGCTCTCCAGTTACTCCATGCCTGTTCAGTTTGCGATGAATGGTTTATTGATGGGGACTGCCACATTTCTGGGTGATGCACATGACCTGTAGCAGATCTATCTTATGTGAGTGCAAGAGAGCCCATCAGAATAAGGGAATTACACAGCCTGTATGAGGTATAGTCAGCTACCTGATTGCTGAATGTTATGGTTTTTAAAATATATTTTATTGACATTTACAAATATACATGCAGTGAGATACAAATTGCAGCAGTTAGAATAGCTTGCATAGTTCCCGGATACATTAAGCAGTCATTGCTGCATAGTATCTACGAGTATCGTTAAGTTTTCTAATAACCATGCTGGTGCATGCTAGAAGGGTTATGTGGAAATTGACATTACTATATAATACCCAGGCTAGACACAGGCCAGCTCTTCATAACTTACCTGGATATAAGAAAAGTGTGTGCTGCTTGGGCTGTTCTATATCTGTGGTCTGTAGATTGCACTTAAAGGTGTGAATATTATTCCAGGTTCTATCCCATAGTTCCAGCATGATATAGTTATCTTGAAAATGTATATGCTCCTGAATGCTTCATATTCAGGCTGGTAGTAAGTTCAAAAGCATTGGCGACTGCACTGACCAGGCAGTTCCCCCTCAACGTCAATGTATTTATGATTACGGAACTCCGTGGATGTCCACAGAAACCAACAACACAAAAAAAACATGGATTCTATTTTGATGATAAAATTAACATAGAAAAATATTCCTTCCCAACAAGACATTGAGGACTTCTAAGCGGAATCCAACACTTACAAGCATTAGCATAGCCAATAGGTCTTGCCTTTGGGACCTTATAAGTGTTTAGCCATGCAACAGTTAATATTGTTGCAACAAGGATATTGTGCTGGATAACTAAACACTTATAAGTTTCCAAAGGCGAGACCTATTGGCTATGCCAATGCTTGTTTTACCAGTTCTGGAGAATGATAAACAACCCTGGTATGCTTTGAGGCTAATCCCTCTTGGGGGCCTTATGTTCCAACCCATTATGCCCCTTATCTAAGACCATGCATGCTAGCCAGTATGCCTCACTGCAGCATCTACAGGACTGGCCCCTCTGGGTGTCCTGGTGCTGTAGTTGTCCTTTGCCCATTTGGCCTTAAATTAGCTCTATTGATACAACCACTCGTCACTGAGGTCACCTAGTCTTCATTCCTACATTTTTTTACTCAGTGTAGGGATCTTCAGTTGAATCTCAAAGTTTAGGGTACCATGTAGTGCCAGCAACACCTGTGTCCTCCCATATACCTTGTTGCAATCTCTTGAACATCTTGTGATCTATATATGTGTGTCTGTGGGCCTTCGTTGCCCTGGCAAATCCCTTCAAAATCCAAATCAGAGTCAAAAACCTAATGTGTGGTGAAAAGTTCACTTCCACGAACCCAATGCCCAAATTCTAGGCATGGGCAGTGACAAATTTACTACTGCAATTCCTCACAGGCACTGAAGCTTAGTAATGTCTGATGGCACGCCTGCCAAGCACTAGCCCAAGAAAAGCACAATCTCCCAGAACTATGGTCCAGAAATAGCCCAATCACCAAAACCGTGTTCGCATTTTCCTTTTTTCTGGTTCTATTCTGAGTAAATCACTACAGTGATCAACACAGTCTTCAGCCTTAATAGGCCGTTTTCTTCCACCCTTAAGAGGTCTCAGTGTGTCTTCTTTCTTCTAGTCTTCCTTTTGCTCATCTTTCTTATTGTCCTGTTCTTGACCGTTTGCCTGTATGTACCGCACCATGATGCTGCCACTCATAAATGACCGCATGCTAGGTGAAACAGCATGAGGAGCATGCTTTGGGCATACCATGATGTAATGCATCTGGGGCGGCTTGCATCTTCATGGCAACACCATGCATCAGTGTGACCAACGGCCATCTTCAGGGTCGTAATGCAAGTGCTTGCGGTGCAGATGTGCCCTTTCCGGGCCTCCCTAACTCTTCAATGGGCCCCCCATTCAGTCCAAGACCAATGAACATCTTGATATATGGCAGACTAAGCGACCCGTCTTTACAGTTTCCTGGGGACCCCATCAATCTGCGTTACACCACTGGCTGTCTTGCAAGCAAATCGAGGTGAGCAGGGCTTTCTTTTGCATCATCCAACTGCCAATGAAAAGTCCCCACTCCCAATCCCAGGCTGTACCCCACACCCAGGAATATGAGGTCAAACTTGCATTCCATCTCACTGTGCAAAGAAAAGGAGAAGTTTGTGAATTATTTTGAAGGCGGCTCAATATGGATTGCCCTGTAGAAAACAAACGTTGGTCCCCTCATACCACTGCATAGGTCCAGAAGAAATGAATTAACAGAATGAATCACTTTCAGTTCTTTTTTTAGACAATCCTCAGAGAAGATGGCTACTTAGCTTTTAGCATCTCCCTAACAAGCATTATTTAAATAGCTGTTCTCCCTTTAAAAGAAAAACTGGTTCCAGTCAACAAGAAGTCTAACTGTATGATTCCTGGTTCAGCATTCTAGCTGTATTCTAATGTCCTCGACATTCCATTTTTAAGTATGTTAAATTGGTGTTATAATAGTGTGGAGCATTTCTTTTTGGTGGTCGAGTGGCTACTCGTTTTACTATGATCTTCCTTAATTGTATTTAGCACTGTTAAGTAATTTATCTTTGTATCTCGAGATAATTTTTTAATCCTGAGATTGTCATTGCATGTTGTAACATATTGTCATATGTAATCCTTATAATACCCTCTTTTACATTTCACATGGATCCCTTCCATTGGTTTTTTTTAAGCTCCACTACCCCTCTTTACTTTCCATTTACCCTTTGCCCAACATGCAGCCCATGTTTCACCTTGTTTTGGGCTGAGCACACTTCCTTGCAGTCGTTCCCCATGCGCATGCGCAGTACGTGTCACTGCTATGCTTTAACTCGCGCGCCTTGGTCCCTCCTGCAGTATTCCGCCATATCTGGGACCATCACTTCATCCTGCCACTGCTCCTTATCAGTAAGCCTATACGGTTACATGCGGAGAGTGTCTTCACTTCACCGTTAATGCACTTGACGTTTTTTATTGACCTGTGTAGTATTTTTTTTCCATCCAGCGTCGGGGCTCTGCTACAAGGGCCGTGGATCAATACATCTGTACTCTGCCCCATTTCTATCTATACACCATCCCGCAGCGACGCTCTGTTTTAAGGGGCTGTGGTGACGGTACTTCTGTACTCTGACCTACTGCAAGGGCCATTTATACTCCCCTTTCTCACAATTTGCCCTAATCTGTACTTGCCTAAGTTCCCCTTTTATTGTTTTATGTAATTTGCAGACCTTGCTCCCCACGTGAGCCCTAATGCAAGCGGATATTGCCTCCTGCAATTACCTTCAGGTTAGCTCAACTGTTCACCTTCCACTCCACTGCCAGCCGGATTAGGCCCGGGTCCACAATTCACTTCACACCATGATATGTATTCCTCCAAGGGTAGTCCCTGGTTGCGCACTGACCAGCTGATCCGCATGCCCTACATCAGTCTCATTGCTTAGACCTTCACTTACTATTCACTGTGTATAGCACTTGATTTCACTGCTCACGCCGGACTGTTTCATCACCGACCTTTCAAGTATATATGTAATTCACACGGTTGGTTTGTTTCATCGCCCAGTTTTACCTCACCTTCTTTATCTTTTCTCTTTTTTCTGTGTGTGTAAATGCCGGAGGTCTGGAAATCTGTTGACTTCCAACCTTTTACCCACTGCACTTTGTTTATGTTTTGCTTTGTTTTCTTTGATTGCTCGTTTAATAAACACATTGGTTTCCATCTGTATAATACCAACACAGGTCTCAATGCAGTTCTGTGTACCATTGCCCTATACCTCTTTGGTAGAGACCCCTCTCTCTTAGAATACTGGGCCATGGAAGCAGTGGTTCACTTTAGAAAGAATTTGACACAGCTTGTGCTGTTAGTTTGAACGTTCATCAACCCCATCTTTTGGGAATTCTGGTATATATTTGATAGTGAATAATAGAATTACAAAGCTTGGGTATTCACTTTTAGGGTATATAAGTATAGAAACCTGTTTTATGGCTAGCAGCATATACACTATTTAAACCATCGGCCACAGCCACTAACGGCCGTACTTTTGAATTGTATTCTTTTTCAGTACTGATGCATTTTATCGTGTTTAATTAAAGTAATGTTTTTGAGAAATTGTGCTCTGTTTTTGCTTAGTTAACAAACATGGGATTCAGTCCAGAGGCAGCAAAGGGAGCTCTGCAGTTGCACAGAGGGAACATTGAACTGGCAGCACAAACGTTGGTTCACAATCAAGGGGTTCTTGCGCCTGATCTATTAAACATGCTTTCGCAATTGCCAGAACAAGGAGAGAGTTCCACAGGTTCCATTGCAGGTAAGGATGGACCTAGCTCTGTCAGTCTGTTAATGTGTCTTTCAGTCCAATAATTGTCTCCAGCTCTTAATATTGTACCTCACTCTGATTGGGGCTTTGTCACAATACAATGTGTGTGAGTTAGCAAGCAGCTGAGAAAAAGAGGATTCCCTCCCGGCTCCTGCACATTACTTTGCCATCCCATCTATGACTGACTAACACATGAATCAACGGTGAACCTTCAGCCTGCGGGATTTCCTTCAGTTGCATCTGGAGAGCAGTACATTGCCCATCATACAGTGTTAATTTGGTTTTACATAACTTGAGGCCTTGAGCAGTAAAACTGAACCCATCTGGGGAATTTATAGTTATTAGACCAAATCTGATGTGTATTTGGTTACCTGAAACTCTGAGTACTCTGCAGTCCTAGAGTGACCAGTGCACCAAGATCTAATTGTCTTGGTGCTTTAAGAATTTGCACAGTGCTGTGCTTTTAAGGGTAACCAGCAATAGTGGGTGATGGCTGAGAGACATGCGGGGTGAATAGGCAATATTTAACCCCATTTCTTTGCTTAGACTATCCCAGGCAATTACGGTGCTTGTGGTAGTGGCAATGGCAATGGATCGAGTATATCGTGGGACTAGTATTCCAATCATAGATGAAAGGTGGATTGGGAGTACAGCGTTCCTTTCTACCACAGTGTGGTAAATAGGGTGAAGGCTGATGCCAATATATCGCAAAGTCAGCCTGGGCACAGCGGTAGTGTAGTTACAGATTTGGAGCTTCACGCCACCTCATTCCCCACCCCCACGAAAGGCTAATAAAAGAGTCTTTTACCTGACTCTAGGTGGCTTGCATTCCCAAGCCAGCCTGATTAGTTATGTTCTGAGTATTTGGAAAAAAGGAGGAAGAGAGTGGGATAGTCATGTTCACAAAGTGATAAAGATGCTTCAAAATTATTACCATCTTAATTATCCTGATTCGACCTGCAAGTGAAAGTGGCAATTAACTCTAGTTTGTTATTGAATCATTTATTTAATCTAGCACTGTGCTATTTTTTTTTATGCATACCAACTTTCCTATCTCAGTTGATCCATATTCCCAGATATTTTATAGAATCTGTACACCCCTCTAATGGGTAGTCGGGTACGAAGTTAGCAGTTTTGTCAGTCAGATGAAAGTTTGTGGATTTATTCCAGTTGATAAAGATTCCTGATAATGTTCCAAATTGAATATATTCGCTTAAGATATTATTGAGATACTCACTGGGATTCCTAATTTATAGTATCATGTTGTCTATATACAAGGATATTGGAACATGTATCTGATGGTGTACCAATATGCATACTCAAAAGACAACTGTCGTAGCTTTGCGGCCATAGGCTTCAAGGTGCATGCAAACAGGATGGGTGAGAAGGGACAACCCTATAATGCCCCATGCTTGATCGCAATAGGTTCAGATAAAATATTGTTGATGCGCACTCTTGCTATTGGTGAAGTGTAAATTAGTCCGATAAAATCCAGAAATAGATGCGGCATATCTGTTGAAAGATTGTGAACAAATATTCCCATTCAAAGTAATCAAACACCTTGGAGGCTTTTAAAGTAAATTGCTTTTGTATAAAGGTGCCGCAATAGGGCAACAAGGTGTGCAGATTGTGAGCCGTGAGCGGCCCGTAATTAAGCCAGACTAGTCTGGACTCACCAGTTTTTGTATGAGAAGTGTTAAGCAATTAGTAATCAGCTTGGGAAAGATTTTAACATTGCTATTGATCAGACATAGTGGCCGATATGATTTGCAATGATGATACTGCCTCTTGCATTGATTGTGGGACGATCTGCTACCCCCAAGCCTCCTCAAATGCTGTCGCATACGTGGGGCAAGAATATTAATGTATGCTTAATAAAACTCAGCCAAAATACTCCATTAGACCCTGAACTCTTTATTATTAGTGAGATGACCCCACAACAACTAGGATTTTGTCGAACGTGAATGACTACATTAGGAATTGACACTGGGCATCACTCAACCATCCCAATGCAATGTCCTCTGGGTACTCTACTGTTAGAAACGGGACCCTGGCCGGCCAAGACTCGCGTCGAGGTCAGTCAGGGATCACCATCTCTAAAGTCAGGGCAAGGGAGTCACACACCAAGGCAACCCCCACTCGCCCTCTAGGTAACGTGGCGCGAGCAGTCTAGGCTAAACTTGGAGGCGGTATGAGTTAAGTATCTGCGCACGCACCCCAGCAACAACACCCAAGGCCCACCACAAAGAAAAGACTCCACACAAGGTTATATAAAAAATAGCCTTTGTATTATAATAAACAACACATTAGATAACACACGCAAACTGTACAATGTGCCAGAGGCACGGGCAGAATTTACAAGGGGAATTATGTACAGGACAGGGCCACGTGGACCACTGTCAGGGGTAGGCACTTGTTAGATAATAATACTGGTAGATATACACTTATGTCGTAAACATAGAATGAGTAGCACCAAAATTATAAAAGCAACACACATCCAGTAATCACTGGAACAGTAAGGACCTCCTACGCAACCCTAACTCACTGTAGGTAAACCACACAGGTAACTAGGACCTAAGCAAGGAATACGAACACCTAAGCAATTCACTCTTAGCAAAGGGAAGGAAACCTAACATGAAATGAACCATCAACAATCTACTATGCAGGTCACATCTAGCATAATGGAATAAACATAAACAATCCTCTATGCAGGTCACATTTAGCAAAAGGGGATAACCATAAGAATACCTAATCAGGTCACTTTTAGAAAAGGTACAGGTTAGAACACATGTGCAAGAATTACATAACAAGAAATTACAATGCGCGGGGTGCACAAAGCACAACACTCAAAAGGTCCCTCAGGCCAACTGGCCTCGAAAGGGGCGGAATGCCCTGAGTCTCAATGTCAGGGGGGTCTGTGCAGGCAGCACAGAACACAAACCTAAACGTGGCAACTGTCCACTAAGTGCTGGACAGTTGTAAATATGATGCACAACGTTGGAGCCAGGAGGGCTCAAGAGCAAAGGTGGGCAAGGAGCCTCTCAGGGGCTTGCCAAACAAAATGCGCAATCTAGAGCTCCGCACTCTTAGGATAATCAACAATGCCCCAGAGCCTCTCTCAGGGCTCTAAATCGTGATGGGGGCAATGAGCCTCGCTGGGCTCGCAGAAGGAAATGCCCTGAGCCACTCGGGGCTCTCACGAACTAATGCGGGCTGGTGGAGCCTCTCTCAGGCTCGTAAATCAAATGTGCACTTTAGAGCTCCAGCGCTCTTAAAATGAGGAAGGGCGGGAGCCTCTCGGGCTCAAGAAAAGATGTGCCCCCCAGAGCCTCGGGGCTCTTCACAACGAGGGCCTCGCTCGGCCCGCACACGGAAGGGGAGGGGCGGCACCGACAGCGTGCCCGACGACCTCCTCCCTTCCCTCGCTCTCCCTCGGCCCTGCTACACTCACCGGGTCTCCTGGTAGCAGCGCGGGGCTCCTCTCTTCACTCGGGAGCCTCGCGGACACGGGAGCAGGCTTCCTCGGTCTCCCGCCTGGCCTCGTCACGACGTCCTCCCGCCTGACTTCCGCCGGGGCCGCCAATGGCAGCGCGGCCCTGGGGGTCAGGGGGCGGGACTTCCGGGTCGTGGAAGGCAGCGGCCCGGCAACAGCTTTCGGTGCTCCTGGGCTGCGGCGGTGATCACGGGGCAATGCCGGGTGGGCACCGGCTTAAAAAAAAATCAGCACAACGGGGCAATGCCGGGTGGCACCGGCCTTCAAATTAAAAATAAAGCGAGGTGGGCACTCGCTCGCTCCAAAAATCGGCAAATCGGCGCCAATGCCGGGTAGGCACCGGCAATATCGACAAAGCGCTCCCAAGCGCTCGGGGAGCACAGGATCAGCGCGCTCAGCGCTGGAAAGACAAGCAAAGCGCTATTGAGCGCTGGGGCATAAGGAAAGCGCTCCTAGCGCTACCAATCAAATTCAGGGCGCCTCCAGGCACAGGAAAGCTCCAGCAGGGTCTGGAAGCAGGCAGAGGGGCAAGGCAGGGCCAGAGCCAGCACACTGGGTCTCCAGGCAGGGAGACAAGCCAAGTGGCGGTCCTCTTGGCCCCTGCAGCAGCAACAGCCCCCTCTGGCAAGATCCTAGGCAGAACCAAGAACAGGACAAATTGTATGGGGACACAGCCCCTTCTTATACTGTAAATTCCTTTGTCTCATGGTGCAGGGTTGGGGAGAAACCAGTTGCAGCTGGTTCTGAAGTACTCTGTTTACCCCAACCACCCTCTCTATTCACTGGCAGGGCTAGGGCCATCAGTCGCACTACAGGGGGTGGAGCCAGCATTGTCCGGGGAAAGTCCAGGCCCAGCAGGGACCAGGGGCACTCCTCCCAAGCCATCAAGCATGCTGATCTCACACTCACCACCGGGCAGACCCATCCAGCCTTCCTGGAGCCAGGCTCACCAGCCAGCTCCAGCCAATCACACTGCAGGCATATTTTACAGTAATATGCCAAGTCCCAGAAATGACATTTCTACACATGACACACACATGCCACATACACCATTGCAAAGCATTCATTCCCACGAACACGCACATACCAAATTCGAGCATGCACTCCCCACACATCAGGAATTACTAGGGACACAGACATTCCCCATGCATCCCTATGGGAGAGCAGGCCAGCCTCACTACATGCACACACTTTACTCTGGGACACAGAGAAAAAGTGCGCACAGACCAGAAAATCATCCACGCATATCACAGATTAAAAGCAAAAAGATTAGGGGTGAACCTGCCATAAGGGCCAAGTCCAACATCTACTATCCGTGTTGAATTTATTGCTCCTGTGGTGGAATATAAGCCTGCATAGTAAGTGGAAAATGTATTAAGGGTCTGGCTGGTAGGTAGCCTTTTGTCGGATGCCATGCACATCTTCAATCTCCGAAACATCATTAGATGACAATATATTTGACATATTTAAAACTTTTATACATTTCCCACATATTTACTGTTTAGGCACAGGAGAATTAAGTAACTCACAGAATCCACATTTTCCGGTTAGTGTTGAAGCCATGATTAGAACTACAGGATGTTGTGAGAGGTAAAATGTTTCTGAGTCAGCAATCAAGAGGTCTTGTCTCGAAAGAAAGTGAAAGTGGCATGTCTCCACCAGTCCTTGTGTATGAGCTCGCTCTCTCCTGAGGCATAGGTGGTAAAAAAAGGAGGACAAGCACTGAATGGCTTTGGTCAAGTCCTCTCCACTAGTTGACAACCAGATGAGTTCTTGTTAAGAGATCACTCGAATCCTGGGGTAGCTCTAGGACCAGGGGTATTTGGCACTCACTACTTAATCCCACACTACATCTTGGAGTGATGGAAGCTTTAGCTTTCAGGGATTCGCTTGAGCTTCCTTACCATTATCTCCAGGATCATGCATTCACTGCTTCCATCTGGAAATCTGGTAAGTGTGGGTGGAGTATCTGCTCCCTATAAAATACCCATATCTTTCAAGGCTGCTAGCTAGGTCTGCTTCAGTAGCAACAAATACCCTCCTGTGATGAATGACCTTTTTCGGATGCCTGACAGACTAAGGGGTCAATTAGGATGGCGGACGGACAAAGTCTCTCCGCCATCCTGTCGGGGGACAGGACGGTCCGCCACAGGGGCGGAGGTCCCGTGCCTCGAATTAGGATGCACCCGCCACAGTGGCGGGTGCATTCCGCTTTTTTAGGTTTCGCCTCGCGATCCGCGGCGCAGCAGCTTTCGCGCAGGGCGAAAACTTTTGTTTACCAGTATGGACAAAAGTCCCGCCTCTCTGTTCAATTGGCTAGCTCCATAAATGGAGGCTAGCCATTGGAAGAGAGAGGCGTCCGTCATTCTGCGAGGCGACTCGTGGGCGTTCCTGAGATTCATTCTCATCCAGCCCCTTTTATCACGTCAGTGCGGCGGTTGGCGGGGTTTATTTTTTTGGTCGTCCATGTTTCTTTTGGTCATTCCGCGGCCGACCGCCGCCGGAGGAAGTCCAAGTCCAGGTGAGTGCTTTTGATTGTGGCCGTTCCCGGCGCCCCCCCCTCCCGCTGTCCGTGTGCCCGTTCCCGCACCCCCCTCCCGCTGTCTGTGCTTTTCCCGCCCCCCCTCCCACTGCCCGTGCCTTTCCCGCCCCCCCTCCCGCTGTCTGTGCCTTTCCCGCTCCCTCCGTCCGTGCCTTTCCCGCCCCCCCTCCCGCTGTCCGTGCCTTTCCCGCCCCCCCTCCCGCTGTCCGTGCCTTTCCCGCCCCCCCTCCCGCTGCCCGTGCCTTTCCCGCCCCCCCTCCCGCTGTCCGTGCCTTTCCCGCCCCCCCTCCCGCTGTCCGTGCCTTTCCCGCCCCCCTCCCGCTGTCCGTGCTTTTCCTGCCCTCCCTCCCGCTGTCCGTGCCTTTCCTTGTTAATATTTCAGTCAAGACTCAAACACAAATCAGATCTATTGGCCTTGTCAGTGCTTGTTGAACCAGTTCCAATGTATTTGATAATCTTAACATCAGTGGGTGCCCTACACTTTACCAGGAGGTGCACATTTTGTGGTGTAAATAAACAGTATGGGAAGGTGAGTCGGCCATTACCCTTCCCCGGTCAAGCCCACATTCCTCCACAACTTCAGTTGTACTTCATTCACAACACATCTCAGCGTGGTTCAACTGTGAATGTTTCCAAGTGGGCATGAATACCACCTGCTCACAGGGAAACCTTTGCTGCTGAAGGTGGCAATTCAGTTTCTCGGCCCTTAGCCCATCAGGTGGTAGACAAGCTGGATTCCTCTGTATCAACCCCTGCACAAGTACACAAGGAATTAATTTGCCCATAAATACAGCCGCAAACAACGTAGACACGTGGAAAAAAGACTTTGGTGCCAGTTGGTTTTGACAGGGACTTTTTAAATCAATCAAATAACTAAGCATGTAATAAAACACACACTTCTTCTGCGAATGAACTGCCAGGAGATTGACAAGATGCATTAAATCCTTCTCAAAACAGTGAAGTCACAAAACACACAGAGCAGCCACGGACTTCTCACATGAGGCTCTGAGGCTGAACCGGTTGCTTAGGTTCCCTGGCAGGTCATCACCGTACGGTTTCCTTTCACAACCATTCCTGGTAAACATTTATGAAAGGATAATTTGCCCGTCCATCAAAAGGCCCCCCTAGGTTCCCGGGCGGAATGTAAGACGCGCAGATCGCCCGCACGCGAGGGAGCCTGCTGAGGTGAGCATCAGAGAGGGAAAAAAAAGTAGTTGAACGTCAGCACCACCCTGGAGGCACGAGGCGCTGCATCTTCACGGCACCCGACCAAGGGGCACACATGCCTGAGCGGTGACCTTTCGCAGCAGCACCACAGATCATCCCTGTTGACGGAGGCAAGTAAGGACAACAAGGGACACCCGACTCACAAAGAACCAGGGTACCTAAGCTTGCACACGTAAACCGCTAATTCCAATTAAAGTTTAGTCCAGAGGTTTTCATTCTGTTAAACACACAGCATGTCAGTCACGTTAGACGGTATCGCAGGGACGTACTCTTCTGCTCTTTCTTTAACGTGCCTTTTAAACGTTTTGTATTATGGTTTTAATTAACTACACAATATATTTTCATACTACTGGTACAGCATGTGTTGCACGTCAATCTTAAACATATTTTTTTAATGGAATGTCTTCCTTTTTCATACTCGCTCTTGCATGCACCCGCCTATTTCTTGTGGCCGGAGGGACTCTTCCCGGTGGTTGCTATCGCAGGCCCGTTGGCCTTTCTCCTTACGTGCTCTGCACTTTGTAATGTTGTATAGGAAGCTGCATGTGCAAGCTCTTGATATTGGAGTGCTCGATACTTGTGTCTTCAATGTCGAATTGCTTACTGTATCGCGTATGTGTCACCATTTAGCCACAAACCTAAATGTTTCAGGTTTGTATATTTGCATCAATAAATGTACAGATATTTCCACCATCCTTTTTATAAATCATATACGCTTTGTGCGAAAGTCCCTCCCTGCGCCATGGCAGAAGCATCCGTGTTTCCTTTCAACAAATGGCTGCGTAGTCCTTTCGCTAAATGTCATTCACCCACCTTAATTTGTGTAGTTATTGGTACTGTGATAACTGTATGTTTCTTCTTCAGGGATGCAGAAGACGCTGTATATGGGCGCGATGGCTACGACTGTGACTGCAGAGTGCTAGGGAGTGCAGAGTGACTGCAGAGTGCTAGGGAGTGCTAGGGAGTGCAGAGTGCTAGGGAGTGCTGAGTGACTGCAGAGCGACTAGGGAGTGCAGAGTGACTAGGGAGTACAGAGTGCTACGGAGTGCAGAGTGACTGCAGAGTGCTAGGGAGTGCAGAGTGACTAGGGAGTGCAGAGTGACTAGGGAGTGCAGAGTGACTAGGGAGTGCAGCGTGACTAGGGAGTGCAGAGTGACTAGGGAGTGCAGAGTGACTAGGGAGTGCAGAGTGACTAGGGAGTGCAGAGTGACTAGGGAGTGCAGAGTGGCTAGGGAGTGCAGAGTGGCTAGGGAGTGCAGAGTGGCTAGGGAGTGCAGAGTGGCTAGGGAGTGCAGAGTGGCTAGGGAGTGCAGAGTGCAAGGGAGTGCAGAGTGCGAGTGCAGAGTGCAAGGGAGTGCAGAGTGCAAGGGAGTGCAGAGTGCAAGGGAGTGCAGAGTGCAAGGGAGTGCAGAGTGCAAGGGAGTGCAGAGTGACTGCAGAGTGCTAGGGAGTGCAGAGTGACTGCAGGGTACTAGGGAGTGCAGAGTGACTGCAGAGTGCTAGGGAGTGCAGAGTGCAAGGGAGTGCAGAGTGACTGGGGAGTGCAGAGTGACTGGGGAGTGCAGAATGGCTGCAGAGTGCTAGGGAGTGCAGAGTGACTAGGGAGTGCAGAGTGACTGCAGAGTACTAGGGAGTGCAGAGTGACTGCAGAGTGCTAGGCAGTGCAGAGTGCAAGGGAGTGCAGAGTGCAAGGGAGTGCAGAGTGCAAGGGAGTGCAGAGTGCAAGGGAGTGCAGAGTGACTAGGGAGTGCAGAGTGACTAGGGAGTGCAGAGTGACTAGGGAGTGCAGAGTGACTAGGGAGTGCAGAGTGACTGGGGAGTGCAGAGTGACTGGGGAGTGCAGAGTGACTGCAGAGTGACTGGGGAGTGCAGAGTGACTGGGGAGTGCAGAGTGACTGGGGAGTGCAGAGTGACTGGGGAGTGCAGAGTGCAAGGGAGTGCAGAGTGCAAGGGAGTGCAGAGTGACTAGGGAATGCAGAGTGACTAGGGAGTGCAGAGTGACTGGGGAGTGCAGAGTGACTGCAGAGTGCTAGGGAGTGCAGAGTGACTGGGGAGTGCAGAGTGACTGCAGAGTACTAGGGAGTGCAGAGTGCAAGGGAGTGCAGAGTGACTAGGGAGTGCAGAGTGACTAGGGAGTGCAGAGTGACTAGGGAGTGCAGAGTGACTAGGGAGTGCAGAGTGACTAGGGAGTGCAGAGTGACTAGGGAGTGCAGAGTGACTAGGGAGTGCAGAGTGACTGGGGAGTGCAGGGTGACTGGGGAGTGCAGGGTGACTAGGGAGTGCAGAGTGACTGCAGAGTACTAGGGAGTGCAGAGTGACTGCAGAGTGCTAGGGAGTGCAGAGTGCTAGGGAGTGCAGAGTGCTAGGGAGTGCAGAGTGACTAGGGAGTGCAGAGTGACTAGGGAGTGCAGAGTGACTTGGGAGTGCAGAGTGACTTGGGAGTGCAGAGTGACTAGGGAGTGCAGAGTGACTAGGGAGTGCAGAGTGACTAGGGAGTGCAGAGTGACTAGGGAGTGCAGAGTGACTAGAGAGTGCAGAGTGACTAGGGAGTGCAGAGTGACTGGGGAGTGCAGAGTGACTGGGGAGTGCAGAGTGACTGGGGAGTGCAGAGTGACTGGGGAGTGCAGAGTGACTGGGGAGTGCAGAGTGACTGGGGAGTGCAGGGTGACTGTGGAGTGCAGGGTGACTAGGGAGTGCTAGGGAGTGCTAGGGAGTGCTAGGCAGTGCAGAGTGACTGGGGAGTGCAGGGTGACTGTGGAGTGCAGGGTGACTAGGGAGTGCTAGGGAGTGCTAGGGAGTGACTAGGGAGTGCTAGGCAGTGCAGAGTGACTAGGGAGGGCTAGGGAGTGCTAGGGAGTGCAGAGTGACTAGGGACTGCAGAGTGACTAGGGACTGCAGAGTGACTAGGGACTGCAGAGTGCTAGGCAGTGCAGAGTGACTGGGGAGTGCAGAGTGACTGCAGAGTGCTAGGCAGTGCAGAGTGACTGGGTAGTGCAGGGTGACTGGGGAGTGCAGGGTGACTGGGGAGTGCAGGGTGACTAGGGAGTGCTAGGGAGTGCTAGGGAGTGACTAGGGAGTGCTAGGCAGTGCAGAGTGACTGGGGAGTGCAGGGTGACTGGGGAGTGCAGGGTGACTGGGGAGTGCAGAGTGACTAGGGAGGGCTAGGGAGTGCTAGGGAGTGCAGAGTGACTAGGGAGTGCAGAGTGACTAGGGACTGCAGAGTGACTAGGGACTGCAGAGTGCTAGGCAGTGCAGAGTGACTGGGGAGTGCAGAGTGACTGCAGAGTGCTAGGCAGTGCAGAGTGACTGGGGAGTGCAGAGTGACTTAGAGTGCTAGGCAGTGCAGAGTGACTGGGGAGTGCAGAGTGACTGCAGAGTGCTAGGCAGTGCAGAGTGACTGGGGAGTGCAGAGTGACTGCAGAGTGCTAGGCAGTGCAGAGTGACTGGGGAGTGCAGAGTGACTGCAGAGTGCTAGGCAGTGCAGAGTGACTGGGGAGTGCAGAGTGACTAGGGACTGCAGAGTGCTAGGCAGTGCAGAGTGACTGGGGAGTGCAGAGTGACTGCAGAGTGCTAGGCAGTGCAGAGTGACTGGGGAGTGCAGAGTGACTAGGGAGTGCAGAGTGACTAGGGAGTGCAGAGTGACTAGGGAGTGCAGAGTGACTAGGGAGTGCAGAGTGACTAGGGAGTGCAGAGTGACTGGGGAGTGCAGAGTGACTGGGGAGTGCAGAGTGACTGGGGAGTGCAGAGTGACTGGGGAGTGCAGGGTGACTGGGGAGTGCAGGGTGACTAGGGAGTGCTAGGGAGTGACTAGGGAGTGCTAGGCAGTGCAGAGTGACTAGGGAGGGCTAGGGAGTGCTAGGGACTGCAGAGTGACTAGGGACTGCAGAGTGCTAGGCAGTGCAGAGTGACTGGGGAGTGCAGAGTGACTGCAGAGTGCTAGGCAGTGCAGAGTGACTGGGGAGTGCAGGGTGACTGGGGAGTGCAGGGTGACTGGGGAGTGCAGGGTGACTGGGGAGTGCAGGGTGACTGGGGAGTGCAGGGTGACTAGGGAGTGCTAGGGAGTGACTAGGGAGTGCTAGGCAGTGCAGAGTGACTAGGGAGGGCTAGGGAGTGCTAGGGAGTGCAGAGTGACTAGGGAGTGCAGAGTGACTAGGGACTGCAGAGTGACTAGGGACTGCAGAGTGCTAGGCAGTGCAGAGTGACTGGGGAGTGCAGAGTGACTGCAGAGTGCTAGGCAGTGCAGAGTGACTGGGGAGTGCAGAGTGCTAGGCAGTGCAGAGTGCTAGGCAGTGCAGAGTGACTGGGGAGTGCAGAGTGACTGCAGAGTGCTAGGCAGTGCAGAGTGACTGGGGAGTGCAGAGTGACTGCAGAGTGCTAGGCAGTGCAGAGTGACTGGGGAGTGCAGAGTGACTAGGGACTGCAGAGTGCTAGGCAGTGCAGAGTGACTGGGGAGTGCAGAGTGACTGCAGAGTGCTAGGCAGTGCAGAGTGACTGGGGAGTGCAGAGTGACTAGGGAGTGCAGAGTGACTAGGGAGTGCAGAGTGACTAGGGAGTGCAGAGTGACTAGGGAGTGCAGAGTGACTAGGGAGTGCAGAGTGACTAGGGAGTGCAGAGTGACTGGGGAGTGCAGGGTGACTGGGGAGTGCAGGGTGACTAGGGAGTGCTAGGGAGTGACTAGGGAGTGACTAGGGAGTGCTAGGCAGTGCAGAGTGACTAGGGAGGGCTAGGGAGTGCTAGGGACTGCAGAGTGTCTGCAGAGATTAAGCTAATGACAATGTAAATGACAATGCCATTTATTTATCTGTTTTCAAAACCAACACATAAATACAAATTTTGTCATTTACAATGCCAATAGCTCTAACTTTTCCAAAGGCGAAACCATTGCATTGTAAATGTTTGTTAACATTGCGGTGGGCGGTGCTGAAAGCACCACCCGCCGCAATGCTAAAAATGCATGTTGTGCGTTTCAAAGCATAACATGACAGGCGCCGCGCGGTGCCTTCCATGTTGTATTTTGGAACGCAGGGGGGTACCATAGGTACCCCCCATGTGCACCTTCACCCTGAGGGCCCGCAACGGCCCCTGAAGCAAATACTGTATGCCTTTTTGTGGCGGCATTGCCGCCACGAAAAGGTATTGCCCACATCACATCCTAATATGTCTGGCGGTGTCTGATAGACACCGCCACCATATTAGACCTTTTCTGACGCGGTCGCAAGGCGACCGGGGCGGAAAAGCAGCGGACGGTCTTCCCGTCCGCCGCGGTCCCCCCTGCCATTGTAATATGGCGGGGGGGGGGGAAATAGGTGGCGGACGGGCACAGATGGCGGACGGATCGCCACCGCCTGCATGGCGGTAATGATCCGTCCGCCATCCTAATCGGCCTCATAATTTGCATTTGCCCTTCATCATCTTCCTGCAGATTACATTAAATACATTTAGCTGTACCTCTCTCCACAATTGTTGTATCTCAACATATTGCCAGATCATATGATGAAATCTCCACTCCTCCGCTTGACGTCTCACACTTGTAAACTTTTTCCTATATTCTGTATATTTGATGCCCATTAGTATACCCTGTGCTATTATTAAAATTATATTAACTGAAATAATTAGGCTACACCCCGAAACGCTAGTTGTTGACACTTACCACTGCACAACCAGAGGACAGAGGAAAATGGACCTCATTTTCCACACCAACAGACCTGACGTTTGGGTAACCACCTTCTACTCATCCCTCCCCGTCTCCAAAACCACCTTCACCGAACATAATCGCCAACTAACCATCGCCCCTCTGACCCATCAATCTCTGACCGGAGACATCACCATCTATGTGAATGGCACCATTCTAATACAGGCGAAAGACGAGAACCTAGAGTTCTTCGACTCTCTTCCCCACTCTCAAAATGGCTACTATCCATTACCCCCACAATATCACCCCCTCCCCACCCACTAGCCCCGTACTAACTCCCAGTCCACAGAGCATGTTCCCGCCACCCCGACAGCCCCTCTCTACTCTACTTAGTCACTCCACCAATCAGACGTCACCATCAGCCCCAGCGCCCCCTACTTCCCAACTTCCGTCCTCCACCCCACACTCCCAACCCTTCACTATCCAGCCATCCTCTCATCCTCAAAGGACCTCCATCCCCCCTCTCCCCAGCTCCCAAAACACCCCCAGCTACCAATCCGCCGCCCTTAGAGATCCACCCCAGTTTCCCCAACCTTATTTGCTCTCCCACTCTACCAAACCTGCATCCTCTCCCTCCCCAGCTCCCCCTCTCCCCCTACCCCCGTCCTCCCCCCATCACTCCCTAACTTCAAGTACTCAGCCCCCCACTCATCCCCAAAGGAACCACACCCCCCCTCACCCCAGTTCCCAAACCACAACTAGCACTCAGCCCCTTCCCCGTAAAGATCCTCCCCCCCACAGAGATCCTCCCCTCCTCTCCCCCTCATCCGAGATGGTGCATCGCCTCAACCTTACTGAGGCGCAGATCGCGACCCTGATCCTAGGCCTGAAAGAAACCCTATCTGCCCTAGGGAATCCCCAGATGCCCTCCCCTCCGGCCCCTCCACTCCACATCCCTTCCCCCCCCCCCCAGGAATGACTATCCCAACACGATCCAGTCAGCCCAGGCTCCACTCACGAACTCGACTCTCACCTCTTCGATACAAGTCATCACCGGAATAGGTATAAACCCCCCCCCCAGCAGAGCCACGAGACCTCCACCTTTTCTTGCCTCCATACCCAGAGCCAAACCCGACAAGATAAAAGAGAAAGAAGACCCCCCCATGAACTGTATGCTTATCAACAGCCGGTCCGCAGTCAAACATGCAACGGAAATAGCCGAAGCCATCCTCTCCCATGACCTGGATGTAGCCTTCATCACGGAAACATGGCTAAACACCCTATCTCTCCCCATTCTAGACATGCTGGTCCCTCCCGGTTTCTCAATCATCCGTAAAGACAGACTCATACACAAAGGTGGGGGCATAGCAATTATCCACAAAAATGACCTCTCCATCTCCGAAGCTCCCTCCGGCCTGTACAGTTCCTTTGAATGCCTGTCGGTCAACATCAAATCTCAATGTCAGAGCTCACATCAATGCCATCTCCTATACCATCTCCCAGGCAACTCCAACAAATTTAGAACTCAACTGTCGGATCTCATCACCCAATCAGCTCTTAACAGCGACGACAATCTAATTCTAGGCAACCTCAACCTCAGATGGAACGAATCCAATAACCCGCTGATTCAATCTCTCAACTCCCTTCTGCAAGCCAACGATCTGATCCAACACTGCTCAAAGGAAACGCACTAGAGAGGAGCGACCCTGGATGCCATCATTGCGAACAAAAATGCAATCTCGATTGATCACATCATCCCGGTGGACTGGTCAGACCATCACATCATTCTCTTCCATATTACTCAGCCGGCCCTATAGCCCCCCCTAAGTGGGTCAGGAACACTTCCAGAATCCCCCGAGACAAGCTTGAAGAAGGTCTCAGCTCACTCCTCCTGAACACGAAAGAGTCCCTCTCAACCTCAGATCTCACCTCACTCTACCATTCCAACCTCGAGCTCGCCCTGGATCAGCTGGCACCTCTGAAACTAAAAAAACCCAGAAGCATCCCCTCCAGGTCTTGGTTCTCGACTGACATTAATGAGGAAAGAAGACATTTAAGATCCTTGGAAAGAACCTGGAGGACCAACCCTACCGCCCTCCATCGGGACCAACTCAAGACAGCTCGCAAAAACTATTATACCCACATCAAAAGCAAAAAGTCATCCTTCTTCTGCTCCGCCCTAGATAACGCCAAAAACCGCCCCAAAGAACTCTTCGCCATCATCAGGAATCAAACTTCCATCCCTAAGGCAGCCAACCTAGTAGCATCCAAGACCCTGTGCGAAAACTTTCCTAGTTTCTTCAATGAAAAAATCGCCAAAATTGATCGCTCATTCAGCACAAATCCAACACCCAACCTCAACCCCCCAGTAACACCGTCTATCCGCTGGTCATCCTTCCAGCCGATCAAGGAAGAATTGATAAGTAATCTTATCGCTGCCGCCAAACCCTCATCTCATTCCCTCGATCAACTGCCCTCGAGACTGACAAAGGATATGAAACTCACTCTAGCCCCAATCTGGGCCAAGATCATCAACAGCTCCTTGAAAGAGGGCTTCATCCCCGACTGCCTGAAACTAGGGCAAGTCACACTCTTCTAAAAAAACCTGGCCTTGATCTCACTTACCTGAACAACTTCCGCCCGGTCTCGAACCTTCCGTTCCTAGCCAAAATTCTTGAAAGATGCGTGCTTGCACAATTAACCCAACATCTGGAGATTTTCAATCTATTGGACCCGGTCCAATCAGGGTTCAGGAAGGGCTGCAGCACTGAAACCGCTATCCTAAATGTCCTAGATGATCTGCACATGTCACTCGACTCCAACCAATGCAGCCTTCTCATCCTCCTTGACCTCTCTGCTGCGTTCAACACTGTGGATCATTCCCTCCTACTTAATGCCCTCCGAGAGAGAGCGGGCATCGAAAATACTGTCTTAAAATGGTTCTCCTCTTTTCTTAACAACCGCACCCAAAAAATAAAGATCAACAGCTTCGAATCTGACCCCCTCCCCATCAGCAGGGGAGTCCCGCAAGGGTCAGTACTCTCTCCACAACTCTTCAACATCTACATGGAACCCCTCACCTCACTTCTAAGGAACTCCAACATCCCATTCCACCTCTACGCAGATGACACAACTTTATTTGAAAACAACCTCGTTAGCAGACATTCACAGACTTAATGCGACACTCATGGAGGTCCAACAATGGCTCACAGCCAACCTCCTCAAACTGAATGAAGAAAAAACAGAAGTTCTCCTAATATCGAACAAAGATGAAAACCCACAAATAGTGGAATGGCTCAAAGCCTTAAATGCTCTCAATGTCTCTCTGACACCAACAAACTCCCCAAAATCCTTAGGAATCACCCTCGACTCCAAACTGGACATGAACAATCACATCTCTAAAACCGCCAAAAGTGCATTCCTGAACCTGAAACTTCTATACAAAATTAAACCCATCCTCCCCCCCCCCCCCCCCCCCCAAAGACCTGAAACAGGCCACCCAGGCACTTGTGCTTTCCAGAATAGACTATGGCATCGCAGTGCTGACGGGAACTGCCAAGGCACGCCTGGGTCCTCTCACCTCCACCCTCAACGCAGCAGCAAGAATGGTCACAGGAACAAAGAAATTTGACCACATCTCCCCAGCACTCAAAGAACTGAAATGGCTCCCGATTGTCCAACGAGCCAACTTCCGCACAGCTTGCCTCACTCATAAAGCCCTGCATACAGGCAAACCGGAATACCTGGCTTCCAAACTCAAAAGGGCGGGTCAGTCCAGGAACCTCAGAAGCTCCAACACACTTTTACTCAACCCTCTGAAATCACAGAAACGAAAAACCTCAAATAAATCCTTTGCTGGGAATGCCCCCAGGATCTGGAACGCCATCCCCCCCATATCAGAATGACTGCCTCCTTCCCGCAATTCAAATCGCTACTCAAAGCCTTCTTCCTTGAACACTCTGGTGCCTAAGGAGAACCTCATACGTGACGGTGGAAGTCTGCTTGCTATCGGAACCCAGAACCAGTTGATTCACTCCAGATCACCGTTACTTATTCCGCTCAAGCTACTGTCGCACAGACTCTATTTCCTGCTTGTTGTTTTATCTGTATTTGCTGTGAAGCGCTCTGATACCTCTGGGTCCAGCTAGCGCTATACAAAACTTCAATAAATAAATAAATAAATAAATGTGGAGATGATTATGCCCTATTTGTTCACAACACCTCCTGACAGTCAAGCTACCCAAGGCGACCTTCCTCCTATTACCATGGCTTTGAGAGTTTCTCAAGGTCTCTAAGGAAACACAAGTGCAGTTCTTCACAGATCGTGGATATGTGTATTGTCTGTAAACATTTCGCCAGCATAGTAGCATCTTTCATAGAGGCTTGGGAGATATCTGAAGGTGTATAGCTCACTGGAGCAAAAGCATGGCTCATGCACTTGTGAAATTATTATTCATACTCCACTTATTCTATACCTCTTGAAATATCATTAAATATTCTAGTACATTTTTCACAAAGAATCCTATCTCACTGTCCTCTCATAGCATCAAACCTGTGAGCTTCGTTACCCTTTTGGTGATTTTCCCTCCCAGCCCACAAGCGTTACCTAATGTTATTTTCCTTATTTATCCTATTGTCAACCAGAACATACTCCACATCTTGATGACAGTCCAAACCCATTACACAACTGGAGCAGTAAATCTCTTGCAGGGTACCAGGATCAGTGGGCACAATGAGCTTGAAAGTAAAGCTAATAAATAAGTTGATGTCTGCTCACAGCTGAGGTACATGAACATAAAAGGAGAACAGCACAAAAAATGTGGGTAGTGACTTATATACCTGACAATAAGACCTAATTATTAGTGTATCAATATAAGATCTGTTTAACCCAAGGGGCCAAAACAAGGGAAGACGTCGGCCTCTGGAGTTGTTTTTTTAATAATGTGAGCAGGTGTGGTGGGGGGGGTTGATGTTCTTAAAACATTGGTTTTCAATTCATGTTATTTTTTCCTTTATGTAATTATTAGGTCAGCAAAGTTTCCTACAGGGCTGCTAATCTAGTTTTAAATCCATCTTTGGCAGAAGCAGTGCCGCTTTGAATGACCCCACCTCTTGACTGTCTTTAATCTGTATTCGCTCTTCCACAGCATCGTGCTGCATCATGCCTGGCTTATCTAACATGGTTCTACAATAGGCAACTTCCTACCTCACTAACCTACAGCACTTCGTCCAAATGGGAATTTGAAGTGAAGACCCCATAAATTATTCCTCTCCTGCAGAGTGGCTCAGGGCTCCCTCCTGATCCCACATGGAATCTCATGAAGTCCTACTTACTCACACCAACATCAAGATCCATTAGTATAGCATTGAACTCAACTCTACCTGAAAATCTCCACTACACATGACATCAATTAATTCAAAACCTGGCTCATTCCTATCTAGAATTGAAGCTACTTCCTAAAACTTTACCCCACAAAAATATAATTTCTGTTGTTCACCAATAGTCACAAACAGTCACAAGTTTGAGTCTTGTTGTCTGGCATGTACTTGGAGAAATTAACCCTATCTGATAGCGACCAGAAAATCACTTGGTTTCACCATTGACTCGTCTACTTCAAAGATTACATTGCCAAGGAAACCAATCTGCAAGCTTCACCCTGAAAGGCACCCTGAAAGTGGCTGCCCCTCTCATCAAAGGAATAAAGAATTTCGAGTGTATCAGTCCTGCCTGATGGAATTACGCTAAAACCTCCTCCAAGCTTTTATCATTTTCAAAAAAAGCTGTCTGGCATACTAGGCAACCAACTAGCATTTTTTTATAACCGTCACACCTGGCAGACAAATGAACCTAAGGTGTCCAGCACTACACTAGAAGCTTCCCTTGCCAGTGTTCTATTGCTCTCTAGTTAGGACTAGCCAAAAGGAGTCATTTATCTTATCATAAGACTACATTCGACCCGCCCCCGTTCTGAAGACATTCAGATCAGCAATCGCATGCAACAGAGTGATTCATCATAGACAATTATGTAATGTGTTTCCTCATCATTTGTTACCTGAAGAAACATGGTAGATGGAGGACGAGGAACCTGTTGAGGGTAGCTCATACTATATTTTCCTGTCTCATACCAGGTGTGTAGACTTCACAGCAATTGACATGCCAGGTATACAAATGAACAGGCTCCCACAGTAAGCATAATCCAGTCTGAGACCCAGGAGTGTGATATGACCAATGATAACCAAAATCACCCTTTTAATGATTGAGGAAAGCTGTAAAAAAATATGTTTGCCTACTTAGGAAAAGCAAAATGTTAAAGACTACTAACTTTACCATATTGTAGGAACCTAGAGTCAAGAGTAATGCTCTATTTTTGGATAGTCAGGGATACAGCTACCCACATTCCTTTTAATGTCCTGGCACCAAAGACTGCTCCGGCACAGAAACCTTCAGCGTTGAAGTCGACCACCGTCCGCGTCGAAAGAGTTGAGCCACTGCTCTAAGAGGAAATAAATGCTCAACAGAAGCATTTCGCTATCCATCCAATGATGAGCCAGATTATACCATGACCACCTGGAATTGTCATACAGCCTCCAAAACGTAAGCTTTCTTTCCAGGAAGCTTTGGCTATTGCTCCACCTTTCAAGTAAAGGAAGAGAGTAGAAAAAGACACCAGTCCACTTCCTGCTCCTCCATCACCACAATAGGAAATGCAGGATTCACCCACTTCACACTCCTCTCATAAAGAGCCCCTCTACCCTACAGTCCACACGGGTCACCTCTTCCATGCATAGGAGACATAGAGGGGAGGACCCTATTCCTGTTTCCCCACAGCCAGATCCCTGGGACACTTACGACGTAGAGCCTCCAGGGGACTCCTCCCCGAGGTGATTCCTCCATATTCCAGGAACTCCTCAGCAGGGCAGCAGCTTACTATGAACTTCCTCTCTATTCTCACCCAATCGAGGAGGATTTCCCTTTTGAGAACTTCTTCTCTACACAATGCACTACTCAATACCTCTTCATGCTATAGGGTATGTTGTACAACACAGGTGACATTTTTCAGGATCTATTACGGGCTCCGCTAATTACCCCCTGAGTTGACATAAAATATAAATCATCCCCATCAGATCCTGTTCATATTTGGGGCCAGCTTCCTCCAGACTTCCTTATAGTTCATATGGCAAGGAAAAGGGCCAACTCCCAAACAACCAGAGACTCCCCCTCCCCCGGACGGATATGGAAAGGAAACCTCGGTTAAAATGAAGGAACTCCTTCAGTACCTCACTGAGGAAAACAGAAAAAAGAGGGCATGAGTTTTCTGAGGGGTAATTCAGCTCCATCTAGCCTCTGTGGCTGCTTACCTACAGAATAGGGAACAAATATCCATTTTCAAAATACCAGTTACCTAAGCTTTCATGGAAGGCCTCAAAAGGGTAATCCCTCCTCAGACCCCATCAGCTCCATCATGGAACATCAATATTACAAGCACATGCCTTATGAGTCCCCCTTTTGAGCCTCTCCACTCTGGTTTCTTTCAGGTCCTCTTCTGAAAGTTGGCTTTTTTGATTGCCATCACTTCTCTTCGGCGCTGCTGTGAGCTCCAGGCCCTAACTCCCTAGAAGAACCCTTCCTCCAAGTACACAGGTATAAGATTGTCCTCCGTACTAACCCTAAATTTCTTCCTAAAGTGGTTTCTCAGTTCCACCTGAGCCAAACCATAGAACTTCCTGTATTTTTCCCTCAACCAGCGTCAGTAGCAGAAGGGAGGGCCATCTCCAAATTAGGCATTGCCAGGTGGATAGTCAAATGCATCCAATCCTGCTATGCAAAAGCGAACAGAACCTTACCTGTAGTTCCCAGGATCTGCCATGGCCTTCCTGGGGAATGTTCCTTTAGCTGACATCTCAAAGTAGCTACGTGGTCTCTTCCACACACCTTTACAAAACACTATAGAGTGAATTTCATAGCCCGCCAACATTGGCCAGTCAGTACGCTGTACATTTTCTAAAGTACTGCAACACCCACAGTTTAGCCACCGCTTTTGGAGGACTACTATACAGTCTATGCACAGCAGGTGTATCTACAGCCACACATGCCTCAAACGGAAAATGTTACTTACCCGTTTTTAGCCTGTTCTATATTACTTTCCTCTTTTGTATGGACATCTCTCTATACATCACTTTGCTTTACATTCTATACTCCCCCGCTTTCCGGTGACAACAATCTCACAATGGATTTGACGCCCATGCTCATTACTAGCAAAAGGAGGAGTGACCAAACCTTGTGACTCGAAAGACTTCTTTGAAGACAACTTGCACACATATGGGTCCTACACTAGGTGGTGGGAGTTTGCACAGCATGTGACTCTGCAGAACTACATGACACAAACTGATGCCTATTGGGTAAATAACATTTTCATTTATGATTAATGAATTGTCATTGGAGTCAGGAGTTTCTGTGTTGATATCCATTCCACGATGAATTTGACGTGTTTAGTCAAGTTGCTTCAAATGCTGTTTAAAGTAAGTACTTGCCTTTTGAAGAGAAAAGGACATAACGTGAGATTTGAACAGCGTTGTGTTTTTCTTCAAAAACTATCCTTTGAAGGCCAGAGCCTGGTGCATTCAAAGTATGGCACACTTTCCAACCAGGAATCAATGTACCTTGGGTTCTCAACTTTACTGAAAAAATCTCAGGTAGTTTTCACTATGAATTAAACCCAATAAAGCATTGGCCCTAGAAACCCCCTTTTGTACCGCTTTTGACCGCCATAAGTGTGGCAGGGTATGCTCAGACGTGAGTCCCTTGCTCACTTTGCCACTGGATTCAAGCAAGCCGGGCTGAAGACGGCTGGAATGCCAGAAACCGGTCCTCGGAAGCTTGTTTCCGGTCCAGGGAAGGCATGGCTTGGCAGTTCGGGCTGGACTGTTCCCATGAGGCACAGGATCAGACTGATTTGCATATAGCCATGTCTGAACTGGGGTGGCAGAGTGGGCTAAAGAACAGTGATGGATCAAACCCAGATCTTTTGACTGGGTGCGAGTGTTTGATTGGTTCAGATGCTCCGTCCATCACCACCCCCTTTTGTACCGCTTTTGGCCGCCATAAGTGTGGCAGGGTATGCTCAGACGTGAGTCCCTTGCTCACTTTGCCACTGGATTCAAGCAAGCCGGGCTGAAGCCGGCTGGAATGCCAGAAACCGGTCCTCGGAAGCTTGTTTCCAGTCCAGGGAAGGCATGGCTTGGCAGTGCGGGCTGGACTGTTCGCATGAGGCACAGGGTCAGACTGATTTGCATATAGCCATGTCTGAACTGGGGTGGCAGAGTGGGCTAAAGAACGGTGATGGATCAAACCCAGATCTTTTGACTGGGTGTGAGTGTTTGATTGGTTCAGATGCTCCATCACCACCCCCTTTTGTACCCCTAGAAATAAAATAGGCTCTGTCAATAAGATAAGTCAACAAATGGACATTTTGGATATTTAATATTTATTGCTATTGGCCGGGGTGTATTTAATTTTTTTTGTTTTGTGTTTTAACATGAATTTAAAATGCGCTAGTGTATTAACTTCATCTTTGCTTAGACATTTTCTGGGTCAAAGTTTGTTAATAGTTGACGTTGATTTTTTTTTTTTTTTACATTTTAATTTAGGAACCTCAAAGGAAGGGGAAGAAAGTGCTAAAGAGGCTGACGAAGATTCAGTGAAGGAAATATTGGATGATATCCCAGAGCATGAAGAAGATTATCTTGATTTAACTCTTGAAGAAGAGGGACTTGTTATTGCAGAATATTTATCTTACTTAGAGAGTGTAGGAGCTGCAAAGTCTCCACATGCCTAAACATAAAGAAAGGATACATTATACTTTTGATAAAGTAAATCTTTGATACCTGCACCATCAAACTGTTTGGGCTTTGGTATTTGGGTTTTATAAGCACTTGGATTTGTTTCGATTTTATATGTAGCACTTAATTTTGCAAACCATGCCTGGGTGTGTTCATTTGTAGTTTCAACATTTGTTGATTTTAAATGTGTGTCATCTCTTAAGCATGCAGATTAAATAAAAATCTTATAGCTCCTAAAATTGGATACTGATGCAAATGTAATTTTGGACTGCAACATGCACTTTGAAATCAAAGGAATATTTATGTGGACTTTTCAATGCCTAGTAATTAATAGCATCATGTGGTGAGTACAAATAGACAAATTCAGCAATTCAATATAAGCACTCAAAAGTACTTACTGCAGAACAGAGAAGAGGCAATTAAAATAGCACCTTACAGCCCATGTCATGTCAAGTGAAATGTTGTAAATGTTTCAAGTGGCCAGCCAGAAGCTTGCGTAGCTTGAGCCCTTTTTGTTGCTTTACAGAGCTGTTAAAATAAAAAAACAGGATTGTAATGGGTTAAAGAAAACATGAAGTCCTGTGTGACGATCTACATCGATTTGCTCATGGCATTATAACCTAACTTTCATTGCTAAATGATGTAAAGCATCCTGGAGATTTGTACGATAGTTGTTTGGTGTAATGCCTGACCCCTCAAGACCTTGTCCTGACAAGATTCTTCTTCTGAAAATAGCATACCATAGTTGTAGATTTTTCCATCTTGTTTTCATGAGATCGAATTTGGTTATTAGCGCCAATCGTAGATGTCTAAGTAAAAATATTAATTTCAATGTGTTATAGATTTAATCTTGTTCTTTTTGCTTATTAATAATAATGATTGCATACCCGTCCTTAGAGAATTGCGTAATGTGTAACAATATTCATGTTTTATTTATTTGGGCTCCTATTTTGAATTGTGTATAACACACCATGGGTTTGCTGTATTGCAGGATATGAACAAATGCTCCTCTATGGTGTCATTTGTTGATAACAAATATATTTCAAGTGTGCCTGTAAGAAAAATTTAATTGTTTAGTCAATTTGTTTGAACAACCCATTCACACTTCACCGAGAAGTAAAGATCTAAGCATATAAAATATGCCAATCGTCATGTAATAGTAACTTCAGAAATCAAAATGAAAGGCATGTGGGTATGAGCAAATTGCAGTCATTTGCATGTATTTTTTGTAAATGTAAAATGTTTGAAATAATTCACATCCAAGTGAAGTGAAAATGCTAAACATCTCCAAATTAGCTATATTTGTACTTTTTGCATCGACAAGTTATCTTCATCCTATCTTGAAATGAGTCACAATTGAACGTAACTGAATATTTTCATTGCCTGTGATTTCTAAGCCACTTTGATACTATTCTAATTTTAATATATTTAAATATGAAATATAAGACTGACTACAATAATATTTCTACTTACTGCATGATCTTTAGTTGTTTTATCTATTGTCTGATGAAAGGCTTCTTATTTATTTACTGAATTATATTTTTGTACCAAATTTGAAGCCTTAAAAGTGAATAATACATCAGCGGTGATTTGATTCCTGTAATGACTGAGAAAATGTAACTTTCTCGTGCAGGGTATGAGTGTCAATTAAGAAATCAGACCGAGACTCAGGAACACTAGCAACACAGTATTAATCTATAACTGATCAAAGCAAGATTACTAGCTGAAAACATTAGTATGGAAATATTGAGAAAATATGCAATTTTCCAATATTTAGTGTTTTTAATCGCCACATATCATTTGTGGACTATTAATGTATCAACAATGTTGCAATCATAAATCATTGTCCACTTAAAGAATGGTCTTTTTATTGTACACTAACATCTGTCAGTATGCAGACTATGTATTCTTGCATTTGTTTATTTGTAGGTGTTTGAGCTACCAAAATATATTAGTTCAGCTTAGGAAAATCTGGTTTTGCACAGAACTTTTCTGCCTTTTAAGGTTTAACATCTTCTCTTTCTAACAGGATTTCCCTTCAGTTTTTCATGCTTTTTACAAATTCTTTTATGTGGTCAATCATTTACGAAGCATCAAAATAACAAAGATGAATAAACCGATTAGTAATTTTAAAGACTGCTAATTGATGGATGAATAATTTATTTTTGTTGTATAAGATTGTGCGTAAGCCTTTTATTTGTAATTTTTGTTGGATTTGTTAGTATGTTATATAATGATTTATTTGAAATAAACAAGTTGCATTAATAGCTAAATGGGTTTCTGACCTATGAGTGTTTTTATTGTTTTAAACGCTAATGGGAAATTATCTTTACTTTGTGATTCTTCCCCCTGTATTGGAAGCATGTATGTTACACTTCTGTTTTAGTCAAGTGAAAATCATTGACTAAGTAAAGACAATTCTGCTGTATATAAGTCTGATTCATCCAACAGACATTGTACCTTGCCCTCTAGACCACACCAATAAAAACAGCCAGTAATGTTCCTATATACCATCTTTTCCTTTGCTTCATTTCCATACTCTCTTTGAAAAAACATTTATAAAGTCCAGAGAGAATCGAGAGGCCCTAAGAAATTAACTTGTTCCAAGCCTGACCACTGTGTGATCCATTGTCCATACACATAATCAGTACAGGAACGTGAAAAACGGAGACAGCTCATACTCAAACTCACACCCAAAAATATTTTCTGCACATGAAAAACAAAAACAGTGATTATGTAAACTGGCTATCTGAACTTTATTCAGTTGGATTCAATCAATCGACAGAATCTGAAGTCAAAACTCTGGGTTTATGGTGTAATACTCTTATCAACCATGTATGTACAAAAAAAAGAAAAAAATACTAAAAGTGTTGCTACAAACATCCGACTTAACACTTGCTGCACAAATGCTTTTCATTTTCTACATTAAACATAGCAATGACACCTTGTTGAGCAACACAAATAAACTAAGAGCACCCTAGTGAATCTCCACTGTACAGCTGAACTAATATCCAACACCAAAAACTGTTATTGCATTGCATCCTGTTTTAGGGACTTTGACTGGCTCCCCTGAGACGATTCAATCAAATTTAAAACGACGTGCATAATATTAAAGTCTTATATCTGCAACAACCAGAATACCTCCATCAAGCATTGAAAGTCACTTGTGGAATGAAGGATCTGAGGAGGAAGGACACTTCCACATTTGAAATCAAAAGTAAAGATTAACCAGCAAATCGCCTCAAATCAGCCTTGGTTCTGCGCGAACTTCACCCTGTGGAACTCACTTCACAATATACTTAAACTTAAATTAGAGAAGTAACTTGCTCCACTTAAACAGTGCCTCCCATCCTCTCTTCATAGATTCTCCCAGGAGCCCTCTTCTTCCCTTCCTTTTCATTTATCCTTCCCACACTGCTTCGCCCCGCATACCCTGCCTTCCATTTGTCTACATTCCTTCACCCTCCGTTTTGAGCACTACCCTATATGGCTTTTCCTTGTTGCTACAACATTTGTTGGGATGATGCCTCTAAGCGTATTAATCTGTTTATTAGTGTATGGTATGAATGAGTTATTAGCTTATTTGTAAGAGATCGCTATCGCAGAGTTATTCTTTTTACAGTACGCTGACACCTTGTAGATAAACCTGAGGTTTATCAAAGTGTAAAATGTATTTTCTTCTCCTTTAATCAAGACTCTGGATGGAGGCTAATTACGTGCCACAAACTGTTGATAAATAAGCGATTTCTGCGCGGAGGAGGAGTTGAAGATCCTACATGTGACAAATGTTAAATTGGAATACCATTCACTCTGATGTAATTTGTGCAAAAGTGTTAGGAGGCATTGATTATAGTGTTTTATACTATTTGTTTCTTCTAATCTAAGAATAAAATGTTGTAACAAAAAGACAATGGTATGGCTACAATTGTCTATTTCACAGGACTAGTTAATGGCTTTCGGTGTTGTTCAATTTTATTTTTAAGGTACATATTGGAACATAAACCTTTTTTCTGGTATAGTAAGATGTTGAAACACTTAACGGTTCAGTGAATGGTTGGCCATTTGCATCATGAGGCAATGTAAATTAAAGCTCCTGGGACGCAGTGCCACCGCCCTGTCTTTGTGGCTTGCATTCATTTATCACTCATAATTGCAGGAAACTTTACACTTAGTACGTCATTCAGTGCCTACAGTCTTCACAACTCTGTTACTTTCAAGAGCCCTTCCTACCCAGAGCACACTAAACAGAGTTTCAGTCAGTCAGTCAAGGAACTTTATTCGGCTGAGTACCAGCCATAAAAGAATACATCTTAAAAGCAACATTTCAAAGAATTTGATACATTAAAATTCAACCAATTTATTTATTTTATTTATTTACCTTTTAAGGCGCGCAGCTACCCGCACAGGGTTTCCCGGCGCCAAGGGATAGATTAAAAGAATGAATAGAGAACAAAAAGCAGATTATTGCAGAAAAAGCCATGTCTTGAGGCCTTTGCGAAAGTTGAGATAAATAGTTTGTTTTAAATGAAGTGGGCAGCGAAATCCAGATCTTCGGGCCTAAGTGGGAGAAGGAGCGACCACCCATTCTCACCAACTTAAATCTGGGAATCACAAAGTCACCTTTATAAGAGGACCTGAGAGAGCATGTGGGGTGACATGTATGGATGAGTTCCTGTAAATATAAATGAGCAGTGCCCTGCTTGATCTTAAAATATATGGCAGAGTGCCTTAAACTTGATTCTGCTTGCAATCCTGAGCCAATGAAGGTCCAGGAGTGACTCGGAGATGGGGGCTCTGCGCGGGATATGACATAGAAGTCGTGCAGCCGCATTCTGCACAACCTGAAGCTTTCTAAGAGCTTCCTGGCCCACCCCTAGATAAAGAACGTTGCCATAATCCAGGCGCGAGATAACTAAGGCCTGGACAACGGTCCTTTGTGTGGAGACAGGGAGCATCCAAAGAATTTTATGAAGCCATCTCAACATAATCAGTGCACAAAGAATCATTTCCCAACGATACTCCGGAGCCGTATAGCAGTAGAAATATACATATAAATCATCAGGCAGGTAAATAGCACTAACAAATAGCACTAACATAACATAAATTCATCGTTCAAAAGGAGTAAATAATGTAATGCGGGCCGACACTTATATTTAAAAATCTTCACAGTGGTATTAAAAAAGCCCATCTTGGGTTGGTGTAAAGTTTGCAAAAAAACAAAGTGCAGGGTGATTTGTGTGGACTCTGAATCGCATGGGCACAATTCTAATTTACCATCACAGTGTGCATCTCGTGGGTATGAGACCAAGAAATGAGAGCTACCCATCCTAAACCTGATCATATAGAACATTTTGGCATGGATGAAGTAAAAAGAAAGGTAGCGCCCGGTACCTGGGGAGCTGACTAAAAGCGAATGCTCAACAACCCTTTTTTTTTACCAAATGTGTTTATGTTGAGGCCATTTTTAGATTCACCCAAAAATTAGGCTCTCAACCCATAAAAGCTATTATAGATATCTATAAAGCACGTACATGCGCTGTTACTTTGTACGGTGCCGGAGTTTGGGGTTGTTCAAATACCTTGGGCTTACATAGAGCTGAGATCATGTTCTTGAAACAAGTGCTGACAGTCTAAAAGCACCCCTGCTACTATTTGTCATAATGAATTGGGTGTAACCCCATTATCTTTTTGGATACAATTAGCACCCTTGATGCTGTGATACAATATCTGGGTAAAAGAGGAAACCGCTCTGAATCACGCTATAATCTCGGATTGTTTGAAGTTGGATTGTGTGAGAAAAATCCCTTGTATTACACATATACAAGATCAATTGGTAAATTTGGCACTGTTTGACTGTTTTGATAGCCAAAATCCCAAGAACCAAGCTGAAAAGAGACTTTCTCTCCTATTTGTACCAAGTTAGAGACTAAACAGAGTTTGTTTTTCCATATTTTATATGTTGGTTATATAACACAGCTGGAATTATACAGAAGACTGATGAGATCAAATGTAGTAAAGATAACAACTTGGCTTAATGACTGTATAGTTACGGATCACTCCAGCCAACAATATAAATGGCATGAATAAAATAACAATTATAATTATTTTGTTGTAATAAACCTAATAAAATTGATTATCAAAAAAAAAAACAATTATTTGGTCAGTCACAATAATAATATAAACCATTGGCCATTCAATCGTTAGCATCTCAACTCATAACAAGACAAATGGACAAGGGTAAAGCAACAGAAAAGGAAAACAAACAAACTATTATACCTTGCATAATAAGGGGGATGATGTGAATTTGGGAAGCCAAGTGCACGAAAATCAATATTTAGCAAAAACGAATTGATAATTTGATAAACATGAAATGCTTTAAAATGAATTCCAAAATTAATCATAATTACCTCGGCAATTCCTGTGCTACTTCAGAACAAAGGTGTCTTTAATGTGGGTAGTTTAAGTACGCTGTGTATCCAGTGCCTCATTAAAGTTGTCCTCATTAGTTTTCATATCGTCAATATAATTCTTTGTCCTCAGCTGTGCATACCTTTAAGTTTTAAAAAGCTCTGCGTATGCATTGAAGGCTTGCAGGGCTTGTGTTCTATAACCCCTGTGGTGTAAAATCACAAAATCAAGGGTTAGGGAGTGAAGAGGTAGTGCTCATGAGAGTACTGTGGTGGATGCATCCTCCTCCATGCAATGGGTTAGAAAACCAAATGATCCACCTCTAAGAGGTTTCTGTATGATATCTAGAAGTGTAAGGCATACGCAGTATTTGTTAAAATACCCCTCACACACCAAAAGGGCCCTTGGTGTCATGCTTCATCATCGGTGTCTTCCCGTCCCGCTGCGGGACGGGGTGTGCTACGACTGGCGACTACGCTGGAGCACTTTGTTTTTGTAAGTGCTATGTGAGGTGTATCTGTTGTGAGTGAAAAGGGTCAGGGGTGAATGAAAAAGTGATGTTAAAAAATAACTGGCCTTATGGATACAAAAAAACTTTATTTGGTCATAGGCTGGTATTGTTAAAAAGGGTAGTCGGCGAAATCACACTAGTAATGTGCTGGTTCTCCTGAGGGTGTCAACATGTTTCGAAGCTGTAATGCTTCTTCGTCAGGACAGAGTAAGATCCCTCTGTCACTCACTAAGTTGCTATCAATATGTGAAGAAATATATACAAGTGATTTAAAATACAATACCTATGTGGTACGGATATATGTTTTTTAAAGCTCTGTCAGTATTTCTGAGAATAAGCTAGAAACGTAAGGAGTCAATGCTCCATGAACCTTCGGGTCGAGAGGTAAATTTTAAACTTTCATATGAAGTCGTGAAGTCCTCGCTTCCTCTCTCGCCATCCCGCGGTTCCGTGGTATGGCGAGAGAGGAAGCGAGGACTTCACGACTTCATATGAAAGTTTCAATTTACCTCTTGACCCGAAGGTTCATGGAGCATTGACTCCTTACGTTTCTTGCTTATTCTCAGAAATACTGACAGAGCTTTAGAAAACATATACCCGTACCACATAGGTATTGTATTTTAAATCACTTGTATATATTTCTTCACATATTGATAGCAACATAGTGAGTGACAAAGGGATCTTACTCCGTCCTGACGAAGAAGCATTACTGCTTCGAAACATGTTGACACCCTCAGGAAAACCAGCACATTACTAGCGTGATTTCTCCAGCCCACCCTTTTTAACAATACCAGCCTATGACCAAATAAAGTTTTGTTGAATCCATAAGGCCCGGTTTTTTCTAACATCACTTTTTCATTCACCCCTGACCCTTTTCACTCACAACAAATACACCTCACATAGCACTTACAAAAACAAAGTGCTCCAGCGTAGTCGCCAGCCGTAGCATGCCCCGTCCCGCAGCGGGGCGGGAAGACCCCGATGATGAAGCATGACACCAAGGGCCTTTTTGGTGTGTGAGGGGCATTTTAACGTGTAACAAAACTAGCCTATGCAACTTCTGCCGAAATAACTTATATCTGTTTAGCTTATGTAGATCTTATGTTACTTAACCAGTCACCCTTCTATGGTTTCTTTGGTGTGCTGTAAAATAAGAAAAGGCTAAGTTTTTTAATAAGTGTTATACAGAAGAGGCAGGGCATCTTACAAGGTATTATTACTGAACGAGTTGGTCCGCAAAATGTCATAACCAACTTATTCTTGCTGTACAAGATTGAATTTAAATTATTATTTAAGACATGCTTCAAATAATTATTTCCAGACAGTAAAGACAATTTTGCCATTAAAGTACCTTACCAAAATGTGATCAGTCAAATCCCACAACGAGCTCCCAGAATAAGTTTCAGTATCAAAACCTTGGATGACTGTGATGTTAGTTTGCGTACAAGAATACATTGGGGTGAGAGAGTAGCAAAGGTGAAGATTTCCAATTCCTATACTTTGAGAAGATTTGGATTTTATAAAAGTGAGCAATACAATGCTCACTTTCAAAATGGCTGACTGTGTATGGGCACAAATAGCCATACCTCACAACTCTAGTGCTAAAAGGGAAATGCATAATACTGAAACAAAAATATCCACCATCAGTTTTTAAATAATGCTGACAACCATGATACACTAAGATCACAATTACATCGGGGATATGTGCAAGCCTGCTAGTGTGCCGGCAAACTTAGATGAAGGTGGGACCTTAGAATGAGTGGATCTCTAAATGAAAATGGTTAAAGAACTTGCAAATACATTATAGTTAAGAAATGTAGCTAAGAAATAGGCTGTAAGTAAATATACACTCTCCACCATTATGCATCATTCCTGCTTTTTTGACAATCCTTCCTGTTCTATATGATAAATGTCATAAAGTGCTGAACCCTGTCTAAGTAAGTCTTCGGTTGATTAAGAAATTGTATAGTGTGTGTGTTATACAAGTTGCCTGTTCTCTGCATATTTTGCATTACTTTTTATTATTTGGTGTATCCTTCTAAAAAATGTAATAAGGTGGCATTTAGTAACAACCTGTGAGCTAACGTATTATTGTTGACAGATATTTAACACTCTTGACTACCAACTTCTATATAGAGGAATTACAAATAAGTACCAGAAAATATCTCTCTTGAGGTTTTTGGGGAGATAGCTATGTAAGCACCCAGACCACTCTGGGGTTGCCAGGTTTCCCTTTATTTTGTACCTCTCTTCCTGAAAACGAACTGGGACAGTTGTCCAATAAATAAGCCTACTAAGATTCAGAAATTAAAAATTATTTTTTAAATGGCCCCAGCGTTCTTTTAAAAACCCTGTGAGAAGGGTGTATTTATTTAGGTAATATAATTGCCATGTGCAAAGCATTAACGGGAGGCAACATTTTTAAATCCATACTTTTTGTGATCACTGGGTCCTTAAAGGGTTACAGTATAAGAGTTTTCATAGTTGATAACATGAAAGCAGGCTTCAAACAAAGTTGAAGCATTACCATGTGCCTCAAACTAAGAGAAGTTTTAGGTAGTTTTCTTTAGTATTTCAAAGGGAAAGCACTCACCTACACTGCTTTTCATAACCTAAGATTGATAAGAAATTGCCTAATGTAGCAATAGTTACAGAAAGACGGTCCTCATAATTTTGGGATAGCTAACGTTAAGGCAAGTGTCGTAATCTCTGCATCAGCTTGATCAGTATCATCAAATTTTACATTCTGCTAAATTCCCAGCAGTTTTAGCCATCTCACTGTGTCCCAAAAGTACATTGCTTTCTACAATGTTGACTAAATTAATCACATGACATGCTTGAGCTTTTCAAATTCCATGAGATAATATATTACTACATTTATTGTTCCACGTCCTGCAGTTACTCGCTGTTGGGATGGAAATGCCTCCTGCATGGTGTACAGGCATGTTCCCCTGCCCTGAGTGTCCAAGTTCACATATATCTGGGAGCCTGACTTCCATTTTGTTTTGGTTATCTACACATGTGCACAGGCCTCTCGGCCTGATCCGGACACCTCTTCCTTTGCCTCTTTTTAATTCCTCTATCTACCTTAAATCTTTCTCTACCCCACAACTCTCTATGTCACCCTCTCTGTTTACCTCTATGCCAACCTCACCTCTCTTTCTCTACCTCATCTCTCTCAGCTTCATCACTTTTGTCTATACAGCTGATCTATCTATCCTTGAACCCCTTCTCTCTCCTTTTCTCTCTTCGTCGCTACTCTTTTTACCTGACTTGTTTTTCTATGCCTCTTGCCAATTTTTCTGCTACTGTTCTTTATCTATACTTCTCTCCCTTCCTCACCTTTGTGCCTCTCAGTCCCTCTACTTTTCTGACTCCACCTCTTGCTGTCTTACCTCTCTCTACCTCACCTTTTAGCGCACCACACACCTCTCTTCTTATATTTATTCTGTCTCTCTCTAAATCACTCTAAAATCCTACTGTGTATCTCTATATCGCATTCTCAATTTACCTATTACTTTTTCTAACTTTGAATATCTTTCTTTCTGGCTACCTCCCATTTCTTTCTTTGACTTGCAACTATCACTGTCTCACTGATCTAGGTACCTCCACTCAATGTCTCCCTTTTTCCTCTTCTTAACCTGTCTCACTATATCAATCAATCAATCAATCAATCAGAGTACTTGTAAAACGCGCTACTTACCCGTGAGGGTCTCAAGGCGCTGAGGGGGAGGGAGGGTGCTACTGTTCGAAGAGCCAGGTCTTGAGGAGTCTTCTGAAGGCGAGTAGGTCTTGGGTCTGCCGTTTGTGGATGGGGAGGGTGTTCCAGGTCTTGGCGGCGAGGTAGGAGAATGATCTGCCGCCGGAGGTCACGCGTTGGATGTGGGGGACGGTGGCGAGGGCGTGGCGAGCGGAGCTGGCGTGTGGGGGTGTGGAAGCTGAGTCTGCTGTTCAGGTAGGCTGGTCCGGTGTTGTGGAGTGCTTTGTGTGCGTGGGTGAGGAGCTTGAAGGTGATCCTCTTGTCGACAGGGAGCCAGTTTAGGTTTCTCAGGTGGAGGGTGATGTGGCTGCGCAGGGGGGCATTGACGATCAGTCGGGCTGAGGCGTTTTGGATGCGCTGTAGTCGTCGTAGGTGTTTGGCAGGGATTCCTGCGTAGAGTGCGTTGCCGTAGTCCAGTCTGCTGCTGACGAGGGCATGTGTCACCGTTCTTGTTTTGGTCGGGATCCACTTGTAGATCCTGCGGAGCATGCAGAGTGTGTTGTAGCAGGAGGAGGAGACGGCGCTGACCTGTTTGGACATGGAGAGGGAGGAGTCAAGGATGAATCCTAGGTTGCGTGCATGGTCGGTGGGTGTTGGTGCTGTTCCCATCGTGGTCGGCCACCAGGAGTCGTCCCAGGCTGAGGGGGTAGGTCTTAGGATGAGCACCTCCGTCTTGTCCGAGTGCAGCTTCAGTCGGCTGCTCCTCATACAGTCGGCGACGGCCTTCATTCTCTCGTGGAGGTTGGTTTTGGCGGTGTATGGGTCCTTGGTGAGGAGATTATGAGCTGGGTGTCGTCGGCGTGGATGATGTTGAGGTTGTCACGGCGGGCCACTTGTGCAAGGGAGGCCATGTAGACGTTGAGCAGCGTCGGGCTGAGGGATGAGCCCTGAGGGTCGCCGCAGATGATGTCGGGGGCTTCAGATCGGAAGGGTGGGATGCAGACTTTCTGGGTTCTGCCTGAGAGGAAGGACGTGGTCCAGTTGAGGGCCTTCTTTTGGATTCCGACTTCTAAGAGGCTTGTCTTTAGAGTGCGATGACATACCGTGTCGAAGGTGGCTGACAGGTCCAGGAGGATGAGGGCTGATGTTTCGCCGTTGTCTAGTTGGCGTCTGTGGTGGCGATGAGGGCTGTCTCAGTGCTGTGGTTTCGTCTGAATTCGGACTGGGACGGGTCCAAGATGTTGTCTTCTAGGTGGCGGGCCAGTTGCATGTTGACTATTTTCTCGATGACCTTCGCCGGTAACGGGAGCAGGGAGATGGGCTGGAAATTCTTGAGGTCCTTGGGGTCCGCTTTGGGCTTTTTGAGGAGGGCGTTGATTTCGGCATGTTTCCAGCTTTCCGGGAATGTCGCTGTTTCGAAGGAGATGTTGATGACCTTCAGAAGTTGGGGTGCGATGGCTGTGTCAGCTTTGTTAAATAAGTAGTGTGAACATGGGTCTGACGGGGATCCTGAGTGGATGGAGTTCATGTTTTTGCGTGTCTCGTCGTCGTTGACGTTGTTCCAGGAGGTCAGGCGGTTGGCGCTGTTGGTGTTCACAGGGGAGGTGGCGTCTGGCGTAGTTGGGGCGGTCATGGTGTTGAAGCTGTCGTGGATGTCAGCGGTCTTGCGGTGGAAGAAGATGGCTGAGACGCACAGTTCTTGTGAGGGCCGGATGTCGTTGGTGTTGGCGCTGGGGTTGGAAAGTTCCTTCACGATGCTGAAGAGCTCTTTGCTGTCGTGTGCGTTGTTGTCCAGGTGTTTTTTTAAGGAGGATCTCTTGGCTAGTCTGATGAGGTGGTGATGTCTGCGGGTGGCGTCCTTGTGGGCTGCGTGGTTGTGCGGTGTGCGTTCATGGAGCCATGTCTTCTCCAGTTTCCGGCATGCACGTTTGGAGGTCTGGAGCTCGTCGGTGAACCAGGTGGCTCTCTTGCTGGCGTGGTTTTTGGGGTGTTTCTTGAGCGGGGCGAGAGTGTTGGCGCAGTCATCGATCCACTGTCTGAGGTTGCGGGCTGCGGCGTCTGGGTTGGTGGGGTCGGGGTGGGTTCTTGGCGAGGGAGGTGATCAGCTGGTCTTCGGTGACTTTACTCCAGCAGCGGCAAGGTAGCTGTTGGGTGCGGTGGTGTGTGGTTGGTTTCTTGAAGGTGAAATGGATGCAGCAGTGGTCGGTCCAGTGGAGTTCGGTGGTGTTGTCGAAGGTGGCGTGTGAGCCTGTGGAGAAGACTGGGTCCAGTGTGTGGCTGGCGGCATGGGTGGGTGCGGTGACGAGTTGTCTGAGGCCGAGGTTGGCGAGGTTGTCAATCAGGGTGGCGGAGTTGGCGTTGTTGTTGTTCTCGAGGTGGAAGTTCAGGTCCCCGAGGAGGATGTAGTCCGTGGAAGCGAGTGTGTGAGTGCTGGCGAGGTCGGTGATGGAGTCTTTGAACTGAGCCCAGGGTCCGGGGGGTCTGTAGATCAGTGTTCCTCTGAGGGTGGTGTTTGGGTCAGTGTGGATCTGGAAGTTCAGGTGTTCGGCGTTGTGGAGGGTGTCGTCTGTGTGGGTGGACTTGTGGACGATGGCAATTCCTCCTCCGACTCCGTTGGCACGATCCCTGCGGGTGATCTTGTAGCTGTCTGGGATGGCTATGGCGATGTCGGGCGCCGAGGAGTCGTTCCACCAAGTCTCGGTCAGGAAGGCCACGTCTGAGGCGGAGGTGTCGAGCAGATCCCAGAGCTTGACGGCGTGTTTGGGTGCCGAGCGGGTGTTGAGGAGTATGCAGCGGAGGTGGTTGTGTCCGGTCCGTGGAGGTTTGATGGTTCTGTCACAGTTGAAGCTGCAGGTGCGGCAGGAGAAGGGTCTGTGTGTCCATTTTGGGGTGGCCTGGAAGCATTCTCTTTACCTCTCTGTCCTTCTCCTCTCTCAGGACCTTATTCAGCAGAGTTGGTAGTCACTATCTAGCTGAAGACTATATGGGCAGTGCAGACAGAGGAAGGGGGTTGGGGGGGTCTAGGCAGAGCAAGGGAATTAAGGAGAAACTTTGCAGATTTCATTTGATGCAATAATGGAATCCTTGAAGTGCTTTGATTTTTCACTGTAGCAGCAAGAATTTCAGTTATCAGGAATTTATTTGCAACGTGACAATATGGGAAAGCTATAATTTGAAGTTATATGTGGAATATGTTTTTTTTAGTGTTGCTCAGTACACTCTAAACATCCACCAAGTCGCCATTATTGTGTATTTTCTACAATAGAAGACAGGGTAGTTGAACACTGACTGAAACCTATGTAAAATATTGTTGTTGCAAACCTAAAAAAATTTAGAAGCAAACATTAAAAGATATAGCCTTAGCAATACTTGTTCTTTGATGAAGGTGCTCGAAATCTTGTTTAAACATGTTTTTTTTGTGTAGCCTAAACTCTGAAGGATTAAGATATACTTAAATTTTGTTTGGCATCAAGAGTCTTTGAATTAGTTGAAAATCAGTTACAAGTTCAAAATTGTTCCAAACAGGGATCCCCAAAGTACTTCTTGCCTAGTGCCCCAAAAATCTGTAAGACGGTACTACACACAGTCTTGCACCCAGAGGACCAGACAAGCCTTCTATATGCTCTTCATCCACCTTTCCTCCCCCCCCAGACCCATAAGCCACCCAGCTCTTGCTTGATTTTTAAAGGTAATAGGATGGACATTCCAGCCACTTCAGAACGGCATTATCTGATAGAGACTGTTAGTTGTAGATTCCTTACCTTCGAATTTCCCCCAGGCGTCAGTCTGGATCTGGAGATTTTTTCCTCAGCAATACCCCTACACGTCGGTAGGTTGCGTTGGTTGACTCCGCATCCATCGTCGGCATCGTGGCAACAGGAATGGCGTCGCGGTGCCTACTTAGATACTGTCCCTGCGCGTTGATGTCAGTTCTTTCTTTTTCTGCACCAGCCTAGCGCAGATCCAGAGAGAGCTACCCCTTAGCCATTTTCTGGCTAGCTTTATACGATTTTTGTTGACGTCTTTTTTGAGTCTAGGACCATGACCTGTAGTCGTGCTCCAACTGCCGGGCCATGAACCCAAAGACTTTGCAGAAGTGGTTTCAAAACCTTGTTGGAGGCCTGGCATTCAGCTCAGCTTTGTTCCCAGTCTCGTTTGAGTTGAAGGTCATGAGGCCATTCGCGGAGCCCCCGCCCCTAGTCATACTCCAAGTCGTTGAGGTCCCCGGTAAGTCAAAGCACAAGAAGAAGGCGAAGAAGCACTGGCGCTCTTCATCTTCTCTGAAGCAGGCACTCAGAGTGTCGTTGCTCGAAGGCTCCCTCCCTGGTGCATGCTTCAGAGACAACTCTGCACCCCCTACCCATTCAGGGAACCGGAAGCATTTCCTGCCCAACTCAGACAGTTTTATGAGGCCTTACACTTAGTCTTTGGGCGGCCCGACTCCACCGGTGCGCCTTTGGGCCCTGCAGAGTGGGTCAGGGGTCTGGGCCTTCAATGCCGGTTGCTCAGGCCCGGCGGGCCCCCGCGGATCCACGCCTGGATCTGGATCGATGCTAGTCGATCTCACTCAACCTTCCCTGGCGTCGATCCAGACTACTACACCCCCAACGCCGCCTGTACCTCCAGCCAACACCATCCCCCTCCTCATCCCCAAGTTGGACACCGAGCTGGACGGACACCGGAACTTACACCGAAGGGTACTTTTGTTACCCTGTTCATCCCTGGTGTTCCCTATCCGCTAGAGGGTGGTGATGAGGACTCTGAGGAGTTGCTGTACCCTTTAACTGACCAGCTGGAAGAACTGGACTGGCGAGAGGACCTGGGTGATGCCAATGGTCTCAACACTTCTCCAGACACTGGTTTGCTCTCTCCCCCTACCGTGGCTATAGAGGAGGAGGCGTCCTATGCTGTGGTGGTGAGAAGGGAGGCTGCGGTCCTTGGCCTTGAGCTCCCTTCAACGGCAGTCAGGACTAACCTCCTGACAGTGATATATAGATATATATAGCCTGTATGCTGTGTTAAGTTAGCATGAGCTTTTTAGGAGTTTAAACGCCATTTTACCTTTCTGCTGCTTTTGCACACGACACATAGTGGTTGCTTTAGCTTTGAGCCTAGTAGAATGTTTTTGATTCATACGAGAATAATATGTTGTTACTCTGATATCAGCCTTGCTTGGCGAGCTGTGTCTGTACAGTGAGTGCTGAAACCTTCAAGGATATCTCAACACAGTGGTTGTTGTGAGCACTGATCTTCGCACGTTCCTAGACATAACATACATGCAGCTGCAGCCAAGTTCTGGTTTTAGGCGCGTTTTATATTGCTTTGCACGAGAGCATACAAACACACTTGATGGTGCTTTGCATGCAGAAGAGCTGGTTGCTGATGATGTGATCCCTTACCACTAGGATCTTGAGGTATGGGGCCGCTCTGCTAAAACCCAAAGAGACCTTCTTAGATATAATATAATATACTAGCTAGGGGGGTGAGAATTAGGTTTTGTTAAACCCTATTCATTTTAGCGTAATACCATGCTTTCACCGTTTGTGTTCTATGGACTAGTGACTATGCTGATTACTTTGTTTCTTATAATATGTTTGCTTGTATTAGCTAAGATTCTGCGTTTGAGAACACTGCATTAGTGAATAAACATTTCAAATATGCACGTGTCCTCTTTTACTCCTTGTTCTGGATTGAAATGATTGTATAACGAAAGAGTGTTCATGTGTTCCACGTTACCTGAGGTGTACTAAGTCCATGGTCTGGTTTGTCTAAGCATTGGGAGTTTATGATGACCAAACACTGATTGCTAGTCTGGTAGGGGATTTTTGGGTACTAAGGTGAGTTTTGGCACACCCTAATTCACTGAAGTTCCAAGCCTCTATGCACAGTTCTGTCTGAGCACAGAATCCCTGCCACAACAGGAGTACTTCAGCCTGCAGCTTCTTCCTCTGAACACCTATTGCCATTCAGTGAGGCTCTTACTGATGTCTTCCTAGGCGCTTGGTCCAAGCCCAGCACGGGGGCTTCTGTGGAGAGGAAAATTGCCCGCCGCCACCGCCCGACTCCGGGTGACCTGGTGTTCCTGACCCAACATACTTCCACTGAGAGCTTGGTGGTCCATCCCTCTTCTTCTAAGGGCGCCTTCCCTACTGCTCCTTCAGATAGGGAATCCAAGAAGCTGGATCATCTTGGGAAGGGAATATTCTCCTCCTCCATCTTGGCACTGTGGCCAGTGACTACCTTGTGCCTCTTGGGCCACTACTTCCATACCATATGGGATACGGTTGCGCAGGTGCAGCCTCAGTACCCGGAGGAGGCCTGGGCCGTTCTTTCCCAGGCAGTTGCGGATGGGAGAGATGCAGCTAAATTCACCATTCGGTGTGGACTGGATACCACCGACTCACTGGGCAGACCGATTGCCACATCGTTAGACGCTACACCTGGTTGAGGACATCTGGCTTTTCGGGAGAGGTCCAGTCAACCTTGGTTGATATGCCCTTTGATGGCCGTTAACCTTTTTGGCGACAAAGCAGATTCGGCGCTTGAGCGCTTTAAAGACTCTTGTGGTGCGGCCAGATCTGTGGGCTCACTGCGCCTTCCCATCCACTCCAGTCTGCTTTTCGTCCCTTTCGTGGCTACGGAAGGGGCGCCCAACCACATCCGGTCCAGTCTAGCCACAGGTTCACGCAAGTTGTCCAGCCTCTGTGTGGTCGCAGACGAAGGACCCACCATCCACGCTGGTCTGGGAGCCAGCGGGCGGCCCAGTCCACCATCTGCCCCCGCCACTGCATCCAAATCTTCCTAGTCCAATGTTCTAGGCCCATCTTCAGCCAGTTGGAGGCAGGATAAGCCATCACCTCTTCCACTGGCAATCCATCACGTCAAATAGGTGGGTTCTGCAAATCATCCAAGGGGCTACTCCCTCCCCTTCAAGACTACCCCTCCCTCCATGCCACAGCCTTACGATTGCATGTCGGAGGATCATATGGGACTTCTCTGCCAGGAAGTCTCAGCTCTTTCGGCCAAGGGAGCTATAGAGATGGTCCCTGAGCCAGAAGTAGGTCGTGGTGGTTTTCCCGCTACTTTCTGGTACCCAAGAAGGACAAAGGACTGAGTCCTACTCTAGACCTATGAACCCTCAACTGCTTACTCCGTAAGGTGAAGTTCAAGATGCTCATGTTAGCTCAGGTCCTGTCTGCCCTTGACCCCGGAGACTGGATAGTGGCGTTGGACTTGCAGGACGCTTATTTCCATATTCCCGTCCTGCCAACCCAAAGACGCTATCTATGGTTCACGGTGGGCACGACCACATTCAGTTGACCGTGCTCCCCTTTGACCTTAGCAGTGCCCCCCCGGGTGTTCACAAAAGTGATGGCAGTGGTCGCAGCTCATCTGTGCAGTTCAGGGGTTCCAGTTTCCCCCTATCTCGACGACCGGCGATAACGAATAATCTTCATTTGGAGGTGGTGCAATGTCTCGTTCTGTGGTGGGGAGAGACTTGGTTAGATCTGTTCGCCACTGAAGAGAACGTGCAATGTCAGCAGTATTGCACCTTGGAGTTTCCAAGGCACCACTCGCTCATCAACGCTTTTTGTTGCAAGTGGAATTGCGGCCTCCTGTACACCTTACCGTCTGTACCACTTCTGCCCCAAGTGTTCAATAAGATAAAGCGCTATCAGGCCCAAGTTATTCTTGTGGCTCCGGACTAGGCAGGAAGAGTCTGGTACCCCGAGCTTCTGAGCATGGCCATCGATTCTCCGATCAGACTGCCTCTTCAGGAGGATCTTCTGTTGTAGCAGTAGCGGACGGTTCTTCTCCCCAACCTGTCCAGTCTCCATCTCATTGCGTGGAGATTAAGTGGCTACATTTGGCAGCTTTTGACCTTCCACCCGAAGTCTGTGATGTCATCTTGGGAGCCAGGCGTCCCTCCACTAAATCGGTATATGCCTGTAGATGGAACAAGTTTATGGCATGGTATGCAGGAATGGGTATGGATCCCCTTTCTGCCCCTCTTTCAGAAGTCCTTCTTATATACTTTCCCTGGCCCAGCAGGGCTCTGCTCTGGGCACACTCAAAGGTTATCTTGCGGCTATCTCTGCTTTTCTTAGGCTGCCAGATCAGCCATTCTTGTTCAAGTCTCCTACTGTAAACAGATTCTTTAAGGGCATTACTCATCTGTTCCCTCCATTTCTCTTCATATTGCCCCAGTAGGACTTGAATCTTGTTCTCACATTTCTTATGTGGCTTCCTTCGAGCCTCTTCATAACTGTCCTCTCAGGCTTCTCACTCTCAAGACTGCCTTCCTTTTTGCCATCACCTCTGCTCACAGGATGAGTGAGCTTCAGGCTCTATCATCCAAGCCTCCTTTCTTGTCTGTGCATCCGGACTAAGTGGTGCTTAGAACTAGGCCTTTGTTCCTTCCTAAAGTGGTTATACAATTTCATGTAGGACAATCTATCAACTTGCCCACCACCACGCCCTTCCAAGGAGGAGGAGAGACTCCACCATCTGGTCCCTAAACGTGCTCTGTCATTCTATGTTGACCGCACCAAAGACTTCCGGGTGGATGATCAACTCTTTATTAGCTATATGGGTGCCATGAAAGGCTCCCGTGTGTCGGATAGTAAAGCGAGGCCACAACTAATTTGACTAACGTCTTCCAACACAGTAGCTTTTAGTACTTGACCTGTTGGTCTTTACTTATTATAGACTCTTTGATTGTGCCTATAGTGCCCCAATGTCTCGGGTAGGGAGCTCAGCTTGTCAACGGTTGCAGAGTATGAGCAGGGTTTGACCTCCTTGAGGAATTTTACCTGAGACTCCAGTCTATTTAGTTTAGACCTGATTTCTGGCAAATGAGTTGCCAGCGACTGAATCAGGTCTGATTGCAATTCCATTTTATTTGCCTGCGAGAGCAGTGCCCTGGCTATTGTGTCCTGTGAGGCTCTTTCTGCCACCTGCTCTTTTTATGTGAGGTATGGCCAGTGGGGTCGAGGCTGGCTCAGTGGCCTTTTTCTATTGATCTCCGCACCACTGGAGGGGTTTGCCTGAGGGTTTTATTCATTTGTGCCTCTGTTAGGGAGGAAACGATCCGACAGGTATCCCAGTTCCTGTTCCATGAAACTCTCCCTTCGGTGCAAAAAACAAATGTTATTTGAATTGATAGGTGTTTCACTTGTTTGCGGTATCAGGACTTGTCGGCTCTGGAGCTGGTTAACTTGAGCGATAGTCGTGCTCCTAGTTGACTTTGATTCTGCACTTATTAGGTCTGTGATATTGACTGTTTGATAGGGAGATCTGAGGTTGGTGGCTGTCAAGGCCCCTTTATTGGGTCGTGCTCATTTGCTTGGTCTTTCTTTGGCTTGTGGCTCATTTAGTTGTAATAGTGGCTCTAAGGTAGATTCTACAGTTACCTCCATTATTGAGCTGCCTGGTCTTATGCTAGGGCAGGATTGCAATCTGTGCAATCTAGAGGCCCCCTCAGGTGGCTTTATTGCTTAATATTAGAGTAACATTCTTTTGGCTGCTAGCTAGGCTACTGACAGGATGCCCTGAACTGTTTATGCCGTTACCTGTGGTAGCCTCGTCTAGAGATGAATTTTGTTCATTTTGTGCTATTTTTGTTGCCTTTTGAAGATATCGCTTGATGATATTCTTCAAGGAAGGCAGGTCCTGAGGTGGGTAAAGGATAGAACACCTGCTTGGGTCCCCCTTGGTCATCAAATTAGAACCAAAAGGTATGGCAGGGTCCAGGGGCAAGCATTTTTGGACCAGGTCGGCCGCTGACTTAACCCCCGCCTCTTTTGAATGTAGGAATTTTCATCTTAACATTACCAAGTTGTTGTGCTTGGACCGGTATCTGTAAGGCTTCTTAATTTCTTGCCTGACACCGTCCAATTGCCGTGCTGTCTTGGGTTATTTTGTCTTAATTACCCTATCTGTGCTGCCACACCTCTCTAGGATTCTGTAGCTGAGGAGGAGCATGAGCGCGCAGCTCGAAAGCTTTTCTCAGTCTGCTCTCCTGAACGTCGTCCACTATATATGGCTGTGGGTGTTCGCACTGGTGCAAGGAGAGCACTCTGGATGCAAGCAGCACTCACATAGACTGGTCGCTTCCGCACTCCTTGGGACTCAATCATGGCCACAAGACCTAGTCCGCAGTACCCACTTTTTAGCTACCCAAGTCAGGTTGACTGGGTGAATTGCCATTGAGATGTTGCCAAGATTAACTGCTTGTTTGCAGTTTGCCACTGTTGTTCTTGGTATTGCCTTCCTTTGCCTTGATTTAGTGCAGTTTAAATGTTGCTTCCTTTGACTCCCTTATTCACTTCTTGAGGAGGTAGCCAGCGTGCGGGCTGTCGAGGAAGATTGATGAGCGCGTAGAAGTTGTAGCAGCGATAGGAAAACTGATGCGCATGATGATGGGTTCTGGGAGGTTATGACCTCTGCTCCCAACACACCTGGTCCTCCGACTCACCTGGCATTCTCCTGGGCCTTAAGCTCTGCTGTCACCTGCTGTTGCCTGTGGCCTACTTGGTTTGCCATATCAACCACGGTCACTGGCTACATGGATAGTATACAGGGAGCTGCGTCTTCAGGCAGCGGTCTTTAGATAGTGGGAGCTATTGCTGCCAGCAGACCACGGTTGTCCTTAAAGTGTGAAGGCATTGGATGGGCGAGGGCAAGGGCCCCCTGCCCATCGGAGTACAACGTTCGCCGGCTCCCGCTTGTACCGGCACAGCACCAGTAGAGGCTCCGGCAGCAGCACCTCCGGCAGCGCACTTGCACAAGGCCCCTCCAAATACTGGTCCCTCTATTCAGCAAACAGCACAGACTCAGCATTCAACGTTAACCCTGTCGCTCACCGTCACCAGTGCATCGCAAGTAAAAAGATCATTATACCTACAAGTTGCAATTGAACAATATAAACAAAATAGGACACTACATTCCTATCTGGCACCAGGAATCATCAGACCACCTTACTAAAAGATATCCATAGGAGGCTTCACTTTCTTGGTACAAACTGCCAACCTCTGGAACTCACTGCCAGACAAATTGGAAGCAGTCAGGAGCATTTACATTTAAAAAAAGAGATGATACATGGCTGTTTCCAAGATAACTACTTCTTCCCACAACCTTAGGATAGTTCCCAGAAAAATAAACACTCCTTCAGGTACAGTCTACAGTCCACAGATGTGGAACAGCCCAGCCATTACACAACTTTCTATGTCCAAGTAAATTATGAAGAGCTGACCTGCATTACCCAGCATGCCTGTCAGACAGGGTTTTATACTCAAGCAGGATTTGACCCTGTAGTGTCCAAAGGGTAGTCTTCAGCCACCACCCTGCACATTCTGTGGGGTTCAAAGGAGTCGAATCTACCCATTCAGGTCATCCTGTTGTTTGCCCCTGGCAGGCATTTCACACCTATTCAAGGCTAATTACCAGCTGAGAGCTGCAGAAGAGTATGCTAATTAGCCTCCTGACAGTTCACGCAGGTAAATGGTAACTTTCTAAAAGTAACTTTTCCTTAATATTTATTTAAAAATCTGAAATTACCATTTAATTGGATCTTCAACAACTATTAAAAACAGTGGTTTAATTTATTTGGTTTAATTATTTTTCAAGCTCGTCCCTTTACTGAGAAAAAGTGTTTGTTTTTAGGTTTCGCCTCGCCGAAGGCTGCGCTCTGCGCAGCTTTTCGGCGCAGGCGAAATCTAATGTTAGAAACAGTTCGGCTTGGAATCCGCCCCTCTGTTCCATTGGCTAGCTCCATAAATGGAGGCTAGCTATTGGAACAGAGATCTGTCCGTCATGGCCGTACCAGATTAATGGGCGTTCCCGCGATTTCTTCCCTCTCCACCCCTCTGTGCACGTCATCTCGGCGGTGGGCGGTTGTTTTTTTTTTTTCCAAGCTTTGTTTTCGGCATTTTTCTAAGTGTCGTTTTCAGGGGTGGGTTGCGCGATATCCCGCTCTCCGTTCCCGCCCCCCCTCCCGCTGTCCGTGTGCCTGTTCCTGCCCCCCTCACGCTGTTCGTGTCCCCGTTCCCCTCCCGCTGTCCGATCCCGCCCCCCCTCCCGCTGTCCGATGTGCCCGTAGGTGCTTGTTCTTCCACGTGAGCACTTTTGGTGATATTTATGTGAGGTGTAGAATGTGTGTCAGAAAGACACTACGAGATCAAATGTTGACAGACATGGTGCAAGAGAAGTCGCAGATTACAATCGGAATGAACAGCAAACAGCCTCGGTATGCACACAATATCTGCTGTTTTGATCGTCAGGTTGGCGCTGCCATCATGAATCTAGAGGCAAGGCCGTGTCTTTCCTCACCCCGGGGCATATTGTATGTAGCCAGAAGGGGAGAACACCACCAATGCGACCAGGGAAACTCCGGCTCTCACGGGAGTTACCGAAAGAAGTACAGTCATTGCGAAAGCACCCCACGTACGGAGGGATTCCCGGCGCACCGTGCAGGCCTGGAATGCAGTCAGTCCAGCTTTCCGACATGAGAGGCGGTCCATCGTGTCTTAAGAAATGAGTGTTGGGGTGTGGAGGGAGTTGGAGGTTTGTTTCCTGTGTTGCCACTCTGCAATGGCAGCGATTCCACAGTTGCGGGGTGGGTGTTCAAACGGGGACAAGGGCAAATGCGCGCTGGGACACCGACCCCATCTGGGTCCCCTCGTCCCGCCCCCCCTCCCGCTGTCCGCGTCCCCCCTCCCCTCCCGCTGTCCGTGTCACACTGTACAACACCACTAGGGAAGCATGTCTCCTCGACACTGCCAAGAGGACTGCGAATGGATGTGCGTCTGTGTGAACTGGCCTCCTGCAGGCAGACAGTCAGGGTGCAGATGACTCCTGGACGGACACTCTTGTCACGTAAGATCGTGCACCAAGAAGACATTCTGTTTCACAGCGTGGTGCACTCTGGACGGAAAGATAGCTCAGCAGCCTGCGTGCCTGCTGCAGAGAGCTGTGCGGACCTTCATAATGTCACGGTAAAGTACCAGCGGCAGACTCACCACTACAAATCCCAAAGGACAGTTTTGTGACCAGGATTAGCCCCTCCCAGAGTCACAAGTGTGGAATCATTTCAGTTTATGAGGACACTGTGATCAAATGATTGCAAATTACAGAAAGCCTCGATGATCCGCAGGTGTTGACTCAGCAATGTGTGACGTAGAGCAGTGCCCTCCTGGCCCCAGGGTATTTAAACTCCTTGTAGCAGTGGAAGCCGGAAGAAGTGTTAGCTTCACGCCCGTTAACCCTCCCGCTGTCCGCACCCCCTCCCGCTGTCCGTGAGCCTGTTCATCCGCCCCCCCCTCCCGCTGTCTGTGAGCCCGTTCATCCGCCCCCTCACGCTGTTCGTGTCCCCGTTCCCCTCCCGCTGTCCGATCCCGCCCCCCCTCCCGCTGTCCGATGTGCCCGTAGGTGCTTGTTCTTCCACGTGAGCACTGTTGGTGATATTTATGTGAGGTGTAGAATGTGTGTCAGAAAGACACTACGAGATCAAATGTTGACAGACATGGTGCAAGAGAAGTCGCAGATTACAATCGGAATGAACAGCAAACAGCCTCGGTATGCACACAATATCTGCTGTTTTGATCGTCAGGTTGGCGCTGCCATCATGAATCTAGAGGCAAGGCCGTGTCTTTCCTCACCCCGGGGCATATTGTATGTAGCCAGAAGGGGAGAACACCACCAATGCGACCAGGGAAACTCCGGCTCTCACGGGAGTTACCGAAAGAAGTACAGTCATTGCGAAAGCACCCCACGTACGGAGGGATTCCCGGCGCACCGTGCAGGCCTGGAATGCAGTCAGTCCAGCTTTCCGACATGAGAGGCGGTCCATCGTGTCTTAAGAAATGAGTGTTGGGGTGTGGAGGGAGTTGGAGGTTTGTTTCCTGTGTTGCCACTCTGCAATGGCAGCGATTCCACAGTTGCGGGGTGGGTGTTCAAACGGGGACAAGGGCAAATGCGCGCTGGGACACCGACCCCATCTGGGTCCCCTCGTCCCGCCCCCCCTCCCGCTGTCCGCGTCCCCCCTCCCCTCCCGCTGTCCGTGTCACACTGTACAACACCACTAGGGAAGCATGTCTCCTCGACACTGCCAAGAGGATTGCGAATGGATGTGCGTCTGTGTGAACTGGCCTCCTGCAGGCAGACAGTCAGGGTGCAGATGACTCCTGGACGGACACTCTTGTCACGTAAGATCGTGCACCAAGAAGACATTCTGTTTCACAGCGTGGTGCACTCTGGACGGAAAGATAGCTCAGCAGCCTGCGTGCCTGCTGCAGAGAGCTGTGCGGACCTTCATAATGTCACGGTAAAGTACCAGCGGCAGACTCACCACTACAAATCCCAAAGGACAGTTTTGTGACCAGGATTAGCCCCTCCCAGAGTCACAAGTGTGGAATCATTTCAGTTTATGAGGACACTGTGATCAAATGATTGCAAATTACAGAAAGCCTCGATGATCCGCAGGTGTTGACTCAGCAATGTGTGACGTAGAGCAGTGCCCTCCTGGCCCCAGGGTATTTAAACTCCTTGTAGCAGTGGAAGCCGGAAGAAGTGTTAGCTTCACGCCCGTTAACCCTCCCGCTGTCCGCACCCCCTCCCGCTGTCCGTGAGCCTGTTCATCCGCCCCCCTCCCGCTGTCTGTGAGCCCGTTCATCCGCCCCCTCCCGCTGTCCGTGAGCCCGTTCATCCGCCCCCCCTCCCGCTGTCCGTGAGCCCGTTCATCCGCCCCCCACCCCCCCCTGTCCGTGTCACACATGTACAACGCCACTAGGGAAGCATGTCTCCTCTACACTGCCAAGAGGCCTGCGAATGGATGTGCGTCCGTGTGAACTAGCCTCCTGCAGGCAGACAGTCAGGGTGCAGATGACTCCTGGACGGACACTCTTGTCAAGTAAGATCGTGCACCAAGAAGACATTCTGTTTCACAGCGTGGTGCACTCTGGACAGAAAGATAGCTCAGCAGCATGCATGCCTGCTGCAGAGAGCTGTGCGGACCCTCATAGTGTCACGGTAAAGTACCAGCGGCAGACTCACCACTACAAATCCCAAAGGACAGTTTTGTGACCAGGATTAGCCCCTCCCAGAGTCACAAGTATGGAATCATTTCAGTTTATGAGGACACTGTGATCAAATGATTGCAAATTACAGAAGCCTCGATGATCCGCAGGTGTTGACTCAGCAATGTGTGACGTAGAGCAGTGCCCTCCTGACCCCAGGGTATTTAAACTCCTTGTAGCAGTGGAAGCCGGAAGAAGTATTAGCTTCACAGATAAAAAACAATGGCACACATTTCCAGCGAAGTTAAGAAGATTAGTTTTTTGATTCAGGCACATGAGAAAAGTGTTTCCCTTTCTTCCTTGAAAGGTGAGAGGGTGCAGGAACATCAGCATATAAATAGAGTATTACAGCGCCTAACTTCCGTATCCGACAGCTCACCTGTAGCCCGGGAGGGGAAATAACTTCAAAAGGCCTTTGTTGAAAGGAGTCGTAATTAAGGATGCAGTTTTACAAAATTGCATGCGTAGCGGCCGCGGCGTGTAGCGTCCTCCCAAGGGAGTATCAGCACGTGTATATTTATAGAGGAGCTATGGGGGTTCATAAAAGCAGAATCTGAGGGACATGAAGCGAGCTCCTGTATCCGCCGCGAGGCAGTGGCTCCGGAACCTGAGGGGGCCCTCTGCAAAGTACCTAGAGGGGCCGGCCACCGGGGACCCAGTCAGCCCGTCAACAGTGCTGGAGGGTGGGCCCTGGACTCCCCCCCCTTACAGGAGCTAATGTGAGGCCATTGTCGCGAGGAAGCCACCAAGGCATTGGCACGTGCATTTTACCCAGCGGGCAGCTCAGAACGCCACACCCAATGGTTCCTGCTAGATCGAATCTGTACTTATTAGAGTTTAGACGCTCGGCGCTGACATCAGCTGTGCAATGGCTCCCCTCTTATTTAGCAACGGCAGAGGTGCGGTATGAAGCGCTATATAACAAGTTAAATTATTAAGCAATATCACAATGGAGCTTAGAAAGGGCATTGCAAAGACAATTCCAATATCTATGAAAACTAGTTTGACAGGACACCCTCCTAAGATTAGAAACCTGTCCCGGGGCTCAACTCTGTGCTCGTCCCATCCATTTGCCGACTCGAATACACGGTAAATACCACTCTTTTTTGATAATGTCAACGGGGGTAAATGGCTCTTTGTAAAATACATATGACCAGTAACAACAGAAAGTATCTATAATAAATCAACTATAAAAATCAACTATAAAAATCAACTATAGAAATCAACTTTATCTAGATACCATGCCCGGACTGGTTTAATGAATTTAATTGAATTATACTAACAAATGGCAGGTTATAATGGTCAGTTCGCTCACAGAAAGAAGATCTCAAAAACTTTGTTTGATTGAAAATGCACATGTAAATATGTAGATAGATATTTTGGCTATTGAGGTTTGGACCTTAAAAATGATGTCTGTTTCCTTTCCTTTTATTTGTTGTTTGTACAGATGGATTGTAAATAGCCCTAGTCCTGAAGAGGCCAGAATTGATTGGCTGAAACGCGTCGACCATAAAGAGACGGCAGATACATATAAATAATTTTGATTAATTTGAATAGTGTGATGAGGGATCTTTAAGACATTGGGTTTAAATCATTTCGACCTAATTGTTTTCCTCATATGAGTCTGCGTGATCTCAATAGGAATGTCTGTTTTAGGTTTTGTTGAGACATCCTAACTCAAAACGAAGGGCTTCTATTTTGTTGTATATATGTAAAAAGTATTTGTATATACAAATGTGTTTGAAATTATAATTGAGAGATATATAAACTTTTTTATTTGATAAAAAGAAAAAATAAAAATCATTTGGTAAATAACCTCTAACGTGTCTGTGGGTCAAGATGAGATAGGAGACTATATAAAAGAGATATATATACTTAGTTTGGTCACAGTGATACAAACACTAATATAGGGAGTATTTTACTTTTATTCCTTATCATTTCAAATTATTATACATACCGTGTACACCAAGGTACCATTTTTGTATTTAAGTCTATATTACCCAGGTACCGTTTGGTTTAATGGGTTTCCCCTGTCATACATTGAGTATTTGATGACACTTTGTTAAGTGTGTGGGTTTAGAGTGGTCCCGGCGAGGACATTGTTTAGACTACATTTATTGAGTCTATTAGGTGATTTTACTGGAGATCCCCTACTCAGACTGACCCCCACGTTTGTTGGATTAAATTGGTGTGTATAATGCATAAGCGGAATTTATGTTGTATATATTAAAACAGGCTGAATGGTTAGTAGAGACAGACATCTATTTTTGTTTAAGTGAAATAATGCGCATTACAAATATCAAGTGAGTTTTTGCATGAAATGTCGGAGCCGATAACAGTGAGTTACAGTCAGAATGAAATAGATACTATCTTATCAAAGACCCCATCATTGTTCAGTGGGGACAAACCTGAGACATCTGCAAGCGGGTTGGATAAGATTGAAAAACTTAAGCAATTAAAAAAGAAAAATATAAGAACCCAGTTACACGCGAAAGTACTATCTGAACACCTGACAAGTAAAACAATTCCTGTAGGATTACAGGTTAAAAATGTCCCTGTGATATTCATCGGGGACAAAACATATTTGAATAGGTTTGGAGGTGTTGGTACAAAATGCTCCATTGATTGGATGGTATTAACTGTTGAAACAGCTTTAAGATTAAATGAAGAGGAGTTAAAAGAAATTGAAAACTTAGAAAAAGAGATATTAGGAGATACTACCATTAAAGACTCTAAACAATTGTTGGAAGCTGTAGAGAAAACTATTGTGGAATTTACAACATATAACACGAATCTAAAAATAACTAAGGTAGGCAAGGATATAAAGAATTTTAAATTAGATGAGGTATATCCATATCTAAAAGAAGATTTCTTTGTTAACAATAATCCAAGTGCTCTCAACTTACAATATAGAGGTAGATCTAGAAACAAATTCATCACTTTTTCTGAAAGTTCATCGGACTCAGATCAAGGGGCATACGGTGGCTTTTATCCATACGCCCCATACGGCCAATACCCTATACCCTATCCTCCTTTTTTAGGCAGAGGCAGGTTTCGACCAAGGGGAGGGGCGGCAGATGGAGAGGGTACAACCAACAAATGAGGAGACCACAACCACAAGGGATGTACCCTCAACAGGATCAATACCAGAACCAAGAGGAAGAACCTTTCAGGACAAGGAAGAAAACCTACAGACGTTAAGTCTGTTAAATGCGAGCAGAGAAAAAAACCTGATGCCCATTTACAATATATCGGAATACATTCCGACAGAAATAGAGACAGCAATCCTAAGTAAGGGGCTATCGTTTGTACCGACAAACCTACAAAACCCAATAGAAACCAAAAGAGAAATATTAACTTTTCTTAGAAAAATTCGACTTCAAGCTTTTTTTCTAGAAAGAGAAGCAAAAGAAACGGTAAACATCAGTGGTTTGAAAAATAAATCCAAATTCCTACCAGAGAGTATATTACTGCCGCCAGACATTTCAGTATTTGAGGATGTGGTTTTACGTGAACTTGATGAACTACAGTCCAAAAAAATCTTTTATAATACCAACTGCAGTAAAATGGAGAGAATAGCCTTAAAAAACCTTTCAGAAAACGAAAGTTTAATTATAAAACCCGCTGATAAGGGAGGTGGAATTGTGTTGTGGGATGTGCAGAAATATGACCAAGAAGTAAATAGACAGCTGTCCAATAGGATACATTACAGAAAATTAGAGACCAATCCTTCAGTAGGGCTAAAAGAAAAAATATTTGACATCACTAAAGAAGGCCTAGACCTTGGTTGGCTGTGTAAAAAAGAATTTGACTTTTTAAACACAGAAGACAGTAAAATACCAAACATTTATGTACTGCCCAAGGTGCACAAGTCAATAATAGACCCCCCGGGAAGACCTATTGTGTCGGCATGCGGGTCCTTATTAGAACCCTTGGCTAAATACACAGACTTTTTCCTGATTCCAATTGTCAAACAAACCAAATCGTACATAAGAGACACTATGGATTTTATATCCAAAATTGAAAAATTACCATTCAATGAAGAAACCCAATTGCTAGTGTCATTTGACATAGTCATTATACACAAATATACCGCAAGATGAGGCAATAGCGGTAATGACAAGTGTATTAAACGCCAGAGAGAGACCACATCAAGTCCCTTCAGAATTTATTGTATCCTTGGCCAGTATTTGTTTAAAGAATAACTTCTTTAACTTTAAAGGTCAACTCTATTTACAAACGTCAGGAGTAGCAATGGGGTGTAGCTTCTCACCAGAGATAGCAAACCTTGTGATGGCAGAATTCGAAAACAAATTAATTTATAGTGACACCAACCCCTTCAGAAATTGTATAAAAAACTGGTGTCGCTTTATAGACGACATTTTTTTAATTTGGGAGGGAGATAGCATCAGGCTACAGGATTTTCACAATTGGCTCAATTCCCGTACAGTGGAATTTAATTTCACTATGGCATACCATCAAAAGAAGTTAAACTTTCTAGATGTCAATATATATTGTAATGAAGGAGAACTACAAGTGAGCCTGTATACTAAAACGACAGACCGGAATACATTGCTTCACTTCTCCAGCTGCCATCCCAGAACCTTAAAAGAAAACTTGCCTTACGGCCAATTTTTGAGGATAAAAAGAAACTCCAGCAAAAAGGAGGACTACTTTTTGAGTGCAGAAATCCTCAAAGAAAAATTGGTTAACAGAGGTTACCCAAAGAGGTTAGTAAAAAACGCTCTTAAAAGAGCGTGGTTTACTCCAAGAGAAAATCTTTTAACACCTAAAACAATGGAAAAAGAGTCTCCATTAACATGTGTCTTGACCTTCGACCCAAAAGCTCACAAAATCAAAAAGATTATCCAAAAACATTGGAAAATCATAGAACATCTAGGAATCCAGAAACCTCTATTTGCGTTTAAGAAAGGCAAAAATATAAGACAAATGCTCGTGAGAGCTGAGAGAAAAGAGGACAAAAAAACAACAGATCTGAGAGGAATGTTAAAATTGCCCCCTATAATTGGCCATTATAGGTGTTTGAATTGTGTGGCCTGTAATTTATCATCTGACTCAAAAGAAATAGAGATCAATGGATCAATGCACCAACAAAAGAGTTTTTCTAATTGCAACACAAAGAATGCAATTTATTGTATTACTTGTCCGTGCAAAAAGACATACATTGGGCAAACTACCCAAATGGTCAAGAAACGCATCCTGCAACACAAGTCACGTATCAAATGCAAAACTACAGGGGCTCCTTTAGTACAGCATTTTGAAATGCATCATCATTCAGAGGAGGATATAATCTGGTCAGTGTTATGTGTACTAGAAAAGACCAAACCAGAAGAACTTGAATCTAAACTAAACAGATTAGAAGCAAGACTAATTGAAAAATATAAAACAGCAACCACAGGGTTGAATGAAAAAGATGAAATCTGGTCTTTATTGTAAAGCTGTGTGAAATTGGTATGTAACAAACTGTAAATTTGTTCCTTGATATGACATGTAATGGATACTGTGGAAATATAGTAATGAAAACATTGTTTAGATTGTGAGGAGCGACTGACCACTTTATTAATTATAGACATTATTATTTTAGAATATATAATCAGATAAGCCTTAAAATATAACATGACCCATAAATAAAATATAGAACTTATAACCCGATTTTTTAATAAATCTGTTGTATCCTAATGAGGGTAGGCACCAGTAATGCCTGTATTATAAGAGAACCGAAATAGTCCCTCATTTGTGTCAATGCAGGAAAACAGGAAGCACTATTAGTCCCCCTTTTCAGTTTCCATATAAACTACTACGGAAATGGGAGTCCTTCCTTAGTGTCGTTAACTTGTAGAGGCGGACACTTTCAAACACGACAGAGAGACAACCTTTTTTGGAAACTAGGAGAGACAACACAAAACGTAAGTGCTGTATGCCTGTTAAAGATTGTACAAACGTGGTATGCACACTACGCGGTATTTATGAAAGCGGGTCATGTTTATATTTTTCAGACCCCGGGGAGAAAGGAACGCGCATGACTGAGGTTTTCACCCGTGATTTATAAATACTTTAAGAAGCGCTTGGAGCGCGAGCCTAGTAAGTTCGTTCCCCTTTCATTTAGTTAACTTGGCGGGAACCGGGAGTCAAATGACTGATGTACTTATAGTGGTCTCTTTACCCTAGACGCTGAAGTCGTGAGGTTTACCGATATTGCAGTATTACCCTGATTTGGATTTCCAAGCGAGCAGAGAGGGTTTACACACATATAAGAGCCAATTGAATAGTTGTAAAGGGTTGCCGACTCGAATACACGGTAAATACCACTCTTTTTTGATAATGTCAACGGGGGTAAATGGCTCTTTGTAAAATACATATGACCAGTAACAACAGAAAGTATCTATAATAAATCAACTATAAAAATCAACTATAAAAATCAACTATAGAAATCAACTTTATCTAGATACCATGCCCGGACTGGTTTAATGAATTTAATTGAATTATACTAACAAATGGCAGGTTATAATGGTCAGTTCGCTCACAGAAAGAAGATCTCAAAAACTTTGTTTGATTGAAAATGCACATGTAAATATGTAGATAGATATTTTGGCTATTGAGGTTTGGACCTTAAAAATGATGTCTGTTTCCTTTCCTTTTATTTGTTGTTTGTACAGATGGATTGTAAATAGCCCTAGTCCTGAAGAGGCCAGAATTGATTGGCTGAAACGCGTCGACCATAAAGAGACGGCAGATACATATAAATAATTTTGATTAATTTGAATAGTGTGATGAGGGATCTTTAAGACATTGGGTTTAAATCATTTCGACCTAATTGTTTTCCTCATATGAGTCTGCGTGATCTCAATAGGAATGTCTGTTTTAGGTTTTGTTGAGACATCCTAACTCAAAACGAAGGGCTTCTATTTTGTTGTATATATGTAAAAAGTATTTGTATATACAAATGTGTTTGAAATTATAATTGAGAGATATATAAACTTTTTTATTTGATAAAAAGAAAAAAGAAAAATCATTTGGTAAATAACCTCTAACGTGTCTGTGGGTCAAGATGAGATAGGAGACTATATAAAAGAGATATATATACTTAGTTTGGTCACAGTGATACAAACACTAATATAGGGAGTATTTTACTTTTATTCCTTATCATTTCAAATTATTATACATACCGTGTACACCAAGGTACCATTTTTGTATTTAAGTCTATATTACCCAGGTACCGTTTGGTTTAATGGGTTTCCCCTGTCATACATTGCGTCCCATCTGTCCTGGCACTCACCTCATCACTTCTAACCATCACTGCCCCCCAAGACTCTTTTATCGTACCTTGTTGTTTATGCCATCAGCGCTATCAAGTACATTCCCTAACCTATCAAAAGGGAATCTGTCATAGTGGCCATTTGGGGCTGGGAAACTGGCTAATTTCTGTGGAGCAAACAAACGAGAAACTGATCCCTGGCCTCACCTAACACGCCCGTGGCCCTTCTTTGTGCAACCCTCCTGCAGTGATCTCATATGCAGTAAACTCATCTCACCCGACCAACCTAAAACTGCTGTACATACACTTACCATCTTAGGCGGGGACTCTAGGAACGCTATACTGGCTACTGTCCCATTTACTTAATCGGCCTCGCTCAGAGCTGCCTTACAATTACCAGCCAGACCATGTGTCAAAAATACAACTCTATTGTTCTAGACCTTCCCAGATGCACTATACAAATACTGCAATAAATAAAAGAATATGCAATCTGATGTTCAGTGGTAGATGAATGTGGGTGGTCATCACATCCAACGCTATCAGAGACTGTGATGTTTGGCTCAGATGGAGGTTTTTCTGTAATGAGGACATCCTCTCAAGACTAAGCAATATTCTAGTTTCTTTGCGTCTATAATAACTCCTAAAAGTATTTTTATGTCTTTCTATTCAGTGAGAAACCCGGATGATGCAATGAAGAAAAATGTATAACTTGTAGTCCTATTTCTTCTTCCTGGTTGTTTTCTTTACGTTCATAGATACTGAAAAATCGTTGTTTACGTGTGGGATGCTTCCTATTTCATCTTGACATCCTAAGCTTAAAGGAGGTTGGTCCTTGCCTCTGTTGCCTGCTTGTGACCCGGTTTTGTGTGTGCCTCTGTTGCCTGCTTGTGTGTGTGGGTGCAAATGCAATAGGTGTCGCATTTAAGAGAGATTAGGCTATTGGCTTTGTAAATGACAATGCCTTTTATTTATGTTGTCAAAGCCAACACATAAATAAAAATGTTGTCATTTTCCAAAGGCGAAACCGTTGCATTGTAAATGCTTGTTAATATTGCTGCCCAGTATTTCTCTGTGGGCCTGCCAGTCTTCCTACAGTGGACATAGCTTTTGAGGGCTAGTCATTGTAAGGAAATGTTAAATTTAAAGTTATATAGGTCCTACTTTTAAATACCATGCACCCTGATGTGTGGGCTACAAAGCATTCATAGGGGAGATAATTTATCTGTCAACCGAGTTTATTTTGGTAGGTCAAATTGCAGTTTTTATGCTCGTACAGTCAGTTTACAATTGTTGACTTGAAGCCCTGTTTGTACTGCCATCATAGTACATGGGACATTGGGTGCTGCAGTCCACTAGCGGCATTTATCGTACACCCTGAATCACATATTAGGGGCTTGGAGGTAATTGAAGTATACCAATTAGGAGTAAACCAATTCAACCTTGTTTAAAGGGGGAGCACAGGCATTTTACTTTTTGATAACTGGGGTAAAGGGCCCGATGTAGGTAAATTTACATTTACCACTTCATAAATACCGAATCATACCGAATCGGTATTTATGAAGTGGTAAATTAGAGGGGGGGAGATGTAGGCATTTCAGATTCGGTAAATACCGAATCTGTAAGATTCGGTATTTACCGATTCTGTAAATACCGATTCGGTATCCCCCATTGCTTCCTATGGGCCTTGAAGCCCATAGGAATCAATGGGCATTACCGATTCGGTAATTACCGATTCGTGCAAGGGTGCAGGGGGTGTCACTTTGACACCCTCCAGCACCCCAAAAAAAGGCATGTGCGCCATGTGGCACACAGACATGCCCTAAGGGCATGTCTGTCTGTCACATGGCATAGGTGTGCATGCACACATGTGCATGCACACCTGGATTCGGTATTTTAACACCCAATTGGATTGGGTGTTAAAATACCGAATCTGAAGGGCCTGTGGGACTGAAAGTAGTCCCACCTACATCCCAAATTAAAAAAATCGGTAAAATTACCGATTCAGTATTTTTGCGATTCGGTAATTTTACCGAATCGGTAAAATACCGAATCGGACAAAAAAAGGTCCCCTACATCTCAGTAGGCCAAATACCTGTCGGAAACGGCCGAAATCGGCCGTTTCCGACCGGTATTTGGTACCTACATCGGGCCCAAAGTGTACAAAGTTTTATAGCCCGCAATAACATGTGTGGCAAAAAATTTGGGGGTACACCATGCAAACGATGGTCATTTCAAACATAGAACAATGTTTGTTATGCTCTAGCAACATTGAAGAATTCTAAACTCATCTATTATTCTGCATGTATTTTTATTTGTTGTTTGTAATTTTTTCTTTTTTTTTGTATTTCCAAGGTTTTGCAATTTAGATCCTGCAGAGTTTGGTTTGAGGTAATAGCATGCTATTGGGTTAATGTCATGTCTGGAGAGTGAGTAATGGGGTAGGTGTTTTGGGGGCATGGACTGGTTGTGAGGTGTGGTAGAGGGATAAAGCAGCAATAAAAATGAGAATAATGGTAAGGATTCATACCCAAGTGTTTACACAAATTAAATACCATCTCATGGAATATAAAGGGGCTAATTTCTAAGCCAAAATTGTCCATTATTGCACGTTGATTCAAAAGAAGCAGGTCTGACAGGTTTTTTTTTTACAGGAAATGTAAATAAAGAAGAAACATGTGTTTGGGTGTCTGAGGTTCCTTACATCTGAAATCCGCCGAATACAGTCAAAACCCCAATTGTCGATACAAGGCTACCCAAGGCAAAAACCATCCTTCAAGTAAAGCATCAGTTCATCATGTTATGCTCGCTTCACATCCTGATATTAGATGAACCCTGAATATTCTAGGATTTAGTTGAGGAACTTTCAGAGTAACGCCTCCTGAATGTCTTGGGTGGTAATTGTGCTCTATCTCCTACCACTGATAGTACTAGTAAGGAAAGGGGCAGAATGCACCTGGATATCTATTAAGCATGAAAGGGACTTTCTTTGTCTATCTGATGTGGTTGGCGGATCATGGGAGAAGACGGTATATACATTTTTTATCACCTTCATTCGCAGTAGCAGTATTGCTTATGTTTTTTGTTGTTTATTGCATTTGTGTCTGCCCATTATATTGCGGCTATTGCAATCCCTGACCACTCCTAACTTACAGTGAGTATCACACTCAAAGGATTAATGCCCCTCTGCTTGATTGGACTCTTCCCTTATGCTTTTATTTGATGTGGTCTTTCTTCAAAGGTTGGGAATAGAAATTTTAGAATTTTTCTACTGTATCCATGGTTCTTCCTAACCAGCAGAGTGGTGCTGGAAGAGTTGAAGAGTTATATCAATATGTAGAGGGAGATATTTCTAGTTTATTTTTTGATATGTATGTGTTAGAAAACCTTTGAAATACTGGGGTCTTCTCCTTTCACTTGAGTCGCACCAAGAATGTCATTAGTTAAAAGTAAAATATTTCCTACGGCCCAGATTTACTAAGATTTTGCGCTGGATTTGTGTAACTTTTTTTGGCACAGCCCTGTGCAAAATTCTTTTTAGCATTTACTAAGCCTTGGTAAGTCAATTTGTGTGGCTTTGGCCGTCTAGTAAATACAAAATAAAGCAAGCCACTGTATAGCACTGCCTTGTATTACTTTGATTCAGGTAGGCATTACATGAGTGGAGCATGGGTGCTCCCATGCATCTACCCATGTATTTTGAAGCAAAGCCAGATTTACAAGGACTCGAAAACCTCGGATTGCGGCACATTTCTCCTTCTATTCCAGGCTGGCTTAACAAGGAGAAATACCTTTATTTATCTCCTTGTTACTTCATCTTTATAGAAAAAGGAATATGCCTCCAAGGATTGTTTTTGTGCAGGAAAATATGCATCATGGCACAAGGGTGCCAGCGATCGTGCTAGGCAGCATCAAGTGCACAAGCATAGGGAGAGAGACGAAGATCCCGATATTTTAGTAGATATGGCACTGTGCAGCACTATCCCCTTCACAAAATGCAGCGCAACAACTTTGCTGGCTGACCTGCATTGCAAACACTTTTAATAAAAAATGCCCCTAAATATGCTGTATAAGAAAGGAATAGTAAACACAGCTCACACTTTCTCAAGCATAGTTGCCAGTCATGAGACAGCTTGTACTTGAACGCATAGTAAATGCTTCAGGAGTAATAGATAAAGCTCGTCATTTCTTAATGATAGATCCGCACTCCATCATGGATTTATACGGGTGCAGAAGCACCCCCATTTCCAGCATCATTTGGGATGCACTGAAGCACCCCACTATGTCCAGCATCATTTGGGATGCACTAATGGCAGCTATTAGTTGGTACAGAATATCTTATGTGGCTAAACAAATAAGACTAAGAAGGCATTTCACAAGTACATAGAGGAAAAACTGTAGCACCTTGAAATCATTCAGGCAGCTAACATATTCATCTGCTTGTGGCACTTCCGAAGGCCCAGTTGGCACAGCAGATGTTTCCACAGCTGTTTTGTAAGCTAGAGCCCAGAGATAAGACAGGAGAGATATTAACTACTATGGCTAAAGGGAAGACAGCTACTGGTAATTTTTATGGTGAAGCAGGTAATCTATTACTAGCTCTCGGTGTGGTTCTGGGTAGTTTTCAGTGTTATTGCGTGAACCTCTATTTTAACGAGTGGAGATTCAATGTCTCGTCCTTTTTCGAAGGTGTTCCTGAGAGAGCTCTGTAAGGTTTGCCGACACCTTATCAAATCGAGGCACTACTGGCATTACTTTTTCTTCGCAACTTACAATCGACGAATCATGGCGTTTCCTCGGCCATGGCCCCTGAGTTAAATGCAATTTCATTTGAATTGTGCACGACGTTGGTGCATGGGCTTTCTCCCACTTTACTTAAAGCAAACATTTCCTCTACTGTGGGACTCTTTGTCCCTGTTTCCTGGTACACAGCTAGGGTTGTGATCTCTCCCAAAACATGAGTGCACTTAGAAGACTCTTCATTGGCTCCCTTTGCATAAAAGAATATTTTTTAAGATTCTAATCGTCGCATTTCGGGCATTCAACAACACAGGCCCTAAATATCTCATCAGGCGTTATCTCCACTACAACCCTTCTAGGACTCGACGATCCTCTAATGACAATCAAATAAAACTAGCTAGGTTTAACCTCAAAACCAAAGGTGGCAAAACCTTGACTTTTCTGTCCTCTAGAGCCTGGAACTCTATGCCCAAAAATCTCAGGTCCCAAACCCAAGAAACCCAGTTCAGGAATCTACTAAAAACCTGGATTTTTAATCTCCCAGACGAATATATCATGGCTGCCATCGAATTTTTTGCATATGTAACTGACTGCTTACCTTCATAACAGCGCCATGATGCTCCTTTCGGACCGACCGTTGCGCTCTACAAATACAACTACAAATTACTACAAATCTAATCGCTTTTAAATTCTGTCACAAGATCTTCACCAACATCCTGACTAAAAGGTCAGCTCTGGAATGGCTGAAGGCCTGTATATGCTCTAAATATTTTTTCAAGAACTGAATACAAATCACTGTTTGAAGTTTGGAGATAATAAATGTTTGTACAGGTCTGCTGTTAATCCACAGTGCTAATTAAAAAAATAGAATGAGATTCTAGGATATTTTGCCATTCTGATCAGCCATAGAGATTTGGCATGGGGGTATTCTCTGAGGTTCGATTTCAGAATATCAAGAACAGACATATCATCCTACACAAATATCATAAACAAAATATTTTGAAGTTAAGCATATATAGATAAGTATAGATTTTCTATTCTTAACATCTCATCCAAGTATCTTAAATGCATTTATATTGTCACAGTACATGCATTTGGAGTTCAGGTTAGAAAAACAATATGTTTACCAATGCATAACAATATTTTGGTAATCGATATATTGACCACTTTATGTTTTTTAGAACGATATTTCTTCCACGATATTCTGCTAGCAAAGATTTGGCTGTTTTTTTCATTGCAGATTGGTTTCCCAGTTTATGATAAAAAAAAAAGGACTGCAGACTTTATATCTAGTTTCTGACTACATTTTAGATTCCTCTTTCTCTAAATACAGCACATTACTGCATTCAGTCAATACCCTTTACATTTGTTATTTACTGGGTTGTTTGTTTCAACTTTATTTCGGCTAAAATTAGCCATAAAAGCACAGGAAAAAAACATTACATATTGTTAATAACTCCATAGTCCATTTACCAACATTTTTGGGGAAAAAGGATGTACAATTTATCAGCTGTATAAATTATGCCCTAAAAACATTCAATTTACTTCATAAATATAATAAAATTCATTTAAAAGCCAGTCTAAAATATATTAGCAGCACTTGATATTTACAAGCAATGGTTAGATAGGCAGTTCAGTTGCACTATAGTTTGAGCCCAACCTTCTTCCTGATTAAGAAAACATTATATAAAAACCTAGATATGCAAAACACAATCACCTGTTTAGTATTGGTCTTCAGTATGCGTTCAGCATCTTTACATGACCTAACACCCATATTTCTGCATAAAGGTCTGATCCAGCGAACCCTGGGCAACTTATATAACGGGCAGAAGAAGAGAAGATGAACGTCATCTTCTTTCGCCTGCTGACTACAAGAGGTACATAGGGAAGTGCCCGCATTTCCCCCCCACCTGGATGTATTTGCATTGATCTGTAGGACCCAGTATCTAAGCTGTAAGTATTAGCTTTTTGCAATTGGTGGTCCAATCTCATCCATGAGGGGTTCAAAAAAGACAGTATCTTTAAAAGTTAAAAACTTTTGGGTGAGTGAACCGAAAGATGTGCCCTGTACCAGTGGGTTACTGATATAAGACCAAAATGCACACTTTAAAATCTTTTTACAAGAGGGTGTCAATGACCGGGGCTCATCCCAGTAGTGGGATAAACCTAGTCTATTTGTCCAGAAACAAATGTGTTTAAACCAAGGGATATTTTTATGGCCATTAAATTGCATAATTTCTATCAAGCCACGTCTATAGTTGACCAACTCTGGGGTGGTCCATATCTTAATCCAGTACAGTAAAGGTCTTAAGATAGCAAGGTCATCTGTACGTTTGATAGCAACATCTAAAAACACAGGAACTAGGGGGGTTCTAGATGGAATTTTTAACAACCTCCGTATAAAGATGTTTTCATCCCGTTCAAAATTCTTTTTGCAGGAAGGACCCCAAATCTCAGCCCCATAGAGTCCTGCTGATTCGGCCTTTGCTTTCAATACTTCCAAGGCTGGGGTGATGGCCTTATATTGGCTTCCACCATGAATTTTTAGAACAGGCATTGAGTTCTGACGAAGGGCTATCCTGCTCTTTTCAAGCTGCCCTTTCCAGGATAGATAACTGTCCAACATTATTCTCAAATAATTAAAACTCCCCACATGTTCTAGATTTTGGTTGTTTAGGGCCAGGTTTTTCCTAAAGGTTTTCTGGGGATTTATGGACATATACTTTGTTTTTGAAGAGTTGATTTCCAATCCTTTGTCAACACAGTAACTATAAAAGCAATTCACCAAATTTTGGAGTCCCTTTGGGGTCTGTGAAATGAGGATGGTGTCATCAGCAAAGAGTAATGCTGGAATCAATTCACCCCCTAGTTTTGGAGAATCATTTACACAGTTCCCTAGGTATGTAGGCATATCGTTAACAAAAAGTGTGAACAGCGTAGGTGCCAACACGCAACCTTGGCGTACGCCCTGTCTCACTGGTATGGCCTGTGTTAGCTCCCCTCCCTTCCCCCATCTTACTTTGGCGTAGTTTTCTGTGTGGAGTCAATTAATTCTATGAGTAATTCACCAGGTACCCCTATGTTTGCTAATGTTTCCCATAAGAGTGTACGAGGGACAAGATCGAACGCAGCCCTTAGGTCCATGAAAGCAACATACAGACTGCCCTTCTTGATTTTGATGTATTGCCAAACAATACAAGTAAACCTAAAGACCTGGTCTACAGTGCTGATTTTTGCTCTGAACCCTGCCTGATATTGGGATAGTATCTGGGAATCATCCATCCACTCTAAAAGCCTATTTAAGATGTGTCTGGCATACACTTTTTGAATAAGATCTATCAAGCTAATTGGGCGATAATTTGCTGGATAATAGCGATCTCCTATTTTAAAAATCGTTATGATTTCAGCCCCCTTCCAGGACTCCGGAATTGGAATACCTGCTGCTATGGAGTTACATAAGAAATTAATATATGGTCCCCAAACTTCAATGTCATGTTTGAGTAGATCGCCAGGGATCTTATCAGGTCCCGGGGCTTTCCCTGGTTTGATGGCCTGTATCGCCTGGACAGTCTCCTCTAAGCTGAAATATAGAGTGGTAGTCCGTAATGGAAAATCGACCGCCTGTTCAGCTATGGGGAACCCCTCTTTATTTAGGGAGTATAGCTTAAGAAAGTGATCTCTCCATGTTGTTTCATCACGGAAAGTGTCCTTGCAGGATTTGCCCGACTTATTTCCTTTTGATATTATGCTCCAGAAAGTGGTTTGATCCTTCGTTTTTGCTGCCATAAGTAGATCAGCCCAGATTTCCTCATCCCAAGCTTTCTTTGTGTAGGAGAGGGTTTTCTTATATGCTTGTCTGGTATCTCTGATTCCCTTTGAGTCCTTTGTTTTAACTGCCTGGATCAGGAGAGACTTTGCTACACGGCACTCTTTGTTGTACCATGGGTTGCCATGTTCTAAGTTGCTGTTATGAGATCTAGCCCCCTTCTCATAGATTTTACTCAGAAGAGGAGTTAAAGCATCAACCAAATTAAGGTGCATATCTAGTACTCCATGATCGCCTAAGGTGAGATCCTGGCATATAGCAACTTTGTCAGCAAAGGTATTATAGATACATGTCAGAGATGTCTCTTGGCTAAGATATATGGCCATCTTATTGCACGCCTGTTATTACTTATCTGGTGTTCACCATCATACCCCATGGGCGCTATTTCTGTAGCTGTATTAAATTTAAAAGGCCGAGGATCCAGGGTTAGTTGTAGCGGTAAGTGGTCACTCTCAGTCCTAAATCCAACCTTGAGATCAGCAATTATATGCACGAACTCATGGAGACCATTATGAAGTCTATATGGGACTTGGAATTTCCTCTACAAAATGTAGGGGCCGCTGGTCTATCTGACTGGAAACGACAGTTACAAGCCCTTAAATCGTGCCCTACAGTTAGTTGTAAGATTTGGCTTGCCGCAACAGTACATTTTACCACCACATTGCTATCTAAAGCGGGGATATTGTTAGCCTTGTCTTGTTCATCAAATAAACCATCTAGTCCCAATATTGGCTCGTATTTGCAATTAAAGTCCCCTCCTATGATTATTTGTGAGTTAGGACCCAGAGTATTAAGAAAAGAGTCCAATTGATCTATCAGCCCAGATTCCTTATTTAGGGGGCTGGGCCTATTATATACATTTATTAAGTAGACATTCTTTTTTCCTCTGGTCGTTATTTTTACACCTAACAAATCACGAGATCCAATAAAAAGGAGGGTGACCTCAATTTGTAGATCGATTTTTAACCAGATCACCAAGCTCCCAGAAGCCCTTCCTCTTACAGAAGGGATGGCTTCACAATAGAAAGTTTTGTATCCCACCCTATGTGGAACATCCAGAGCCCAGGTCTCTTGTAAGAGTATTATATCATTTTCGTCCAGGAAATTACAGCAGATACTGTCCCGGAGGTTCCTGCATAATCCTGCAATGTTCCAAGACAGCATTTTGACCTCAGGATTCTTACTGTGTGTAGGGGAAGTTAAGTCTTGTTGGTCAACTTGGGAAGTGGAAAACCCTGTTCTGGTCAGTGTTGGGTCTAGCCCCATTTTTCTATAGTCACTAACATTTGGTCTCAATATGCCATCCCCCCAAGGTTTGACAGGCCTGCTTTTGTCTTCCATCAGTTGCGGAGAGGACAGTGGTTGTGACATTCTGCCCACAGTAGACTCCTGGTAGTATTAGTGGGGGAAGGTATGGAGGAATATAATGTAGTGAGTCAATCTACCTCCTCTAGAGTGTTCAATCCCTCAAATCTATTTTCTAGGGGGGTAAAGGGAAGCTGATGTCTTGGTGCCCCTGGATGCCTTGGTTTATAGAAGTATCCCAAGGGAAGTATGCTAATAACCGTACTTCCACCCTGGGGTTCCTCCATTATTTCCAAGATCCTCCTTGCTTGCTGGGGGTTTCTAAGGTTGATAACCACACAATCTCCACTGATGTTTTTTGAGGAGTGACCCAACCACCCTACTCTGCGAACCATCAGAATATCTTCTCTATTCTCCGGTCGAAATCTTTTAAAACTGACTAACCAATCGACAACCTTGTTTTGTAAGCTGTACCAAGATTCAGTTTGGTTTCTTTTCAATGAGGGAACCCCAGCTAAGATGATTACATAAGGGGAAGATGCCGGTGGTAATTGCAAAATATCGGAGCTTGGCATCAAGTCAGTACCTTTCGGACTATACACTTTGGGTTTATCAGGTACCTTGCTGGAGCTTCCTTGGGTTGGTAAGCCAGTTGTACTTCCAGTGTTTTGTTCCGCCTTGCTTGTGCCCTTGTCCCCGCCAGTTATTTTTGCAGGCCTTTCTGGAGTTTTTGTGGGTAGCAGCAAGCTTGCCGCTCCTCTAACTGCTAGCAAGGGTGATGGTGGGAGGTTGCTCTTTTGGTGTGTAGAACTAGAACTATTCCCCACCATCCTCAGATTTTTGCACATGTGCTCAATTCTTGCAGTAAATTGTGACAGGCTTGCTACCAGATCCTTTTCAATTTCGGCCACTGTCCCCCTAAACAATAATTCTAAGGAGTCCTTGAGTGATGTTTCTAAGGTGACAAACCTTCTTTCTAACCCTACATCAAGTGGTGGAATAGAGCTATCTGTTTGAGTACCCATAGATTTTAATGTAGTCCCTTGCTTAACCCTAGCAGTGGCATAAGTAGTTTTTGGTCTCGCACCCCCAACTTCCTTACTATTTGGTTTGTTTCTAGTCGTAGGATTTGGTAAAGTTTTCTTTGTGCCCTGGCTTTGCGCCTTATGTTCTGCCACTCCGCGGTGAGAGCGAAGTCTTGCTGCCAAAGAAGGGGTAGACTTGGGAGTATTTTCCTCAGATGAAGTGGTGACGGAAGTCCTAGGTGTTTTTGACAACCGTGAGGAATTTAGTGTTGCCTGTAGAGTGCCAAGAGGAGCAAGTGTAGCCATATCAAAAGAAGGTGTTAAGGAAGCATGAGGGAGCTCACCGTACTCAGCTTCACTTGGGTCGTCAATGGATATATTTATATCTTCTTGTAAGCTACCCAACCCTGAGACCTGGCCAGTCCCCCTAATAAGGGGTTCAGGGTTGAGGTTTACAGCGGGCGACCTGGCATTGCTAATAGCTCCCAATGAGGATCTTTTCTGTGCCTCAGCTAGACCTTGGGAAAGCCGTTTTTCTGCTAGACTTATCTCGCGTTGCAATACAGAACCTGCTCTAATCAAAAAAGCATCCATAGTTCCTACCACTCCTTCCCCCATGAGATGTGCATTTTTACGGTTGACAGCCATAACAAAAGTCAATATGAAAAGTCAATGGCACAGTAGTGCACTAACCAGAGTCACACTTGTCAGGGGGGTGGCCCTGCCCTGCCTCTCCAGGCCTCGGACGGCCGCAGACGGTCCCGCCCTTGTCCCAGGCTTCTCCCGAGCGTCCCCGGGGGCGTCCCGCGACGCGGGAGCCCTGCGTCCCTTTTCAAAGCGCCGCCTGGCGCGAAATCCTGGTGTGGGCGGGGTTGGCCGCGGGGAGCGCTGGATGTTGTCGTCTCCCCCCTCGGCGGCCGTGCACGATTGACAGGGTGCAGCGGCGGCGGGGGAGACCAGTAGAAAGCAGCTCCTCGTGACTCTGCAGCAGCCTCGGGGCACCAGCAGGACAGACACAGCAAATTCAGGCTCCCAGGTAGGGAAAGACAAATTCGGCCCGTAACTGGGTTGTTAATTTCTGAGTTATCTTCCTTTGTCATGAAGAATGCATTCACTGATTTTCCTTTGACTGGTTATGCTTGATAAATTAGCTACAGCTATCGTCGGTAAAACACAACATTAAAAGAACCTTATTTAGTAAGTATCTTACTCTTGCTAAGTTGGGCAAATGGACTAGAAGGCTAGATAGCCGTCCAGAATGTCCTTGGTGTTGTGAAACCTTAAAATCTGAATCTCTTGTTTTCTGATTCAGCTATGCCTCATCCATACTCACCTGTGACCTGTTTTCAGCTTGACTCTGTCCCTGACGCCACCTGCATACACATTAGGTCACAAAGCTAAAGTTGAGACATTGTAGGCTGCGTAAACATGCAAAGTCGGCACAAAAGAGCAGCTGATGTCTGCACTGTAGGTTTTGTGTGTGTTTTAAACAATGGTTAAGCCTTGGATAAAGTTTGTTCAGATAAACTTATCTTGTTATGCAGCCTCCAGATTTGACAGTTCCACAAGATACCAAGGTTGTTGATTGTTACCGATTGTCTCATCTGTGTGTTCTTCCCAGAGCCTTATTTACCTCTAGGTGTTCCCTGTCTTTGGTTTTCACTATATAAACCCTTGTAACCACAGTTCAGTGTGCTCTGTCCTCGGTATCTTGATGGTACAGGTCGGATGGAGACCCATTCATGAATGAATAAACTACCCATGGTATTGATTTTACTGCAGTGTCGTATCCTCCTTATTTTGATAACGGACCCGTGGCAAAGCGGTGTGCCCTGCACCAGCAGGTTATAGATTAATCTGCTCCACAGTGTGGATTCATGGCGTTTATGTTTGACCTTTGGTAATCAATAAGTGAATACTTGGACCATGTCATGGATATAAAATCAAGTTTGGTTGATAAACCACTGCTTTGAACCCAGAAGTTAGAGTTTTTTTTGACTAATAAATGTTGTGATTAATGTTTTTTCAATGCTAATATGTAGACTGATTAAAGCCTCATAGTGTAAATTGTAGTAATCCACAACAAGGTGTTGATTGAAGAAGGTAGATTTATTGTATAGGAAACAGCTTAGACAACCACAAGCATTAAGATACAGGCTCCTACTGATCAACTCCCAGACATGGAATGTTCAGCAGGGAAGAACCATAACAATTCTAATGTAACCTAGCAGGAAGGAACACTACACATCTTCCCCCTTTTAAAAAAAACAAAAAAAAACACAAAAAAAAAAGAAATAATCAGTGCAAATAATCACGTAACTTAACAGGAGAATGTTTTATACGAGAACTTCTTCTCAGAGTCATTCGTGGAACATTCAACCACACTTCCAGAGGAATGCTTATCAGAGACAGCAATAGGACAGTCAGCTTCTGAACAGTTAGTAACCACAGGACAAGACTCCACCAATTCATTCCGGGAAGCCATCTCGGAACAAGACTCAACAGAATCAGACAGAGGTTCCAGACCAAAAGTGTCCAACATATTAGAAAAAGAAACATCATTTAATGCACTAGAACTAGGATGAGAAACGGGAGGAGAAACCGGTAAGTCCATTGCTTTACACATGGAAATCCTTCTGAAATTCCAAATTTTCCCACCTTCAACTCTCACAGCTTTGGAAAAAACTTCAGTTACCTTGCATGGATCGGACCATTTCCCCCATTTGTTACCAAAATTCCTACCAAACTTTACACAAACGAAATCCCCTACATTGATCTTCCTGGAGTAGTTACCAGAACGAGAAGGAGTATTTCTCATTTTCTCCTGATATGACAAAACTTTACTCCTGACTTTACTAAGATCACAAGGAGATCCACAAGGGACTTTTTCCTTCAACCACCAAGGTAATAACCTTGACCCTGGTTTCCTACCTCTCAAAATTTCAAAAGGAGACAGGCCAGTTACAGAATTAGGGGAGACTCGGTATGATAATAGAGAAGCACGTAGCGCCTCACGCCAATTTAAATTACTCTTGACTGCAAGCTGAATAGACTCTTTAATAACCCTGTTGAAGCGTTCTGTCTGACCATTGGCCTGTGGGTTGTAGTTTGATACTCTTTTATGTACAATACCACATCTTTTCATGAAAGAAGAAAATTCACCACTAACAAATTGTGGGCCATTGTCAGAGACAATCTCAGCTGGAATGCCCTCTCTGCAAAACACCTCATCGAGAAATTCCACAACCTGGGTTGAACCAATTTTATTTACAACCTTTAACTCAGGCCATTTAGAAAAGTAATCGATCAAAACCAAAATAAAAACATCCTTATTGTTGGAAAGATAAAGTGGGCCAACAATATCCACGCCCAATTTCATCCAAGGAGAAGAAGCAAACTCAATAGGGGAGACACCAACTTTGAGAGGTTTAACAGACTTGTCACTTAAAGCGCAAGGAGAACAAGAACTAACCCATTTCTCAACCATGCCATCAACACCAGGCCACCAATAAAACTCGCGGATCCTAGGTTTAGTGCTAGACATGCCCATATGGCCTTCATGAGCCATAGAAATGATACGCTTCCTTAAACCAACAGGGGGAACAATTTTGTCACCTCTGGTTATAAAACCCTGATCAAACATGATCTCCTCTCTTACTTTGAAAAAGGATAATCTATCACCAGAAAGTTTACGCTCCTCAGGCCAACCATTTTTTAGACAGTCAACTACATTAGACAAGTCCACATCCTTGCACATAGCTTCTCTCCAATCTACTTCTGAAATAATGTCAACTCCAGAATCACTTCTCAAATCTTCGATAGAAAATACAACTTCTGTGTCACACACCGAATTAAGAAGAGCATCCTGCAAAGGTAATCTGGACATGCAGTCAGCATGCACATTCAAACGACCAGGAATGTATTCCACGATGCATTGGTATTCCTGTAATTTAGCAGCTAAACGTGCTGTCAAAGTTCTACCTCCACCAGCCGCCAACATATTGATCAAAGGCTTATGATCAGTTCGCAAACGAAACTGAGTGCCCCAAATAAACTGCCTGAAATGTTCAACAGCCCATGTGCAGGCCAGTAACTCTTTTTCAATAGTAGAATAGTTAAACTCAGCACCACGAAGAGTCCTTGATGCATAAGAAATTACAAATTCTTCACCCTTGCTTTTCTGCATGAGAACAGAACCAAGTCCAACATTGCTCGCAACCACACACAAAATGCATTCTTTACCCTTTTCAAACGGTCTTAAAAAAGGAGCATTTACAATTTCCTTTTTAAGCAAGTCAAATGCAGACTGTTGCTCAGCATTCCATAAAAAATTTGCATCTTTTTTTAACAATAATCTCAAAACATGTACTTTAGATGAATAATCTTGAACAAATCTACTGTAAAATTCAGTTAAACCCAAAAATGACACTAACTGTTCTTTAGATACAGGAGAAGGAGCTTTAAGAATACTATGTACATGGTTAAGTTTTGGTTTGATGCCCTGAGACGATATCTCATGTCCGAGATACTCCACCTTGTCCTGTCTAAATTTGCATTTTGTAAACTTTAAAGTTAAACCTTTCTCCTGAATGCGGTTAGGAACAGCATTTAAATTGTTATCATGGTCCTCAAAATTTTTCCCATAAATCAAAATATCGTCTTGGAAAGCAACAGCACCCTTGCAATTTTCCAAAACCTCTTTCATGAGTCTCTGGAAAACAGATGCTGCGCTGGCTAATCCAAAAGGCATACGCCGATATTGAAACATACCCTCAGGCGTTATAAAGGTAGTTAAAAACTTTGACTCATCATGTAATAGTACCTGATGGTAGGCACTCGCTAAGTCTATTGTGGAAAAGACACTTGCTCCTGAGAGCATTGCAATCAATTCGTGAATATTGGGTAGAGGATGCCTATCCACCCAAATCTCTTTGTTTAGACTCCGAAGGTCAACACACAAACGGAGTTCGCCGTTGCTTTTAATCGATAAAACAATAGGCGAAACCCAAGGAGAAGATTCAACTGGTTCCACAATGTTTTTAGCAACCAAATCGTTCAAAATTACTTTAAGCTTATCACGGTATGCTAATGGGACATTCCTCACTCTGTGCCGAACAGGTATAGCACCCTCTTTGAGGATAATGCGATGTTTAAAATCAGCATATTTACCTAACACCTCAGAAAAAATAGAGGGAAATTTGTTTTTAATTTGAACAGTAAACTCATCATTTCCTGGAGGAATTACATACACAGGAGGTGACGCATTCGGGTCTAATTTAATACCCAGTTCGTGTTGGTGTGGCCAACTAAGAATTGACGCCCCTTTAGAGGAAACATAAACTTTCCCTGTTATTTTCCTATCCTTGAATCCAATGTCCGCCCACATGAAACCGACCAAATCAATTTTGTGACCTGTATAACCTCCAGGATGTACGTCTGATGGGAATAACTTTATTGTGTCCCAGAATTTCTCAAAAATGTTTTTACCAATAATACTGTACCATGCACAGGAGTCAATAAGCATGGAAATCTCAACATTATTAATTAAAATGTTGTCACTAGGAAAACCCTTACATTTTGTATCACCAACACATAGTAAACTATTAACACCAGGATCAATCCCCGGATCTAACTCCTCTTCACCAAGGAAATTCCCTTTTTGAGAAGATTTACACATTTTGTTGAAATGACCTGGTCTTTTACATTTCATGCAAATTTTATTCCAAGCTGGACAGCCCCTATAACTTCCAACATGGTCATTACCACCACATTTATAACAGATTATCTGTTTTTTCCCATCAAATGGTCTGTAATCTTTTTTGAAACTTTCCTTCTTGTTCGGAGCAAACTGAGATCTCTTAAAATTAGAGGTATCTTTTACAACTGAAACTTCAGGTATTATCACCTTGTTCTTCACTTCATGCCCTCTAATTTCACTCACAAATAGCTCATATTGTTCAATCCCTTTTGCAATATTTAAAACAGCTTTAAGAGTAGTTTCAGTTCCCATCCATAACCGTTCTTGTATTTTTTTTACTTTTTGTTCTCATCATAATTTGATCCCTGAGAACTTGATCAAAATTTATTGTTTCAAAGGCACACGAACCAGCAAGGGTTCGTAAAGCAGCTACATAGTTCTCTATTGATTCGTCTTCTTTTTGTGCACGGGAATAGAACTTAAACCTTTCCATAACGGTATTAATTTTTCTTCCAAACCTAGTACCCATTTGTTTAACTACTACATCAAAAACATTTATATCTCCTGCACCCTCTATAGGCGGTAGATTCTCTAATTCTTTGAGCCCTTGTCCACCCAAACAATTTTTTAATAAAGCTAACTTCCTTTTCGGAGAACACCCATCCTCCTCAACTACATCAACATATGCTAAGAAAGTTGGAACCCATAGATCCCATTCTACTTTAGGATCACCTGCTAAAGGTAGAAAATGTGCAGGAGAGATAATATTGTTAGACATCTTAAAGTACTAATAGAACTAGAAAATTGTCTCTCTTTGAAATACAAGAAAACAGAAGATAAGGTAAATAACAAACTAAATAAAAAAAATTGTCACCGTAGTCCGAGTAATTTTCTTCAGAGAGTGGTCATGTGCATGTCTCAAAAATCATTGAAATTTGAAAAGTATCAAAAAAAAATAATTAAAATATGCACAAAATATTGCTTATTGGAAACGCTGGTGAAAGATCCTTAAACGCTGCTGCAATATCGCATCAAACTCTTTTATAGACGACAATGTACTCGGTAAACCGTTGCTATGGTTACCGAATGAAGAAAATGGCACCACGTCAAAATGACGTCATACGCAGCGTAACGTGATGCAGACCAATCGTGATGCGGCTCTCTTGTTGTAGTAAAGTCAACAGAGGAAATCGAAGCTTCCTTCTTGACTCGACGATGGATTCACCACAATGGAGGTTCGAGGTAGCACATCAGCACGAGTGTTGAACTTGGAAATGGCCTCACGAGGATGCGGGCAAATCGGAATCCAGTCTCGCTCGCAAAGTATAACGGTAAATTTTAAAACAAGCGTAGAAGCAAAGAAAACTGTAGAATTAAGTATTTGAAGCAGGATTGGGCAAAAACAAACCCAATTTTCCGATATTGTCCATTGCAAACGGATGGAAAATACTTCGACAACAATTTCAGTGGGATAATTCAAACACTCCCTCGAAAATGTGGACACTGCCGCTGGTGCAATCAACACACGTTTTTTTAAAAAGAAAAAACAGCCGCTGGTGCAATCAATGTACACTCGCTTTTTAGATAAATAAATACCTTTGTGTGAGTGCTGTTTCCAGTTCTTCTCTTCTTCGTTAGGGTTCGATTAACTTCTTTTTAAAATGATGAAGTTTTAAAAAAAAAATCAATGAAGATGATGTTCTCTTTCAATCCCAAAGCGTCGCCAAAATTGTGTAGTAATCCACAACAAGGTGTTGATTGAAGAAGGTAGATTTATTGTAGAGGAAACAGCTTAGACAACCACAAGCATTAAGATACAGGCTCCTACTGATCAACTCCCAGACATGGAATGTTCAGCAGGGAAGAACCATAACAATTCTAATGTAACCTAGCAGGAAGGAACACTACATAAATCATCCCATTCTCCACAGATTTTTGATTGATGCAGATATTACATCTTGCATATCATTTGGGACATCAGATAGTCTTGCAATCTTCTCGACCTTGTAAAACTTTGCAGAGGTCTTGTTATGATACTGAACTTTTAAAAAATAAACTGTTCAACACATTTGATTTCCATGACTCTTATGATCCCCCTTTACCTACAGTCTCAGTTTTAAAAAATAGTATTTGAAAAAAGTCCTAGTCCTATGGTTGCTTATTTCCTCCAGCTGATGGGCAACATTTCTCCAAGGGTTTCTTCTCAAAGTTGAACTACAGCAACTTGCTCTTTTTGGCCCCTTTCACAGAAGAACCGACATACCTAATAGAATTCCATTGGAGGATAATATTTTAGAATGAAGGGTCTTTCCGTAGCAGTTAGGGACAGGCCAACGATCATCTATTGGGAGATGATGTGGTGTAACGGCTTAAGCTGCCGACTTCGGATCCTGTGGGAATCAGCCTCGATTCTCGACATCAAAATCCTATGATTCTGGGCAAATCACCTAATCTCCCCATGCCTACAAATCAGTCCCTTGAGACCCTCAGGGGAGATTTTCTGCCCTTTACAAATCCTGGATTATTTTGTGTCTCATTCTGCATAAAATACGCAGTGTCGCAGCCTATCAGTAAAAGATAATTTAAAATGTAAGTGGTTGACATCCTGGTGTCCTCTGGGACAATCATAAGGGCATGTGAAGGAGCTGGGAGCTGTCCATAGTTTCTGAAGGAATTGAAGCTGAAGGTGAATAGTGGGAACGCAGAGGGTCAATGCAGTTGTATCTGATCATGAACATACCATTCCCAAAGAATATAGAGCACATTAGGCATTCTGTCATTTGGTAGCTCCTTTACACGTCTCTCTTGAGAAACGACTGCATCCATGTACAAGCAGTTGAGGAAGTCAGAAAAGACATATAGAGACGAATACTGAGGCCTGTGACCTACTGAAAGAACCTACACTCTGTGATGACCTTTTCCTTTTTCTGAATACCCCTGGTATGGACTTCTGAATGAGGACTACTCTTTCATCATTGTATGGGAGGTTCAAGGCATTGATAAAATTGTAGTGCAGACAAAGTGTAGTGGGGAACTCTCACTACAACACTCCTGCAGGCTTTGCTAGGCAGGTAGTTGAACAAGAAGAATGTGAACTACACTAAAATTACAAAAGGGTGGGCACTACTGGGGGACCCAATGCATGGTAGAGGGAATCTCAAAGTGTCATCCTATATTACATGATGTGATGTTGGGAGAGCAGAAACCCCAATGTCACAATACTCATTTCTATTCCATCAAAGTTTAGAAACTCCTCCCAAGATCCTATATTGAGATGTTGAGCAGCTTACTTTACAGAGTGCTCTGTATAGTATATTGGAGTGCATAGATGCAAGGCATAATGTTGTAAGCAAGGCCCTACTCAGTTAGAGAGGCACTGGAGCTTGCAAGGAACATCAGTGTAATAACAATATGCTGAAATGTCACTCTGTATTTCAGTCACTGATACTACACCTCAATCATTCATGATACAAAGACTGCTAGGTTCATAGGATGTGCTGAAAGAGAGGTATGGTTTGCATCTACATGGAAGAAGTGAGAGCGATTGGTGCATGGACTAGCATAGGTGAAAGCAGGCTGTGAGTTTAGGATAAGACTGAGAGGACGTTTCCAGAATGGCTGGCAAAAGTACCTGGGGTACCCATGCAGTCTCGAAAGGTGGCATCCGCAAGTCTCTTGAAATAAATGAGTGCTATTGTACATTTTGAGATGGTGACCCAGTCAATCAAGAACAGAGCTTTATAAATAAGGAACAGGCAGAAAGACATCTTAGTAATACACTGGCAGTAGGAAAGGTCCAGTGGAATTTCAAAAAGCTATGATAAGAGGAGTATCATTGTTGCTTATGGAATGAGGGCTCCATGTAGAGCGATAAGTATATGGGGTTTATGAGATTCCTGGGAAAGTTAGGACTTTTAATTTCTATCTCTGTACTGTGGGCAGTTGTTTCTGCTACTTCGACTATTGTCTGGAAATCAGGAGGGGATGTGATGCCATTGCTTTTGGGTTAGGAATAATTTACGGAATCATTCCAATAATGTTTTGCAATTATCTTTCCATCTCAAAGGAGATATGTTTCAACCCTCATAACCAATGACTATATGGAGCCTTTGTCAGGACTCTCTCTAGTCTTCTGAAGGAGGTGATGAATTTGGTAAATGTTGGTTGGTCCTCACATTAAAAACATTGAGTGGCATTGTCTGACAAGGGCTTCTGTTTTATCAAGGCTGAAGTGTTAGCTGCATTTCCATTGCTAATCCGTAAACCAGAAACTGCATCCATGTTGATTATATCTTTGTATTTTGAGATTGCTTTCTTTTCTGTTGCCAGTCACCTCTGGATATTCCTTGTCTGACTTTTGTGCACCCATAACACAAGACCCCTTATTATACACTATACCCCACCCCAAATTTTCTAAGCACATTAGTAGTAGTACCACTATTATGCTGTAATTATCACCAATCACTAAGCACTATAGTAATGCTACAGCTACTACACTTATAAACAGAGTCTATGTGCTAAGCCAGTATTACTCTGTGTAACTGCTGGACACCCTACTGCTTCTTGGAAACTCAGAGTGTAGCATTCTAAATAGGCTGGTGAAAGTTGGGCCACTGAATAGGATACATGGGCACCCTATCAGGAATATCTATAATTAAGAAAGGTAGTTGTTATTGAGTCCTCTTCTTGGCTGCCAGGGGAAAGGGTGACTCCTCCCAGTAGCCATGGTGCCATCTCGCACAGAACTGTTAAAGGTGTCAAGTGTCTCTTTCACAGGGTCTCGATTAACAAGAAACACACAAAGGGAAAACCTTCTTTGGCAATCTTGTATTTGTTGAATGAAGATTTACATTAATAATCCCTTGTATATGATTAAACAGTAACTGCCATCAAAGAAAAAAACCCTACTTCATTGCAGTGTCCTGGAACAAGCAGCCCAGAGGTGCATGGACCATTTCTGCGCTTCTTTAACATATATATTATTCAGTAAATTCTCAGTCCTGCTTTTTGTACCTGTGTAACACTGTTGTGGCAAGAGTACAATATAAAATGCATAAGTATAGGCCTCTTTTCAGAATATCTAGTGCAGGAAATACAGTTTCTAGATCAATAATAAGGAATTCGGCCACTGGAGTGACAAGGGGATGTCACAGAACTACTTGATACAGATGGCTGTTTGCTAAACAGAGGTTGGAAACTGTGTCTGATGTGTGGGTAATCCAGTGCTGAAGTGTTCAGAGCAGTGGCAGTTGGCCAAGCTGTAGCTGTTCAATACAGGGGAAACCTGTTTTGACACCCCGCTTCAGCACTAAGAAGATTCAGTTGTAGCAGAACCAAGGGTAAGCAGGCATTTTGTTGTCCTCTCTCTAAGTCTATAGTTTACAAAGCCCTCCACAAGCAAGGACCACACAACATCCTTTTTCTTTTGAGGTGAGGAGGTGGCACCTACTTGATTGACAGGTTGGGACTTAATGGCGCTTTAGAGTGTGGCTTCCATGTGAGTTCCTTGTGATTTTGACAACTCTTTTGACCTGCCCATGGTATCTCATCCATTGCCATTCAGGGCACTTGTAAGATGTGCTCTCTCAGCTTGGCCGACGCGCATCCCCAGATGAATTTGGCACGTATTTCTTCTTGCCTGATGGGGAAGATGCACGTGGCATCCAAATCGCAGAGTCTAAAGTAGAGTTCATCTACTGACTTCTCCTGTGTCTGGCAGGCTTGTCTGAGCAGGAAACGTTCATAGTCCGGATTTGCTAGCGGTGCAAAATTAGCAGTCAGCGCCATTTTGAGCATTGGTGTATGTTTGGGAGGGAGGGGTTGGGGGAGGGAGCGGACCACAAACTCGATGCTGTGTGTAAAAGGCTACTTTATTGAAACAGGTGCTCATCACATTAAAAATTCCTTTGCAAACGCCTTACAAAACTATCCTCACTAAATGACCATATACTGACCTTTAACCTTGTCCCGCCCCTACATTTTCCATGAACCCGCCCCACCCATACATTACAACATTACACCATATACATCAATGCCTCAAAACATAAACACTTTAAATTCAACCCATCCATTCAACCACTTCCCCTGCCTGCTTCTTTACCCCGTCAAACCCTGAATATGCGAGATCGAACTATCACATAGCTTGCCTACCCTTTCTATGACGATAACCTAGACCCAACAATAACCCAACAAACACTGTCAACTTTGACCAAAACTTCCAATAATCCCCGTCACCCAGAAAGCTGGGGGGGGGGGAGCGAAACTACCCCCCCTTTCTGCCCCCCCAACTAGACCAACTGGTTGTCCTCTAATCAGAATGCTCCTGAACCTTCAGACATCTCGCCAGCACATCCCTAATCTCCAACAAGTAGAGATCCATGCCCATCCTCGATAAATGCACCCCATCCCCTCTGAAAAACTCCACAGCCTTAAAACGCAGCTTCTTATGGGTAACTCTTCCAAAGCCAAGGTGACAACAGAACCTAGAAAAATCAAAGGGGATGATGGACGGAGCGTTGACAATACAAACACTCACCCCCAGTCAACTGATCTTGGTTTAATACAGCACCGTTCTTTAGCTCACTCCACCACCCCAGTTCAGACATGGCCATATGCAAAACAGTCTGACTTTGTGCCTCATGGGAACAGTCCAGCCCGAACTGCCAAGCCATGTCTTCCCTGGACCGGAATCAAGCTTCCCAGGACCGGTTTCTTGCATTACAGCTGTCTTCAGCCGGGCTTGCTTGAATCCAGTGGCAAAGTGAGCAAGGGACTCACGTCTGAGCATACCCTGCCAACTTAGGACGAACAAAGAAAAACCAAAGGGGATGATGGACGGGGCGTTGACAATACAAACACTCACCCCCAGTCAACTGATCTGGGTTTAATCCATCACCGTTGTTTAGCTCACTCCGCCACCCCAGTTCAGACATGGCCATATGCAAATCAGTCTGACCCTGTGCCTCATGGGAACAGTCCAGCCATGTCTTCCCTGGACTGGAATCAAGCTTCCCAGGACCGGTTTCTGGCATTACAGCCGTCTTCAGCCGGGCTTGCTTGAATCCAGTGGCAAAGTGAGCAAGGGACTCACGTCTGAGCATACCCTGCCAACTTAGGGCGAACAAAGAAAAACCAAAGGGGATGATGGACGGAGCGTTGACAATACAAACACTCACCCCCAGTCAACTGATCTGGGTTTAATCCATCACCGTTCTTTAGCTCACTCCGCCACCCCAGTTCAGACATGAACATATGCAAATCAGTCTGACCCTGTGCCTCATGGGAACAGTCCAGCCCGAACTGCCAAGCCATGTCTTCCCTGGATCGGAATCAAGCTTCCCAGGACCGGTTTCTGGCATTACAGCCGTCTTCAGCCGGGATTGCTTGAATCCAGTGGCAAAGTGAGCAAGGGACTCACGTCTGAGCATACCCTGCCAACTTAGGGCGAACAAAGAAAAACCAAAGGGGATAATGGACGGAGCGTTGACAATACAAACACTCACCCCCAGTCAACTGATCTGGGTTTAATCCATCACCGTTCTTTAGCTCACTCCGCCACCCCAGTTCAGACATGGCAATATACAAATCAGTCTGACCCTGTGCCTCATGGGAACAGTCCAGCCCGAACTGCCAAGCCATGTCTTCCCTCGACCGGAATCAAACTTCCCAGGACCGGTTTCTGGCATTACAGCCGTCTTCAGCCGGGCTTGCTTGAATCCAGTGGCAAAGTGAGAAAGGGACCCACATCTGGTTATCAGAATGCTCCTGAACCTTCAGACATCTCGCCAGCACATCCCTAATCTCCAACAAGTAGAGATCCATGCCAATCCTCGATAAATGCACCCCATCCCCTCTGAAAAACTCCACAGCCTCAAAACGCAGCTTCTTATGGGTAACTCTTCCAAAGCTAAGGAGACAACAGAACCTAGACATTTCAAATTCACTTTCCTTCAGACCCTGTCAATGGCCCTTGGGTTCAAAGCACCCCACCACACTCCAAGCGGGACCAAATCTGTCCACCACACGTGGCACCCAGCCCACTGTTCCTTTAACCTCGACAAATCCTTCTTCATGGCCCTCATCAATACCACCCCTTTCACCTCGTACAAATCGTTCTCCCCCAGATGAATCAACAAAATGTCTGGGCACCGCCCCTGAACCATCCATTTATTAAGGCACGGCAGCAACTCCTTCTACCGCATCCCCCCTTTACCTTTCCAAACGATGTTAAACAAACGATCATTAAAGCCCAACATTGCCCCAAAATAACACTGACATGCCTGGACCTGTGCCCATTTAATAAAATAATGCCCCACAGCCCAAATGGTCAGTTCCTTCGCCTAGGGCCCAGCCACCAAACCTGTAATGAGAAAAAAGGAATGAGACTCACACAAAATTCCGGCGCAAGTATCGAGTATAACAGTCTGAAGACCAACGCCCCCCTTTCATTATGTCCCCTCGTGTCCAGCCCTTGTTATGCGCTTCCGTTGCCGCCCCAATCCTAAATGAATGTGTCCCATACTCCGTCCCATCCACCCCAATGCTGACCAAAGCTTTCCGCAGCACCATGCGCAACTGGTAATCGGACACCCTTTTCCCATTAGCATGTGCAAAAACTACCTCTGACCCCAGGTTTCTTGACATAGCTCACCATCGACGGGCCCACTGAAGTGGGCACGTTGCGTCTGGCACTGACGCTTCCAACTTAACCCACCTTTCCTACACCCCTCTGGTCCATTTTTGAACTTGCCAACCATATATGTATACCTTCCTCCCCAATGTACACATCTTCCCAACGCACTCCGTTCTTGACCTTGCTGCCCAGTAGTTCAGATACCCTGAAAACATTCATACCATAAGGGTGGTGAATAAACAAGCCTCAAAATCCTCTCTACAGTCTACCGGTAGCGCTTCCAATATCTTCGCAAGCTTCTGCCAAGAGAGGGGGCGCCGCGCCGCACTCTTCCCCCCCCTTTTCCCTAGCCCAACCTTCCAACATCCTCCTACCCACTACTCCCACTGACGGAGTGTAACCCCACAGAAGTTTCCCCATGAAAGCAATGCCCGCCAACTTGCCAGCAATGGTAACTTTTGTGAGACCTTTGTCAATGAGTGTCAGAATAAACTGTATTACATCTTCAGACCGATGCCAGACCTCTGCCTTTTTACATGTCCCGGATGCCAAAAAGTCCTTCCAGGCCAGTTGATATGCTGCCCATGTTGAAGCTGACCGAGAACCTACCACCAGTTGTAGCACCCCACGTTGCCTGCATACCAAAGGTATTCCGGCATCGGGGTAGGTGTGCTGTCCGCCTCCTTGGCCAGCCCACAGAATCTCACCCACTGCGAACGAGACAAAGCATCCGCTATGTCATTGTCCACACCTGGTATATGCAATGCCCTGAACGCAATGTCGTGTCTGAGACAACCAAGCACAAAAACCCCCAACAATTTCAGAATTTGCTCATCTCTGGCGGACTGTCTGTTAATGACCTCCACTACCTCCATGTTGTCTACCCGAAACAACACTTTCTTGTGGGCCAGCTGCTCGCCCCACAGTGTCAAAGCTACCAGTAACGGGAAAAGCTCAAGGAACGCCATGCTCCTCCCACCATCCTTCCACTGCCGAGGCCGCTGCTCTGCACACCACCTGCCCTGCCAATAGACACCAAATCTTTTGCCGCCTGCCGCATCTGCAAAGATTTGCACATCCCACTGTATGTCCTCCTCCCTCACCAAAGGCACTCCATTGAAAGACTGCAGAAAAACCGCCCACATGTGCAAATCCTCCTTCACTACTGCTGATAAGTGAACATGGTGGTGAGGTAGCTGCCTTCCTGCCAACGCCCGCCCCAACCGCCTACAAAAACGTCCTTCCTGCTCTGACCACCCTGCATGCGAAGTTAAGATGACCCAGAAGCACCTGAATGTCCTTCACTGTCACCTTCTGTTTAGCCAACAGCCTGTCCAACAATTGCGTCATTTTAACTTTCTTGTCCTCCGGCAAGCGAGCCCACATTGCCACAGAGTCAATCTCAATCCCTAAGAAGGACATAGCCATTTTCTCGGGAGCCAGCGGCATCCCCATGTCACTCATGAGCTCATGGAAGTTGTCCAGGGCTACCCAGCACTCCGTGGAGCCTGGTGAACCGACAAAGAAGAAATCATTCAGGGAATGCGTCACCAATGTGTGACCTGTGCGCTTCGTGAAGTGCCATTGCAAAAATGTGCTAAAGCACATGACATAGAACAACCCATCGGTAAAGCTTTGTCCACGTACCATTTACCCTCGAAATGGATACCCAGAAGATCCCAATCATCTGGATGAACTGGCAGCAACTGAAAAGCCAATTTTATGTCACACTTTGCCATCTCTGCAGTCGTGCCCACGGTCACCACTAGTGACATGGCCACGTCAACTGAGGAATATGAAACTGAGACCACCTCCTCGTTTGTGAAATCATTAACTGACGACCCCTCAGGCCATGAAAGGTGCTGTATCAACCTGTATTGTCCTTCTTTTTTGGGCACAGCCCCGATCGGTGATATGATCAGGTTCTCTGTTGGCCAATCATTAAAAGGGCCTGCTATCCTCCTTTCGCGCACCTCCCTGTCCAGTTTTTCGTGCACCACCAGCTTGTGTTCTGATGCCGATTTCAAATTGTCTGCCCACCTCCTTTGTCTCAGCCCCTGGTACCCCAGATGAAACACCCGCCGAAACCGTTCAATCAGAACCTGCTTCGCCCCCAAGTCCCCGTAGCCCTGCAAACCTTCCACCAATTTAGCCAGTCTAACCGGCATTGGAGCTTTTGGGCCCAGCCCCCTGCAGCCCCTTGCCTCCCCTATTATTCTGGAATTGCTGAGCTGGACTAGGGGTATTGCTGCTTCCCTGCTGCCATTGCTGAATACACTGTGGCTTGATGCCCCAACAACTAACGAGGGGGTGGCGCTTTCCACATTTAGAACACTCATGGCGGAACTTACAGTATTCCCTTATGCATAGGCCTTTGTTAAAGTCCTAGCACGCTCCCGTCCCTGTCTGTGTTGTCGCTGCGCTTCCCGTTCCTCCCCGGGTGGGCTTCCCTTGAAAGGGCCGATATACCAGCGCTAAGCCACTAGCTGTGAACACCGTCTTACCGCCTGTGGCAGACCCCATTGTGTGTTGCCACAAATTCTTCTCCAGTTCCCCCCTCTTTGCCTCTGGGTCCCATGCCATACGGGCCCAAAACTCCTCATCATATTGAGACCAAGCGTATCCACCCCCTGTGATCTGCGCCTCCTAATGACGTCCATGTATTTAAACAATGCCACACAGCACTCAGGGAACTTTTCGCAGTAAACACTAGCGTAAATAAAAAATGCCGCCGTCCAATTCTCTATAGTCAACGGCACCTTAGGCCAGCTCATACTCCTCCTCCTTATAGCCCTCTTTGGACCTCACCTCCCTGTGCAATGGGTTCAGTAGCTCTATGTTTTCTCCTTTCCAGATACGTTCCTTGGTGGCCAGCATTAAATGAACCCCCAATGGTTTCGTCACTCCCATTTACGGCAGTTTCTTAATCTTTAGCTCCTTACTTGGCAACGGCTCCTTGCCCCCCCCAGTAGTCTCAGTGTTGGACGGCGGCTCCTTGCCCCCCCCAGCAGACTCTGTATTGGTCCCGGTCTCCACCTTCGTGCCCTGCCCTGACCTGCACCTCCGTCCACCGTCCCTTCTCAAGTATCCCTGACATATTTCACTTTATGCAGTCTCCCCTCAGACCCCCGCTCCCCTCACTTCCTGTCCCTACAGACACCATGTTTGGTTTGGCTTGTGGTCTAATCATCTCACCTGGCTCTAAGGAGGGGGTCCGGATGGGCGCCGGCCGCCATGCCACCTGCTCTGTGCGATCCACCATTCGAGGGGCCTTTGCTTTTTTCTCTGACGCTTTCGTAGGTGCCTGTAAAATACTATGAAGAACATGAGAGGACACCCCCCCCCTCTCCATATCCCTCACTTCCCCTTCCTTGGGCTGTCCTCATCGTAATCCAGAACAATAAGCTCTTTCGCCTGAAACACCTTGGTAGAAAAATTCACAGCTCGGGCCTTACTGAGCCCAACGTGCCCTATGCCGGCCTCAACGGCCCCTTTGTGTCCTCAGTGGGGGGGAGCTGACTGTACCCTCCAATACTCCCCCATGCGTTGACGCCTCTGAAAATCCATCTCTTCTGATAAAGCTCCCCATCTCGTGGTGCGTGTGGTTGGGGCCAGCGAGGTCGTGCTGGACCTTCTTGCGCTGGCCGCACTGGGATCCCCCGCTGGTACAGTCTGCGCCGTGCAGGGCTCTACCCTCCCTTCTCCTCGGCGTATGTGGGACGCACCTCGCCCTACCGAGGCTGCCACATTGTGATGCTCCCTTACCTGTAAAGCAAAAGGTTGGACTGGTGTGCTGGGCCCCATACTCCTGCCTATAGACCCCTCATTTTGCGAAACCGCCGAACACTCCAAGGCCCTCTTGCCCTTGACCTGCCCTGACCTACCCATACTCACCAAGGGGGGCAGGGGGGAATCCCCCCTTCCTCCTCCCCACTCCACTCCAACATTGCCTGCGCCACGGTCGAGGCGGGGCCCACGGGCCCACCCGCCCCGCCCCCCCCGGCACCCCTTCCACAGCCCAATCCCCCTGAAATGGACCACCGGAGCCCACGAAACCTGTCCCACACTCCCGGGTGAGATGTCCCATAAAGTCTTCACCCCTTCCGATGCCCCCAGAACCCTTCTGTCCAGGCAGGGAAAATATCCAGGCCCTCCCATGCCGGGCCCCCCCTGCTGGCTCCAAGTCCGACTGTGGGTCTGCCTCCCCCATAGAAAAGCTGCTCCTGTTATCTGGCCCCCCACCTGGTCCCTTCTGCATGACTCAATAGCTCCAGGCCTCACATTGCCTAATTGAGGGCCAAAATTGACCTCTCCGAAAACCCTGCCTGTTAATAAACTGGGCCTGCTTCCCCAACCTCCCACCTGCGCCCACTCTCCCTCCCCCAAAGAACTCCCCCTCCCCCCCCCCCGCCCAGATAGCCTCTCGCCTCTCAATGAACCCAGTGGGGAAAAAAGGAGGGGGCTGGCAATATGCCCCTCCACATATGTGTTCCCCCCCCACTGCAATGGGGGGCGCTCGGCCTGCTTGCCTTTCGAATTGCTCCCGGCCAGAAACCTGCGCCTCCGGTGCCGGGGATGCTGCCAGAGATCCTGCCCGCCCTCCACACCACCGGGGTTATCAGCCGAGAAAGGCGCCCGCGCTGGCATGGAAAGCCCGCCCCCATGCCCCCCTGCCGCCGGCGTCTGCTAAATGAGGGTTAAAAGATGCCCCTGGCTCGCCCAACCTCACTTGCCGCCTGCCCCTCCGACACAAACGGGAGCAACAGGAAGCGTCTTTTTCCTGCTTGGCCGCCCCTTTGCTTTCCCATCATAGAGGGGGCGGAAACAGCCAGATCCCCCAGCTCAAGAACCCCACACAGCTCCACGGCCCCAACCTGCTCGCCCCCCACGGCTCCTTCCCCCACACGCCCAGACCCGCCCACTTCCCCAGGCCCATCTCCCGCTCCCACCTGTTGCATAGCTACCGGGGCCGCCTTTTTGGATCGAGGGCGGCCCCGTTCACTTACCGGTGACAACCGGGATCTTTTAGAGGGGTGAAGGCGGCCACAGCTGCCGCAGCCCCTGCTGAGGCACGTTGCGGGGGTGCCCTGGCCCGGCCACCTCACCCACTACCAGGTCCATCCGACCCGCCTCACTTAGGAGCCAGAGTGCCTCTAAAACGCGGTAGTCTTCCTGCGTGATGATGCCAAAACTAAATCCTGTATCCTAAAACACTACAAGACTGCGCTATGAAATGCTGACAAAACAACTCCTAGAAACAATTAGCACCAAAGCTCAAAAAACAATTACCACCTAAGCTCCCCTGCCACCAGGTCACCAGAACCTAAAATGGTGGCTGGGAGCAGGAGCCCAACCTAATTATGGTTGGGCTCCAATTGGGCTATATTTGGGCTACAAAATTTTGTAGCCCTATCTCGAAATGGTCGGCCCGTGGCCTGATATCCCCCACCCCGCCCCTCCCAAACTGCCCGGGGGGACCTCCCTACGGTCGGCTGTTCCCCCCCAAGCCCCCCATGGAGGGGTCCGGCTTCGCATACCTTCTTTGACAGTTTGTGAACAGCAGCACCTCCGAGGTGGAGCAGCATTGGTCGTTGTCTGTCTTCCCAAAGTCCGAACACTACAAAATAAGTTTCTAGGCGGTCCACCCACATGGCCCATTTCATGGCTAGGGATGACGTTGTACCAGCCTGTTTGGTTGTATCTGTGGTCATGTGACTGAAGATGATAAATAAACGGGCGGGGCTGCGCAGAGACAGTCTCATGCCGGACCTCCACCAGTGTGTGCAAATCTCATTAATCCCCCTGTGCTGCGCAACACATCATGCAGCGTAGGGTGCTTAGTGAGATATGCACACACTGGCGGAGATCTGGCGTAGGACTGTCTCTGCGCATCCCCGCCACTTTATTTATTTTGTGCGGACACAACCGAATGGACGTTGGCTTAGGGTGTGTGTGAAAACACCCCCGTGCGCAGCCGAGAACATTACATGGAGCTTGCACTGCTCCTGCCAGTACTGTGGCTGATTTCCTTGAAGGGAGATAGCATTGCTGCCTCCTCCTTTTACCGGTTCAGCATCTTTGAGGAGTTTAGGAAATAAATACACTGTACAGGAAGAGGCATATTTGGGTACAGGTTAAAACGTTTGTTTCTTCTTAATGTCTTGTTTTTTATGCACTTAATATTTAATCGCAATATAACCACCCGTGACGCACAGCTCCACCTAAATCTCCCTGGAGCTGTTATGCATGACATGCTTGTTGGGTGCGTGTTTTTAACCCTCAGACAAGGGATCTTCTATTGAACTTGAAACTCTGGCCTTTCTTCTCGAGCAAAGGAAGCTTTGTCTTTATGGCAGCTGATTTACTTTAATGTATCTACAGTAAATTAATCCATCGGAGCACCTCATCACTCCATAGCCCCCTCTCTCATTTATGCGGTTCTGACTGAGTGGGGTGTAATGTTATTTACAAGTTTTTCTTAGCACATGAAATATTTAGCTGTTATTATACAGAAGAATGTTAATATGGGATTACTTTTATACAAGTAAGCCTTGAGAAAGTCTCATGTGGGATGAAACGAGTTGGCTGGTTATGAAATTTTGTAATGTGGAATATTGAGAAATCTGGAACAGATAACGAATAAAGCACACATTTTAAAGCATGGTTGACATCTGAACTGAATATATTGTATAAATGGGCACAATTATGTGGTAGATGAATTGGAATTATACATAGTGTGTTAAATTAGCTGTGATTGCAATTGATTTGCAGTAGTGGCTGCTACTTAATGGCGGTGGGTGGGGCAGGTCGCATGGGAGAGGGAATAAAAAAAATCAAAAACAATACTCACTTGCCTGTCAACCACCGCCTCTTGGTCCTCTTCGTCCGCTTCCAGGACTCCAGGGGCAGGAACAAAGAAGCGCCCAAGCTTCCGAACTCCCCTAGCCAATCACAACGCTGCTGAGAGCAGCGTTGTGATTGGTCTGAGCTCTGGGAGCCTGGGCATGTTCTCCACCCAGGCTGTGCAGCGCAGCCCGGTGGAGAATATGCTATGTGAACATGAGTGTTTGGCCGGCCGAAGACGGCCGGCAAAACTGTCATGCGCACTTACAGAGTGCCACCACTCCTCCCTCTACTTCTCTGACACAGCCCAGCCCACACCCTACCATTAGCCAGCTGAGCTTGGACGGAAAAATAAAATGATAATAACAAAGCGTTATCATCATTTTATTTTTCCATTTTAACCTGCTCACAGAGCAGTGGGGCGATGCTCCACCGCCCTAGCGGAGGAGCCGCCCCTGTTGATTTGCATTACTGAGTGCACATTATTTTGATGGCCTCATCTCACATTTCTTTAACTTATTTTATCGTGCTTCTAATCTCAATGTATAGTGTCAGAGTGCTTTCTTTAGATACACAGACAGGGACAATGAATCCTACAAGTGTATAAAGTAATGTATAGAAAACATTTCAGAAGACAATTAGAGATTCAAGGAGCAGGAGTTACAAACCATCCTTACAGGCAGGTATTACATGATAAGACTGCTTGCTCTGGAGAAACACAAAGTGAAGATGTAAAATGTAACAGGGGTTACACGTTGTGCCTTGCAACAGGCACTTTAACCCTCTATACTACATTATGATAAATGAACACTGCAACTAGAAAACACTCTGAGCTCTCCAGCAAGTACATTATTCAACAGTTTTATCTTTACATTTCTATTACCGCCTGAAAATTGTTCACCTCAGAGAGTTTAGCAGTGGGTGCATTTAAGCCTGCAAGATATGTTAAAATACAGCACCACACCCCCAAACCTCTCCCTACCCTCCTTTTGACAACTGGTGCGGTGGCACCGGTCGCACCGCCCTAACATCAGCACTGATGGCAACATACTGATATTTTATTAGAGCAGAATGAACGTGTCCCGTCGAAGCCTGCCATATGTTAAAATGAAATCAGAGAAACCAAGGGCCAGATGTACTAAGAATCGATTCAGAAAAAGTGGTCACAAAATGTACATTGACTGTTTTGAAAACCGATTCACATTTTGAGAACCTATCTATGTATTAATGGATAGGTTTGCAAAATAAGAAATAGTAGTGAGTTGCAGGCCACACTGCCTAATGAATATTCATTAGTTAGGTCGCTATTTGAAAATCACTACGATGTGTCACAATCACAGTGATGGTGGTCTACAAGGATCAGCAGACCATCATGTCTGTGACTGATTTTAAACAAAATATTTATTTTACTTAAAGAAAATGGGACTTCTTTTTGTAAAGGTTTGTTTTTTAAAAAGTTCTTGTGAAAATTGGAAGTTGTCCCCTGAACCTCTGCCTCCTCGTCCAAAAACCTTAAACCAAATTCGCAAAGGCAAATGGGTCCAAAGAGGAGCCCCTCTCTTTTCCAGATAGATTACCACCCCATTTTGGGAATCAGAAAATGATCAGTGGTTAGCCACTGGCATTTCAGTCACAAACCATTGATATATATGTGTTACTGATTTGCAAATTAGAGGGACCCCCATTCCAAACTTGCAAATCAGGAACCATTCAGAAGCTCATGTTTGGAATCAGTAAAAGTTTACTGAATCCTAAAATGGGACTCAAACATCAAAAATAACTATTTTGTGGTCACAAACAAACCCCTTTGATTTTGCGAACTGGAGTGTTTGCAACTGCTGAGAGGTTACCACATGTGGTCCAGGAGCTTTATTGACTAAGGTCTTTAGAGGGCTCTTGTGTGGCCCAATGAAACCAAAAGCATTGAATTGACTTTCCTACATTATAAAAGCCCATGGGCACAACACCATGCAACTTGTCAGAAGCCAAGACTCAGGTTTTCTCAATATTTCATGCCTATGGTCTCCCAAAGTGGAATTTTAATGATTTACTGATTGGTTGTCACTTGCTCTCTTTGCAACATACGTTTTAATTATCTTCTTTACTTGACGGTATTAGAAACTGTAATAGAAACTGTAATATGGAAGGTAAACTGTCTGTTAACACACATTTAAATCACTGTGTTATTTTATGCATACAAATAGTCTTCTTGAGCAGAACCAGGTGGGAGGCCTGGTAACAGAGAAATCTATTTAACATCAGTAAAATGAGTTGGAGGGTGTAGGGTTTGCCTGTTAGCATTCTTACTCCCCCAGGAGGCAAGATTCGGGCACCTAGCTGTGCTGCCAGTATGCGATCAGACTGCATAGATGTCTGTATCTTATGCCTTCAATAAGCTGCGTTCTTGGTTTTTTATATGTTCAATAGCAAAACATGTAGGGCAGTATCATGGAAAGGTGGACATGTGCAAACGCGTTTTGTGCAAGATCTTTTGCATCTCAAGCACAACAAATCAATCAGCCCCCTACATGGAACAAAACTTGCAATCGGTAACACATTTTTGTGCCCCTTCACTCTCCAGGAGCTCTTTGCCTTTACTCCCTGGAACTCATTAGCTATTTGTGCTGCTTTGTGCTACTTTGCATCAAGGGGGCATTACATGGATGGTTCCTATGCAGCGACCCATATATGTGTATGCAAAGCCCTATCTAATAAAAAAGATAGACAGTACTTAGTGCCAAAAATTGATGCAGGCTTTAAGTTTGAAAAAAGGTTTCTTTTCTAAAAATATTGTCTAAGCATACAACTTCAACCTCAAAGTCTGCCCTTCTGTGCAAAACCTATGTTTGACATATCACACACACCTTTTGCAATATGGCACATAGGTGTGTGCACTGGCACAAGGTAGTCAAAAGTGCGTTTGCACAGGGGGAGAGAGAATCAGTGCCATATCTATATCATACAGAAGCTCTCTTTCCTTCTGTAGTTTTATATAGTGCGAACTTGATGCAACGGTATCAGAGCGCTTTACATGAGCACCCATTGTGTACACAAGGACACATTCATTTTTGTTAGGCACGGGGAGAATAAGTGATTTGACCAGAATCGCAGGATGTAGAGCACCATTGCCGAGACTGGAACCCGGTTCCCCAGATTTGAGATCGACTGGCCTAGCTGTTGGGCTACATCCTATCCCCTTTCCCTGTTTTGCCCTCCCTTTCATGCACAACAGCACAGCAATTGTTGTTGCACTGATATGCAAAACTTAGTAAAACTGCCCTATGAAGTCTCTAAAAGAGAGCAATGTGGTGAATCATGTTGTAGGTCCATGAAACATCAAGTATGATTATGGCATTTACTCGGCTGTATACAGCAGTAATGTTGACATCCTTCCATGCTGCAATCAGTAATGTCTGATAGCCACAAACAGGAGAGAAGCCGCTGTGGGATACTGACAGTCAAGTTGTGACCTTCAATGTATAATGATATTTGCTTGAACGCATAACTTTTAATTCATTATATAGCTGCAGTGGCATTATGAATCCTTTGCTTTAGCAGCTTAAGCGGGGCTGGTGCTGACACCTGCACCAGTCATTAGTTATTTATGAGTGTGTTCTGTCTCCACCCCTGCAGACAAAAGCTCTTAAAAAAACAAAGTAAGGAAGGGAAAACCATAACAGAGACCAGGGATGCAAAGCCAACCATAGTAAAGGAGGCCCAGATAGAGAACTGAAGAAAAAAAGAGAGCAGAAGGGGCAGAAAGGAAGGAAATATGAAATCCTTCCAGAATTGACAGGAAGGTGTAATTGAGATATAGGTCTATAATTAATAAAGGCAGTGGGATCGGCTGTGGGCTTTTTTAGCAACTGAGTCCCTAATGTTTTTTTCCTGGTCTGAGAGACTTGGCCTATTTCCAGAAAATGATTATATATTAGTAATAGTGTAGGATATATATACTTGGCTAGAAACATCAACATTCTAGGTGGTAGAGGGTCTAGTAGGGAGCTTGATGAAACGGACATGGCTGTAGATCTAAAACTTTCCTGTCATTAGGTCAAAGGTCTCTAACTTAGTGCATATGTTTGAGGTATCAGTCACCATGGAATTATCCAGCGATGGATGATCTATTGTTGGAGTAGTCTGTTCTATCCACTATAATTGTCGTAATCTTGCTCTCAATGAACATTACTAAGTCATCACAGAGTACTTGAGAGGGCTTAACTGTTTGTTTAATGCATTCTGGGTTCATCAGTTCCTGCATGATATCAAATATCTTTTTTGAACTGTTTGCAGCCTCAACAATTGTTTTAGTATAATAACACTCTTTTGTGTTGAATACTTCTTTTTTCTATTCATTTAGAGCGACTTTTAATAGTTGTTTATCCCCTGAACGTAAGGTTTACACCGTTTCCTTTCTAACTTTTTACATGCTTGTTTTTTTCAGTAGTTCTGTGTACCAAGGTGCTGACGGCCTGACGAGTTTGACCCTTTTTAATAAATATTACCTTATCCAGCATCTCTAAGATCTTTACATATATTCTATCATATTTAACTTCTATTGTCTATGTGGCATCAAAGCATGTTTACCGGTCCCATATCTTCCCAACTACTAGTCTATACATGTTGTGCCATGCTCTGTTTTGCTTTGTCTTGGCGGGTTCTTAATTCTGGATTAAATATTTTAATCCATTTATATAAAAGTCCACCAATGCATGGTTGATCCAGCTCAAGGGGTTAAATGTTCTCTACCGAGATTGAGTCTTCTTATGAGAAGATAAGATCTAGTGGGCGTCCGCCCTGATGTGTTGGGCCTTGTTCTAGTTGTTGTAAACCAATTATTTCACTTGAATCTTGAAGATCTTTAAAGGATTGTGACATCTCCTCCCCAGCCCACATATTAAAATCCCCTTAAAGGAAGACATTAGAGTGGAAGACATGGCACAGTTTTCATCTCTTCCAGCGCTGGAGCATTTCAGGCTACCATACACCAACTCACACACCCTTGCAGTACAAAAACTTTCCTTAAATACTTTTCTTGCTTTGTATGTGTGTGTTTTGTCTTTAAATAATAATTTTATTGGTCTGATTTCCAGTGATGATTACAATGAAAAAATGCAAGGTCCAGTACATTTATGTCACGTGGGAAGGGGGCTAAACAGAGAAGGTGGCCTTTCAACCTAAAGTGTAAGCAGTCTAGATTTTCAACATGCAATTAATGACTATTTAAAGAAGCATTGGAAAAGCCAAAAGGTTTGTATAGCATTTTGAGTCCTGACAAAAACACTGGAAAAAACCTGTTGCAATGAAAAAGATGTTTGTGTACAGTGTATTTATGAAATAACATTCTTAATGTGTAATGATGCAGTGTATTTTTGAGGTGTAAAGTCGGTCTTCACCTGTAGAAAGTCTATGTCCAAGTAAATTGTGGTTTTAAACCTGTGAACCTAACGATTAGTCAATTTATGCTGCTGCTCACCCAGCTTTCTCAGTGAATGTATTTTTATATGTCATGTTTTACATTGTTTTTTATGTGCTTTTATGATTATTTCACTAATAGTCGAATAAAGCTTGATTTGATTTGATTTGAGATGTAAAGTAAAACATTCTGCATTGAAATATCCGCAATCCGTAGCAAGAGGAATGATTCAAACCACAAATTGCTTGTGGTGAGTGACTAATACTTCTCAGATTGGAGCTAAACCAACTCTACGTATACTTTATAGAACTACTAACAGTAGAACTTGAAAATAGCTACTATGTGTGTATGCATGTATGTATGTATTTGGTAATTCTACTGCGCTTCAGAGCACTGTTCAGGGTAAAACACAACTATAAAGTCAATGTATGACAGGAGAGGTGGCTGGGCTGAAGACTGTGGTGTAGTGTTCTGTAAAGAGGTGTGTCTTCAACTCTTTCCTAAATAGGAGCAGGGTTTGTCAAGTCAGACATAAAATCTATTGTTTCTGGCTCAGATCAAAATGTCTTCATTTCCCAAGAAAGGGTTATTCCATACCTGCTAATGGTGTCTTTAACCTCCTTTGTGTGATGAGAACAGTGCGCCATCACTGAAACCATTAAATATTGCTTAAGCACGGTTGCACTCTATTAATGAGTTTTGAACTTGCATCACTCAAGGCTCCCAATCCCCAGCTGGCAATATAAATGTGCAGGATAACTTGATCTGTAAAGGCACCTGAAAGGAATTGCACTCCTGTCTAACTTTGAGAAATTACCTGGATCTCTTCATCTTTCCATTCTCTCAAAGATGTGGAAATTTCTTCCCTTAGTTTGGCTGAATGTTGATTGTTCCAGCTTCCTCTTTCTGAGGCGGCAGCCCCCCCCCCCCCCCCCATTACAACCAGTATTGGAGATGATGAAGGCAATATTTTATTTATTTACTCTCTTTTACTGTTTGGAAATCGCCCAAATACTCATACACATATAGGGGTTTATTTACTAGCCTTGTGCGCCGCTGGAACATTATCTTTTATGACGTTCTGGTGGCACACAGGGCTTAGTTAGGCATATCTACAAGGCTACATAAAGCAACCCTGCAACGCTTTTCTTCACCTTGTAGACATGGAGTGAGGCAACACAGCGCAAGTCGCTTTATTCAGCAGCACACATAGAAAGAATAGACTACTTTTGCGCAAGGAGGTGTTTCTTCTGTCACAAAAATAATCATCCCAACAACGCGGACACCCTTGCACCATGGTGCAAGGGTGCCTGCGTTGGCACAAGGCAGCCATTTGAGCACCAGCCCAGTAACAGAAGACAGGAATGTGCCGTATCTCATAGATACAGTGCATTCCTGACCTTTTCTTTTGACTTAGGGCAATGCAGCTGGAAGGCTTGGGTCGCTGCCCTACGCAAAAAATCTTTAAAAGACACCAATAGTTTCCTGGCACCAGAATTGTGCAAAAGAATGAAGACGAACTGTCCGGAAGAGATCTATTTAAGTGAGAGCAAGGATGCAGGGAAATGTGCTGATAAATGCTTAGGCCCAGGTTTATAAAGGGCTTGCCCATGAGTCACACAAGGTGACGCATGGGCAACGCAAACCTTTATGTGAGATTTACTGTGCCACGCAGAGCCACCATGCGTGATTCTGCGTGGCATATTAAATCTGGAATAACACAAGGCAGTAAACATTTCTGCATTGCTTTTTTCTGCTCTGGGAAGATGCTCCATGAGTGGAGAATCGGTGTTTCTACCCCATCCACCCATGGTCTTTGGCACATTCACAGTTTTATTGGTGTTTTTTTTTGGGAAGAAGGTATTCCTTCCTGCACAAAAACAATCCTACTACAACGCAGGCCCCCTTGCACCATAGTCCAAGGGGGCCTGCATTGGCACTTGGCAGCCACTAATGCACCAGCGCAGAGTGAGCTATATGGCGCATTTGTGCCCTCTTCATTTGATACAGGGCAGCAAGTTGTCTTGCTGCGTGAAATGTTAGTAATTCTGCCCCTTAGTGTAGCGAGATCAGTCGAAGACTTTTTCAGCAAGGGAACTTCTTAGGCCTGCGTCCACACTGATCGAACAGCAGCACTCGAAAAAGGAGATTTATTAAACTGCACAAATTGGTTGCCAAAGAACTGTCTCTCATTTGCATAAAGGCGCTGGACTCATATCAGATGGACAGTTCAATGTGATTGCAAGGATATATTTATGCCTTAGTTCTGCTGTAGATGGGTTGAATTCCACTAAAATGAGTAGAGTTTGGGCACTATAAATAACAAACTAAAATAGTGATATTGGTACCACAGAAATTATAATCACTTTTTGGAAGGCTCAAAATTACTCCGTTTCCTGAAACGATGTCAAAGATTCCAATGTATTTCGAAAATGGTTTCATGGAAAGTCAAAAGACATTTAAAAAATCTTAAAAACTCAAGAAAAAGCTAGGTGTGCACAAGAAACATTATTTATGTTTAAAAGTAATTTATTTAGCCTTTTAGCTTTAAATACATTTTGTAATGGCTAATTAGACCAGATATGTATCCATTCACACTATTTTTAGTACATGTATGTTACTGCCTCCAATTGTGAAATTTAATTTATCAAATAGTTAAGTGCTCTTAACTTCATTGATTTGGTATAACAATAAAATAAAGATTAATAACAGAATAAGATGTTGCCTAAGAGGAAATGAAATGTAATGGATTGGGAATCGTCAGTCATTTAAAGATGACAACGTTGCATGCTTTGCACATTTAAAAGAGTTACCAACATTCCTAATTCTTACTAAATAATATCCAAAACTGACAAGTGTTTTGGAGGAAAATGGTGATATATTGCAGACGTCTGACATGAATCTCCGTGTTATGTTAGGTCTCTTCTATAAATCTCTTCTATAAATGTACTCATCCTCCTAAAGCTTCTATGATTGAAACGTTAGTGTTATTACCCTACACTAAAAGAATATAGTCTAAAATAGAATACCATGGGGTGAAAGGTGAAAGTTTAGATATCATACAGTGCAGTCACGTGCGGGATTCCATTTTGACAAAAGTGCTTATGCTGCTTCTCGGGCAGCAAGTTTGATGCAGTCGTTGCTCTCCCCATGAAACTGATTATTTTTTACATCTGTTACATTGCATAAATCGAATGAGTAGATGACATATTGCTAGTGCTGTAACTCGGTGAATGCAGGTTTTATTACACGTGATAGATGAGTGACCCTTAGTTCATTGTTGTTGGCTTTGTTGGGTAATGAATGATATTATGGGTACAAACTTTCCTAGAACAATACAAGACACCTTTTTGGGAAGTTTGAGTTCAGATTCACGAAAATTGTTTTTAAAGATAAGTGAGTGGACTTGTTCCTGGCAATAACACTCCAAAAAACGTACTTCAAATTGAAAGGATACCTATAAAATCTAATGCAAGGCAGGGTGGAATGCATTATCATAAAATAGATTTATCGGATACTGTATCTACTGATACTTCTAGTAACATGGATATATCTCACATATTTTTGCAAACCTAAACATACTATTGCACCTAGTGTCAATGTTGAGATATTTGAGCCTCCTTAATTGCGTACGAAATGGTTATGCTAGATAGTTTAATAATGTATTATTCTGTAACTATATGTTTGACGATTGTTAGAATATTATCATATGACTTGTTATAACCTTTAATATTCTTCTTACCTAACATTAATAATTTCTTCTACTTTTCCTTTTCAATTTCCTTCTTTTTCGGTCTATAATATTAAAATATAAAAAGCTATTGAAATTTTAAATACTTTTTCTATAAATCATAATAATGTTTCTTTTTAAGTTTCCATATAACGTCCCTGGTAGACCTCGAGCCACAAATTTATGAAAAAAACACCGGACTGATGTTCACTTGAACAGCAGGAACATTGAGTAAGCTGTGAAATAAACAGGCACATTTATTTGCACGTTAACTAAAGTGACCATAAAGAAGAAAAGGAAGTGTCCTAGACAGCTTATCTTTAGGGCCACCTTTAGCCTTAATAACATCTTGCATTAAACATGTAAAAACAGGATAAACTCTCTGCAAACTTCAAAAAAGTGTATTTTATGAACATGCATGAGCGTATTACCTTAGTAGATCAGACTGAAAAAAACATGGGCTGAAGTAAAGTTATAGTTAGGTGGGATAAAAAGACCAGTTTTTGTTTACAAAAAAAACAACTTATAAATTCACTGAAAAAAACAAAGGCTAAAGGAATGTTATAGTTAGGTGAATATTTCAGTAACAACATTAACGTTTGAACAAAAGAAATCACAGAAATTCACTGGCAGAGCTAACTTTAACTTGCACCCCCACCATGCACTGCTTATGATCTCACATATTACATCACTCATGACATGTTCTATGAAATCATTTATGACGTCACTTATAAAATATCAAATGGCATCATTGATTACATCACTGATGATATCACTGATATGATCCAAGCTTCTTTTGTACACATTACTCTATAAACTAGTATGGTATTAGAGTCCTCAAAGTACCTTGTGTTGTAAAGACATGCATGGTAAAGGTATATATGTGTGGTAATGGAAATACGTGATAGAGGCATTGCGGGGTAAAGGATGTGGGGTAAAGCATGCATGGCAAAGGCATGCATTATGAATGCATGTGTTGTAATGTTGTACAGCGATATAGACTCACATCTGTGAATTGGGTGATCGTGCATAACTGAATGAGTAGTGGAATTCTATGTTTTTGTGTAATAAAACACTTCTATACAAAGATTAGCACTGGGCTAGTAATTGATCTTTTTGTGCTGCTGGGGGCAGTGGTGGTATTGATTCTTGAGCCTGAATACCCCACACTAGCCTCCCTGTGAAGCCTGTGACTGCTACCCTACACTACTACTGAGAGTCAAGTACGGAAAGGGCTGAACTTGGCCCCCAGAACAGCAGTGGCAAAAAGCCTCAACCCCCAGAGTTGTGGCCCAGGTGCCCCTGCTTGCCCATACGACTCCTGAAGGGGGTCTGGTATTGCTCTTATTAGACTAATACTTAAACAGGAAAAACAGTAACTTGGGCCTGGGAAATTAGAAACTCAAACAGTGTAAGAGTATACTTTTTCACTGTTTTTGGCCTCTTTTGCCTTCCGTTGCTGAACCCTTTTTTGCTGGCTTTTAGGACTCTTTTCCCTGTTAACCAGTTGTAAAATGTTTGTGCCCTCCCCTGAAAACATGGCAAAATTGGCCTATACCTGACTTGTACATTTAATTTCCTTGTTCATCCCTAGTAGTGGTACTACATGTACCCAGAGCCTGTAAATTAAATGCTACAAATGGCCCAGTAGCAATGATTGTGCCACCCACTTAATTAGCCGTTTCAAAAATGTCTTAGTCCTGCCACTGCAGCCTGTAGTGCAGTTTTAAACTGCAATTTCAAGCAGGCAAAATAAGCCTTTTGCCAGACCTAAAGCTTCCATTTTGTAAATACTTATAAGTCACCCATATGGTAGGCACTATAACTCCTAGGGCAGGGTACATTGTTTTAAAAATAAGATGTGTATTTAAGTATTACATGTCCTAACTGTGAAAAACATCTAAAGTTGTTTTTTACTGTTGCAAGGCTACCTCTACTATAGATTAACACAGGGTTATCTTATTACACTTAATGTGGGATAACTTCAGTTTGGAACCAGATAGGGAAATGCTGTTTCTACTTAAATCATTTGTCATCTGAAATCCTCTTTTAAGATAAAGTCAGATTTTAAGTTACTATCAGAAAATGTCACTTATTGAAAGTTGGTATTTCTCTGCCTAAATCAATTGTGCCTTACTACCAGGGTCCAGGGTCACACATTACTGTGAATGACTATACTGTTGTGGGTGTCGACTTCTTTCCAGACATGGGGACAAAAGAGACCAATATCAGGGGAGTGAATCTTCCTGACAGGACGGCTAGGGAAGACTTTTACCCTGCCACAGTTGCACTTCAAAGGGCCCTACATGAAGAACACACAAAGGAACTTGTAACCTTAGACAGTTTGGAGCCAGGGGGACAGGGAAGATCTAGAAATTCCCCACACAAAGGCTGGTACCAGGTATATAAAAGTGGAACCTTCAGAACCTCTCATCAGATCTCTCAGGGACACGTGGAAGACTCAGAAGAAGTGCTGTCCTGCTGTCTGAAGAAGGAAGAATGACCCTTCCCTCCCCAGAAGTGACTCCAAGGGTCTGACCTCCTGTTTGAGTTACAGGGACACAACAAGCTTCCAGAAGCCTCCCTGTAATTAGCTGACCAGCACCAAATGGATCTGCCAGGACCTGCCTGAGCCCTGCTGCTGGACTCTTCTGTCTGCTGCAGTGAGGCCTGATCTACAAGAGATGCCCTCCCCTAGGTCCTGGACCCTTGAATGACATCAGAGTGTACTTCTGCTGAACTCAAGATGAAGATACAGGAGTTCTGGGCTCCTCCAGACCACAAAGTGGCATTTTCGCACCAAAAATAAATGACCAACCATGACGACCACTAACGGGAAGCTCCAGCGGGACCTGCAGTTTGCGTTGACAGCAACCATCCACAACAACTGCGGAAGCTACACCGTGACCTGTGGCATCCTGAGTGAACCACAAACACAAAGCTCCAGCAATGACTGGCTCTTTCTGCCAAAACAGCATCCGTACACAATGCCCAACCTGTCCCTCACTCCTTGCAGCCAACGCAAACAGCAGCTCCTCGTATGGACTTGAGAGACTAACTCCTCAGCTGATGAATATGGTCCCTGTTTGTGAACCACACTCCATTGAGGTCGACATAACCTTGTGACTGTACCATGGCCCAACGCGACCACATAACAACAAATGGCACTTTGTGCTTTTTTGCTCTATTTTCACATAAAGCTGTAAAAAATCAATCTTCATTTCTAAAGATGGAAGTTTTTTGAATTTTTGTGTCATTTTTTATTGTTAATATTTCCTATATATTTCTAAATTGCTTTGGGGTTTTTCTTGTGTTGATTTTTCACTTTGTTACTGTTTGAGTGTTGCATACATTTTTTTACAAAGTGCCTCTTTACACTTCACAAACTCATTATACTTTATAGTTTTTATACTTTACACATTGCCTCTAATTTAAGCATAAATGCTTCTGTGCCAAGCTGCCTCAGGGATAAGCACAGGTTTATTTAGTGACTTTTGTGATTCACACGAACCAGGATTATGTTTATTACATGAGTGGGGCTTCCACCCCTAGCATCAAATTATGTTGATCTTAAATGTTTAAATGATGAGTAGAAGGCCAGGATAGCAAGAACAGTAAAGGAAATTGAAGACACTAGGTACAGCAGCTTTTAATTATATGCAAAGGATGGCAGCGCAAAGATTTGTACTGATACTTCATAAAAATTAATAAAGCATACTAAGCCATTGTGAGCATCTGGGTGTACTATATGATATGGCACTGGGGTCTTATCGCAGAATACACTCACAGATACCGTCCTGGGTTCAGTTAGTATCGTTTATTTAACCTTAGCTCAACCATGGGTAGTTGTGGCTGTGAGCAGTAAGGCTTGGCAAAAGAACTTAGTGTAAAGCATTTAGCAGCAAAAAGCATCGAAATAAGAAAATCACGCACTAATAAAATGACACAACAACAAGTTATAATACATTTTTAGAGACCTTGATCAATAAACTCCACCAGAGAGGTTTGAAGATACAAATTTTAGAAGCTTTTTTCACTTTTATATGTAACTGCAAACATGCATTCGTCAACAAAAAGTTTGTAAACTTTTCACAATTTGAAAAAGTTAGCACGGGTATACCTGCCCGAGCTGGGTGACCAAATCCAACAGGAATGAGGTCTAGGGGGCCTGTATGGATGCTTTGGACATTTTTACAACACAAGAAACACAGAGGGTCTACCAGCTAAATATTAGAGCTGCACTGTCAAAACTGAGTCGGCAAGATCTCAGAGTGTATATATCACATAGACAGTGTATTTGTGAAGACAAAAGAGAAAAAAGAGTGAACTCACCATGCATAGAAGAGACCGATACATCACAGAGTATTCATGAATGGCTAACCAGTCCAAAACAAATGATGTAGGGTTTCCATCAAAAGAGACTTGATGATCAGTCATATCATCTGGCCAAACCCTGGTGCATAAAGGGCTGGTCCCCTGATCATTGGACAAAACCGCACCTTATTGCTGTTTTGGGATTTGGTCCACCAACATAAACGAAACGTCCATGACGACTGATCTTTGATGGAAAAATAGATAAGTGCGACAAACTAATAGTGACTTAAAATAGGAAGGAATGCCCTCCTTCTGACAACTTTATTCTGTGGACATGACACGCCTCCTAATTAAAAACCAGAACAGTGCAAAAGGACAATAACAAATATCTGCCTATAAATGGGCCAACATGTTTCTGCCTAATGGGTGTTCAATCTCTTGGCATTCATCAAGGCCTCTGCTCTTATACTAGTTGCACTCCTAGTAGTGAGATGAAAGAATCACCACCATCACCAAAGAAAATAAAGTAGAATGGTTAGATACAGTACATCCTGTAGTAACCATGGACTCTCACCCACCGACTCACTTAAGCTACAGTGAATTCCTTAATGGTAGGGGAGTATACCTCACCTCACCTGGACTCTGCTCAGGTATAGGAGGCCCTGCACTATCCATCGGTGCCTCAAGCTTCCATCTGAAGCTTGGGGGAGGCTGGGGATAAAATCATGTGTGGGTCTTTAAACTATATATCCCTTGGACCCTTGGAAACTATTGTGGTTTTTGAACTGCTTTGGACATTTACCTGACCACCAGAGTGTTTTTAGAGCAAGTTTAAAGCTCTACAGCACGACCGCCATAGAAGTCAATGAAGTGGTCATGATGATGAGGGATGCAGGCAAAGATGCTCAAAAGGATGCATCAATTGTGGTGCGGTTGACAGGGGTGTCTCGATGGTGGTTCCTACTTTACAGTAGTCAGGCAGCCGATGCTGCACTATTGGTCTCGCAGATGTAGACTCTTTGGCGGGGGCTGGTGTCCTTTGGGGGCAACAAACCTGGACTCTGACAGTGCTCCCAGGTCCAGCAGACTGAGGTGCAAGATTATCTCTTTGTGGTGCTCACCACTGGTAGCTGCAAAACCTATGTGGTGGCTACCAACTTGTCCGTTTGGGCTCTTTCAAATCTTGTTGTCCTGAAGATGGTTCCAAGAGATCAGAAGACTGATTCTCTGAGTTACTGGGCTTGGTGAAGGTGGGAAGTTGTCTTTTCTCTGTTGCAGGAGTCGCAGGCATAGTCCCAATCTCGCTAGGCCATAGTGTGCAGCAGGTGCAGTCTTCACGACTGTGCAGCCTCTCTTCATGCAGGTAAAAGGCAGCAGGGAAACCCTTTTGTGGTCTGCTTTTCTTCTCCAATGTAAACTGAGGGGCAGGGTAACAGAGGTGTCCTATTTATCCCAGGAGGGTGACCCGGGGGGAGCACATCATCACTAGCCATTGGGCTACTGGGTTCCCTCTTCTCTAGTTATGAGGTTACTGTGATGTGTGGCACCTGGCTATCCCAGACTGCCCCATTCTTGCCCCCTTCAAGAAGGCCCAACCCTTTCTCAGTCGTCAGGAGCAGAGTAGCACACCCTGGAGGTGTGACTACCAGTGGGCTGCATGCCCATGGGAAAACCCACAGGATGACTCAGCAACCACATAACATCTATGGGATTTATGGCAGAATCACAGTGCTGGATCAGCAAAAAGGAGTCTGCCTCCCTGATCAGTGATCACCCTAAGATATCTTACTTCTACACTCTACCCAAGTTCCACAAAGAAACTAGACCACCACCAGGGAGACCTATAGTGTTGGGTACTGGGTCCATATTAGAACCCCTTTCACAATTCTGTAACCATTTCCTGCAACCATTAGTAACTAGGACTCCATCTTTTCTCAAAGGTACCACTGCAGTTCTTAACCTTCTAGAAGGTTTGGGTGAGGACATCTCTTTTGACCTTCTCGTCACATTAGACGTGGAGGCCCTGTACGCTAACATACCCCAGGATGCAACCTTTGAGGTAATAGCAACAATCCTCAGGGCTGAAGACTGGTCCTCCCCAATCCCAGTTAGCTTCATCATGGAGTGTGTGACCCTAACCCTCAAGGAAAACTACATTCAATTTGAAGACAAGCTGTACCACCAAACACAGGTCCTCTCGATGGGTAGTACCTTCGCTGCCAGCCTGACCTCCCTCTACATGGCAGATTTCGGGAAAAAAGCACACCCAGAGCGAGACCAATATTCTGGTCTGGCGGAGGTACATTGATGCATACATATTTTGTGGAAAGTTACTCCAGCCACCTGTTTGGAGTCCTGTGAATAGATAAACACACTCAAACGTTTCTTAAGATTCTGCAAGAACCTCTCAACCACAGAATTACCTTTCCTAGACCTTTTTATCTTTCTCAATGAAGGAAAGCTTACAACTAAGAAACACAAAAAGCCCACTGACATCAATAGCTAACTCAGGTACAACAGCCACCATCCAAAGCACCTGTGTGATAACCTTCCCTTTGGGCAGTTCCTACAACTGCGTCGCAACTGGAGTGCCATTGACGACTATAAACAACAGCTTCAATCTCTAAGCTCAGATCTAGGGGTTACAGAAGACCTACAAGAGAGCAGGAAACAATAATAGGGAGGGTCTCTTAGAACCACGTGAATGGGCATGGGCACCTACCAATGTCATCACCTGTGTCACATCTTTCACCCCCCAGTTAAACTACATAAAAAAGATCATTAAGAAGCACTGGTCTATACTACACACAGGACATATGTCCCTGCTACCCCACGATTTGCTTTCAAATGAACTGCCAATGTCAAAGACATAGTTGTACGCACCAGACCACCTCACCAAAAAACCTCACGACAACTGCCTCTTTAGGGCCTCTCTCCTGTGACAGGCCACTACCTATGTGGCTCATGCAGTGTGTGTCCACTGACACGACCTTCCAAACAAATTGATCTGTGTTCTTCAGACATTTGGATCAGGAAGTCCCATACGAACTGCAACACCAGGAACTGCGTGTGCATGATCACATGTTCCTGTCAGGAACATTACATGGAGATGTCAACATGGGCAGTGAAAATAAGAATAACAGAGCACCGCAGTAACATCAGGTGCGGAAAGACAATGACCAAAATGCTCACCCACTACACTGCAATGGGCCACAATCTAAACGAGCTATGCTGGATGATACTTGAAGCTCATGCCAACATAACCCAATACGCCCTCTTCACCAAAGAGCAACAATGGGTATTCTGACTTGCCACACACCAGATAGGACTTAATGTTGGCATCCCTTGGGAAGAGGTGGCATGATAACATACACACCCTTCCCACTATAACTTTTGTGACCATTGACATCTTAGAATCACCGCATGTGTTCCTTTATCCCTTTACTAAACTACTAGCCACTGACCCTCCATGTCGGTGCAGCACTCCTGTGTGGGTGCAGCACTTCTGCCACCCCATGGGACTGTGTTAAAAGAAGCCAGTCCCATCCCACTTCTCATCCTCCCATGGGCCCATCCTGAAACTGGTACATTACTTGCCAATCTTTGCATTTTCTAGTGCCTACTCTTTCACTTCTCTCAGAGTCCTCCCTTTGAATCTGTCAACTCCTTGGTAGTAATTCTTCAATTCCATGGGCCCACGTTCCAAGGAACAAGGATTTCCTCACATTCGATTGGTTATGCGAGGTTCTCTTACAACTCCGGTGAGTCTCTGAGGACCTTAATAATTTTAACATTACAAGGAGCTAGGATTTTCTTGCATTTCAATAATTATGCGAGACCCTCTACTAACTTCAGGGACACTCTGAGTACTTTTCTAATATTAAATGCCTCCCCATTGGATCTCCGACTAACAGGGTTGCCACTCTCATATGTCACGAGTGATCTCTATCACTGTGGCACACCTTTACAAGATGGCGCCCACTTTTTATTTTTCAATATGCCCATTTTTCCACTCCCTTGAGTATACGGGAGCGCTCTAGTCGCACTGCTCTCTATGTCCACACGAAGATAAGACCGCACTCATCCTGCCCCAGGTATTCCCGGTGATGGCCAGATGCGGGTGGGTCCCGTGCTTCGGAGAGCCTCTATTTGAGTAAGTACTGGATGCCCTAATTTCTACCTCTGGTAGAACTGCCATGCGGCACTCCCATTTTTACTTCTCTTCATTTTGTTGTTAGGATACTAATCGGTTCTAGTATCCAGCCACCGGTATCCGCAATATGCTTCTGCATAGCCATTCCCGCTTGTATTCACATGTGGTGGCTTACTTCTACCCACATGGCCTTTTTAGTCCTATGCTTCGGTGAATCCCCAGTGAAGGATGTAATGGGTGCCCACGTTTCTACCCCCGGCAGAACGGCCATGTGCTGCCCTCCCACTTGACTTGAGATGCGGCCCACTTATACCGCTCCACAAGGCCCTATTAGTATCACATCTCTGGAGGACAGACCATCCGGTGCACTACAGAGCCGGTACAAGCATGCTCATGCCCCGCTACCCCATCATTATTATCATGCAGCAGCTTACTACCACCACTCCACTTGGCCTTTTGATCCTCATCTAGGCCTCCTGCCACTGGCGGACCCTGCCTGCTTCCTACTTTTTCACTCCTACACAAACCGTAATGCAATAGACCTCCACTGCTAGTTTACATGGCTATTCAGCCCCTCATACTTTTGTCAGCACAACCACTGGTGTACCATGGCCTTTCTCCCCCTCTCCTGAATAACTTTGCTGTTCTACTGTGTTACAGGTTCCTCTTCTCTCGCCGTATTGCGAGTACCCTGGGCATCACAGTTGGAGCCAATAGACCCTCCCCCTTCTAGGAGAGTCCATCCACATCCTGAACTCTCCACCCCTCGGCTGGCCTGAAAGGGACGCTGTCGGCAACGTTGGTTGCCTTGTAAATCTTTGCCTGCCTTGCTTTGCGGGGGTGGGGGGGGCACCTATCCCGGAGCTCGTGCTTTCTTCCTGCTCTGATTCAGAAAAGGGGGTGGTGATGAACAGAGTGTCTGAATTAAGCAGACCACTCTTACCCAGTCCAAAGATCAGGGCTTGATCCATCACCGTTATTTATCTCACTGCACCATCCCAGCTCAGAACCTGGCTATATGCAAATCAGTCTGTCCCTGGCCCAGTGCATCATGGGAACAGGGCAGACTAAACTACCAAGCCAATTCTTCACCAGAAAGGAGACAAGCTACCGGGGACCGGTTTCTGGCATTTCAGCCTTCTTCGGCCCGGCTTGCTTGAATCCTGATGGTGCAGTGAGAAGGGGACTCATGTCTGAGTATACCCTGCCACACCTATAGTGGCCAAAAACGATTCAGAAAAGGGGGTGGCGATGAACAGAGTGTCTGAATTAAGCAGACCACTCTTACTCAGTCCAAAGATCAGGGCTTGATCCATCACCGTTATTTATCTCACTGCACCATCCCAGCTCAGAACCTGGCTATATTCAAATCAGTCTGTCCCTGGCCCAGTGCATCATGGGAACAGGGCAGACTAAACTACCAAGCCAATTCTTCACCAGAAAGGAGACAAGCTACCGGGGACCGGTTTCTGGCATTTCAGCCGTCTTCGGCCCGGCTTGCTTGAATCCTGATGGTGCAGTGAGAAAGGGACTCATGTCTGAGTATACCCTGCCACACCTATAGTGGCCAAAAACGATTCAGAAAAGGGGTGGTGATGAACAGAGTGTCTGAATTGAGCAGACCACTCTTACCCAGTCCAAAGATCAGGGCTTGATCCATCACCGTTATTTATCTCACTGCACCATCCCAGCTCAGAACCTGGCTATATGCAAATCAGTCTGTCCCTGGCCCAGTGCATCATGGGAACAGGGCAGACTAAACTACCAAGCCAATTCTTCACTAGAAAGGAGACAAGCTACCGGGGACCGGTTTCTGGCATTTCAGCCGTCTTCGGCCCGGCTTGCTTGAATCCTGATGGTGCAGTGAGAAAGGGACTCATGTCTGAGTATACCCTGCCACACCTATAGTGGCCAAAAACGATTCAGAAAAGGGGGTGGTGATGAACAAAGTGTCTGAATTAAGCAGACCACTCTTACCCAGTCCAAAGATCAGGGCTTGATCCATCACCGTTATTTATCTCACTGCACCATCCCAGCTCAGAACCTGGCTATATGCAAATCAGTCCGTCCCTGGCCCAGTGCATCATGGGAACAGGGCAGACTAAACTGTTGCGTGTTTATCTAGGTTCCTGATCGATACTGTGACCTTATGCCCCTAGTCGGCTATAAATCCATTTATTCCCTATATTGGCATAACCGTTCAAGTGCGATTTCAGAAAGTCATCTCTGGCCTCACACGAACAGAGCCACATTCCAGCATAGTTCTCTGCCACTTCCTTTGCAACCAATTAGTGCAATGACAGAGCAGAAGTCACTATCTGATATTCCTAGATTAACACTCCGAGTTCTTCAACAAGATAAAAACTCAGCAAACCTGGAAATCCCCGCTTGCTTTGTTTTGATTAGTAATGGAACTCTAATGAGCAACTGATAGCTATCACTTCCTAGTGATATCTTTAATTGACGTCTTATGTCCAGCAAACTTGCGTCAAACCCGGCACCTGTCAGGTATAAATACTACCAACGTTGCCTTAAGCAATAAGCTGTCGTGCTGTTGTATGCTGTCGTGCACCCTTTTGTGCATCCCATTGCTGCTGCATGCAGTACGCTGCTGCTGCTGTCCCTTGGTGGTGAAGCTACTGATACCATTATCGCTGCTAAAGCGCGAACGATGGTGCGGTATGCTTAGGAGCTGAACAGCCGTCCCTCTGCGAAGAGCCCAGCAGATTCCAGCTGCCGCGGATGCTGTCCCCTCCTCCTCCCGACGCGCTGAGAAGAGAGCCGCTGCCTTTCTCCTGCAGAGAAATCCAGCTCCAGCGTTTCCGGTCTGCCCTCGCGGGTGACTGGGATATTGAGTGCCCCCTGAAGGAAATACCAGACTTCCATCATTCTATTCAGAGGTATGGTGTTGACTAAACCCTTAGACGAGAATTCTTGAAGCAAACCTTGGCAAAACCAACTTATTTTAAAGCTACTTACTTACTCCCCTTCCACGTGTTAGGCTTAGGTCAGGCACACTGGGGTAGGCTTAGTTAGAAGCACCAGTTGAGTATGTTAGCCTAATGTATATATGAATGTATATATGTTTTATTACTTTTAAACCATTGTATGGCTAAGAAACCATATCAATGCTTTTACAGTTCTATCTCGCAATTCTTATCTTACTGTACGTACTTTTTATAATAACAAGTCTTGCAATTGTGGCAATACATTTCTCTTGTACGAGAAGAAAGACTGTTCAATAAATGTTAACCCTTTATTGACAAACGCCCGTCTCTCTATTCTCTACATATCGTGAAAGTAAACTGCACTAAACTGACTGAGTGAAATACATGTCTATTGTTTCACACGACCCTAGAGATTGACTCTTGATCTGAGGAGCAAAGTTGTCATGTTGCACGGTTGTTGGAAAGCTGAATCCCTTCTTGTCTGTGCCAGGGAAGCTGATCACTTCCTATGCAGGGAAGAAAGTTTCCAGTGACCTCTGAGCTAGTTGGTAACATACCCAATTAAGTTTAGCATAGTCAGTGGAGGCCTGGAATATCCGCAGTTCCACGTCGATACTACTGTTTATGTTATTCCAATGCGCAGGGCCTAGTGGGAAACTAGGAACTACACTACATGGCGCCCAAACGTTTGGTAAGGCGATAAACTAACGCAAGACGTTAGAGTAACTCAGTCGTGCATATTTCACACCCCTTTCTCCCGTAAATACTCCAATAGACGTCTGGAGTGGGTGAAAGGTTAAAATCCGCCCGACCTTAGTAGGAAGAGATTCCTATGTAAAGCTCTGGTTTATTCAACGTTGAAGGATACAGTGTTCCAAAATATTGTGCACCTAATCTTTGTCTCCTTGGAGACCTACTCTGCAAACCTTGCATTTTAACAATGCCAGGAGAAAACGGAACCACTGGGGCCGCAGCAGATGCGACTCAGCAAGGTCCCGAACACACAGACCCGGATGCAATTATCATCCCGGTCCACTTAAGAAAATCTATAACATTAAAACTTATAGAAAACGGACTGACACCTCAAGGTGGTACAGTAATTTTCGTGATAGAGGCTCACGAATATCGGCAGACAGAGGTATTCTATTCATGGATAAACTTTCCAGCGGCAAACGCTAGAACAAAAGAGTTTCACTATTACAAAATAGAGGAACCTCCGGAAGAGTACGCTCCTTTCGAGGAGATTGAAATTCCACTTAAATTTCAAGAGCACCTGCTCTGGTTTAATGGCGCCCTAAAACACAATGATCACATTACCAGGCTCGGTCCTCTAGGTAGACCAGGAGCAACGTGGCCGGTTCTAGCCAGCTACACACCACATCCGGACATTGTAAAAATGTCTAGAGAAGAGCTGTTAGTACAGCTAAAAACACTAATAAAAATACATAGGCAATTAGTCCAATATGTAATGCGGACTGCAACAGTCCAGCCAGCTGTTAATGTACCACAGCTGACCCCTCATCAGGGGAACACTAATAAAATCACACCACAGAACATACAGTCATGTCTTGGTAAAACACCCATAAAACGGGAACAAATTCCTTTCTGGTTAGCACAGAAAATCACTCAAATAGAGGCAGTATTTCCTGATACTACCCCTATAGAGAAACACAGAATCTTGACCATCTGCCTTCCAATGGGAATCGCACCACACGTGGAGGACTGCGACACTTGGGGTACAGTCTTTGCTTCCATTTACACAAAAACACACGGTGTTCCGTCTATGGCGGTAATACCAGAAGTGCTAAAACAGATTCAAAATGAATACGTTCCAGAGCCCGCTTTAAATCTAGGTATGAAATTACTGAAAGACTTCAAGCAGGTCTCGGCTATATTATTAGCCAACATAAAAGGAGAAGCAGCATCTGTGGCGATCCGCCAGAAGTTGAAGGAAACAGTTATAGAAGATCCTGTTGAGCTTGCAAAAATCATAGAAAAATGCTATGAAGAATTAGGTAGAGACAGCTTGGGTGGGAAACCGGTAAAGCCCCAACTGCTCGAAAATCCTGAAAAATTATTTATTAAAAATAATTTAAACACTCCTAAAAAGAGCTGGGATGGAAATAAACAATCCACTCCCAAGGAAAAAGTTTTCAAGTCCAGAGGAAGGTCTCCTCGACGGAGGGAAAGAACTCCGACTCGAGAACGCCAGTCTCCCCAGAGGGAGCCCTCTGAGAAAAGATATAACCTTAGAAATAGGGATAATCTGAAAAAACCTGATAGATATCAAAGTATTGATACACGTTCCTCTCGATCTTTTCCACAGAATTCGGAAAGAAGAGGACGGTCAGACCCAGGAGAGCACACCAAGTCCAAAGACAAGGAACCTGCTCAGAGTAAAAAAATCTCAATTTCAGAAAAAGAAGGTAGCCAGTATTAGAGTAATCAACCATGCCGAGAATACTGAGGACACAGTTGAAAAACGGGGAGTGGGCATTGACAATGTTGGACAGTGCAGCAGAAATCAGTATAGCGCGCAAGATCTTGAGGAGTCATCTGGAGACAGTGGACACGAATGAATTCATTCAGGTTGAAACTGCCGACACCAGACTTAGCGAGCCCCATAAAATATACAAAATAACATTGCGTATAGAGGGTGATAAGACTAGGAAAATAAAGGGTCTATTTTGGGATAAGCTCTCAAAAGGCTATGATATTCTGTTAGCTGAAAAAGATTGGCCCCCAGAGTTTGTCAGGGAGTACCCTCGTGGCGAAGAAGTCATTATGCCTGCCTTCTCGAATCACATTCCGATTCACAAAAAAATATACATATGCAAGGAAATGGGCAGTAGCCCAGGCACCTGCATTGTATAAAAACCATGTAGGATGGGATGAGGATTCACCTCCTCACAAAATCCAACTAAAAAGTGAACCAACTGCCCAACAGCAGTATCCCATAAAGCAAGAAGCTAAAAAACAGGTCAGGGAGATCTTAGATCAACTTGAGTACCAGGGGGTGATTGAAACATGCACCTCTCAAATGAACAATCCTTTGTTTCCTGTCTCCAAGCCAGACAATTCATATCGTCTAGTTTTGGACTACAGACATCTTAATACATGTTGCAAAACTTTTGCAGTACAAAACTCGCATAGTGCAGCCCTAATGAATAACATAGTTAGGAAAAAATATAAAACGACATTAGACATATCTAATGGTTTCTTTTGTCAAAACATTGCACCAGAAAGCAGATATTTGACCGCTTTCTCTGCATTTGGGTCGCAGAAAAAATTCTGTCGACTCCCACAGGGGTTCAAGAACAGCCCAGGACTATTCTCAGCTAGGGTAACAGAGTTACTACAAATCTATGATGATGAAGCATTATCTTACGTAGATGATATCTATCTCACTGACGACAACTTGGATACTCACTTGAAAAGAGTGAACACCATTATACTTGGGTTCGCAGCAGAGGGTTACAAATTCAACTTTAAAAAGTCCTGAATTGCCCATCTGACAGTACTATTCTTAGGGTACGAATTATCAAGTGAAGGGAAGAGCCTAGCGGACAACTTCTTAGAGAAGTGCGCTGTACTCCAAGCTCCAAAAACGCTGAAGAATTTACAATCCATTCTAGGTTTTCTGAATTTCGGAAGAACTTACATCCTAAATTACGCAGAGAGGGTTAAATCTCTCTACGAACTAATTAAACCTGATTTTAAACAAATCAATTGGACTCAAAAACACACAGAAATTTTGAGATCACTGCAAACAGACATGTTAGCAAAAACAAAATTAGATACACGTGATAACACGATTGATATTGTAATCCGAGTCATCCCAGGAGGATGCGGATTCACGTACCTGACCTCTAATGAGGGAGAAAAGGTACCTATTTCAATTAAATCTCACTTGTACACACAAGCAGAAAAAACATTCAGTCACACAGAAAGAACTGTGAAAGCAGTGCAAATCACATTAGCAAATGAACGAGAACTAGCACACGGCAAACGGATTAATATCCTTACAGCGGAATCCGCCTTCGAAGCGCTATTCAGCCCAGTAAACCTGCCTACAGTGTCACTGGATCCGAAATGGATACAGTGTATAGATTCTCTAGGAGCGGAAGACGTGAAATACTATTTCGCCCCACAATTTGAAGAACTGAATGATTTAGAATATGAAGAAGAATATCCTCTGCCAATCGAAATTCTACCTCTCCCACAGTACGCCTGTATAATCTATACAGACAGCTTTGTACAGCATTTCAACGTAGAGAGAAAATCCTACGATGCAGCATGTGCGATCATTAAAGGTCGTTGGCTGTGCGGTAAATTCAGACCGAAAGTAACAAAAACTGAATCTGTAAGAAACTGTTCGGTTCAGAGAACTGAAATCAGATCTTTAAAGATGGCGCTCGAAAATGCAGAACGTGAATTCCCGACACTTATCGTGTGCGATTCTGATTTTTGCGTCAACTCTTACAACAATAAACTGCAGAGTTGGATCGAAAACGACTACAAAGATGACACAGGTGCCACAATAAAGCATAAATTGCTCTGGAAACAGGTAGCTCTTTTACACAAAGAACTACAAAAGACTCACGTGACTCACGCACAGAGTCTTCAACGTGATGGCGTTCACGTTGCAGGGAATTCATTGGCTAATACAGCCACAGCGGAAGCAACTAAACCGGCTTCCGTAGCCACAAAAAAGCGTACAGATAAATACATAGACGGGGAAACAATGCTGGCAGTAAAAACGACCGTAAAAGGCGACTGTGCAGCACTACCCGTGAACTATCCACTCAATTATGCATACGTAATCGATGCAAACTCCGTTCCTTTTGCTCGAATCCCTGGAGTGGGGGACAGAGTAATTCCAAACACGAACAGGAGAATATTTTTAATAGCAGACGCACATATGGGTTTGGGTCCTAGGCACAGAGAGATCAAGGAATCACTGACTGAATTACAATCAGTATACTGGTGGCCGGGAATGAGTGTAGAACACCAAATATATGCAAAAAACTGTGAAAACTGCAATAGGGATCGCAGTAGTGAACAATGCTACCGGCTACCAATCAGAAAGAGCGTAACGCTGCCTACACCCCATCCTGCGTCCTATTAACAGTTAAGGCTAAACACACTTAAAGAATGAGGCCTCCAGCGCTCGGCTGACGCTAGAACGGTTATAAAAGATTTGTGAGTCTTTATCGGCACATACGCAATTACCACGTTCCATTCTGACCAGGGTCCTGCTTTTAGCTCTCGAGCTTATAGGGAGGCCATGGCTAGCATGGGAATTGGGTTGCGGTATTCTTGTCCATCACACCCCGAAGGGAATAGTGTGGTAGAAAGAAAAAACCGTGACATAAAGCAATCTATAACAGCGAAGGTATTAGGTTCAGGCGCTGGGTGGGTCAAACATTTAATAAGTGTCCAGACTAGTCTTAATAACATGCCAAGAAATTCTCTAAAAGGTTTCAGCCCATTCGAACTATTGTTCGGAATTAGAATGCGTATTCAGGACCTCGATAGTCAGATGTCAGTGGTACAAGAAAAAACAACAAACTTTGACATCAAGGATCGTTTGGCTGTTTTACAGGAACTGAATGAAACAAGAAAATCCTTAAGCAACATAAAGTTAAAGCAACAGCTAGGTACCACTGACGAGGCACCACCAGCAACAGCCCCAGCAAGGCCTGTCTGGATTCCAAAGATTGGGGATCTAGTCAGAGAAAAGATCGCGGTGAAGAAGGAATTTGGGCCTTCTTACAGAAAAGCAGTACCTGTCATGGCAGTCACCGGAACAAGATCAGTTGTGCTACCGCCCCTTGCTGGTAAAAAGGAGAACAGAGTCGTGTCTATCGATCTGGTAAAACCACAAGCATGTGGCCTATAATCAACAGTAGGCCCAGTGGACTCCCAAGAAACAACAGAATACCCAAACTTGCAACAATCCAAGAGGTTCAAACTGAAAGACTAATCACATTCGATCAGCCTGCAGTGCACAATGAAGGACTATGCAATAATGCCATGGAACTCGTGCCTCTTGAGACACAGATTGAAACAGTTCGTCAAGAAACAACACCAGTCTACACTAATGTGGCATCAGAAAGTGCTACGGAAAGACAGATTGAAAGAGCAATCCCATCAATTGACAGAACTGCCTCTGGTTATTTCATCAACTTCGACAACTTCTCTGAAGATCAAAACGACCCCGAAGTGATGCCAGAAACAAAAAAGACTTTTAAAGAAAAAGCAACGGAACTCTTTTATCCACTAAAGGAAATCTACCTTATTTCCCCTTGGCTAGAGTTCTGGTTCGGTCTAGGTGTATTTTTCCTCCTGCTTTGGCTCATCATGGTACTTTGTTTGGGAAAATTCATTGAGGGAAAATATATTACAATGGACACAGCAAGTCAGAACATCAACCTAGTCCTGAAACCACACAGATCATCCCATGTGAAGAAAAGAGAACTGTCAACAGTAAACGTCACAGCCATTCCAATACCTGGTGGGGTAGTATGGGAGAAAACAGACTATGAGATCTATGGTCCGGTCGAAATCCTGAAGTATCCTCATCAACTGAAGGTTTCCTTAAGTGACTTTGTAACACCTAGTACATTCTCTGATGATTGGGACTTTAACAGTATTAATGACATGATGTCTGATTTAGTAATGTCAGCTAGATTCACAGATCATGATTATTTACAAGGTTCATCTAGTTATGAGCAGTTATTCTGTTACACACACTATGGTGATCACTATTTGCATAAATCTGCACAGCCTAGAAATGCTTTTATGTATAATCAATGGGAACATTGTACTACACCACCTAAAAGCAGTTCTAAAGTATTTTTTGAGAAATTCAAATACTTCTCAGGGTTTAATACCAGTAATGCAGAAATGTTTTATTACAAACTGTTAGATAAAACAGGAATAAAAACAATGCTGACAAATTCAAAATTGATATATTCAGAAGCATTTTATGACAAATGATGATATTTGGTTTTGATTATTGGAAAAATAATATTGAAACGAAAACCATTTGGGGTACAAAAGATTGGCAGGTACAAGGCATTGAAGCACTATTTAGAACCTGCATGATACCAGAACAAATGTTGTTTTTAAATGACACAATACACCAAACATCTTGTCTTGGCCTAGCTAAGATCAAAGACCTTAAAACACCGTCTATTCCAAAGCCAATACCTGAAAACATAACTGCAGATATTGAGTTAGACGTGTCACAAATTTTACATTTCAACAGAACACATCCTGATTGGAATAAGTGGTTAATCTGGCCTACTTACACAAACAACTGTCAAGATAGATTCCTGAATAAAACACAGGGGTTAAAAATGACCAGATTAGACTCGAGATACTCCCAGAGACAACATCCAGGGATAATAACAACATACAGTGTAGGGAAACTCTGCCTTGAATGGCTAACATCATCCACACTGGCTGAAATTAAGCAACACTTGTCTTTACTAAAAGATGGTGCTGATTTGCGCGATTTCATTCTTGGACCACGCAAACAGCGTCAAAAGCGTTTCATAGCGACCAGTATCTATGCTGCTTACAACGAGGCTTGGAAAGTCACACAAATTGAAACTGCTGAAAAAATACGAGAAATTGATCGTATTAATTTGGAAAAATCACTTTCTGTGGTAGACAATGGGTTAATGACTCTGTCTTCCAGAATATATTTGTTGGACAATATTGTATCCTTTGCCTTTGATGTGATAGAAAGAGACTTGCTAATGTTACAACATGGCCAATCTCAATTACGTTCTATTGTACAATTGGGCTGGACGCTGCAAAATCTTCGTTCAGGCTATGTGCCTTGGCGTTTAATCAACACAACGTCATTATTTTCCATTTTTAACCTTACTGATAAACAGATCAGTTTGGCACAGAAAGGAGCAGACTATACAATCCTGAGTTTCGAAAAACTCGAGAGATTACCATTGACAATGTCAGAGAGTCCTGTCATTGAATGGATAATACACGGAATTATCACAATTCCGATAACAACTTTCCGATTTAAAAAGTGCCTTGAGTACATACCTGCTGGCCAGTATGAACAATTGGGTAAAGGATATGTAAAATCTGAATGGAAATTACCATACACACATTCTTGCTATAGTGACAGCGACAAAAATGTATTTCTTAGTGGTGACAACTGTAAACAGTCACTAAGCGGTATACTTTTGTGTCAGGGTATTAATTTACACGGAGCATGTGATGGAAATTCTAACAACCTTTCATGCCACCAGCTAGTCACACCTGCAACTCAGATAGAGCCCTTCTTTATGCAACTCGCAAACGGGAGTTACATTCTTAGAACGGATCACAGATGTTGTGGCCTTGTGCCAGGGAAAAGTTATCTAGTAAGCGTAACATCCATGGTCAAATGCTGTATGCAAGCATTGTTTCCGAGTGGGCCTGCAGACACAGTGACTCCCATCTGGCCTCGTCTGAATCTCTATTCTATACGAATTGATACATTAAGCAAAATGAAATCTGTACTTTTACAGACAACAGTGCCTATAACGTCATCAAAAGAGACGTATGATCTTCTAGTTGCAAGGACAGCTACTGAAGTTCATGAACTTTTATCAACAAATTGCCCTGTACAAATGCTTAGCCAACTCCTTAACATGTCTAGTGCCACAAGCATCCCAGGCATATTTAAGACAGTCTTTACGGGACTGCTAACACCTTTCCAGGCAATTTTGGGAATCGTTCCTAATTTTGTTCACTCTGTTTTTGGCGGCATACCATTATTTTTGGGACTTGTAGCAGGGATTTTATTTTTGACCCTCCTGCTTCGTTATGGCAAGCCGAAACTCAGACATAGCTCCCATGGGAATGGAAGAGACAATCCTAGCAATGCGCTACCGGGACAGGATAACTAACATCCTTGGATTGGCCAGACTGAGAGATCTAAACATGACCTGGTTCCTTTCATTCAGACCTATATGGCAGAACTGTATCCTACCGGTACTTCGATGTATGCTATGCGGAGATGAGTGCGTGTTGGACATCTGTCTTTCACTTCCATCAGCAGTACCAATGGACGTCGATACTTTGCTCAGTCCAATAACGGCTCACGCATTGTGTTGTCCCCAGCGGCTACCAATCCTGATGACGGCATTCGTTGAGACTCCTGTGCTACGACTAGGTGGTAACAGTGGAGCAAGCGACAAAAGCAGCATCACCCAGGTACGACCTTCTGTGAGCATTGCTGCTCCTGACTACGATGACAGCAATCATTCTCACACCTGCCAAGTTACAGCACTATCGAATTTGGTTGAACTGTCACCTGATTTTGTAGACCAATTCTTTGAGAGCCTGTCTGATACGATGTTCTCACCCGTACAGAAACAATAACTTTGGAGAAGCTTTCCGACTCACAGCGTTCCCATGAACTCTGAATTCGGCCTTCAGTTTTGATCAACAAAAACTGCAAAAGCTTTGGAACTCTATTTCCCCGTTCAAGCAATATTTCTTTTGAATTGGACATTTTTAATATTCACCCTTTTTTTGGCACTAACAATTCTTTGCTTAGCGTAAAAACTATTCTTAGAGAACAGAAGCTTCACACTTCTATTTCTAAACACATCTAGAGACATAACAACATTACATCAGCCTCTAGCACATGTTATTGCAATGCATTTATATGTGATGATTTATCTCGCCCTTCTTCTGTCAGAGATACTTCATGTGTAATTCTTTTTGCATAATCGTTCATTGATTTCATATGCAATAATTTTTTGAATGATTTCTATGCTTCAAAAAACGTACAGTACCTAAATTTCACGTTTTACAAATACGCCTATTTCGAATGCATTTATGTATTTTGGGGTGGGCAATGTTACACATGCATCTAATTGCTCTAGTTTTAGTAATTTGATGGACATGAATACGTGGAGTGGGTGTTGCGTGTTTATCTAGGTTCCTGATCGATACTGTGACCTTATGCCCCTATTCGGCTATAAATCCATTTATTCCCTATATTTGCATAACCGTTCAAGTGCGATTTCAGAAAGTCATCTCTGGCCTCACACGAACAGAGCCACATTCCAGCATAGTTCTCTGCCACTTCCTTTGCAACCAATTAGTGCAATGACAGAGCAGAAGTCACTATCTGATATTCCTAGATTAACACTCCGAGTTCTTCAACAAGATAAAAACTCAGCAAACCTGGAAATCCCCGCTTGCTGTGTTTTGATTAGTAATGGAACTCTAATGAGCAACTGATAGCTATCACTTCCTAGTGATATCTTTAATTGACGTCTTATGTCCAGCAAACTTGCGTCAAACCCGGCACCTGTCAGGTATAAATACTACCAACGTTGCCTTAAGCAATAAGCTGTTGTGCTGTTGTATGCTGTCGTGCACCCTGTTGTGCATCCCATTGCTGCTGCATGCAGTACGCTGCTGCTGCTGTCCCTTGGTGGTGAAGCTACTGATACCATTATCGCTGCTAAAGCGCGAACGATGGTGCGGTATGCTTAGGAGCTGAACAGGCGTCCCTCTGCGAAGAGCCCAGCAGATTCCAGCTGCCGCGGACGCTGTCCCCCCTCCTCCTCCCGATGCGCTGAGAAGAGAGCCGCTGCCTTTCTCCTGCAGAGAAATCCAGCTCCAGCGTTTCCGGTCTGCCCTCGCGGGTGACTGGGATATTGAGTGCCCCCTGAAGGAAATACCAGACTTCCATCATTCTATTCAGAGGTATGGTGTTGACTAAACCCTTAGACGAGAATTCTTGAAGCAAACCTTGGCAAAACCAACTTAACTTAAAGCTACTTACTTACTCCCCTTCCACGTGTTAGACTTAGGTCAGGCACACTGGGATAGGCTTAGTTAGAAGCACCAGTTGAGTATGTTAGCCTAATGTATATATGAATGTATGTATGTTTTATTACTTTTAAACCATTGTATGGCTAAGAAACCATATCAATGCTTTTACAGTTCTATCTCGCAATTCTTATCTTACTGTACGTACTTTTTATAATAACAAGTCTTGCAATTGTGGCAATACATTTCTCTTGTACGAGAAGAAAGACTGTTCAATAAATGTTAACCCTTTATTGACAAACGCCCGTCTCTCTATTCTCTACATATCGTGAAAGTAAACTGCACTAAACTGACTGAGTGAAATACATGTCTATTGTTTCACACGACCCTAGAGATTGACTCTTGATCTGAGGAGCAAAGTTGTCATGTTGCACGGTTGTTGGAAAGCTGAATCCCTTCTTGTCTGTGCCAGGGAAGCTGATCACTTCCTATGCAGAGAAGAAAGTTTCCAGTGACCTCTGAGCTAGTTGGTAACATACCCAATTAAGTTTAGCATAGTCAGTGGAGGCCTAGAATATCCGCAGTTCCACGTCGATACTACTGTTTATGTTATTCCAATGCGCAGGGCCTAGTGGGAAACTAGGAACTACACTACAAAACTACCAAGCCAATTCTTCACCAGAAAGGAGACAAGCTACCGGGGACCGGTTTCTGGCATTTCAGCCGTCTTCGGCCCGGCTTGCTTGAATCCTGATGGTGCAGTGAGAAAGGGACTCATGTCTGGGTATACCCTGCCACACCTATAGTGGCCAAAAACGATTCAGAAAGGGGGTGGTGATGAACAGAGTGTCTGAATTAAGCAGACCACTCTTACCCAGTCCAAAGATCAGGGCTTGATCCATCACCGTTATTTATCTCACTGCACCATCCCAGCTCAGAACCTGGCTATATGCAAATCAGTCTGTCCCTGGCCCAGTGCATCATGGGAACAGGGCAGACTAAACTACCAAGTCAATTCTTCACCAGAAAGGAGACAAGCTACCGGGGACCGGTTTCTGGCATTTCAGCCGTCTTCGGCCCGGCTTGCTTGAATCCTGATGGTGCAGTGAGAAAGGAACTCATGTCTGAGTATACCCTGCCACACCTATAGTGGCCAAAAACGATTCAGAAAAGGGGGTGGTGATGAACAGAGTGTCTGAATTAAGCAGACCACTCTTACCCAGTCCAAAGATCAGGGCTTGATCCATCACCGTTATTTATCTCACTGCAACATCCCAGCTCAGAACCTGGCTATATGCAAATCAGTCTGTCCCTGGCCCAGTGCATCATGGTAGCTTGTTTCCTTCCCAGTGTAAGAATTGGCTTGGTAGTTTGGTTTGCCCTGTTCCCATCATGCACTGGGACAGGAACAGACTAATTTGCATATAGCCAGGTTCTGAGCTGGGATGGTGCAGTGAGCTAAAAAACGGTGTTGGATCTAGCCCTGATCTCTTGACTGGGTGAGAGTATTCTGCTTAATTCAGAAACTCTGTCCATCACCACCCCTTGTTGTTAAATATTCTTACTGCTCTGGGCCCGCTGTCTTGGACGGTGCTTACCTGCTCTGCTCTCCTCCCGCCGCCGCAACACCCCTCCATCTTTCTCTGCGGCCGCTGTTAGGGGGAGAGTTCAGGCAGCGAGGACTACAGGCTCCAGCCAGCAACGCGTCTGGAAGCCGCCAACGCGACAAGCGTGCCAGGAGGCGCTTTAAAACCAGCCTCTTTCCCGTTGGACCGGGGGACCCTGTCGGCGCCGTCGGTTGCCTTGTAAATCTTTGCCTACCTTGCTTTGCGGGGGCCACCTATCCTGGAGCTCGTGCCCTCTTCCTGCTCTAGGCCCGCTGTCCTGGACGGCGCTTACCTGCTCTGCTCCCCTCCCGTCGCCGCAACAAGCCTCCATCTTTCTCTGCGGCTGCTGTGAGGGGGAGAGTTCAGGCAGCGAGGACTACAGGCTCCAGCCTGCAACGCGGCCGGAAGCCGCCAACGCGACAAACGCGCCAGGAGGGGCTTTAAAACCAGCCTCTTTCCCAGTGGAGCAGGGGACCCTGTTGGCAACGTTGGTTGCCTTGTAAATCTTTGCCTGCCTTCCTTTGTGGGGGGGCCACCTATCCCGGAGCCCATGCCCTCTTCCTGCTCTGGGCCCGCTGTCCTGGACGGCGCTTACCTGCTCTGCTCTCCTTCCGCCGCCGCAACAGGCCTCCATCTTTCTCTGCGGCCGCTGTGAGGGGGAGAGTTTAGGCAGCGAGGACTACAGGCTCCAGCCTGCAACGCGGCCGGAAGCCGCCAACGCGCCAAACGCGCCAGGAGGCACTTTAAAACCAGCCTCTTTCCCAGTGGAGCGGGGGACCTTGTCGGCAACGTCAGTTGCCTTGTAAATCTTTGCCTGCCTTGCTTTGCGGGGGCCACCTATCCCGGAGCTCGTGCCCTCTTCCTGCTCTGGGCCCGCTGTCATGGACGGCGCTTACCTGCTCTGCTCTCCCCCCACCGCCGCAACACGCCTCCATCTTTCTCTGCGGCCGCTGTGAGGGGGAGAGTTCAGGCAGCGAGGACTACAGGCTCCAGCCTGCAACGCGGCCGGAAGCCGCCAACGTGACAAACGCGCCAGTAGGCACTTTAAAATCAGCCTCTTTCCCCGCGTCGCGGAAGCGTCCCGGGAGAAGCCCGGGACAAGGGCGGGACAGTCTGTGGCAGTCTGGGGCAGGACGAGGCTGGGCTGGGCCGCAGATTTTGGTCTTGCAGCTGAGGCTACTCATTCCCCCCAAGTGAGACTTTTAATTTTACTGACTATGGACAGTGTCTAGTTTTAGTTACCATATTAGGCCTTAGGTTTGTGAGCCGATTTTGGTATTAGTATATTTTGATATTCATGTTAGTCTTTGTTCTTTTAAATTTATTCAAACATTTAAGGGCTTGTCGCAACATTTGACTATGCCTAAACAGAAACCTGATAAAACCACACCAGTGTTAGCTACTCTAGATAACTACCTAGTGAAAGTCGTTAACAAAATCAATAATGACCGGAGAGCTTCGCTAGGACGGGGGAGTCCTCCTGCTATACCCCCAGCCACTCGCACTCCACCGTCCGCATTAACAATAGATGACAATTTTGAACTGGGCAATCGGGTAGTTGTAACGACCGAATATCAGTTCCACTCTGATCTTAATCAGGACACCCCAGATGTATCTAATGAGGCAACGGAGCAGTGCCCTCCGGCCCCTAGAGCGGTGAGGGCATGTAGGAAACTGCAAATCAAACGTGGGCAAAATCGTAGTAAAAAAAGAGTAGAATCACCCCCAAAAAATTTCCCTGGGTGATTCTGAACTATTGGAAAGAAAAGGCGCAGTCAAAATTAACTCTGAGCAACTTCATCTTCTAGTTAGCATTATAGAAGGCAAGATTGAAGAGATCATTAAACCCCTAGTGGTTAAACTGGATATTATTTCCTCAGAAGTTAAAAGACTAGGAGGTCTTCTAGAAACACATCTGGCCTTGGCCGAAAGATCTAAGTTTGCCGCTAAGGGTTCTGCTGAAGAGGGACATGGAACTAGCAAAAGCATATCAAACCCACCTAGAGAGAGAATAAGCGTAATTGAAACTGCTATGACTGATCCAATACCAATAAATTGTCAGAATAAACAGGCTATAGCAGCACCAGAAAGCAAATTGGGATTTAGAGAAGTAACGAAAAGCCGCTTCATTAATCTTCCCCCTGACTGTGCACCCTATGTGGTCGCCCTAACTAATGTTCCGCCTGTCGATCACCATACCACCCAGTCTCACCAGGAATCTCACAAATCACTCAAAAATAAAACAGTTTCATGGCTGAACAAGCAATGTGGCTTTCCAATTACCTACTCTGATCAAATATTATCTACCAGAAGGGTAAATTGGATTGGTCCATCTAGAAAGACCTGTAGGGGTGACTGCATTATTATTAATTTTAAACACGCCGAACACGTTGCTACAGCCTTGTTAAGTGCAGCCTCCCTAGTATATGATGTGAATAGTGTATATGTGCGTCCACTTGGCTACTTCTATAGTCATCTTACTACAGCACCTCCCGATACCAGCAGAAGTAGACCCTTTATACCTATTCATCGCCCTGTCTTTAAAGTAACAATGCAAAACAGGTTCCAAGCTCTAAACGATTGATATATACAGAGCTGTGGGTCACCTGTAAGGGCGATCATAAATAGTCAGGCTATTGAACCAAACGTCCTGCATACAGTTTCAGAGCAATTCTTGACGGGTGGTCCAATATCGATCAACGATTGTGGGGATGCATCAAATGGTAACTTGAAGGCGGGGGATGGTACACATACTATTGTTGCATTGGATGCTATATGTACTACGCATTCTAATGGTATTACAATTGTTAGTTGGAACATCGCTGGACTAAAGTCTAAGGGTAATGTTTTGGGCTGGAAAACTTTATTAATAGCCATGATATTCTTGGCTTCCAGGAAGCATGGTGAAGAGAAGTTGTAAATGATGAGGGGTCTGCTTCTTATAGTTTCGTGGCACAAGGCTCAACCTCAGAGAGAGCTAAAGGTGGCCTTTTGATCTTGGTTTCTATTAAGCGACAAATTGTTGTATAAAGGTATTTTAGCGTGGGTGCTCACGTACAGATTCTTTTGCTCATTGCGGACCAAGGGCGCAATATATTACTAGTTAATTACTACAATAATGTGTTTGTTAATTCCAGGACGAGAGTAGTCAATGATTTGGCTAGTGTAATTGATAATTTTAGCTCAGAATTAAATGTTTTATTTAATTTTATTTGGGTGGGCGATTTTAACTTGCCGTTGTGTGAACTGTCAACCCAAAAGGTTTGTGGGGTTGTCAATAATGTTGGTTTAGATTACTTGCATTTTAGACACAACAGCGATGGCGAATTATTACATAAGTTTATGGGCTGCCACGACCTGGAAATCCTAGATTTTGCTAAAGATGATCTGGGTCAGACTATCCCTACTTTTAAGAACAAGCAAAGCAGTTCAGTTATCGACCATGTGATTGTCTCATTGAATATTACCCCATATGGTGCCCCCCCCCCCAGGATCGAGGTCACCTCTCTAAGTGTCCACAATTGTATAATTTTGGAATGTACCCTGTGGGGGAGAAGCACCGTGGAAGCAGGTACCACAATTACTAATGTGGAGCCACACAGACCCAATGGTGTAAGAATAAGATGGGTAGGGGAGAAGGCTAAAGAACTGTTAAGTTCCATTGTCAAAGAAAGTTTTTTTTTTTTTTTTAATTTTTGAAAACCTTTATTTATGAACTACGGTGCACACAGCTATTCAGCCGAACATCCCGGAGGCACGGCAGCAGGATTAGAGACCAGAACTGTTTCAGCACACACAAATCTTTGCACAGGATGAATGAGGTTATTTAAAAAATTTTAAAACAGGATATTTACCGTTAGAAGGAATGAATTTCAATATAATAACAAAAAAGAGCAAAAAACGAGAAAGAAAGGAGGGATCAATCACAGAATCTAGATCATATAAAACAATCGGGCGCGTGAGCAAGCAAATCCAACATATCTATCGGCATCTTTAAGGCGGGCAATCGGTATACGCATGCAATCAAACACTAAGCACACCCGGCTATTGCCCGTACATGGAGAGGCATAACGAGGAACACTTATAAGCCAAACCCACGGCCCAACGTCGAGAATTCAAAATCAGGTAATTTACTGTACCGATCCCAGAACCCAGAAAGAAGGAAAAAGAACAGACAATCCAGTGAATCTAATGAAGAAAAAGAAGGCCATAGAAACATGAAACGGAGAAACAATAATCCCCCCCCCCCACCCTGCACCCCTGCAGATGGCTACGGCCTACCCCCCTAGCAGCGTGCCTATCGCCCAGCTTCCAAAAACCCAAAATATAGCAAGAAAAGGGAAATATATAAAGATAGAAAAAGGAAAAAATAAGAAAAGGATAAAAAGACGGAGGAGGAGAAAAATCACATTTGCCCTCGGTCCCCTTACCCCCCCTGCGACGCACAGCCCCAGTCCTAAGTCTAGCGATTATATAAGCAAGCTATTGAAAATAAACCCCCCGGGAAGGCGTCCGACACCGCCCCACCACCCGTAAGTAACAAAATGGCGGATCCCCCGAACTTCACGCAGCCCTAAAATCGAGATCTACAGCAGTCTCACCCTTGACCCCTTCGAATGTTCAAAATGAGTGCAGCCAACTGCACCAGCACGTATCCCGGAAAAATCAAAGTCCCAGCCAGTCTGTGAACCTGCATAAGGAGTCCGATCAAGCACCTCAGTGTCATGATCCACAGCCGCCATGACACTTGTCGTCTTCCAGCCAAAATACGACCATGTCAAACTAAGGGCAAAGTCAAAACAATCGAGTAATGTTCGCAGCGTCCGCCGGGTCGCATTAGCCGTAGGCTCAGGAGAAGAGAAGTCCAAAAACACGTCCGTGGACGGATGCGCCGATAATGGCGGGCGTCTCTCCGGGACAACAGGTCCACTAGCACATTGTGTTCCAGGCGATAATTGCGAGGCTTCGACATGAAGGGAGTCTCGATTCGTAGGTACCGGGAATAGCGTAGACAAAACAGCCAGCTTAGGGGCACCAGGCAGGTCAGGGTCCTTGCACGATCGGGCAGTTTCGGTGACATCCGCGATCGTCTTCTGGAGGGCAGAGGCCATGAAGGATCGTAGCTCCCTAATGGCGGCCATCACGGTCCTCAAAGACGGCTCTTTATTACCCCGCACCGCCTCCACACGGTCAGCTCCAGACATTTGTATGCCCTTTGGAGCACCAGATTCTCCCGGGAACCGAAGTGCGGGTTGGGCAGGCGGGGATTGGAGGCGCACTTCCGAGCAGTGACGGGGCCTCTCGGGCGGGGGCACCAACCCGGTGAGGGGGCCAGCCGCCGGGAAGGGGACCCCGGACCTCTCAGCCACCTTCAGGATACGTACACCAGTGTGTACAGGACCGCAGGCACCTCACCAATATAGGGTTGGGAAACACTCCAGGTTAATCGTCCGGACCGCGTCTGGGGCACCCAGCCGCCGCCGTTGCCCTGCAACCCGGCTGGGTCAGTAATCGAGGTCCCGGTTTACAGGCGACTTTAGGCCAAGATCTTTCACACGGCACAACTCCGCCAGTCTGGGTGGGAAAGTTCTCGGGACCACACCGCCAGTGTCAGCAAAGATTACCCCGCACGGGGGTGAGGCGCGAAAGCAGGATATATGTCAGGATCTGCAAGCGACAGGCGGAGGTCGACGGAGCCGAGAGCTTATGCGGCCATCTTCGTTCGTCGCTAGGCTCCTCCCCGTCAAAGAAAGTTTGATTGACATTACCCTCATTCTTGATAATGATACAGATCACGAACGGGTTTTAACTGCTTTAAATGGCATTAATAAATCCATCGATGCCAGGTTCACTTGACCTAAAAAAGCACAATGCAGAAATGGACTGGGTTGGTTCGACCATATGTGTACCAGTTTATTAATTAAGTTAAAACACGCTCTTGCAAAAAAGCCAAGGGCCCCCGGCCCAATCGTCAAATTAAGACTAGAGTACAAGCAAGCACTGAAGAGGAGGAAGGGTGAGATGCAGCAGCAGGCTTGGTATTCACTTAATGAAGCCGCAGAGTTAACTAATAATACACTGTTTTGGGCAACAGTTAACTCTACTTTTCTTAAGGAGGAAAACATACCTGAGCTAACATCCAACGTTTCTAGCGATGACTGGGTCTCGCATTTCTCCCAAATTTTTGTTTGGTTCATCTAACTGTGTCGATAACAACCCTAGTAGATGGCCCACCATTTCATTGGGCCTAACTGTTAAAGAGGTCGAGCTTGGCATTGGTGCTAGCTAGGGGGGCAAAGCTCAGGGTCCTGATGGGGTCCCATAGATGTTTATAAAGCAGCCCCAGAGATGTGGAGCCCTCTTTTGGCCATTGTTTTTAATGCAGCAGAATGTACAGTGGCACCAAAAACTTGGGGGGAATCCATCATAATCCCGTTTTACAAAAAGGGCAAGAGATCTGATGTAAGAAATTATTGCCCCATCTCTCTTCTAGACTCCTCAGTTAAGATCATGAGTAGAGTTATGTTGGTTAGACTAAAAGAGTGGGTTGAGCAAGAGGGCATCCTGGCCGACAGTCAGTTCGGGTTTAGGAATGGTCGGGGAACACTCGACCAGTGTATAAATCTTGATTTACTGATAGGCAAATACACTGAAGCTAAACAGGGTTCATTATACCTCTGATTTGCAGATTTAAGCAGTGCCTTCGATATGGTCGACCATACTATATTGTGGCCAACCTTGTTACAGCTAGGAGCACCAGAGGGTATAATCTTCTTTCTTGCTAGATTATACGAAAAGCTAGAAACCTGTGTGAGCAATGGCACTAAAGGTGAGTGCACCCTGAAATTCAGGGTTAAACGAGGGATTAGGCAGGGCTGCGTATTAGCCCCCCTACTTTTTATACTGTTTATTAATGACATTGACTCCATTTTAAAAGACGTAAATGCTGATGCCCCTAAAATCAAAGGCGTTTCTGTACCAGTATTATTATACGCTGATGAAGCTGTCCTGCTTTCAAAAACACCCCGCGGACTACAGCGTCTGATCGATAGATTTTCTACCTTTATCAAGGATAGAAAACTGTCTATCAACAAGGGGAAAACGCATACAATGACTTGTGGGGCTAGAAGCAAAACCTCTAAAAGGTGCAAGAAGTAGATAAATTCAGCTATCTTGGTATAACCTTCTCGAAAGACAGAAAGTGCACTAATGAATTCAACAATATTAGTAACAAAATGGCGAAAAATGCACATGTTGTTTTTAGATATGCGGCAAAAGTTGGTGACAGACGCACAAGGGATATGCTCCATATTTATCAAGCCAGATGTGTCACCATCGCAATGTACGGAGCAGGGGTTTGGGGTCACATATGCTCCCATAACCTGCAATTGGAGGAGAACTCTTTTAAAAAAAAACTTTTATGTTTACCTACCTCCGCCTCGACTGAGTTGATCCATCGGGAATTAGATATTCATTTTTTAAATTATCTATTATCCATGAGGCCACTTATGCTATGGCGATCGATATTGCTTCAGGACGAAAAGGCTTTTAATAGATCTATAATAGAGGATTGTTTATCACTGGATAAATCCCTTGGTTAAAATATGTTGCTGACTGTTACTTAAAAATATTTAATATAAACGTATTGATTGACCCTAGTGCTGCATCCAAGATATCCAAAGTAGAGCTGAAAACTACATTCCTGGCACAAAAAGCAGGGAAACTGGTTTCAGCTTATGGATCTTTGTCCACAGACATGTTTTACAGTAAATACAATACGAATGAAGGTTTCCCACGTTACTTAGCCATGGTGACTAGGCCATCCCATAAGTTTGTGCTAACCAGGTTGAGGTTTGGTGTAGCACATCACTTAGTGGCCCTGCCAAACCTTAAGAAACATCCGATTGGGCCGTGTCTGTATGATGGCGTTACCAAACAAAGCACTCTGCACTTTTTATTGATTTGTAAACTGTACATGAATTTTCGATTAGTCTATTTGAAACCCATGTTTGTTAAATATGGTGTATGTACAGTTAATCAGGCAATGAGTCTGTTATTTAATATGGAGACTGTTGATATTTGTTTTTATACTGCTACCTTTTTTAATCGGTCTATAAAGGCACGTAAAAGTATGCTATTTTAGGAACAGTGTCTGTATTTTAATGAAACTTTTTTTGTTCTGAAATTCATAATATTTGTATTTTATTAGTTTTTGTGCTTTTATGGTCATTTTGTATGTGCCGAATAAAGCTTCATAAATTGACACATGCTTTGGGACACTCCTGCGGTGGAACACCACCACCCGTTGTCGCAGGATAGTCCCCTGTTACTGGGCACTTTGTTATTTGGCATTGCCACTGAATTACCTACGACATGCATGATTTATTGATGTGTGGATTTGCATGTATTTGGAGATTCTCTCCAGTTTTTGAATTTGCACCCATTTTATATGATATATGATGTCCTGCAACGGTGCCTTCCCCCTCAGGCACCCTAGTTTCCCGACTAATTGTAAATGTGGTTGTTCAACCCTTTTTTTACTTATTCTTTCCCCTCCAGGTGTTTTCCAGATGGTTTACATAAATTTATCTCCTTTTAATTTTTTCACTTTCACATAGGACTACCGCATGAGTCCAGACTTTAGGGGACGGGACCTTCATTACATATACCCATACCGTCCCCTTCAGAGTAGATGAGGATCCTCCGGTCCTGATGAAATGCCGAGATCCCACTGGACGATATACAGCATGAAACATGTTGACCACCTTCACACCACATACATCACTCTGAGCTCAAGTATAATTTCCTCTCTTCAGCCATGGCTCTTTAGTCGGTTGTCTTTTACTCATAGCACAGGAACCCAGCAAATACAATTATTTTTGGGGATTCTGGTAGCTATTTTTAAACCACACTCACCTTTTTCCATCTCTACTCACCACACATATGCCCCAACACTACTTTTTAGCTTCATGTCGTCAACCAGAGAAGGCCTCAGTTGGGCATTGCAGCGCCAGCCCAACGAGGAGCTGCCCGATGATGACGCATGACACCCTTTGGGGGTGTGAAGGCTCTTTCTCCTAATTGGAGCTATTCCATCTCCACCTTCTTTCTCCTTACAAACACCTGGTATTAACATATAAATCCCCCCTCCCCCTCTTCCCCCTTCCCCTTAGGAACTGCATACCCTTGCTTTTTTCATAGCTGTCTGTGGCCTGCATGATGGACCTACCAAGCCCCTGTCTCTCCTTTGGAGATAAAACCCAGGTTGTACACAGTTTTCCCTCCCTTAGCCCTGGTTCCTAATTGTCTGCAGAAACAAAAGGCATCCTGATCAGGGATGTTTCACAAGAGGCCCTTTAAAGGTGGCTTCACCTTTAATGCCGGTCTTGTGGGCTAACACCCTGACTGATTATCCTGGCTAGCAGAACTCAGTGCACTCTCAGAGTCGAAAAACCAGCAGCATCAGTCCAAAAATATAGGGGTGAAAATGTAAAAAGAGGCATTTCCTTACAGGAATCTTGTACACTATATTATTTTATATTATTTTGATGTTTGCGTCAGAAATTATTAAAGCCTGAATCTTGCTCCTTGGTTATAGACTTTATCATGATTCAAGTCTTTGTTATCAAGTCACTCCCATGTTCCACCCTTTCTCTTAATTTTAGAAACGCTGAATGTTAGAACTCTTTATTTATCAAGGTATCGGAACTTAATTAACAGTTACAGCAAATCACTTTACTCTCAAGTGAATTTGCCTTCCTCTGTGAGTTTTGTTTGAAAGAATATTCCTCTTTCTTTTGATTTTATTTCACTCTTCCGCTTTCTTTTACTTTGAGGTGCCTCCCTGGTGCTAGCTGAATCCACACTCATGTTATAATTATCATGTCTAAATATAATGTCTTTTCTTCTTTAGGGGTTTCCATTTTTTAGGTTACACATGTTAATCACTTAGGTATGAGTTACAAATATAGAAACCATGTTTGTATAACATCATTTCTTCAAGGCAACATGATAATTATGTCTGTTGAAATATATTCAGAGTATTTAACCTGAATTGCATTCGCTGTTGTAAAATATTAAATATTGAATTGTGAAAAAAAGTTTCAAGAAAGCTAACAATTACATTCCTTGCTTATTAGTATTAAAGGGCATGGTTTCATGTAATGAAAATATGTAAAAAAGAATGAATTCAGTTTCTGCTAATTGTTTATTCTATAATGACCAGATAATGTTATACAAGTTAAGAACCAGAGCCCAGATTTCATAACATTTCACATTGGCGTAACATCATTTGTTTACACAGCCTAATGCAAAATGTATGTCAGGATTTATTAAGCGACACAAAGCCCAATTTGTGTAGTTTTGCATCACTTAGTCATTTTTTAAAAAAAAGGTAACGGAGTGTGCAGCTCTGACTTGCATTACCTTGCTTCAGGTAGGTGTTCCACGGCTAGACCATTAGCGTTCCATGCATCCACCCATGAATTTTGACACAAATCCAGATTTATTAAAGTTTGTAAACCTGGGTTTGCACCAACATGGTGTGCCTACCAGAGGCTGGTTAACAGGGGGAAATAACTTACTTTCTCCTTGTTACTTCTTCTCAGCAAATGTGCTGCATTCTGCCACATATTTCTAAAGTAGAATATTTCTCAAAGGATTGCTTTTGTGCAGGGAGGTATGTCTTTCTCAACATAAACAATCCTGACTACAACGCAGGCACTCTTACACCATGGCGCAAGGGTGCCTGCGTTGGTGCTAGGCAGCAACATTTGCGCTAGTACAGAGAGAGCTGAACATTGCCATATCTTTGTAAATATGGCTCAGTTCAGCACTTTTTCATTCACGCAAACCAGTTTGAAGAGCGAGAAAAATACTTTGTGCCAGGAGACTGAAACAACACAGGCCATGCAGAATCATATCACCTTTATTTGCTGAAGGCTAAAGGGAGGCATACTCGGCATTACCATGCTGGGATTATCAGCATGCCTTCCAACACCGAAAATAGCAGACAAAGCTTTTGGATTGAACAGTATTCTAAATATTCAAAGTAGATACTCAGGTGTGGCCAATCTTTGAAAATCAAAGTAGGCTATTCTTCTGGTGCTGAGTTTAGCTTAGTATGCCAAATGTATGAGGGGGGATTGATGTGATGTTATACAACCAATGTATTGCAATATTTTCTGCTCTTCACATTACTCGCTAAACTTGCAGATACTGTTCTATTTAGTTCCATTATACTTACTACTCATAATGTGTGCACTAGGATTTTAATTGTAAAATATATCTTTTGAATATATCCTATGTTTCTTTGTGTTCTTGAGTGTGTTTGTCTATTATGAAAGAGGGCCTGGGTTCAACTACTCATCCCTGTGATATTTCGTAGAAAGAATTGTTACTTGAAACACATCTCACTCAAGTATTGCTCAGTGGTTGCAGGGTGATTGCAGTCCAACTGGCTTTCTCCCTTGAGTTGGCAGATGGACAAATTCCTTAGTACCAGGGAGTCTAAAACACCTATTATCTGGACCATTTTATAGAAAATCCAGAAAGCTTTTAACTCCATTACGCTGTTTGAAGATTGTGTTGTTGGTGGACTGAACTAAAGCCTTTTATCCTCCTTTTGTGGCTCCCTCCAAAATCTTTATTTTGGGAGACATCAGTAATTGGGAAGCAAGATATGTTACCCTAGAAACTCCTACTCTAGTCTTATTTTTTTAACCAATTTTATTGGTATTTAATACATATAGTTAGCTTTTGTGTTACAGCATTAGCACATGATCATATTATGAGGAGAAAATGACAGTTTCCAATGCAAAATTACGTCTCTTGTGGTACTATCTGCCCACATGTCATTCATGTATCTGTTTTATGCAGGAAAACACTCAGGTTCACAAAAGGTACTCTAAGCACAGTTCCATTCCCAACCTGGTTCCCCAGTATTGCATCTGATGAAGCGAGTTTTAGAAATTAAATACGTTTTGACTCGCGAAGTTAAACTTCCATAATAAATTAATTATATTAATGAGTTTATGCACGAATATGTATTAATCAACCTAGATTAAAATGCATTCACAACATAAGGGGATTAACATTATGTGCTCTTTGTTGCATTTGCGAGTACGCTGAAAAATAATAAACTAACTTTGTCTATATGTTTTGCCAACATTAATTGCGGCTGTTTAATTAATGGCATGTGCTTATTTTAAATGTGCTTTTGTCTATGTTGTGTCTTATATGTGGCAAAGGCTCGTGGAGAATCCTGTTGGCCTAAGAAGAAGTTGGTAAATAAAACGCTGCATTCTTGTGCTTAAAGCTAGATAACATAAACTAATGGGTTAACATTAGTAAAGGGGGTGGGTAACAGAATGACTTTCATTACTCAAATTAATTAATGTTTTGTGTTTCTTTGAATATTAGCCATCAAGAAAAAGGTCTGAGGCCTAGCTTTTTAAATGGGTGTTTGGAATCCTGTCGCGATGAGCCGAGCACAGCTAAGAGAACGGAACAGTTTGTCACATTTGCGTTCATCAGAAAATAAATAAATGGAACTGTGCAAGATGTGCTCTGAGTTGAATAACTTCAAGGATAGGAAGCGGCAGAACAGCCAAGCTGAGGAAGCAGCGAACTGTTATTTAATAAGATGTTGCAAAATCCTCGGAAGCTAATGTCGCTTGTGGAAAAAGGACAAAAGACGGTTTAGAAAGGCACAACTTTGGATTGAAAAGGTTATGAGCTCATATGGACTGACGGCTGTCAGCCAATGAAAAAGCTGAATGACGAAGAAAAAGTATTCTTTTACTAAGTTTTAGATAGAGAAAATGTATAAAACTTGGTCCCTTGGGAGGAGGGCTGCTGGCTCGTTCCTGAATCCTGAAGGGCGTGAGATGCTGTTGGACTTTTGACTCACGTAAGGAAAGCTGAACTAATGACTTTTCCTTTTAGGTTTTAATAAGTTTAGTCAGGGAAATAGAATTTAGGGAATGAGACCTTTTCTGCTTTAATACTTCACATGCTGATCCATTTTGGAATAACAGTCTAATGTGCCTTTACTTAATAAAAAGATGCTTTCAAAATGCTAATAAAAAGATTTCCTTTACAAAAAGTGCTCTTTATTTGAAAATAAAATTAATAAAATAGATTTTGAAATGACAAGCTGGTCTTGTTTATTCTGAGTCTAGTTACCATTAGTTGATCCATTTGCCTAGGTGACTTAATTAAATGTTTCCATTATTATTGCCATGGTTATGATGATGAAAAACTGCAGTTGTATATAAAGTGTAAATAGTTTGTGAAAAGTTCCGATTGATTAGGTCACATGATTCAGTTGCCCAATATTTGTCTCAGTTATTCATGGGCTTGCAAAGAGTTTATGATTAATGGTGAGTATCTTGGTGTTGGGTAGTATTGTTGAGACAGATTTTCTGCAGGGCCGCTGGATCACATCCAATCTCCCTTACTTTGATGTGCTTTTGAGGACATCCTCTCCATCTCAGGAGTCAGAGAATATTCGATTGTTCATGTGCACCCCTACTCCAATCTTAACTTTCAGTTGTGTGCTATTGGCTCTACACAAAATACAGAGCATATCCTGGATCTAATTTTCTCATCCTTACCTATCCCTCATCACCACATATGATACTTTTCTTCTCTCTGGGAGCAATCATTATGTCATGCACATCTCTATTACTATAACATCCCCCTCTAACTTTCCTAAATCTTTCACAGCAACTTTTCAGTCCATGGTCAATGCTACCTACTTCAGTATTTATTACCAATCTGTTGATACCAGGATCTCACTAGTGGACGATTCATCGACTGGTCTTATGAAGACTTATGAATGGCTCTCTGAAATTATGGATGACCTTATGCTTAAGAGACATACAACCTTTAAGAGACTGTAACACAGAATCCATCTATCATGTAGACAGCTTGCAATCAGGTGGATTGCCTTTGGTGTAAACACTATGACCCAGAAAATAAAATGGCACAATGATTAAACCTTGGGCCTAGAGTACGGCAATTTTTTATTGCTCATAGTTCATATTATTGTGAGTGCACATGCATGCATGACTAAAGCGGTCTTTGAGATTGCTCAGGAACTTATAGCTAGCCCCAAAACCTTAGTGGCAATGCTGTCATCCCCTTTAATTAAACTTTGCAGTTATCTTCCTTCTTCCACTCAAAAGCAGAGAGCATTGAAAAATGTTGTATTTCACTCATGCCTTTTAGTCCCCCGGAACTTTTTACACCTACATTTGAAGCTCTCCCCCAGAGTTTAAAGTTATCCTCACCTGAGGTACTGACCTAAGGCTTGCCCTTAGTTATAGCAGGTATTGTCACTTTGACCTATCACAGCCTCAGTTTTTTAACAACTGCACAGGTTCCAAGGAACCTTAATGTGTGTTACCCTTTTGAAGGAACTGGGAGAAGACCACCAAGGACATTAAATATGTTCTGTCCAGCTCCTCGGACCCTCTAAAGGCTAACATTGTTGAAACATTTGATAACCACCAGCAATCTAATTTTCCTAAATCTGTTTTAATCTTTTACCCACCTCAATCTGGCATTCGCCTGTTCCGTGGCACCAGCCTTGTTTTCATGACTGACACAGAAGAAATTCTGATGACCTTAAATGGAGGCCCTGTCACCCCTTTTCTCATTTGATATCTTTCCGCAGCCTTTGATATCAGTTCCCATCCAAGGCTAATTCATAGGTTCCACAAGATGGTTATCAAATCTTTGGCCTTAAACTCCAAAACCAACTATCTTCCAGGGAAGAATTTTATCTGTGAATGCCTCAATTACAGAAAGACATTGAAGGTAAATTTGATCAAGGCTGAAGATCTAGTTTTGGGTGGCCCTCCTACAATCTGGACCTCAGTCTGCTGGCCTACAGTCCTTGCACAACAACTTTTGCCGCCAATGTTTCTACTGCAAGTGTGTTTCTGAAGACATCCATTTATTCCTAAATAAACAAGATGGATTTCCGATACTTTCTTCTACTTGAAACCTTATTAAAACAGTTCTATTCTTCAACTTGGGGGACTGGTGCATTGCAGCAGAAATATCATCATGGCTAGGCTGTTGGCCTCTCTAAATGTCTTCTTTCCAGGCTCCAGAATATAATGGCAGTCGTCTTGTTTAGACTCAACAGTTAGACCTAAGTTGCCACTTACCTGTCCAACATTAAATTTCTGCCTTTTGAAAAGAGAATCGTTTTCAAATTTCTCAGCTTGGTACATCATGCTCTTAATGCATCTGGCCCAATGTATCTGCATAGTATCTTTGTGCCTTAAGGCCTTAATTGTTCAAGAAAAGCTCCCACTAAGGCCACCTTGACCATCCCAAGCTTTTACATGTCCGCTTGGCAGGAGACCCATCTGACAAAAAAAGCTGCCACTGTGGAACTTTTTGCTTCCCTCTACGCTCTTCAGTTAGGATCATCTCTCTTTCCAGAAACAATATAAAACCTGCCTAGTTTCATGTTCAGTAGCTTCTGTTTTAGCAGTACTAATCAACCAATCCTCCTCCTTTTATGAGAGATCATAACAGCGAGGACCTTTAGGATGATTTTTCATGAACCATGAAATTGGTTGTCAATCACTCCCTAAAAGAAGGCAAATCACGTGTCATTTTGGCTATATTTTATTAAAAGAATATAACATTTGGAAGAAACATTCTGCACCAAGTATCATATTTCATCAGTAACCGAGTTACTTTATTGATCTGATGTTTCATTTACAGATTTCAATGTATGTAAGTTGCGACTGTTAGACTAAGTTACCAAGGTTGATGAAGTACACAATAAATACAAGTAAATACAAGTTAAATTGAAAGGTTTAGTAGTGGTCACAAATTCTCAACATTGGAAATTCACAAATATAACACAAAAGTGCATGGTTGAGTGGTTATCTATCCTGTTTCATCTTACAGCGTACTGCAACGAAGTCCTATGTTGAGAGGGGATTGCATGAGTTAAGCATGGCTTAATTGAAATCATCCAATAGACAGGTAGGCCTTTTGCAGTGTGGACAGCAAGCTCCCCCAACATTGGTTGGGGTGTAAGGGAATGGTTTTCTCAGAGGGAAAATATTTTCCCAAGGATAATAAAAGAAAAAAAGAAGGAATCCACAAATCATTTTCTGGATTATGTCTGAAAAGATGGGAATGCTGCTATTTTCCAAACATAATTAAATGGTTGAATCTGCACCACTGCTAGGTCATCAACCTGGAGGTGCAGATTTTCACGGACTTTTAGAAATAGGGCTCAGGCTTTCTAAACATGGCTACCTTTTTTCCAAACTCAAAAATACTTAGTCAAAATTCAAAATTACAATTTAGGTATTTTATGGAGTAATGTACACCCATCAAGTAGAGTATAAGCATACTATAAGTCCGTTCTGTCTTCTGTGTTTGTGGCCTGCTGCTTCATATGAAATAGACCTCTTTATGACAATTACAATAGTCAGTTGGGGGTTATATTTTTTATATACCTATGCCACATTGGCAAGACTTGTTTGCTTAATTACCTACCAAGTACAAGCAAAAGTGATATAAAACAAGTGTGCACACTTTTGGAACCATAAAAATATTTTTGGGGGCCTGCAAATGTTGCCATCGTGGCCTTCTCACTTACTTGGGTCTGCTGTATTGCAGAGCAACCATGCAAACTGGGGAATACCCCACTAACAAAATGTAAGATATCCATGCATTCCCCAAATGCCATCCATCTTGAAGGGTTTTCACCTGTTATACCGAGATTGTAATCATGAAAAGGATCCCCATCTGGTCTTGTGTAAAAGTGAAAGGAATTGTAGTGGAATGTTCATGTTCACATTTTCTACATCAAAAATGTAACATTTTCATGTTGCAACACACCAGACAGGCATTTCTTTACTTTGTCTTGTATTAAGTGTGAGTACCAGAAAAGATTACACTATCACATTATATAATGAGCTATAAATCAGCCACTTTTGTCATAGGAAGTTGTCACATTAATCTTTGTGGCCTGTAATCCACAATGCTACAATCAATATCCGTCCTATATCTACGATGACAAACCATGTCAAGGTTTGATCCCATTGGCAGACGCTGGTGCCGTCGCTTGTTTGGCGAGTCAAGTAGTTTGAAATCCGGAAGTCAGTCCTTTCAGTTATGTGATCTCTATAGTTTCACACTCCCTGTCCACCTCCACCGAGCAGCCCACTTTATTATGGAAGAGGTGTGGCAGGCTTCCCTTCTGGGATGTCTTGCTCTGCGTCGGTTTCTCTTTCTTTTTGTGCCGCTTGTTTTGCCTGCAGAGGTCATGTATATCCCAGATCCTGAGGGTGCCATCATGGGAAGCGGTGTACAGTGAATTGTTGTGGATCTGTAAGAACAGGTTTGTGCTTCATTAAAAACTTTCTCTTTTATCATGTTGACAAGACACATTTGTTTCCTTCCAACAGAGTACGACAGTCTGTAATTCAGGAAGCCCAGAAAGGAAAAATCTACTTACCTGTAACAATGGTTTTGCAGCATCAGGCTAGTCTACCACAATCTAGTAGATGGCCTTGGAAAAAGAGTTTTTTTTAACATGAAAAACGTTTTAGTAAAATCAACAATAGCTAGAGTTTTCAATGCCTCTGAAAGATGCTGACCCCAAATCCACCATTTCCTACACTGTAAGCACCACAATTTTATAGTCTGTCATGACAGTGCAGCTGTCGCCAGACAATTATGAGAACATTTCTTGCTACAGCCACATGTTGGGTGCCGGGAGTACATGTTTTGATAGGGCAAAAAAATAAAAAAGAGCTTGCCCTTCTCACAGCTGTGATCATTTTGTTTATTTATCCAGCTGTCTGAGCTTGAACTTTCAGGAGCAGACACATGACAATGTAATGTTATTAAAGTGTCTTAGAGGGCAACAAACCCGATTCAGGTGCGGTACTCCTGATTTTTTTAAGCCAACATTTCTCCTCTGTGTGCCGCCATAATGCCACCCCTGGGTGGAGTTAGAATCTGACGCAGTCCCACGATTAGAATTCCTTGTAAAACGGGGAATGCTTCAGATTCCATGGGTGTTACGTGGGAGCACCCAAAGCAATACCCATGGAAAGCCCCTTTCACACAGTGTTCTGCGTGAAAGTGACACATATTCACAAATCCATGAAGAGCCATGTAAAGTGCCTTTGTGTGGCCTTGTAAATATACTGTGGGACATTACGCCACTGGGGTGTCAAAAAAGTGATGCTCCGACGGGGCAAAAGTGCTGCAAGGGGCCACGCAAATGAGGCTCTTAATTGTTATAAAGCATTCCTATTCTCTATGAGGGGGAAGCAAGCTGACCTAAGGCTTAGCAAGAACTGAAGAAATGTAGTGGTAATCAGGTGGCACAGAAGTACAAGTGTTGACAAAGCCAATGGGTCTCAGCTTCGGTACTTATTGGCATTGTCAATCGATTTAGCAATATTTTCCTATTAATCCCGTAATGCCTTTGATGAAGGAGCAGGGAGACTCCGAAACTAGTCAGGCAGAAAGCAAATCAGGAACACATTGCCGGTTTTCCTTCCATCAAAGAATTCAGTCGAATTTGCTGCTGTTGAGTGCGTCCTAAGCCTCTCGGATACTCTCTTGGAAATATATATATATATATATATATATATATATACAAATACTCGGTAATCTCCTCCAAATCCTTAGAAAAAGATAGACAGCACTCACGGGAAATCTTAACACAGCGGGTTTATTTGCCAAGACAGACGCGTTTCGGGAAAGCTCCCTTCTTCTGTGTCAAACCATTGCGCATTTGGCGGCACCATTTTAAAACCAGGTATGTGTGCCTGAAACAAACGAGGGACATTGCGCACCTTGACAGATCGTGGGCGCCATCTTGTAAGTACAATATTAAAACTTTTAACTGGGCGTCCCAAGCACACTGATAATTTAACTGTGCCATTGTAACCCGCCCAAGTACATTACTAAAACATTGACGATATCATCATGTATTGTGTAATCCGCCAAATGCGCAATGGTTTGACACAGAAGAAGGGAGCTTTCCCGAAACTCGTCTGTCTTGGCAAATAAACCCGTTGTGTTAAGATTTCCCGGGAGTGCTGTCTATCTTTTTCTAAGGATTTGGAGGAGATTATCGAGCGTTCATTGATTTCACAGTACGCCACCGCTTTACAGCACCTGCCTGTGCAGTGCCTTGCGACTTGGCGTCCTCTGGAGCTGGGATACTTTTGCAGCGAGTGCACCGCCGCCACCAAGTACTGGAAATGGGAACGGAGAGTGAAAACGCCATTGTACGTCATTTGACTCTAGCGTGAGGCAGGACCACAAAGATGTGCGGTAAGCCCTGAGATTTTTCTCGTAACACGCATTTGACTAAAGGGTGGCTGGCAAGGCGAGGGAAAGTGACACAGCAAGGGATTGAAAAGTGGAGCCCGGGCTCGGAGCACCATGTGATTGCCAACAAACTAAACAATGTTTAATGTCACTGAACGCATGGAAGTGGCAGCTGATATGTTTAAAAACAAAAACCCTGACATTACGCTACCTCCACAGAAACCCGTTATTGAAGTGAAGAGTACTTTAGCCCACCAGTTCACAAAACTTGGGAGACTATATGAGAGGGAAGTGCGCAAATGGTGGGAAGGTACCTCGTTACAAAGCTATGTAGAGGTACAAAGAGTACCGAGGTGTTTGCGCATCTTTACTGTCCCGGCCTACGAAAATCAGGACCCACTGCTGCTGGAAGCTTGGGCGGCACACATAGCCCTATCTTGTAGGGGCATGTTGGAAATTTTGATACAATTTGCGTGGAGTGACCGTGACAAAACCCTCAAAGAGATCGAGGCTTTGGAAGAGGAGCTACTCAAGAATTCCGATAAATAACAACAGGAATAACTTAGATCAGCAACGAAAAAGCGGTTGGAAAAGTATGAGATGAAGATCAAAGTCCTGAAACAAGAAAAATGTGATTGCGACGAACGCGACTATGCCATGGATTGAATCTTGACATTCGCAAAAAAATATGAACAGACTCGTAAAAAGATAGCAAATAGGAGCAAGACAAAAAAAATAGTGGTACCACCAAGGATTGAAACCTCGGAGTCAGATTTTATGGAAGGAGAACAATCGGGTGAGGAATTGGCAGGACCTTCGGGAACAACTCAAAAGACCCCTTTTCAACAGGAGTTCAACATAATCAGGCAGAACTGGTTAAGGGGAGGAAAGAAAAAACCCCCGGAGGAGGTAGGAAAACCAGAAGGGGCAGCCGAAAGGGGAAGAGCCAAACCAAATCAAAATGTGAGAGTAACAAGAAGCAAGAGAGGGGCCAGATGGTAAATGATCATGATAATCTGACCATTGTGAATCTCTCACATAGAATGCTAACACCAAATGAAGAGTCAGTATTGAAATTAGGGCTGACGTTTTGCCCGAATGATGGCATAGAATACACACAGACTAGAATTGACCTGTTCAAATTCATCCGAAAGATGAAGTTACACAAATATTACAAGACCAAACCTACTCCGAAAGAAACCAAATTTTTACAAATAAATCAAAAAGAGACTGATCTTTTGAATGTGAATGACTTAACGGCATTGGAAATGCTCGAAACCCTACGACAGGAGGGGACTATGGAAAATGTCATAGAAACTACTACCCTAACCCAGAGACTAGCACGGGCGGAAATTGATCAAGAGGCACCAAGCAGTAGACTTAAGCCAACTTCTAAATTTCTTCCACAGCTACCCGCAGATGCTATAGATACTTTTTCAGATTTAATCATCAAGGAGTTGATGACATTCAGAGGAAGCAAACCATCGAGGAAAAGCATGGATAATTTAACAAAAGCACAAAGAGGGGCATTGAAAAGTCTAACAGATGATCAGTCAATTATTTGTAAACTCTCGGATAAAGGGGGAAATGTCGTCCTTCTCTCGCGAGAACAATATGTGGAGGAGGCTATGCGACAACTCGGAGACGTAAATGCTATGAAACCTCTACGAAGACTGTGTATCAATCAAGCATTGAAAATTGACATGGTTTGCTGAAGAAATGGCACAACAAACACATGCTTGATGTGGATGGATATCTGTTCCTAAAGACAACCAATCCGATCCTACCCACCTTCTAATATTTACTGAAGGTACATAAGAACATGGATAAACCACCGGGGAGACCCATAGTCTCTTCAATTGGTGGTCTAACGGAAAACCTTTCAAACTTTTTGGATCCTTTCTTATTTGAGTCAGTTCATGCCTTAAAGTCGTACATCAGAGACAGTAATTGACTTCATTGAGTACATTGAGACATTGAATTGGCAATCGACATACTGCCTGATTACACTTGATATAACCAGTCTTTACACATGCATAGATCATGCACAGGGTCTCCAGGCGGTAGAATATGTTTTTAAAAACGGCCATTGAAACTAGCATTGCATAATCAAATGCTGTTAGAACTTATTGAATTCTGTCTATGTAATAACATTTTCCTCTTTCAGGGTGACATGTTCAGACAGATCTCAGGTACGGCGATGGGCTCCTGCTTCACCCCCAGTTACGCAAATGTATTCGTGGACTGGTGGGAGGAGCAGGTAGCCTGGGCCCCTGAGAATGAAAAATGGTCTGAAAAGATTGAATCATGGTACCGATACAATGATGACCTGTTTCTGGACTGGAATGGGAGCGTAGAAGTGGCTGCATGTTATATAAGAGTACTCGATACCAACAACTACAATCTAAGATTCACTGGCCAGATAAGCTTGGTGGCAGCAAGCTATCTAGACCTGACTGTAGAGGTATACAATGGTAGAATCAAGACCTCTCTATATAGGAAGCCAACTGCTGGAAATAGTACGCTACGTGCGTCTAGTAGCCATCCCCACAGTCTAATTAACAGCATCCCCTATGGGGAATTTCTTAGATTAGGAGGCAATTGCTTGATGGGCGAAGATTACAAAAAGGTAGCGAAGGGTAGTGTCAATAGATTCCTAGCAAGGGGATATAAGGCAGATCTTCTTGAAAATACACTCCGGAGGGTCGAACAGCTGCCGAGGGAGACCTTGTTTGAGAAAAAACCTAAAAAGAATTCTGACGAAGGGAGATTTAGGTTGATAACCACCTTTTCCCGTGACTCAAATTGGCTCAGAATGATCATGAAAAAATATTGGCATGTTTTAAAGACAGACAGCATAATTGGATCTGATGTACCACTTGCCCCCTTAATAACATTCAGAAAAGCTAGGTCTCTTCGAGACCAACTGGTACATAGCCATCTAGAACCAGTGGTGAAAAGAACTGGCACACTTCAGGAAGCAAGGAGATTTTTTTCCTTGTGGGAAGTGTAAAGCTTGTGCTTATAGCAGAAGAATGTCAACATATGAGGTTAAGGGATGCAAAGGAGGGAGAAGGATCAATAAGTTCATGTCTTGTCATACTACCTTTGCTGTATACTGCTTAAGATGTCCCTGTAATCAGAACTATGTGGATAGTACCATCAATCCTGTGAAATTAAGGATTATCGAGCACATGCGGGCAATAGCAAAAAAGGATTTCACTTAACAGGTGGCTCGACATTTTGCAATCAAGCACAAAAGTGACAGAAATCTCCTCCAGTACTTCTGTTTAGATCAGGTACCAGAAAATCAGAGAGGAGGTGATAGAGTACAAAAACTCAGACGGCTTGAATCTCGCTACATAGTAGATTTACAAACTAAGGCCCCGGGGGGACTCAACAGCGGGGAGGAGCTAGCAGTGCACTTAGGTACATAAAATGGTTGTAACTAAAAACCGATGAACAGGACTTGGGTATTGTATATGGACTTTTTGGAATTGTCTTCACATGTAAATATTTGGGTGTTTGTGGGAAATGCGGGGTTTCTTCTTAAATTAATATGTAAATTGGATATAGTGGATTGGAGTTAAACCAGTTCCTCCTTTTTTGATAACAGATGTTACATGGTACTAACATGGATTTGTAGTTTAATCAGGGTAGGGGCTTGACTTAAAAATGTTTATGTGGGGGAATAGGGCAACCAAGTTGGGTTGCCATTGCCGATCCACAGGAGGATTACACAATACATGATGATATTGTCAATGTTTTAGTAATGTACTTGGGCGGGTTACAATGGCACAGTTAAATTATCAGTGTGCTTGGGACGCCTAGTTAAAAGTTATAATATTGTACTTACAAGATGGCGCCCACGATCTGTCAAGGTGCGCAATGTCCCTCGTTTGTTTCATATGAATGGGGTGGTGAGCACACCATGCTTTTCAAAATAATCAATTACAATCCATTTTTCTTACTTGACCACTTGCGTGCAACGTTGGGTTTCGCCTTGCCATCGCGCAATTTAAATCCTGAATGTGGGGAGCGTAACATTAACACTCCACACCCTGATGCACTGCATTTTTCTTTAAGGATACAAGATCCACCATATTTTCGTCCGTTTGTCCTCGTGTATGTTTAAACAAGTTTTAAGCCTAAACAAATTATCAAGTTGCTTTCATTATTTCCGTTTGTTCCACATATTCACCAAATTGCGTTTTTTTGGGAACTTAACATATCCACATGGGCCCATCCAAGCCTCCTTGTAAATACGATCCATACGCAAAAAGTAGTTCTCAACAGCATTCCTTTATTCAAGACCCAATTCATTTCGAGCACTTATATGCTCTTCGTCAGGGGTAGCTGAAATTTAACATAACAACATTTACATTAATCCTAAAGAAACCACACTTATATCAAAATTCAATTTTGTATACATTTCATAGTTGAGACATTTAAATATGAATATACATACTCTTAAAATAACCACACATTATGTTTCAAAGGTAGCTAATGAAAAATTAAAAAAGACCAAGATATTTAACTATCAAGCTTTCTAATGTTTACCCGTGCACATTTCCTCCTTTCTATGCATGTCAGTTCGATGTATTCCGGCTTATCTATCCTTCACGCCTATCTGTGGCTTTTACTATTCAAATACATAAATTTCAGACTGCTTTACGTATTACCAAAGCTTTCTAATTCCGCCAGAATGCTGTGCGTACCTGCTTTCCTATTCTCCCAATTACAGGTCCGGGTTCTTCACGAACTCTAAATGGTTTCATTGCTCTCAGCTCGATTTGTAAACTATTTCGGCTCCTCCCCCTACCGTGCATGCACTCAAAACTGATGATTACACCAAAACGTGCCCAACATACTTCAATACCCATGATACATCTTTAGCCCTCAGTAAACTGTGTGTGTACAAAACGTAAATCAATCATTTTTTGTGTTTTAGAAAAATAAATGCTTTAGGAATTAATGTCTTTATCAGTTCCAAAAACCTCCTTTGACGCTGACGAGAACTCGCTGTTCTTATAATATGTGGTCTGTTTCAAACGTAAGTATCTTCCTCTCTTTGTCTTTTCATCTCGGGTGCATCACCAACATGTGGCAGTTTATTATTAATATGAATGGGGTGGTGAGCACACCTCGTTTGTTTCAGGCACCCATACCTGGTTTTAAAATGGCGCCGCCAAATGCACAATGGTTTGACACAAAAGAAGGGAGCTTTCCCGAAACGCGTCTGTCTTGGCAAATAAACCCGCTATGTTAAGATTTCCCGCGAGTGCTGTCTATCTTTTTCCAAGGATTTGGAGGAGATTATCGAGCGTTCATTGATTTCGCGGTACGCCACCACGTTACAGCACCCGCCTGTGCAGTGCCTTGTGACTTGGCGTCCTCTGGAGCTGATATATATATATATATATATATATATATATATATATATATATATATATATATATATGTATAAATAAATAACCTACTGGCGGTCGCCAGTAGGTAGTTACAGTTAGGATTTTTTTCAATGCAAAATCTCAAAATTCTATTGTGAATAACTTTGGCGCCGGTTGTCGAATCTGCCTGAAAATTTCCTCAAATTTGCCTCGCGGCGCCCCGGCCCTTCCCTGAAAGTTTTGGGGGGGATTTGTCAAGCGGGGTCGAGATAAAAGGGGGGTCCCAAAACGTGTTTTCCCCATGTTCATTTCCATAGGGCGGTCAAACTCACTTTTAGCCCGAACGGCTGAATGGATTTCCACCAAACTTGGCAAAATTGTAGGGACTGGTAGCCCGATGTGCCTTTGCTATGTCCCAAGATATGTGCTCCAGTGGATTTTGAGTAATTTAGGTTCAAAAAAATATATATCTATAGGCGCGCCCCGGTACGCGCACCGGGGAGCGCACCGGGCGCGCTACGCGACTTGCGCACAGAAATCTGATTGGCTGTCGGGTGTCTTAAAACATTCTAAACAGTCCGGAGCGGCCGCCATCTTGTGTCTCGGTAGGATCGAGACACAAGAGGTGGCAAAAAAAAAGGGGGAAATGACCATAAGGGGGCAGAGTAGACCCCCCCGACCCCTTAGGTTTGATGTGGGGGCTATAAAAGGGCCCCGCGGGGCAAACAAAACCAAATTATTTTTTTCGATTTTTGCGGGGGGAGCGCACCGGGACACGCACCGGGAGCGCTCCAGGGTGAAACATTAAAAAAATGAATATACTTTAAAAAAAAGGTATTATATTAATATACATATATATATATATATTCACTGAAAAAACCATAGGTTTCACACCAGTTATAGTTCGGGATTAGCATTTAAAAAACCTATGAAATTCACTGAAAAAACCATAGGTTTCACACCAGTTATAGTTAGGAATTAGCATTTAAAAAACCTATGAAATTCACTGAAAAAAACCATAGGTTTCACACCAGTTATAGTTAGGGATTAGCATTTAAAAAACCTATGAAATTCACTGAAAAAAACATAGGTTTCACACCAGTTATAGTTAGGGATTAGCATTTAAAAAAACCTATGAAATTCACTGAAAAAACCACAGGTTTCACACCAGTTATAGTTAGGAATTAGCATTTAAAAAACCTATGAAATTCACTGAAAAAACCATAGGTTTCACACCAGTTATAGTTAGGGATTAGCATTTAAAAAACCTATGAAATTCACTGAAAAAACCATAGATTTCACACCAGTTATAGTTAGGAATTAGCATTTAAAAAACCTATGAAATTCACTGAAAAAACCATAGGTTTCACACCAGTTATAGTTACCTGGAAATTTTACTGACATAAAACCATTGAAATTCCCACGTTATAGTTAGTTGGACTCACTATAACTTGCGCGCCTGCAATGCACTGCTGATGAGGTCACATATTACATCACTCATGACATGGTCAGTGACAGGTTTGTCTCTAGCGCAAGGTTGTTACTCCCTTCCAAACATACTGTACCCAACTTTGTGGCACTCTCCTGTATAAGTACAACCTGCAACGCAATGATCATACTGGTGTATTCAATAAGAATAATCAACATATGTGCTGGCATTGTTTACCCAACGCCTGTTGGCACTATACCCTGTTCTTGCTGTGTGGGGTGGGAGTCCTGTTGCTGAGTGTTCAAATAAGTTCTGAAATGGCCCAATATATCCTGGGGTCCGGAGGAGGGAAGGGTCGTGGTTGCGTACAGTTCACTGTTCATGGAACAGGAACAGGAAGCTAAACTCTTTAACCATCCCTTTGCTGAAGGCGAGGTTTTTCCACCCCAATGAATGGTTACTTCTCTCTTAGCTAGCAACAGACCAATTTTTTTTTTTTTTAAATATATTTTTATTGCAGGAATTAGTAAATCGTTACAGTATCGACCAGCTATGTATCATAATCAGTATCAACAGTATAAGACCCACTGGCCCCCCACCGTCAATTCCGAACACAGCCATCCAGCCCACAACCCTGGGGTCGGGCGGCGAAATACAGAGGGGGATCAGTAGGATGCTTGAGCTGGTCCGGATGATACACTGTCCGTCATCTGCTTTTCTAAACAAGCCTATAAACCCAAAAGAAAAGAAAAGAAAACCCCCACCCACAAAGAACTACTAAACAAAGAAACCCCACCCCACCCCACCACCAGCGCCAGGGAGTCACCTATACAGGATCTGCCTTGGGACCCACGGGGAAAGCAATAGGACCATCAGTACAAACGTTTACCGGGACTCGGGGCGAGTCGCTTCTTCACTTTCAGAGTCGCTGGGGGCACAATAATCCCTGAGGGCCTGAACCAACATTTCCCATTCCAACGCGGCCTCCTGCGCCTTCTCATTACGCTGCCTCCAAGCTAGTTGATATCTCAGCGCGCTCTCCCCCGCCGCCCATTTCAAAAGCTCACTGTGCCATCTGCTGCCCGTTGGACCAACCCGTGCCTTCCAGTTCCTGGTCACCTCTCGCTTAGCCAAGAGGAGCCCCAGGTCGATAAATTTACTAGAAATTTTATTTCTGGGGGTATGGGGGAACCAGTGCAGGAGCCCCACCGCCGCATCGAATGATAAGGCTCTCCCCGTCACCTCCTCCAGGGTCGTCTCTACGTCCCTCCAGTAAGATGACAGACCTGGACAGGCCCATAACATATGTAGGAGGTCCGCTTCCGGAGCCGGACATCTAGGGCATGCCGCCGAATTCGTGGCAAAATATCGCCTGATCTTCACCGGGGTCAGGTACGCTCTATGGAGAACGTAATAGTGTACCAACTGAAAACGGGCGTTGCGTGTGCCCTTCCAGGCTCGTCTCACCAGCTGGGACCAAGTCGTCGCCGGGATCTCCCTACCAATGTCCTCCTCCCAACGGTTTTTGAGAGTGGTGAGAGGAGCTAACCCTTCGTTAATCAACCTGCCGTAGAGGCAAGTGACCGCCTTCACCGTGCCCGCCGACATCATCACGTACTGGCACACCTGAGATAAGGGGAGTTCCTCCTGCCCGTTTTTCCAGTGCGCCTGGATCGCTCTCATAATGGCCGAGTGTAGCAGAAAGTCACCACGGGGGATCTCGAAGCGGTCAATAAGATCTTGAAAGGACAAGAGCGCTCCGTCCTCGTACAGATCCCCAACCAGCTGTAAACCGGCATCCTCCCAGGCCGCCAAGCGTGACCAATCCCCTCCGTGGGGGAGGGCCGTCAACATCCCCAACGGTATTTCAGGCGCGTACGGGATCCTCAGTTGGCCCCGGGCGTGGGCCCGGTTCCAACACAGGCGGATAGTCCGCTCCTCCATCGACAAGTCCCGAAGGGCCAATCTCTGTCGCAGCGCTATAAAGGATAGAACATGCCTGGCCATGCCCGTTCCCCTCCCGTCTTCCGGGCCCCGGAATTACCTGGCGACCTCCTGGGTGAAGGTCTGGAGCTGCGCCGCCAGATAATACTTTTCAAAGTCCGGCACCGCGAGCCCCCCCTCGTCTTTCGGTCTCATCAGGGTCTTGAGGGCCACCCGCCGGCGGCCCGATCCCCAGAGGAATCCGACCACCATGGAGCGTAACAGTCGAAACGTGGCCGGTGGGACCCAGATCGGTAGAGTCCGGAAATAGTAGGACGATCCGTCCCGCCACCGAAAGCGGCAGCGTGGCCCAAAAGGCCATGCAGCCTCGGAGTGCCCGAATGCTGCGGGCAATGTTTCCATCTAGGAGGTCAGGTTGGTCGTGATAAACAAATACCCCGAGGTACTTAAAGCAGTCGGGTTCCCACCTAATCTCCCTACTTAGGGCAGGGGCAGGAGTGCCCCTGCGTACCGGAAAAAGACAGGTCTTGGGCCAATTCACACGGAGACCCGAGACCTCCCCGAACTCTGTAAGCGCCCCCGCCGCTCCACGTAAAGCGTCGATCGGATCCTCCAGGAAGAGCAACAGGTCGTCCGCATATAGTGAAACATAATGCGGGCCCGCAGGCGTCCACAAGCCCGTATAATGGGCTCCCGATCGAAGGTGCAGCGCGAATGGCTCCACCGCCAGCGCAAAGAGAAGTGGGGACAGTGAACACCCCTGCCGCGTGCCTCGTCCTACCGGATACCGCGAGGAGATCAGCGGTCCCGCCCGGACCCTGGCCGACGCGGAGGCATATAGAACCGTGGTCCATCTGACAAAGCCCTCCCCTAGGCCGAATCTCCGCAGTACCGTGCAGAGGTAGTCCCACTCCAGGCTATCAAAAGCCTTCTCTAAGTCCACCGACAGGACGACCGGGGACGGGGCGTCCACGAATGGTTCCCCTAACAAACGGAACAACCTGCGGATATTCATAGTCGTGTTCCGTCGTGGGATGAAACCAGCTTGGTCCACATGCACCAGGGAACTCATGTGTCCCAGCAGCCTCGAGGCCAAGATGCTGCTCAGTATTTTATAGTCCACCGTCAGCATCGATAGGGGACGATAAGACCACGGGTCGGACGAGTCGCGGCCTGGCTTAAGGAGAGGAACCACCAACGCCTCACACATCGAGCTCGGGAGTCGCCCCAGCCTCTTCGCCTCCCTGTAGACCACCAATAGTCGAGGGGCCAGGAGGTCAGCGTAAGCTGCATAAAACTCCACCGGCAGGCCATCTAGGCCCGGGGTCTTGTTTCTCGCCATCCGTTTGATGGCCCCACGGATCTCCCCCAGCTCAATGTCGGATCCCAGGGCTTTCGCCACTTCCTGCTCCACCGTGCGGAGCTCCAGTGGACGTAAATAATCCTCAAGTCGGTCAGGGTCTCGTGCGGAATGACTACGGTATAAACATTCATAATAATGCCGGAAGCAGCCAAGAATCTCCGGTTGGGTGTGTACCTCGGTGCCGTCCGTCTGTCGCATACTTGTCGTCGATTGGGATTGGCGCGTAGGGTTCGCCAGCCACGCTAACAACGCGCTCGATCTGTCCCCCTCTGCGATGGATCGGACCGTGTAGGCCTTATAGTCAAAACAGCGGAGCCGTTCGACCTCTGCCTCCACCTTTTCCCTCGCCTCCGCCGTTGGTACTTGCAATTCCGGGTGCCCGGGGCGCCGAAGTTCAAGCTCACGGAGTTTCCGATCCGCTGCATCTAAGTCAGCTAGGATAACACGCCTCATGCCCACCTTGTTAGAGATACAGTAACCCCTCACCACTAGCTTAAAAGCATCCCACTCTAACGCTCTGGTACTCGCGGTGCCGCCGTTGGACGCAAAAAATTCCACCACCTTGTCCCCCAGGTCCGCCCTGAAAACACTGTCCTCAAGGGTCTCGGGTTGCAGCTTCCAGGTGGGCACCGCCGGCCTCCCGGGGAACCAGCGAAGGTCCAGCAGGAGGGGGTTATGGTCCGATATGGTCCTGGAAAAGTACTCGGATCGGACCGCCGCCGAGACCAACTCGGGCGACCCTAGAAAGCCATCTAGTCTGACATGTAACTCATGAAGGCTCGAGAAATATGAATAATCCCGAGCTGCGGGGTGATGCGCTCTCCAGATGTCCGTCAAACCCCAGCGAGTCTGCCAATCCTGACGACCCTTAGCTGTGCGACGAACCGGAGAATCGGGAAGCGGTGGATGCGAGCGATCAATGTCTACGTCCACTACGGAATTGAAGTCTCCGCCAAGCAGAAGGGGCCCGGAGAAGAAGTGGGCCAACGAGCCCGATAACCTGGAAAGGAAGGCAGTCTGGTCCATGTTAGGAGCATACACACAGCAAACGTTCAAATCCCTCCCTCCCAGTGTTCCCGAGATAGCCACGTATCGCCCCTCCGGATCTACCACTGTTCTCGTGACCTGGAAGGGGACCCCCGCCCTGATCCATATTAGCGCCCCTCTGGCATAAGCGGAGTACGAGGTGGAAAAGACCTGCCCCCGCCATCTACGCTGTAGCGCCGCCCCTTCCGCCTTGTTCAGATGAGTTTCCTGCAGCAGCGCCATTTGCACTCCCCTACGCACTAAATAAGCGTGGACCTTGTGGCGCCTGGACATAGTATGAAGCCCCCTTACGTTCCAAGTGACACATTTCAAATTAGCAACATCATCCATTGTCCCATAACGTTCTCGCACAATCTCCCCATTCGGGTCCCCACAAAAAAAGGACAGCATTCCTCCCAGCACTGATGGCGGCCATTTCCCCCAACCAAAACCAAACCACCCAAGAACGAACCAAACCCTCACCCACCCACCCCAGAACAGGACCCAAACTATACCATCTAGATCCCATCCAAACCTCGCCTTCCATTAACCCAGTAACCCCAACTAATCCCACGGTCGCCACCGTGGGAAGGCCTTAAGGGCCAGGTGCGGGCCGGGCGGAGGCAGTGGGCCCTCGACGCTTAGGCCACCAGGACCATTGCAAGCCCTAAACAGTGTCGACAACCTCTCCCGGGGCAGAAACAGGGGCACCCCCCCCCCTCGTTGTCAGCAGCTTATGGACGGCAACCGCCTCCCCCCTGCCGGGCCCCCACCCAAAATAAGGCAGCACACCCCGTTACCCTTGTCCGTCCAAAAGGTCCTCCACCGATTTCGGTGTGATCACCGGTGTATGGGCACTATCAGTCACTGAGTCCTCCGAGTCCGATGGTGCCACCTCTTCACCCAGGTTTTCCTCCTCCTCGATGGCCTCGTCCCGTGCACCCAACAACTCCGACAACACTTCCAGCACTCCCCTCCGCTCCGACGACGTCTCTGCAGTGGAGGGCCCTCCCGTGCGGCCGCGGCGATTCCTGATCCTCCTGGATCGCCGCCTCTGTTCCGGCTCATCTGCCTGTTGGGACGAGGAGCCGAAACCATCCTTCCCTGCCCTATAGAGCTCGAGCCAGGCACAGACATCCTCCGGGGTGTCGAAGAACTGAGTTTTGTCGTCGACTATGATGCGGAGCCTTGCAGGGTAGAGAAGCGAGTACTGGATGCCCTCGCTCCTGAGCTCGCGCTTGACCGCCAGGAAGGAGAAACGCTTGCGTTGAGTCTCGTAGGTGTAATCCGGAAAGATGTTCACCTGACTGTTCGCTACTTTGAATGGACCATTACGCCTGGCGGCGTTGAGGATTAGATCCCTGTCCCTAAAGTGCAATAATCGCGCCACCACTGGCCTCGGGGGGCGTCCCTGTTGCGGCGGCCGCGCCGGGACTCTGTGGGCACGCTCCAGAGTGTAGAAGGAGGATAGCCCCTCCGGGGCCACCGTGTCACGGAGCCAGGCCTCCAAGTATGTCACCATGTCGCCATCTTCGATTTTTTCCGGGAGGCCCACGACACGAATGTTGTTACGCCTGTTGCGGCCTTCCGCATCCTCCGCCCTCTGCTCCAGGGACGCAATTCGGGACAGGGCATCCTTCATCGTCGCAGCCAAGGTTCGCTGCGCCGGCTCCAAGGTTTTCACCGAGCTCTCCACTTCTTTGACCCGGTCCGAAAGTTTGCCATGGTCCGCTCTGAGGAGACCTAGGCTCGTCGCCACCTGGGCAATGTCTTGTTGGATGGCCGATCTCGTGGTCGTTATCGCCTCTAGGACGCGGTCGAACTGCCGTTGCATCGACGCGCCATCAGAACTCTTTGGGTCCCCAAGCTCCTCTTTGTCCTGGGCTTCCGAGTCCGAGGCGGTCGGGGTGGGCCCCTTGGCTCCTCTAGGTTTCCCCATGTCGCCGGGGGCACTCCGTGAAGGACCCGGAGTAGGCGCCTCCGGGCGCCGGTGTCGACCACGACCCTCCCGGCTACTGGTCCTCAGATCGAGTGCAGGAGACCTCCGTCTCCAGGGCCTGTGAAGACTTCTCCGCTTCGACTCACGCCACCGCCACGGCGTCCGAGGGCACCGATGAGGGGGTGGAGACAACCGTCGCCGTGCCAGGCAGGCCCGCTCACCCGCTAGAGATCCAGGGTGAGGGTCTCCAACTCCACTGGACGATGTGTAGCGCCAAGGTGTCGCGCCTCCCATGGAAGTGGGCTGGCCGGGAAGACGTAGCTAGGTGCGGAGTCGCGAGACGGGCCACCGCCCGGATCACAGGGCGTCCGCTCCCGGGGTCTCCTATAACGTGGGCATCCGCCCGGCCACCCAACCGAGTGTAAACTCGTCGTGAGAAATCCGATCCAATAGACAACCAGTGCGCAAAGCAGTCGGGGATGGCGAAGTCGGGCGCAAGTCGCCGCTCGCGACGCTCCTCCAAGTTAGTGGGTCCGGCCAGGGGGACAAAGAAGTCCGGGCGCCATGTTGGGTCGCACTCCGCGACTCCGCAAACTTCGGTTGCACTCCGGAGCAACCCTCGTCCGAGCCCCACCAAGGGCCCCGGCAGGTCTCCGTCGGTCCGCTCAGCCGAATGCGGGGTCTGGGGTGCCCCGCAGCCTCCGATTTACAGGATAAATCCGGGCTTAGTCCCGGAGCCGAGCTCTCAGGCGACCATCGCCATCGGCGCCCAAGCCACGCCCCCGCTAGCAACAGACCAATGGCAACAAATTTGAGAATCTTAGGGGGAAACTGAATAACGTATCGTAGGAGGGCAATTTCTGGTAGGGGGACCATTGGTACATTCACATACTGCTAATAGTCCTATCCACTGTCACCCAATATGTGTGGATACACAGGCAGGTCCATGCCAGGTGGGCGAAGTTTGCATGTGGGGCATTGCATTTTGGACAGTGATGGGATCTGGAAGGATCTATTCTGTGGACTATGGAGGGGTTATGTATGGTCTACGAAGAAATTTGAAGTGTATCAGTTTATGGCGGCTATTAAGGGAAACATTTTTCTTCACTGAGCAGCAGGAAGCCCATTGCTCATCTGTAATTCGGTTGCCTAAGTCTCTCTCCCATGCACTACTGAGCCTGTCATCGTTAACTGGAATGATAGCAGCACATGCCTTATAGTTTTTATATAAGGTGTACACTTCGCTCGTTTTCTATTACCACAGTTAGCGGAGTGAAGGATGGGTGCTCTAGTGGAAAGTCAGGGTTTATAGCACACAGTGCTGAGCGTATTCTCATAAGAACAAACTTATCCATGAATGTTGCCTCTTGGAATTGGGACATATTGTCAGGATCGAAAACATGGCCGTCTGGAAACAGTCACCCATTTTGACAATGTTGAATTTAACGCATGTTCGCTGTACAATTTTGTCGCCAGTGATTGGAAGCCATTTGGCATTTAGGAGCGGTAATGCAGAAGAATAAAGGATTGAAGTGTTAGTGAGTCGCCTTAATTTCTCCCAGCCCCAACTGGTTGTTGATACTGTTTGGATTCCTTTGGGGTCTCTGGGGAAACCCTTGGGTAAGACAGGTGCCAACGTGTCTGGAAGAACTAGATCAGACTCCAGACGTAAATAGGGAATTCTGGCATCGGGGTGGTACCATGTCTGCGCGAAGCTGCACTCGGCAACTAAAGAATATAGCTGAAAATCCTGGACGCCATATCCCCCTCTGTCACAAGGTAATGCCACTATTCGCCATCGAACCCTGGCCCGTTTGTCGCCCCACACCAAACGTATTAGATGCAAACGTAGTGTCAAAAAGAATCTATTTGGCAGGGGAATCGGGATATTATGAAATAAATACAAAAACTTAGGGAGTACGACCATCTTGATAAGTCCACCCTACCAGCCAAGGACAGTGGAAGCTTGAGCCACTTGTCTATTTGTGCCTCTAGTGCGTAAATCGCTTGCACGTAGTTGCGATGAATGATTCGGTCAGTGTCTAAATGTATATGAATTTCCAAATATTTAACCGAATCTGTGCATCACTCCAATGGGAACTTCAGGTCCAGCGGACTGTGCCTGCCCTAAGGGAAAAAATCACAGATTTGTGCCAGTTTATGCCCAGTCCTGAATATGCATCAAATCGCAGAATTTCTCTAATGAGAGGTTCTAGGTTGACCTGTGAGTTGCGAACATAAAGTATTGTGTTGTCCGCATATAGCGACACTAACAACAGGCCCGTGTTGAATTGCAATCCTCTATGCAGGTGGTTCTCTTAAAAATGCTGCATCAGCGGGTCCATAGCCAGAATAAATAATGGGGGCGACAATGGGCAGCTCTGCCTTGTACCTCGCGAAAGGGTGAAGGGAGACGATAGTGTGTCGTTCAGTCTGTGTCTGGCGGTGGGTTGGTTGTATAGCAGTGCCGTAGTGGCAATGAAACCGACCAGCATCCCCATGCATTGCATAATGGATATAATGAATGGTCACTCAAGGGAATCGAATGCCTTTTGGGTATCTAATAGGATCACGGCTGTTGGGACCTCAGGGCTTATTCTATGAAGGGTGTTAAATAAGGCACGCAGATTAAAAGCAGTAGAGTGGTGAGGAATGAAACCGGATTGTGCCGGTGATATTATGGATTCCATTAGGAGGTAAAGTAGACAGGAGAGAACTTAGGCCAGTATTTTGTAATCTAGGTTCAAGAGTGAAAGCGGGCGATATGAGCCACAAAGGAGGGGGTCCTTCCCAGGCTTGGGGAGGAGAATAATAACCACCTCACGCAAAGTAGGAGGCAAGATCTGTCTCTCCAAGGCTTCAACGTAGACCTCCAGGAGTTGCAGAATCAGCAAATCCTTTAAGGCATTATAAAAGGCACCAGTGAAGCCATCTAGGCCAGGGGCTGAGGAGGATCTAAGGGCAGAGATGGCTTCGTCAATGTCCGTCTCCGAGATGGGTTCCGCGAGGAAGTCCTTCATATACCTCTCAAGATAGACAAGAGCCACTTCCGATAAATATCTTTCCTGCTCTGTCTGGTCTTGTCCCACTCTAGTGTTGTATAATTTTTTTAAGTTTGCCAGAAACACCCCTTGTATGTCTAGTGTGTCTGTGATTTGTTGCCTCGACTCCGTTTGCAACTTATATATATATGCACTATGATTGGGGGGTCTGATCATCTGAGCCAGGACTCTTACCCGGTGTTCGCCCTCACCATATTGTAAGGCAGTCTGGTATTTCCCCATTAACAGGATCTCTTGCTCGGCAGTGTCTCTGTAATCAGCGAGCAGTGTTATTCGTTGTTTGTCTATTTCTGGGTCTGTCGTCTGAAGCTGCCTGGAGTACAGCGTCTTAAGGTCTTGTTCTAACCGGGCCAAGGTTCTGCGTAAATCTCGTTGCACTTCGGCATTCTTGGATATGCATATGCCTCTCACATAGGCCTTAAAGCCCTCCCACAGCATTGCTGCAGAGTCAACGGAGCCGGTGTTTATGTCAAAGTAGTCTTCTATCGCCTCCCATATTTCGTGTTGAAAAACCTCATCATCCAACGCTTGACTTGGAAACCGCCACTGTCTCTCAAAGCCCTCAGGGCGTGGGACTTTCAACGTTAATAGTACAGAGGAGTGATCCGAATATGTTCGTGGGAACGTCTAGATTGTATGGCACCAACTAAGCACATCTGGGGATGCCAACCAATAATCGATCCTTGTCCATGTATTATGGCAACTGGTATAGTGTGTGTTGTGGATTGCGAGCGCGACTTACATCTATTAAGGAGAACTGTTCTTTCAGTGAGTTCCGAGCCCTGCGCGTGCGAGTCTTGGGGTCCGGCACGTTTGAAGTGCTGTCTAAGGTTTCATCTGGAGCGATATTGAAGTCCCCCCAGCAGAAGGGAGACCGGGCCAAGTTGCATTAGCAGGGAAAGCAAGGAATAATAAAAGTCAGGGCAGTCGGTATTAGGACCATATATGCAGACCAATGCCACTCTGTGCCCCAGTCCATGATCCCCTTTTGTATCGCTTTGTTCGCCCTAAATTGGCAGGGTATGCCCAGACGTGGCCATGTATGAACTGGGGGGTGGAGTGAGCTAAAGAATGATGATGGATTAAACCCAGACCAGTTGACTGGGGGAGAGTGTTTGATTTGCTCAAGCGCTCTGTCCATCATCCCCTTTGGTATCTCTTTGTTCGCCCTAAGTTGGCAGGGTATGCCCAGACATGGGTCCCTTGCTCACTTTGCCACTGGATTCAAGCTAGCCTGGCTGATGACCTCTGATTAGCCAGAAACCGGTCCCAGGATGCTTGTTTCCGGTCCAGGGAAGACATGGCTTGGAAGTTCGGGTTGAACTGTTCCCATGAGGCCCAGGGACAGACTGATTTACATATGGCCATGTCTGAACTGGGGTGGTGGATTGAGATAAAGAATGATGATGGATTAAACCCAAATCAGTTAACTGGGGGTGAGTGTTTGATTTGCTCAAGCGCTCCGTCCATTATCCCCTTTGGTATCGCTCCATTAACGTACCCAGCACAATTTTGTATCTGCCCTCGCTGTCGCGGGTCTCAGAATGAATGCAAAAAGGGATTCTTCTGTGTATGTGGATGGCGGTGCCTCTAGCGTAGTTGCTAAAGTTAGCAAAATATCTATGTGTTCCCCAGCTTGCAGCAAAGCGTGCTTGATCACTTTTGGGTAGGTGGGTCTCTTGTAGGAAGGCTATATCCACTCTGTGTTGGAGTAATTAATGTATCATCTGCCTTTTCTTTTGAATGTTATTTAGGCCTCGAATATTTCATGTTGCCAAAGACAAATCCGAGGGACCAGAGTTGTGTCCTACCTGGGCCATGTTAGTACTAAAGGAAAAGGCCAAAATTGAAGCAATTGAGCATAACTACATCTCCTGACTTCATTAAGCTGTGTAACTGTCATGACAATCCTAACAATAACCAAACCCCCCCCCCCGCCGCCCCCCACCCAGCCTTCCTACCCTTCCAGAGAGGCAATACCCATTGTATCTAAGAAAAACAATGCACCAATTGGAACTCCAAAATCATGAAAAAAACCCTCACAAGGTACATTCAAATTTCGCAAAACATTTACATGGTGATCACCAAAGAGGGGGTGGCAACGCCCACGCCACCAGTAGGCAATTAAAATGCAGCGTGGAATAGATTGTTTATATCCCATAATCTTTAATGAGCCACTTAAAGCTAGTCCTGAATGAGAGTTCAACCATGCCCTGATCCGGAGAAAAGTTCCATGCTCGCGTCCGAGCCACTCTCCGGTGGGGAGAGTCTATTTTCGTCGCTAGGGCGGATGTTGTTGGCCTTGTACGTGCAACAGAACTCCTGTACCTCTGTGGGACTATCGAAGACACGGGCCTACCCATTGGCCGAACTCTTAACCGGGCGGGGTATAGCATGCCATACTTCAGTCCGAGATTCCTCAGAGTGGCCTTAACTCCGTTATATTTCTGCCTGGCTTCCAGAACCATGATGGTGAAATCTGGAAATAGCGACAATTTGGAGGCCTGCCATATTGTTTCACCACGCTCGCGTGACATGCAGAGCGCCGTGTCTCGAGCCTTAAAATTCATGATACGGCCTATGATTTGCCGAGTCGGGCATCCTGGATTGGGCCTGCACGCCTTCAAGTCCTCATTCTTTATTGCGACATCTCTGAGGATATGTTCAACATGGTCGAGTCTCTTAACCGGGGTCTTCTTGGGCGGTCTCCATAACCTTTTCGAATGGGAGTAGACGTTGTGTTGTGTCTTTGCGGCCCATGCCGCAGTTGCGCTGTTGAAGCAGGATAAAGTGATGTGTTTTATCTAGGTACCCGATTCAATATTGTGACCTTATGCCCCTATACGGCTATAATCAATAAATAGCCCTATAATGGCATAATACTCAAAGCCATATTTCAGTAAATCGCCTCTGCAGTCCATGACACGGCAGAAGCCACTTCCTTAGATTCCTAGAGAGCACACTGAGTTCTTTTGACACACCAAACCCCCAGCAACCTGGGAAAGCCCCGCTTGCTTTGTTTTGATTTGTAATAGAACTCCTGCGAGCACTGTAAGAACGATTTTGGAAAAGGTGATGGACAGAGTTTCTAAATGATGCAGAATACTCCTACCCAGTCAAGAGATCAGGGCTTGATCCATCACCGTTTTTTAGCTCACTGCACCATCCCAGCTCAGAACCTGGCTACATGCAAATTAGTCTGTTCCTGTCCCAGTGCATGATGGGAACAGGGCAGACCAAACTACCAAGCCAATTCTTTACCAGAAAGGAGACAAGCTACCGGGGACCGGTTTCTGGCATTTCAGCCGTCATCGGCCCGGCTTGCTTGAATCCTGATGGTGCAATGAGCTAGGGACTCACGTCTGAGTATACCCTCCCACACATAGTGTGGATAAAATCAATTTTGGAAAAGGTGATGGACAGAGTTTCTGAATGATGCAGAATACTCCTACCCAGTCAAGAGATCAGGGCTTGATCCATCACCGTTTTTTAGCTCACTGCACCATCCCAGCTCAGAACCTGGCTACATGCAAATTAGTCTGTTCCTGTCCCAGTGCATGATGGGAACAGGGCAGACCAAACTACCAAGCCAATTCTTTACCAGAAAGGAGACAAGCTACCGGGGACCGGTTTCTGGCATTTCAGCCGTCATCGGCCCGGCTTGCTTGAATCCTGATGGTGCAATGAGCTAGGGACTCACGTCTGAGTATACCCTCCCACACATAGTGTGGATAAAATCAATATTTTCCATAATTGATTTTATCCACACTATGTGTGGGAGGGTATACTCAGACGTGAGTCCCTAGCTCATTGCACCATCAGGATTCAAGCAAGCCGGGCCGACGACGGCTGAAATGCCAGAAACCGGTCCCCGGTAGCTTGTCTCCTTCCCAGTATAAGAATTGGCTTGGTAGTTTAGTTTGCCCTGTTCCCATCTTGCACTGGGACAGGAACAGACTAATTTGCATATAGCCAGGTTCTGAAGCTGGGATGGTGCAGTGAGCTAAAAAACGGTGATGGATCAAGCCCTGATCTCTTGACTGGGTAGGAGTATTCTGCATCATTCAGAAACTCTGTCCATCACCTTTTCCAAAATTAAGCACTGTAAGAACGGCCAGTTCTTAGTGACATCTTTATTGACGTCTTATGTCCAAGCCTTACGTCAAACTCGGCACCTTTCAGGTATAAATATACCAACTTTGCCTTAAGCAAACACACGGTGGTGATTCTGGAGTGGAGCATCTACTTTCCGAGAGCCCAGCAGAAGCGAGAAGCACACGGACACTGCCCCTCCTCCTTGACGTGCTGAGAAAGACGCTGTCTTTTCTCCTGCCGAGAAAATCCAGCTCCGGCGTTTCCAGCCTACCCTTGCGGGTGACTGGGATATCGGGTCCTGAGAGGGAGATACCAGACCTCCTGCATTCTATTCCCAAGGTACAGTGCAGAATAAACCCTTAGAGAGAATTCTTGAGCAGATCCTTGGCAACAAACCTACTTAACTTAAACTGCTACTTACTTACTCCTTCCCACGTATTAGGCTTCGGTCAGGTACACCGGGGTAGGCGTATTTTAGAAGCACCAGTTGAGCACGTTAGCCTATGTATATATGTATATATATTTTATCCATTTTAAAGTGTCTTATGGCTAAGAAACCATATCAATGCTTTTACAGTATTATTTCATAATACTCCTTTTACTGTACGTACTTTACTTTATAACAAGTATTGCAATTGTGGCAATTCATTTCTCTTGCAAGAAAGAAAGACTGCTCAATAAATAATACCTTTTATTGAAAACGCCCGTCTCTCTATTCTCTGCACCCTGGTGAAATTAAATATGCACAACTGACTGAGTGAAATAGCTGTCTATTGTTTCACACGACTCTAGAGATTGACTCTTATTCTGAGGGAGCAAAGTTGTCATGTTTATGCGGTTGTCGGAAGCTGAATCCCTTCTTGTCTGAGCCAGGGAAGCTGATCACTTCCTATGCAGTCAAGAAAGTTTCCAGTGACCTCTGAGCTAGCTGGCGCAAACCTAAATTAAGTCTAACATAGTCAGTAGAGAGCTAGAAGACTTCAGTCCTACGTCTAAACTGCTGTTTATGTTATTCCAATGCGCAGGGCCTATAGGGAAAATAGGAACTACACTACAAAAGGGCCTTGGAGTAGGAGTATTAGACAATGTAAGCTGGCTGAACTCGGCGCCTTAACAGGCTGTGGCTGCGACTATGCTGCGTTTACTGTGCATGATGGCCCTGTAGGAGGCTATCTGTCACCATATCGGGCCTGAGTGCCAGTATCAAATTCCGAAATGCAGGGTATCAGTGATCGGCTCACTGGCATTTTTGCTGGTGCCAGGGTCTCCTCTGTTGGATGGTAAATTGGTTCCTTCTGGGATGACAGGACAGGAGTGTCTGTGGTGGCTTCAGTTGGTGAGGTGAGAGGAGTCTGTGGCCGATATTTGGTTCTGTTGGGGTGGGTGGCGCCAATGAGGAAAGCACCAGCAGGGGGGAGAATGGCTGAGGCACGGTCGGGCGCAGGCTTATCGTCATTCAGAGCGCCCCCGTGGGCAGTCGCCGCGGTATGTGGTAGCGGGCCAAACCGGATGGCGGTAAGCACGCGCAGGCCCTGTCCGTGTGTGTACAAGTGCTCCACATGAGGGCAACTCCTCGCCACGTCCGCAGGAGGCCAACCAATCAATAACCCATATAGACACTCATGTAGCTATTCTTGTCTGAGTATCTGTATGGGCGCCTGAGTGTTTGTGTGGTTGGGGTGTGTGTGACTCTGTGCATAGATGTGTGAGGGGTGATTCACTGGGTGCATGGTTTCAAGAGTGCATCTGTGATGGACTGTATGGGTGGGTGAGTGTGTGTATGGGTGTGTTAGTGAGTGAATGTATATCTTAGTGTGTGAGTGAGTAACTGCGTATGTGAAAGGCAGAATATATGTGTGTTGGAGTATATAAATGGCTATAAGTGAGAGTGTATGATTTTGAGAGTGGCTGCCTGGATGAGTGTGTGCTTGCATCAGTAGTTGTATAAGAGCATAAGAATGTGCTAGTATTTGTATGGGTAAGTGAGCTGGTGTGTTTATAACTGTATAGGTGAGTATATGGCAGTGTGATTAATTATTTGCAAGACTGACTAGGTGTGTGAGTACCTCTATGGATGAGTGGCGGTGTGTGAGTTTCTATATAGGTGTATGAGTGCATATGATAGTCCTGTACTGAGTGACCATAAGTATGATTGACTGTACGGATGAGTGAATGGAGGTCTGTCTAAACCTAAAAATCAGTGAGTGGGTATATAGTTATTGGTGTTGGAGTGTCGATGGTTTTGAGAATGGCAGTCTGTAATTTAAAGTGGGTGTATCAAAGGTTATATTAGGATGTGAGAAGATGCATTAAATAATCACATAGATGATGTCATCAGTGATATCATCAGTGATGTAATTTGAGATGTCATCAGTGATGTCACTGACCATGTCATCAGTGATGATATATGTGATGTCATCAGCAGTGCATTGCGGGGGCGCGAGTTATAGTTAGCTGAACTAACTATAACGGGAATTTCTCTGGTTTTGTAAGAATGAAAAGTCCAACTAACTATAACTTTCCTTAAAACCTATGTAATTTCTAAGGTTTTTTAAATGCTAATTTCTAACTATAACGTGACTTAAACCAATGGTTTTTTAAGTGAATTACAAAGGTTTTTTAAATGCTAGTTTCTAAATATGACTACAGAGATGGGACATGTGAAGAAAGAAGAAAAAACGCACAGAAGGAAGCAAAAGAAATGCAGAAAGAAGCAACAAAAGTCCACCAAGACGAAGAAAAGTGCAGGCTGAAGCAAGACGTGCAGAAAGAACCAACAGAGGAGCAGAAAGAGGCCTTGTTGCAAAATCATCCTGTGCCCACAACTTTTTCAGACGGGTACTGGTGGTAACTGACCCTGACTAACCAGGCCTAGAGCCAGTGCTATGCTAAAAGACACTTAGAATACAGTGAAAACACCTACATACACTAGGGAACACTAAGCATTGGGGTACCCCTGTGATTAGCATGACCTCCTCTGTAAGGCCCTAGTACATAATAGGGCAGGGGGATTTAAACTACCTCCAAGTGAGAGGTGCAGAAATATGCTACTTTAACTAGTAGTTGCGTTTGCAGAGTGGTGGAGAAATGGTGCTGGGCGTCCAACCAACACTCACGAATTCCACTGCGTAGGACTTACAGGAGGTACCAGGTGGGATTCTTGGCCCCCAATCTCCCTCAGGACTAAAGTGGACTTCATCCCCCAGCCCGTAATCTGCCAAGAGGCACGTTTGCCGAGTGATAGAGAAAGGGGGCCATGGGCTCCGAAGACGTCTTAGCAATTCTACTGTGTGGGACTTACTAGAGGTAACAAGAGTTGTAGGTAGCCCCCAAGGACATCCTTGGGGGCCAACTTCCCAAACTATTACCTCCAGTCAGTCCCACACAGCAGCACAGGTAAGTAATCGTACCAGGCCATGCCCACTTTGCCCACCACTCTACAAAAGCGCTCCCCGGCGTGCTCTTGGAAGGGGACTGAAGTCCCCTTCACTGCTGGGGTTCCTTTAGGGACCAACTAGCCTACCTTTTATCTCGAGTGGGATTGGTGAGAGGTAGACAAAGGTCATGCCCCCTTTCTCCACCACTCTGCAAACACGCCCCATGCCATATTGTAAGTTCGGTAATTAAGTCCTCTTGAATCCTGAGGGTCCCTGGGGTCCAACTAGCCCACCAGGTACCTCCAGTAAGCGCCACAGAGCTGCGTTGCAGAGATGTGTAAAAAGGAGCATGACCTGGACCACCTCTCTGCAACGCAGCCCTGTGGGGCTTACTGGAGGTACCTGGAGAGCTAGTTGGCCCGCAGGGACCCCCAGTGTTGAAGGGTATTATATTCCCCAACTTAAAATGCGCCACAGGGCGCATTTGCAGAGTGTTGCTGGGAGGGCCAGGGGCCTCGGCGATACTGGTCTTTTATTTATGAAGGGGGCTGTGTAGTCCCCCTTACTTTCCTATTTTATGGACCCTGGGGACCCCATCCACCAGGGCCTGACCCCTACTTTTATCAAAAATTGGAAGGGGGCCATATTCGGCCCGGGTACCCCATCCTCCGGGGCATGGCCAGTGTTTATTTTTGTTAAATATATTTGGAGGGAGGCTGCGTGGCCCCCCTTCTCAGGCCATTTATGTCCCCAAGGACCCCATCCCACGGGGCCGGCCTTGGCGTGATTTTTTCCCCCAATTATTATTATGGGGAGGGGGGCCGCGTCGCCCCCTTTCCGGGCCACTCTATCCCCCGGGGCCTGGCCTCTCGTTGGGGGCCATGGGGAGAGCCCCAATACCCCCACGGTCCCAGCCAGCTCCCGGCCTCCTGCGAGTGCCGGCATTGCTTTTTCACACGGGGAGCTGCTGACATGCAAGGTTTCCTGCTCTCTATTCCAAAATCCAAACCACAGTTTGCTATGGCAGGGCGGGAGCCACAAGGCTTCCACCCTGTCATAGCAAACAGCAGTGTCCTGTGGTGGGCACCCCAGCACACTGCAGGAGCCGGCCCTGGGGGGTGGCCGTCCCCAGGGCCATCACAGGCTCCAGGAGGGGGGCCCCCTCCCATCCAATGAACAGCCCCAGGGAAGTGGTGGTCCCTGGGGCATGTGGGGAGGCTCGAGCCCCCCACACCGGTTTATTTATTTTTTCTAAAAACGGGGATGGCTGTGTGGCCCCCAGCAACTCTTAATCAAGCCCCGGAGAGGTGGTGGTCCCCAGGGCAGTGTGGGGGGGATTAGGCTCCCCCACACATTTTTTCAGTGCCCCCGGGATCTAGCCCACCTGGCGGCTTCAATACAATGGAGGGCGTGAGCCCACACTTTTTTTTTCTCGCCCGGATTCACGCACCCAGTGCCAATTCGGCTGATTTTTTTTTGTTCATGCTTTTTTGGGCCATGGGGGTCCTTGTGGGACCCCCTGAGCAGGTCTAGGGGGTCAGGGTGTTTCTACCCTGCCCCCTTTTCATGTTTTTTGTGTTTCTTTTTCTCTTTTCTTGTGACTCGGTTCTACAGAGTCACAAGATGGCTGCCAACACTTCCTGGTTTGGAGTGTTGACAGCCAATTAGAATAAAGCTTGTGGTCGGGAGGGTGCGTGGATCCGCTGCGCCTCTATATATCGAAACTTTTATTTTTTGGTTTTCTCAGCAACTACTGAACGGATTTACACCATTTTATAAACAGGTCTATTTCCGAACCAAGGGCTGCCTTTTTGCCAAATTTGGTGTAATTCCGTTCAGCAGTTCAAGCTGTAACCGTGTCTAAAGTTTCCTATGGGAAATTGATTTTCCGACTTCTATTTTTTTAATTTCTTAGGAACTACTAAATGGATTTACACCATTTAACAAAAAGGTCTCTTTCTGTACCAAGGGTTACCTTTTTGCCAAATCTGGTGTAATTAGATTCAGCAGTTCGGGCTGTAGCTGTGTCTAAAGTTTCCTATGGAAATAAACATAGAGAAAACACGTTTTGGGACCCCCCCCCTTTTTTCTCGGCCCTTGATTGACGAATCACCCGGAAACTTTCAAGGTAGCAGCTGACCGGAGCGCCCCACGAGTTTTGAGCTCCAACGTTATTGGGAAAAGAAAAAACGCTTTTCCTATGGAAACTAGGTCCTAACTATAACTATCTACTGGCGACCGCAAGTAGATAATATATAGATATATATCACAAAAAAAGAGACATTATGCTGGCGTGCTGCCAAATCGCTGGTGGTGCTTGGGAAACAGCACTCCCGCAAGTGCTAGTACATGAAAACACCGTCCCAATATGAGTAAGAGAGCCGGCACTTGAAGTCAGGGAAATTACACCTGTATATTCAATCAAATCATCTCAGACAATGGAACACATAAGAGACGCGTTTCGGCAGTATCACTGCCTTTCTCAATCTAAAGTGCGCCATGTTGGTGCTCTATTTAAAATATTAAAAATAATAGAAATAAACAATGCACTTTCATTTGCAGCCAGACACGAAGGGACATGTAAAATATTGAAAATATTTCAACATTGCTTGAGCTACTCAGTATTAATAGCGATCAACATTGCACTCTTAAATGAGTTAACTCCAAGATAATGACAAGCCAATGCCACTGAGCATAGTTCCTGCAATCGGTAAAGGCCGTATTTGTTACTAAAATTCCCATCATACATCTTATTTGCACAAAGAACAAGTATTTGCAATGCAATAGGTCTCACTTTCATGCGAGTTTGAGCTATTGACATTGCAAATAACAATGCCTTTCATTTTTGTTTTCCTTTTAAAAACATAAATAGAAGGCATTGTCATTTACAATGTCAATAGCTTAAACTCGCGTAAATGCGAGACCTATTGCATTGCAAATGCTTGTTCTATGTCTGTAATGATCTACTCTCCTTCAGGGGCGTAGCTCCCAATAGTGCAACAGGTGCCATAGCACCAGGGCCCAGACACAGAAGGGGCCCACTAAACCTGAATTGTGAATCAGTGGTTGTGGGGTCCTATTTCCCGTTTTTTACACCCTTCCTACGCCACGGCTCCACTTGCCTAACTCGCACGAGCCTCCAGGTGTTTTCACAGCTCTGGGCTGAATGCCGGCTTTCAGGGTCCGAGACGGAGACGAGATGGAGATGGAGGACCTCATCCTCTGCCCCACCCCAATAGCCTGGGAACACTCCTGGTGGCCTACTTTGCTAGGAACTTCCTTGGAACCCACCGACCACGCGTGCAACCTAGGGGTCATCCTCGACTCTGCCCTATCCATGACCAAGCAAGTCAACGCCGTCTCCGCATCCTGCTTCAAAACCCTCTGAATGCTCTGCTGGATCTTCAAATGGATCCGCTCCGACACAAGGAAAACCGTCACCCAGGCCCTCGTCACCAGTACACTGGACTAAGGGAACGCCCTCTACGCAGGAACAACAACCAAGCTCCTGAGACGGCTGCAACGCATCCTCGCCATGACTGACCCTTGACATCCCCGACGCAGCCACATTGCACCCCACTTAAAAGGCCTACAGTTGCTCTCCATCGACAAAAGGATCACCTTCAAACTCCTCATCCACGCACACAAAGCCATACACAACACCAGACCTGCATACCTCAATGACCGACTCAGCTTCTACACCCCCACCTGCAGTCTCCGCTCTGCCAACCTCGCCACAGTGCCACGCATCCGGAAAACCACCGCCGGCAGCAGATCCTTCTCCTACCTCGCCTCAAAAACCTGGAACACGCTCCCCACCGACCTACGGCAGACCCAGGACCTGCTGGCCTTCAGAAGGCGCCTCAAGACCTGGCTCTTTGAACAGTAGCAGCCCCCCCCCCAGCGCCTTGAGACCCTCACAGGTATGTAGTGCGCTTTACAAATGTAATGATTGATTGATTGATTGACTGTGAACAAACGTGTCTGGCATTCCCGTGAAATGGGAATCTAACACTGCGCAAGTACGGAGCAAAGCCTTCCACAGATAACAGACATAACGGGCAGTAAAGTGCAGGCACCTGCGCCTCTCCGGGGAAGGTGCGCGACACAGCTGACGAGCCTCGTGCTGTAGCCGCATGCACAGGGACCCGAGAGGGAGCTGCCAGGCTGGAAAAGGCCTTTATGCCCCCAAAGTCTCGCTGAGCTTGAGCAGGACATGCCCCGGAGCCGAGCAGGCAAAACTAGGCGTGAATCTGGCTACCTGTTTTTTGAGATCATGTTCTTGCTTGCGAGCCATGTATTGTTATTAACAGCTTACTTAGAAAGGCAGTCGAGTTATACAGGGGGCTGCTTAGTAATTGTTGTTTTCATGTCATCAGCTTGGTGAGCACTTGATTATTTAATCAATTAAATTCGCAGTCAAGGAATGAGGTAGAGGGAGGGGGAGACAATTAAAAGAATTGCAGGTGCGCAGCTGTTTGGAGGCTAACCAGTGGAATTATCTGCCATTGCCTCGGCTTGTCACGTGCATCTCTAGAACGTAACTTGTTCCGAAGGCTGAAGAGACACCTCGCGAGAAACCGCGGGGCTTCTGAGATCAGTTAATGTGGTATTATGTTCCTAAATGACTGCTGCTGGGCCTCTTTCTAAAGAAATCAACTGTGAAAAGATGATAGCAGATCAATCTGTTTGTTTGTCAGCAACTGGCAACTGCACTCTGGAGAGCCAAGGCATGGAGGTCAAGATGGGTCACCTGGCTCTCCTACACAACCTCTAGTGCCTTAGGCTGGCTACAAGGGCGCTGGCCCCGGACAACTCTTTGGTGGAAGCTGGCACCTTTGGTTAACAAGCGCTCGACATCTGTTTTCACTTAGCTGCTTGTTTATATTTGCATTGCGCTTTCACTTTCAGTGAAAGCGCGATGCAAAAATAAACACGGGGCTGAAAACAGATAGCCCCCCACAAAGATAAGAAATTGCTTTGAGACGGCAGCAAAGCAGATGACCCAGTCCGGATCGTTCGGACTAAAGGGAGAAAGGGCAGTGGCCTAAAAACCTAATTTCCAATGGCAGGCCACCGTTTAGCATAAACGGTGACGCCAGCCAATGAAAATGAGGGCCAGGGCTTCAAGTCCCCTTCTCAAATCTACTCTCTTACAATATCTCTCACCGAGCGAGCAGCGCTTTGCGCTGCAATGCCAGGCGACACCTAAAAACCAGACTGGAATACAGACTGAGTCCTTTGCTGCAACACAAAGTCAAAAAGAATCTTTAAATGTGTGTTAGGCTGAATTTATTTGTTAAGGTGAGCACTCAAAACAATTTATTTTAAAAATTACTTCGATGCAACGGTGCCGCCTTTCACATATCCTGAGACACACAAATCAAGCTGACAGACATGTTACCTATTCATACCATCAGACATTAGAAGCCGACAATAGCCCACACAACATGACATCATCTAAAAATTCATGCTTCATTGCATGCACACTACCAGAGGAAAGTGGATAGTGGTGGGAAGAAAAGCCCACAGCGGAGATGACGGGTGTAAAAATAGATAAAAAAGAAAAAAAATAGTGCTCAAAAACAGACACTGGTGAAGCATATGAGCAGCCAATCAGAGAGATGGTAGAAAGTATATGTTCCACAGAGGGGCACACATAAGCCTGATCGACTAAGACAAATAAATCCTGAGTAGAATGTAAGAAAAGTGAATGAAAAAAAAAATCGAATGGTAAAAAAATAAGTGGAATGTATTCCTAGGTCAGTTTTCAGCACGTCCCCAAGAAGTCGTTCACAACTAGACATATGTGCTGCCAGGTAAGGTTCGACCTAAATATTAGCCACAGTCCAACTTCAATTGATAACCAATGGCCTTCTGAAGTATAAAAATAATTGTGACACATTCGTGATGATAATCAAATTGGTTTGGTAGACGAACTGTTGTATGGACTGTGTCTCTTCAGCCCAGTGATTTCCAAAAATCCGACCATATGGAAATGTTATGATATCAAAAGAAAGCACTTCTATTTGGACTCCAAAAGAAGCCTCCCCTACTCGACTAGAAGCCTATGGCAAACCATGAACAGTTTAAACTACCTTAGGTGTCTTAATTCTATTAAGAAAGTTATTCTTGACAGCCCAGTCTAGATCCAAGAACATTTTAAAAGCACCATTATCCAACAGTGATGAAGTAAATTCTTCCTTCCTCCATTCTTACAGCAAATGGGAAAAGAAACAAATGACAGTCCGTATCGCTCATAGAGGAACAAATATAAGGAAACCAACACACAACTGCTCCTGTATCTTTCTCAGAAGATTTACTTTCAACCAAATAAATTTTGAGGAAGAATGGGACGGGCCAGACTTATGTACACAGCATCACCACAATACAGTAACAATCCAGCTATTGCAGTGCTTAATTTGACCAGTGGTTTCCAGTGCTCGGCAGCAGCACTTAATTCTCAACACCAGCATTAACGACAGTCCACCACATGGTTGCGCTCTTTTGTCTAATTCTGAGATGAGTTTTCATTTACACTAAGAGGGAGAGAGAAGCAATTCAATTTAGGATGCCTTTGGCTTCCCAATGTATATCAATCCTATCACAATGAGAAGGTGCTCCTATCTTATATGTATCCTGATGGGTTGTTATTTAAGGGACCTGAGTAATCTCTTAGATTATTTTCTAGGTTTCTCACCAGCAGGTACCACCCATGACATGCTTCACTATCAGATCCTCAGCCACTAAACCAAGTATGAGTGGGCGGGCTTAGCGCAGTTTGTAAGCAGAGAACTTATTCCTAAGGGATCTATTAATTCAAATTGCCTGCAGGTTCCCCAACTCTTTTTCTTTCTTAGGAATACCTTTGGCACCATTAAAACACGTTTAAACTGTGGCGTTGTTAGGGAGTATTATGACCCATATGTGACAGGTCGACATGTTTCAACCCTATCCACTGCCCATCCGGGTCACTGGGCTTTCTTTAGGATCACTATTATCTATAATCCCTTAATTCACAATGGTAATTCACCACATTACAGTAAACTGGTGTGAAATTGTCACACTCATAGAAACATGCTTGTACAAATCTTAAATGATAATTTCCCTATGCTTGGCTGTATTTTGGAGAAAAGAAAAACAGGACACATTTAGCATTACTCTGTTAATATGTACAGGGATACATATCTTAAATCATACAATATGATTATGATATTCATGCACACTCTTGACTTCTCTACACTCCACAACACATTGCTATCGAGTGAAAATCAATATATTGGACAGAAACACTTCACACGTAGTGCATTATTAGGTGTTGAAACACTTGCATGCATGCTGATTGAGTATCTAGACCTACACTGCCCAGCTAACATTCAAGGCTCCATGAGGTCTCGGGTGGAGGGCAGGCTCTGTAGTCACACACTGTAATGCAATCAATAGAGGTTTTGGATTCTCGCTGGTTCAGTAATATAATAAAAGCTCCCCCCATGAGATATGTCCTGAAGACATACGTAGTCAAGAGTGCACACCCTGTATGGTACCTATGTTGTAGTAACCTCTGAGCCCCCCATGCTGCTGACTAGTGAAGGAACTCCTGCTTTTAAGCAGGTATTGGAGCAATTATTGTGAAGCAGGCACGCCAGTGATGCACTTCCTGCACATTTGGACATCAGTTACGCATGCGCTAGCTAACACCAGCGCGCGGCGATGCTGGGAAATGGAGTCTGAGTTCCCTGCATGAGAAGTGATTGCCTCAGGCTGTGTGACATAGGCTCAGCAGCGCGTTCACCGCTAAATATAGTAATTAAAATCATGTTAAGCTCAAACTGTGTTTAGGATTGGGTTACTAGAAGCCCCATTCGGAAAACAACTTAAAACTTGGCTTTTCAACCTGACAGATGCATACGTATTGGCCGCCATTTAGATCTCACCTCTGTTTACTCCCACTTTCCTCAGCGCCAGGATGCTCCTTCCGGAGCGACAGTTCGCGCTTTACAAATATCGAATAACATAACATAACATAACTTCAGTTCCTTTGCTCACTATGCCATCCCAGGATGCTTATTTCCGGTCCAGGGAGAACCTGGCCTGGCAGTTCGTGCTGGACTGTTCCCATAAGGAGCAGGGTCAAGAGTTATTTGCATATGGCTGGGTCCAAACTAGGATGGAATAGTGAGCAAAAGAACAATGCAGTAAACCCAGATCTCTTGACTGGGTGTGAGTGGTTGAAAAGTTTCATCACTCTATTCATCATCCTGTTGTGTTTGCTATGTATGACATATTCATTAAATGTGGACCATGTAGTGTGTTAGGATGGGCCTTTACGCGACCACCAGAGGTGCAGAGGTCGCGAGTGTTTGGTATGAGCCACGTAGCCCCAGTAGTGGATGGCCTTCTCCACCAACAAGAAGAAAGGCATGGTTAACATTGTAAGACTTTCTTGAGAATGCGGAATCTAGATAACTAAAGCCCTTTGGTGAAGCTACTGTTTCTCATACAAATTAAGCGTGCTGTATATGACTTCAGAGGGACTTGGTATCAAGATTAGTGTTCAGGATTACTAACCTGAGAGTAGCTTGGTCATCTGTCAGTTGTCATGGCAAAAGCAGAGCACAGCTTTATCTTTTCTTTGTGTGACCTCAATTTTGGAGGTGGAATGTGAAGTTGATATTTTGACAGGTTTATGTGTTGGTGCAACCCATACTTAATAGTGGGACCATTCGGATGGTAAAGAGCTAGAGCCTTGTCAATGATTCCTATTTCTGCCATACCAATAGATGTAAGCAAGTGCTAGGTGACAGTAGTGTTTGCTTCTTGCTAACCTGAATGACTGGTATTCTATAAGGGGACAGACACACTTGCTTTTTTACTCTTTTTTTTAATTAACTAACCATACTTCTTAAAAAAGGTTACTGAACTTACAAAGATGACAACCATATCCGTCACTTGTCGCTGAAATACACCATAGACTTTTTAAACAATTGAGCCAGCCAGTTAATAGTCAATTATCACGTGTGTCCTGCAATCATTTTTCTAATGTATTAATTACTACATATGATTTAGAATCACAAACCTACACAGATTCGACAAATTTCTTCATGCTCATTTTGTATTCGAGATGCTAGACATTGTTGAAGTATGGACTAGATATTTCTGAGTTTGGATTCTGAGAGGAGAAGTGATGAGTAGGTTTCGGAGGCTTCATTACAAAATATAATTTCTTGTACTCAGTCTATAACTTATGGAGTGGGACATTATCCCACCTCATCACCACTCTGTGCTTGGCCATAAGGACTGCCAGTGTGGTAAGCCTACTAACATGGGAGGGGTTCCTTGAAGTATCACAGCAATGCTAGAAGTGGAGAACAAGCCACATAGTTTCGCTTCGTTTTTAATTTTGGTAATCCTTTTACTTCAATATTCCAGCATTCCCTGGCCTTCCCATGCCAAATGTCTTAAATGCTCCCTTGTGAGTGACATCTGCTACATGTGTCTTGAGTGACAAGGCTGGAGGCATCAGCTTATTAGGTCTGTGATAACAGCTTTGAATACATTTGAAGTGAATTAGTCTGTAACAACTGTCCTGGAATAGGTTTCTTATCTAAGTGCAGAAGTATGGCCACTGTTTGTCAGATGTTTGGTGTTCCAGTCTGATGCCCATGCTGCCCGAACTCTACTGTAGACTGTGACACTTGGAGAGATAATTTCTCTGTATAGATGCAAGATCAAATGTTGGGATTTGCTTATACTAAACATTAACGTGAGAGCCTTATGATGATCAGGTACTTTTGGGTTCTCTGACATTTTTGGTTTGAATGTGCTACACATTCTCTAGAAAAGGAATATCCCAAGCCTTGATATGCTATTGTTAAGTCCTGTTAGTTGATCAATAGTTTTTACAGTAAAGTCTATGAACAATTACTCACTGAAGAGATTCCCGATGCCGCCGCTCCAGGACTAGCACTGTGTTTCATTGTCAATGACAGCCATGCACAGCAGTTTATTCGGATGCCGGAGGCGTATTAAAGGATAGGACCCTAGCAGTCTTTGAGCCAATTTAAGGCAAATCTTGTAACTTTCACAGGATCTAAACTTTTCCCTGGTCTACTCCATGATGTTGAACATTGATGTAGTGCAAAGGGACTGATGCAGTGGCCTCTCTGCAGCAAGACAGGCAGACAATGTAGTAATGTGCAGCTTTTGCTCTGTAGAAATACAGGTTGAAGTGTGAGGCATACATTCCACTCAAAGAAAAGAGGATGGGTTAACCATCTTATTCTTGGTTGTTTACCAATACATGTTTGTCTGGTTATCTCTGTTCTTCTATATATATATATATATATATATATTTTTTTTTTTAAGTCGAGCATTCGAGGCCTCTTCTATATACTTTAGTATATAGTTATATGTGTATGTACTTTGTGGGCTCTGGAGATCAGTCCTATGATATTTCTGTTCTGCTTAAGGACTTTTTTTCTGTTCAACTGCCTCTATTTAACTGTCTTGATGGAAAACGACCAGTAGAGGTCAGTAAAATACCAGAATTGCTTCCTGCTTGTTCAACTGCCTCTATTTAACTGTCTTGATAGAAAACGACCAGTAGAGGTCAGTAAAATACCAGAATGCTTTCTGCTGAGGGACTTTCTTTTTTAATGTTTCTGGTAACTGCTTCTATCTAACTTTCTTGATAGATAACGACCAGCAGAGGTCAGTTAAATACCAGAATCACTTCAGCATTCTCTAGATTCCAGTCCATAGAAATTGTCTTCCACGCGCACCCGTAGACAATAATATTTTTTTTAAAATCTTGTGTATTCAGTGATAATGACCACCGAAGGCCCTGATTTTGATATTAAAAAAAGAGCTTTGGACGATACAATTTCCCGCTGAAAGGCAATATTTCTCTCCATGTGTTCCCATACCTGGCGTGTTACGCACTTTGGTGCTTACTTTCACTCTATGTTGTAGAACAGAAGATGTTTCAGCGCCCAGGCTAATATGCTACATAGCTAAATACATATAAGGTGCCAAAGGCAAGACAGATTGCAGTGCAAATACTTGTTTTAAGTGGGGCTAATAGGGCTATTGAGGAAAAGAGATAGGAGTCATGAGTAGGTCAAACTTACTCACAAAACCATCTTTTTAAAGCAGGCCCCGAATGTTGACAAATAATTAAAATGTATGTTTTCTCTTCACGAAGTAAAAAGTATAAGTATGGGCTGAGATTTACAAGTCTCCTGAGAACAATTCTTTTCTGTTCACTAAGGTTCCCAGAAGGATGCCTGGAACACTGCACCAGGTGTGGGTTTTTTAGATGTGAATGTCATGTGACATATCCAGTGAGATCCTACGCTTTGTGGAATTTTACACAGCTCAGAAACATGTACAGGAGCAATAGGACCCCATGAGTAAATGCACACTTTTTCCCTTTTTCTCCAGCGGGAAAACATTTCTCCATACTGATCCCGCACTGCCCTCTTCAACAGACCATGCTAAATGTGGGGTGATATATTCGCCTTCCATCCTGCAATGAGAGGTACTACAGCTCTTGCATGAAAAAACATTAATACCATTTCCAGGGTGGGAAAGGGTGGAATTGGAATTTGAGGAAGTCTCACAAAAGTACATGCCATTTCTAAAACTTGCATGGTAAACCATGCCTTGGAACACCACCTACGTGGGACTTACGACTGCAGATTTCTCCTCATCTACGCCTCATAGGAATCCTTTTGTGAATTTCTGGGAGGCATAAATTGAGGTATTTTGCCTATAACCATGCTTTGTCTGATCCACCTCTTAGAATAGGGCTCTATGTGTGTTAACATCTTTGGAGGTCATGCCTAAAGAAATCACATCTGCTGTACCCACTCACTGGTGTCAACATACTTCTTTTTGAAAGCTAACTTATGTGCCTTACCTGAATGCAATTTATAATGAATGAATGCCCTTGGAAAACGCTTTGGAGGACTCCCGATTTTGTATTAAATGCTCTGGCACAGGCATCACCGCTTCCTGTAAATACTAGAGGGACAACAACAAATAATGAGTTTAAATACCGGCCGAGTAAGCAATTTCTAATAAAAGTAAATTGTTTTTTTGATTTGTTATGACAGCATTTACACATATTTCCTAGTAATGTGATGACCATTAGAATGCTTACATCAGTAAATTCTAAACATGAGTTGTAATTAGTACACCCTGCATAGCTAAAGCTTTACACACAGGACAGAGGTGACCAGCAAAGACACAAGGGAGAGTGACATAATCAGAACAGCCCTGCAGAAGGACTACAAACATAAGCCAGACACTCGGAAAACTCCATTCCTCACAAATTAGGCATCTCTGTGCAAGAGTAAAGGTCACCGTGCAGGGTAACAGAAGTAATGAACAAAGGCAATTATTTGTAGAGCACAGTAGAGCAAGAGTTGAATTAGGGAGCATGCATAGATAAGGACATCCAGATTCATGTAAACAGTTTGACTTTAGATTAATTTAATTGGTCTAGAACCCCCCCCCCCCCCCCCCACACACATATGCACATAATATGCCTCAATACTCAGTGATGTCTTAACGCATGGGCCCGCTGGGCAGTTGCCTGGAGACCATAAGAGCATGGGAGCCCCATGCAGATCAGAATGTAACACTTATTTTATATAAAACATTTTTATTCCTGTGTGTGGTTGTGGAGGCAGGGCCCAATGCACTGCTTTGTCTGGGGGCCTATAATGCTGTTAAGACAGCTATGTCAATCCGTAGTGCGTTTTGAGCTCCTCTTTCTTGGGCAATGCTCATGGACGTCATTTAGGGGTTGCAGCTGCGACCCCTGGCTTGCCCCTTGCAGCTCCTGGCTTCAGAGGTGGCAAAATCAGTGCCTGAAACAAGGGGCAGCTCTTCCTAATGGATGCTGGTTGGAACTCCACTTGCCTGGCTTCTGTCAATTTTTTTATTGCACAAATAGTGAAGAATATTATTCACTATTAGTGTAATACAAAATAGAGCGCAATAGCTGGAATACGACCCTATCTGCAAGCTATGGAAATAAAAAATGCTGTTAAATGTATGTTGTGGGCATACTTGTGGTTGAGAGTGTGTTTATGTGCGTGAGAGTGTGCGAATGTGTTAATATGTGTAAGCATGTGTGTGTGAGTCAAAGTAAAGGTCAAATGGTGTGCAGTGTCACTTCTGGTGCCACTGGCATTTTAGTGAATTGGCGTCCATGGCAATGGTCCTAGAATTCGGATCGCTCATCGAGCTCACTTCAAGACTGCTTCACCTTTCAATCTTATAAAATATAATCTTGGAACAGATCTCCTTAATGTATTGCAATATAGTGGAGTTGCATTGTTAATGAGTATTAGTTGTTGACAGATGGCACGGCAAGCACTCTTTTCAGAAGGAGTGCATTGGTGGAAGGGTGCGTTATGCCACTAGTGATTTCATGTTGCATGTAAGGACAAGAGTTGTGCTTTTTACCATGCTTTTGTCACTGCGCCTTGGGCATGCAGTGCAGAAAAACGAGTGAGAGGTATGCTATTTTTGTTTTTATTTGTATGTGTTTGTACCACTCCGTTTTTCCTAAGTTTTGTAAAAGTTTCTGATGTCCCTCACATGAGTCATAGCTCATGCTACATCAGAAACTCCAATACAAATAAATTAATAAATAATAAAAATCCATACAGGGCGGGCTTTAGCACAGGTGGCGCCCAGTGTATGTTTGTTGGCACCCCCTAATGACCTCCTTCTCCATCAATTCTCTCACTTACCACCCTTTAATAGTGCCCTCAAGTCTTCATAACCACTGTCTCTCTCACATGCGTTTCGTTTGTCTTATAGCACTACTCATGCCAGTGTAGGGTATCAGAGCACTTTACATCTCACACACACTTCCCAGAGACAAAGACTCACACGTGTGTAAATCAGTGTATACAAAATGTTACATAAGACATCCATACTGGTAGGCATTATCATTATCGGGTGTATGGTCTGGAGAAGCACAAACTTAGAAATTAAAACATACCACCATGGTTTTACTAATAAGAATTCATTTCTACCCAAATTAATTCTTTTTGCAACATTAGGATAATGAAAGTCTGGGGGATTAACCAACGCTTTAACCCATACCTTGCAGTTTGCACGCAGCTCTTTTCTGACAGTTAATAGCTCACTGTTCTATATTAGGATTTTAATTTATAAATTGCAAGTAATAAAAGGATCTCTCCGACAAAAGCAGTAACCCACTGAACTATTCACATTATATGCACTTCTGTTATCTGCATGGTACACATGCTTTGCAGCAGGCATATTAACCCTCTGTCCTACTTTATGATTTAAACCTTACACTATACAAAACTTTATCGATTCCCAGCAGGACCATGAATCCCCAGAGTTTTCTAGAAATGTTTATTGGTGCTTGAAAATTGCAGGAGACATGGAATGCTGCAGCCGGTGCTTTCAAATCCACTATTTCATGTGACAACACAACACCCCCTAAGTTAGCGCTTGCTGCGGTGACACTGGTTGCACATACATGTATGTACAAGTGTCCATGTACATTACTGTATTCTGTTCATAGTGTAGAAAAAATCAATGCACAATTTATCAGGTTATGTCTCTGTCCACCAGGGCCGTACTGGGAACACAAGGAAGCCCTGGCAAATTTAGTCGGGCTTGCCCCCACCCCGGGTGGGGGGGGGGGGGGGGAAGGGGGGGAGCGTGAAGCACTGCTGATTAACAAAACCACTCCCCAGCACTGTTGCTTTTGTTATTGGGGCGATATTGCAGCATCTGTAGAAAACTGGCCCCCACACTTCCAGCCTCCCGGGTAAATGCCCAGTGCCCACCATGGCCAGTCCGGTCCTGATGTCCACGCAGTTCTGTGTAAATATATCCGGCTTCAAAGTAATTTGTGAGCAGGAGGCAGTTCTCAGATATGTAACTGGCTGTTTGTGCTCCTGCGTATCTACTAATCGTGGTCCCTTTGAAAAATAGTTATCCTTCATATGCATGAAGTTCACTTGCTTTAATAAGCACTGGCAAAACTAATAGGGCTGGATATTTCATGTGCGAAAAGTGCTTATTCACTAATCTGCAAGACTGTGTGTTCTTTTGTGGAAATTGATGAGCGAGTGAATGTGAGAATGAGAAAACAACTGGATGATTAGCAAATGCGAGGATAGATAAATTAGCAAATGCCCGAGAACATGGATAATCATTGAGTGTGTGAGTGTATTGAAGGATACATTAATGGATGAGTGTATACATGAATGATTGAAAAAGTAAGTGTACGAATTAATAGATGGCTGAATGACTAGGTGAGGCATAAATACATTCCCAGCAGAGTGAATGTATAGATTGGTGCAGAAAGTTTACAATAGTCTCATACTGAAGCTGTAAAAAATCGAATTCACTGGTGTATCTAGAATTTTGATAACCTTAATGAAAAGGTATCCTAGAGAAGTGTATGCTGTGCTGTTTAAGTTAGCTGGTTTAGATCTGGTTTGCCTCAAAGTCCTGTTCTAGAGACTGAATACACATCTGCGACTGACTTCTAACAATCCTTCTGACTAAGCACAATGCCTTACCCTCTGGCAGCAGGCAGGTAGGTGTGCCATTAAAATTGACTACTAACTTCCTGGCCCTGGAGAACGGGTGAACAGTCGGGTGAGGAGGGGAGCAGCCCGACCATCCAGAAATGTACTGATGCACTAACATTGTCGTTAGACAAACTTCTCGGTGGCTGTCACTGGTTATTCATTTCTGTTGCTGTTGGAAAACCAGTAGCGTCTCCTCCACCAAGGCGGAGGAGCGCCGCCCCACTGCTCACTGAGCAATTCAAAACGGAAAAATAAGATGCTAATAACTCAAAGTTACTATCATTTTATTTAACCATACTGGCCCAGTTGGTTGGGGGGTGAGGAGGGGCTGTAATATTTAGAGCTGGTGGAAGAGTGGTGAACACTTCCAAAGTGTGCAGGGCATTTTGGATGGCCGTCTCGGGCTAGCCAAACAGTCATGCTCACTTTGCATGATCTCCATTCAGGCAGCATTACAGCCTGCATGAAGAACATGCACCGCCTCCCAGCTCCTGTCTGAGCGCCGAACAACGGCGCTCAGACCCATCACAACGTTACTGTAAGGCAGCGTTGTGATTGGTCAGGTGAGTCTGGGATGCTGTGTGCTTCCTGCTGCCCGGGAGAAGAGAAGAGGACGGACAAAAGTGAAGACAAACGACCTAACACCTATTCTTAGTCAAAGAAAAGTGTTTAATGAGTAAAACAAAACAGAAAATCAAGAGAAGAAAAACACTTTCAAATAATTCATCATTGTCCACTAGCAAGAACATGGCATTCAAATGTAAGCACCTGAAACACCACTGTCCCAGTATGACAGAACATACTTGCCCTGATCCCCACGCTGCACATACTTCATAAACGGTTTTCAGTCAACCGTCCAAAGCCAAAGAGAGAGGAAGCTGCTTGCTATAGATTATGGTGATACTGAGAAACTGAAGAAGCGCTGAATCTCATACATATACATGCCAGGTGCAAGGAATCTGAGGAGGAGGATACCCACAGAAGGAGATTACTCTAAAAGGAGGCACTTTTTCATGACAACCTAATCATTTCTAAAGATATTCATCCTCAACAAGGACATCCTCCACATACCGAGCTCACAAAACACCACAAAAAGTCCATAACGAAAATGTCCCACCCATGTTCCCTCCAGAGAGTCACAGGAGACACAACTTCTATTTGACAATATCTGTCTTTAGAACAATGTGGCATCTTTTAGATTCAAACCCCTTATCATGTTTCATCACCTTCTGCCAAACTTGACAGAAGATCACCCAGCACCAAGGGATGTTGGTGCCATAAAAGGATTTTCCTTAGCTGTAAGGGCCACTGATTGCACACAGCTTACCATTATGAACCATCACAGATGCCTATTCATACAGTACAACTGCAAGAGATACACCTGCCTCATCATCCAGCTGATATGCGATTCCAGTATATATTTCATGGCACACTCCAAACATATGTGTTGTGGCATGACACTGAAATCCTAGACACTTGTGCAGTCTCCAGACATATGCAGAAATACAGCTACAGTAACTGGGTGATACCTTCCCTCCACAGATATACACCTACAACCACATGGGTGATTACACCTTACTACAATTCAGCCAACATGTAACAGTGAGATACATGCACACACCCTCAAGCATGCAATACACCTAAGGGAGAGCTTGCAGAAATAATGTTTAATGTGCCTTTTCTGTAGGTGCCATTTGTATCCACTGACTGCTTCAGGTGTGGCTCAGTCGTCCTTCATAATATTTACCAAAAGATGATTCCCCCTCTTGATTGGTCATGGACAACCAGTGTAAGGGCCAAAAGTACACCTATTCAGGCAAGAGGGAGGCCCTCTAATGCCAAAACAAACTTGTTGTAAATTAATAATTGCCCATGTATTGTGTTGCTGGCACACAGACAATTAGGAGAGAAACCCACAGACCAAGTGAGACCAAGAAAAAACACCAAAACCACAACAAATGCTCTGGAGTTGAAGAAGCAACTTTTTTCACCTGGGTACTTTGACAACGAGCTTGAATGTTGTGGAAGGTGGCCACACGAAGGCTTCTTTTCTAAAGTAGACTTACACACCAAACAGTAACAGAAATTCTACAACCAGGTTATCCAAACAAAAAACAGACTGGCTTTGTTGTGGGAAGACCACAAAATATGGGATAGAACCCCACTCAGGATAATAAGATACACTGGAGACAACTAATCCAATGAACATACCAACATACTGGAGTGGTACGTTAAGCCATATTCCTATTAGGGTTTGTAGCATTTTATAAATCATATGCATACATGGCACTTGGCTTAGGATGAGGCAATTCCTCATTTATGACCTTCTTAGCAGAGAGCGGAAACTTGTTATCAGGCATAGTTTTATGAGGATGGTATTGTACGGAATCACCGATTAAGAATGAAAAACACACACACACAAAAAGTAATAACCTTACATTTCCAAACAACCTTTATGGTACCTTAGCACATCCTGCTACAACACCTGACAATGTCCACGCATGCATGCTGCCAATGCCATGGCCCCGCATCCCACAAAGTCAGGATCTGCGGTACACTGTCCCACTTTTGGGCGAGCAGAGAAAGGCTGACAGCAACGATCATGTAAGAATCTATGCATCAGGGTATGTTGTGTCCTGGGATTGGCCCTTTTTCTTAAGGCGACTGTACTCGAGCTTACTTGGAAAAGATAACATGAGTGCCATTATTTATACATTCCCTAATACTGAGTGATCAGGTCGTCCCCGCCCCTCCAGGAATATATCTACAAAATAGGAAACGGTGAGTAGACTTATAAAAATAATGACTGAACATTTGGGGCCAAATCCCACCAGCAATACTAATTAGTGATATTGAGGAACCATTGGTTTGTAGCACAAAATAAACAATAAACAAGGAACATTAGCAAGACAGTACTTTACGTTGTGCTGTAGCTTCTGTGTTGGTGAGAGAGCGGCATGCTTTAAGTTAAGGGTTCTGTCACAAAAATGGGCTGAATTATGAACCCTCCTGCTGTGTTTACAAAAAAGTGAAACATATGAGATGAGTTACTAAAATGGATCTTTGGGAACTGACACATTATTTTCCCGCAGGACCAGCTCACCAGACAAAAGCATGGTAACCAGTGGTATAATTCTGCATTACCTGCTCTTGTCATTTTACATTTTAAAGGTGACCTGATTGATATAGAGGCATTCTTAAACTACACCTATTTTTCCTGCTGGCAGGAGCATCATTTTCCTGTCCTTTTCTCCAACACACAACACCTCACCTTTTTGTGAGGAACAGAGTTGTGAGAATAAGGATAGTGGGGCATAATCTTGAATAATGCCCTTGCCACTTTAGGCAGAGGCAGAAATTTATCAACTACAATTGCACGCAAAGTGTCCGAACGAACCATTTTGTTTTTCAATTTGTTGAACATGACACAATAAATGTATGGCTTAAAAGAATGACCATGACACAATTTTTTTATGGCCCAACAGAATATCAAACTGAACACGGGAAAGTGGGGGTATGGGTATTCAAATAGGTGGCACATTCCCTTATAGCCAGTGTAAGAAATTGGGTTTTAATTGAGGGGGATAAGTACCCACCTCAAGGAATATTCACAATCCCTATCGGGATGAACCACTAAAGTCACTAAATGAGCCTAGACTTATCCCCTTGGTAGTAATGGTAAAGGGCAGACAGGCTTAACTTAGAGGCAATGTGTAAATTATTTATTTATTACCAAAACAGGAATAGAGTTCAAAAGCAAAACAGGAATCCCTGAATAAATCTGAGAAATAGGCTACTATTTAATAGACAAATCAACACGGAAATGACAAAAATCCAATAAGGGGAACCAAAATCGGATTCTTTAAAGATGTAAGTAGAAATAATGCCAAGAAGCACAAAGTACCAATTATAGTCAATGGTCGTGGTCGAGCTGGACCTAGGAGCAATTTGGGGTTGACCGCGATAGAGCGCTGGTCAGATACACTAACCAGGTTAACCCTGGTCTAAGATTTTACCTTCTGACTTTATTCCTTTAAGTCCCAATCCACATGCGAGATTTCACTTCTAAACACCCCCAGAACCTCACAGAAGACACTTACAGACACACTAGGTGTCCAGTAGAGTGCAGTCAAGGTCTAGTTGCAACTGATCAGCTGCAGGAAATGCCTGTCGTAGCTTGTTGTATACTTGAAGCTTGATCAGGTCAGCATTATGACACTTGATGTCTACTTTTTTGTCCTGGGTAGAAGAGGGAGAGAGGTCAATCCTCCAAGGCTTTTCTTGGGATGCAAACAGCAGGTTCAGTCTTATCTGATCTTTCTCAGGTCCAGGAGTGTACTGAAGTGGGTGCCTGGAGATGCCACATTTATGCCTGTTGCGAGCTAGTTGGTGAGAATGACCACTGGAGATGGCCTATTCCATGAGGTAATGGTTCCTGGGCTAACCCTACCCACTCTGGGTACTTTCAGGATGGCGGAAGGCTTTGGCCACACTAAACGTGGGCTCTGAGGGTGGTGTGTTGGTCTGCAACATACCATAGTAATCCTAGTGTCCTTGTAGAACAAACAATATACTACTGGTCAGCAGCAATTCATACCCGGACAATGTCGGGACGGGCTGCTAGTATCCAATAAAGTCACTGGAACCTGGGTGCTATATGATACAAACAAAGGGGTCCCAGTGGGAGGTATCAAAAGTACATAACAGAATACTTCAAAAATTCATCAAGCACAAATAAAACTCAATTGCTTCAACACACTGTTATTTAATCACAATGTGCTTGTTCAAATTACATATATCATTCTAATAGCACAATTATCAAAGTGCCCCAGGGAGAGTAAGGATAATGTGGGGTGTTTGTGTAAGAAGAAAGGGATGTGCAGAATTGGTCATAGTGCAAACAACAATATCAATACATAAAAATACATGAAAAACGGATGTGACTGGCTTCAGAGCACTGAGCCAGTAGAAAGATGGAGCAACTAATGCTCAACAATTTTATATAACACCATGCTACCGCCGCTAGTATTTAATAATTGTAATGGTGGTTGCGTTGGCTGGTGTGTAGTTGTAGCTGTCGACGTTTCGACCCCAAAACTACAGTGATAGGTGCATGTGACACCTTAAAATGGGGTCTTCATCAGGACAAAAGGAACCCAGGGGGACAGAAAATGTATTAAAAATGCGCTGAAAGTGCCACACCACATCTAAAACACCAATGAATAAATCACCATGGAAAGTTGGGCCGTTCAGCTCTCAACACGGACTGGAGAACGAGGAACAACCTGTAAAGACAGGATGGGAAGGTACTTCAAAGACATTCAATTGAAATACTAGAGATCCTTAGTGTATGGATCTCAGACTTTAACTCACTTGTTAATTAGAATTAACGAGTTTCAAAGATCAAATTCGGTAAGATGCCATCATGGTCATCTTGATTCTACAGAGGAGAAAACAAACAGGAGGGGCGTGTAAATTGCACCTTCCAATCACAGAATTCTTATACAGCTCAAGTATTAATGCTGCTCCAAAGAACGATGCACAGTTACTTACATACCAACGGAGCTTGTAGGGGATCAATCTATCCATGCTATCCTAGGAGGTACTGATTCTGTCCTAGGTATTCCAATACTACAAATGCAAACAAGACAAAGAATGGCTGTAAAAATCAAAACACAATCCCAGCCTATAATCAAACCCTCTACGGCAAAACAATCACTTACATGCACGGGCCAAGAAGATGTATCCATGCCTCAAAAAACGATCCGCAGCTGCAGTCTGTATACACTAAAAGTAAACGTGAGCAACAGTCGGGCGATTAGGGGAGCGATCACTTATCAACCCTACTCTTTCGTCGTCTAGCCACACGCATCATTCACAGATCTTACCTCTAATTCAAAGAGACATGGAAATGCCACTCGTCCTCACTCTACTCAGTCCAAACTCGCTATACGTCCGACCGACGCGAACAGCGTTATATTGCTGCCGCGCGTGCGTATGCTCTGACGTCACGTGAATGACATAGATAACAGACCGTTAAATGTGCCGCAAAAACTTTATTGACTTCTCGCCAGGGCAATGTTGACGTGCTGGTGTTTCCATGTCAACATAAAGGGGAAGTGACCGATGGTAAAGTCTTAGGTGTTTAAGCGGTTATTATACCATTGAGCGTCTCATATACACAAAGGTGTCAGCGAACACGTTTATAAATTATGACCCAACTGGCCCACTGGTGTAATTAGGGATGCCTATTGTTGCAAGTTCATGTGCTGTTATGTCAGATGTATCTAACAGACTGTATAAAGTACACATCATAAAAAATGTATCTAAGAAACACAGTGTAAACATACTTAGGTTAACACAAGTTTGTGGTTATCTCACAGTCGGTTATGATACCATCGCGCACCTCTTACACAGAAGGGTGTAGGCGACAAACAACTTTGTCACCACCCTGGTATAATTAATTTGCCATCTTTATAAAAACATGCAGTTATTCAATAAACGTTTATGGGCACAGTAGATATATCACTAAATGAGCTAATCTGTTACAAACCACCATAGAACGTATTCATACCGCCGCGCACCTCTCATGCAAGAGGGTGAAGGCGACAATTATAGAGTGAGTGATGAATATTAGCTATCAAGGCATCGACTGTTATATATAGAATGCATAGTTAGTGTTACTACAAGACATCAAATGTTAGGCAGGACAATATACCTAGTGTCAGATTTAGCGGCCTAGTCTGGCTAATTGTGCGTGGCTACTATCTGCCTCATTAAGTCCGTTATTAATTGAGTCCAGGGTGGACATCCATTTGGATTCACAAATGTTTAGGATCAGAGATATGTCCCCTCCCCTACATACGGTAACAGCGCTATTAGCCGCTGCTTTTTTGTTTGTTCATATCTTTTGGGATTCATTTTGGAGTTTTACGTTGAGCTCTATGTATGATCTATGTATGGTCTATGTATGGCCTATATAGATTTGAAGACACACAGTCTTTACTCACAGGAGATGTAAATAGTGACACAAGAGCCCTTCGTAGTTGTTGGGGGCATTTGCTCACCTTGGCCTGATACCGCCACTGCTGCTGATCTGTCCTAGTGCCCTAGCGCTGCTGTCACATTACCGCGACCTGGACTACAAGTCCCGGCGAGACCTGCGGCTGGACGCCGCCTATGTCGATCCTATGCCCGGTGGCGCATAAGAAGCACTGAGGGCTCTGGTGAAGCGGGAGCCCTTAGTAGTTGTTGGGGGCATTTGCTCACCTTGGCCTGATACCACCACTGCTGCTGGTCTGTCCTGACGAGACCTGCGGCTGGACACCAACGCCGCCTACGTCGATCCTAGAACAAGCACCGAGGGCTCCCGCGTAGCGGGACGCGCACGGGCAGCGCCGGGAGAAGCCCGGGACAAGGGTGGGCGTCTAAGGCCGTCGTAGGCCGGAGGAGGCTGGGCTGGACCACCCCCCTAATGTGACATTAACAAAGTGAGACTTTTATATACTGTTTGTTTCTTGACCGCTGCATGTATTTTGCCCTGGCTACAGGTATCCCGTTGTTATTATTAACCCTTAGATAATTCTGTTAAGACAAGGTCATTAAACGCTCAGTGAAATGTCGTTACGATCAGGGAAGGGGAGGAAGGCAGCGTTAGGACCTATTGGGGGGACTGTTACTGGGACCCTAGACCAGTTAATAACTAGAGCTGCAGTAGTCCTAGAGCATGAAATAGCCCTCACTGAAAAGCGATTATCATTAGAACCTCTATACTCTAAGCGATCCTCGCTGGGCACTATTATGTCAGCAAAAACACCAGAACATCAATGTACCCAGATATCTAACGGTGATAGCCTGCTGAACGCGAGTGTTGGGTCTGTTGGGCCTATTACCTGTGCTTCGGTTAATACCACAAAAGAAAGCACCATATCAGAAGAAATTAGGCCCGCAGAAACTAGTACTCTTAATGTTCTAACTGATTTATCATCTAAAAAACAAGTAGCAGGCCCTGTACCGACTGGTAAAAGGAAGCGTGGGGGAGGTTTGCAAAAGGGTAGATGCCGAAAGTAATTAAAACAATAAACAAACGGGGGGATGTAACTACATCCACCCAATCAACATTAAATAGTGCTCCCCCCGGACTGCCCGCGAAAACCCCAAACATCTCTACGCCACAGCCATCTAAGCGACTCTCTTTAACATCACAAATACCAGAAGGCTTCATGGAACAAGAAGAGCAGATAATGAAGTCATTAATGCTACCTTTAATAGAAAGAATGAAAGTAATAAATGAGAATCTGGGGAAGCTAGAACGGGCTACCACAAGTAACTCGCCCACATTAGAAAATCTCGCTGTCAGTATACAGAATCTTGGTTCTGCACCTCAAATTAGAACAGTTAATGAGACCAACAATATCTCATCACTTATAACCCCCTTAACATTAAACACAGCAAATGGGTTACAAAAAGCAAATTGCAATGAGATTAGGAAAGAGGTAGAAAAGGCAAAGCCAACCAGCCGGGAAGGAGCAAAATAGACTAGGGGGGCGCGGGGGGGGGGGTAGTTGGAAAGGACTTTGTAGCTTCAGATCAGGTTGGGGAAATAACAAATACAGAAAAGAGAACTAGTTGTGCAGATAACTTACCAGTTATTGACCTACCCCCACAATCAACCCCGTTGGTGTTAATTTTAGGTAACGTGCCATCTCTTCCAGATGGAGCAAAGGAGGACTATGATCAACTAAAAAATAAGGTAACCCATTGGTTGTCCCGCAATACTGATGAAGGCCCAATCTCTATACATAATGTCATTATGGTCCGTCGTGTTTCCTGGTTGGGTAGCTCCAGGAAATCAAGAAGGGGGGATTGTATTGTGGTAAATTTTAACAACCCATTGCCCGTAGAGAGGATATTTAAGGAGGTCAGCTTTGGTCCAGCTTACAGGGCTCAAGGTATTGAGATACTGCCTTTGGGTTTCTTCTACCGGGTGGAGAACCACAGGCAGAACAATTTGAATACAGGGCATTACGCCTGGCCGCATAAGCGTACGGAACAATGTAGGACTGGTATCTTTTTCCCCAGGGTAGAAAGGGATAATACACGGGATGATTATCATCTTTCCCCATTCCCCCAGGGCCAAAAAAGATATGCAGCTCTTTCAGGACTGAATGACTGTGATTGACTAAGAGAAAATATGGTCCGCTCAGATCATTTAGCCTACAGGCCCGTACCCACCGATACTGTCTTCAAGGACGTAGGGCTTACTTTAGAAACACCAAGAGTAATGCCAAATCTAGAAGTACTGGACACCATCATAGGAGCAGGGCCGGAAGAATATGATTCTTCAGGCTTTACAATTGCTGATCAGGCGTGGGATTTAAACACTGTCTCCCCAGACGATTATGTTAAGACCCAGGAATATAATGTGCTGTCATGGAATATCGCAGGGTTGGCTGGGAAGATTACAGACCCAATATGGGTGCAATTTGTTAGTCATTTTTCCGATAAATGCCTCCAAGAGACATGGATGGCCAATTGTAATCTTTTACTGGTGGGGTATAAAGCCTTTCTTGTTCCTGCAATTCCAGCATCTAGTGGCAGAGCGAGGGATGGCCTGGCTATTTTTACTTCCTTGTCCCTGAAATGCAAAATTAAGGCCATCTCTTCTGACCATAGTGATTTTCAGGCAATCGTTCTGGGGCGAGGAAATGGCAGTCTTTGTTTGATACATTTTTATAATGCAGTACACAGACATGAGGGATGTAAGATAACTGAGCTGAACAACTTTGTCGAGCAGTGTTGTGGCCCTTTTAGAAATAATCTTATGATTGTAGGCGATTTCAATGTTCATCCGTGCGGTGACCCTGAACTCACCGACATGGGTACTCTGGGGTGTCCACTGATTCGGGGACTTCACTTTGAGCATTACGTACAGGGAGATGTTCTTAATGATATGCTCAATGAGTATGATTTGTTCTCAGCTATGAGCTTTGCACCACCGTCCAGTAAACAAAAGGAACCGACTTTTAAAGGTCGTAGTGGTGGATCGTTCATAGACCACATCCTGATTTCCACAATTACCCTACCTTTCTTGCACGGCTTCGCAATTTAAGCAAGTGCCTATAGTGACCATAACCCTGTGTTTGTATACTTGGGAGGGAGTATACTGAAGAAAAAGGACACAGTGATAGGTTCAGGCACTTTAATGCTAACTGATGGTAGGCGTCGGTTAGAAATGGACCCAAGTAACCCGCCCCGCTTTTATGAAAAGCTCCAAAAAGTTTGTGCAGTAGAATTTTCCTATTGTCTGAATCCCGATTCAACTGCTAGGGGTACTCTCAATGCTTTTGATGGGATTGTTTCCAAAGTAGGGACTTTGCTATTTGTCCAGGGGCAAAATAGGACTACTGGTGATCCCAAATGGTTTAGTCCACTATGCTCCGAAGCCGCTAGAGATCTAAAAGCTGTATTGAAGGTAAACCCCAGGGATAAATTACAGATCCGCACTCTTCGTATTAATTATAAAAAAGTGTTGGCCACCCGTAAAACGGAACTGAAGGAGGCCACATGGCGGGAGCTCCTAGACCCGTGACTCTTTTCAGCAGTTCCAGATTATGGAGTATTATTAATAGACCTCTCTTTACAACAGAAAGAGCTGAGGAATTGGTCACCAATATAACGGAAGAGGAATGGGTGTCTCACTTTGAAGCTATTTTTAAAAGTATATCAATTCTACTGCAGTTGCCAGTAAGAATACAGAATGAGGATGTAGTTGTGTTCACTTTAAGAGAAGTGGAGGATGGTATCAATAATCTTTCATGTAAGAAGGTCCCAGGTCCGGATGGTATCCCACCGGACCTTTTTAAATCTAACCCCTCTCTTTGGGCCTCAATCCTGGTGGCGGTGGTTAATGCAGCCGCCATAGAAGGGTGCCCAAAGTCATGGGGAGTCTCCACAATTGCTCCAGTGTTTAAAAAGGGAGATTGTAACTGTACTATGAATTACAGATCAATCTCCCTGATCGACTCCATGGTTAAGGTCATAGGTGGAGTCGTATTAAATAGATTGACTGCCTGGGCTGAAGAAAACAAGATTATTTCCGATATTCAGTATGGGTTCCGCCCAGGCCACTCGACCATAGCACAATGTCTTAATCTCTATTTAATCCTCGGAAAGTACACCATTGCCCGCCAAGGGACAATCTACATGGCCTTCATGGATCTTTCCTCAGCCTTTGACTGTGTCAACCGGGGAAAGTTGTGGCAGTCCATGAGGGCCATGGGGGTGGAGTCAAATTTGGTGGACTTCCCGATGGAATTACATAGAGATACTAGGGCGAATATCAGATATGCCCAGGACCTCAAGGTAACCAGGAACTTTAACACAGAAAGGGGGGTACGCCAGGGGTGTATTTTAGCCCCTTTCCTTTTCAACCTCTATATCAATGACTTAGACAAGACTTTGTTGGAAACCGTGGCTGATTTCCCATATGTGGGAGGCTGAGGACTGCCCGTCCTGCTATATCCAGACAACGCAGTCCTTCTAGCTCGTACCCCCAAAAGTTTACAAACCCTGCTTGATGCTTTTCGTGGGTTTATGGCTGTTAGAGATCTGGCCATAAATAACTCTAAATCCTATGCAATGCAGGTAGGGCTGCGCTCCAAACAGCAGTTCCCCTTTAAGGTGAATGGAAAAAGAGTGCCAATATCCCCGACCTTCTCCTATTTTGGCGTCCTACTGGATGATCGCCTGAACTGGGGCGCACTACTAAAAAAGAAAAGGGGAGAGGTGACCAGGTCCAACACAGCGGTATTTAACTTTGGAGCTAAAATGGGCAACTGCCCAGTGGCTGCAATGTTGAAGATCTATCAAGCTAAGAGTGTATAGATAGCTAGAACGGGAGCGAATTATGGGGGTATACTGGTCTAGAGGATTTACGGGTGACGGAAAATCACTTTTTAAAGCAGCTACTGGGTGTTCCTAAAAGGTCTGCGAGCTTAATAGTTCACGAATAACTGGCCTTCCATATATTTGTGATATTCTGGCTATGCGCCCACTAATTTTCTGGCTCAAATGTTGGTTAAACGAAAATTTAGACCTGAATCAAAAAATACAAAAAGAGACTTTGAGCCTGGACCACATGATTGAAATACCATGGTTAAGGTATTTAATGGGGTGCTTTAGTGAGCTGGGGCGTCCGGACCTGTTTTTTACACCTGATTGTATTACTCGGGCAGATGTGGCTTTTGTAAAAACACTCTTTTATTTTGCGTAAAAAAATGAAAAGAGAGGAGACGGAACTGTTAAAGAATAGCGTCCGCAAGCACATGATGCTTAAGTCATCTCTAGAACTGGAGCCATACTTATTGTGGCCGGTATCTGCCCACGAGTGCTTTTTATTAATCAGGTTTAGAATGGATTATTTCCATCTTTTATTAGCTGTTCCGAAGGGGAGTTACAAAGGCAAAGTGCTAGCACCCTGTGGCTGTGACAATAGGTCTCCAGAGGATCTGCTGCACTTTGTGTTCTTCTGTAAATTATATGAAACCCCAAGGAGGCTTTTTTTTAAATCTCTTTTAAAAAAGTTAAATTTTATACAGGTACGCCCCGCTCTCTATTTTTTACAACTATTAAAACCAGAATGTATTCCGTTCCTGGCTGGATTTCTGAGATGTTCATTAAGGTTCAAAAAATGTTTGGAACCCTAAGGGATCTGGATGACGTATTTTATTAATTAACTTTTTAAACAATTGAATCAATGTGATGCCCTCCTCTTTTTAAAAATTGAACACATAATGGAATTACTGTACGTTTGGGAATGTATTTTGTGTCTTGCATATTTTTATAAACGATTTGTAATTTAATGGTATTATATAACTTTTATGGTTTCCCATTATGTGAACCAAATAAAGTTTAATGAAATGAAAAAAGATAACATTTATTAAACATAATATTGTATCCCAATGCTTTCCTATAGAACAGCCAGAACTGCCACATTGAAAATAGCTTTTAGGGCTTTTTCACTGTAAGGACTCATTTACCAATTAATTTTTACATGTCTTAATGTTAAATACCATGCACCCTGCCTTATAGGCAATAAGGCTTACTTAGGGGTGGCTTATATTTAAAAAGAAGGTTTAGGACTGTCAAAAGGGCTTCTTTAAAGAGGCCTGAGTTTGGGTTTACAAACTCCTCAGCTAGGCTGCAATTGTAGGTCTGAAGACAGGTTTTACAGTGCTATTTTAGTGGGTGCAGCGATGATGGCTGCATCCCACAGGTAACATTTATTTTATAGGCCCTAGGTACATTTGGTACCATATATAGGGACATATGAGTAAATTAAATCTGCCAGTCAGGAGGATACCAATTTTACCATGTTGAAAGGAGGAGCACAAGTACTCTGCTGCTGCTTAACACAGAGTTCTATAGCCAGAGAAAATACATTTCAGCAGAAAGGCAAAAACCTCTGCAGAAAGGGCAAATTTCCAACATCCAGAATAAAGGCCCATAACAAAGAGCCATAAACAGAAAAATGAGCTCTTAAAGAGCCCGTCATGGACACAGATACCCTTCCATCAGCAGGTGCGGTCACTATGTTGAAGCAGGCTCTCTATTTTACATGCAGCAATAGATCATTTATGAGCACTCTAGTATATTTGGAAAGCTCTTCTATCCAAATATGAGGAACTTTAGTATCATTTATCCATTCATACTATGAAGGATATAATGTAGATTCTTCAAACAATGCCTTTGTGTACCTTAACCAGAGGTGTAGACCACCCCACCCTTTTCCCTGTCGTGCCTGTCCACTAACGGTGCCTGGGTCTTCTTCCATGTCATGTCCTGCACTGAGTCCACTTCAGCTACAACTGCCTTTAATGTAGTCCTCTTGCAGATGTTTCAGTATTGTCTGTCTCCCTGAAAGCAAATTGCACTCAAATGTATGAATCCCTTGCCCTTCCATGTTACCCGACAACAGAAGGAGTGATGTGCGTGATGGTACTTAATTGGTTCACAACGTGAAGTTATTGAAGCAAATGTAGATGTGATGGGTGACCACGTCACTTGTAGACCACCAAGGGAAAAGGATGGATACGTTCCAATAGATTATTAAGGAGTGTTTTAGGCAGAGACATATATGGTGTCACTGCATGAGTGAGAGGATTAGAGTCTTCACAGTCCTGCATACCTGGGTTATAAGATAACTTGGATTCTACTAGGTTTTGGAGTGGCATTAGCAGGGGTCCATGAAAAAAGGAATTGCCATAGTTGACTCTAGAATTCCTAAACAAAACAATAATTGAGTCTCTGTCATGATCAGGGTAAGTGGGAAAATATATCTAGCCATGCCTGCCTGCCAAGATCACAGCAAACAGAATTGGCAGAAGATGTAGAAAGCTAAAAAGAGTCTGAACAAGCTGAGGGGACTTAAACAAGAACACCAGGTCTTGTCCTTGTACACCAAATGCAAGTACCAGCCACCTTTTCTTTAATGGTATTACGAACATTTGCCGGAGTGTCATCTGGGAAGAAAATAATGGATACATAAATAAAGATACATGCCATTACTCTCAGGCTGTAAAGTGACCACAGACTCACTGATGGGGAAGACAAGATCGCAAAGATAAATGTTGAACATAGGATGGAATAACATTGGGCCACTGAGTGAATCCAATAATTGAGGACCTCATAGTCCTAAATTGAAGGTGGCACTGAGTTCTACAGGGCACATAAGGGTAATTGTGCCTTATTCTGCTGCTTCAAAGCATTGCCCCATGCACCTAGTACAGCACGCCTGGTTTCATAAAGTGGATAGACTCCAGATTGGAATAAATTGTGAAGGGAATAATGAGTGGCACAGTTATGATCTGAGTGGTGACAATCTGTTAGAGAAGTTTGGTTCCATGGGCAGAATGGCTGCATCTCTTGGTGAAGAAAGGATCAAAGGCAGGGTGTTTAGTAATGGGCATACAGTAAAAAACTGAAGTAAAGGATTCATAAAGCGCAGGAAATCACTCCGTAATGGGCTCAGGGTGCTGAAGTTGCTCGCTGCTTCATGGTGATCTGTTCATTCAAACAGCCAGGTCTTGAGTCCTCTTCTTAATTCCCCGAGCAATGAGGTGGTCCTGGGGTGCAGGTGAAGGTCATTCCAAGTTTTGCCCACCAGGTGTGAGAGGAAGCTTCCTCTACTGTTCCTTCAGTGGATCCGGGGGGGGGGTTGGGGTCTGAGAGGAAGAGTTAGGAGGATTGTAGGTGTCTGGGTGGTTGGTGGAAGGTCACCTGTGGATGTTTGCAGGTCCTTCATTTTGCAGAGCTTTGTATCTCTTCTGGATTGGGAGCCAGCGTAGCTTCTTGAGGTGTGGTGTGATGTGGGTCCGTCTGGTGAGGTCGAGGATGAGTCTTGCCACTGAGTTTTGTATAGTTTGTAGTCACTTCAGGAGGGGTGCAGTGATTCCTATGTAGAGTGTGTTCCCATTGTCCAGCCTGCTGTTGATGAGGGTCTGCGTGACTATCCTTCGGTTGTTGACTGGGAGACACTGGATGATCTTGTGGAGCATCCGTAGGGTGTGGAAGCAGGCGGATGAGACTGTGTTTACCTTTTTCTTCATAGAAAGCTTGCTGTCCAAGATGATGTTGAGGTTGCAGGTGTGGTCTGTCGGTGTGGAGGATAAGGCAAGTTCAGAAGGCTACAATGCATTGTTCCTTGATGAGTGGTTGTTCCCAAAGATGAGGAATTCCGTCTTGTTCGTGTTGAGCTTAAAACAGTTGTCCTTTATCCAGCCTGCAACATTTATCACACATCTGTGGAAGTTGACTCTCTCATGGTGAAGGGGTCTTCTGACCTTGAGAGGATGAGCTGAGTGTCTTCAGCATAGTAGATGATGTTGAGCCCGCATGATCTGACGGTGTTGGCCGGCGGGGTCATGTACATGTTGAGGCAATCCATTTGAGGGCCTCTCCCTGGATTCCGATGTGGTGGAGTCTGTTGATCAAGATGTGATGGGAGACTGTGTTGAAGGCTTGAGTAAATTGTGTGTTAACTTGTAGATATGTGACAAGTTAGCTCAGGTGCATGCTGCAGTGGGGTCTATTTGTTAGGGTGGGTTTATCACCAGCAGGTGTCTCATTGATATTATGCATTTAATAATTATTTGCTATTCAGCTTGCCAGGGACATGTGCTCTGTGTGCAAGCCGATCATTGTGTACTTGTTATTTTTTGAGTGATGCGTGGATGGTTTCTGGTTGGGCTGCATTCTGTGGTGATGCAGGCAGCAGTAATGGGTGTGCAAGTTGCGTGTTAGAATACAATTGTGTTGGGGGTTTAGGAGAAGTTTATTGGTTCCTCTGGCAATCCAGTTTCCATGCCATCACTGACACGAGTGCCAATGGCAGTGTGTTGCAGGTGTGGGCACCAGACTGTCTGTGTTGAGGGAATGTTGGGACCAGCAGGAATGTGACTGTTATGACGTGCACATATTGTGTCTCAATCTATAGGATGGGCTGTGAAATTAAATGTTTATAAGTGAAATTAAATGTTTATAAAGCACAACTACTGCCTGAGGGCGTATAGGCGCTCCCTACTGTAGAGGAGACATATGAAAAGACCACAGTCCCAAGCAGAGAAACCACTTCCAATAAGAGATCATTGATTAAAAAGCCAAGTTTTCAGGCTTTCTCTGAAAGCATAAAGACTTATACAGGCCTTAAGTGAGTTTCATCTTTTTGCAGTTGAGAAGATAAAACGTCCGCCACCCCAATTCACTTTTTTGATTTTGGGGACCATCACATTGCATGCAGAAGAGGAACGCAAGGTTTTGGAAGGATGGTACATAATGCATTTTTGTTGAAGGTAGTCAGGGCCAATACCTTTAAGAGCTTTGAAGGTCATACAAAGAGATTTAAAAATGATCTGCTTACGTATCGGCAACCAGTGAAGCTGTGCTAGGGCGAGTGAGCCAGAATGGTATTTAGGGATTCTTGGTACCAAATGAGCTGCAGCATTTTGCAAGATTTGTAGCCTATTTCGAAGTTTCTGCTGCAAGTTGACATAAAGTGCATTACAATAGTTGAGCTTCGAGAACACAAGAGCAGTAACCACCAGTTCTTGAAGATTTTGGGGAATGAAGGGGAAGCTCTTCCTCAGCATCTTTGGAATGAAAAATGAAGAGGGGTCAAAGCATTAATGTTTTTCTTGAAAGTCAGTTTATTATCAAAGATAACGCCAAGGTTCTTCGCTTTGGACACTGGGATGGGCAGAATGCCTGATTCTTGTGGCCAACAAGCGGGGGACCAGAAGGAAGTATTGTTCCCCAACAGTAATAATTTGTTTTTCTCGTAATTAAGATTTAGGCAATTATTGGACATCCAATTGCTATTCATCTGCAGACATCTAAAGAATCTATTACCTGAGACTGGCCCTTTTCCCTTAAAATGTTTTATTTACAAAGGGTTAATTGTTTCCCTTCATTTTAGCCGGTGTGTGCAGACTCTTTATCTGGCTTATTGCTTCATGTGCTTTTATCCATTGGAGGTGTATCCCCAAGCAATTTCTCATGGTTTTCTGTGCTTGTGGATATAATGTGTATATTGCTCTGATACAATATAATTTCAGTCTTCACTGTCGTTCCTAAATATTGAGGGGGCATATTTACGAGCGGAGTTGCATCGCTCTTGCACCACTTAAGGCGGTGCAAGAGTGACACAAATCCTAAATGAGATTTATGTAGCCACGCAAGGCCACTTTGAGTGGCCCTGGGTGGCTTCATAATTCTGGAGTAAATCAACACAGTGCAAAACGCTGGGTTGCCTTACTCTGCAATAGGGAGGCAGTCCATGGGCGTTGCATGAGTGTCCCTACACAACTCCCATGGCTTTTGATGCATTCCCAGAATAAGATATGCCTTCCCATAGAGGCTTAACCAAGAGAAATATCTTTATTTCTCGTCGTTACTTCCTTTTTCTATGTGTACTGCATTCTGTAGAACACATAGAAAGAGGAATTTTGCCTCTCAGGATTGTTTTTGTGCAGAAAAGTGTCCCTGCCTGCAGAAAATCAATCGTGCATGCAACACAGGTACCCTTGTACCAACCAAAAAGGCACCAGCGCCGGGGAAAAGGCAGGCATGTGCTGTATTGTCCTAAATACGGTGCGTTCCTACAGTTTCCCTGTCATGCAGGTGCCTTGCTTCGCTGTACTGCGTGACTTTTTCATAAATCTTCCCTTGGGTGTGTTGAACAGCTGCTGTCCAGTTTTCTTGCACTTGTGGGGATATGTAAAAGCTGAATGCATGTGGCTGGGTGCATGGGCCAGTGTGTGTTTGCTGCTTGTGTGTGCTGTCTCTTCTTCTATGGGTTACCATCCAGCATCAATTTCGATTGTGTTGTTGCAACGTTTTAGTATTTGTGACTACTTAGAGTTTTGTCCGTTATAATTTGTATGCAGTTGCCAGACGCTTGGTACCAGATGTCATCATTTCGGTATACTCATACCCATATAAAGTGTTGTGAATTGCTTGACGATTTTTGACTCGTATTTTATAAGTAAGAAGGTAATTTTGCTGATTAAGAGTCTGATTTAGAGTTTGGCAGATAGATTACGCCATCACAAAGTCCAAGATATCCCATACAACATACTCCAAGTGTACTTGTAATAAGGCGAGAGCTATATAGGTCGCTTTTGCGATGGAGTATCCTGTCTGCCAAACTCTAAATCAGGCCCTGAGACTTATCCTCGGACACGACCAGGGCCGGACTGGCTGTAGCGGGCACTGGGCGTTTCCTCGGTGGGCTGGATGGGTGGGGCCGGTTTTCTGGCCGTGGGGGCTGGTTTTGTCACTGGGGGCCGGTTTTGCAGCAGTGCTCCAATGTAGGGTGACCAACTGACATTGGTGCAAATTCAGGACGGTGAGTGTAAAAATTCAGGACAAAGGGTCAAAATTCAGGACACAAATTCAGGACAGGAGGTCAAAATTCAGGACAAAACTTCAGGACAATTGGATATGTTTTACAGACACATCAGAGGTCGCGCAATTGAATATAAGTAAGCCCGGCCATATCTAGACATATTCAGCCATTTGCAAACCTATCCATCATGTATCCTTCCATCTTTCATTTCACTCATCCATCCCTTCATCCATCCTTTCACTCATCCATCCATTATCCATCCGCCCTTTCACCCTATCCATCTGTACACTCAGCCATTCACTCTTCTACCCATCCATCCATTCACTCATCCATCCAGCGATTTACCCTTTCACCTTTCCAGCCATCCTTTCACCTACTCATCCATCCACCCAGTCACTGATCCTTCCACCCATCCACCCTTTCAGTCATCCATCATCCTCCCTTTCTCTCTCCATCGACTCTTTCACTTAGCAATCCTTCCTTCCATCCATCCATCCACCCACCCTTCCTTCCATCAATCCATCCACCCACCCATCCATCCATCCATCCATATACTCATCCGCTCATGAATCCATCCATTGACCCTATCACTCATTCATCCTTTCTCTCATCCATTTATCCTTTCACTCCTTCACTGGTCTATTCATCATTTTGTCCATCTACCTTCCCTTTCACTCATCCATCCTTACATCCACCCTTTCACTCATCCGTCCATCCATTCGCCCTTGCACTTATCAATTCATCAATCCATCCATCATTTCACTCATCCATCCATCCACTCACTCATCATCCACCTTTTCACTCATCCATCCTTTCACTCATCCATCCACCCTTTTACCATCCAGCTACCCTTCCACCCATACATCCAGGTATTTCCGTTTTCTCTCTTCCATCCTTCCACTCACTCATCAATCCATCCATTCCCTCCCATTATCCATCTATTCAATCTTTCATTCATCCATTCCCCCTTTCACTAATTCATCCAGCCATCCCTTCACTTACTCACTCGCCCACCTTTTCATATTAATTTTGAGCTGAGCCTTTTTGAGAAGAGGCCCATCAAGAACTTCACCCTCGCTGCAGGAGACATTCAAGGACTGGGACAGAAGCCACCCAGGGCAGAGACAGTATCCACTACAGGAGGGGACAGGAGCCATCACAGGCAGGGGGGGGGGGGCAGGAGCCACCACTAGGGGGGACAAGAGCCATCACTGGAGGGGGAACAGGATCCACCAGGGTGGACACAGGGGTGGGTATGCAGTATTCTAGTACCATCTTGGTCTCTTCCAGGGTGGGGAGGGCTCCTTACTCCCTCCTGGATAAGACAACGAGAAGACAGGCTCTGTTTCCAAAATATTAGTTTTGCCCCCCCTCCCCCCACACTGATGTACAGTACTGAAAGGAGATATTCCAAGAGAACTGATTTAACTGTTTGTCCTCCATACTTTGTTAATCAGTGTGAGTGTGATTGTGCCATTTCTCTATTTTATTACAATATAGACTGCATGTTTGAAGAATCGAGGTTTACAATTTAGTGACAGTAATTAAGCTCTGTGAAGTGAACCACGTGCTGCCTCTGTGTAATCAGGGCCGGTTCTAGGATATTTGGAACCCTGGGCAGAAAGGGAATGTCTTACACCAATTGAAAATACAAGACGCATTCTGTGCTGTTTGCATCTGAATAGATGCCCCTGTTCCGAAGCTGCCGCCCCTCCCTCTGTCACCTTCAAGCACCTCTTAACAGCTCATCAAGGGCTGAAGGAGTGAGGGTTGCCATCCCGCTGTGCCTCGCCAATGCTGATGGGTATCTGAGCCTTTGTACTGCCTCGGAGTCTGTTACACCCGACCTCAGCAGCATCGCAGTCAAGAAGGGAGGTGGGGGCCAGCTGTGCCGGTTGTGTGACCAGTTAAAATTACGGACAAATGGCGTCCGTTAAACAATCCTTTACGGACAACGGACAGACGGCCGAAATTACGGACTGTCCGTGAAATTTACGGACGGTTGGTCACCCTATGACAGCCCCCAGTAACAAAAGTGGGAGCGATGCATTTCTCAGGGCTGGTCGAGCAGCAATCTGCCAAGGCTGGTTGCTGTTCCCAGTCCGGCCCTGGACACGACTGGACACTACTCGATCAGGCCCTTAATCTCCCTGTTTCGTTAGTAGTTTATTTTCCCACAATGGAAGTGCCTAAAATACTGTGCACTTTATGAGTAAATTGAAGCTTATATTTAAGTGCAATTAAATTTGTGCTATAGATTTAACAGTGCACCATTGCATTTTAAATATTTATTCGATGCTCCTGGCTAAAAGCGAGCCCCCGAAGCATCAGTCATCCTTGCCAGTGCAATAAGCTGCAAATGCAGGAACTGCGTCATAGCAACCTAATGCTCGCCACTAAGATGCTGAGGAACCATGAAGCAAAGAGCAACGTGTCACTGATTCGGAGCTTCTACAGCTACCGTTAAACTCTTCTCTGAGGGAAAAGTATGCTTAGGCCAGCACTTCATGTTAGGGAACTTTTCAAAGTGGTATAAGATATTAGTACATCGCCGTTCCTCTTGCACTTCAACCTTTAGAATGGGCATCTTTCCATTATAGAAATTTAGTGCTTCACTCGTGTGCTCCAGTCGGGCCTTCATTTTTAAGTGCCGTTCACTTTTTTAGGTGTCGCGACCTATCAATGCGCGCAAGCGCATTGAGCGGAGCGAGAATTCATGTCCTCAAAACGCTCGTGAAACCAAGGGTTTCGTTCGTGCGGTTTTGTTTAAGTTCACGTGAATCACGTGACCAAACAAGCACGCGCATCAGCCTCCCTCCCTCCTATCAGCCGTACTTTCAGTTTCCCGGCCACTCATCTTCGCAGCACATCAAAGGGCTTCGCCCAGAGTGCGCTCTGCGGCTTCTCGGCTTCTCCTCCCCTAATTATTCTTGGATGGCCGGCCGGCCGTACTTTCAGTTTCCCGGTGCTTCAAGTCTGGATTTCTCCTCCCCCTCCCCAGCCAGCTTCACCCAGGCCATCTGTTCCCCAGCTCCAGCACCTCCCCTCTTTCCCCGCACACAGCCTTCCTTGGATTTCTCCTCCCCCTCCCCAGCCAGCGTCCCCCAGGCCGTGTTCCCTCCCCTGCTACCCCATCCTCATTCATCCCTCGCACCCCCTCCTCGCTCTTTTTAGTTTGTTGTTAAAAGCCACCGACAACTAATCAGTTAGTTAAAATAATCAAGTTACTGCTTTAGTTTTTTCCAAGTTTTGAAAAAAGACGGACCATTTTCATAATTATTAAAGGAAAGGGCATTTTTGTTCAACGAAGCCATCGCAGCGTTCTGGTGACATCTGCAAGCCAATTATCCTCCCTTTGAGCTAGTGTGCACCTTGGCACGCTATCCCTTGCTTTATATCCATTTAAACGTGTATTTGTGTACTTTCCTTCGAGCACGCGGCTCACTGTCCCGCTGTCTGCTCCGACGTTCCTCTGAGAGTCCCTTAATCACACTCATTTTCAGAAAGCTGAGTACTCCCTATATATGGCTTTGGGCAGGCACATTTTACTACATACACTGTGAACATTATTTTGCAGAGAAGCCAATTTCTTATTTTTTCATGATTTTGCTGAATGCTTGTTTCTCACAGTGCTCCCACATCTTGTTGTACTCAGTAGTTGCCTCGCTGCTGTCAAGCGCAGCAAGGAACTCGTGGAATATTATAGCGCATTCAAAAAGCATTACACAATTATTTATTTGCTATTTTTAAACCACTTGACGTCTTGAAATGCATTTTTGCTTAGATAATCAGAATGAGCAGGGCACAGATGTCTGAAGAGATGCATTTATCAACTTAGTTATATTACTCCTTTGCACGGCCTCTCCCAGTCGGTGGTATTGTTTTTAGCGCTTTAAAAGCGCTTAGTAGCGACGACGAGTGTTTGACGCGCTTTAGAACCTGCTTGTGCGCCCCTGTGCTCTGCAGTTTTGGAACCATGGTCCGCCTGGGGCCTGCACAGGGGATGGGTCCTGTCAGATGCCCAGCACAGAGGCAGGCTTGGTCCTGCCGGCTTCCCTCGTGATATTTGCTGGTCAATATTTGCTCTCAGAAATAAAGCTCTGCGCGGCCTGGTTCTGTGGCCTGCAGCTCGGAGGCCGCCGGGATCCCTTCCTCAGCTCACCTCCCCTCCCAACAGCACGTGGCGGCTTTGACTTTTATGCTGTGTATTTATGGGGCAGAGTTATGGCCGCCGTTTTATAAATGGAGCCGCGGAGCGCACGCCTCGACCAGGCGAGCTCCGTTCAGTGCCGACCGGAGGCAAAGGAGGCCGCTGTGCGCTAGCAGCTCTGCTCAGCCCCTGACTGAAAGTCTGTGCTGTAGGAGGTGGGGGAGGGGCGCTCAGGGATGAGTGACCAGACGTTTCAAGACATGCCATGGACAAGGTGGGCAGTGGCCCGGGCCCCCCACCTGCCAAGCCCCCCTGGGAAAATGAACTAACTCTCTAATCGTCACTTCTCTAGTCTACTTATCTTCTAGACCTACCTTTACGTCTGATTTCTACGTCTGACTCCTTTCTCCAAGCTGTGTCATAGTTAGGGTTTTTGAAATCCCGGGCAAGACATATTTCATCTGTTTTCGTGTCACCCTGTTAAAGTCTAGCATGTTATTTACAGTTCTTTGGCATCATGCAAGCTTGCATAGTATGGGTATTAACATTTTCATTTGTTCCACAGTGGGGCCCCAAAATATGTTTAGCCGGCCCCAACATCCTTAAGATAGCACTAATAAGGTGCTCTGGTGGAGTTGGGTGTGGGCTCCCCACACTTCCTGACATTATTTGTGAACATTTTCAAATTATCTGGCAGATGCAGTAAATCCATAATTATGCTGTAAACACTGTAGCCATAGTGGCATAAACCCACTGGCCATCGTCCATTGTTTTATCTAGAATTTATTTATGAAAGGTAAACATATCCTAGACATTCTAATTCCAGTTAGTGCCCATTGTTAGCTGTGCTGTTAAGAAAGCAGATTTTTCAAGCTAACTACACAAAGCATCTTGTAATATATATAAAACAAGCACTGGTGTTGCCAATAGGTCTCGCAGTAGGAAAGTTGGAGCTATTACAATTGCAAATAACAATGCCTTTTATTTTTGTTTTCATTTTAAAAACATAAAGGGCTTTGTCATTTACAAAACCAATAGCTCAAACTTTTCTACTGCGAGACCTATTGGCAACGCCAGTGCTTGTTATTATTTGCAATGTACTCGTTTTTTGCTTCTTTTTCTATGTTTTACGATGTATAGTGCCACCTCTTCTGTAGCGACGTGATTTGCTCTTCACAAAACCCTAAAATAAATAACTAAATAATAAGAATCTGACAGAGTCAGAGTGACTGTAATGAGGACCTGTGGGTGAGTGTCAATCTACTTTCCAGATTCAGTAGATCCATGCTCGGGCTTGTGTCATATCATTTTTAGATGGACTGTAAGCTTCAAATATGACGTAATGAGGGGAACGATTGAGAAAGCAAGACAATGCATTCAAGTCAATCTGGAAATTGCAAACACGATACTGCCAAAAAGAAATCCAAGTACAAAATCTGCATGTAGGAGTCGACCAAAGAGTTTGAGTGATAAAGTCTATGAGAAGTACACATGAAAACCGCAAAAAAAGGTCAAAGCACTTACCTTTTTTAAAGACAAGGTAGAAATCCCACTCTCAACACATACGCCCTAGCCACCTAGGCACAGAAGATTGGACAGAATAGTGGCCCTTACCACCATATGCTCTGACCGATGGGAGGTCAAGCATGAAATAGCTCCCAGGGGAATAGGACACTTTAGTCCATAGGCATTTACAACACGTGCCATTACCCTGCATTTTTTACTCTGTGTAATCTTTTACAGTGCAGGGCTTTACAACGCAATCCATTAGAATGCAACACAATTTAGTATTCCAACTCCACCTGGGCGTTGCTTTGAGGAATGCATTGTAATGGTTTGCGGTGTAAAGCCCTTGTAAAAGAAATGGGGGGTAATGGCATGCGTTGTAACACCTTCATGGTAAAGGATGTTTACCCTCCCAGTGTCAAATAAATCACCACCGTCCAGACAAATCATCATACAACAATACCCACACAATCGGTTCTACAAGCAGCATAGATTCCATTGGTCACCTAGCTACCCAACATTATATAGTCCTGGACTGCATTGCAACATGCCAGCATGCAAGGTCAAAATTGTACTTCAACAGGGCGTGGCGTGTGCGCCGCTATGAGATGGCGGTCGGCGCTTGAGCTCTGGGACGACAGCGGTTGCCGGGACGATTTTGGGATCCCTATCGGCAACGCGCTCATTCCCGAACACGGCAAATTGTGTAGGAGTGTACCGGGAACGTGAGGAGATGCGCTGCTGTCTCTGAAAACGACAGGAACCTTGCATTCCATCACTTTGAAGCTCCGCTCACTGGTTTTCACGAGCGGCCGCTATTTTGTTTCCTGTGTGACGTCGCTTGCGCTTTTTACCTCAGGTGCAGTGGCAAATTCTGGGAGCTGTGGTTTCTGCTGACATGAGGTGACATTTCCCAATTTATTCATCAGTTTTGATTTCAACTTTGCGTTTTTTAATGCTTGCAGTCATTTACATGACTCTTTCTGCTAGGTGTGCCCTCATGTTTACATCAGTGGCCTTCCTCTGATGTTTTGCTTATGGTTTTTTATCTAATTTGGAATGATGTTCTGTCCAACCTGATTGCGAGGTTACTGGAAGTCTGAAATTCTGTGTCTTTGAGTACCTGAAAATTCTTTTTATGGAATGTTTCTCATCATTCGAGCTTGACCGCCATTTTGTGTCCTAATGCTACGGCGAATGGTCATCATTTGCTGCTCATTCAGCTACTGTTAACAGGGATCCCTTATGAATTGCCATTTTTCTAATTTTTCTTACACCTGTTTGGTTCTCTCTCCACACATAGTTTTTCAGTTACAGTGTTGATATTTTCAACGTGGGCTGCGCTTATGGCGGACAACATGGGCCCTCCTCCTATTACCAAAGACTCTAAAGGGGCTATAAAGAGGCCCAAATAACACTCTCCTACTCCAGAATCTTCCCAGAAGGATTCTACTGCCACATTAGAAACTATCTTGTCACGTCTCAATGCGGTTCATGATATCGCACAATCTACTAAAACTAATACTGAACTTTTACAAGTTGAGGTGGCGGCTATCAGAAATGATTTTAAGGCATTATCTGTGAGGGTCACTGCTGCAGAATCTCGAATTAGTGGTGTGGAAGATACTGCACACCAACACTCACGGTCTCTTCAACAGATGGACCGCTCAATGGCTGCTTTGCGGAGAGACCTTACGGAGCAGGAGGATCGTAACAGAAGAAGAAATTTACGAATTTTTGGTCTTCCTGAAGACGCGGAGAAGTCAGCCTCTTCGATGATTGACTTTATCTCCCATTGGCTTCCTTCTACCTTGCCAATTTCATTGCTGAGAGACTTTGAGATTGAGAGGGCTCATTGTGTCCCTTCCTTCAGGTCTAAATCTTCTACAAGCCCAAGAGCGATAATCTTCAAACCATTGCGCCACCAGCATTCAGAGCAAATTTTGGCTCATATGAGAAAGGTCAAATCAGTGACTTGGGAGGGCCATCGAATTTCTATTTCACAAGACTTTGCCAGAGACACTGTGATTCGCAGGAAGGGGTTCCTCAACCTACGGAGGCGTCTTTTGGACATGAACATCCCTTTTTCCTTTGCTGGTCCTTCCACATTTCGTATGACATTCAAGGGCCGCTTTAGAATTTTTGATGAACCTTCTGACCTTTCCTCTTTTCTTGATAATCAATCTGAATCACAGGTGGATTCTTCGCCTGCTCCAGTTCCTTCTGGATCTTGAATCTTTCTGTGTTTTTTTTCTGTAAAACCTTACATTTTTCCGTCTGACATGTGTCACTGTTTTAATGTTACATGTTGATTATGGCTCCTCTCCGTGGTTGCCTGTAGTTGTTCAATAGTATGTTGTTCTCTTTGTATTCCTTGTCCGTTTTGGTTTTCCTCTCCGCGTTATAATGCTGAATCGGCTTTAGTTGCTCTTTCTGCACCTTTATATTGTTTCTTTTCTGATGGTACTCTTAATCCCTGGTTGTTCTGTTTTCGTTCCGTTCATCCAGCCTTGTCCTTGGTCCTTGGTTTACTTGTTTGATTACGCTCTCTATTTTGTCTTTCTATCATCCTTTTTTTCTTGTTACTGAGTTTGTCTATTTTACCTCCTTTTAACTTTAGATGATATATGTCTCTAGTTTTCGTATATCATAATTGTTCCTGCTTCGTTTGGTCTTCATGTTTCCTGAACCGTTTTTATTTATGTACTGTTTATATAGCAACAGGTTTTTATCTATGCTCGGCTAATGTCTTTTGGTCACTTTAATCTTTTTTGGTCAGCATGTTCTGTACCATTGTCTTTTATTCGTTCTCATTTACGTTGTTTTGTTAGTTTCGCAACAATACTTCAATTATTTACGTTTACTTATTATGTTTCATTAATTTATGACCTTACTGTGCGCTTTTTCCAAAGGCTTTATTATTTATTTCCTTGTTATTGCTTTTTTAATGACTTCCTTTTTACTGCTACTTTTGATTCACATTTATTCATAATGTTTTTTTGTTAGTACAGTATTTCTATCAAATTAATTCCGTATATTTGCTATGTTTCTTATCTTATCAATTGTTTATGCAACGTATATATAGTCCAGTATTTTTCTTCACTTACCATGCATTGTGTGGTTAGGTTGGTTTTCATTTTTATTCATGATGCCTCTCCTATAGTATTTCTTGAACTTTAACTCTGCATATATCGTACGTTTGCTCCATATATAAGATGCTTGTTTAGTCTTTAGAGATAATTTGCCTGTTTACTCATTAGAATGCATTCTTTTAGTACTTTTGCTTGTACATAATTCTTTATTAGGTCCTTTATCTTATTACATGTTACACCCTTATATTCCTGGTTTTGTATTTGACTGATAAGCTTCTTAAAGTTTTTTCCTGTCTTCTATCTCGCTCTAAGTTCTTGCATTGCTCTGTCTATTTTATCTCTTTTTTGCCTATCTCTTTCCTTTCTGTCTGATATAGCGTTGTTAAATTTAATACTGTCTGTTTCCTGGCAGCCCTCTTACTTCCCGCATCCATGTCCTCCCAGGTATGAGTTTGGTCCTCTATAGACCTCCCCTGGTGGGCCTTTTTCTTTTATTCTCTCTATTCTTTTCTGGTGCTTCTATTCCTCCTTTTCTTTTCCTTTTCTATTCCTTCCTTTTCTTTCTCTTTCTCTTCTTGGTTCCTCGAGTAGTGCTTTCATTGAGTATGGAGAACTGTTTTTTTTTGTAAGTGTTTTATTTGGCGTCCTGCTCCCTCTACCATGTTTTTGGCTTGGTTTTTTTATTCCTAGTTTAGACTGTGTCTGGTTTGAATGTAGTTTCCCTTAATGTTAAGGGATTAAACCATCTGGTTAAGAGGGCTAAGGTTCTTGATTACTGTAAGTCTTTGTCCTCAGATTTAGTATTCTTACAGGAAACGAAGATTTCCTATAAAGAAGCCTTATTATTGCGGAAAGAGGGGGTTCTTGATGTGATGTGCTCGGATGCTCTTGGCAAGAAGAATGGGGTCATAACACTTGTTTCTAAAAAATCTGGGTTGTCAGTCGTTTCTGCTGAACATGACTCTGAGGTACGTTGGTGGTTATCTAGATTGTCTAATGGTTCTGCTGATCTTTATGTTTTGAACATTTATGCTCCAAATGCTGATGACCCTTCCTTTTGGCAAAAGATCATTAAAAAGTTAGCTCTTACTCCGCATAATGGTAACTTGATCGTTGGGGGCGATTTTAATTTACCACTTGATCCACTTCTAGATAGACATTCAGCTTTCTCCTTCCGCCCTCCTAGAGCACATAAGCAATTGCTAAATATGTGCTCTACTGTGAATCTCCAAGATATTTGGCGTCTCCATAACCCTACAGGTAGTGATTTTTCCTTCTTTTCTTCCCCTCATTCTAGCTTTTCTCGCATTGATTATCTCTTAGTCCACTCGTCTTTAGTTCAGCACTCTTCTTCTCCGCATATTCATCCTATTCTTATCTCCGATCATGCAGCTGTTTCTTTTTCTCTCCTAAGTCTAGTCCCTAAGAAAAAAATACCTTCTTGGAGACTTAATACGGAGGTTCTCCATGACAATATTCAAGTTCAGATTATACAGAATGAAATTGAACATTTCTTTTCTGATAATGATGGATCAGTTAGTTCTCCAGTTGTTTTGTGGGACGCTTTTAAATGCACACTCCGGGCACACAATATTATAGTTATGGTGAAAAGAAATGCTGCTGTCAAAAGGGAACTCGCAGAGTTAGCAGATAGTATTAAACAACAGGAGCTTCTTTTTCGGCTTACTAATGATAAGCGGGTGTTGCAATCTATTAAAACATTAAAATACTCCTATAACACTATAGTTACCAAGAGAGACCATATCAGGGTTCAAGCCCAGAAATCCAAACGATTACTCTTGAAAAATAGGGCTGGTAAAATTTTAGCCGCAACTTTGAAATTTCAAGAGTCTAACTCTAAATCCTCCCAAATCTCTTGTATTACTGACAGATCTGGTGTTAAACAATTTCAGACTAAAGATATTCTTGCAATGTTAAGAGATTTTTATAGCTCTCTATATACCCCCACTAACCAGTCCTCATTTGAAACTTGCCAAGACTTTTTTAAAACTACTTCCCTCCTTAATATGGAAGCTAACATTTTTGCAAGAATTCTTGCTAAACGATTAGAAGCTTATATCCCTTCTCTAGTTCATCCATCCCAGACGGGTTTTGTAAAGGGTAAGCTTGCTCGAGATAATATTCGTACCTTCTGCCATATTCTAGGTACAGCTAAGTGGTCTACGCTTCCAGCTGCTGCTCTAGCCTTAGATGCCGAGAAGGCTTTTGACAAGGTATCTTGGCCTTTTCTTCATGCAGTCCTCCGTGCACATAATCTGGTTGACTCTTTTGTTAACATGGTCATGTCTTTATATGCCCAACCGAGAGCGAATATCCGAGTCAATAGGGCTACCTCTGAGTTTTTCAGTCTACGTCAAGGTACCCGTCAATGCTGTCCTTTATCTCCTCTTTTATTTTTATTAGCGATTGATCCTCTTCTTCGACTAATTGACCTATTATTATTATTATTATTATTATTGCATTTATTGAGCGCACAGCTACCCGGAGGTTTCCCGGCGCTTGCCTTGGGAACCCGTCCTGGCTTTTCCCTGTGAGATAGCCCCTACAGGGCATCCCCAAGGTGAAAGCCAGGCATCCCGCCGCAGGGGGGCCGTTGTGGAGATTAAGCAAGCTTAATGCCCAGAGTTGCAGAGTGAGAACGCATGATTAGAGCAGGCACCTAAGCGAGAATTATCGAGTCTGTGGACATTTGAGCTCAAGACCCTGCGGTGTCGGGAATTGAACCCTGGTCCCGGGTCTGACCTCAGCTTCCGGGTCTGCCTGCTCTACACCGTGACCTACATACGGATATCAAGGGATTCACTTTTGGTCCACGTTGCATAAAAACAGCGGCGTACGCAGATGATGTTCTTATATTTTCGGATGATATTGTCTCAGCTATACCCGTGCTTACTGATATTATTGCTCGTTTCTCTACGGTCTCTGGTTATACGCTTAACAGGGATAAGACTGAAATGTTCCCTTTGAATGCATATTGTTTCCCAGCACATATGGGTGCCGCTGGTTTTAAATGGCAATCTAAACATCTCAAATATCTAGGGATTTGGTTTTGTGGCACTCTCTATGATACAGTGATTTATAATGAGGCGCAAACTTTACTCAAGGTTCGTCAACTTCTAGATACTTGGTCCCCTAAACATATTTCTTGGTGGGGCCGGATCCAAACTCTAAAGATGATGATTACTCCTATCATTAATTGTGTTTCTTCCATGCTTCCGGTCAAATTGTCTCCCTCCTTTTTTCGTGAGATTGCTTCCATTACCTCTAAATTTCTTTGGAGTGACAAGCGTGCTAGAATTGCATATAAATCCCTGAGGAAACCTTATGAGTTGGGTGGTTGTAATTTTTCTGATTGGGAGAGATATCAGGTAGCTTTTTTAGCTTCCCAAGGTGCTTTGTGGTTTTCCTCGATTCCTGCTCACACTCCTTCTTGGGTGTTCATTGAGCAGCATCTCTCATCTCCCTTACCACTCTCTTCCTTTCTAACCACACCCACTTTGGCTATTCCCTTTTCCCGCTCAATTATTTTAGATACTATTACAGCGGTTCGGTCTGTAGATAAGAAAGTGACTACTCCGATACATAAATCGAGATGGTCTTCTTTGTGGCGTAATCCTAGACTAAAATTTGTTATCGATCCCGCGTTAATCCCTTACTGGTCTTCTAAAGGGGTGACATTAGTTTGTCATTTGTATGACTCTAATAATGATCCATTACCCTTTTCCTCTTTAGCCAAACAGTTCTCGCTCTCCAATCTTGATTTCTATACTTTCTTAAAAATTAAAGTAGCAATTGCTATAATACGCCTGGAGCCCAATTCTCCTACTGTTATGTTATTTTCCTTTTGGCGTCGATCTGGTCATGTGGCTTCCAAAATTTATAATGTCTTATCCCCTACGTCATCTGCCTCACATACTGTTACCCAACAAAAATGGTTCCATCACTTTGATAAGGAGCTTACTCAACATATTTCACAGGAAACCTGGCAGATGATTGGCAAATTTTCTCTCCGAGATAAGATCGCCCTTTCTTTAATCCAATCTAAATTCTTTTCTCTCAACCTCCTCCATTGGAATCCTGTGCGTTTACGTGCATTAAATTTGAAGGATGATGATCTCTGATGGTGGTGTGGTTTGGCTTCTGGTGATTATCTCTATATGTTTTTTACATGCTCTTTTCTACAATCCTTTTGGGATCTCATTAATAAACATCTTATATTGATTTTTAATACTGATTTTAAGCTTTCCTTTCCCATGATCCTTTTGGGCCATTTAGCTTCCCATGTGCCTTTGCCATTAGATACCTTAGACTTGCAATTGATGGACCTTTTATTGGCAGTTGCTGTTAAGGTTGTTCTCATGGAATGGAAGTCTTTCTCTTCCGTATCATACAATACTTGGTGGGCATGGGTTTCTTTTTTACGTAGTGTGCACATTTCAGTTGATGTGGCTCGTCTTACCCCTACTATTTCCAGTAATGTCTGGAAGGCTTTGGATGCTTATATGGATTTAGCATCACAAGGGTTGGTTGCCCAATACCCTTTTATATCTGCTGATTGATTGCTGCTTGATTTTTGTGTGATGTGTTTGTGTGATGTGTTTTTTGTGGCACTACTTTGGATCCTTTCTTCTCCTTTCCCCATCTTCACTTCTTTCCTCTCCCCTCTTGTGCTTTTCTCTTTCTTCTCTTATTCTTCTTGCTGCCCTATTCTTTCTTCTCTTTCTTCTTCTTTTCCTTTTTTCTTTCTTTTTTTTTGTTTCCTTCATTCATTCATAATTAGTGATACCCTTTACGGTCCTTTTAATCCACTGACATTTCCCTTATCAGTTTCTTATTTTTTCATCTTTATATTAATTGCAGGAATTCTTGTACTTAATTTATACTGTAATAATATAACTATGAATTTTGACTGTATCACTTTATATTGTATTTAACTATTTATTTTGTACTTCTTAAAATCTAATAAACTTCTTGAACAAAAAAAAAATTGTACTTCAACGATTGCAGGCCCTAGCACCATGGCCCAGATGAATTAGTCTGCATGAGAAGGCACTTACTGTTGCAAAAGCAAGTTACATTGCCCACGGGATGAACAACACCCCAAAAAGGGTGGGGACCAGCATCACCTTCAGCTTCACTCTACATTATTTACCCAGCTGTGCGAGACATAGCAATCAAAAGGGCACTAAGCCAAAATAGGGCATATAGCTGCAGTCCTTCCACTCCCAATTCAGGATAGATTTCAACAGCAGTGCGCCATCCACAGCAACTAGCAAACACATCTGCCTCCCAGCGAGACAACCCAACGCTAAATACCTGCAGTGTCGCCCATAAGAAGATAGCACGTCAGAGGACTAAAAGGGTCACAAAAGCACACAAAGAAATGCAGACTTCCTATGATCTGTAGCTCTCCTGCGCAAACAGTGATTCCAAAAGGCAGCATCTTCCCCAGCTATCCAAGCGGTCTACATCCGGAAGCTGCCTGGCTGCACCTTCAGAAACAGTGAAAGCCAACCATTGCCTGCCATGTACATCTTATAGACGCTGCAAGATAGGTGTCAGCTGACAAGAAGCCAAAATGTATCAAAGATAACACACATGCATGCACATGACATGGTGACCTAGGCGGAGCATCAGACCAAAATCATAGAGCCTTGTAGGGAGCCAGGAGGGATGCCATTTGCAGGTATTTATACACCTAATCACTACACATTTGCAGAGGGACACGTCTACAGTTCTGGGAAAAAAGCCCGTAGCACTAAGATGGCCTCAGAGAATGGCCTCTAGGGCTTCACCATAAATCCCTTTAAGAAATGATTGCAGGGCAAGAAATGACGGCTTCCATACAGGTGAAAGAAACACACTGGAGGAATCACTGGATCTGACACAAACTGATCCTGTGAGTGCAGGCATGATCAGAAAAACATATCATTGTGTGAATACTAGGGACTCAGAGGAAAAAGGACAATGGGGAAAATGTGGGAGAGTCCTAAAAACAGTCCCTCTACTTGAGGCCACTCAATTAATCCTACTTTAATGGCACAGACATAAAAAAAATTGTAGAAGAATGAACGCCATGGCTTAGCAATGGGTGTCTTCACCCCTGCCTCGCGTACAGCACTGGTGCCAAGGATTAGGCGCAAGGCACTTTCCGGTGTGCCATGACCGAAGGAATATCCAGGTACACTCCCCACAGCAGTCCATGCATATGAATCACTGCAGCAATACATGTGACCTGAGTGCACACAGGTGTTTCCATTGGAGTTCACATGAATATTTGCAACTCTGATGTGGAAGGAAATGTCTGCAACACTAGTACACTCCTTATTTTCTTGCAGGCACATCTTGGGTCATAGACAAGTGACTGGGGGGTGCTTTGGCCAACACCGTGGAGTTGCAGGAAAAAAAGTGATCTTGTTAGAGCACTAGCAATAGCTATGTCTGAATCACTGTGTAACACCATCATGACATTCATTGCCACACACCTCAGCAACCCAATCCCATCCGGTCATGGAATGGGTGCTGAAGCACAATATTTTAGTCCAACTCACACAGTGGGGAGCATCTTAACCATGAGTTTTCTACTGTCCTACCAGCAATATGCCTATAGCACCATGTTAAGAGAAGAAATTGATCAAAGAGGACGTGGAAATAACAGTAGAATGGGCAAAGGGTGGGCATGTTGGAGGTGCAGATGAATGGCGGAACTGCGGGGAGGGGGGGAAATTGAGCAGGTGCATTTGGGTGTAAATAAAAAAAATAAAAAGGGACAAAATCTTGCAAGGTGGTTATGATCAGGGGACAGAAAGGGATGAGATGGGTAGATGGGATGCAACATGGAGAGCATGGGGGTTTGAGTGGGGAGGCAGAACACAAGGGAGAGAGCAAGGAGGGTATAGATTCTATGCTCCGAAGGAGAGCGGGAGGGTGCAAACACCAGAAGAGAAGAAAGACATTAAATAAGAAGCAAGAAAATCAGATTGACAAGAAAGCCAACCAGTAGTAAGGAATGGGATGACACTAAACTAATCTCACTGTAAGAACTGGGATTGGCCACAATAAAAGCTGTCTATAGGCAAGACCTAAAAATGTCTTCAATCGAAGCACTGGGGAGCACAGAAGCATTGCTTCTTTGTAACTTTCGAGCTCTGTTAGCACTGAACTGTAAACAGTGAGTTTCAAGACTTGCTGCACCGCATCCACCTCAAATATTTAGTAAGATAAGCAAAAATTCCCCTTCCTGCAGAACCGATGTGAAACAGAATACATTTAGCAATTTTGCACAAACAGACACCCTGTCAGCTTGCACAAAGTAAGGTAAGAAAACCCTCATGTTAATTCTGAGGCATGGTTTTCACACCGAGCAAATCTGTGCCAACTAATAGTATACACAACATCATTTCATGCACAAACACATAAGACACCTAGCACAAGCACACATTAACATCAATTCGAGGCCTATACTGCTTGCTAAAATATCAAACATTTAAGTTTAAGTTAGTTCCATCCCTTTCTTTAGAAAGACAGGTCAAAGCAAAATCTAGTACCTATTTTACAACTGAAAAAGCTGATTTTCACTTTCTTAACTCAAAGATATTGCATAGACACAGCTTGCAAAATCCCCTCAGACACAGTACAGCTGCAGCACACACAGCAGCAGAGCACAAGTCTCTTAAACACAAAAACCAGGCAAATGATGGGATTAGCACAGACAGTAGTGACTCAAACTTCATTGACAAAACCTGTACATGGCAACATGAAAAGTTCCATTATGAAAAGTTGACTTCGCACATTTGGTGAAGGTAGTCATGGAAAGGAAGACTTGCAGGGCAATAGGTAAGTGAATGTATGACCTTCACAAGAAGAAGGTGAGAGGGTGACCTCTGGGTGAGGTAGAGGGTCACCTGCATGGAAAAGAGGAAGACGGTGAGGTCTGGATGTAAGAAGATGAGGGAGAGAAGGACGCGCAGAGGGAGGGGTCAAGGAACTCACTTGTATGATGCCAGGGCTGTGGTACTGGGTGCCCGATGGGAGACAAGAGAGAATAACATGCAGGTGAGTGGCGTAAGGGCGAGGGTGACCTGACAGGGGAAAGAAGAGGATGATTTTTGGGAGAGATGGAGTCCTGAAAAGAAGGAGAGGTTGGCTTGAACTGTGGATGGAGGGAGTGAGAAGATAAAACAGATGGTGACCCTCTAGAAAAGAGGTATTGGAGAAAGGATGACTTTGAGTACAATGTCTTGCTTAGATCAGGCAGGTAAAGCAGGTATACATTAGCCGAGCTTTTGCAGGCTCCAGCATGGTACTCAAGGGATTTGTGTCTCAGGGAACTACTAATACAACATAGCTATACATAAAGATTTCTAACATCAAGGTCAGGTGCAGTCAGGTGGATGGCTGTGTTGCTCACTTCATGAGCGCTACAGCGGAGCCATCATGGAATGCAGTGTCAGACAGGTGCAGAGAGAACTCCTCACTGCTCCATGCAGCATTTGCTTGGCCTCAGGGCTGGTCTTCTCTGTAGACAGACCCAGCTGGTTCTCTACCTGCAGTAAGTGTGCCCCCTCCTCTGTCAGCATTTGAGCTTGGCCACATGCCTCACGTTCCATTGACGATAGCATGTCTGTGTATGTACAAAATAGGGTGGTGGCTGGGAGAATTGGTGCGCACACAATACTGATACAAAGTATCAATGTCCATATATTTGTTTCGGTGCTCAGGAGGAGGGAGAGCCACCGCATCTTCCTCAATTGGAAAAGGAAACTTCTCCTCAATGTTTCATTGGAATCTCCGAGCACTCAATAAGTCAAGAAATTGTTATATTTATAGTGTCCACTGTCCTTTATTCAAACACCCAGGCTTTTCATATTGCCATTAATCAATTAGGCTCATTGCCATCAATGCAGCTCCTTACCATCAATGCAGCTCCTTGCCAACACGTGTTTCATATTTTTTAATTTAAACAAGACTTCATCAGGGCATCACAGTCATCTCTATTTTCATTTGTGCTGAACACAACAGACCGGTTACACAGCGGGGAACTAACTTTTCCCACGATACAAAGATGCACTGACAACATATTATAATTCCTTTGCAACCAGACACTTGGGAATTTTGATAATTTGGTGACTTATAGGAAACAAAACCCGTTACAGCGTAAAGGAAAATAGATATTACTGTGATGCCATGATGAAGTCTTGTTTAAATTTATAACAGACTAAACACGTGTTGGCAAGGAGCTGTATTGACAGCAAGGAGCTCTATCGATGGCAAGGAGCCTTATTGATTAATGGCAATGTGAAAAACCGGATGTTCGAATAAAGGACAGTGGACACTATAAATATATCAATTTCTTGACTTATTGAGTGCTTGGAGATTCCAATGTCTGTGTATGTGTGTGTGTGAAGAGCTTGACTCTTAGAGAGTGGCCAGAGAGGGTAGGACGGGAAGGTAGATGGTGATCCTTGGTGAAAGCAGTGGCGGCTCCTCTGCAATGGCGGAGGAGCATTGCCCCATTGCCTGGCACCGAGCCAGCAAACAAAAAACAAAACGATGGTCTAGCAATCATGCTAGAGCATCATTTTATTTTTCGTTTGCTGGCTCTGAGCCAGCTTGTGCATGGTGGGGTGGGACATAAGAGGGGGAAAAGGAGTGCTTGTGCATATCCTAAGTATGCATATGAGTTTGGCCAGCCGTCTCAGGCCGACCAAAACACACATGCACATTTAGGTTTCTCCAGCTGGCTGCATTCAACAGCAGGCCTGGAGAAACTCCACAGACTCCATGACCTTGCGGAGCGTCTTTCTTGCCAGCCCAGGCCAATCCACGGGAATTGGATGGCAGTCTGTCCCAGGGGCTGCTGGGACCAGGAAGAGGCCAGCAGGAGAAATGCAGGAGGGGGCCGGCATCAGGTAAGTTTTTCATTTAATTAGTCTTCCTAACAGGTCCCGTCCCCCAACTGCTCTCCACCCACCCCTCCCCCCTTTGTTAGTGGTGGACGCCACTGGGTGAGAGAGCGATGCTAGAGGGCATGAGAGAGGAAGAGGGGTTAATAGGGTGACCTGTAGGTTGAAGGGGGTGAGGAAGAGGGTGATAGGCAGAAGAAGGAGGGCGAGATTGAAATGTGGGGTGGTGAGGAGGAAAATGGTGATTTGCTGGAGGTCAAGGGTTTTGGAAAATGTATGCTTTCGGAAGACACAGTGAACTGCTAATGGTTTCAGGAATAAGTATCTCCTGCTCCAAGATGGCATATATTTGCATGGAAAAGACACCACTGCAAGCATAAAGCAATGTACTCTCTGTTGGGCTTGCACGGCAGTGGGAGAGCTCTGTTAGTCGGAGCAGTGAAATAATAAGTTGTCTCTAACATCCTGTTCTATGGACCTTTACCTTGCAGTAGCAATGCAATAGTATTGGCAGCAAAATAGTCAAATGACAGAATGCTATTCCATGAATAGCCACGTCTTGAGGGCCTTAAGGGTTTGAAGATTACCAGGCCTGTTATGGAGTTGAAATGGTAATGTTTACCATAACCGGCTGCTTGAACACTAAAGCAAGGCCACTGTAGCAAGATTAATTTTCCAGATTAAAAAACACTGCTGCAGATCTTTGCTTTCTGGAAGGAAATTATTTCTTACATTTGTTTTTACAAGAAATGGGCTCAGAATAATTAAATGCTTTATGAACAACAGAACAACAGAAAAAGACTTAAGAAAACAATCGTTCACCAGCAGACTGCACTCACTGTAACCTGAAAAACGAAGATAAAACTGTTAGCATAGTCCAGGCATGCGACAATGAACGAGTTTACTTCTTTGGTCCAATAAGAAAAGGACAAAAAGCAGGTTTCCGACATGACTGAGATGTGAGTGGTAAGGGCGAGTCAGAGTGCAGGATTCCCAAATGTATAACAATACACACCGAGCAAGGACGTTGTCCACTGTGACAAACTAAAGGTAGGGTGCAGCAGAGGTGATGTTCTTTTAGAAAGCAGGACATCAAATTAACCAGAGTACTGATTAAAACCTCCCTGGAATTCACAATATAGTGGGTGAGCACAACAGTAATGATAAAAAGTAAAACTAGGCTCAATATCTTCGTTTTTGAGATGTATAGTTATTTTAATATTGTTGTTTTAAAATATACATAACATATTCTCCCAATCTGCTCAAAACACAACATAAGAGATGGCAGAAATAGGAGAGCTGTCCACAAAATGGGAGACTCAGTAGATAAAAGGGAAACCACTCTCCATACTGTTATGTTATGCCCCAGATTCAACCGTTTGCGCCATAATCTAGTCCGGCCTCTTCTGTTGAACCAGAATTTTAATCAAGTTCGGTCGGCTTTTTATTTACTCCACATGTTAAAAAAAACCCTATTTGTTATTATTTAGTCCGTTTTTAGGTCTCGGCTAGAGTAGGCTGCGCACATGCGCAGTCTCGCTAGCGACATTTAATGATATAGAGTAACTTTCACTAGCGAGGTAATGCCCCGCCCCCCTTTTCCATTGGCTGGCGTCACCGTTCATGCTAAACGGTAGCCAGCCATTGGAAAAGAGGTGTTAGTGACATACTCTTCTCTTTGGAAGCTGTCCCACTTGGACTGGCTTCCGTGACTTACGTTTGTGTGGTAAAAGGTTTGTTTTCCGAGTCTTTGATCTCTACGGAGTGTCTTGCTCACGCTATCTGCACAGGCCAGTCGGGTCTCTGATTGGTAGGCAACTACCAAATAAGCTTTCTGATTGGTAGACCTTGTCAACCAATCAGAGAGCCTACTGGCGCGTGCAGGCAGCGCGAGCAAGACACGCTGTTAAACTCGGTGTCCCAATGCCGCGTGATGTTAAGCTTTCGATGCCTATTCCTTCCATTGCGTGTTCCGGACCACCGTGTCTATTGTTTGGCTGCTTCGCTCAAGGCCTCTCATGTTGTTGTCCCTGCCCGTATTTTGTTTGAATGTATCCCTTTTACCACAGCCTCTCCCACTCCCCGTAGCTATGCTCAGACCATTTCAAGGTAAACCCCATCAGCGCAAGGAAGTCCCAATCTGGCGGCAAGTGAGGCGTGGAGAGTTGTGGGGCCTCCCGTGACTCACTGTCTTCACCTGCTGCTCAATACATGGGCGGATGGTGCGGCAGGTGTAAGGACGGCCGCCAGTGCACCGCAGCCACCCAGGCGCCACAGGATGGTGGCCGGCTCCGAGATCCCGGCTGTGAGGCAGAGGCAGAAATATCCCAGCACACATGCAGGGCATCGGCAGCAGACAGGGAAGAATGGTGGCAGAGAGCGGTGTGACCGTCGATGCTGCAGCGGGTAAGGTTCTGCAAGTCCAGGGTGAAATATAGTGGTGGAACAGGCAGGCTCAGACGGCAGCAGGGAAGAGCCTCGGTCAGGCAGGCCAGATGCGACTAAGGTGGGTGCCGCGGCACCGGGGCCGCCGGGGGCCTGAAGCCACGTGGAGTCCCCGGGCTTGTGCAGCGGCCGCTCAGGGCAACAGGCAGAGGTCTGTGTGCAGAGCGCCCTCACATCGAGACGTACCTGGGCGCTCCAGTCGGGGTCGGTACTCACTGAAACGTGCGCCGGAGGGAGGGCAGGTCTCAAGGCGATAGAATGTGTATATTATCCCAGGTGAACTTGGTTCCATTTCACACTGCTTCAATAAATGATTTTATAACTTTGGACCCTCTAAATCTTGAGGTGACCACTCTCCTCATAAAACTAGAAACAAAGTGCTGTCCTCCACCCGGCGCCGGAGGTGGTGAGTGCGGCGCGGCCTAGCACAGGTCCATGGTGGCAGAGGCAGGCGCAGGCCGGGTGCGGGCGGATTCCTGTGAGCCGCAGAAAGGTGCTGGGGGTTGTGGGTGGCCCGGGAATTTACTGCGTGCAGCAGCAGCTATATACCAATTAAAAACAGACAAGCTGCTCTCTGCCCTAAAGGTGTCCAGTCTGCTGGTCCCTCAATGGCGGCGATTGGGACGGATCATGGCAATTTTTTTTGTGGGGCGCTCAGCGACCGACTTACTGCCAGTATCTGGCCCTGCGACATGGCTCCCTGTCCACGGGATCGACTCCCGTCTTCTATGCCCATACCTGAGGCCTCATGTACTCGGAGTGGCCCCGGCCTTAACAGATTCTGGTGAGTGCCGCCGCACACCTGTGTCTGTGTATGTGTGTGTGTGTGTGGCTCTGTGTGTGGCTCTGTGTGTGTGTGTGTGGGTGCAAATGCAATAGGTCTCACATTTGCGAGAGATTAAGCTACTGGCATTGTAAATGACAATGCCATTTATTTATCTGTTTTCAAAACCAACACATAAATACAAATTTTGTCATTTACAATGCCAATAGCTCTAACTTTTGCAAAGGCGAGACCGTTGCATTGTAAAAGCTTGTAATTAGGGGTTGTTAATGGGCGCTGGCAACGTATTAGAAGATTGCTGATTTTAACAGGAGAGCTGTCTTTATTAATTGATGAGACGGTTTATCTTTATTTTATAAGTTTTTAGCTTTTTGTCGGATTTTGTGTACATATTGTATTAAGTGGTGGCAGATTTGGGATTTTGATCCTTTAAAATGCCCAATGTATTTTTTTATGTACTTTTTTATGATTTGAAAGAAAATTTTATAAAGTTATTACTTACTTACACTTAACATGTGTGACCATGAAATGAAGCAACCCATGGAGGGTGGTGTCTTTCGATACAGATTTTCAAACCAGGAAGAGAGGATCACCGTCATTGCCATGTGTGGTCAAAATGTCCAATTAAATCAAGGCTAAGACACCTTCATCATCAGCTCGCCTTGATTGAAGCGCGGGTGAGTTGTGTCAAGGCAGTGAAAAGTGTAGTCATAGTATTACAGATGAGAGGCTCAAGATTCTTCCCAGAGGCTCAAACAAAGAAGTGACTCATGGAAATCGGCAGACACTTACTCAATCCCACGGGACAAAAGGGATCCTACAACCAACTTGAGGAAGGTGGGTACGAAGCACTGTATGAAGATTGACTAACAAAATGGCATAACACCCGGACAATTATTGAGACAGTTTGTTTAAGAATTTAGGCTGAGCAACAGTCCATAGATGAGCCAGAGTTTACCAGAGGCCTTCAAATAACTACAAATCACCCCTAGAAAGAAACTTAATGTTATCAAAAAGGGATTAAGACATTACAATACAGGATTACGAAGATTTCAAACAACACAGCATCCACATTTGTTGCTCTGCGTTGTGCGAAGATGAAAATAGCACATAGCCATATCTACAAAGATTGCTCTGCTGATGGTGTTGCCTACTGCACTGGTGTACAGATAGTCTATGGTGCAGATGAGAGACTGTTTTGTATAGGATATACTTCAAGCATACCCTTCCAGCACTAATTCCTATGCATGAATAACTGCAGGAAAGTCATACTTGTTTGAACTGTGCTATCAACTGCAGCAAGCATGCAATGCAATGCGTCGTTTTCTGGGGCAAATCAAAACATTCCCTCTTGTTTGAGCATGCGGCCATTAGGCATTCTTTTTTGATGCAAAATGCAGGCATGTTACCATATATGATTGGTCTTTGCGGAAAAGCCTATGATTGTCTGTGCTGACTTGTGTCCAGTAACGCCCTCTTGACATGAAGCATTGTGAAGGGGATTTGGTGCTGTGAAAAATGCTCCTTTCCAGGACAAAAACACTTTTCCGCTGGAAAGTAGATTATTGCCCCGGCTTTGCATCACCATAGCACAGGAAGAAAGCTTTTTAAAATGTGGGCCTATATCTCGACATTTAATTAAAAAAAAATTCAAATAAAAAAATTGTATTGGAGACTGGAGTGGGACTTTCAAATCTAAATGAGGAAAGTCATAGTTAAAGCGAATGGAGGAGATGTTCTTCAGCCAAGGGTCAATTAGAAATGTTTTCAAGAAGGTATTGCAGGCGAAAAATGGAAAAATACACTTTTGAGTATATGGGAAAGAGAAATAGCAGATATGAGGTGAGATAAATGGTGGATGGGGAAAAGAACTGGCTGACAGGAGAACCATGTGTCATGGAGTCTAGTGATCGTGCCAGTGGATGGGAACAGATGGGCTTGCCTTTTTTGCTGATTTAGCAAACAGAACTAATGATCAGACATGCTGAAGAACACCCATGAAGAAAGACCAATGTGAGATTAGCAGCAAGATGCTGCCATGCAGCTCTGTCACTCCTGATTGCGCATTTGTGCCAGTTTGATGCAGACACAGCTGATCGGGGTAAATTAAGACTCAAAAAGGAGCTCCTTCCAGCATGAGGCAGAGGAGCCGGAGGATGAAGGAGGAAAAATACTAGCTGCAATCAAAACTAACAGATAAAATACTGTACTCCTTCAGTATTCTTAGGCATCTTTAAGGCAATATAACAGCAATACAAGCAACCAATATGAAATAGTTTGAGTTGCTATGCATACTAGCAGACTATGGCTAACTGATCGAAACATTGACCATCCGAATGCGATTTGGAGAAAGTGTAATTTGGAGCACAATTCGATTTTAGATTGGGGCCAAATAATATATTCTTGATGTTATGTGGTGCAATACTATAGATGGATTAGTGTGTGGTATAATCAGGTGCTTGGACAGGGAGTCATGTGATGCTTTTAACACGGGGAGTCTGTTCTTTAGGTCTCATAGAGAGACCTATTGCGGTGAAACCAAAAAGTTTAACTAAAGCGAATTTCAACGAGTGCATGAGTTCTCGTGACCGCGCTTTTATCCGAGCCGCCTGCCTCCGAGAGCTTCAAATTAAAGCCATCTGTTGCTTCCCCAGCGCACTCGGCCTCACTTCTCCTCCCCCTAATTAACACACACTTCTTTCACGGCCGCGAGGCCGTGCTTCAAAGGGATCCGCTCCCCCGCCCCTAAAAGCTTCTGTCCGCAATGTTCTTTCATTCACAACTTGTTATATATCGCCAGAAGAAGTGACATCGCTGCTTGGGCGCCTTAATTAAAGTATTTTTGCAATTGAACTTTTTTATTGGTTGGGGTATTTCCGGGTGCTGTTTGTCAAATGAAACCTTTGCTTATATTTTCCAGCTTGTAAAGATTTCGTTTTGTTAAGAACAGAAATCAGAGCAAATATTGTTCCACTTTGAAGTTCGTATGAAAGACGATATACATTGCTGTAATGTGCAGGAATTAGTGATTTTCCATGTATCTGTGAAAACGTACTTCAAAGCGATCCGCTCCGCCCCCCTGCTGCATTCACTTTCCTTCCACGTTCCCTCTTCTTCCTTCCTCTCCCCATCTCCCTGGTGACACCTCTTTGCCCAGATGGCAGCTCTAGCATAAACACAATACTTCACTGTGTTATTTTATCACGAAATAAGCCTGCTTGTGATTTACTTACATAATGAGGTATTAATGTAGCCACCCTCCCCTATCGTGTTTAAAGTTTTTTTTAAAGCGTGAAAATGCACCAGGGGTGGCTAAAAAGGTTACATATATTTACTAACCCCTGCAATTTATCAAGGCAGTAAAAACAACAAGATGTATAATTAGCACCAACACAACCCCTTGTATCCGTAACTTCACAAATAATACGAAAGGAATGCGCTTAATTTATTAAAACAGCGCAAATAGTTAATTGGTTGTAGGTGATATCCGCATGTAAAGTGTATGTCGTCGATTCAAAACAAAACCCAAAAACTCCTACTCGACCCGTTATCTTTCCGAAATAGGTCCAATGAGTACCGTTCGGCGATGAAGCCGCGACACCAACCACTGCGGCGATTTAATAAGAACCCGAACCTGTTGCCTGGGTTGAGGGGTCGCTTTAAAATATGCATTTAAAAGAGGGAACGACTGATTGCTCATTCATCGACATGCAGTGTGTTGTAGTAACAACGATTGATTGTGTTTTTTATTGGTTGGGGTATTTCCGGGTGCTGTTTGTCAAATGAAACATTTGCTTATATTTTCCGGCTTGTAAAGATTTCGTTTTGTTAAGAACGGAAATCAGAGCAAATATTGTTCCACTTTGACGTTCGTATGAAAGACGACATACATTGCTGTAATGTGCAGGAATTAGTGATTTTCCATGTATCTGTGAAAACGCACACTCACCCATGGGCTTCTTGGCACTGAGTAACAGATTTCTTTTTTTTTTGGTGAGCTAGCTCAATGGAACTTATTTGATCGACTTCGGGAGGATGAAGGGCTGTTGGGACCCGTCGTGGACATCAGGTCTCTGGTGTGGGTGCATTAGTCCATGCATCCAGTGTCTTAGCCCGGTGTAAGTACGCTCTATAAATGATTATTAACATTAACATTAGCCCTATAAAAGTCACTTTGCCCACTGCTTATGTTCCAGTGTGCCTGCGGACTCTTACTCTACCTGTAACAATGCCTGTATCTATGCCTGTGAGACTCAGGTGCAATCAATCTGCAGGACAAGTATGCTTTGTTTTTACGTATTTTCTAAATATATGCAATTAACAAACAAGTCACCAGTCGTCTGTTGTTTGTTTTTCTCGTGTGGAGGTTTGCACAACACCAAAGCATGCCACCGCTATGTCGCGCCAAGACATTTTGTGTGGTCATTGGGCCAGTGAATTCATTTTATATAATTTTAAATCAGGATTTATATTTACCATCCATATGCAGCAAAAGCGGACGAGGTGTTTGTCAAACATTACACAACCCTATGTTGTATTGAATACATATTCAAGGGTAGTCATCTTAAATTAATCACATTTCAAGGTCGTATCTTAAATACTGATGCTTTAGTAATCCCACATCTACCTGTCGTTTTACAGTGCACGTTAACCACAATAAGCCATAAAGTGGCATTTTTTTAGAGACGCGAACAGGGACCCCTGATAACTGTTCCCAGTTCCCCTGCAGTGTTTAACCATTGTTGTGTAAACAGAGCCCGCCTGTGTTTCTTTCCAGCCGCTTGCGTGGATGGCTTGTGGCAGCGGCTGCTGTGTGCGCGATCTTTACAGAACGCGCTTCCTGGCTGCAGGCGGCAGCCTCGGCGCGAGGTGAAGGAAGGGACATGACCATCACGACTTCCTCCAAAACAAAGCCTTCCTAGCGGGCGCAGGCACAGGGCAGGTCAGAAACAGGCGATCGGGTCTCACTGCGAATGATGTGGTCGGCGAATATATAGCCTGCCTTTGGGGAATTCTTCCCTCTACCTCTCCCTTTCACCTCCTGCTCTTCCTCGCTCTTACAGGCTCTCTTTCATCCCGGATTTCCTCTCCTTTTCACTACCTTTCTCTTCCTCCTTCGTTCCCACCTCTCTTTCTTCCTTTCTCTCTCTTTCTGTGGATCAAAGTCTTATGAAAACAATGTTTTGGGCCCCAGAAATAGAGGCCACCACTTGCAACAACCGGCTCAAATTAAGCACTTTATCTAAAATTAATCCGTCCTGACCACAATAATACGGCGGACCACCACTCCCGTTTATGCTACTGCTGCATTTGTCTTCTCAAATATATCAAAGCAACAAAGAAACACGTGCTGGTTCTTTCGTTCGATTTTCAGCTTTCGCTTATGCCCAAACACCCAGCCTGATCTTAGCAACTAAAACGTGAGGCAAGGGGTGTGCAGACATACGCTTGCTGCAGTAAAGGCGTGTATTTATTTATTTTGTCACTTTTCAAGAGGAATCCTATGTTTAAAGTACATGGCTGTTTTTTTTTTAACCCTTTGTTTCTTCAAGCTCTTGGTTCTTCAGAGAGGCACAATCTGAACTTGGCCGCAGCAGATAAGTATATAACTGGCCTGGAGACATCCTGATAGTCACTATTATACATTGCGTTCCATCAGCTTCACGCACTTTCCCTTACATATAAAGCTCTTTCTTAAACGGGGCATCCGGTGAATGACATCACAAGAGTGCTCGAAACCCCAGCATGCTTTGTCAGACAAAGGAACGTTCTAGAACGTGTATTATAAGTTAGTGATGCTGATGGCGCCTGACTCAGTAAATATTAGAGCTCTGTTTTTGTCTTCACTGGTTGGCGCCCAAGGCGCAATCACACAACACAACTTTGTGGCTGATGAACCCCCTCAATGCACACGCAGCTCCTTCCTTGTAGGGGGGCCTCTCCTCCTCCTCCTCACACAACCACACACACACAATCACACCCAACCACACTCACAACCACACCCACACCCACAACCACACACCCAACCACAAACCCAACCACACCCACAACCACACACACACTACCACACACACACAACCACACACACAACCACACTCTATCTATCGCCCTCACTCTCTATCTATCTATCGCCCTCACTCTCTATCGCCGTCACTCTATCTATCTGTTGCCCTCACTCTATCGCCCTCACTCTCTAGCTATCTATCAATCTATCTATCTATCGATCGACCTCACTCTATCTATCTCTCTATCGCCCTCACTCTATCTAGCTATCTATTGCCCTCATTCTATCTATCTATTGCACCACCACAGCATCACTCAGCACCACCACAGCATCACCACAGCATCACTCAGGGGCACCACAACATCACTATGGGACGCCACAGCATTACTCGTAGCCACCACATCACTCAGCGCCACCACAGCATCAATCTGTGCAACCATTCAACAACAACTGGTTCAAATATGTGCTCTCAATGTTTCAAGCTTTATTACAAATTTCACAAAAAGATGTTAATATTTCACTTCTATTCTTGGATTTTCGTCACAATAAAATACAATGAACATAATCTTCACAAAAGTTATTTACAAAAGCTATTGCCATTATAAATTACAATAACTTTAATTTAAGTATTAATGATTAAAAAATGTAAAAGCCATTGTTATTTGTAATATCAATACATCAAAGTCACGTAAATACAACACATATTGCATTTCAAATGCTATAGGTGTCACATTTGCAAAAGTTAAAACTATTGGCATTGTAAATGACAAAGCTATTAATTTAGCTATTTTCAAAACCAACACATAAATAAAAAAATTGTCATTTACAATACCAATAGCTCAAACTTTCCTAATGCGGGACCTATTGCATTGCAAATGCTTGTTTTTTATTTCAGTGAAAATGACTGGTAGTTGTTTTCAGTCTTCTGTAATAAGTTTGGGGCTGATTTCATTCTTGGGGGTAGGAATACTCCATCGCAATGGGGCCAGAGTATCCTCACTGCCTAGAATGTGGTCTGTCCATTGAATTTAGATGCGGGCAGACTTTTGGTTTAATCACAGCTGAGACTACGCTGCCTTCCATGATTAAACCCCTCCAACAGCCCTGCGGAAGAACCGCCATTGGCGGCAGATCTGTAATTCCACCCATCTGATTTAGATGGGTGGGATTAGAGGTAGTTAAGGTAGGCTATATGATTAGCTGCCTTTCCAGAAATGTCTTATACTGGGCAATGCTCCTGGTGACCGCTTCTGATCTTTGTTTAAGCAATTATTCACTGTTTTTGAACAAATTAAAAAGGATGCTCTGTAGGGCCAATTTGGAACGTTCCGCAGAAGAGGCCCTTTGCAATAGCCAGCATGGCTCCCAAGAAGTGAAGGTCTATGTTAACTTTTGTAGATGATTGACAAATGAGACACAGTGGGTTGAACTAACCTTTCTTAGTTTGTTTTGTCGAGGAGTAAAAGAGGAAATCAAGGATGAACTTGTGCATAGCCCTCATCCTACCACGTTGTATAAAGCCATTGGAACAGTCTTACATGCTGAATTCTGCTTAACCCCTTCCATGCTGGTGACGAACCCCAGCCGTCACGCTCTGCGGCGCTCCGGTGCTGATGACGGCTGGGGTTCGTCACGGCCCCGCCCTGTTCTTTTGTTTACCGCACAGCGGCGGAAACGGCCCAGCATGGAAGGGGTTAAAGGAACGGTGGAAACAATAGCTGGGTAAGAAGATCAGTTTCCCATTTCCTGTGGTCAAAGTCCAGATACCTATAGGAATAAGCTGTAGTCATTCCCACTGTAGAAGTACACCATTGGTTTCTGGCCCCAATGTGGAATGTGCCACTTGCATAGCGATGACAATATTTAACCATCAGGAAAAATAAAGGTTTGATTTAATCGCCTCACCTAATAACACTGCCATCCTGGGCCTTCCCTAACCTTTTTGCATAATTTGTACCTTAATTTGTGGACTAGAACCATTTCTCTCAGTTGATTTTACTGTATTCAAAACAGGGATTTACAGAAGAACTGGGCGAACATGTTTCAGACAACAACAAGGAAGAAGCTTAGTTGTGGACGCGCTGAGCACAGTTCTGTGCATGATGACGAAAGATGTTTGCACACTATTTTGGCACAGCCATACCCAGACCCCACTTCTTCAATGACCTAAAATACAGGAAACTCACTGCACAGTGAGTTCCTGTGAGAATGAAGTTGATATCCCACTCAACAATGTCGGAAAGAAACGGTTCCCTCCCAACATGGCCGGCCTGGCCGGACTGGGCATCAGGCGTTTCCCCGGAGGCTGGAAGAGTGGGGGCCAGTTTTGTTACTGGGGCCTTTTTTCTGTAGCAGCACAGCAGTTTTGAAAGCACCTGCTGCAGGGTTCCTTGTATATCAAGAAGTTTTCAGGCAACACTAAAAATGATGAGATAACTCCGGTGATTATTGTGCCATACGGGGGCTGCTCTGACAAATTTTCCAGGGCTCCTTTGGGTTCCCAGTCTGGCCCTGCCTTCCAACTGCTGGTCCTTTCCCTTACTAAGCTGCACCGTTCAAGCATCCAGACAAAGCGTCCACCAAGAAAGGTGTAGTATACGGCTGTTCTTTCGGTACAGAAACAATCAGAGAGTTCAGCAAACGGAATGGCAGGTCTGGTATCACAATAGCTCAGCAAGTAGGATATTGCAGTAGCTGTGTTTGCTGTACTATTGTCTGGGTTAGGTAAGCTAAGTGAAATTCAGAAAGTAACAGCTGGTTGCACCTTAGCATTTACCAATAGGCAGAACAATCACTTAAATACCCTACATACAGACAGCGGCGGTGCGTCCATTGGGGCGTTTGGGCGTTGCCCCGCCAACCAATGTGCACCGCCATCAGAAACTTCACCGGCCGCACCAGATAACGGGTTGTTGTGAGCGTGCGTGCTCACGCTGCTCAGCAGTGCTCCTGGCGCTGGCACGCATGTTTGCTTCGGGCTGGTCATTTTTCTGACCAGCCCGAACATGCGCAGTAGCCTCCCCCTTAGGAAACCGAGGGTTGCCTCATGCCGCAGCCCCCGGTCTCCGAATGGGGCAGGGAGTCACTGCGCTCCACAGCCAATCCTGGATCTTCCGTCGAAGACTGCCTCAGTGCTGGGAGGAATGAGCACAGCAGCATTTTGATGCCTAGCTACTATTAAACAAATTGTGTGATCTGTGGCACACCCTCAGCTGTACCTCAGTTCCCCATTTAGCCAAAATGTGGAGCGCCCAGCAGAGACAACTCTCAGCGCTGATGTACAACAGCATTCATTCTGCCAGGCAGACATGTGTGTCTCGGGATTCGTGTCTCTGCCCCCAATGCTGGTGAAATAAACACCCACAAGCCAGTAACTTGGAAATTATCTTGACTTCGAGTAGATCATTTGCATAAATGTAGAACAGATGTTTCCTAGGGGGTGACGCTTTAATTGTGGATGTTACCCTTATTGCTTGTGGGAAGCTGGACCCTCTGGGAATAATTTGTTGTTACGAACCATGGGTACTAGCAAACGTTTTCCCAGGGGCCACAACATTTGGTCTGTGGTGTCACCGAGTCAGTGGCGGATTCAAGTAAGCTGACCTCAATAAACATCCTAAAGAATACAAAAAAGTGATTGAAGGAATTCTTGAATTCATCAGGTGATTACACAGGCTGCATTCCAATTCGTTGTTTTTGTGCACAGTGCAAACCATGTCACCTTAATTTGGACCCAGCTATACGCAAACCAGTCTTCACCCTGCTCCAAACGGAACAGTCCAGCATGAACGGCCAAGCCAGTTCATACATAAAGACAATTTTTTCAGTGGTGGGGGGGGAGGGCGTGGACGGGGGTTTGTTCGGGTACGCGCGCTACGCCCTACCACTTTCAAATGTCACCAGCCACCACTGCATACAGAGTTGTATGTTGGAACCACGCAGGTGATCATCACGCCTGCCTTAATAACGCGGTCCGAACAACAAATGTGCAATTACAATGACTTGTGTTAGGGAAAGTGCTGGAGTTGCAATGGCATAATATACTATTCCAACTCCACTCTGTGCAAAAGTAGGGAAAGTGTTGAATTTAAAGTCCAACATCAATCCAACAACGCTTTCCTTAAAGCAAGTCGTTATAACGAATTACGTGTTAAAGGAATGCATTGCAAAGACAGATCCGTGGTTCGGATAGCGCTGTTAAGGCACAATGTGGTTCGAGCTGCTGTCTAAAGGCCATTTCCCAGTTAAAACAGCATTCTGTGTTTTATTGCTGTTAAACAAAAGGAGAGGTTGCAGTGACTGACCCATAACTAGCCTACTTATGAGCCACTCTCCTCTGCAGCGCTCAGAAATGACAATAAAACATTTTATAACAACAATTATAATTTTATGAAAAGATCACTGTGAGTTACTTAATGAAATTGAAATAGCAACTGTGGCACATGTAACTTACAGATCCCGGCGTGGTACTTCAAAGTGCTGACGCTGTGCTTGTGAGCTGCATACGTTCTGACACATTCCCCAGTATCCACAGACCAGCACTTCACTGTCCTGTCCACACTCCCTGAGTACAAGTGCCGGTTGACTAACTGCAAGAGAATGAGAAAACGCAATCAGAAGTGCTTAATTTGAACCTGTGGTTTCCGGTGCTCAGCACCGGCACTTAATTGGTTTCCGGTGCTGGGACCAGCACTTAATTGTCAACACTGCAATTAGGACAGTCTACCACATGGTGACGCTGCTCATCTAATTTAGAGATGAGTAGAACAATTGTTGTTTATGAATACAATACACATTAAATATTACTAATATCTGCCTCCCCGGCAATTCCTTTAGCTTTGGGGACCTGGAATAATCTGAACCTCGGCACTTGAAAGCAAGAGAGATCGTTAGCAGTTGCTTTGGCAGCGATGACAGGGGCGATGGGTGGTGCAAGCTGCAGTGACCTCCTGGTCAGGGTCCTGGCACTTATTATTTTACAAACTAAGCACTGGCGATCAGTTACTACTTGCAACCTATGGCTGCAAATGTTTAGTATGTATTTTTACAGTGCTCTGAGTGATGTAAATTTGGACTACTCCAAATGGATCACTATTTGACAGATAACAAATTTGAGGCACAAGATAGGGAGGTGACTTACCCAGGATCACAACTAGAATTCATGTCTAATGGTTCACAATCGTCTACCTAGGTACTAGACCTTATTTGCCCTCTGGGGGGCAGTGTGCTCGGCTTGGTAAGGCTGTCATCATGTCATGTAATTTTATTAAACACTTAATTGCCCACCCACATGCCACAGGATCCTGTTAAAAAGTTATTGTGCTTGCAAATTATCCCAACCAAAAAATCAAAAGAGCTGCAAAGTGGAGAAAGTTAACAATGAACACCATGCGCCCCTCCATAACGAAGAAATATCAGCCAGATTCATCATTGTCCCGTTTTGCGAGTCCTTAATAGCGATTATTAAGGAATCGCTATTAAGGACTTGCAAAACGGGATTCATGTAGGAATCGCAAAATAAATTACGATTCCTACAGCTTCCTTATTTGCGATTAGCAAATTGCAAATTGCAAATAAGGAATACCTCCCCATTCATTCCTATAGACCTAAAGGCCTAAAGGCCCATAGGAATGAATGGGGAGTTATTCGTTATTTGCGATTAGCAATTTGCTAATCACAAATAAGGATGCGATTTCAAGGGTGCCAGGGGTGTCCAGAGGACACCCTGTAGCACCCCATAAATGAAAATGTAGACTGATGTTGCGCACACACATGTCCAAAGGACATGTGTGTGTGTAACATACAACTTAGAAGAAATGCACTAAAGTGCATTTTTCTAAATTTTCGCTATTTATCACGAAGTCAGACTTCGCGGTAAATAGCGGCCAAAAATTGCGAATTTGCAAATAAAAAATGGATCATGAATTGCATTTAAGGAATCTCAAATAGAGATTCCTTAAATTGAATTCCTCGCAATTTAGCGATTTTGCTATTAGCGATTATTGCATTTGGGATGATGAATCCCAAATGCAAAAATTGCGTTCGCAAAGGGCCAGATTCCCAGAATATGGCCCTTTGCAAGCGCAATTTTCAATGATGAATCTGACTGTATATTATTCACTTTCAGACAATGGGTCAGCCTCCTAGGACCACTGTGTTCTTGAAAAAGCCATTCACATTTTCTTAATTTTCTGCATTTCTGTGTTTCTTCATTCCGCCATGAGTAGCTATATATGGAAGTGCACCTCTCTCTTCTCCATTGCTATTTTAATGTCTAGCTTGACAATGCACGGCCTTCTTAGGATGAGTTGTACCTATTGTATGGCGAATGTAATTTTGAATATATTTGTAAAGTTATGACGACAATAAAGGATATATGCTTGATAAGTCAATTGACAAATGTTATGTCAGTTGCCATAGGTCTGGTCTGACTATTATGTAAAGTTACATGAAAAGCAGTAAGCCTTTTTTATCATGAAAAGCATTTCTTAAAACCTATAGGTTTTTAAAGGTACATTGGTATTATATTGCATTAAAGCCTGCAGATAGGCATTTTGTTAAATGGAAGTTTAAAGATTACTATAGTAAGCAAAGATTTAGGTGTTAGTTACACTGACAAATCCTGCTTTTTGTCATATTGTTTTTGGGCCTGTCTGCCAGTGCTTATGTGATGACCCAAAAAGTGCCAAGAGAAGCTGCATTAGGACAGGGAATGTGGTTCCGCCCATATATTAAGATTTTTTAGGTCTCGAACTCTGCCAATGCGCTTGCATGTGCCCGTGCACGCGCTTGCCATTTGCTCCCCGAGCCGCCTGCCTCGCATCATTGCATCAGCAACCTCCAAAGACTTTTTTTTACACCCCATATGCTCGTGCCTCCCCTGCTCCAGACTTCAAAGGGATCCGCTCCCCCGCCCCTGCTTCACACTACAAAGGAAAGCGCCCCCGCCCCCGCAATGCCGAGAGCATTTCCTGGCTGCTTTTAATTTCATTTTGCAGCCGCTTTTAATTTCATTTCGCGGCCGCTTTTAATTTTTTTTTACTCTATTCTCAAATTTCACCATTGTGGTTATTGTATCCTGCGTGTCTTTTGTGCTTGTTGATATTTCCATCTATGGTGCACGCACAGGAGGCTGAGGGGATATTCCCGATACTCGCTTTTGTTGTTTAATCTACGTCTTTGGTGCTTCTTTACATTTCCATCTACGCTGAATGCGTAGGAGGCTGCAAGGAGATTCCCAATGCCTCGCTTTCATTTGTTTCCTGCGTGTCTTTGGCGCTTCTTCACATTTCCATCTACGATGCACGCATAGGAGGCTGCGGATCTCCATTGACATTTGGCACAACAAGCGAAACTCTATAAAAGGCTGCCCTAAGTCCTCCTCAGAGGTAGACTACAATTGGTTAAGGAGCTCAGGGCATCAAGTGGGCACTGTGACCCGAAGCTATTTTATGACACAGCTGGTTTTAGTTTACCTTCACTTAATGCTTACTACAAACTGTAATTGTGATCTAAAAACCCAGAGTAAGAACGAATCACAATATTGAATTCCTGTGAGGAATAAAATATGAACTTGTACTTTCGTACAGGATTGTGCATATGCAGATATTTCATACAGGATTGTGGGACTGGAGACGTCAATTCCTTCAAAAGCTTCATTTCAGGTGGCTCCCCTCCTTTCTTCATTATTTCCACAACTAGTGGCTCCTCTAAATATCTCTCCTGCGCTGCATTGTTGGAGGAACTTGAGCGAAGCAGCTCTTTACAGATTGCTTTGTTCATTGTAGCACCAGAGAGGGCCATATCTGTTACGGAACTCATATCTCTCTTGCATAAAATATGTGCATTTGTTTACTTGAGGATTCAAATCATGCTACCTTACCACACGCCTCAAAATGTAATATGTGTTGTATTTCCAGACACAATTAAAATCGTAATGAATAAAAAGAACAAAATGTAACCCAGACTCACTCTCCAGAAGCAGCAATCATTTATTTTTCAGTTCATTCGGTTTATAGAATAAGCACAAGATGTCCCTGCAGTCAGCAGACCTCAACCAGCCCTCTACCTGCCAGACTTAGTTGCACTCCCATTTTTTGCTTTTTATTTTTTTAATATAAACAATTTGTCAATGTATCGTGTTGGCCAAAGAATTTATGGGCTATTTAAAAAAAAACGTTTTGTATTTCGATTGTTGCTACATCCTTTTTGTCGGATACCGAAGTACAGTGATGTGATGCAAAAATAAAAAATATTGCCATCATCATCCTATTTAACTTTATTCAGTTGTTAAAACCATCAAAGTGCAAGCGCGTACATTACAGAGAGTCAATTAGCTACAGAGATGCTGCTATCAGGCAGCCTCCGTCTGTCGGCCTCTCCCCTTGTGACCAGCAATCCAGTTTGTTGGGAATCTTTCTTCTGGCAGGCATCTCGAATTTGTCCCCAGCGACTTTCAGCCCTGTCTTTTTTCACTTTTGTTAAGACTGTCTTGTAAGTCTTCCTGGCCTCTCTTATTTCTGGTACATTGTTTGTACGTAGCACACATGATAATAGCCCTTCTCAGAAAACATCCAAAGACCAAACTTCTGCACCCACACACACATATAGAATTACAAGCAAACAAACATATACACCCCCACATCAAAGCCCCATAAGTCTCTCTCTCTCTCACACACACACTTACCCTCACACACACTCTTTCTCTCACACACACTCTCACACACTCTCTCACACACACTCTCTCTCTCACACACACACTCTCTCTCACACACACACTCTCTCTCACACACACACTCTCTCTCACACACACACTCTCTCTCACACACGTTACAGCCTTCTACCGCCACCACTCTACCACTCTCTCCATCAACACTCTACCACTCTATGCACCACCACTCTATGCACCACCACCCTATCCACAACTCTAGCGCCCACACTCTAGTGCCCACCCTCTAGCACCCACACTCTAGCGCCCACACTCTAGCACAACCACTCTACCCGCCCACCACTCTACCCTCCAACTCCACCCTCAAAATCCACCATCCAAATCCACCATCCAAGCACTACTACACCCTCCAAATACACCCTCCGACTACACCCTCTACCTCCACCATCCAACTACACCCTCCTCCAAATCCACACTCCAACTCCTTCCTCCAACTACAAATCCACCCTCCAAAAACACCATCCAACTCCACCCTCCAACTCCAACATCCAAATCCACCCTCCAAATCCACCCGCAAACTACAACTACAGACTCCAACTCCACCCTCCAAATCCAACTCCACCCTCCAATTCCACCCTCCAATTCCACCCTCCAATTCCACCCTCCAACTCCACCCTCCAACTCCACCCTCCAACTCCACCCTCCAACTCCACCCTCCAACTCCACCCTCCAACTACACCATCAAACTACACCATCAAACTACACCGTCAAACTACAGCATCACTCAGTGCCACAGAATCACTCAGCACCCCTCAACGCCACAGCACCACTCAATGCCACAACACCACTCAATGACACAGCACCACCCAATGACACAGCACCAGTCAGCGCACAGCATCACTCAACGCCACAGCATCACTCAACGCCACAGCATCACTCAACGCCACAGCATCACTCAGCACCACTCAACGCCACAGCACCACTCAATGCCACAACATCACTCAGCGCCACAGCATCACTCAGCGCCACAGAATCACTCAGCACCACTGAATGCCACAGCACCCCACAACGCAACAGCACCACTCCATGCCACAGCACCACACCACAGCACCACTCCACACCACAGCACCACTCAACGCACAGCATCCCTCAATGCCAAAGCATCCCTCAACACCACAGCATCCCTCAACGCCACATCATCACTCAATGCCAACGCATCACTGAATGACACATCACTCAATGCCACAGCATCACTCAATGCCACAGCATCACTCAACGCCACAGCATCACTCAACGCCACAGCATCATTCAATGCCGCAGCATCACTCAACGCCACAGCATCACTCAACGCCACAGCATCACTCAGCACCACTGAATGCCACAGCATCACTCAGCACCACTGAATGCCACAGCATCACTCAGCACCACTGAATGCCACAGCATCACTCAGCACCACTGAAGGCCACAGTATCACTCAGCACCCCTGGAGGCCACAGCATCACTCAGCACCCCTGAAGGCCACAGCATCACACAGCACCACTGAACGCCACAGCATCACTCAGCACCACTGAACGCCACAGCATCACTCTGTGCAACCATTCAACAACAACTGGTTCTAATATGTTCTCTCAATGTTTCAAGCTTTATTACAAATGACACAAAAATATGTTAATATTTCACCGCTGCTCTTGGATTTTCATCACAATAAAATACACTGAACATAATCTTCCCAAGTTATTTACAAAAGTTTAAGCTATTCCCATTATGAATTACAATAACTTTGATTTAAGTATTAATGATTAAAAAAAATAAAAGCCATTGTTATTTGTAATATTAATACATCTAAGTCATATAAATACAACACATATTGCATTACAAATGCTATAGGTGTCACGTTTGCGAAAGTTAAAACTATTGGCATTGTAAATGACAAAGCTATTAATTTCGCTATTTTCAAAACCAACACATAAATAAAAAAATTGTCATTTACAATACCAATACCTCAAACTTTCCTAATGCGATACCTATTGCATTGCAAATGCTTGTCTTTATAAGCATTTATTTGGAAAATATTTGGGTTAGTTCTCCTCTGAAGTAGCACTACTACTCACAATAGATAGGGAACTTTTTAACGCAGACCCCAAGTCAATAACTTCAATAAGGGGCTTTGCATGGGGGTAACCCCATGATCAATACAGTACGAAGGGGTTTCACAGTGTAAAATCTCTGACAACTGTCATAGGAAGGGATTTTACATTGTGAACTCCAGGACAAATATAATAGGAGATTTTGGACAAATAAAATGGTGTTTTCCATAGTGAATGCAATAACCAAGAAAGACGCTTTCCCTGTTGAATTATTTGACAAATGGAGAAAGGAAAGGGTTTTACAATGTGAACTCTCTACAAATGGAATAGAAAGGGTCACAGTAAATGTGTGTTTCCTTGAAGAGAGAGTTAATGGTCATGTCAATGTATACTTTGGATGTGTCTAACTTGTCAGTAGGTCATCTTTATTTGTATGTTAGTGACAATAGATTTACTTTATTCATTATTAAAAGTGCTGACAAATGCAGGCTTCTCATTTTAGACTATTAATGACATAAAGCCTGTAGGCTTAACCTTGCTGATCGTGAAAAACCATATGTGTTGCAAGAGGTCTATATAGGGGCTTTACAGGTTTTTAGGTTTAGGTCCTGTTGGTGTATACCATGTCACTTAATATCACACAGAGACAGAGAACAGACTAGATTTACAGGGTTAGTTGCCACCTTTTCCTATTTGTTTGCAGTATGCGATTTGCACACTGCAATTCTGAAAGTTTTCTTTTGGAGGGGTTTCAATTTTCAATTCTACCTGAAATGCTACGAATGTTTCTCATTTTGTGTGTGGCATTAAATCTCCAGGCAGAGTTTTAAAGTCTATGTCAATGTACACTTTGGGTCTTCCTAAAATGTTTGATGGATCTGTCTAGGAAGAGAGCAGTCTATATTTATGCTCATGTTAAAGTCAACAAGTTTGATTAATCAGTTATTTGATGTGGAGGCAAACACATTAGACCTCTCATGATCCATTGTGAACAACTTTATAATGCCTGTAAACCTAGCCTTGTTGGTTGCGAAACGCGTTATGCATTTGGACTAGGTCTATGGTCAGCAAATTGTCACATTGTGCCTCACAATTAATAGGAACAGACTATATTTATGGAGTCAGCTGCCCACTGTAATATTTATTTGATGTATATGATTTGCACTGCTGATTAGTAATTCTATGTCAGGACCGGCAGCAATGATTATGCTTTACTTTCTCCACTTTAGTTAACACCAGCCTTTTTTATTTCTTAAACAGAACCACATTTCCCATGGAACACTGGGAATGGTAAAAACAAACTATGTGCAAACAGTCTCATAATCCAATATGTATTCATAGTGCTAGCACTATGTTATGTGCCACTGCAATGTTCCTTGATCTGTTATAATGGTAGCCATTCCTGGCATATTGTGACATTCTGTGAAGCCCCCTCTGCCATAATGCATGCCCTGACATAACAGTGGTCCATTTTGCCATATAGTGGGATTTATTTTCAAGATAAAGTTCACCCCTGGAATAATGTTGGCCCTGGCATAAGGTTGCCCTTCTTTGAGCTGCTGTGGGCACTTGTGCTCCGAGAACACAGGAGGCATCTCCGGCATGATGGGGCCCAAACCTGGAATAATTTTGGTCCTTGTTATGCTTTCAATTACACTTTGTATGTGGTCTTACCATCTCCTAGCAATAAGGTTCTACTGCTGGAATATGGATTGAAGAGTCCAGCACTGAAGCTTGGCTGAGGAGCTGAGAGGTTGGCCTCTGGGGGTCGCAACACTGTTACTTCAATAAACCTCCTTCGTGCTATTAACTGTGTCCTCTAGTCTCAAAAATGGCAACGAGGATGGGATAGACAATCATGGAGCACATGCACCTTGCCTAAAGGAGTTTGTTTTGGAGTATTATGGATTGAAGTGGATTTTTCTTAAAAAGAAAAAATAACACCTGCATTTGCGACCCCCAGCTTGGTCATCGTCCTATGTCTAGCGTGCTCTAAATGTGAGAAAAGGTCTGCTGCTTGGAAAAGGTACCAATTTTAATAATTTGCAAGATACCGATTATAAGGCAGTTGCTGTTCAAAGGAAAACAGTATTAATACCTTGACGTGGACCGCCTACATCTTAGCAACGAGATTCGAGCGCGGAAGTTCGAGGAGAAGAACTCTGCATTGTGAATCCGGATGACGTGAGGCGACTAACGTGGGAAGACGTCAACACGCATATCGAGGTTAATTGAAGTGAGGTGTCAGGCAACGAAGAACATGAAGACATCACTTTTGGAATGATGGATGATGACGTATGCGCCCTGTGAACTGGTGTAACCCTGCGTGACCTGCGTACGTGCCGCCAATTTTATTTCCTTCGTGTTGTTTTTTTTTTGTTTGTCTCCAGAGGAGTCCGGCATCATAAGATAGCCGGAGGAGTGTTTATTCAACCTGGTGAACAGGATTGTTATATCGGAGCTGGGAAAATGTATAACAACTCTTAAGAAAGCTCAGACTTCCGGTGAGTGAATGTTCTGCTACGCGTGAGGAAGTAGTAACTATTTAGAACTCTTGAGAACATTCCCAGTGAGTGATTACGTTGCAGCTTAAAGAAGATTAGCGATAACATGTAAGTTTAAAGATTTGACAGATGACATTATAAGGGACCAACTTATAAACATGACCAACAATAAGAAAATTCAAGAAAAATGATTAGACTTGAAAGATCCTTCTATAGACAAGTCAATTGAAATTGCTAGACGCATCAAAAATACTTCACAATATGTAAAGGAATTAGCTGAAAATAACAGTAAGGTAGATCCCAGTAAAGTGGGTGTATTGAATTCTAACACCAAGAAAGTTGTGAAGACAGATAGTGAAGATAGCAAAAATTGTGTAAAAAAACAAGACAATTAAAAAGATCTTGTTATAGATGCGGTAGCAATAGACATAATGCTGATGCTGTTCATTGCCCTGCTGTTAAAAGCCGTTGTTATAAATGCAGAAGAATTGGTCAATTTTTAATAGTGTGAAAATCGAACACATTTTTTAATCAAAAGAAATTTGTGAACACCATAGTTAATTCCATGGTAATGCACTCAATAGATGATGTGCAAGTAGAGGATGATTTTGACATAGAAGTAATGGTTCTTGGAGATGCTAATTCTCTGCATGACAATCCTTCAGAAGTATATGTTCCCCCCAAGTGTATGATAACTATCAATAGTAAGGATGTACAAATGTGGGCGGACTCTTGTTCCCCTTTTACTTTGATAGACAAACTGAGATGGCAAGAGTTGAGATCTGTTAAGTTGATCCCTACTGATGTTGAACCACATGGATGTTGTGGTCTGAAACTTCCAGTTTTGGGATATTTCAACGCAAATGTACAATTTAAAACACGAAAAACCATAGCAAAAATATATGTGGTAGAAACTGGAAAGTGTTTGTTGGGGTGGAAGGAACAGAAAAATGTGGGCAGTATTCTCAATCCTAATCATCGTTCACAAGTGTTGTTAACAGATATTACCAACAACAAATGGGTTAAGGATTTTCCTAATTTATTTAAGGAAGAACTAGGATGCCTTAAGGGATTTCAACATCAGATTATATTGAGAAACAATGCCAAACCAAAAGTACATAAGGTACGTAATGTTCCTATGGCTCTGAGAGGGAAATTGAAAGATGATTTATAGAGATTATGCAAGGAGAAAATAATAGAACCTATAGAGGCTTCAGATTGGTTAAGTCCAATTGTGATCGCACACAAACCCAATGGCATAATCTGCATGTGTGTGGATTTAAGAGACTTGAATGAGTGCATTTGGGTTGATAGATATCTCTTACCCCGCAGAAATGAAATGTTGTCTAGTGTTGCTCATGGAAAATATTTTACTACTTTAGATTTGTCAAGTGCCTACCACCAGGTATGTTTACTGCCCAAATCAAGGCGCTTAACATCCTTCATTACACCTGAAGGGGCATTTCAATTAATCAGAATGCCTTTCCGTCTATCAGCATCTGCTGTGTTTCAGAGAATTATGCAGAAAATTCTGAATGATATGAGTAATGTCTTGGTATTCCAAGATGACCTTTCAATATGGGGTAAGGACAACTGTGAACATAATGATACTTTGAGAAAAGTACTGACTAAACTGGGAAATGCTGTTCTCACTGTTAGTTTGTTAAAATGTACATTTTGTTAATTAGAAGTAGATTATTTAGGACACACATTGTCTTACAATGGTATCAAACCAAAGTTAAATTTAGTAGAAGACCTGGAGAAAACTTCAGCACCACAGGATGAAGATCAGTTAAGATAATTTCTCGGTTTAGCCAAGTATTATACGAAATTTGTACATCATTTTTCAGAAATAGTACATCCATTACTAGAACTCATGAAGAAAGGTGCAATTTGTCAATGGTCAAGGGAGTGCCAAACGGCATTTGATGCTGTACAGAAGGCTGTAGCCACTGCCACTGCTTTAAAGTTGTTTGATCCTCAAGACAAGTCCATAATTGTAACAGATGCAAGTGGGTATAGTTTAGGAGCTGTACTGATGCAAGAGCGTGATGGCAAGGAGAGAGTTATTGCTTTCGCATCACGTATATTAAAAGGTGCTGAGGTATCATATTCCACTATTGAAAAGGAAGCTCTAGCTTGTTGGTGGGGAGTACAATATTTTCGTGTTTATGTTTGGGGCACAAAATTTGAACTTCATACAGATCACAGGCCAATGATTGACATTTTCACTACTGCAAGTGCGAGTAGGGCTACCCCACGCATTGCAAAATGGATATTTCGTTTACAAGAATTTTCTTTTGATCTGAAATATGTACCTGGAGTGAAAAATGTGAATGTGGATTGTTTGTCATGATTACCTGTAAAAGATAAAATGGAATAAGTCAGTGAAGATGAAGTTTGGATGATAGCAAACATTGAGGACGTGTGTCAAGCTATAAGTGAAGATGAGTGGAAGGAAGGTATATCAGTGGATCCTATGTTGGTGAAGGTAATCAAAATGTTGCCTGCGTCGTATGGGGGAAGCTTGACAATGAGATTTCGATGTACAAAAATGTATGGGAAGAATTGTCTGTTGTTAATGGAGTAGTAAGAAGGTGTGACAAATTAGTTGTTTCTGAACCATTAAGGTTTTAAGTTGATGAAATTGTTACATGAAGGTTATGGAGGAATGTCTGCGGTCAAAAGAAAAGCCAGAATGGATGTTTGGTGGCCGAACATGGATGGTGATATAGAGAGGTTTGTAAGAGAATGCATATCTTGTATGTGTAGTGATAAATCACATGTATTGAGAGATTCTCCCATAACACCTATGAGATTTCCTGAAAAGGCATGGGAAAGACTAGTTATTGATATATGTGGTCCGTTTGAAGGTCTTGGAGCATCTGAGAAGTATACTTTTGTAATGATTGATTATTACTCAAAATGGCCAGAAGGTGGATTTGTCAGTGAAATCAAGACCAGCAATGCCATTGCATTCTGGGAAGAGGTTTTTAGGAGGGAAGGTTACTCTGCTGAAATTATAACAGATAATGGCCCGCAGTTCATTTCACAAGAGTTTAGTGATTTTCTCAAGAAACGGGGTATCAAACATGTGAGAACTCCTGTTTATCATCCCTGGGGAAATGGTCTAGTTGAGCACTTCAACCGAGTTTTAGGAGAGAATGTTCAATTGGCCATATCAATGAATATGTGTTGGAGAGCACAGGTCAGGAAAATGTTATGGAACTACAGAACCACCCCACACTCTGTGACAGAGGAAACTTCTTTTTGTCTCCTTAAAGGGAGATTTCCTTGTACAGTAGCTGTACCAGGATGGGTAAGAGTAGCAAGATGTAAAGGAAGAAGATGTACGTTCTAAAGATGCAGCATATCAAGACTCCTATCAACTAAGACAGAATAGCAAGATTGGGAATGGTAAAAGAGTATTTGCTGAAGGTGAGTTTGTGAGATTATGTTCTGGTAACAAAGTGAAGAAAGGGAATTCTAAATTATCTGAACTGAGGAAGATCATAAAATGTGAGGGTAATGCTATCAAGGTATCCGATGGTAAATGGTGGAACACTTGTAGAGTTGTCAAATGTAGTGATGCGGAGGTAAGGCATTGGTTACAAAGAAATGTTGGTTGATGTTGACAATTCCACTGATGTTTGTAGAAGAGTTTCTAGTGAACGCCTTAAAATGAGAGCAAAGAAATTGGAAGATTATATGTGTGATTAATATTTTATTTATTATCATTATATTATTTTATATTATATTATTTTACTTATAATAACTATTGTATTCTTATAAGGTTTTGTTGTTTTCCTTAGAAGAGATGTGTTATGTTTTCAATTACACTTTGTATGTGGTCTTACCATCTCCTAGCAACAAGGTTCTATTGCTGGAATCTGGATTGAAGAGTCCAGCAGTGAAGCTTGGCTGAGGAGCTGAGAGGTTAGCCTCTGGGCGTCGCTACACTGTTAGTTCAATAAACCTCAGTCCTACTATCAACTCTGTCCTGTAGTCTCAAAAGTCCTAGTTTGATGGAGTTCTTTTTTTTACATAGTTAGGGCATTCACTGTATATGATGTGGTTTAATGCCTGCCTCAGTAAAATAGTGGCCATTCAGGAAGTGTTGGCATCCATCTTGTGCTCGGTAGACCGAAGCACTAGAAAGCAGAAAAACAAACGTGTAGAACACAAAAGGGGGCAGGGTAGACACACCCTGACCCCCTAGGCCTGCCCAGGTGGTCCCACAAGGACCCCAAGGACCCATTTTCTTTTTTTAAACCCGGTCTGTTTTTTTACAAATTATTCCCCGGGGGGACTAAATCGCGGGGGGATGGCGCATACTGGAGGCTCCTGGTGGGCTAGTTGGCCCCCAGGGACCCCAGTATGTAAGGGGAATTAGTTCCTCCTCTGCAAACACGCCCAGGGGCTGCTTTGCAGAGGTGTAAAAAAGAGTGTGGCCTCATTACACCTCTCTGCAATGCAGCCCCCTGGCGCATACTGGAGGTTCCAGGTGGGCTAGTTGGTCCCCAGGAACCCCCAGTATGCAAGGGGAATTAGTTCCCCCTCTGCAAACGCACCAGGGGCTGCGTTGCAGCGAGGTGTGAATTTTTTTTTAAAATTTATATTAGTTTTATATTTTTTAAATTTATATTAAAAATATGTAATGTAATTTAAAAAATAAAATATCTAAAAATAAATAATTTAAAATAATGTAGTAAATCAGTATGAAAAATATAACAATTAATACATTTAAAAACTTATCATTTACAAAACCATTGAAATTTACTGAAAAAACCATAGGTTTCAGCCATGTTATAGTTAGGAATTAGCATTTTAAAAACCTTTGAAATTCACTGGAAAACCATAGGTTTCACACCAGTTATAGTTAGCTGGTCATTTTACTCATACAAAACCTTTGAAATTCCCCCGTTAGTTAGTTCAGCTAACTATAACTCGCTCGCCCGCAATGCACTTTTGATGACGTCACATATTACACATATATTGCGTCCGTCCGCCACCCCCGAGGTGGAGGGACCGACCGCGGGGGCAGCGGCGGTTCCTCCGTTGCAATTAGGATGTGACTGCTTTAAGCAGCACCCGCCGCAATGTAAAATATGCATGTTTACCTTTGGCATGCACAACTTGGCAGGCACCGCTTGGTGCCTGCCACCTTGTGCATGCCAAAGCAGGGGTGTACCATAGGTACCCCTCATGTGCACCCCCCACCCCCAACACCCTGGGGGCTCGCGACAGGCCCCCAAAACCAAAAGACCACATGCTTTTCCACGGCGGAAAAGCCGCAGTGGAAAAGCATGTTTCCGCCTGCATCGTGATATGGCTGGGGGACACCGCCACCATGTCTGCGTACAACCACCGCGGATCAGCGGCGGACGAACTTGCCATCCGCCACTGATCCCACCGCCATCGTAATGTGACGGGTGGTGTTTTCACAGACCAAGGCAGTGGCTTCCGCCGGCCCGGAGGATGCGGATTCACCGCCATCCTAATCGGCCTCTTAGTGATAGCATGGACATGAAAAGCTTCTTGCAAAGGGAAGGATGAAAAATTAAAAGATGTTGAAAGTACAAGTCAAGAAAGCTGCTACATCAGTGGCGGCTGGAGACGTTTGAAAATGGCGAGTCATAAAATAATTGTTGTACTGCACTGCGGCGAGCGAGTGAGCCCGAACAACCTATCGGGGATTTGGGGGGGTTCTTCACCTGAGAATTTTTTTTTAAAAGAGTGGACAAATTGGTGCTTTTTCAAGCATATTTGAGAAAGCGCCTATGTGAAGTAACTTAACTTTATTAATCTAGCTAGGGATTTCACAGGCTGATGGGCACACAGCCAACCACATACTCAAGAGTGTTAGAAGCATGCACATGTGCTGATCGCTGTACACACCAGACTGCACCGGAGCCCTAAAGCCGTACTCACTAGAGCAAGGAGCTCCAGTGGTACACCCACTGTAAGCGGTCTCTGCAGGGCACTCCCGGGTTGTACATTTGTGAGTAAAGTGACACTGGTGTTTCCCTCTGTGGGAGAACGTAACCCCCTGGGTGGATGTTTGTGTCCCCCTAGTTTAGGGCAGAAAGGGGAATGGAGCACAGAGGACCACAGCACCTAGAGATTGGATGGAATGGTTTGTCCAGTAGTATAAAAGCAAAGTTATAAGCCTATTGCCCACAACACCATTTTAGGCAACCTCTCTGGTTTCTCCAGACCTAGAGCCAGTGTCTTGTAAGTCAAGTATCAGGTCCATATCACTTGTTAGGTCCTCTGCCTCCATCCAAAAGGAAGTAACTCAAATTTCTCCCATATTTTTGGCTTTGATAAATCTTCTGGGTTTATTACTTAAGAGTGAAACTCTTGTGGGATGATTAACTAGATTATCAAGGCTTCAACTTTGAGACTTTGTTGATCAAGTGTACAGAAGTTTCTTAACCCCACCTCCTTCACCAGCACCACAGAGTAATCCAGATTGTTGCACAAAATACTGCGAGGTACAGAGCGTAGAGTGTGTGACAATAGCTTTTTTGTGATATACAAAATATGAAAGCAAACACACCGATTCCATCAGTAAGTACAAGGTACGAGTAGGTTATCTTTCCCAGCACACCCTGACATCCACTGACTCCACCGAAAGATGGATACTTATACCAAGAATGCACCGACCAATGACAGAGCAGAAGATTGTTGAACACTAAGAAGCACAAACAATTTGAAGTCAAATGACCATTTTAACTGACATTGCTCCCTTTTCCCTAGATGACTACAACACATGGCATCAGCTGGGGCTGAGAGGATGAGGTCGCGGGTAGGGGTTGCGCGGGGGTGTGCCGCAGGAGGTGTTGTTATAATTTAAAAAAATTAAAAACGTTACCTTGCCGGGTCCCGCTCTGCGCCTCCTCAACGCTCCTGGTCGGGTCCCGCCGCACTTTTCCAACAGGAAGCAGCCACAACCAGCCTCCCTCCCCTCCAACAATTACAACACTGCAATGGCAGCGTTATGATTGGTGCGGTGCAGGCGCACAGCGTCCCAGCCGGGAGCCTAATCGGAGGTCCTTTTCTCTAAGTAGGCTGCATGCAGCTTACATCGAGAAAAGGGAGAGTGTGCATGACTGCTTTGGTCGGCAAAAGCATTCAGGGCCCACAACAGTGGGCAAGCCATTTCCCCATGCCCTCGAGTGGGACCGCCCACAACCAGGCACTCCAGGCACTTTTGCTTTCTCGCAGTGCGAGACGCAGAAACATAAAATGGTAGTTTTACCATTTTATGTTTCTGCCGCTTGCACTGTGAGAAAGCAGTGGGGTGACGCCCCCACTCCCCTTTGGAGGAGCCCCACTGTGCTACATTTATTTTCAAAATTGCTAGGCCACGTGGTAATGCTCTATTTTTTTGAACGGCATTGAGGCATAAGCCTTTTTAGTCAATTTATATGTAAACTGTCTGAAAAATGCCCCATTATGCCCCATTATGCCACGATTCCCTATTGGACATTAGCAATAATGGGGTAACGCCGTGTCCCTCAGAACCTGGGTATGTATTATATATAAGGAAGTGGTTCTGTCGGGAATGTAACAATTTCTTTGTTCTATGATCAAAAAATATTTTGTCCTTGTGGTGTGTTCTGCGTATCCCAATTTGGCTCTTTAAATGTGATATTGAGCCTTTGCCTTTCAATAAGTTTATAATGTTTACTACTAAACAGTGAATGTTTTCTGGATATATTTACATTGAATAAAGAAATTGTTACGATTCCCCATTGGCCTGAGTGTTTACACCCCAGAACTCTAAAGGTACACACGCGCATGCATGCACGCGCGCTCTCGCTCTCTCTCTCTGTCTCTCTGTCTCTCTGTCTCTCTGTCTCTCTGTCTCTCTGTCCCTCTCTCTCTCTCTCTCTCTCTCTCTCTCTCTCTCGGAGAAATAGATTTGGTACATTCTACATGTAGATTTGTACATTGTCGAATTGGCCCTTGCAAATTACTAGTTATTTAACCAGGAAAGAACCAATGTGCCGGCTTTTTGTGTTCAGCATTATAGGATCAGATATTACAGAGACCACGTGGCGTGAACTACTGAATGAACCAAAATTAAATGAGACCCAGAATTTCCTCCCTTCTGGACTGTGTCTGCCACAACATATAATTTACAAAAAAAATATTTCTTCCCACAAAGTGTATCATTTTCCTATCGAAGAGACTCTGTGCTGAAGTGTAAAACCAATCAGTCCTCGTTATTGTTTAAAGAAATAAAGAAAATGTGAATGTTTTGTCAGTCTCATTGTGATTTGAATAATTATATTTTACGAAGATAAAATGGCTGATGTTTGTTGCAAAGAAGCATGGTCAATGTGTCCCTGACAATTACCTCCAGGAGAATACAGGTTAAGGTGCTATTCCTATACTGTTAATATGTTTATTGAATAATAAAGTTCGAGATACAAACTGCCAATCAGTGAAAATGTTCTTGTAATTATGAACATATAACAGAGAACAATTTCTCAATTTAGTACAGCAAAGAAGGAGTATATTGCAGAGATGAATCTTGAAAAGAAATACGTAAACAGAAAAGAGAAAAAAGAAAGAAAGTGAATGGAGAAAATTAAATGGAATGAAAACGAAGGATATAAAGGACGAGGGGAACAAATAAAGAGCCAAACATGTAATATTACATACAATATAACAAAATATGCTAAACAATGGAGAGAATAAACAAGAATAGAAAATTATAGGAACTGCTATTCGTGGCATATGCAACTAGTAATTGGTAATGGTAACCACACTTGATCACTTTCAACATTTCATTGAAGAGAGTGTAAATTATATCTGTTCAATCTGTGGCTATGGGTGGTAAATTTCACCAATGTTGAATGGTAATATTGTCTGTAGACTCCCAGTTGGAAGTAAGAACCGGCAAAGCAATTGCTTTTAGAAGAGCTACTGACTTACCAAGCATCCTACTATGTGACTATATACAATGTAGTCTGCCCAAAAGCTGTTCATCCAGTGAATAAGGAAAACATCAGCAATAACTAAAGTTCTCGTCCACAACTGAGAGCCTACAATCAGACCCAGCTGGGCATAGCAAAAACATATTTATATATGTACCTCAATGAAAGTTACGAAGCCAATAAGTATCTTGTTTAAGGAGCTTGAATTTAAATAAGTGTATTAGAGAATAAAATTTCTATTGTAGAAGAAAAATAACGCTTGCGTTAGGTTTGCGGACAAATTTGTATATTTTGTCCAAGACTAAGACTGGGCATGTAAATTGTAGTTCAGATTTTCACAAAAGCTTATTTTTAGACGTAGCTCTGCCACAATTAGGCATTCTGAGCAGTTAGTACATTATTGCAGGTTTAGAAACTATAGTGGTAGAAATCAGATTTCTCTGTGTTTGCACAAATAAGGTAGGTGAAGGATGTGAGTACAATTAAAAGGATGTTTTACAGTTCATTGTATTGCTTAATCATCATAGAAGGAATGATTAATGCCTATATTTTCACATATCTTGATTTTGGATCCACTTTTGACTATGTTATGCTATGAATCTTTAGTATGGCACACAGACCACCACCAATGAAACTTCACCACTTGTCTGGCTGAACGATTACCCCTCTACCAGTAAGACTTAACATTATCAACCCCCTTAATGTTTCCCTACAGCACTGTGCAATGCTTACTTTATGTCGGTGGGTGGTGGTGGGCACCCACATTTACTTTTGGGCACAGAGACCTGTTCTAAATCATCAGACTATGACCCAGAGCAAAATAAATAAAAGGGAGAAAACAGGAGGATTAGAATGATAAGCAAACTGTTACAAAGGCAGAAAGAAGGGATGAAAAAGAAACTGCCAGAGTTAGCTAAAGTGACAGGTAGTGTAGAAAGATGGCAGCAATCACAGCATTAGCAACATCTGTAGCAGGGTCTTAAGAAATCATCTGGGCCCTGCACTTGTCTCTTGTAAATTAACCACTGGGCAGATCAAAAAACAAGCTTAGAAACTGACTATGATTTCTCAGACTTCTTCTGTTTAAGGGCCTTTGCTGTAGTGGCATACAAAGACCTCTGCTGTCAAGTATAAATTCAAGGACCTTATTGAAAAGTTCTTAAATACACAATAACATATATGACGTGGCATAGAGGTTTATTGTATAACACCCCATCCATCAGCTACCAGGGAGTAACTGACTACTAGGGAACATTAGCAAGGACACCATTCCAAGTTCCACAGAACCTTTAGCAATGAAGATGGAGAAAACACTACACATCTTCTTTCTTATAACAAAAGTTCGACTTCAAGAAATAAAGAACACAAAGAACAAAAAACAATGAAAGAATGGGATACAGAATGCAAGAATAGTGTTAGTTGCATAAACCACGTACATTTTAACTTACATAGTCCTTAAGATAAACAGGATTTTTTTTTCTCCGAGTACTACTCCTGACATAAGAATTACAAGCTTCATTAAAACAAGAAGACTTATTTTCAACTGAAGTCATACCTAAAGTATTTTCCTTAACAATAACAACACAATTCAAATTCCAGATTTTGCCATTCTCCAACTTTACAGAATTCTTAAAGCATTTAATGACACGCATAGGAGCAGAATACTTTGACCAAGATAAAGCTCCAACAGGTGCTTTGACCCAAACCAAATCACCAACTACTACCTTACTTTCCTTTACTCTTTTTCTCTCATCAAAACAAATTTTATTTTGTAATTGTAGCCTTTCTTCCCTACTTCTCCAATCTCCAATACTGTAATCTTTTACACCCTTACCCCAGAACATCCATCCTGGACTTAAACTTGTGTTCGGAGTTCTGCCCTTAAATAACTCAAAAGGAGTTTTCTTAGTTGACATTTGGGGAGAAAATCTATGTGCCAAAATACATTTCTGCAACTCATCCTTCCTATCCAAGGAATTCACCCTTGAGAGTTGAATATTCTCCTTTATCACCCTGTTAAACCTTTCAACAGTACCGTTTGATTCAGGATTATATACTGATGTTCTTTTATGCATAATTCCACAAGATACCAAAAATTCAGACATCATACTTGAACAAAGTTGGGGTCCATTGTCAGATAAAATTGTTTTTGGAAAGCACTCCCTTCTGAAAATTTCATTTAGAAAAGAAACTACACATGAAGATGTGACCTCCGAAACAGAGGATACTTCTACCCATCTTGAATACAAATCAATTAAAACAATTAGATATGGAGTTCGATGTTCACCAGAAAGAGGACCTACAATGTCAATTGCAACATCCTCCCAAGGACCACTCGGTAAATCACGACATACCATAGGAGCAGTCAGACAAACAAGTATTTTGTCACTTATTTTACATTGTAAGCACTCTCTCACCTCTCTTTCAATTTCCAGATCCATACCTGGCCACCAGAATGAACAAAAAATTATTTCTTTAGTTTTAACAATGCCTAAATGACCTTAATGAGCCTCCTCAATTAATCTTTTTCTTAAAGAATTTGGAGGGATCAATTTGGAACCCCTCAAAAGAATTCCATTTTCTACAGATAATTCATTTGCAACTAAATGCCAAACTTTAGCCAAAGATTTGTCAAAAAATGAATTTTTTAAAATCAAATTATTCACCTTTGAAATTTCGTTATCTTTTCTGCTTTCCTCTAACCACTCTTCTTCAAGTATGACACCAGAAGTAACTTCACATACATTTACTTCATCCTCACAAATTTCTTCCTCAACACATCCTTCTGAAACATCACAAACTAACCTTGAAAGACAGTCTGCAGAGACATTTTCCACACCTGGAATATAATCTACACTAAAATTAAATTCCTGAAGTCCAATGACCCATTTTCTAATTCGTGATGACACACAATCCAAACCCTTTATCGTGAAAATTTCCTTTGAAGGTTTATGATCAGAACAAACTTTAAATTCCAAACCCCAAAGAAAATTTTTACATTTCTTGAGAGCCCAAAATATTGCCAATGCTTCTTTTTCTATCACAGAATAGTTTAACTCTGCACCCCGTAAACTTCTGGAAGCACAAGCAATTCATTTATCTTTTCCACCTCTATTCTGTTTTAAAATTGCACCTAAGCCCTTTGAACTTGCATCAGTTACCACAAAAGTCTCTTCATAAGGAATAAAAGCCTGTAGATTTGGTGCATTAATCAAATCATTCTTAATATCCTCAAATTCTTTTTGACATCCTTCTGACCAAATAAATTCCTTGTTCTTTCCAAGTAAATTCCTTAAATTACTAGACTTGCTAGCTAAATTTATTATGAATTTTCCATAATATTCAACCATACCTAAAAAAGAAACAATCTCTTCCTTGTTCTTTGGAGACACTAAATTTTGAAGGGTATCCACCAAATCTTTCTTTGGTGAAATTCCTAAAGCTGATATACTATGTCCTAAATAATTAACTTCATTAACTTAAAATCTGCATTTTTCAAATTTTAACATAAGACAGCAGATTCCAACCTCCTTAAAACCAACCTCAAAGTCTTATCATGTTCTTCTTGATTATTTCCAAAAATCTGTAAATCATCCTGGTAACATTTTACTGATTTTATTCCTCTCAAAATAGAAGCCATAACCCTCTGAAAAACCGACGCAGCAGACACAAGACCAAACGGCATCCTTTTATACTTAAATGCACCCATGGGGGTGATAAAAGCCGTCAGGTCTTGTGACTCCTGCGCCAATTCAATCTGATGATAAGCCTGAGTAAGATCTAATGTTGTAAAAACCTTCGAATCACCCAAAGAAGTTAGTAACTCATCTATGTTCGGTAAAGGGAATTTATCCACAATTACTTCTTTATTGAGTGATCTCAAATCACAACATAATCTTATATCGCCATTAGGTTTGTTCGCGACAACAACTGGCGCCAACCATTCTGTTGTCTCCACTGAAGTAATAATATCCTATTCTTGTAATTTCTTCAATTCCTGCTCTACCTTTTCCTGAACAGCTATAGGAATCCTTCTTACTTTAGCAATCACAGGTACTGCATCTTTCTTTAACTTAATACAATGCTTGTAACCTTTAAGACATCCCAATTCTGATAGAAAAAGCTGAGGAATTGCCTTTACAAAAGAATTACCATCAGACTTTACCTCCTGAATCTGAACTCGTGGATTTGAATTAAGATTTAACATCACCTTCAAGACACGCTGATGTGGCCATCCAATTAAACAATCACCAACTTTAGAAACATATACTTTTCCAACAATTATTTTTTTTCCCATTTCAATGGAAGCATTGAAATAACCCAACATGCTTATGAGAGACCCACCATACCCCCCTGGATTCACATCCATTTTAAAAAGCTTGTTTTTTTATTTGAAAATATTTTTCATAAATTTCTTTTGAAATAATTGTAATATGTGAACAAAATTTAAACTTCATATCCAATACTATACCATCCACCTTAACCTTACCAATTGGATGATCATTATTTTTTTACTCTTTCACTTGACATATAACTTCTTTTATCTCTTTTTTGAATACTTTCCTGTCTTTAGACTTACAAAATTTCACAAAATGTCCCTTTCCACTCAGATTGATGTTGAGGTGTTCATCTCCTCTTTCATTTCTCCTCGTTGACCCTCGTCGCCAATGAAAAGTTCTTAAATACACAATAACATATATGATGTGGCATAGAGGTTTATTGTATAACACCCCATCCATCAGCTACCAGGGAGGAACTGACTTCTAGGGAACATTGGCAAGGACACCATTCCAAGTTCCACAGTACCTTTAGCAATGAAGATGGAGAAAACACTACACTTATCTAAGAATTGAGATTTGAAGCGGAGTACAAAGGTCAAACTCAACTCCTCAAAGTGTCGCAAAACAGCTGCAACTAATGTATTAACACAGTTTCCACTTCTCCTGTTTCTGGATCTCGGTGAAGAAGCTCCCTAAACTTGGACATTTGTTGTTGCAAGTGAATCTAATATCTGTCAAACAGCAATAGAACATTTGCACCAAGGCACTATTCTGATTACACTTTGTCCAGCAGGGGTGTAACTTAGTCAATAGGATTGGGGGTGGGGGGTGAGCTTCAGAATTTCCAATTATCAGGCTGGCATATAGGGATCAACAACAGATTGACTGCTTGTTAAGATGTGATTTAATGAGAGAGTAGGATATGCACCCCTAGATAGGGGTAGTAGTGGAAGACAACTACCTCCAGAAATTAAGTGCCACTAGTTGTGCTTAATTTGAGCCAGTGGTGTTCAGTGCTTAGCATTGGCACTTATTCACCAACACCAGCACTTTTCATGAGCATCAGTTAAGGACACATTCATTTACCAGGAGAATAAGTGATTTGCCCAGAAGCACAGGATGTTGAGCCAACGCTGAGACTTGAACCTGGTTACCCAGCTCCGAAGTCAGCAGCTCTGGACATTACGTCTTTGAGGGTTAGTAGTTGGCTCTGCTTTGGGCGGCACTAGCAGCAGAAATGGGCTGGTGCAAGCTGCCTCTTGACGAGACCCCTGGCACTTATTTTTATACGCATTACCCACTGGTCCCACTAGTAAAGATGAATGGTGCTTAGAACTAGCTTGAGTAGCATGTCCTGCAGAATAAAAGCAGCTGAGTGTTAGGAGGGTGAAGCTTGATAAAGACTGGCAAGAGGTTATAGATGAGGAAGTGCAAAAGGACAACAAATCAAAAATCACGAAAGTATAACTAGAAAAGGCAACTAAATGCAAAACTAAATAGCAAGCTCAAGAAGGGGAGGCATTAGAACAAAGTTCTGAGCATAAAAAGAGCCACAGAGTGAAACCCCAAATATGATTGAAGAGTGAGCCAAGTTACTAACAAGCATTTACAATGCAACGGTCTCGCCTTTGCAAAAGTTTGAGCTATTGGCATTGTAAATGCCAAAACTTTTATTTATGTGTTGGTTTTGAAAACCGATAAATAAATGGCATTGTCATTTACAATGCCAATAGCTTAATCTCTTGCAAATGCGAGACCTATTTACGCGAGTTTGAGCTATTGACATTAAAAATAACAATGCTTTTTATTTTATTTTTAAAAAGCAAAACATAAATAAAAGGTGGCACATATATATATATATATATATATATATATATATATATATATATATATATATACACACAACAATATATATATATATATACATATATATGTGCATATGTGTGTGCGTTTAGGTAGTGAGAGGTATAGTAGTAGTAGAGAGGTAGAGAAGAAGAGAGTAGAGAGAATAGTAGAGAGTAGAGCGTGAGTAGTAGAGTAGAGAGTGAGTAGTAGAGTAGTACAAAGTGAGTAGAGAGTAGTAGAGAGTGAGTAGTAGAGGGTGAGTAGTAGAGAGTGATTAGTAGATAGAGTGGATAGTACAGAGTAGTAGAGTGTGAGTAGAGCATAGTTGAGAGTAGTAGAGAGTGAGTAGTAGAGTAGTAGAGAGTGAGTAGTAAAGAGAATTAGAGTAGTAGAGAGTGAGTAAAGAGTATTAGAGAGTAGTAGAGAGTGAGTAGTAGAGTGAGTAGTATAGAGTAGTAGCGAGTGAGTAGTAGAGAGTGAGTAGTAGAGATTGAGTAGTAGAGAGTGAGTTGTAGAGAGTGGTAGAGAGTGAGAAGTAGAGAGTGAGTAGTAGAGAGTGAGTAGTAGAGAGTAGTAGAGAGTGAGTAGTAGAGCGTAGTAGAGAGTGAGTAGTAGAGCGTGAGTAGTAGAGAGTAGTAGAGAGTGAGTAGTAGAGAGTGAGTAGTAGAGAGTGAGTAGAGAGTGAGTAGTAGAGAGTAGTATACACGTACGAGCTTCTGCTACTCTCGCCCCTGGAGGTCTGGTGGCTGTGGGGACTATTGCGTCCACTGCAGGGACCTGTGTGCCACGTAATGGTCACATGTTCAAATCCCAACAGACCCTCTCAGCCTTTCATCCTTCTGGAGGTCGATAAAATGAGTACCACTGAGGGGGGTGGGAAGAAACATCCATTATTTAGCACCCATATGTGAACGTGCGCTTTACAAAGACACGTTATGTTATCTCCGAGCGCTACACGGTCTGTAAACGACAGGTCTGTCATAAGGGTCCCTCTGCAGTATGGTGGTATGTAAGCTTCTCAAGGATATATATGTACATCACATTTTACCCATTGGTAACCACCTGACAGATCAGATTTTGCGCACCAGACCGTTTAACCCTGCAGAAGCTACAGGATTTATTAAAGACGGGGTGGGTGGGTTGAAATGAGAACGCGGCAGGGTGTGACCTTTTCATTTCCATGCAGCACGCGGGTGTCCCGTGTTTTAATTCCCCGCTTTGACGGAGAAGGAATACAGGGCTGGTCTGTTCAATCTGGAACCCCGTTTGTGGGGGGTCCAACTCCTCTGGGCCCCCCAAATTGCACACCTCTGGAGAGACCCGGCTGCAGGATAGAAATCCACTATTCTAGCTTTTAATAAAGTCAGGTGTGGGGGAGGAGTACTTAATCACAGACACAACTTGCGGCCCCGCCACCCCCTTTCCGAACTGTGCCAGACCTCTCCGCTAGGGACCTCTAAAGAAATATATCGAAAGTTTACAATACGCATTTGTACTCTACTGTTCTTCCTTGATGTCAGCTTGATTTTCCGCCCTGTGAACTGAACCCAGCAGATCCAACACATCTTGCTTTTTCCGCAGCTCAAGCAGACCCCACACAGGAAGGTTCGCTCGATGACGATCTTGCTAGAAGTGGCCTGATCGACGGTTGGATATTTGACACTGGTATAAAACCATCGCTTCTGGATCCTGTTAATGGGAATGCTGAGTGTGGTTGGTGTCCACGCCTGGTACAAGAGTCTTACAAGTTCAGCAGCTCTGTTACCTTCCAATAGTTAATCATCATCTCGACAGGAGCTCTGTTTAAATTTGCCTTTTAACCAAATTCTTCAAGTTTGAGTAGAAACACCTGTCTTGTCCCATCCTTTCACTGTGCCTAAATATATTACATTAAAACCTTTAAAAGCTATTGCTAGATATATAGTGGTATGTTATTGTTTTTGTAACATAACATTTAATTTAATTGTTATTTAAAGGTACAATAAAGCCTGCAATAAACTACTGTTAGGTATGTTATGTATTTAGCATAATATGCCACACACGCTATTTGTAGAAACTTGAATGTTGCCTCCAGATTTCAGTTTCGAGTCTTGACGAAAACCACTTCGTCATTCATCCTTCCGAGGTCGGTAAAAGAGTACAGTTTACATGAGGCAGCAACTCTTGTTGAGATATTGCAAGAGAGTGCCAGTGACGCCATACATGAATGATTTACTTATTTACACATTCAACAGGCGCCCCGGTTTTGTCGAGACAAACTCAGGAAGTGTCAGTAAATTAAGCAGAAACTATGTTTTTTCGAGAGTGCCGACAGGACTCAAAAGGAGGCCAGTGTTTATGTGATCCATTGGAGGATTAGTTGGCATCCATTATCAGGAAGTCATTTAATTAACAAAGATGATTGTGTTTGGAATAGGGGCGGGCTGGGCGGAGGAGGCACCGACTTACCCAGGGGGGAAGCTCTGCTGTGGAGATGCGGAACTTCACCGACTTCTCCTCATCCTCCAGGAAGGCCAGGGCCCGCGAGAGCCTGGAGCCCTTGGCCAGCTTGTTCTTCGGGCGCCATCTTCGGAGGAATGCCAAAAACAAACCTTGGCGAAAAAAATAAAATAACATCCGCCCACCGCCGCAATGAGGATCGCAAGGGGGTGGAGAGGGAAAAAATGTACGGAACGCCCACGAATCGCCTCGGACAATGACGGACAGATCTCTCTTCCAATGGCTAGCCTCCATTTATGGAGCTAGCCAATGGAAGAGAGAGGCGGCGGGACAAAGCCACATACTGTTGTAACATAAAATTTCGCCTGCTGCGCAGCAGACGCCAGGCGAAACCTAAAAACACACCTGCTGTTGCGCAATCGCAGACACTTTGCAGAGGGTAACTGGACATCTTTCAGTTGCTGACTGATGTATTCAGGAATTAAACTGCTACTAATGAGGCGAACCTTTTGCCCACACAGCATCAAGATGTTTTAAAACGGTGAAATAGCAAACTGTGTTGTGTTGTGCCGCATAATGCAAGTTGGTCTACCATGCTGCATAATTTGATTGTCTACTGCAGCATAATTCTAGTGGCCTTACCTAGGAGCAAGGGTTTTTTTTCGTCTCCTGCTGCGACCGAGCATCAGGGGACTACTAATTCAATTTCATTGTTAACTGAACTGAACCAGGCTGGTAAATATTGAAACCAGATGAGTAATGATTAACGATTATGGATATCTGAAGTCATTGCTCGGCCTCTGGTTCACTGCCAATTGCTAATGTTTGGCTTACTGCACCTCGGAGAGTGTCTTGGATACACACGTGCACTGCGGCAGGAGCTCTTCCTAAGCTGCAGGCTTTAGCAGCGGGTGGCAGACTGGATCATGGACAGGCTTGCAGAACCCTAACAGCTTCCAACGGATAAGATAGCATCAATTTTCTGAGAGCCTATGCAGACATCAGGGCTATCAGCCTTCAACTTATGCAATAAAGTGTTACAAGATCAAGGGCCTCATTTATGCATTTCTTCAAGTGACTTGATCCCCCTCTCATCTGTACAATATGGCCTCACATTTTTTATTTATTTAAATTTATTTACGTAAATTTGAAAACAAGATCGCTTCGCGCAGTAGCTTGAATATCTGTGCATGGAAACTGGCTCTACAAGCCACAGTGGAGATGAGGAGCTTCACCGACATCAGAGATGTTTTAAGGCTTGGGCAAAGTGATCTCTGGCTCAGGGTCCCAGCTTTTCCAACCCCCCCCTCCCTCCCCCCATAGAGCCACCTCTGTTCTGCAGTGAGTCTTGCTCCAAGGAACGTTAATAATTCTTAAAGAGTATGTTTTAAATACAGTTTTCCTTTCATGTATTTTTAAAGTGGGTTATTTGTGAGCGTCTATTACAGACATTTTGCAAAGAAATGTAGTTATGTTTCATACAACATCCATAAAAAAGATTTCTTTTAGATCATAACAGGACCTCACATACGTGAAATGGGAGATTATTAGCAGTAATATTAGTGAGCTGCTGCTGTGTTAAAATATTGAAAACACACACCTCATCACTATCCCTGAATATTAGATGTAAACACATTTAGAATTTGGACGAGTGTGCCTGTGCACTGTCAGTGATCTGGCCAAAGACAACATTAAAGAGGTGAAATTGGATCATACACTCAAAGCTTTTTCTAACACTGCTTTAACCTGTTGAGTGAGGAGTTGAGTGAGTGCATTAGTGTTTTGAATGAATGTGTGAATGAGTGGGTTAGCAAAATCCTTTTTTTAAAGTGAAAAATACAGATTAAATCGCCTTTTTGTGCTGAAGGCACTGTGGGCCCATGGATCAAACAAGCATTGGCAACCTTAAAAGGTCTAGCCTAGAAAGGAAAATCCCTAGATGCTTTCATTCATGCCGACATGTTTGAGTGCAACTGCTTGTCTTTGAGGCCTGCAAATCTTAGGTCAGTAGTAAGTAACTGTTAGTACCAAAAGCAATATCACAACATTCACACACTGTGTGCCTTCTAGGGGACATATGTACAAAGAAATGATGCTGCATTCAAGCAATTGAGCAGAGCCGTGCCACGTCATTTAAAAAATGCAGGAATGCCCCGTATTAACACAAATAAAGGGCACTCCTGTGTTTTCCCTTGCAATGGAGCTGAAAAAGCTGCCTAGCGCAGGCACCCTTGCAACATGGGGCAAGGGTGCCTGCATTGCTGGGTGAGCAAAAACGAGGGGAAATAAAAGTGTTTCTCATTGCACCATTCTAACGCCAGCCTTTCAATGGAGTCAGTTTTTGGAGCGGTCTCAGATTTACCATTCATGTTTATCTGGAGCAGTGTCAAAATGCAGTGGATGTTCCATGGGAATGGCCACAGCAACACCCATTGCACGCCCCTTTGACGCAGAAAACGGTTTCAAAGGGCATGATATTTACAAGGCAGCATTAAGCCACGCAAAGTGGCTTAGCGCTGCTTTGTAAATATAGAGAAGCGCATTGCGCCACCGGAGAGTCGTAAAAAGTGATTCTGTGGTGACACAATCCTCTTGTAAATATTCCCCCCGTCTCTAAAAGGTGTAAGTCCTGGTGGTGGTGTGAGACTGCTGCTCTTTGAGGGGTGCCAGAGCACTATCAGTAGCATGCAAGGGCGAGTTTGTGAAGGGTGGAAGAATACTATTGGCAGCGTGTGGCTCCTGGTCTGTGAGGGACATAAAAGCTGCCAGTAGTGTTTGACTACTAATTTGTGAAAGAAGAATCATGCTTCTGGACCGCGTGACTGCTAGACATTGATGGGATCTACATTTTTTGGTATTTTATTTTATTTTTCCCTCATAAGAGCATTAGTGGGTACCCTCGTGTTTTTCATAAAGATGTGGCTGAAAGCACACTGTGCACTTCTCTAACAATGAACAAGTCTTACTCTTGAAACAATCATACTTAAGCGTAGTGCAATGTGTCCAGGTCGGAGTCGTGGTGGTCTGCTTTCTCTAATGGGGCTGCCCAATCATTGAATGAGTCATTAATGACACAAGCTGTCAATTTACTTCCTTTCGAGGACTCTTAGGCCTTGACCATTGGGACAAATCCCCAATATACTGGTCCACATACAGATAACTGACCTCCAGATTATGTGCACCACTTGTGTTTACTGTCATCATCAAACCAGTGCTTACTTTGTAAAAAGTTAAGTACCAGAGCCCTTTTCGAAAGGGCACTGCAGTCTGCACCACCCATACCCTGCCAGCTGCCAATGACCGTACCAACATAACAGCTAACCTTCACACTCCTACAAGTAGGACAATTCAGACTATTTCAGGCCACGCAAAGCTGTAATAATGGCACGAGAGGCTCGTATTATTCATATTCAATATATATAGACTTAATAAACACTGTTGGTGTGCTCATCTCAAAATTAAAAAGACAGTGGCTACATTTGGCGGACGCTAACTAGAGCCAGTGCTGACAATTAAATGTTGGTACCGAGCACCGGTAACCACCGGCACAAATTAGCCATTGCATCAAGCCCTAGTTACATCAATTAACGGAGCCTCATCCCCTCCCCTTGCACCCTTTATTGCTCTCAGATACTCACCTTCTTCTCCGGTACTCTGCCTCTGGTCTCACCTGAACAGCTTTTCAACTGCTTCTAGAAGCAGCTCTCCCTCACTGATGCAAGTAGCAGGTCACCACCTCACAGGCACTCTCGTTCCCCTGTGAGTGCCGCACATAGTGTGCATCACATGTGCAGTGAAGAGCCCTTCATGCACAGGGTGAATGTGTGGTACAGTGAGCATGACAAGCACCAGCCTACCCATTTCCTAAAGAAAAGAAGGCAACGACAACCATACCTTCACACTGGATTTCCCAGTGTACAATAGCATAAAACATGTAGACTCTACAAAGTACATAATAACACTTAACAAAATCAATGTCCAGTCAGTAGTTTTTGCTTCTAAAATGAAAAAGCACTTTAATTCACACAGAATTAAGACTGAATATATAATTTATGTATTTATTTCTGGGATTTCTATAGACAGTGCAATGTCACTCCAAATAAGTCTACAGGTGCAACTGATGCAATTAGAGCTTAAAATCAAAGGGTTAAGGTTTGTTGAAGAGCCAGGTTTTAATGGTTTTCCTGAAGGTCAGTAAGTGTTGGATATTAATGAAAATGGGAGGAATTATATTCTGGAGAAGGGTACCCTCTACCTAAAAGCCCGACCGCCCCATCTAGAAAGTGTTGTTAACTGTAGTGCAAACGTCCTTGGGAAATGCAGCGAAGGGTTTTGGGAGGAGAATACTTCTTCAATTTTCCATCAACCTATTTGAGTCATGGCCAGGATTTTAATAAGATATGTTTAGGTATTGAGAGCCTGTGGAGTTGATGGAGGCAATCGGACATTGAGTCAAATTTATTTGGGTTGAAAATGACTCATTAAATTATTTTCTAATCTTTGTAATTGAACAATGGATTTTTTTTTAAGGATCCCACTGTATACTGAGGTTTTATAATCTAATCTCATTTGAATAAATGCATTAGCCAGCGTAATTTGATCTCATAAAGAAAGAAAGATAAGGCATGACCCTTCTAAGAAGCCTGATTTGCAATGGTATATTTGCATGACTTTGGTTATTTGAGCATTCATGTTCAAGCTGGAATCAAGTATAATTTCTCAGTGCGGCTGGTGATCTTTGCATGTGGTGAGGCATAATACTATATTATATTAGGCTCCTCGGCAAACGACAACATTTAAAAAAAATTGTTTATTGAGTATTTGCATAACAAGTACATTTTACACATATCAGATTGCAACTGAATCGTAGCATGGAACACTTTTCACAGTTTGCGTATGTTTACATGGCTTAAAAGATATATTAGATGCATAACCACAAAACAAAGTCCAGGGCCGGTTTTAGTGCTGGTGGCTCTCGGTGCAACAATCACTTTTGGAGCCCCCACGTTCCATGACCGCCTCCTCGAATTCTCTCACTACCACCTGCAAAAGTGCTCCTCATATTTCCTATCATAAGACATTGGTAAGCACAGTGCCACCCTGAAGTCACAGCGCCCACTCCACAGGTCAGCGCCCACAAGTAGCACTGCCCTAAAGACGGCCCTGACAAAGTCAAACATTAGCAGTAAATCGGGAGGGTATCAGAATTGAGCAAACTGCAGACCTATGGTACAATCAAGATCCAGTTATAAACACACACCAAGGATATAAACAACAGAGAAGGCAGGTCGGTTAGCAAAATCAAATAAGATAAGTCAGTGGCTCAGTGCTCGCAGTATAACAATGGTTGCACTCAGGCAAAGGTGCTTAATTGTCTGGTTTTGGGGTAATTTCTAGCAATATCGCACCCCAGTCCGGTGTCTTCGTAAGTCTCCTAGATCCAGTGGTTGCAGTGGGCTGGATTATCAGGGCACAGCGTGCCCCTACCCTACTTCTTTAATTTAATAGAGTTTGTTCCAACATGCGTCCCAGGAGGGCAGAAAGAGCCAAGGCACCTGTCGGGGAAGAGGCAGGGTGAACAGAGAAGGACGTCTTCTTGTCCAGAGAAGACAAGGACAGTGTCCCCCACTTCTGCTCTGCCGCTGGCAGCTGCCCCCCCCCCCCCTCTCTTCCTCTTATTCCCTCTCTCTCTTTCTGTCTGGCTCCTCCTCACTTACTGAAAACCGGGACTTCAAGAAACAGCTCTTACCCGCTTTCCTTTTGTTTCTTTGTTCCCCTGTGAAATGGATCTAAAAACACTTTGCTGGAAATGTCAGTTTTTTATGACATTTTTCAGTACCTAAATAAAGCAATACAGTCAGAGTAGTGGCAAAGTGGCCAGATGTATTTTATTCACACCCAAACACATTAGGGTCACTTTACACAGTTTGCCAGTGTAACGCTACTTTTGTTTTCTCGTCTTTCTTTAAACAACATTGTTTTCCCCGGGTGGGAAAGTGCACCATTCTTGGAGGTAATGCAAAACATGCTTGATGGGTGGACTGGAAAACAAAATGTATAGTGTGGCTCTGTGTTCATGGATGTGGTCTTTTTAAACCATACTGCTTACGTTTTTTTTAAGGCTATATGCATTGGACATTGAAATGGTTCCCTTCCGAGCCCTGTAGTCAAGTACTTAACTTTTCAGGCCAAAAGCACTCACTGATTTCTGAATAATGAGTGCAAAAGTGTTAAGGTAATCATGTTGTTCCTGCTTACATTTCACATGCTTAATTTAATTTTGCATTCCCTATGAGTGTTTGCTTTTTCCAGGATGTTACTACTTTTTTTCCAGGCAGCATATTACTCTTGTCTAGTGCATAATTTGAACTGAGTCACATCCAGGTGTTTATAGCATGGCACAATTGGGTTGTTGCTGAAGGCAGTGCGAGTTTCTCTCATTGGGGTGGTGTGGTGTTCAGTGGAGGAGAGGATGTGGCACTATGGCTAGAACTGCCGAATTTGGAACTAGGGAACCAGGTTCAACCTTCAGGGCCAGTCCACTTGACACTCTCTTGAGGGAGCACATTCCCATGCTAGACCTTAAAAGGCCTGCAAGACTTTAGAAGCCCTGGTGTCTTACCACAAGCAGGTGGAGCCTAGCTGTGTCAAGTGTGGGTTAACCTTGAAGGCTTATCCATCACAATCCATATTGAAGTTCACCTCCAGTCTTACGGACAGGCCTATGAAGCAGCACACCCTAGAGCGACAGTGACTCTGCCACTGAGGTCACAGGACCCTGGAGTAGGGCTCCTCTAGGCCGGTGCGACGGGTATGATCGCACCGGATGCTGACTTCGGGTGGAGGCATTGTGTTTGCGAGTATATTATGGTTGTAAATGCAGTTGCTGCATTCTTCCTGGCCTCTAGCAATTTTTGGCAATAATAAAAATGTCATGATAACTCCGGTTATTAATCTTTTTCCTAGAGGGAGATGGAGGTTTGTCAAGTGGAAGTTTTGACTAATGGAAAGGTAGCACAGAGGGTTAATGTGCCGTCCTGGTCTCTTGCAATTTTTGGCAATAATAAAAATGTCATGATAACCCCGGTTAATAATGTTCTTCCTAGAGAGAGATGGAAGTTTGTCAAATGGAAGTTTTGACATCTGAAAAGGTAGCATAGAGGGTTAATGTGCCCGCTGCAAAGAACATATACCACTCGGATCACAAAGTGCACATAATGTAAACAAGTCAGTGGGCTGCTGCTGTTTTCAGAGAGATCCTTTCAGGTCTCGCCTGAGCCAGCGCATGCGCAGCTCTGGCGAGACATTTAGTGAGTGGGCTTTAAAAAGCCGACCACAGCTTTTTGTCTTGCCTCGAGCGTGCGGTTACGCGCACAGTAACGCACGATCATCGCATCGTGGCCCCTTTACAGCGTGTGATCAGGCGCCATCTTGCTTTCCCCTGGCTTGCTCTCCCAAGCGCCTCGCTCCACCCCTCTGCCACCACAGAGCGCCTCAATAAATCCTTTGACCGCAAAACATACACAAGGTCGCATTTCATGATATAATATAGCACCAAATGCAATCATTCCTTCTTCTAGGATACACATGTTTAAATTCTTGAACTGCTTGTTTTGAGAACCCTACCCACAGTCTAACTTTAATCTATTTTCTTTCTGGAGACAGCTTCAAAATTGGAAACCAGTACTTCAGAGAACTTACTAGAGGCTTGCACAGTAAGAACTTCATAACATAGCAACTGTGAGCGAGCAAGTGTTTGCGTGACATTGAAAGGAGAACCGTACAGTCAGTAGAAGAAACTGGACCTTCATGTGCTACAGTTCCCAATTGTCATAAGATAGTTCTTGTCTTGTTACTGCTTTTTATGTCAAGTCTAAAGGATAGTGCAAAGAGTCTGGTTGCAAAAGACCTCTTGTTAACATACCAGGATCTCACAGTGAGCTTAAATCTCACCCGCTGATTACCAATGGTTGGCTTGCTTGTCACTCATTTGCCTGCATCTAACTTGATGGCTTGCATTGCCCATCTTAGGCTGTACACTCCCCTGTAAGTGTCCATACTCTGCTCACTTTTTGTATTGTGTTTTTTTTAATTCGCTTACATACTCCACAAGTGTTTGGATTTTCCAACCGTCTTCTATTCTCCTTTCCCACTCTGTGGGGCTCGCCTTCTCATCTGTGGGCTTCTGTCCCCCACTGCACTGCTCGCTCATGTGCATTCCACCCCATCCCACGCACCATGTTGCTGTCTCTCGCCCATGTGCATCTGTGTTCTTCCCCTCGTGTGCTTCTCCCTGCTCTCCTGTGCTGCATTTCCTCTTCCGCCCCTCATCTACTCCCCCATTTACCTCAAACCACCTGTCACGATTCGCTCCCTGTGCTCTCGTATCCACCACCAGGGGGCCGCATAGTGGGACTTTCCAGTCTTCTAACAAGCTTCCAGACCCTCCCCTGCATGCATATCCTGACTTCCAGCCATTTGGACACTTATTAGGAACTGAAATCCAGTCCCATGCCGGGTTTTGTGAAAGCCAGCCTGCTTATACTTGAAGCCAGCCTACTCATGCCTTAAACTCCATTACCCAGAATTCCCTGCTCACTGCTTTGTCTCCACCCCTGCAGGCCAAGGATGGGTGGAGGAATTCAGCTCACCTGTGGCTGGCTGCTGCTAGCCTGCTCACACCAGCTGCATGTGATTACTGTGAGCTCTTATAAGCCCCAGCTCCCTTCAGGCCAAGGTTGGTCATTGTAGCTGTTTACCGGTTAGACTGATCCTCGTTTCCAGTGCTCCCTGAGCTTTTGCTATTGTTTCCAGTGTTTCCTGAGCTTTAGGTATGCCTTGTTCCTGACCTGCTGCTGTTTTCCTTGTTCCTGAATTGTATTGTATTGTATTGTATTGTATATTGGATTTATATAGCGCTTATCACCCAGGGGTCTCTAAGCGCTTGCCTTGGGAACCCGCCCTGGCTTTTCCCTGTGAGATAGCCCCTACAGGGCATCCCCAAGATGAAAGCGAGGCATCCCGCCGCGGGGGGCCGTTGTGGAGATTAAGCAAGCTTAATGCCCAGAGTTGCAGAGTGTGAACCCATGATTAGGTCAGGCACCGAAGCGAGAATTATCGAGTCCGTGGACATTTGAGCTCAAGACCCTGCCGCGTCGGGAATTGAACCCTGGTCCCGGGTCTGACCTCTGCTTCAGGGTCTGCCTGCTCTAACCAGTGAGCCACACTTCTCCCTGCAGTGCTACCTTCCTTGACCCCTGAGCCTTAGTATTCCTTGTTCCTGAACTGCAGCAGTTTCCCTTCTCCTGAATTAGCACTGCTTGCAGTGCTACCTTGTTTCCTGAGTTCCTGAGCTATAGCTATTCCTTGTACCTGAATTAGTACTACCTGCAGTGCTCTTGTTTCCTGAGTTCCTGAGCTATAGCTATTCTTTGTTCCTGTTCCTGGGCTTCAACTATTTCTTGTTCCTGATTTGAATTGCTTGCAGTGCTCTCTTGACTCCTTGTTTCCTGAGCTGTAGCTAATTCCCTGTTCCTGAACTAGCACTGCCTGCAGTCCTACCTTGACTTCTAAAGCCTTAGTAATTCCTTATTCCTGTACTAGCACTGCCTGCATTGCTACCTAGACTCCTGAACTTTAGCTCAATTCTTGTTCCTGCCCCAGCACTGCCTTCTATGCTACTTTAGTTTTTTTGATTCCTTAACCTCCTGCACTATTCTAGCATACCCTTGTAGCCTCACCTTCTGTATATCCATTTCCAGTCCCTGCCTTTCTTCCCAATGCCTTGGTTCCAGTTCCTAGTTTACTGTGTTTCCATTCCGCTGTCTTGCTTCTGTTACCTTGTAAGTGTGTTACCTGCTTTCTGGCAAGTGTACCCTGGCATATCCTTCCTTTCCTGTTAAGCACTCTTCCTTGCTAGCTCATTGTCTATTGTGCTTGTGTTTAGTTCTACCCTCTTGCTGTTACTGCCTTGCGTGTTCCTGTTTGATCGCGATGATCCGTGGGCACAGCTGACTACCTAGGTGGTGTTTCTTGTTCATTGTGAGTATGGTCTTTGAGTTACATTTATATCACCATAGGTATAAGCTCCACAGACCGTGCCTTTGCATGCATATCCTACATGTGGGTATTTGCAGTCAGTATCTGTAACAGCAATTGTGGGTAAGAAACTTACTGCGCTTCAGACTTACCGTGTGGAGCTCCTGAGTGCTTTACCCCACTCTCCCCTTTATTGGTAATGTTGTATTATATATATGTATTGCATGTCTGTCCTGGGTGTAGTTAGTCTGAATGCTAAATTGCCTCGTGAGTGCCCTTCCTTTCTGAGTCTTACCCATCTTGTTCACTTCTGCAGGCTTCCCTTTGGATCCCTTTTTCTCCTCTGACTCCCTGTATGATCCTGGGCAGTGCTGTACTCCTCTTTCTGTGTACATTTTCTACCCAGTTCCCAGTGCTTGCCCAAGTCCCTGACTGTGTTCCCCACATAGTCCTGGACAGTCCCTGACACCACCTCCCTCCAACACCCCGGTACTATTTTCTAATCAGCGTTTTCGCAATAAAATGAACGTTACTGATCCAAGTGGCGAGTGCATGTCAGCAGAATGACACTACTGTCCTTGCACTTTGTTTTAATTTTATTTTTGACAATGCTGCAGAACATCCAGACTCTGTACAGTACTGCCAAAAGCAACTGGCAAAACGAACAGTTCCCAAAAGCGAGTCCTACTGGCTTTACCACTGCTTGTTTTTTTGTTGTTGCTAATCACAGGCACTGTTTGCATGCAAACTCTATGCTTGGATTCACTTCCATAGAGCACACGCTGCATTCCCCCACACACAGTGCTGCTGTTGACACACCTCACTAAGCACTAAGAAGAGCGCCCCATCCCCTCCCTGCTCCACTAAGGAACCCTGCCCCTCCCTTTGTTGGCCTCGCTCTGCTTTCACTTCCGCTCTTTTCTTTCTCGCCTGTTTCCTGAACAAGCATTTGCAATGCAATAGGTCTCGGATTTATGTGAGTTTGAGCTATTGACATTTCAAATAACAATGCCTTTTATTTTTGTTTCCGTTATTAAAACAAAAATACGAAAACAAAACTAAAAGCCATTGTCATTTACAATGCCAATAGCTCAAACTCGTGTAAATGGCGAGATCGGAATTTTATTGGACTAAAAAACTGCATGCCCTACAGCCTCAAGGGATGAACAACAAAATCGAATATAAATGTTTTCTGTAATGTTGTAATCACACTAGCCTTTGTTTTTTTTTAACTCAATTGATGAGTGGTCCCGAGTATTTACCTTTCAGTCCTTGTTTACATTGTACAACTCAGACATTCGCAATATCACTTTCACCATAAGCGATTTCATTCTGAAATCAACCACTGTCTAGATTAGCAATGTACGTAGTATCGAAATATATTGTATGTGGATTCCACAAAGGTTTACAACATTGCTTACTCATCAGTGATTTTGCCTTCTGGTTTACAGATCCAGTTGCCATTTGTTTCACTCAGGTCCTATTTTGTTGTATGTGTTAACCTCTTTTTCACTACAAAATTTACATTTTTTCATCTTTTTTAACTTTATTACTCACGACTGTCTCCTAACACTAATTGGCTCTGCGCCTTTAAGACACCTCTATAATGTTATAACGCGCATATGCGATCACGGCACAAACTCACTTTCAAGCTTCGCTTCGCGGGAACCGGCAGGGATCCAGGTAAACTCGTTATGCGAGCATGATAATCCAAAAAGTTCTTTGTCTAGAGTGGGTAAATGATTTAACCCGAGCATGGCATTTCAGATAATCAAACACCATTAATGCACACCGCTATGAAGATTAGGATTTTCCACTAGTGGCAGCTTTGTTTGCGCGTTATCAGATTTTGTAACCACGAGTCATAACTTACTCCAAGCACGTAATCGGCATTTATCCTCAGCACCTCTTTTTAGGTCGAGCCTGTCAATGTGCTTGCGCATTGAGCTTGCGAGAGATATTGGGGCTTAACCAGAGCTTAACCATCGGCGGCGATTTGATGCTGTGCCCGTGAAAAAAGCGCGTGCACAATGCACGTCAAAGCCACCAGCCTCCCTCCCACAAGCTTCCCCAAGCGTGCGCTCTGCCTCAGGCATTTCTTCTCCCCTAATTTATTCACTGCCCACGGCCGGGCGGCCGTACTTTCACTTTCACGGCCGCCAGGCCGTGTCTCGCGCTTCCACTTCTCTTTCTTTCTTTCCATCTTTTCTCGCACCCTCTTTTTTCCTCTCAACTTCTCTTGCCTTCACCCTTTTCACTCCATGTCTTCTTTCTCCCTTCTCTCCCTTTCTCTACCCTTTCTCTCGCTCTGTTCCTGCTTACATCGTGCCTCTTCTGTTGTCCGCGCTTTAAGTAAGTACTTGTTTTTCCAGGAGATGTACGGGTAATAATCTGAGGTGTTGCTTACGTATTTTAACAGAGGAATGATCTGCGCTTGCTTAGATTCAAAGCTTAAATGCACATAGTGCCCGGTGCAGCTGAAGTCTGTTAATTTATGTTCAAATGTCACCCTTTTCCAGTGTTTTTTCAGAACTGTGCTGATTACGTTTGAAAATGGACTAGCGGTTTGATTGCTATCTAGGTAGTGTTTTATTTAATAACCTCCAAACGTTAATTTACATTTCTTTTTAGACGAGTAGCCCATTGCAATGCTGTCTTCGTGGGTAAAATAATGATGCTTTATCGTCGTGACACTTAGGCCGCGCTTCTCATTCCGCCTGGGATTTGTATGTCCCTGTGCTGCTCCACACCTGTACGCTATGCCGCTTTATATTTTCGAGGTTGCCCTGCTAACTCTCGTTAACAGCTGGTTTTGAATTGCACAGAGTTTTAGGCAGAATCCGAAAAATCCCAAGCCGAGTCACCACCCATGCATTACTGTCTTCTCATGGTTAGAACTGTTCTCTTTTTTCCGCTTGACTAGGACATCGACTATGGAATCTCTTCAGGAACCTAAACTCCAGTCAGTGGCTTTAATAAAGGTGTTTGATGGGAAACTGAGCCCCCCACACAGCAATACCAAGAGCTTTGTGCCCCTTGCCCCCACTGGAGCCTCGGCATCACACCTCAAAGTAACCCTTCCGCTCCCCCGCCCACCCCACCCCGCCACGTCGCATTAGTAGGCAGCCCACCCCCCTCCCTCTCCATATGGTCGCTCGAGCTGCAGGCAGCCCACCCCCTCCCTCTCCAGCGCCTGCCTCCTCTATGCCCACGCATCACGTGGCGCGCCTTTTCTATTCATTTGTGCCTCGCATCATCAGACTTGTTTCTCTCTGTTATTCCAGTGTTCTTTCTTGTTTTCCCGCCTCTGCCCTTCTCACCGTTTCTGTGGCCCCAGGCGACGTGCTAAATGCAGACCTGCTGGCTCTAAAGAGATTAACTGGTCCGTCTGGAAGAAAGTGTTCAGTTGCGTCATCATTAAATCCTGATAAAAAATGCGATTTCTCCAGAGACCTTTCCCATCAAACATTTATCTAACCTCGCTACGGCTCACAGCTGACACACTTTTTATGAATATGGCGTTTCGTGCCATTGTGAAATATTTAACGTGTGAAATATGCTGTCAAGGGTTCTCCCTAAGTCCCAGTACTCAGCAAAAATGCAATGTATCAATGTTTAAAACTTTATTACAACAGTACAAAAAAAAATGATTATTACACTTTTAATCTTCATTTTTTTAAAAATTGCAATACGCTACACAATCTTCTCACGGATTTTTTTTTAAGGTAGTGCCATTATACATTAAAAAATATTATGTAATTATTTATAAAATTTAAAAGCCATTAGGATTTGTCATATCAATACATGTACGTCAGTGGAAAACATAAACATGTAGCTTTAATAATGCTATAGGTGTCACATTTGCAAATTCTATAAATATTGGCATTTACAATAACAAAATTAATACATTTGCTATTATAAAAACATAAACATAAGTTAACAAATTATAACATTTACAAGACCGATAGCTCCAACTTTTCTAATGCGAGACCTATTGCATTTCCAATGCTTGTTCTGTTAGAGCACGCATTATGGTTTGATTCTACTCTTGTTTGTGAACTTTTCACTACTGACATCACTCGATTTCTGGCCACAACTCTTTGTTTGATTACATAACCAACACCATTCGGCACTTTTCTCATGTATAAATGATACCGTCCTGTTTATCACATTCGTTTGGGGACGTTCTTTTCACATTGAGCACAAGCTATATATTGTATTATTACACACTGGAGTATCTCGGTTTTATGTTGAATGGTCTCCTGTTTCCGTTTTTTCCCAGAAACACAGCGAATTACCCCTGAAGAAGGGTCAGTGCATGACCTGAAATGCATTGGGTTCACTGACATGAAATGGATCTTTTGGAAGATTTACTTTGATGAACGTGCATGATGGATAATGCACCGCATGAATAAAACAATTTAAAGATGGATAATGAATCTGTTTCCAGGATGGTTATAATGGATTCTTCAGTTTGAATGTATTGATACCTGCTAGTATTGAAAATAGTGCTCACACCAGCACGAAGGGACCCCCTTCCTGCACACTTAATAATATTTTGCTCATGATTTGCAGGAATTGTATGGTAGGCACTGTTAACTTAGCGAACTGTTGTTGAGTATATATATTTGTGCATCGGGGATTCCCATTCTTACCATTTAATTTTCTTTTATCATGTACAAACGAACAAAAAGGGAAAATACAAGCTTATCCTGTAAAGTAACACTGCTTTGTTCTGTAATCTCATCTAAAAACTGCAATAAAAGATTTTCAAACAAAAAAAAAATGAGTGCCAATGGACACTGCGCTGGTGGTGGAAGCACTCTGAACAGAACCTTTTTGGAACTTTTGTTTACACTAACGAGTGCACGTTGGCTACAATTTCACTTGTATTCTCTACTGTCTGACCGACTCTTCATTTGTGTGGAAGGCTGAGAGGTGGTCGCGAGTGACCCGGGTGGCCCTAATCAGGTCACTTCTTTCACAAGTGTGCCTGCATTGGGGCTAGGCTGCCAAAAGGGCGCCAGTGCAGGGAAAGGACAGGAAGTCATTGTATTATGTTAAATACGGCACATTCAGGTCTTGCCCTTTCAGGCAGCGCAGCACAGCAATGCAGCTTGCTGCGCTGAAGGCACACCCAAGGCAAGCCTGCCTGCGCCCATCTGTGCTCAGCACCAACCATGCTGCCCATTTCTCTGCAACCGGTCCACAGCACTTCTACACTTCGGTTGAGCTACATTTATTACAACAGCAGAACCTTTGTCCAGGTAGGCCCTGTCCTATCCACTGCATATAGCTGTCCCCATTGCACTTTACTCTCCCTGAACGTGTCACCCCAATAGCTAAACCTGAGCACCCCAATTGTCCCACAAAATCCTCGAAAGGACTGGGGTTTGTGCACTTTTATGTAACATATGTTCTCTTAATAAAAATGCACAACATATATACAACATTCTAAGTGAAGACATATTTGACATATTTTTCCTTAACGAAACTCCATTGTCGGATAGCTCTGTGCCAAATGTCACAAAGAATATCCCGCCAGAGTTTGCTATATCACACTGCAACAGAGAAGGCAAAAGTGGGACCAATTTTGCAATTACTTATAGATGCACTTTAATTTGTACCAATTTTGACTCGTAGGACCTCCAGGGAGTGGAGTCAAAGGGTTTTTGCTTTACACTCTCTGCCAATACAGTCCTGGCCGGGGTGCTGGTATACTAGCCTCCTGGTCCTGCAGGCGATTTTTAGTTCCGGCAACTATTAGACTTCCTAGAAAGGAACAAGCTGTTACATCCCTCTCAGTCATGTTTTCGTCCTGGATGTTGCACCAAAACCACACCACTGGAGGTCATTGACACTATCAAGCTGGTGGTGTATCGGGGGAATGAGGTAGTCCTGATTTCATTACAAGACCGGAGGTTCCCATTATGCAAATACTTTTATTTGCTGCCCAACATGCAGCCCTTTAAAGAATGTAACTACATCACAATAAATAGAACATTAGAACCATAACAAGTAGACTGTGCAGACTCCCATCTTCCTCTTTTGTTCGCTGCTCTGACACAGCTAAGTACACTTTTTCATTTGTGGTTTAACTCTTAATTGTCTTGATTTATTAACTGTTCAATATCATATTATCGCCTTTTATGAATTGTACTGCCTTTTTCAAGATACTCGTATTTGTCTTACATATTAATTGTGTGCTATATTTAATTTTACATTAGCCGCTTTTCTTTTCAGCACTTCCCTGTCCATTTCATGGCGGGGAATGATACTTTAGTTAATTTTATGCCAAACGATCACTTTAGGATTATTTCTTTACTCGGGTAAGTGTTTTTTTTCCTTGGTTTGCTCGTGACACTCGTGCGAGCAATTACGGGCAATCAGGCTTTTGATTTAAGCTGGTTTCATCCTTTAATTGCCCATTACTGAATTTTGTTAATGAGCGACAGCAGAATAAAAAAATATTTTTTTTAAACGAACCGGAGCTTGCATTTTTCAACTCCTGTGTCTCCCAGCAACTTGCTGGGAGACGCGAGAGAATGTGCCCTTATGACCTCATTCTTTACGCAATACGTAATGCTGAGGTTCTTTAATTTTGACTCCATATTGCATTCGCCGCCATTTTGTGTTGCCTTTACACAGGCTGCTCGATGAACGGAGTATCTCTGCCCTTTTGGACTGCAACGTGGCGAAAACACCCTCCGTCCTTGTTTTGAAACCAATCTCAGACACTAGCTGGCCTAACTAATCCTTGTTTGGACTACCTAATCCCTGTATCAACTATCTGTTAGCCTTTAGTATTCTTCTCTTGCCTATCTTATCTTTTTGGCCTTCGCCATTCTCTCCCTGTGTTTTCCCATTTCACAACCTTTCTTTTGAAGCATACAGACATGTCCTGCCATTGCAACACTGAGCTATGGGTACCAGTATTGATTAACTCTGGGGGCTGGATAACACACAACATGTAGGCAGAGAGCATTCTGGTTACGCAACACCTTGTTTTCGAACTCTTCTGTTTGGCTAAAACTTTGTGCATTGGATGTATGTTTGTACAGATGTATTTTTGCTATAAAAGATTGTGAGCCATGGAGTAAAGTGGCAGTCTCCTGAGAACCTACTTGGTGTACTTCTGGGACAACTGTGCTTAGCTGCAGCTAATAAAACTTGGTTTTCTACGCCCAACAGAGTATTCCGTGTCTCTGTAGAACAAGGCAGGTGAACTCGGAGATTTCAGGCATGCCCTGCGCCGCTAGGCCCTAAGGCCCGGTTCTTCAATGCTCCCCCCAGATCAGCGTGAGGTTTCCTTGGTTACGCTTCCCTCTCGAGAGCGTAATGGAGCCTGTCCGAGCCGGAGCCCTTTTTTCCCCTTTCAAACTAAATATATATTTGGAGAAAGATCACCACCTGCTGGCTTCTTCCCACGCTGCACACAATTTCTTACTTTTAACAGGAATCCTTATAAATAAGCAATGTCTGTGGATAACCCTTATCAAGTCCTTTTACGATTAAGATATACTTTGTATCTCGCTGATTTAAAGTGCCTACCTGCACTATTGTGACTAAGTCTCATAAAGGCACCTTACTGAGAAATATACAGTATACTGTATTCACTTTTTTAAACTACTTTAAAACTGGAACCTTACGCAAACGCCCCTCAACAATCCCCCAAGGAGCTTTTGGGTGATAACCTCAAAAGGTTTATTGGGGAAGAGCTTAAATCTTTCATCAGGGAAGCAGTTGACGATTTCAGGCATGCCCTGCGCCGCCAGGCTCTAAGGCCCGGTTCTTCAACTGCCGCCCAACGTGGGGCAGCTTCAGAGGTAGCGGTTGAACCCGAGGATCGTGAGAGGCCGCACAGGAAAATTCCGGAGGAGGCGCCCCCACATCAGTGACCCCTGTATGTCGAAAAGTGGACCGATGGTCTTTTGAAGTGCGGTTTCTCCTCTCCAACGGCCGCTGGTGACTGCTGCCCTGACTGCCGCCCTGCCTTGGTCCCTTTTGGTGATGACTGGTATTGCGAGACGTTAGACGGACCTCTGTTGGCGTAAGAAGACATTTTGTTAAATATTCGTGGGTAGCGCCTACTTCTTTGTTTTTGGGTTCTTTGATTCAATTATTGCAATAATCGAAGCCAAGGGGTGAGTACGTTTGTGATGCTTTATTTGATTAGCCCCTTGTTGTTTGTACAGGAGCCAGTGAAATAACGATGCCTGGCTTCAGTAAGTTTAGGAAATTGTGTTGTTTTGGTTGTGATAGGGACTCCCGGCTGGAGGACTCTTTTCCAGTTCCTCCGGTTGGAACTCCTACTTATGAGCTCTATTCTAAACATGGTGTGGGCCCGATCACCTTTAATGAAGTGTGGGTCCGCTATACAAAGAAAGATGGTGTTTTGCAGTGGCCACATAATGGTAGTTTTGAGCCTGACATTTTAGATAATTTAGAAGCTACTTTGTTTAAAAGAAAAGCCCGCCGGCTATGTTTGACTCTTTTCGCCTTTGGCGCAAGGAAGCCAAACAGAAAGAAATTAAACAGGCAAAAAGAGATAGGAAAGAAAGAGGCATGACTATTATACAAGCTGCCCAGCAGTTTAAAGATAATGAGATAGATTGTGCGATTGAAGTTTCAGATAGGCAACATCGCATGGCGATTGATAAATGTTACCCGGTGTTGCCAACTTCTCACCGAATCCCGATGTTGATCCTGAGAAGGATCCTTTAATGTCCCACTTATTAAGATCACCCCGCCCTATGTACAAGGTACTAATGCACCCCCGTTTTTGCCGCCTGTCCAGCAATCTGTTGTTCTCCAACCAGTATCTGCACCTCTACCACAGCCCCTTGTGGCACTGCCACTCCTTGTAAATGTAAATGTAGTGTATTTTGTAAAGCGCACAGCTGCCCCAACGGGGCGTCCCGGCACTGTATAACGCTGTGGAACCCTTCCTGGCTCTCCCTGTGAGATGCCCCTCCTGGGCACCCCCAAGGTGAAGCCAGGCATCCCAGTGTTGTATGGGCCGTTGTGGAGATTAAGCAAGCTATTGCCGAGAGTTGCAGCGTGGGACCCATGATTAGAGTAGGCGCCAAGGCGAGAATTATCGAGTCTGTGGACATTGAGCCCAAGACCCTGCCGCGTCGGGACTTGAACCCTGGTCCCGGGCCTGATCTCTGCTTCAGAGTCTGCCGCTCTAACCAGTGAGCCACACTTCTTCACTGCTTCCAGCTCCTTTGCTTCCAGCTTCTCTGCCCCCAGCTCTTTTGCCTCCAGCTCCTTTGCCTTCGACTCCTTAGCCTCAGCCTTCTTTACCCTTGGCTTCCCTTCTATCTGTCGTCTCCTCTCCTGCTCCGTCTCATGCTTTATCCCCTGCCCTTCTGTCAACTTCCCCCTCAGTTCATAAACGGATGGTTGATACCGTTCCTGACCTTTTATCTCCTTTCTTTGGGTCAGTAAGCACGACTCCTGTCCTTCCCAGTAGGCATACCCATAGTTTACTCCCAGATTCTCGGGAACGAGATACATTAAATCTCCTTGCTCGCAAATGGATCATGAATGATCCCGAGTATACTGTGCAAGATATCATGCAAACTTTTCGGCTGTGGGATGCCCCTACACAAAGATTCGTTTTTGATTCCATGTGTGGCATTCTAGATCAGGAATGGGAGGCCACGGGATTGGGATTAGCTCCCCAGGGTTTGCTGGATGTTCGGGCTGACTTTGATAAGGGAGTTATTGTGGGTCCTGAGGTCGAGGATGCTATACAGACACTTGTCACCTTCAGATCGATGTTCATTTCCCGGTCCTTGTCCGAAACCGATCCTTCTGTTCGGCGCAAACTAAAACACTACCCTATGCAAGAGGTTCCCCCAGTGTGGAGAGAAGCGGTTGCAGCCCAGGATGGTATCAACCTATACCAGCTCACTTCCAATGTATATGGGTACATGTACCTTGGAAGAGATCTGAGGTTCTGGCCCTTAAACAGTCCTTACCTGACCCCCGTAAAAACCCTGCTGGTTATTAAAAGGAATTGTCTCAACCTGTTGATGCTTGTATTATGAATTTGGCTGACATAGATATGCTGATGGGAAATGTTGTCCCGCAACCATTGTGGGCTAAGATTCGGAAAGAGGACCACGCCCAAGAATTAGGAGGTGATTGGGCTGCTATACTTGTCGCTGATAGACTTCAAGTGGGTGGTTCTAAACCTGATGATTTAGTTACGCAACTTCCTGGTAGGATTATTACCTTAATGAGAACTATGATGCCTGCTCTGCGAGTTAACTGGGATAAGTTAGCTGCTTGTAAACGGAAGAAGGATGAGAGTGTCTCCGACTTCTTTACTCATTTCGAGGAGACGTTTCTTGATCACAGTGGTCAGGATATGAGCACAGAGGGTGGACAACAATTGTTCATAGATAAATTTGTATTTAATTTACTTCCCGCACTCTCTAAAAAATTAAAGGATTCCGAAAGTTCATGAGCTGTTTCTTCTTCTGCCCAGATATTGGCTACTGCTCAGTATTATGAAAATAGGGATAAGGAGGAGAAGGATAAACTTGATAAAAAGACCAAAGAATTAAAGACGAAAGTTCTTTTGCAACAGGCTTATCCCCCTCGCCCTGCTCAGCGTCAGTTTCAGCCGACTCCCCAATTTCAGAAGTTGTTTCAGAAACCTGAGCCCTTTGCTCCACGGCCTCCACTGGGTCCGAATCAATGCGCCTATTGTAAAGAGGAAGGTCACTTCAAGAATAAGTGCCCGGTTTTATTGCAGCGTGCTGGTGGTACGCCCGGGCCGCGAGGCCGAGGTGGCTTTCAGTCAACACCTAGGGGGAGGGCACAAGGTACAATGTCCCAGGATCAATGTTCCTTCCTGCCTCAAAATTCCATGAATTATTTTGATCAGCAAAATACTCAGTCTGTCCATTATTATAATGATGATTATTATATGGAAGATGAGAATCAGGGTTTCTCCAGCTAGGACAGCCATAGACAAAGTGAGGGAGTCATATCAGTTATAGTGGACCAAAATGGGCCTTATGTTGAAGTCGTTGTGCTAGGCGTGTCAGAGCCATTTCTCTTGGATACTGGTGCAACGAAGAGTTCTATAATCCACTCTAAACTCCCTGGGGCACCTTTGTCTGGCTTAACTAATGTTTCTGTAGGATTTTCTGGCGACCCATTTCATAACGCAGTTTCTGGTTTCTGCCCATTTCGATCAGCCCTTATGACTTAGAGGCTCCGCTTATTTTGGAGACTGGTTGTGGTGAAAATTTGTTGGGTTTGGATTTGTTGAAAAGACTATATGCGACACTGCATTGTTCTCCTTCTGGTGTACATCTTACTTTAGGGAAGAGAATGATTTCCCCGACATATTTGTCTAGAGACCAACTCCCTTACGCTCCTTGCCTGACACTCTTTGGGCTACAGGTCCTAATGATGTTGGCCTCTTACAGATTCCACCCTACATTGTCACCCTCAAATCTAATGTTAAGTTACCTCCCATTCCTCAGTATAAGATTTCTAGTGATGGTGAGAGAGCGCCTTGGCTATTATTTATGATTTGGTTGAGAAAGATGTGGTTGAAGAGACTAGGGGAAATGTATGTAATAGTCCTGTCTTGCCTGTTCTTAAACGTATTGACTCTTCCCAGCCACCTGTTTATCGTTTTGTGATCGATCTCCGGGAGGTCAACAAGATTGTTGTACCCCAGTTTCCTGTCGTCCCAGATATCACTGCTCTATTGACAATGATACCTGCTTCGGCTGCCTGGTTCTCGGTCATTGACCTTAAGACCGCTTTCTTTAGCATTCCCATTGCTGAGGAAAGAAGGGATATTTTTGGTTTCTCTTTGGGAGGCCGAAGTTTCCGGTTCAAGTGTGCACCTCAAGGCTATTGTGAGAGTCCCTCCTTTTACAGTCAGGCTTTGAAAACGCAGCTCAATGCTTTCACTTTGCCTCCAGGCGCCACCCTTATTCAATACGTAGATGATCTGTTGGTTGCTGCTGATTCTGAGGAACTTTGCTGCTGATTCTGAGGAAATTTGTAAACAAGTTACTGTCTCACTGTTACGTCACTTGTTGGACCTTCATCACAAGGTTTCGCCCTCTAAATTGCAATATTGTCGCCAAGAGGTTACCTACTTAGGTCATCTCTTGTCGAAGGAGGGACGACGATTGACCCCAGAACGAATCCAAGCAATCGCACAAATGTCTGTACCATGTACACAGAGAGAGGTGCGTGCCTTTTTGGGTATTACCTTTTATTGTAGACAGTGGATTCCAAATTTTTCTTTGTTAGCAAAACCTCTGTTAGCACTCACTCTCAAAGATACACCCCAACCTCTCCCTTGGACAGAGGAATGCCAGAAAGGTTTTACTGATCTGCGTACTTCCTTGTGTTCTGCTCCTGTGTTGGGTACTCCGGATTACAGCAAGCCTTTTACACTTTATGTCCATGAGAGAGAAGGTTGCGCGTTGTCAGTTTTGACACAACAATTTGGGGACAAGCAGCGCCCATGTGCCTATTTTTCGGCTACATTAGACCCTGTAGCTAAAGCATTACCCAGTTGCCAGAAAGCTACAGCAGCAGCAGCAGTTTCCATTCACCAGTCTGCTGGATTGGTACTAGACAATACTATTATTGTCATGGTGCCACATGCAGTAGATACTCTCCTAAATAGGACGAAAACTCAGCACCTTACGAGCGCCCGCTTATCTGGGTACGAGCTGACACTCTTGGCTAGCCACATACACATCAAACGATGCAATACCCTAAATCCAGCTACACTGTTACCGATCCCAGTAGAGAAAGGCACTCAGGAGCAACATGATTGTTTTCTCCGTACAGAGGAAGAGATGAAAGGTGGAAAAGATTTAAAAGATACGCCACTCTTGGACCCGGATGGGATCCTATGGGTAGATGGTTCTTGTTTCAAGCTTCCCAATGGTGAAACGACTGCGGCCTATGCTGTTACCACTTTGCATACAGTTGTAGAGACAGCACGCATCAGGCATAATAGAGCCCAAGCAGCTGAATTGATAGCTCAGACTAGAGCTTGCGTATTGGCTAAAGGAAAGAGAGTGAATGTGTTCACCGATAGCCAGTATGCATTTGGGGTGGCCCATAGTTTTGGCCGCCTCTGGAGGGAAAGAGGATTCTTTACCTCCCACGGTACTAAAATACAGCATGGTCAGTTAGTGAATGACCTTCTAGAATCACTTTCTTTGCCTTCTCAAATAGCAATTGTGAAGTGTAGTGCGCATAAGAGGATCACTGATGATGTGGGTGAAGGAAATGCTTTTGCAGATCAGATAGCGAAAGAGACAGCTAGAGATGTGACAAGTCATATGTATGTTGCAGGCCCTGCTAGATGGCTCAGCCAAGGAGGAATGTGTGAGGACACAATAGAAAGTGTGAAAATGATTCAGGGAGAGGCTACAGAGAAAGAATTGAGTAAATGGAAAGATGGCATGGGAATGTTGGATGCGACGGGGTGTTGAATAGAATTGTCGGAACATCAGCGTTGGCTGTTACCAGACGCCTATGTGCTTCCAGTAGTTACCATGGCCCATGGTCCAGCCAACATTAGTGCGAAAGGAATATGCAAGCTTTTAGCTCCTGTATGGCAGAATTCGGGGATCCCTAAATGTGCAGATAATCTTGTTAAGCATTGCATTATTTGTTTAATGCATAATCCAGGAAGAGGAACACCAACCCCAGCAGGCCATTTTGCTCCCCCAACGTATCCTTTTGAGGTGTTGCAAATAGATTACATTCACATGGAGAGATCCAATAACTTGAAGTATGTCCTTGTGGTGGTGTGCGCCTTTTCTAGATGGATAGAGGCCTACCCCCTAAAGGATAATACTGCTTTGTCTACAGCCAAGGTCCTTCTGAAAGAATACTTCCCGAGGTTTGGTTTGCCTCGAATTGTCTGGAGTGACAATGGAAGTGAATTCGTGGGTCAAATCATGCAGAAAGTATGTGCAGGTCTTGGTATTAGGCAGAAATTCCATGCGGCAAACCACCCTCAGTCAGCGGGTTTGGTAGAGTGCTACAATGGCACTCTCAAGCCCTAAACTTGCGAAGATACAGGTCAGCACGGGTTTTGATTGGCCTGATGCTTTACCTTTTGCTCTCTTGTCCACTCGAACAGCTGTTCATTCTCGTGTGGGACTTAGCCCGTACGAGATAGTGTTTGGACGCCCGGCAAATGTCTGGGGAGTCCCTAGGCCCAAAAAGTACTCTGACATAGAATACCCAATGTTGGTTGACTATTTGCATGACCTCACCACTAAATTACGTGTTCTTCATCAGCAGGTACACAACGCTTTGCCTCAGGCTTCCTCGGATCCCGGGCACACCATCCAACCCGGGGACTGGGTGTGCCTGAAAAACTTCCAAAGGATGAGGAACTTGGAGCCTTGCTGGCGAGAGCCGAGGCAGGTCCTGCTAACGACACGTACAGCTGTGAAAGTGGTTGGAAAGAAGAACTGGATCCATGGTGTGCACTGCAAAAAGGTACACATGCCTTTGCCTTTTGACCAGTGGGTCCGCAAAGGTGTAGGTGATTTTGAAGGAGAAAGGGTCCCCCGGTTTGTACCTTTTAGCGATGCACACCTGGAATGGACTCGGACTGAGAAGGAAGACGATGATGTTTTGCAAGAAGTTGTACCATCGCATCTCAGAATAAATACAACTCATCCAGAGACACTTTTCCAGGACCAGACTGTGCCAAACAAGACTAGATACAATTTGAGGCCTAGAGCGGCTAAAGACAGTTGAGACTTTTTTTTTCTTTTCTTTGTTCCTGAATTGTACTTTTTTCATACGATACTTGAATCATCCAATTAAGTTGCAGGGTCGTGGTAGGAGACTTGGTTTGTGACCTGAGTAGTGGCAATAGGCCTGCAGGACCTGCAGTGTCATATGACGGCTAATAACCACAGCTAAGTGGGATAGGAAGATTGCCAAGAGCAACACTTTAGAGGATGAATTCTAGTGAATCAGAAATTGATAAAAGAACAAAAATGAAGAAGAAATACTGTAAATTATTATATAGTAGATGTGGTGTAGCATTATGTGTTTTAACCCTTTTATGTATTTTATTAGCTTGTGTGGGTTGGGTTACTCACACTTTGCAGCCAACATCTGTACCTATATCTACCTCCCAGCCCAAACCTTTTCGCACTACTGCTTCCCCACACCAATTTCATATGCTACCAGAGCATGAGCAAATTAGGAGAATGGAATATTTAAACAATTCCTTCATTCAATTGTTACACCAGCATCAATTGGTGATCAATACCACCGATTGCTGGGTATGTGGACTTTTACCCCACAATACGGATAGAGGAATGCCATATTTAGTCTCCTAAAAGGATCTGATTGGGCTTACACCTCTATGTTTGCCAATGCCTATGAGAACCAACATCAATCTCCTGTTGGTCCGTATAGGGATGGAATTGACGTTAGTCATGACGCACTAATAAAAGGAATAGTGGCTATGTCAAAACATTCTAAGAAATTTAATGAATTCCCCACTGAGGAACGACAAGCATACATTGATTGGAATGTGACATATTATGTCACTGGCCTTACAGACAGAGCCAAAAGGAAAAGATCCCCACCTATATATACTGTACCCCACCAAGGTCACTTATGTCTCCAAGGAAATGGTCAAAGTTCTAAGGCCCAATTGGGAAAGAGCACTTGTAACATCACATATACCTATGCATCCCAAATGTCTCCACCACTGGTAGGGTCTCAAGGGACATATTTTGTTTGCCATGACATAGCCTATACATGGCTACCAGCCGATTTCTCAGGAACTTGTTATATAGCTTTTCTCCTCCCTCCAACATATACAGCTCCTTCGGGACATCACAAGACAAGGTACGGTAGAGGGGTTATTGCTTTGGAAGACACAGCAGGACAAGAAGGAGGTGATTTCCTTAAGGGATTCCTCCCATTTTAGGGCCCTATGGCCAATAGTAGAAATATTAGGCATCTCATTCGAGTAGTTGAAGCAACAATAAATGAAACTGTCGGAGCACTGAGTAATATAACTGCCGAGCTTCCGGCGGATCGCCTTATGACATTGCAAAACAGAATGGCGTTAGACATCATTCTTGCAGATCGTGGTGGAGTCTGTAAATAGATCGGATCCAGTTTATATACCTGACAACGCCCCTACAGTATACCAGACCATCTCTAAATTACACCACATTGCTGAGTCCATCCACCAGGACGAAGGAAATTGGTCTCTGATGGGATGGTTTTGGGGACTACTGTCCACATGGGGATGGAAGGTATTGACTCTCATTGGAGTAGTCTTGGCCATCATCTTTTTGTGATGCCTTTGTTTGCAATGTGGCCCCGCAATCTGTGGTCTTTGTGCTACTATGTGTGTCCCAAGACCCATGTCACCGAAAACAGAGAATATGGAGATGATGTTGCAGGAACAGCTTGACGACCTCATGACCATCGACATCGATTCAGATTAGCGTGAGTCTTTGGGGATTGCCTGCGTAATGGCAAAAGGAGGGTCTGAGGTTCTTTAATTTTGACTCCATCTTGCATTCGCCGCCATTTTGTGTTGCCTTTACACAGGCTGCTCGATGAACGAAGTACCTCTGCCCTTTTGGACTGCAACGTGTTGAAAACACCCTCCGTCCTTGTTTTGAAACCAATCTCAGACACTAGCCAGCCTAACTAATCCTTGTCTGGACTTCCTAATCCCTGTATCAACTATCTGTTAGCCTTTAGTATTCTTCTCTTGCCTATCTTATCTTTTTGGCCTTCGCCATTCTCTCCCTGTGTTTTCCCATTTCACAACCTTTCTTTTGAAGCATACAGACATGTCCTGCCATTGCAACACTGAACTATGGGTACCAGTATTGATTAACTCTGGGGGATGGATAACACACAACATGTAGGCAGAGAGCATTCTGGTTACGCAACACCTTGTTTTAGAACTCTTCTGATTGGCTAAAACTTTGTGCATTGGATGTATGTTTGTACAGATGTATTTTTGCTATAAAAGATTGTGAGACACGGAGTAAAGCGGCAGTCTCCTGAGAACCTACTTGGTGTACTTCTGGGACAACTGTGCTTAGCTGCAGCTAATAAAACTTGGTTTTCTACGCCCAACAGAGTATTCCGTGTCTCTGTAGAACAAGGCAGGTGAACTCGGAGATTTCAGGCATGCCCTGCTTCGCCAGGCCCTAAGGCCCGGTTCTTCAATGCTCCCTCCAGATCAGCGTGAGGTTTCCTTGGTTACGCTTCCCTCTCGAGAGCGTAATGGAGCCTGTCCGAGCCGGAGCCCTTTTTTCCCCTTTCAAACTAAATATATATTTGGAGAAAGATCACCACCTGCTGGCTTCTTCCCACGCTGCACACAATTTCTTACTTTTAACAGGAATCCTTATAAATAAGCAATGTCTGTGGATAACCCTTATCAAGTCCTTTTACGATTAAGATATACTTTGTATCTCGCTGATTTAAAGTGCCTACCTGCACTATTGTGACTAAGCCTCATAAAGGCACCTTACTGAGAAATATACAGTATACTGTATTCACTTTTTTAAACTACTTTAAAACTGGAACCTTACGCAAACGCCCCATAACAATCCCCCAAGGAGCTTTTGGGTGATAACCTCAAAAGGTTTATTGGGGAAGAGCTTAAATCTTTCATCAGGGAAGCAGTTGACGCTGCTCTTTCCAAGAGGAAGAGGGTGTTCCTCGTCGAGGAGGTCTATTTTTCTCTGTCGGACGGAGAATCCCCCTCCACCTCTGGACCTCCAAAAAGGGGTAAGGTACCCCAGAAAAGAAAACACACGAAAGAGGCATTTACCTATGCAATGGAAATTGGTAGCCCCCACTCTACAAGAGATGTTGGTGCTCTTGGCAGCACAATAGAGAGACCCCAATTCCTTGGGGCACAGAGAAGAGGTGCCCGTAGCGGCATTATAGACTGCGGTACCCTTTAGGGGACAAATGATTTCAGTGACGATTTTAATCACCAAAGTACAGACTATGAGGACTTGGGTGAGTTAATTTTCACCCCCCAAGACACCCTTGAGGACCTTGATGAGGATTTAGACCATCCTTCCACCTCATCTTTTACCGTTAAAGACCCCCTCGGTGGGGAAATGTTTAACCCTACTACCATCTGCATCCTCGCAGCACTGAATGGTGGCCCTTGGACCATGTAGGTAAATACCTATCCCAGTGGATCAGGAAACCCCTGGATAGAGAAAGTCACAACCTTCTGTGAAATGAGTGCCCTCACCCCTCCTCGGAGGACAAGATATGCAGCACCCCCAACCTCGATCCCAAGCTGATCACCTTCCTTTTTAAATCAGGGCGGGACCCAAGGAAGGGAATTGAAAAATGCCTGAAGCAATGTCAAGACAAGCTCCTTGACGTGCTGGGACCCCTGTCCAAAATCTTGGGTAGGACCGTGGAGGCCAGATCCAACAATACCCCCGTCTATACCAAACTTTTATGGGGTTCGTCCCAACGCGCAATATGTTTTATTGGCAACGCCAATTTGATCACTGAACGCAGGAAGGTGGTTATTCTCAGAATTAAACCCAAGCTTGCGAACCTTTCCGCCAAGGAGGATATGTGCAATGCTGGAGGCCTTTTATTTGGCGACAATTTTGTCAAATCCTTGGGAAAATATGTCTCCACTTTCAACACCTTCAGTATGGCACAATCTAATATGCAGAGAGTTTTTGGGGAACAAGCACTTTTTGGAAGGGCTGACAGGAGGGGACAACCTGTCAGCCGCAGGCTCCTTCAGGTCCCAGTTTAACCAACAAGATGAGAGGCTCCCGCCCCTATAGAGGCTACCGTTCAAACTCCAACGTCTACCCCCAGAGAGGAAGGGGTTCAAGAGCCAGCAGCTGCAGATAAAGGTCCTCCAACCAATCCTATCAAGGTAAGCCTGAAACCCCCCTTTACCTCGAAGGTGGCAGGGAGACTGAAACATTTTGCACAAAACTGGTTGAGAATATTTCAAGACCTGTGGGTCTTGGAAACTGTAGTGGGATTCAAGTTAGATTTTTGGGAAGAGCCGTCCCAAGTAAAGATCCCAAATGAGATTACTCTAGACAAAGAGAACTCAAAACTAATGGAACTGGAAATCTCCCAAATGCTAGACAAAGAAGCCATTATAAAAAAAACCCTTTCAGAAATCTCAAAGACTTTCCTAAGTGCGATTTTTCTAGTCAAAAAGAAGGACAAGGGTTGGCGACCCGTCATAAATCTAAGATATTTAAACAATTTTCTAACATACAGACACTTCAGGATGGCAGGATGGGGGGTATCCATCTTTTGAGGGACATCTTGCAAGCCAGGAATTGGCTGGTAAAATTGGATCTGAAGGATGCCTATTTTACCATACCCATAGACGAGGAGTGTCGCAAGTACCTTTGTTTTACTTGGAAGGGAACTCTCTACCAGTTCCAGTGTCTTCCCTTCGGCCTGTCATCGGCCCCTTTTTGCTTCACCAAGGACCTAAGGCCAGTGGTCAGCTATCTCAGAGAGAGAGGGATTCACCTAATAATTTAACTAGACTATATCCTCATCATGTCTCAAGACAAGTTAGAAAATTTGAAACATTTAGAAATGACCATAGACTTTCTTCGACACTTGGGCTCAAAATAGATTTTTCCAAATTTATGATGAAACCCATCACAGGAACTAGAATTCCTTGGTTTCCAAATAAACACTATTCTTTCCAACCTAATCCTTCCCCACAAGAAGGTCATAAAAATAGAAAAACATGTCTCTTATTCTTTCCAAAGAATGTATCCATCTGAAAGATCTAGCCAGGGTTTTAGGTGTCCTCTCCTTCTTTATTCAGGCCATTTTCACTGGTTCCTCTTCATTACAGGGGTCTGCAAATATTAAAAGCTTTGGGCCGGAGGAAAGGCCTCTGGTACGAAGATTCTCGACCCCTTTCGGAAGATGCTCGAGAGGATCTTCATTGGTGGTCGAACAACCTCCAAGCCTGGAACGGGAAAGCTATTTTCTGAAAAGTCCCAGATTTTACCTTGGAATCAGATGAGAGCAACCATGAGTGGGGTGCTCGCCTAAACAATTTAGAGACCGGGGGAGGTGGTCCTTAGAAGAAAATCCCTTCACATAACAGCTTTGAATGCATTTATGAGCTTCAAAGAGCTTCTAATGAACTCAAATACCCTAATCCACTTGGATAACTTCTCAGCTGTCGCTTATATAAATCCCCTTGGGGGCTCAAGATCCAAAAACCTCTCAGATATTGCCAAGCGAATATGGTATTTTTGGTGGAACCAAAAGATCACCCTCAGAGCAGAATTCATCCCAGAAACCCAGAATTTAAGGGCAGACTGGAATTCACGTTTCCTCCACGATTACAGCGACTGGAAATTGAACCACAAGGATTTTTCCATGATCCAAGAGCTTTGGGGCCCAATCCAAATAGACCTGTTTGCCAGCAGATTAACTCACAAAGTCCAGAGATACTTCAGTTGGAGGCCAGACCTGAATGCGTCAGGAGTAGATGCCTTTCTCTAGTCTTGGGAAGGGATCAAGGCTTACTCCTTTCCTCCCTTCTCAATGATTCAGAAGTTACTGTGGAAGGTGAGACTCGTGTCATGCTCCATCCTTTTGGTAACTCCCTTTTGGAAATCCCAGGTTTGGTTTCCTGGGGTAATGGAATTAGCAGTGGACTTTCCACGGCTGATCCCATCATCAACCATAGGTCTACTCCAGGGTCCGGAAGAAGAAGAACACCCTTTGGTCTTAGAAGGGAAGATGAATCCTCTTGTTTGGAGGGATATTCTGACCTTTCGGGAGAAGCTAAAAGCCTATTGGAAGACTCATGGGTACCAGGAACCAGGAAAAGATACAAGGTTGTTTGGAGAAAATGATCTTGTTGGTGCCTGGAAAGGGATTTGGATCCCGTTCAGTGTCCTCTACAATAGGTAGCTAATTATCTTGCTCAACTTTTTGAGTCAGGTCTTTCTTTCAGAACCATCAACTGCTACAGATCAGCAATTTATGCGGGCCATGCCTTGGCTAATAACATTGCTATTGGTAGCAACCCCCTAATCAAAAGAGTTATGAAGGGTATTAGGTTAAGAAGACCTCCTAAGGCTCGTTACGAATCTCTTTGGGATGTTAACCTTATCTTTAATCTCTTCCTTTCTTGGCCTGTCAACAATTTACTCTCCCTCAAAAGAATCTCCATAAAATTGGCGACTCTACTGTGTCTGATCTCCTTCTGTAGTCCTCTGTTTTATATGTATATGTTTTCTACTGTGTCTGATCTCCTTCTGTAGTCCTCTGTTTTATATGTATATGTTTTTAGAATAAGCCAAAGCGTGCTATAATCCAACCCGCTATGGTCTGATAGGGATCTTGCGCATAGACCCTTATACTTTTTCTTTTATTCACCCCCAGGAGGTCTGCCCACTCCATCTTCTATGTCCTGAAGAAGAACTGCTCTGTAAGGGAAACTGCCCCTACCAGGAATAGGGTCGAAACGTAGACAACCTACCCCCACGTTACCAGCTTCTACCTCTGGCAAGATTTATGCGGCTGTCTATAGAAGTCTGTTCTCAAGAATTGTTGGTTTTGTTTACCTGTACTGTGTGGCCCCTACTTGGGGAACCACTTCGACATTGTACAAATTTGTTTTGTCACTCAATGAAGATTAGTTTCCTAATTTTCTCACAAAATCCCTTCACCGCACAACCCCCCCAAACCCCTTTTTTCACGTATGTGGGCACAATTGCTTCGAAAACAAAAAATTATTTGATGTGTACTTCACAACTAATATGAAGTTTTCCAGTACCTTGTGAATAAAACATCGTACTTTGATTTGTTCTCTGTTTGTTAATTTGTGTTTGTAATTGGTTCTATGCTGTAAAATCTTTTCTCCTTTCCAGTCTGGGACCCCTCTGTTTATTCTCTAGTTTATACACCCTTAATATAGAGTTTAACCAGGCTGAGTGTTTTGGTGGTGATTGTTTAACCCAGTTTATGCGGATCTCCCTTCTGGCTCACAGGATCAATATAAAAAGAATGTTTTCTTCGTCTTTAGATAATGGCAGAGATAGTGCGCTAACGTCAATCCCAAAAATAACCAATTCTGTGCTTACCTCTATATGCTGGTCTATCATGTCAGAGAGAGTCTTACCAATCTAGTCCCAGTAGTCTTTTAACATTATTCAGCCCTGGAACATATGTAAGTCGTCAGCTTTTTCTTCTCTACATTTGAGGCACTTTATTGGTTTGTTGCTGGCCATTTTAGATAATCTTTTTGGAGACCAGTATGATCTTTGAATCGTGAAGAGGTGATTTTTCTTCAGAGCGGCGGCTTTTACTACATGCCCCATAATTGTGTTAGAGGTTAGCCAGAGCGTTGGAAAGTCTAGCCCCGGCATGTCCTTCTCCCAGATGTCTTGTGGGGCTTTGTACTCTGCTTCACCTACTCTTATAAGGGCCCAGTATCAATAGGAAACTTGTTTTTTGAAGGGCTCTGGGTTCAGGAGTTCTTGCTTAATGACCTCTTCTCCTTGAAGTTTTTCTTTTAGTGTTTTTGTCCAACTGCTTAGTTGGTAGAATTGGAATCTGGATAATGACCCCTGCGCTTCTTCATATAGTGTTTCCCATTGCACAGTCTGGTTATTCTCTAACAATTGCCCCCAGTAGTCTACATTATGTTTCCTTAGTGGGTTTGCAATGGCGTCTTTTAGACATTCTGGGGTGCCTGGTGATTCCCAAATCGGCGCGTGCTTGCTGTGATATGGTATTTTTAGGATTCTCCTTATATCAAGCCATGATCTTGCCGCTGTTTTATCGTCTTTAGTTTAGTCTTTTTGAAGAATTTGGGGTGGCCAGATTTGTCTAAATAGTGGTCTTCTTCAGGGCCTATGAGGGCTTTCAGGTACATGGGCCAGTTTCCCCATGTGGTCAGTAGTCTCCTAAAGTTCTTAAACTGGAAGGATCAACAGTACTCCAGAATGTCCGGGCTGGCGATTCCCCCTTGTGCTTTGCTTCTTCTTAGCTTTTTCCATCCGATTCTGACCCCCTTGGCTGCCCAGATGAAGCTTGATATTTCCCCCTGAAATTTTTTAATTTGCTCCGTGTTGAAACTCAGCGGGATGGAGTTAAATAGATATGTATATTTCAGAACTATGGTCATTTTAATTAGGTTAGACTTTCCTAAGAAAGATAGTTGTAGTCCTGACCAGGCCTTGAGTAATTTCCTTATTTCTTTGGTATCCTGGAAAAGTTCAGGCTGGATATCTCGTCTAATTGTTATGTTATGTTATGTTAATCTTTTTCTTCTATAGCGCTCGGCTACTCCATGGAGCATCGCGGCGCTTTGGCGAAGAGTATCTACAGGTAGAAAGGCAACATAACAGCTGAAACGCAGACTAAGAAAGATAACAAACTATTTAGTGAAAAGCCACGTTTTCAAGCCCTTCCTGAAAGCAAGAAGGCTGGAAGCCTGTCTGAAGGATAGTGGTAGCTCGTTCCAAGCCCGCAGGGCCAGGTAACGAAACGACCGGCCTCCCATTCTAGCACGCCTAATGACAGGAACCGTCATTTTAGACAGAGAAGTTGACCTCAGGGTCCAACTGGGTTGGTAAAAGGAAAGGCGTTTCCCGATATACTTGGGACCTATGCCATGTAGAGCTTTGAAGGCCAGTGTCAGGCTTTTGAAAAGGATCCTCTTTGGAGTAGGTAGCCAAATTAAGGTGTTCAGTAATACAGTGGCACCTGCTCTTCTCGGGAGTCCATAAATGGCTCGGGCTGCCGAGTTCTGCACTACTTGCAAACGGGTCCAAAGATACTTCGGTAGACCGAGAAAAAGAGCGTTTGCGTAGTCTAATCGTGATCCAATCAGAGCCTGAACAATTATTTTCCTATGGTGAAGTGACACCAAAGGAAGGAACTTCCTCAGCATCCGCAGAATGCCGAAGCACTTCCCTGAAAGGCACGCGGTATGTGGCCCAAAGGAGAGATCACTGTCCACTATCACTCCAAGGTTCTTAGCCTTGAGGGACACATTGTCAGGGGGAAACATATCCTGTGGCCACCAGGATTTCCAATTTGGCTCGGGAGTGCATCCAAAGAAGAGCAGCTCAGACTTATCGGAGTTGCAGTTCAGGCCATGACATCTAAACCACTCAAAAACCGCACCTAGACATTCCCTAATCTGTATGCCATCAAACACCCCGCCCCTGTCGCATGTGAACAGGAGCTGGGTATCGTCAGCGTAAGATATGATCTGGGCGCCAAAGGACTCCGCTACCACCGCCAGAGGGGCCATAAAGATGTTAAAAAGCATGGGGCTAAGAATGGAACCCTGTGGAACCCCCACCTCTAGCGGTGTCATATCAGCGGAGAAAGGGGGCGCCCAGATCCTTTGCCGGCGGCCGGACAGAAAGGATTTGAACCAGTTCCACACCGTTCCACGAAGGCCACATTCCCAGAGTCTTAAAAGGAGGCTCTCGTGGGGAACGGTGTCGAAAGCCGCCGACAAATCTAGCATGACTAACATGGCCTTTCCCCCAGAATCGAGCACCTCCCTGATGGCATCAGTAACCTCGAGTAAGGCTGTCTCCGTGCTAAAATTGGCACGGAAACCAGATTGTGATGTGTGCAAAATGTGTATTCTATTCTAGGCTGGATTACGTTAACTCCCTTTATCTGGGGTTACCGGCCTATCTCTTGTGAAGATTGCATTCGATGCAGAATGCCACGGCATGGCTTTTGTCAAACCTGCCCAAAAGGAAGCACAACCAACCCCCACCTGAGAGGCCTGCATTGGCTCCCTATCAAAGAGAGGGTGAGGTTCGCAGAACTCACTATCACTCATAAAGCCTTCTAATATTCTGGCCCCCAATACTTAGCTAATGGGACCACACCCTATCTTCCTCCCAGATCCCTTCCCTCTTCTGACTCTGCTGGTGATGATTCCCAAGTACAGAAGGAAACGCTGAGGTAGTAGCTCTTATCCTCAACTTGCCACCAAGGACTAGAATGCGTACCCGCAGACGTTGCAGGCTGCGTTTGACATTTCTGTCTTCTTTAAGATTTCTTAAAATTTGGCTTTTCAGTTCTGTGTTTTAACTTCATGACTGCAAGGATTCATGCCTACTATAGTACCAGGACACTCTTTGAGTAGCTCTTGTGCTTTATGAACCCCCTAGACATAAACATAAACACCTCGAATTAAGAAGGGCTATAACGTAATAGTTCTTCTCTGAAACATAATACCAGTAAAGACAACTCACAAGAACTGGGTCCCATGGTCGGACTGACCTAGAGGGCAATCAGGCAGTGCCCGATGGGCTGGTCTGGCGGTCAATGAGTGGGCTGTTTAAATGGCTGTTTATGGACCTGTTTTTTATTGTCTGGTAAGCTGCTTTTTGCTGTTGATTTCCCTGATATTAAAACAAACATTGAATGTTGCAAGCTCAATTCAAGCTAGTCTTCCATGTCTGGCAAAACACCTAACTATTGTTTTTTTACAAATTCAAACCTGCCTCAATGTGAAAAAATTGGCCACTTTTTCAGCTTTCTAATTCACTAATGGGGGCCACTTTGATTTTAGTGCTGGGCCTATTTTCTGTCCCAGTCTAACCCTGATTGGTCAGTATAGGCAAACTCTGATCCTGTCTTTCACACTGCTTCATTTATATTTCAATCTGGGCTGCAACATGCTTGTTACAACACAACTGGAGCACACTTCCAATAATCATGCATGATGGCAAGATATGTCTCCGCAAGGCAACATCACAACCATAGATACTAACTCGTCCACCCAGAAAGCACTTTGGGCCGGCAAAGTTGTAAAATACACTTTGTAAATGCCAACACAAGTCAATAAATTGAGCAATTTGGGTAATAGTAACAACTGTTCGTTAAAGTGCTTAGAAATGGCAAGTGGTGGAATTAAGTGCTATGAAACGACATGATATAGTTATTATTAGAACATATAGAAGCTGCTTTTGGACCATGGAAGGGAATCAAAACAATTCTCTTTTCACTTGGAGCCACCGCTGGGTGAAGTCTGATGATGTCGACATTGACACCCTGATGCATCTGCTCAAATCTAAGGATCTGCTAATATAGAGGAAACTTAGCCTCACCATAGGACATAAAAACTACATACACCCCTTTCCTTTCTTCCACTGCCCCATCCCCTAAGACTAGGAGTGGCTCCTCCAGTAGGGTGGAGGAGCGTTGGCCCACTGCTTTGTCGCAGTGCGAGAAGCAGAAACATAAAATGGTAATAACTTTTAGTTATTGCCATTTTATGTTTGGTTGCGGGCGGGCGGGTGGGCTGGACTGTTCTGCAAGCAACTAGGGGAGGAATGGTGTGCCCACTCCTGAGGGTGCAATGACTGTTTGGTCGGCCCTCTGGGGCAGACCAAACCAGTCATGCACACTCTGATCTTCTCCACGCAGGCTGCAATGCAGTCTGCATGGAGAACATGGCATTCCAGTAAGCCCCTGGCTGGCGGCATCCTCAAAAATCACAATGCTGCATGCAGCATTGTGATTGGTTTAGGGGAGGGTCTGAAGGGAGCCTGGTTGCCTGCTTCCGGAGAGCAGGAGGCGAAAAAAACCTGAGAAAATGCGGGACCCGTCCGGCGAAAGGTAAGCCTGTTTTCTTTTTTGTTAAATTAAATCCCCTTCCCCGCACGACCCAACACCCGCAAGATATGCTGACCGTGACGGCCTATGGCATCCCCCTTCTCCCCTTTATCTTGACCACCTTCTTACTTATTCGAGCCCTGAAAACATTTCCTTATAGTCACTATACTGTCTTATATCTCCAATAGTCAGTATGACTTTCACATGGCAAGTTATGAAGCCTGGGCGGGATTTACTAAGATTTTATGCATCGCAGTGCAGAAAGGGAACATGCTACACTGCATTGCATGAAAGAGAGAGAGCACAACTGTGCCATATACACAAAGATATGGTGCACTTCTGCCCTCTCCTTGCACTGGTGCACCTTGAGCTGCCTAGTGCCAAAACTGGTGCTCATGCAGCCAGGGTGCCTGCGTTAAGGCCAGTATAGAGTTTGTGCAGGAAGGTACCCTTCCTTCCCTGCACAATAGATATCCTTTGAATCTTATTCCTCTCTGTAAGTGTGATGCAGAATGCAGCACTCATGCACAGAGAAAATAACTAGGAGAAATAAAGTGATTTCTTATCGTTGCACCAGCCTCAGATAGGCATAATATTTTGATGCAAACCCATATTTACAAGACTTTGTAAATATAGGTTTGAATCAAAATTAATGAGTGGATGCACGAGAATGCCTATTCACCCATGTAATGTCTAAAATTTTAATTCCATCCTTCCCAAACTTCCTATGCTTATGAGGACCTGGCAATGTTGCCTTTTCTGTAATCTTCCCTCAATACATCAAAGCTGCAATGACTGAGTAGGGGGCTCTTTCATCTTCCGATGTCTGTTTTGGCTGTCGCCATGGCAATGAAATGATTGCATTTGTGTACGTTGTTTGCTACACATCATCCACCACTCCGAGGAGCATTAGTTTCAGGCCTGTCTCAAGATTCCAACCCATAATTTCCAAAAGTGGGTCCTATTCCCAAAGGTAAATTTATATGTGGAGATTTACTCATGTGTAAATCTACTCCTGCACTTAAGAGTAACTTTATACTTTTTCGCTATTCACCGTCTCAGAGTGAAAAGGTACTCCCAGGTGCAGATCAAGATTTATGAGTGTAAATTTACTACTAGTAGCTTTCACGCATAGGCAGACGTTTGCACCACAGGGGAGGGGTTCTCCCTATGTTAAAGTATAAGAAGATGTCTTGAGGTTTATTACATTTTTTTATTTTTCAATTAATGCAAAATTATTTTACTCTTTGTTTTAGACCTAGAAAAAGGCAAATTAAATTTACCAGCACATTAGCTTAAATGTGTATTAAATAATTAATTATTTCACATAGTATTTATCCAATGATAACTCTCAATATTAATTTAAACAATCCCACCTACATTAAAACAAATTTTATGTAAATTCACATTTATTAAAAAATATGTATACAGTTATTTTTAAATTGTAGTAATCAATTTACAACATTTTTCAAGTATCTTAGCATTTTAATACTAAAATCATTCATCACTATATTTTCAAATAATATAATGACACATTCAACATACATACATATGTGTGTGGGTGTGTTTATGCATACATATATGTATATATATATCAACAGAATCCCGACCGCCTCTCGCTGCGGTCATGAACGGGCGCAGACCTCCTCTCCACAAATGATTTAATTAAAAATCATGAACGCCATCACAACGATAAAGTGTCAGCAGTGCAGAAATGTATTCTGTTAGTGTCAGAGCAAGTGCCCTCCCTGACGCGTTTCGCTCCGCAGACGGAGCTTGGTCACATGACGCGTCAGGAGTAGGCAGAGCAATTTATGGAGAGTAAAAGCCCATGCGCCTAAAGAAACAGGACGCATGGGTAAACAAAGATACAAAGCAAGCATCAAAGTGACTATTAGAACAAATTCAAATGGCGAGATGACACAAGTAAAGAAATTATAGCATAGTGCCCAAGATTATTCATGTGGATCAATAATACACAATCGTAAATGATATGCCTGAATCTATTAATTGAAATACATGATAGTGCTTGATAAAGCATTGAATCATTATTGGCGGAAAAGTGCTAAAGTGCTAAATCACTGTTGAATATAATATTGCACATATTGATTATGTGATCTAATCAACTGCAAATGCATGAAAGATTGAAATAAATTGCGCCACTCATATTGAATTCAAATCTTACTTGTTCATCTATTTCATGCCTATTTCTCAATGCTTGGTTGTATAAAGTGCAAGTGCTAAAACATGTGAAAGAAAAATCATATTATAAATAAATAATAAAAAAGTTCAGACGGCTGAAAACCCTTTTTGAACCTGTAACATGGCATTTGCTATGTTTCATAAAGCAACATCATGATTGTAAATTCATTATTCTTATCAAAATTCAATTCATTTTCAAACAGACAAAGTTTACCTCAAAAACAGATAATTCAATAGATTACCACATTATAAACAAGCATTTGCAATGCAATAGGTCTCGCATTAGGAAAGTATGAGCTATTGGTATTGTAAATGACACATTTTTTATTTATGTGTTGGTTTTGAAAATAGCTACATTAATAGCTTTGTCATTTACAATGCCAATACTTTTAACTTTCACAAATGTGACACCTATAGCATTTATAATGCAATATGTGTTGTATTTACGTGACTTAGATGTATTGATATTACAAATAACAATTGCTTTGAATTTTTTTAATAATTAATACTTGAATAAAAGTTATTGTAATTTATAATGGCAATAGGTTAAACTTTTGTAAATAACTTTTGTGAAGATTATGTTCAGTGTATTTTATTGTGACAAAAATCCAAGAACAGAAGTGAAATATTAACCCCTTTTTGTGACATTTGTAATAAAGCTTGAAACATTGAGAGAACATATTTGAACCAGTTGTTGTTGAATGGTTGCACAGATTGATGCTGTAGTGGCGCTGAGTGATGATGTGGTTGCGACGAGTGATGCTGTTGTAGCGCATAGTGATGTTGTGGTGCCCCTGAGTGATGCTGTGGTGGTGCGGAGTGATGCTGTAGTGATGCGATAGATAGAGTGTAATTATGTGGTGTGTAACTATGTGGCACTGAGTGGTATTTGGAGTGTATGTTGCATTGAGTGCAGTGTAATTATGTTGCGTGTAATTATGTGGCACTGAGTGGTATTTGGAGTATATGATGCGTTGAGCGCAGTGTAAATATGTAGCATATAATTATGTGGAACTGAGTGGTATTGTCTGGAGTGTATGTTGTATTCAGTAGAGTGTAATTATGTGGTGTATAATTATGTGGCACTGAGTGGTATTGTTTGGAGTGTATGTTGCACTGAGTGCAGTGTAATTATGTGGCGTGTAATTATGGGGCACTGAGTGGTATTTGGAGTGCATGTTGCATTGAGTGCAGTGTAATTATGTGGCGGGTAATTATATGGCAGGTAATTATGTGGCACTTAGTGGTATTGTTTGGAGTGTATGCTGCATTGAGTGCAGTGTAATTGTGTAGCATATAATTATGTGGCACTGAGTGGTACTGTGTGGAGTGTGTGTTGCATTCAGTAGAGTGTAATTATGTGGCACTGAGTGGTATTTGGAGTGTATGTTGCATTGTGCGCAGTGTAATTATGTAGCATATAATTATGTGGCACTGAGTGGTATTGTGTGGAGTGTATGTTGTAATCAGTAGAGTGTAATTGTGTGTGAGAGTGCAGAGAGTGTGATGGTGCGGAGCGTGTGAGGGTGCGGAGAGTGTGAGGGTGCGGAGCGTGTGAGGGTGCGGAGCGTGTGAGGGTGCAGAGAGTGTGAGTGTTGCAGCGTGTGCGGAGTGTGTGAGGGTGCAGAGTGTGTGAAGAGGGAGCTGTTTTGAGGGCACTGGAGAGGAAGAGCAGCAGAGGGAGCTGTTTTGAGGGCACTGGAGAGGAAGAGCAGTAGAGGGAGCTGTTTTGAGGGCACCGGAGACAAAGAGCAGCAGTAGGAGCTGTTTTGAGGGCACTGGAGAGGAAGGGCGGCAGAGGGAAGGAACTGTTTTGAGGGCACTGGAGAGGAAGAGCGGCAGAGGGAGCTGTTTTGAGGGCAATGTAGAGGAAGAGCATATTTAAATAAGCCAGAGCGGGGAATTAATATGCAATAGCTCATTGCTTTCAGTTATTTTGAGTCCCATATTTTGCATGTTCCAGTGCTCAAATTAAAGACAACTTCTGTCCTCGTTACATTATATTGAGCATTGAGTCTCTCAAAAAGACTGTGTACACTGCAACTCCAAAATAAGTCAGGGTTCTGAGCAACATTTCATCAGGGTGCCCCAGCTAAGACCAGATGGGCCACAAACATGTCATACTGCCAGATTATCACATAAAATCAATTTAGCTCAGTGTATTTCAATGGAAATCGTGAACAAGGTCATTTGTCATGCAGAAAATATGACACGCACAACCTCCACGCGTCCGATGGTGACATCAGGCTGGTTTTATTGAGAGAACAATTTGTAGTGCCTCAGTTCATCAGACAAAAACTATAATAAAAATTGTTCATATGTTTAATACCTGTTTTATATGACTAGGGCACGCTAAGTCAAGGACCAAACAGATTTTATGACAGATTTAGAGTGGCAAAAAAATCACCTATCTCTCCCCCCCCCCCCCCAAATCAACAATCAATGGGACTTCATTCCACACACAAACGTTATTTAAAGACCACGCAGACAGACAGTGCATTTCCTGACTCCTTCGGACATTATTCCCCTTTGCTTGCTCTCCAGTTTTACCCGTGTTTCTCAGCCCAGTCGAACTGGTTATATAGGGCTCTACATACCACGTAACACGTGAGATGCTGGACGTGGTTGGTTTTTAGCAAATAGCTACTCATTTCATTCTGGGACCTGTAGTTTCTTGTTTAACCTGGCAAGAAAGTACTTAAAATCCACGGCCCGTAAAGTGCTGTTGCGCTACTCGGTAGCCATGGAGTTGTTATGATAAACCCCCGACATTGAACAGTGATATTCTCTAAGAACCAACTCGATTGGTCAATATTTTACATTGAGCTGGATTAGGTGGGTCCCTCCTTTATTTGAGGTACGTAACGCTTTCGACACCACCACTGCTTACAAAAAGTCACTATCAACCTTAATTAACACGTACGCCCCTCTACACTTTTTTGAACAAATACAAAAAAAACACAACGTGTGACGCCCAGCGCGAAACGAGAAAGGCATATGCTGGGAGTTTACCATTCCCTCCTTAAAGAGGTACAGTATGTACCTGCTTTTCACAGACAGACTGTCCTACAACCAGATCCACCCCTCCCACTGCCGGGAAAGTTATGCCCACCTTAATTTCGCAACAAAAACAAAAAAAAGCATCGCTTTACCTGTCGGATGGTCCTTGCAGTCTCCCTGTGTGCGGCGAGGGTGTCTGACAGAACCCTCTGCCCTCAATGAGAGTGGCGTTACTCGGCAGGCACGGTGGCGGGGGAGCAAGGAGGCTACGAGAGAGGTCAGTGTCAGGGCCCCGCGCACAGCCCGACAGGGTATGAGGAGGTGTGAATACCCCTCTATCCCGCCTACGATCCCTGGAGCTCCGCCCGAAACACGAGCTGATCTGCAAGTCTCGACTTGTCTTCAGCACATGGTGCACCGGGATCCTTTACACAGCACCTTGCACAACCGATGGGCACCGGCAGCAGCTCGGGAATGAGGGGCAGGTATGTGAGGCATGCTGCGGGGACGGGGCCGGGAGGATGGTGCACCCAAGAGATGTGCAGCATCAAATTAAACTTAATGGGCAGAAAGCAGATACTGTACACAATTTAAAATAACCCGCATTTAAAAACAAGATGTGCGCGCGCACTCCTGTAAACGAAACCTGGCGTGGGGGCGGGACTTCCGCCTTGTGCGCGAATCAGCACCCACGGAGTTCCTGGCACGAGTAGCAGTGGTGACGCGGGGCTCCCATGCCCGAGGGAGAGCCCCGCGAAGGCTACAGAACACCGGATTGGCGGTAAGTGGGACTGTATTCGGGAGGGAGGGGGGCGCTTGTGTGTATGTGTATGTGTGTGACGTCGGGGGTGTCTCTGTATGCGTGCGTGTGTGTATGTGCGCTGGTGTGTGTGTCTCTGGTGAGGTAAGGTGAGTGTATGCAGTGTGTGTGCGTGTGTGTATGCGACGGCGGGGGTGGGTTCTCTGTATGTATGGGTGCGTGCATGGGTGCTCGTGTGTGTGTGTCTCTGGGTATGCACATGCGTGTTGGAGCTTCCGAGGCAGGAGATGGGCACGGCGCCGTGCGCGCCCACGAGGTGTAATCTGCGCTCGTGCCCATCTCTTGTCCACATTCCCAAATACGGCTGACAATAGGTCTGAAGCAGCTTTGAATGCAGGTCTGCTCGACCTAAAAATGATGTAATTCATCAAAGCATTCAAACCGTTAGGTGATCTTGTATCAAGCAACAGAATAAAATATGCTTACCTTTGCCTAAGTAGTCTTTCACGGTCACCACCTCGTCCAGGATTGGGAACTGAGCACAATAAGGTGTATTTCAGATCTTTTAGTTTTTTATCATGTACTGCCTTAAAGTGGCGAGCCACCGGGTAATTCATGTCAGAATTCACTATTGCCCGTATATGCTGCAGAATACGCTGGTTAGCTGGCAACTTTGTGCTACCAATATAATAGAGTGAGCATGTGCAGGTAAGTTGGTAGATAACAAAATCACTGCGACAAGTAAGATGTTCATTTATTTGTATTGGTTTCTCACTAAAAGCTGATGTATAATGGGTGCCATTGACAGCAAAAGTGCACGCCCGGCAAGATGTGCATCTGAAAAAACCTGGTTTGGTTAACCAAGAAGTTTTAGGGGGGAGCTCAGGTTGAGTTTTGTCCAGAGCATCTTTCATGGACGGGGCCCTCCTAAAAGTAATTGCTGGTGACTTGGGTAGCATGGGGCCTAGGATAACATCCGTTAACACAATCGGCCACTCTGCCTTGATAATTCGTCTTAATTTGCGCACCTGGGAACAAAAGGTGGTGATAAATCGAACCGATCCCCCAGCGATGGATTCTGAGATTATGTTAGATCTGGGGGTCAAAAGTTCGTCCCTCGGGCGTCTTAATGCTTTTGAGAGGGCGCGGTTTAACAAATCTTGTTTGTACCCACGCCGCAGAAATCTTTGCATAGAATCAGCCAGACATTGGTTAGTTGTCTCCGAGTTACTGCAGATTCTTTTGATGCGAATAAATTCGCCTAACGGAATGCTATTGATGGTGTGTGGAGGATGAGCACTGCGGGAATGAACGATGGAATTTCCCGCAGTGCTTTTTCTGTGTAATTTGGTATGAATCTGACCCTGATCAATGTAAACTTGGACATCTAAGAACTCTGCAGAGTTGGATGTTATATTAGCAGTTAATTTAAGGTTCCTGTTGTTATTGTTAATGTCGTTGACAAAGAGGGCTGCCTGTTCTTTTGTTCCTTTCCAGATGATAAAAATATCATCTATAAACCTCCAATAATAGGCTAGGTGTTGAAGCCAATGACCGTGGGCCCTACGAAGAACGTGCTCCTCCCACCAGCCAACATGAAGACATGAATAACTGGGGGAGAAGCACGAGCCCATAGCAACACCACGCTCTTGGTGGTAGATATCTCTGTCAAATTGGAAATAGTTGTTGAATAGACAAATACGTATCATGTCCAACAACATGGAATTGTGTTCTCTCAGAGTTGCCTCTCTTGTGTCAAGAAAATACTGGACAGCTTCCAAACCATGTAGATGATTAATGCTGGTGTAAAGTGATTCAATGTCCATAACCAAGAAACAAAAATCAGAACACCAAGTGACTTGACTAATTTTAACTAAAAAATCAGTGGTATCTTTGAGGTAAGAGGGAAGTGAGGTCATGTGGGGTTGGAGGAAAAAATCTACGTATTTAGAAAGATTTTCATTAATGCTACCTTGTGCAGAAATAATAGGACGTCCTGGAACTGGGAAGGTACATTTGTGAATTTTGGGTAAAAGATAGAAAAGAGGGGTGATTGGATGTGTTACACTTAAGAATTTAGTTTCTTCTTTGGTAAGAAGACCCTGCCTTTGCCAATGGCTGATGTTTTTTCTGGTGTTCTCATATGTTTTTAACATGACAAATTTGGTAGTTTTGGTGTACCAGAGGGGGTCTCCTAACTGGCGAGCCGCCTCCTGAAGATAATCAGATTTAGCCCACAAAACAGTATTACCCCCCTTGTCCACATTCTTAACTATCACATTAGTATTGCCTTGTATTTTCTTGATGAGCATTGTATATTGTTGATTGTTGAAGTCAATTTGTTTTTTCCTTCCTAAAACAGTTCTGTTCAAAGTTTTTAATTCAGTTATGACTCTGTCACTGAAAACATCCAGGGCGTCTTTGGGCATCAAAGGTAAAAACGTGGATTTTCCCATAACTGGACTTGGTGATGTTTTATTGACTGCAATAACCTGGCTAGACTGTGGGAGATTGTTGAGAGCTGTCCTCATAGGCTAGTGAGATCAAAGTTTGAAGACCTCCTAGATTCTTAACCCGCAATGGCTGTTGCTCAGATGTCTCAACGGGCGTTTCAATGTCTCTATTCGATGTTTCAGGATGAATTAGAAAATATTTCATCAGTTTGATTTTTCTAATAAATTTGAAAACATCAATGCGTGACTGGGTGTATGAAAAGTCATTAGGAGGACAGTAAGAAAGACCTAGAGATAGAAGTTGTTCCTCCGCCTTTGAAAGTACCAAGTCAGTCAGATTAATCACAGTATTGTCTTGTGTCGTGGTTATTTGTTCCAATTCCTGAGTGTGTTGCCTCGTCCTCCACCGCGCTTTGGTATTGTGCCTCCTGATGCAGCGTTTTTGACTGCCGCTTTGCCTGCTGGTTGAGGAATGTTCCGTGAGCGCAGAGAGTACCTCCGGTCCTCGCTGACAAAATTCAGCTCGTCCACTAATGTAAAGTTAGTTAAATCAGTGGGACCCGCAGTAGTGGTTGTTAGACTCTCTTTTGACCCACTGTAAGATGCCACTGATAAATTGTCCTCATTAGTGGGGGCAGAGTTCGTATTTGCCGTTTGATCAACTGTTGTGCCAGGTTTTTGTTGGACTGACATTGCTTTGCGTTTGTACGAATCGTATTTCCTCGCAAAGGTGAAAATACGCCCAGTCGCATAATCTTGCTGATCTCGTGCGAACTTTTGTATCTTTCGCTCTTGAATGGTTTGTTCCAACTGTAGGAAGGTGGATACCTGACTATGGTTACCCCCAAACTTTTTGCCTGGTGTTTAGCTGGTTTTTGACATAGTTGGCCTGGGATCCTGCTTTTCAGGGCCCCAGGCTAATTGCTCTCTCCTTAAAATGGACTCCATGCGCTTTAGGTGCCTCACGAATTGGAACTGGTTCACCTTATTGGCCCCTGTAACAGTGTACCCTAGGTACCCAGGGCATAGGTGTTTCCAAGGCCTACCAGGGGTTGCAGCATGTATTGTGCCACCCCTGGCCTGGCCTCCATATTTGACACAACTGGCTGATCACTCAGCTGGGGCAAGTTGGTGTAATCACCTCTTGCTTAGGTGTAGCATACCTATACCTAACCTAAACTGGACACATATGTTCCTATCAGCCACTCCTATGGAAGGCCTCATCAATCCTGGAGGCAGAGTGCTTGGAAATATGTGAGATGGTGCTCTAGCATGAGCTGAGCCTCTGCAGCTGTCGGGAACAACTCCCTTAGCTGTTACGGGATATTGCCATACCATATACTCTTAAGTGCATTATAATCCTTGCGGTTATATGCTAACTTTGGTTTGGCTTTATCAAAACATGTCGAGTAAGGTGTCATACAATTTGGAATACTATCCCCTCGACAGTTCTGTCGACGGGGATAGCATTCCACCCTTCTAGAGGGACACGACATGTGCGTAGCCTTAACCCCGGTTAAAGTTAACCAGAGCCTCAGCATCACAAAATGGATGCTGCCACCACAGACACAAGTCTGACCTCCTGCTGCTGGGAGTCCTTCCAGCGAGGGAGGCTTGGACAAAGGGTTTCCTGCCTTGGGAGGTGCGAGCACCACCCCAGACAGGATTTTGGGTATTGGGTAGGACAGGGCTGAATAGATTGAGACATGCCCGGGGCACACAAGGTGTCCCCGTGCATAAGCCAGTCCAAACCGGTCCTGGGACTTTCCAGACCCAGGCCTGGCGAGGAGCTGGACAAAGTAAAGGGGGTGTAACCGCCCCCCTTCCTGGTCCCACCCAGAGGAGGGACCTAGTAGGTGATCCACCCCTCAGATTGGGAATAAGAGTGGGAGCAGTGCCAGAGCACCTCAGATCATCCTGAATCAACTTGAAACGAAGAAGACGACTGGACTTCGACATTCTGCTGCACAGAAGACTGAAGAGCATCTCCCTTGTGGCCTAGGAGTGGCCACCCTGTGAACACAGGCACCAACCAGCAACTCGACGTCTGCTTTGCCGCCGCCTCCCGCCGGAGCCCAGAGCCTGACAAGACCCTGACTCCCAGACTTCTCACAGCCCGATCCACAGTCCCTGCAAAGAAGGGACCCGTGGAGGCACCGAGAGACGTGGGACCGGACCTCTTGGAAGACACCCGAAAAGCTGACTGCGCAGCATCAGAGGCACCCTCGACGTTGTGCTTTGGGGACTGAGAACCCCCACCACCGAGCAGCCCTTGCACCGAAGATCAGCCCCACGATCAGGCTGGGGCCCTTTTGCATTGTGCCACTCGACGCGCCATCCCGGCCACTAGCCACGTGGTCAGCGGCCATCTTGGCGACAAAACCGACAAACTACACTGCGGGTCTGGTTACCTCAGACTTGCCCTAGCTCCAATCAAGTTGCCGACACCGCCAACAGCGAGAAGCCTGCGTGCGACAGCTCGTGACCAACTTCTGGACGTCCTCAACCCCTGGTGTCCACGTGGCTGCAGAGAGAAGCTACACCTCAACGCCTGTTTGCACCCGACATCGCCTGGTTCCAATCTGGTTCCACGGTAGTCACTGGCTAGTGACTTTGAACATTGTCCCCTCTGCTTTTAGGTCTTCACATCTTCAGATCCACCCTTGGATCCACCGGAACTCTTCACATCGAGCCGCCTGCAGCATCTTCAGCTCCAAGCACCATCGACCAGCGTGACAAAACCCGACACTACTTCGACCCTATGCACCCGCTTCCTGTGGGTGAGGTAAATCAGCAACGCCGGTGTTCCCACACTGGTACACACCTCTAGGACCTGTGTCTCAAGGTCAGCTTTCTAGGTCACTCGGAAGGTTCCGAACTAACTAACTTTACAACTTTTACGCACCATAGACTTAACATTGGTGAGTGCGTGCACTTTAAACACTGCACCCGAGTCCTGCGGGCCTTTCCCGACTTAGTCACTGCTAGTCCCGATCAGCTCCAGCGATTCCCAAGGCCCTAGGCCTGTTTCCTTTTCGATTGGTATCTCTTATACCACTTTCTTAGTATATGGTTTAGGTGGCCCCTAGGGCTCATCCATATTGTGCAACTTTTGTGTATTTTAAACTGTGTTTTGTTTAACGCTTGTGCTTCTGTGCTCATAAAGAGTTCAGGGGATATTTGTAGTTAATAAATATATATATATATTTTCAATATATATCTGTGTGGTGTCCTTTCATTTGGTATTCAAGGGGGTTGTGGATGGTAATACAGCTGGCTTCACATGCCTTTCAGAGTTTAGCCAAAGACTGCTTTGTCCACGTTACCACTAGGATAACTGGTCTATAAGGTTGACTTACAACCGATCATCATAAGGGTTGCTTGGCATGGTACAAGGTGATCACTAGAACTAGTGAGCATCATATACCAGGCCAACTTCTCACACCAACTTGGTCAGTCTCTGATCAATTTCTTTGCGAGTTTTGTTGATCAAATCGGTTTCACCTGTGGCTTCCAATAGCCCATTCACCCGATCTATTTCAATCAATAAAGCTTCTCTATCCGATTGGGCATATTTAATTAAAATATGTAACATATTTTTGGAAGATTGCAGGTTATTTTCCGCCCTTTCTTGTAGCATTTTTGGGTCAGGGTTTTCGTAGGTTGGAACAATTAACACTCTCAAGCCCCTTGGGACGCGATTGGCGTCAAGGTATTTTTCAAGGGACTTCTTTTCTCACCATTTTGATAACTCACATCGGAGTGATTTCTCTAAAGTTTTTATCAGATCCCTCACATTGCTGTTAGTCGGAGTAGTACGACATTCATGTGATGTTGTTGTAATATTGACTGGTAGGTTCTCATAAAGGACTTCCGCCCTTGTTTCCCTACTCCTGAGCGCGTCGCTGGAGATCATGTTTAAACAAAAGTAAACGGCTCTTGACAGTAATTTCGCCGACAGACTGCTGGATGGCTTAGTTTTACTAAGTAAATGTCTTTAGGAGATTTCCCAAATCTTGCTTTGAATTCCGTAGATGGTAGTCAAAAGCATGCACCAGGTGCCTTACCGGACTCCGCCTCAAGGATCCAAAGAGGTCAGCCGACCTCTCCGATTCCGAAGCACCTCGCCAGGCCAGGACACCGATGACAATGAAATTGAGCAGGTTCTCGAACTGCGAGGGGCACAGCAAACAAAACTCTACCGAGTTGAAGTTGAAACGCCGGAGCGTTGCAGGTTGCAGAGAATGCTGTGCCTCATAGGATGGGAGGGTCCACGAAACCGGAAGCAACCAAATACTGGCAATGGAAATCAAAAGAATCCCGACCGCCTCTCGCTGCGGTCATGAACGGGCGCAGACCTCCTCTCCACAAATGATTTAATTAAAAACTGTGTTGACCTTGGCATTAGGGGGGGTAATCAGGAATTATCCCTACGCAAATTGGAATCACTGTATATCATTGAATTCGAAAGTATTGCACCTAATGGACTTAATGTCACTGAGGAATTGGCAGTACATCTTCATTAAGCATATTGTATGAGCTAAACAGAATACATGATCGTAGTCATAGCTTTCAGTAATTTTAACTTTTTATTTTATAGGTGCTGTGAGGATGTATAATATTGTGGCCATATGATTATGAAAGCGCATGAAGGTCCATCATGTAATGATACTAGGACATATACTTCTGAAGAAGTCTTGACACTATCACTGATGTTCAAGCCCACGTGGGCAGTATTAACACAGAGAATATGAGATGTTTTTTATATACCGTTGATAATGTCGATGGGATTGAGAACTAATCATGTTAATATGATTGTGTACATCTTGGCGACAACCAGTACGAGGTTGTTCTGATCTGAACAGTACCCATGAATTTTAAGCCCACTTGGGCAAAACCGTTTGGGGTTGTACATAATGTAACAAAATGAAATGAAATGTCTTGGTTTACATTCGTATCAATTTTTCACAACAGCGGAACGATTGGTGGATCTAATGACAAGTATTATGCGTGCAATGCTATTTATTAATTGTTCGTCATGTTGTTTATGCTTCTTAAGATGGCCAACATATTTACTTTCAGAGACACAGCACCTTTTAGCAGTCCTTTGTTAATGTTTATGAATTACTCACACCGTTTGATTTAAATTTGACTATGTGCACTGAGGCTTTCGAACGTGATCAAGGCTTAACCGCCGAAACGCGTTGTTTGTTGTATATATATATTAAAATTAAACAACATTTATATATTTATTTTATAAGTCAACATTTCCTCATCATATACATCTGAAAGAATGATTGTTAGCAACATGATGTCTGATGCCGAAGCACATGTAGGTATGTTACCTTACTGTAAATAATTGTAGTAAATGTAAATGTTAACCTTTCTTAAGACAAATTTAGTTTGGAAAAAGTTTGAACCATTGCAAGTATTGCAAATAATATAGAAGACAATCACTGTGACATATATGTACTAGTGCTAAAGATACAAGCTATGGCAACTTAAGTCTGTATTTTGATTATGAAAACTATTGTGTAATAATTACAGATTGTGACTCTGGTTATAGTCAAATGCCCACTTGCGCTTTACTTTGTGTGTACTTTATGATTCTCATAGATTTTCTTTTTTGTAAGCTGTGATTAAATCATTCTGGCATGGCCAGTTTTCTTATGCCTAATTTGGCTTTAATTTTGATTATAATAACTGCCATGAATGTATTTATTTTGATGACAAAAAAGAATCTTAAATAGGTATGCTCCCTGGAGCTTTAGTTATTTTTGTGTAGTGACATTTTATGAAAGAAAATAGAGTTTAGATGACTTTAGACAGGGTTTACAGACTTGAAGCCTTACCAGAATATTATTTGTTAATGTATGATAATATAGCACAAACCATTAATGCCAGTATGTTGGTGTTAGTAGAAGGAAGGTTTAATTTGGATGTTGAATTTCAATTTATTGAAATGATAATTACATTATTTATATCTTTTTTCTCATGAATAACTTCAACCTCAGGGGTGTCTTCTTCAAAGTATTTTTCTATTTCTTAAATTTTTGTCTATGTTTAATATAGGCCATTGTTTGTCTTTATTACTTACATATAAACTGTCATTGTGTAAACATGCAGAATCACTGATACTGTGACCAATTGTACACATTGTGTTTTTGAAAAAGAACGGCATCTATAATCAGAATGGAGTGATGGCCAACTTCTTTAAGAGTGAGGAGTGGAGAAAATACATAATATTACACATACACACACACATACGCACACACACATTCGCACACACACACACACACACGCACCCACACACGCACACACACACACACACTCCAGCACACCCAGGATCAGGAGTTATGGCCCTGAGGGATGAAATCGGTCCCCCTCCCCATAAAATTATATATTTTAGAGGAAGTACCCCTCTTGGTGTAGATTCACCTCTGTGTAGTTTTGTCGTCTTCTCTTGATGAGGATTCATGTTATCACAGATTTGTGGGTGAAGACGCTCAGGGAACAATCACATTGCCAAAATCACATGCAAACAAGGTCTCTGGAGACACTACCTTGTGGTCATTTACACAGCTGTAGTGTAAAATATGCAATAGACATTAACCCAACGAGGTAGCACTTACTAATTAACCAGTAGAAAGTAATTCAGTTGGGTAGAAATTTTCAGGAAAACTGTGGACACTTCTTGGAAAAATTGAGGTTCCATTATGGTCCTGATGCTCACTTTACATAAATTAAACCTCAAAGGGAAGCACTTACACCCTGCCCTGATCTACCGACCCCCTGGACCACGCACGCAATTCAGCGAGGACATCGCCGACTTCGTCAGCCCGCATGCCCTCCCCTCCGCTGACTACATCCTCCTGGGGGACCTCAACTTCCACCTGGAGAACAACAACGGCCGCAACACCAGCACCCTGCTCGACAACCTCGCCAACCTGGGACTCAAGCAACTGGTGTCCACCCCCACCCACCTCGCCGGACACACACTCGACGCAGTCTTCTCTTCCAGCACAGACATCGAATTCAGCCACGCCACAGAGCTCCAATGGACGGACCACAGCTGCGTCCACTTCACCTTCAAGAGAACGACGACCCACCAACACCAGCAACAGGCCGCCCGCAGAAGCTGGAACAAGATCACAGCAGACCAGCTCGCCACCTCCCTGAGCCAGCACCCTCCTGCCAGCTCAGCGAACCCCAGCCAGGCCGCCGACAACTTCACAAAGTGGATCAGCAACTGCGCGGACGAACTCGCCCCACTGAGGACCCCGCCTAGCAGACCCGGCAGCAAGAAGGCCCCATGGTTCACCGACGAACTCAAGAGCTCCAAGAAGAACTGCCGAGCCCTCGAGAAAGTCTGGAGAAGGGAACCGACACCGGACAACAGGACCACCTTCAAACTTGCCACCCGGAAACACCACCAGCTGATCCGCGCCGCCAAGAAAACAGCATTCAAGGACCAGTTGGACAACAACGCACACAACTGCAAGGAACTCTTCAACATCGTGAAAGAGCTCTCCAACCCCAGCGCAGGAAACAACGACATCACCCCATCGCAAGACCTCTGCAACTCCCTCGCTTCATACTTCCACAACAAGATCACGGACATACACAGCAGCTTCGACAACCAACCAACGCACACCATGACCGAACAACCACCCCCCACCACCACCCTCCACGCCTGGACCCCGATCAGCACCGAAGACACCATCCGCACGATGAACTCCATCCACTCCGGATCACCGACCGACCCCTGCCCTCACCACGTCTTCAACAAGGCCGACGCTGTCATCGCACCCCACCTGCGAGACATCATCAACACATCCTTCGACACCACCATCTTCCCTGAGAGCTGGAAACACGCCGAACTCAGCGCTCTACTCAAGAAACCAACAGCGGACCCCACCGACCTCAAGAATTACCGCCCCATCTCGCTCCTCCCGTTTCCAGCCAAAGTCATCGAGAAGACCGTCAACAAGCAGATGGCCGCCTTCCTCGAGACGAACGGATCCCTCGACCCCTCACAGTCCGGATTCCGAGCCAACCACAGCACCGAGACCGCCCTCATCGCCGCCACCGATGATATCCGAGCCCTGATGGACAAGGGAGAAACAGCGGCCCTCATCCTCCTAGACCTCTCCGCGGCATTCGACACGGTCTGCCACCGCACCCTAGTACGGCGCCTCAGCAACATCGGAATCCAGGACAAGGCGCTGGAATGGATCATCTCCTTCCTCGACGGAAGAACACAGAGAGTCCGCCTACCACCGTACAAGTCAGAGGCCTCCGAAGTCATCTGCGGCGTCCCCCAAGGATCATCTCTGAGCCCCACCCTCTTCAACGTCTACATGAGCCCCCTCGCGGCCATCGTACGCAAACACAACCTCAGCATAATCTCCTACGCCGACGACACCCAGCTGATCCTCTCCCTGACCAACGACCCCGCCGCCGCCAGAGCCAACCTGCACGAAGGGATGAAAGAGGTAGCCGAGTGGATGACGACCAGCCGCCTGAAACTGAACTCGGACAAGACGGAGGTCCTCATCCTGGGCTCCTCACCCTCCGCCTGGGACGACTCCTGGTGGCCTCCCGCCCTGGGCACCGCACCCAAACCGACAGACCATGCACGCAACCTGGGCTTCATCCTGGACTCCTCCCTCTCCATGACCAGGCAAGTCAACAACGTCTCCTCGGCGTGCTTCAACATCCTACGCATGCTACGGAAGATCTTCTGGTGGATCCCCACCGAGACCAGGAAGACCGTCACCCAGGCCCTCGTCACCAGCCGACTGGACTACGGCAACGCCCTCTACGCCGGTACCACCGCCAAGCTCCAGAAGAGACTCCAGCGGATCCAGAACGCCTCAGCCAGACTCATCCTCGACATCCCACGAACCAGCCACATCTCCGGACATCTGAGAGACCTTCACTGGCTCCCCGTCAACAAAAGAATCACCTTCCGCCTCCTCACCCACGCACACAAAGCCCTACACGACCAAGGCCCGACCTACTTCAACAGCCGAGTCAACTTCTACGCTCCCAAACGCCACCTCCGATCAGGCAACCACGCCCTCGCCGCCGTCCCCCGCATCCGAAGAGCGACTACAGGAGGAAGGTCCTTCTCCTACTTGGCCGCCAAGACCTGGAACTCCCTCCCAACCGACCTGCGCCTGACCCAAGACCACCTCTCCTTCAGGAAGAAGCTGAAGACCTGGCTGTTCGAGCAGTAGCGGCACCCCCCCCCCTCCCCCCCCCCAGCGCCTTGAGACCCTATGGGTATGTAGCGCGCTTTATAAGTGTCACTGATTGATTGATTGATTACAAATAGTGCCCCACTTTAAGCTCCACTTCTGTAAAGCACAAATGATCCTAACTTCTTGGGCTTGGTGAAGGCAAAGCAAGTTTGTTTCCTCTTGTATTCCACATTGAAAAACAATCTGAAACCAAATACATAATTGATCTATTGGAGCGCAATCTGATCTGTAGTGACTGTGATGAGTGGTTTCTTTCTTGTCATAAGAGGAGAGTCTATGGTTTTCCCTTTTAATTCCCCTGAGCAAGCAAATGCCCAAAATCATCTGCAGGCTCCACCAATTTGGCCCAGCCCCATTTTACCTACTATTATGCAAAGGTCTTCCCGACTTTTCCCACACTGATGAACAGCTTACCAAAAGGACTCTGAGCGCATTTCCCACCGATTTTGGTGATGCGTTCTTGATGCACAGGAATTTTGAGGACATGTCCACCAAACAAAGAAGCACTTACTTCATAAAGTTAGAAGGAGGTACCCTTGCTTGGTGGAGATTTGCCTCTTTGTAGTTTCATTGTATTCTCTATAGTATGATTCATTTTCTCACAGATTTCTGGATAAAGAAGCACAAGGAGCAATCATATTGCTGAAACGCACACAAGGTCACTGGAGACGTTTCCTCATGTTTCATTATGCAGATGTAGTGTAGAATATGCACTGGACTTTTACCCAATGAGGTAGCACTTAGTAATAACCAGAAGAAAGTACTCCAGTTTGGTAGATATTTTGTGCAAAACTGTTGGTGGTTCATTATGGAACACAGTGTTGCAAAAATATTGTTAAAGCATGGTATACTAGTGCACTGACAGCACATTTTCTATTGAAATGGGTACTAAATTTGCACAAGCATGCAATCTTACTGATAAAACTACATAGGGCACAAATGAAAGATAGTGTCTAGGGTTTATGCAAGTATTTATCATTTGCTCATCACTGAGTAAAGTGTCTTGATTTGTTTTGATTGTATTAAACCCTTTGTTTCCATCACACTTCAGAATTACAAATCAAAACTGCTTCATGTTATGCTATGTTGTGTTATGACATGATCAGTGACATCACCAGTGTGAATGGAAAAATATTTATATGAGTGATGTAATATGCGAGGTCATAAGCAGTACATTGCGAGGGCTTAAGTTATAGTTAGCTCAGGTAACTTATATCTGCAAAATTTCACTGATTTTGTACGAGTGAAACTATAACGTCTCTGTAACCTTTGTTTTTTCCAGTGAATTTCTATGTTTTAATATTTTTTTTGATTTCCTAACTATAGTTGGTGTTTAAGGAGACTTGTGAGTCAGTTTGTAGGTGTGTGAGTGGCTGTATGGGTCTGTAAGTGGGTGTATGTGTAGCTGTGTGGGGGTCTGTGAATGGGTGAGTGAATGGCTGTATGGGTCTGTGTGGATCTGTAAGTGTGTGTGTGTGTGTGTGTGTGTGTGTGTGTGTGTGTGTGCGAGTGACTGTATGGGTGTGTTTGAGTGGTTCTGTGGGTGTGAGTATCTGTATGGGTGTGTGAGTGGGTGGGTGTGTGAGTGACTATGGGTCTGTGAATGGGTGTGTGAGTGGGTGGGTGGGTCTGTGAGTGACTGTGGCTATGTAAGTGACTGTGTGGGAGTGGAAGACTGGATGTGTGAGTGGATGTCTAAGTGTCTATGGGGGTGTGCCAGTAGCTGTGTGAATGACTGGGACACAACGGAACCTCACCTGCCCCTTTATCCAACAAGAGGCTACATATACTACACCCTTACCACGCTCCTGCTGAATGGGCAGAGCTCATTTGCTGCACTTGTTCTTCGTGTGTTGCTTGGATTTTTCACAAGGCCTATGACTTTGGTGATGTAATGTTGATAGCAGCACCCCCATTCTGAAAACTGTTCGAGTACCACTGACAGTACTGCTATCTCTGATGGCTTTTACTTGACATTAATTTTTTGCAGCTCTACTTGGGAAAGGAATAACATTCTAAATACGGTCTATGCTAGTTCAGAGCCAGAATGGGAGAATAGGACCAAAACACAGCCCTAGCAAAAATGCCCAAACCATGCGTGCCACCTTCCTCCCTCTCCTTCCATCCATTCGTCCATCCGTCCATTCTCTGCCTCTTTCTCTCCTCTCTCTTCTCCTGCTTTTGTCTCTCTTTCTGTTTTCTCTCTGGTTTCTTGAAGCCCCTGCTGTGCTTGCTGCAGCTAACCTTCAGAGTAAAAAGTGTAGCTTTGGGTGAGTCAAACAAGCATTGGCAAAGCCAACAGGTTTCCCCTGTGCAAGACCTATTGGCATTCTCAACAGTAACGGCCAGCATGACTCGCGGTTAGGGGGAGGTGGGGATCAAGCGTCAGGTGTGGGGGTTAATTTTAAAATAAAAACATGTAAAACTTACCTTCGACAGTCTGGTCCCACGTCACATCGTCCTCGCAGGAAGCAGCCGCTGGCAGCCTACCCCCTACCCATAGCCAACCACAATGCTGCAACGGCAGCGTTGTGATTGGCTGTTCCACCGACCGCACAGGCATCTATGGGGAAGCTGTTTTCTCCATGCAGACTGCATGCAGCCTACATGGAGAAAAGGGAGAGTCTGCATGACTAGTTTGGTCGGCCTTGGGCCCAACCAAACAGTCAGCGCCCACAACATTGGGCTAGCCACTCCTCTCCGACCCACCTACCTGTCCGGCACCAACCAAACCCTTCTTCTGCTTTCTTGCAGTGTGAGAAGCAGAAACATAAAATGGTATTTCTACCATTTTAAGTTTCAGCTTCTCGGACTGCGAGAAAGCAGTACAGCGACGCTCCTCTGCCTAACTGTAGGAGCCGCCCCAGATTGTCAATGTTTCTTTTAAAGAACATGTACAGCAGCCCTTTCTGCTGCGCAACATATTTAATCCCTTAAGTGCTGATGACGGAACCGCTCCGTCATCAGCTACGGGTGAGCTGTGCTGATGACGGAGCGCTTCCGTCATGGCCCGCTCGGCGCGCCTGCGCGGCGCGAATTTCGCGCCTGCGCTGACGTTCTATTGAGCGGGGCGGGCCATGACGGGACCGCTCCGTCACAAGCACGGGTCAACCGACGCTGGTGACGGAGCGGTTCCGTCACCAGCATGCGGCCGCCGCGCGGCCGCCCCGCCCCCTTAGCTCTGCGGCGGAATAGCCGCCGCAGAGAAGGTGTTAAAAACATTACTAAAGCCAAATAGCTCTATAGGAGCTTTTTTTGCTTTGTTAATGTTTTTTAAAGATGTTGCACAGGAGTGCGAGCTGCTGTGCAACATGACTCAAAGTAAATAAAAACAAAGCACTATGAAGCAGCTAGCTTTGCCTGCCTCATACCACTTTGTTTTGTATTTATTTTATTACATGTTGCACAGCAGAATGTGTCCCAGTGCAATATGCCTTAAAACAGCGCGGGGGCTTAGGGGGTAGCAACAGACATGCCAACCGTCCCGATTCAGGCGTGAGACTACAGATTTGAAGGCTAGTCTCCCGCCTCCCGATTCCTACAAGCAAAACCCCGATTCCTCGGGGGTTTCAGCTGACAGGGCTTGGTATTGTGTAAAGTGCTAATTCTTCCAACAAAGAGTGGCGATGCAGGGGCTCTCAAAGGGGTGAAAAACCAACAAAGCGTCATTAACAACTGAATCGTCAGACCTGCGAAGTACTGGAGAAGAGGGGAGGGGAGGAGAGGGGGGGGAGAGCTGTTTCAGCCCGGGCTGCCACAGGGGGGTGGGGGTTGCATGCACTGCCAACAACCTGCCAGGCCAGTGCCCAACACTTGCATCACCCTCTCTGCCTGCCATTATGCTCCATGCTTCTGAAAGGTAAGAAAAAAACGTGCATTTACGTTTCAAATGTCCGATCCTGCAGCAGCACACTTCCAAAGCCCATACCAGGCGCGGTGCATCCATTGGGGCATGGGGGCGTAGCCCCCCCCCGCCCTCAGCTCCGTCGGCGTCTGTGAACTTAAGTAAACTCCCAGTTTACTTAAGTTCACATCGCAGAGGGAGAACTGACAATCGTGTCAGTCAGCATGACGTTGGACGCCCACCCCCTACAGAGTCTGAAGGGGGTGGGGGTCCATTGTCATGTTGACTGACCAGTGGGGGGCAACAGGCAGCAGCACAACACAAGTGCGCATGAGTGGGGACGGAGGGCGAATTTTCGCACCGTGCCCACACATGCGCACTTGTGTTTTCACATGCCCGCGCATGCCCATCTGGAGCCCCACGGTCTCCTAATGGGCAGGCCTCGGGCGAAGAGTAACCTTTGCCCCAAACCAATCCTGGCGCTCCTGGCAGCACCAGGATTGTATGAGAGGGGCTGCCACTCCAGTGCTGTTCCTGTCTGAAGAGGCGCCGAAAGGTGACCAGGAGTGGAGGCGGTCAGGTAAGTTTTATAAATGTTATTATCCCTAGGAACCTCCCTCCCCCCTCAGCAAGATCAACCCCCCCCGCGAGACTAAACCCTCCCCCCGCGCGAGACCCCCACAGTCTCTAGAACATAATTCCCCAAATTGTCGACTGCATTATATGCAGCCTGTGCAGTTGCTAAGATCAGGGTAAAGCAGCAGGGAGCAGATGTGTTTTTTTACTGTTAATGAGTTACTGGCACTTTCTCCACTGATCAGATGGCCTTCCTACTCTTGGGAGCGAAACTACAGATGATGGATGTGTATTCAATGACATTGCTGTGCAGCTATCTGTATATCCTATGTTGCGCAACAAATGAAGATTACGACAAATAATTAGGTACAGGAAGGCTTCTTCAGTGTGTTTGCGCACATACGCAGTACAGCTTTGTGGCATCTGTACTGTGAGACTTACACTGCCTTTCTTCCTCCCCAGTTTGTGAAGATTCACAGCCACCGATAAAACACCTCTGTACAAACCCTGGATTTCATAGAAGTCACCATATCATAATATTATATATGGCATATAGCATTACCCACTGTAAATTATAGGGATATTGCAATAGGGTTAAAGGCCGACTTTCTTTATAAGATCACAGTAATTCAAGGTAACTTGCAAAGTCTTTTTTAAATTAATGGTGTGGAATATTTTATTCCTCATAATACATGGGCACATATACACCAACTCAACTGTAATAATTAATTAAACTACTCCAGCGATTTATGCTTTCTTATTACAAGTGAGAGGTGCTGTTGCAATTAAACTCTAATAAGAAAATCAGAAACAGGCGTTCAGGCTACCATTTATTACATGACATATTCGAGATCACAGTAATGAAATTCTTCTCATGAGAACAAGATCAATCAAAAAGCCACGTGAATAATTCCAAATTTGGTGTGGCAAACTTATTTAAAAAGATTATATGTACAACCTAAGGGGGTAGTGGAACCTGAGCTGTCTGTGGGTCAGTTTCACCTGCTTCCCTTGTGGTTAGCTTTACTAGTAGACCAGGGTGGGTGTGTTAAGATAATCTGCGCAGGGCAGGTAGAGGTATAGATGAGTTCATTAAATACAAGCTCGCTCGCTATGGGGCATTATGACAATCCTTTTACGCCCCACCAATTTCAAATGTCACCAGCAGCCCCTGGCCCATACATGCCAGTAACCCGATTCAAAGTCCCATTCTCCCGATTTTTTTTTTTTTACATCTCCCACTTTGCTCTCCTGAAATGTTGGCATGTATGGGTAGCAAGCACCCTTCTCCCGTGGGAAGTGGATGTGGTGCCGATTGTGAAACAGGGAACGAGGTTTAAGTCTCTACATCGGCTCAGCATCCTGTGATTCTGCGCAAATCACTTAATCTCACAGTGCCTAAAAAACTAAAATGAATGTGTCCTTTTTTAATAAAACAAAAATGAATGTGTCCTTGCGTAATGTAACTGTTACTCATGCAAAGTGCTCCAATACCTTCAGGTCGCATTTGCTCTATATAAGCTTTGAAAAAAAAGAAATAGGGAGGAGGGTGGGAAACAAAGGTTAAGTTAAAGAGAACCAAAAGGGGGTGGGTTCGAAAAATAAAAAAGAGAAGGAGTATGTGGCCAGTGGAAGGACACTGGCCAGAGGAAGCAGTACTGCGTCTATGCTCCACAGCAGGGAGGAAAGCTGAAGACCAAGATGAAGCCGGAGTCGCCGACCAATAGGAAGCAGGAAACAAAAATGGCCTGGGAGCCAACCAACGGTTAATAAAAGTAAGTAATGGGTGGGTTCTAAGCCCCTTTTTTTCATAACCAATTTTATTATGAGTTCAAGCAAAGCTCAACACAGCCCTCCACAGTCAGGAGGAGACTGTCAACGACAGATAGAAAGAGACACATCATTAGTACAGCATCGAACCCAGCGTTATATAGTGAATGACATCGAACTACCCCACCCACCCAACCCCAAAAACACCAACCAGCCCCGCCCGCAGCTACCCACCCCATATCCCACCCTAACCCAGTGCACGTGATCACAGTCCAGCAACAGGCCCTTTTAATCTTTTTTTTTAAGAACTATAGCTAAAACCTAAAAGCAGTTGCCAGTGCCTCCAGGCCCCAGGGAAAGGCCCAGTGAGTCAGTGACCTTTCTGGCCCTGTGCTGAGTACAGACAATTACTTTTTCCTGAATAAAATAAATCAAAAGGATTTTCCTTCATTACCCTGATGCAAGCACTAATGAGAATTAAAACATGAATTATATACTAGCTAATGTATATTTGCTATGTCCAAAATAACATACATGATTGTTATTATAAACAATGGATGGACTTTGGCTTGTGTTATCCAGAAGCAGTGAAACTGACAGAAAAACCATCAGCTGTAGTCACTTTAAAATGGATTCCTACTTGTAGTGTTCTGTCAAATTTAATGGCTTTCCCCTGGATATAACATTACACTTGGCTAATTTATATTATTTGGGATTTGGAAACAATACAGATGGCAATAAAATCACTTTATTAAGACCATCAGAACCTGGGATATATATATATATATATATAACGTGTTTGTGGGGGGCAAAACATGTTACTTGTCCATATGCCAGGATACCCGTGTAGAATCAGCCTTTGTGCCAATTCTCTAATCAAGACACAACACACAATAAGCTTATAGGCAGCCGTGTTTGGCTGACTATGCATTTACTTTGCACTGACCTGAAAAAGAAAACTTTCTTTAACATCTTTCCACCGCATGTCTAGGACCTGCCAGCTAATCGTTCTTTGTTTAAAACCAATAGAGGGATAGAATTACGAATTCTAATCTGCAAGGGCCTGTGGGATAATTGAAAGGACCTGAGCTTTATTTTCCTTGGCTGGTTCTGGAAAGCCTCCTTGGTCTGTGCAGTTTCCCACCCCAAGTCGAGTCGGAAAGATACGGCAAGTCACAAAGGCTCCTGACATGGCTGGAAGTGAACAGAATTTGTGGTAGTGCTAGTAATAGGAGTAATTTGAAACGTTTAATTGTCGTGGTCTGAGCCACTTCACTCTACTATTCAATAGGTTCATGGATAATGCAAGGATTTTTACCATAATATACAATACCATAGCTACCCAACAGAGTCTTGAGTATATACAGAACAACGGTTCACTAGAAACGTATTTAAATATGCATTTACATTTTTCAGGCATTGCAAGTTGCACTGTGTGGGGTCAAAATATGACTAAAAAAAACGGGATTACTCACTTGATCATCTAATGATTTTAATAAATCTTAATGGTTGCATTAACACAGTTGTTTGTAACGTTATACATATAAAATAACAGATATGTCCTCAGGGTCCCCAGAGTTCACACAAACCAAAAGAACGAAAATGACTAAAGTGCATAGAAGAAAAAACAAACAACTTAAACAACATGATGCTGGGTATCACAATAGGTCTGCCGCCGCAGCATTTTATCAGTTAATACAGAAGGTACTTTGTCTGTTTGTTGTGTGGCTAATGACGTTTCGACCTTGTCTAAGACATAAAGGTCATCATTAGGACTGGGATGGTAAGGGGATACTTAAGCGGGCAAGAGAATGTTCCTTAGTTGACAAGTCAAAGGAGTTCAAGGTTCCAGGAAGAGAACTTAAAAAACAAAAACATTAAAACAAAAAGTGTCATCAAATTACAGTAAAATGTTCAGAGAGAGGCCTTTGGCTACAGTGGGGAGCGTGAGCAGTGCACCCAGGTCCAAAAATGCAGCTAATTACAGCCAGGGATGAAGAACAAGCTGCAACCTTAACCTTACAGTACTTCCTCTGTATCTACTGCATAGACTGACTGCCCCCTGTAACGGATTACACTCAGCAGGCGATCAGTTAAGACACTGATGCTTTCATTTCTCCATGTTGGATGTTGTGATAGCTGGCGGAGTTGAGTTTCGCCAATGCACACCTGGCCCGTATAGCACTTAGCAGGAAGATTACCACTAACAGGCGGGAAATTACATTTGGGGCACATCAATACGTATGAATCATGATTTTTATTCATGGTCATGGATGCCACAGATAAGCATCTTTACTAAATGTGCCCCGATGAACCCTCCAGTATTGCATAATCCTTTATAGGTATACTGAGGTACCTTTAACATGCAAAGAACACCACATTTTTCCATGGTAAACTTCTACTTTCCATACAGGCTACAATTTTAGGCCCATTGACATTAGCTGGATAGACATGCCAGTGTTAGCAACTTACACTCCACACCCTCCTAGGAGCAGGCAGAATGTAGATCTAACTAGGAATATGCTAAGAGAAGTGATAGGGATCTATCACCAGTTTAGATATTTTTACCAAAGAGGGGAACAGATGTTGTTGACCCACCTCCCACAGTACCACAAGCCCCTACTTTCAACCATGCCACTATGTATGTGTTAACAGGGGGGTGTCCATCAAAATACCAGTCTTAAGTGGTGTACCGTCATGGCACACCACAGACCACATATAGAAAAATGACCATGTTTCTCCCTGTGGGAATAGGGTCTAGCCCTCAATAATGCCAAACTAAGAGAGGTATATTTGCTACCTTACAAACTACCACGCATGGTATCCCTTTAATAGGAGGGTTACCAAAAGTTCTCAGAAACATCCAGGAAATACACTGTGCCTCCACAGCAGTTCATTCTGGCATGACATTAATTGGGAATTAAGCACCACTGCTGAGATCGTTCTTGGTAGTGAAAGAAGAGATGCAGCAATTTTAGCCATCTGCCAGAAGTTTGTACTCCTCCAGTAATTAAGAGAGAAGCAGAGGCTCCAGCAGCAGTTCCTGCAAAAACTAGTAGTAGCCGAGACCTAACAGTGAGGATCCGCTTGGTGGCAGCAGAGAGCAGTAAACGAGGGAGATCGAGACTCTGAGTTTTGGGAGCCGCGAACCGTGAGCAGGAGAGAGGAGTCGGCGGCTCCGACAGTGCCTGTTAGTCTCACGGTTCTGTGGGGCCAGCGGGGGCCTGCGGGGGCTCGACGGGGGCTCGGCGCAAGCTGTGTGAGCTGAGCTGTGTTGTGCTGTGCGCTCAAGTGGCAGTATATAGAAGCTACAGCAGTACCGGAGAGGAGCGGAGCACGGCGGACCGAGGCAGTAGATCTGGACGGTGAGCCTTGTGAGCTGTGAGCCTCACCCCCCACCCCCCATGTAAAATCCAGCATTGTGTAACCAGCGGGACCACACAGCGGGAACACACAGTGAGGGAGCTGATTACGAGCGAACAGAAGGAAGGAAGCGGTGGTTCTGGCTATTGGACTACACCGGTGAGCAGGTGTGATTGCGGGGTGGGAGAGCTGACGTTGTGTTAGAGCTGTACTGAGCTGGGATAATAATCCAACAGGGTTCCCACGCTGTCGCAGACACACCACCGCGGCGTGTTAGCGCCGTTCTGTGCTAGGATAATAATCCAACACGGTCCCCACGCAGCCACTGACTCACCACTGCGGTATGCCCATCAGAGGTACCCAGACGGTGAGTTCCTGTAGTCCACCCACGCAGGAAGAGGGCGATTAAGGGAAAATTTGTGCCGAACAGAGAAGCAGACAAAGACCTCCAACCAGGGCATAATGAGGTCGGGGAGAATGCGGCACCCGGTTGAAAATAAGAAGACCACGAAAAAGTTAAAGAAGTTAAACGTAGAAGATATGCCTTCGGGGGCACAAGCCAACCAAAGGGAGAGGTTGGTCTCAGCACCCACCCCGGAAACAACGTCAAAATTCTCAAATAAGTCAGGTCTCTTAAAATTCTTCTACTTAAAGGATCCAGTTGCAGCGATCTGCACGTCATCAGTCGAAGCAAGCAATTTACCAAAGCCAATTTCGCCAATTAGTGCTCTACCCTCCCGGGACAACAACAAGTCAAGTATGAGCGACCCCTGTACACTATCCAAGGGTTTCTCTCCTAAGGGAAGCAAATTGACAATTGCCGCACAAGTACACCTTTCAAATGCCCACGTAGGGGAGAGCGATCCCTTAGAAACACATAAGCACACTATGGTGGTAGACTCCACAAAGGTCCATAGTAGGACATCAACTGACATTACAATACCAAATGAGGTGGTGGAAGCAAAAAATCCTAAAGACCCAGTAAGACCTCAGGACAGCCCAACATCATCCAACGTGGTGGAAGTAAAAGATCCTAACAGTTCGAAAAGTCTTAAGGAGGGCTCAAAAGACCAGGCTAATCTACACGCAGAATCCATGTTTGATACTGATCCATGGCAAAAACCATTGTTTTTATCTAATGACACAGAACTGGAAGAATTAACGGAAAGGATCTCAATGTACCTAGAAACCCAAGGTAGAGCATTGCAATCTGAGCCAAGTCCGAAAAATTTACACCCGAGTCTAGGTCCGGCCATGTCTACCCCTCGAGGGCCAGTAGAAAAAAGAAACCTCCAAGACTGCACCATAAACAACATTATCAACAAGTCAATAAATGATCCTTACATAAATAACTCTGTACCAATCACCATCTCGTCAGGAAGTCTGATGGACACTAATTCGAAAGTCGCAATTGAGTCTCAAGAAGATCAATCGCCCATTTGGACTAAGTCCTTATTAAACTCTCTAGACCAAGCTATAAAAGCTCTGAATTTTCAATCAAATAAAATGGAGGTGCAGATAGACCTAATCACTTTGGTGGCAGGCCACATTGCGGGCTTAAACTCAAAAATGGATGCACTTACCTCCCTATTAAGAAGCCAAGGGAAACTAGTAGCCCAACCAGAGATTAATAAAAAACAGCCATGCTGCGGTTGTGGTTCAATAATTGAAAAACTAGGAAGTTTGCCAGCAATCCTGACGGATATTCTGCGGGAAGTAAGACAACATCACAACTCAGCTGAAAAGATCACAAAACTCTCCCCAGAGAAATTACATTTCCGCAGTAGGTCAATTTCAAAGGAGCATTCAACCAGTAATCACCTGAAGGTCTCAGACCACATCTCAGGGGAAGTGGTGCTAGAAAGATCAGCTCAAGTACAGGAACTAGTATTGTCTTCCCAAATCATAAGTGAAGAGGAAAAAATTGCCGTCAAAGAGGACAAAACAGTAACAAAGAGACTAAAGAAAAAGGCCAGGAAAGCTAGGCTAAAGTACAAACAGCAACAATCCTTAGATCCAGGGAAGCTGTTTTCAATTTTCAACGTAAACTCTGCCCAGGTCTTAAATTCCGATTGTTCCGCCACGCCTCAAGACAGCAAGATAGGCTCAACTCAGACGCCAGTGAATCAAGAGTCCCAACTCCCACCGAGGGTGGACAATTCCAGGCAGAATTCACCCACAACATCCGTTAACCATCAGAGCAAAACGAATTTGGTATTATTTGAAGCTCCCAGTAGCCCAACGGAAAATCCGTCAGTACGGAAAAACATCTGGATTCATACGGAAGGAACCGCCGAAAATGGAACACCTGAGCAAACAAGGCCCAGAAAAAACATGGGGGACCACACAGGGGGACAAGGTCAGTCTAACCCGGCCATCAATAAGAGTCCGCAGCCCACCGGAAAACAGCCTGGTTGTCAGAAATCTGGACCCTTTCTAAAAAATAACCCAGGAGATTCTAATGGACCACAGCTAAAAATCACACCAACCCGCATGTGTGTTACCATTACGGAAAAACACCACACTTGTGCCCTAACTCAAACTCGGCATAATACTCCTTCAAAGGGTTATCACAACCCAGGTACAAATCAAACCACAACCAATCCGACGTCGTTAGCAATTACGGACCATGGGCAAGAGTCCTCCGCATTATCTCTGAAATCCAACGGATTTATAAAGCCTCAACAGTCTAAAGTTGATAAAAAAAATCCTTTCTCATTCTGAAATAACACCCCACAAACTAACATTCATTCCGGAATATTCATCAAAGGGGCTTCAGGACTTCCTGAACAGGGGCAATCTGCTAAGATTATTCCAGGAAATAGAGGAGTTAAAAGAGATAACTTCTCAGGACCTCCTGTCCGTTGAATTCAAAAGAATCCCCCAGCACATAGAATCCGAAGTCACCGTCACAACGTGGGCGTCAAAAGCAATTGCTGACAAAATATTCTCCACAAGAGATCACTTTGAATCATGGGGAATTTCGCTTTTAAGAAACATAATCCCAAAATATCCATTTCCGTTACAAAAAATCACCTATAAAGATACAAAGGATAAAGGGGATAAACGCCCTCCGTTTTCTTGCCTATTAGGAGCCCGCGCCACCTCTCCAGCCGAAGCAAGCGTTGCTGAAGTGGTAAATCTGACAGACCAAAATCACCCAAATAGACAGCCCGGTTGGGACACAACAGATTGGTCCTGGGTCCCAATGTTCCTGTGTAAAAAGAGACCCTAACACGGAGAAAAATTCTTCCCGGTCTCCATGTAGGAGGGAGGAAGTGCAGAGTGCTAAAACTACGTCAACAAAAGTCTCGGTATGCACATGGAACGTACATGGTTTCCACGAAATAGAGCTGGACCATGATACCCAAATCTTTTTTTCCAACCAAGACATAATCCTGATTCAGGAGACATGGAAACTAGCACCAAGTGTAATACCAGGTTTCAAGACCCACTACATCCCTGCAGAAAGACACTCAAAGTTTGGACACCCTCGGGGTGGTTTATCAACTTACATCACTCAAAAATTTGACTGGTCTTCAGAAGCACTGGATGTAGGACTAAACTGGGTGCAAGTGATCAGAATCACGGAATCTACGTCAGCCGGGCACAAAAAATGGCAAATTATAATCCTTAATGTTTATATCCATCCTGACCGTAAGCTACAACAAAGAAAACAAACGTGCCTGACGTCGCTGATTAAAACGATGAAAAAAACTTACAAAGGATGTCCTCTATTAATCTCAGGGGACTTTAACTGTGATCTCAATGGAAAATTGAGGGCAAAAGAAGTCAAGCGACTGCCCAAAGGAGGCCTTACGTTAGCCTTTGACCCAAAAGCTCTGGGTCTGACAGTTCTAAACGGCAACACGACGGGGGACAGGCCGGCAGGCGTTACGTTCCTGAGTGGTAGGGTCCACTCAACAATAGACTATACAATAGTAAGCGACAAATTAATCCCAGCCATTGAGACCTTCAAAATTGTCCAACGATCAGAAAGCGACCATTTCCCCCAAATAACCTCCCTAAACATTGCGCTAAACTTGGCACCGAAATTAGTAAGTCTGCTTCACCAAGCCACTAAATTCAACTTAAAGAAACTAAAAAGGAGAGGACAAATGTTGGAACGAATTCTTCGTGCCGCAATAGCTAGAAAATCCGAGTTAGGGATGCAAAAAAAGGAGGACCTTGTAAAAAATTGGGAGCTATTGGTCCTGGACCTTCTTCACAAATTTCCTGCAACCTCAGGTGTACGGAGTAAGTCCACCGCTAAAAAGGAGCCCTGGTTTTCCAACAAACTGAGAACAAAGAAAAGGAGGGTAGCAAATGTTATCCGTCACCTTGCGTGGAATAAAAAGCTGGGGTTACCAACAAACAAAGGGGTTCTGACAGAAGCCAGAAGTACCTACAGGAAGGCTTTATACATTGCAAAATCAGCCTACAAGGAGAAGTTATGGAATAGATTGTTAAGTGCCGGAAAACAACCCAATAGTCGTGAATTTTGGGGCATCATCAACGACCTAAATAAAGGACAAAAACTCTTTCAGGAAGCGGGAGTAGGAGCCGACGCTTGGTCTCAACATGTGCAATCCCTTTACTGCACAAGAACAGTAGGTCTTGCAAATAATACGCAGGTAACAAATACAGCAGAGAATGGCCAGTTGGAAATCTACAACACAGGCTCAGAAGGACCGGGGATAAAGGACTGCGCGAAAGAGGAAATGATAGTCCCAGAATTGACAACTGGAGTGGAATTGTGTAAAATCATTATTAGGCTAAAGGCTGAAGGAGCACCAGGTCCGAATGGTCTGCCCAATGCCATTTTTAAACATGACCCGGTATTTTGGGCAGAAATCCTGACACCATTGTTTAACCAAATCTATCATGACATATAGGTTCCTGCATCATGGAAGGGGAACGTGATTCACCCAATATTTAAACAAGGTGACCATGGCAACCCAACAAATTACCGACTTATATCATTGATAGATGTGGAAGCTAAGCTCTATGCCTCTTGTATCCTCCTTAAGCTGCAAGATTGGATAGAAGAATCTCAGAGAATCCCCTGGTTCCAGACGGGATTTAGGAGAGACATGGGGACAATCACCAACTTAACTTGCCTGTCAGTATTAATGGACAGAATAGCAGTAAAGGGCGCACAATTATACGCCTGTTTTGTTGACATCAAATCTGCATTTGACAGAGTAAATCGAGAGAGCCTATGGGAAAAATTGCAGCTTTGGGGGACGCCTTTAAAATTAATACGGGCAATAAAAGCTTTGCACAAAGATGCATGGGCAAATGTTAAATTGGGAGACGGAGCGTACACAACGAGGAACATACCAACATTCCAGGGCCTAAAACAAGGCTGTGTTCTAGCGCCTACCCTTTTTAATCTATTCCTTTCTGATCTCGCAACAGTGTTGGACACAGATGAGGTGTATCCACCTTCATTGGCAAACCGGCGAATTCCCTGTCTGCAATATGCAGATGACATTGTCCTGTTGAGTAAAATTCCAGTGGGTTTACAAAGAGCTTTAAACATCTTAGCAGAGTACCTAAGACAAGAAGGATTGGACTTAAACAAAGAAAAAACAAAAGTAGTATGTTTAGTGGACCTAAAAAAACTAAGTTACACATGGTCATTTAACGGGACAAAGGTGAACGAACAAGGCTCGTATAAATATCTTGGAGTAACAATATCCCAGGGAGCTTGTTACTGTAAGGCAGTGAATAGTTATATCCAGAAGAGATGTCAGTGTTTGCCTATCAAAGTGTTATGTTATGTTTATGTTAAAAGGATTTATAGCCCTCATGGCTGCCATATGTCAGGACTTCCCCGCACGTAGCAAAACCAGTAGAATATAGTGACGTTTACATCTGGAACAACCAGGTCATTCTTAAGCTGCTTTCTAAAGCTAAAGTGATTAGACCTGTCCTTAAATGACCAGGGAGTTTATCCTATAAAGTGGGCACCAGTACATGGTATGACGTCCTCCCTGTCTGTCCTTCTTAAAGCGAGGGATCACCACCAGATGAAGCTCTGCTGATCTTAGTAGCCTGACTGAGTTGTTCGATTGAATAAGAGGACGCAAACTCAATGCGCCAGTTTCGCAAAAGTTGTCATGCAGTAAACAAAGGGCCTTAAAATGCAGCCTGTTCAAGACATTTTAAGGCCATTACCTGCTCCCTGATCGATTGAGTAAATGGCACATTGCAAAGAAATCTTTCAGCTGCATTCTGTTTGATTTGTAGTCTTTTCTTGGCATATCTAGACAAACCTAGGTATAGCTGTCATGTAAGCAAGAGATGATCAGGGCCTGAATGATCATCTTTTGAAAAAGGAGAACCACTTCCTTCATACTCCGTAACAAACCGAAGCAGCAAAAGGTGAGTGGTTTGACTTGAGGCCCGAAGGATAATTTATTATCAACCCGCAATCCCAGATTTCTTACCTTCAACTTGGGTTCAGGAGATGGCCCTAACATTTCTGGCTCCCACTGGAGCCTTCAATTCCAAAAGTATTTGCCTAGCAGAATAATTTCTGTCTTACTGGTGTCTAGTTTAAGGACTTTCAAGTGCATCCTATTGGCTACAGCTTCCATGCAGCTTTTAAAGGATGCCTGTCCCTTCTCCACAGTGGAGAACAGTGACAGAATCAGTTGGGTGGTGTCATTATTTAATATTGAGGGCAGACCCATTTATTCCACAATTGCTGCTAAAGATCTAATATAGACATTCCTGTCACAGTGTTATTGTCCCCAGCCCAGGTAGGTAAGGATGTAAGGTGCTGTAGATTTGACTGCAGTGGATGAAGCTACATTATCTTAGTCTTATTGTGTATGAACAGTAATATGTCGATACCTTCCAATCACAGCACAGAAAGTGCCCTGACCGCAACCACCAACAACATCCAAACCCTCCTCAGCCGTGGAGAAACAGCAGCTCTGAACCTGCTCGACCTTTCAGCAGCCTTCAACACTGTAACTCACTCCACGCTGATCAGAAGACAGCACCACATCGGCATCCAAGAGAAGCGCCCAGATGGATCACCTCCTTCCTCACCATTAGAACCCAAAGAATCCACCTCCCACCTTTCACCTCCAAACCCAAGGCGATCATGTGCAGTGTCTCCCACGGCTCATCCCTTAGGCCCAAGCTCTTCAAAGCATATATGAAACTGCTGGCCAACATCGTCAGATCCCACAGTCTCAACATAATTTCCTACGCAGAAGAGACACAATTCATCCTCTCACTCACTGACTAGCCCACCACCAGAAACAACTTCTACAGATGCATTACAAGCATCGCCGGCTGCAGCATCCTCACCCACTCCTCTGACCGCACCAGAAACCTTTGAATCATCAGTGGCAACAAGTTCACCATAAAAATCACAGATTAACGCAGTCTCCTCCACCTGCTTCTTTACTCTGCACATGATACGCAAGATCTTCAAGTGGCTACCCCTACATTCAAGATGCACCATGACCCAGGCCTTTATCACCAGATGACTGGACTATGCAACGCCCTCTAAGTAGGAATCACCGCACACCTCCTACAGAGACTTCAGACCACACAGAAAGCCGCGGCCAGACTCATCCTCGGCCTTCCCCAAGCTACCCATGCCATAACCCACCTCAGACAACTCCACTGGCTCCCAGTACAGAAGAGATGCCAACTCAGCTGCTGCCCCACGCAAAAACATATTTTAAAGCCAATAAGCTTTTATGGCTGCATTATTATTACACGGTGATAAAGCTGTACACAGGTATATTATCACATGGAATCTCACAGATTACCCCATTCGATAAGGATTTAGGTGCTGATTACACCTCTGACAAACCTGGTGGGTTAATAGAAATGCCCTGTGATAATCCTTGTGAGCCCACTTGGTAGGGATTGTATATTTTCTTTTCGACTATTATTTTGTATTCTTAATTATATAACTGTATGCCGAATGGTTGCCTTGTGGGAGAAGCTTATGCTCAGTATAGTAGGCTTAAATTTATTACGGTGACAAGTTAACAATAAAAATTATGGCCCTTGTTGTTTCTTGTGAAAGATTAAATGAGATGCAATATGTCAGATCTGTCTATTATGCTATTATGAAAAACTATGATAAAGACAGTAGGTCTGACTTTTTATTTGTGAAAAGCATATGTTACAACCAACAGGGCTTTATGGGTGGATTGCTATTTCATGTGATAAAGCCTGTACACAGTTTTTTGTTACAAAAAATCTCACAGGTTACTGCAGTAGGGTAGAATACTGGTTACCCTTTATAACAAACCCTGGAGGCAAACTATGGTAAAGTCTATAGGCCAGATTGGTCCACTATGCAACATCATATAAGATATCATAGATATGTTTATTGTGAAAAGCTATTAAAAAAAGAGAGTGAGGCAGACTTATTTATTGCGGAAAGCATATATTAAAGCCAATAGGCGTTTAAGTGTGGATTACTATTACACTGTTGTAGAGATATTTTGCTACATGCAGTGTCACAGATTGCTGTAGTAAGTAAGGGTTTTGGTTTGGTCACCCTGTAGCAAATCACTTCATCAAAAGTTATTTTAGCACATAATTGTAATTTTATGACAGCATGCCTTATGGCTCACAGCTGCCTTGTGGGATAGTTTATGCTAAATACAATAGGCCCGATTTAGTTAGAGTAACAAACCAATGATAGAGTGCATATTACAGCTAGTCTTTTGATAAAAACGCCATGTGCCATCAGTCCAACCTGTTTATTATGTAATGTTATGACAAAGGTAGTAGGCCTGACATATATATTGTAAAACCCACATGTTAAATTCAATAGTCCTCCCCAGACAGCCACTTGTTTGTCACTTCTTTCATCTGCATTTCACTGTTTGCTTGGTGCTCATTTTATCTGCAGTACACCGAATCCCTAGTGGCCACCCTCTAAATCAGGCACCCATCTAGGAATGGTGCCTATAGTCTATCATTTTTTTAACCAGCCCATATTGGCCCCCAGGCTAAGAAGAAACCGGTTTTCCATCTTAGATCGGTACAACAATCCCACCCGTTGCTTTTTTTTGCTTTTTTGCTCTTTTATAGTTCAATTTACTTGCATATGCTTTTTGTTTATGTGCAGGTTTTATTGCAGATGAGTGAAAGGTTGAATATGAAAATAATTCAATTGTCAGATGAATGGATGCATGGCTAAAAAGATAAGTGACAGAATGCATGTATGATGAGATATTTAGTGCCTAATCTCACCATTGACTCAAAAGGCACTTTCAGTTATCTGCCATGCCTATTGGCATTGACAATGCTTGTTAGGTCAAGCCTGGGCAGCGCATGCGCTGTTCTGCGAGCCATGCTGTATTGGAGCTCCGCCCATATTTGTCATTGGCTTGTGTCATTGTCCTTCATAAATGCTGGCTTCTGATTCGTTATTAGGCTTGTTAGACCCTCCTTAGCACCACCTTGTCTTCATTTGTAACCCCCCATGAGCACTGACCCTTTTACTTCGGTTTTTACACGGTATGTCCTCTTTAGGCTGTAAACACAATTTTTTTAATGAGTTTCTCTTACTGCAGGAGGGTCTTTCGTGAGCATTTGTGACCACCGGTTTGTTTATTTAACTTATAGCTAACGGGGAGCTCTTCAGGGGCCATGGGAGACAGAAGGTGGCAACTCAGCAATGCCTTCAAGCAGTTAGAATGCAATAGGTCTCGCGTTTGCGAGAGTTTAAGCTATTGGCATTGTAAATGATAATGCCTTTTATTTATGTTTTAAAAACAAAACATAAATAAAAGGCATTGTCATTTACAATGCCAATAGCTCAAACTTACGTAAATGCAAGACCTATTGCATTGCAGATGCTTGTATATATTGTGATCAGGTGCTGACACTGTGACTTCACCATTTACAAAATGTGTGGACACATAAGTGCTCTTTTCCCTAATGTGGGATCATCTTGGCTGTTGTTGGAGGAGTTGAGAGGGCAAATATATATGAATGGGTCTGCTGTTATGTGTGTGCATGCACTTGGAGACACAGTGTCACTATTTTTCCATTTGAATTTAGCGACAGTACTATATAGTCGGTATAATCATTGCTTACTAGTATGCACATATGATTTTATATTTAGACTAATTATAATGAGTGATTTTTACAATTACAGTTAACAATAGTTAAGAGTGTGTTCATGTTAACTTAGCCGGAGTCATGGTAGGTCTCAGACGACAGACTCGGCATTTATTGAAATAATGTATTTTTTGCATACTGTACATAATCTATCCATTTTTTTCAGACACCAAGGAGGTCTGTGATCTTGCTATTGTTAGAGGTCTGAGTGAAGGTCATTGCTGTTGCATTTTAACAACTTACAAGATGAATCTCTGCACCTGCATGAGAAGGGAAAACGAAAAGAACACTTCCTTGTGTGATATCTATGATGGCCAGGATGATGGAAAATTCTGCATTGTAACATTTGTGAGAAGTGGGCTGGCATCTATCAGATTGCAAACATTAATTCTGACTGGTTCTTTTCTTTGTGGAAATTGTAGGAGTTGTACCTTTCCACAAAATTTCATGATTTAACTGTGCACTTCGATATTAGACAGACTTGCTTCTGTCCACCTTTGCAGGCGTTAATCCCTTTCCCTTCTTGAGACTCAATGTTCCTTTTATTTCTGCTCATAGAGTTAATTTCCAGAGCGAGCACATTTCCTCTCTCCCTCATTGGAACCTTCACTTAGTTATATTTGAGCTACTGTATTTGGTGACACCTGCTGCTTATGAATTTTCGCAACTTTGCCTGCAACTTTCCTTTAGCATTTGGGAGTTATTTGTTTGGATTGCCTGGACTACTATAGTCACTTATGATGTAATCAGGTGATTATTGACTTACAACTAAATTGATTGATTTTAGTTTCCAAATTTAGTAATGTATTAATAAACCCCTCATGGTCAGAGACTACAAAGATGATGGACCCTTGCTAAGCTAAGCACCTGAATATCTATCCCCCAGATAATATATAAACCCTTAAGTTCAAACAAGGGTGCTGTGTGCACACTGAATGGCACCCATCATCACTGTGCCCTTTCTTTATACTACAAACAACCGCAAAGGTGCACCACAAATTTTGTAACAAATGATATGTCTTGGCGATGTTGCAATTCTTCTTCAAAATCTTTATTTTTCAAAACATTCAGTCAAACATTAACAGCCGACGCGTTTCGTCCCAACCTGGGACTTCTTCAGGGCTGTCGGTAAAAGACATATAAACATATGATCAGTATTATGAATACTGAAAAACAAATACACTTTACAAAGTTTAAAAACATTTAACAACACAATTTTAAAATCATGCTACTACAACAGACACAGAAGCTTGTGCATGTATATGATGTTTAAGGCATTAGCTCTCTGTCCCTCTGTCAACAGAGTAGTTTTAGATGGAATTGGGCTATGTACACGTATACATACAATATTTACAAGTAAGAAACTGTATCTCCTCAGATCAAAAAGTACAAGATTGGAAAAAGGCTCATATATCATACATTTTCAAGAAGCGGGAGACAAGGTTAGACCATTGGCATTGGGCCCATTTGTTTGACCAAAACATAGGCAACATGCCCTCACAAAAATTACCCTGTATGTGTCTAGAAGAAAGTGATATGCGAGTCTGGCTGAGAAAAGCACTAATAAGAAGGGGAAAACTGTTTATGTCAATGTAGGTGCTAAAGGTCCACTAGCTATATTACCTATGAATTAATCGGACGTCGCATGCTCGGGGGAGGTATAAAAGCGTGGTCTTGGTATCTCCTTGCCAGCTACAGTGTATCCTGTTAAGTTACGTTGTTCCAATGGTATTCTTATTTCTGAGATAATAAGAAAGGAAGAATTTCTCTTTAAGCACAATATTCTTCGATATGAGATATAGGGTACAGCATGGGAATAGCACAATATGTCTAAGAATGGGGGGCTGCAGTCTTCACTCCAAATTATTCTTACGATCAGTCTACTTACTGTGAGTATGCTAGCAATCAGATGGCAATGCTGATTTCAAAAATAACTCTGTTCACTTTGATGTGAAAGCCGTATTTCAATACATGTGCTGAAAAAAGTCAAAAGAACAAAGAAGGAGGAGCTAGTACCCTGTAATGCGGCACTTCCTAGATATATGTAATCAATGGACCGTTCATGGCCAACATTGGTTAAAAAGGGGATATAACTGTCCAGCAAGGTTTACCTGAATTAAGTGTATCAACGGTGTTGGACTGGAGGTCCTGTAAGTCCTATATATTGATATATATTGATGCTAGATGACATGATATCCTTTACACTTCGAATAATCAACTTATTGATCTGATGCAGTTCTATGGTCACCCCACCAATATCATGGTGAGTTATTATTGTTGAGTATCATATAGCAAAGAATCTTCTGTGCCTATACATCGGGATATTTTGAGTGACTAATCATGAATTGCCATGTTTTCGGTCATTCAATCTACCAACAGACCATATACTTGTCTACTAATAGGCCCCTTACTTGTCGTCACTCTGACATCAGTTTCCATATGTGTGCTTTCTGGCTTTTAATAGTCTTTCCTGACGTGAATACCCAGTGATAATTTGTTGACCTTAGCTCGCCTCGCCCTTTGGTTTATTGTGTCTTTTGCAACGCATTACAAACAATTCCTTTTGCTCACCTCGCCCTTTGGTTTATTGTGTCTTTTGTAACGCATTACAAACAATTCCTTTTGCTACCAGACAAGTCCTCTTGATACTAGATTTTAACTGTGTAACATTCTCCTTCATGTTTTTAGGTGGTTCACTCTTAATAAACTGCATGGTGTCCTCATTGACGGGGCGGACCTATAGAACACAATCCACTACTTTTATGTGGGTGTTTCTTTTTAAATGTACACACAAATTAATATATAGGGTTGTAATGAGTCATTGTTTATACCCCTTAGTGTGTTTTGGATGTGTATAGTCACAATGCTCTTTTCTGTAAATATATAAAATCCTGTATAGGATCATCTTACTAGGATTGTATATACACATATCTTGTTCAACAGATGTGCCTCAGGGATGTGTTACCACATATGCGATGTATCGTAAGAAACCCGTCTGTTTATTAATGTATATTGTATATAGTGTTGTTGATTACTGTTTTATATATTTCTTATATTTTGGATTGTAATATACATGTATTGTTTAATATTTCCAGCCTTGATGAAGTCTCTGTGTGAGACGAAACACGTGTTGGCAATCTATATGCTGGGAGATTCTTTTGATGAAATTTGAATATCAATAAAGGAGAAAACAAAACCAATGAAAGTTGAAGAGAACTCTTTTTGACTCTACCTTGGATTATTTGGACCCTTTTGTCATCCTAATATTGTGCTATCCTTCAGACTCTATTTTATTATTTAGAGTTTTCTCTATTGGTGTAATACACGAACAAATACTAAAATAACTTTGACTATTAGGTGTGCTGTAATTAGAATCTCATTCCTTAACAGTTACATTTCAGGTTTCACATTTTGTGTATACCTATAGAGCACCTTGAGGTAGTAGGTGCCTTGAGTTTCTTTAGCACCCTCCCCACTAATATTTAAATCAACTGTCGCGTACTAATGTATATGCATTATAATACTGGTTGCTAATGTAAGGTGCGAACGTTTCCTTTGGAACACTACTACCTAACTTTGTCACACGTATATTTAAGTGCAGACCCCTTAGAGTTCACAGGGACTGCACACGGAGAGCTTTGGAGTTCCAGGGCAAGTGATGCTTGCCGCTTGGTGTTACTACTAACCACTTTAACGGTACTCACAATATATGCAAGTAGGCAGCAATACAAATGTGGGCAGTTCATCTAACCCCGTTTTTGCATCACTTCAGTATGGTGATTTCTCTGTTATAAACCAAAGTTGCAACATGCAAAGACAAGCCATCATAGGCAGTGAAAACAGGATGGGAGGAAAGGAGGACAAGTGTTATTTAGCAGGACGTTTAAAAACATGTCCCGGCTTCAGCTCAAAGCATGTGGTTTTGGGGAAGTCACATAATGTACCTAAGCTAGTTTAAGCTAAATAAATATTGCAAAAAACGTTTCTTGAGGTATAAAAGTGGTGTGCCCTCTGCGCTGTGCTTTATAGTTTGTTACTCTTAATACTACAAACAAGCAGCTTGAGTACTTCATGTTGGGAGGGAGGTAAGGTTTGACTGGGTAGCCAACTGTTTCAAACAACTAAAGAGCGACAAAAATTAAATATAATCAAAACGAGGTAAAAATTAAGTACCTTATAACCCACATCCTGTTAAAGGGAGGGGAAAGGAAACAAGCATTTACAATGCAATGGTCTCGGCAATATTATAGGTAGAGCTATTGGCATTGCTTATTTTTTTTAATTTTTTTTTTATCCCTAAGTAAATGTTATTGTCATTTCTATTGTTAATTGCCCTGGGGTGAAGGCCCGCCTCTGTCACCATCATGCCAATGTCCCCTTATCCTCCCCTTGGAGAGGGGCTGATTGCAAACCCCCACACCCAGGCCATTGTTGGCAGAATGTCTGACTCCGCCTCACATTCAGGCGCCTCAACACAACAGCGCTGCGTAATAAGAACATGGGTTGCTTGCTTCTATTTCTCACCTGAACATGATTAATACTCACCTAAAACAGGTTGCCAAAATAGTAATATTTTAGCCTATTGCCAACAAATGTGTTTGCTAGTATCTTCTTTCAAAAGGAGAATGGAGCCATTCAGAGTAGGCAGTTCATTACCAGCCACGATTGTTGGTAGTAATACAGTTTTAGCTAAGGACTGTCTTAGCAGCAACCACTTCACAGAAAAATGATTACAGTTAAAAGTAAGTAGTAGTTATAAGACGCATTCGAAGGGATTATGTAACCACAAAATTACTCTTCTGGAGAAGCACCTTTGGCAATTTCTCTTAGAGACACTTTACACAGTGATTATACTCATAACAAATTATGTTTGAGGGCCTTGCCACTTCTATTTAAAAAAGGCGTACGTTCCCACATAAAAACTAGTAGCCTATGCAATGTCAAATACAGTGTGTTCAGTACTTTAAGCAAAGCTAGTCGCAAAACACCTCAGCACCTCTTTTCGCCTTCTACTGCTACCTCAACTTATGATTTGTCCTCATCACTACATAGTTTGCAATGGCAAATTTAAATTATATCTGAAGTATTGACCACCCTTAGTCTACCATTTATACATAAAGTTAGAGGCATATACTGATGCGCGCACACCCAACGCCACAGAGTTGCTAGGCAAAAAACATATTCCCATTAACAGTAAATTGAGTTCGACAAGCTAAGCTTAAGTAGCCAGTCTACCCTGTTAGATACAATAGACATAATTTATCCTCACGCAACGCTTGTCTCTTTACAACCTGTGAAAAGCCAGTTTAGCAGAGGAAGTGCTTTACAACTCACTGGTTACATGGGGGTGATGATCATAAAAGGATTGCAAACGTTACTACAGAAATCCACTTCTAAAGCAACACGTTTACTCCTAATGGGTGCCTCAGCAACGAGAACTCATTTGTACGTTTGTGAAAAGGCATACTTACACCTCTGAGGCTCTGCTTTTAATTAGGCATTTTGAGTGTGAAAAGCAGAGACTAGCAGCCCCACTTCTGTGGTTACAAGGCAATAAGCTACAACGATCCAGAGGACTGCTGGGCCATGTTCCCATTTACACAACAAGGAATGTTACATCAACACTATATGTTACATCAACACTATTCAGGCAGAGTCCCGTCCTCCCTCAAACCAAATGCCATCTCCAAAAAATTAACAGTCTACGCAATGCCTCTTGGAATTAAAAGCAGGGCCGTTCTGCGGGCCTTGGATCCAGAGGCAGTGGGGGATCCTTTCAGGCACCGGGGATGGTGGGCACATATCTGAGGAGAAGGACTGCATCATGAGGGTGCTGAAAAGCAAAGACATCCCGGCAGGGAGAGGCGGTGCCGGCCGAAGCTCCTGTGGGTACATGCGTGACCACTGCAGCATGCCACCTCATAAAAGCCGAGGGCTTCCCCGCCCCCTCAGAGGGTCTGCCGCGCGAGGAGCGCCGCTCCTGTGTATACGTGTGCCCGCTGCCGCATGCCACCTCATGGCACTCCCAGTCGGACGCCCCCGCCACCCTCAGGGTCGCAGAGCTTGCTAAAGTGAGGCCGCTCCAGGCTGTCTCAGCTGCCGGGTCACACTTGACTTCTCCCCCTTCCTTCCTCCGTGTCTGCCGAGTGCAGCAGTTTCAGGCACGGCCCCTCGGACCTCCAAGGATTTTCACCAGTGAGCTATACATGTTGGGAATGTTAAAGGGGGGTTAGACCGGTTGGTGGTATTTGGGGCTAGCTCCAAGAGTGAGCTGGACTGGCTGCTGGGGTGTTACGGTGTGGGCTGGGTCCGTTGGAGTGTTCAACGGTGAGGTAGACCTGCTGGGCTCTTCGGGGTGAGTTATAATACATGGGTGAAATATACCGGCCCGGGGTGTTCACGGAAGAGTTAGAGCCGCTGTAGCTGGTCACCTGCGAGCCGTACTTGCCGGGGGATGTTCAGGGTGAAGAGTCAGAGCTGCTGGGTAGTTGAGCGGTGAGCCAGACTCCCTAAAGCGCCCGGAGACGATGGTGGCATCTCTGAGACCCGCTTCGTATATTTTAAATAATTGTTAACAATAGGTGGACTAACAGCTGCACCTTCAAGCCAGACCTAAACAGTGCCTATTTTGTGCTGCCCTCTTTTATTGTGTTACTGGATTTATAAACACAAAGAAACACAAGGCTAAAGGGAAGTGAAGGGTTCTTTTATCATTCGAATCACCGTGGTCCGACTGCGGCTACATGGTCAGGGTCATGAAAGGTGTTGTAAAAGTTCAATAATACCGAGGGTCACAAGACTTGGGTACAAAACATAGATACACTTGTGACGAATTAAAACTCAGACCGGAGGGTCAACAGTAGATGCAGGGGGCAGGTGGGAGCTTCGTTCGAGCGGCCCACTGCCAGTCGGGGCCGTTCGGTGATGGGTGTGGGGAGCCCCGCAACTGCCTGAAACCAACAACCCGGGTCTTGCACTCACCGGGTCTCTGCAGGGCTCCTCTCTCTTTCTTGCTTCCGTTGCAGGGCTCTCTCACACTGCGGGATTCTGACGGCAGAGTCACCGCAGCCCTTCTCCAGCCACGGCAGTCCAGTGAAGCGTCTCCTCCCCTGGGGGCGCCATAAATGTCAGTCTCCAACTTTCATATAGCGCTTTTCATTGCGGGTTATCGTACTTCTAAGCGCCTTCAGTATTTGTTAAATTGGGCGAAGGAACAGCAGTCCGGGATAATTCAGTGCCCAGGGTCACACAGTGACGTAGCCAATTCACATCCTGGATATGAGCGTAGATCCACAGGTAGGGCAAGGGAAAATGGCAGCACTGCTCCCTGGTGGTACGGAGGCCGCAGCTGAAGAAAGAGGGCGACTCAGTGCAGGCAGGGTGTAAGTGCAAAAGGCACTCATGTAGATGTTGGGGCCACACAGTGTAATAGGTCTCCTTTGTTCACCCCAGGCAGATTAGCCATGATCTCACAATGCAGGCGGGACCGCTTTATTTTTATGCAGGCGACTGCCACGTTGATCCTCCAGGCGTCCCCGGGAGTCCCCGTTTTCAGATGAGGCTACTGCTGTGTATCGGGCGGCCGCCGCGCGCACACCCGCACCTGTCCCCGCCGTGGCCGCTGCAGCGCCCGACCCTCAGCAGATGCGGCCGGAGGGCCCTGATCCCTCGCGGTCTCAGGGAAATGAAGCGGCAGGGGCAGAGCGGCTAGCCCAGCAGCCACAGCAGACCAGAACAGCAGGGGAGGGAGGAGAAATGCACCAGCGCGTGCCAGACTCGCCCCTCCTGAAGAGTTGCGGTCCCGCGAAGAACTCCAGTAGCGTCGGGCAGATGTTGCACAACTGAGCCCGGGGATGCTAGTTATGGCAGGGCCGCCCTACCCATATCACCACAGCCCTGCGTTACCCCCAGTGCGTGCACGCGCCGTGTTGTTTGTGGGGTGAGGGGCCTGCTGCTGTTTTAAGCGGGAGGAAGGGATGTGGGTCCGTCGGAGGAAAGAGCGCAGGGAGAGGAGGAGGCTGAGAGAGGAAAGGTGGAAGGAAACGGAGGCAGGATGCAGCATCGGGACAACGGAGGGTCTGTCGCGTCTGGCGGTTTGGCAGAAATGGCGACCTCAAGCTTGCGGAATTTTTCGAATTTGGGGGTGTGTTTTTTGCGCCCTGAGTGACGGACGACGTCACAGGGCTAAAGAATGCAAAAAATCACGCCCCCAAATCCGAAAAAGACGGGGCTTGTTTTGAGTGACTCCCTTCTCTTCCAATGGCTGGCCTCTGTTTAGGAAGCCAGCCAATGGAAGCGAATGGAGCTGAGAGGCGGGTCTAAAGTGCCCTACTATACAACATAAGATCTCTTTACATCCGGTTTGCCTTCGGCAAACCGGATATACCTCGACCTAAAAAGGGGGAACAAAGGTAGTTAGTGAGAAGAACTGTGAGTTGAAAATGAACCCTCATGCACCAAACAAGTCGGTGACTAGCTTCATCATCGGGTTCGTTTTCTTAAAGGGCTTGTGTATTAGTGCCCAATATGTGATTAGGTGAGTTAAAAGAAGACACAGCTTTTCCCTAAACAAATTTTAATAAAGGGATAGCTGACCTTCATTAAAAACAAAGTGCAAACCAGAGACCAAATGGATGAGTCAACTTGAACCAAAGTGTCCTACTTAAACAACGTGGTCGACATGTTTCTGCTATAGTGAGCTAATTACGCTCAGCATTCATCAGGACCATAAACTATCTCACAGTGGAATACACACCCTAAAGCGTTACCACTCTGTGGCGATAGACAATATACATACACACTCAATGAAGTCCTGTGTAGACACTCCTTAAGTTGCTAAGGGTCTTCAATTCTCTATCTAAGTTGAAACTGCAACTTGGGCTCGTGGCAGGGGAAACCTTCACGCCCGGAGTTATTTCATCCAGACGACTACCCCCTCAGCACCTACTACGTTCACATCCACATCCAACTGCACAGGTTATAGCAGGCGTTAATAAGTGCTAATCATGGTGCCTGTAGCATATTAATATGAAAAAAAAATAAAAAAAGCAGTTAATGAAGAATAACTGGAGCCCAGTCAGAAGAAGACTTCTGCATGCACACCCTTTGTGCAGACAGATCACTGGGCCCCCTTCTAAAGATGGAACAATACCAGCTAAAAAGATAGAATAACTAAAAGAAAGAATGAAAAATAGGACGAAGATGTTATCACCATGCAAAGAATTGACAATATAAATGAAATAAAATTGGATAACTAGTCTAAAAGTCAAGAATGAAGATTGAGAAAAATATGTAGTCACCATGTGCAGTGTGATCGATATAAAATAGAATGAGATTTCAAGAGTGCAGCCATAGGGTTTAAAATCTTTTATTTTATTTACTATTTCAAGGGACAAGCACATTACAAGTTGGCATTTATATATTGAAATACGTAGCTAACAATGAAAACGAAATGATGTCACTGACTCGAATACCAATACATTAATTAAAGCTGTGCTTGGAAATGGGAAGAGTGCGATAGGAAGAGCTCTTGTTAAAAAGGGGAAAAAAAACAACATACTTGTATGTTTGTTATGAGATTGTCCTCTGGAAGCATCGCTTAAGTAATATTATCACACAGGCAAAGCTCAACACTCAGCTTCATGCTCAACTCACATGCTTTTCGCGATGAGTACAAACTGACTCAGCAGCACTAAGCACAGTATACATTTTAACATGCAACACATAAGTGCTGGCAAGGAATTAAGTTTTTGCCTTGAGTCCCAGACAGGCCTGCTATAATTACAGGGTGTCCTGGCTGAAGACTGCGCACAGCTCTTGTCCGCTCCTCCCACTGCTTTGCAGCAGTGGCCTGTAAATCACCAGTCCTTTGTATCATTGTCTGCAGAGAAGAGGGGCGATTTTTCAATCTGCCAGTTTGTAAAGTTCAGTGATGGTAGAAGGGAGGAAGGGAGGAAGGGTTTCTAGATCACTGAGTAGGGATACTACTGTTTATTTGTGTAGGAGTTTTATAAAGCGCTCCACGCCGCCTGTGTTTCTTAGGAGCTCTGATTAACGTCCATACATAATTCGAAACACTTCAATGAAATTTACGTTTAAACCCGAAATTCAAAAGTTTAAAAAAATAATCTTTTATTGTTTTGATTCGAGCTTTATCTGTTGCTCCCCTCATGACCTTCCCAAATGCTGTCACAAATAGCGGCATAGGTAACCTCCCTGACGGTATTCCATGCATGGCTGACCTTCCACTGCAGGGGAGCTTTTCAACTGATTAGTGGACTCTTTGAACTCACAGGTGTGCGGTCTGAGACCCATGATCGCTTCTTGCTTCATCTACACACCGTAATACCACAAGGCCTGGCCACAAAACTCATAGCGCAGCAACCATGCAACCTTCACTTATTGTGATGTGCATGTACCCTTCATGGGGGCTGATTTACATTTCACATAACTGGATCTGTGCGCCTATTTGCCCTCTTGTTCTAACTTCTGAGTGCGAGTTGTACCAAAGTGTGAGTTATACTTGAGAACGTGGTCCCACATTACTCTTCTGTAAGTCGAGATCCCACAACAGAACCGACCCCACCTGCGCAGGCGAGCTGCTGGCACACACTGTAAAAACAAGCCTTCATTATAGCGCCTGGCACCAAGGGAGGGGAGTTGCTTTAGAACGGGTCCAGCGAGCCGGCTCATTCAACGCATGGCCGAGGAGGAGGCCTGCGGGGTGGGGCGGGAGGGCCGGCAGCGAGGCCACTGTCGCACGCAGGCTCCCAATTACAAAGATATTTGGCACAAGCGGGCAATTAATGCCAACATGGCAATGGATGAATGGAAACCGCACAGCGACCCACAGGGATGAGGTGGCGTCTCTGGGGAGTGGGGTGAGGGGAGAGAAAGTGGGTGAGAGGGGACAGCTGATGGTGGGGAAGAGTATGGGAGCGTGAAGAGAGCGGGAGAGAAAAGACTGGAACAAGTGAGGCACACAAAAGAGGAAAGGGAACAGAAAACATAGACAGGAGATAAAACTCATGATACTAAACTGTTTTCATTGTTGAGAATCTGTAAAGCTATCACAACACTGGTTAGAGCCATGTCAACTAGGGAAATTGAGGGAGGTGGGAGAAAACGGAGCAGGAGAAAGAAGAAAGGCGGTAGTAGGGTAAGATAATAAAATATGGGGTAAGAGGTAAAATGATAGTGAGAAAAGATAGGGAGGGAGAAAAAGGGAATCAAATAAGCGGAGGGGTTGCAAAGCTAGAGAGAGACAAGATAAGGAGAGAAAGAGAGCTATGCAAGATAAAGAGAAAGGACTTGTCTGCAGAGCTGGGCTCCTTGTCCACGTTTAAGCGCTTTCATACAAGCCTTCATTATAGCGCCTGAAGCAACACTTGGGAAGGAACAGTACAGGGTGTGTGTGATCACTTTCACGGCCGCTTTGATGTTCTCAGTAACGGCGCGGCTCACTGAGAACATCAAAGCGGCCGCAAAAGTGATCACGCAGGCTGACAAATGGTGATCGCACCTGGCGCAAAGGCACTGTACCCGATCCGCCTGCAGCCTTTGGGAGCACTTTGAAAAGCCCCTTACTTAATATCTCGCCAGAGGATCGCTTTTGCGATAGCTAGGCGAGACCTAAAAAAGTAGGATATTGCTCCTCGTTGCACCTCCCTATCGCAGGGGTGGCATTAGAATCTGATGCATTCCTAGGTTTAAGATTCCTCGTAAATCTGGGAATGCGTCAGATTTCATGGGTGTTACGTGAGAACACAAACAGCAACACACCCACAGCAACACCCCTTTCACACAGTATTCTGCATGAAAGGGGCACATATTTACAAGGCCATGAAAAGCCAAGTAAGGTGGCTTCTGGTGGCCTAGTAAATATGCTGTGGCACATTACGCCAGCAGTGTGTAAAAAAAGTGATGCTCTGGCGGCGCAAAAGTGCTGTTAGTGTCTCATAAAAGAGGCCCTCAATCTGCACTGTAGACACGTTTTCGCTACAAATTGAGTAGTGTTTGCCATTAAAAAAAAAAATCTTACTCAAGTCTCCGAAAAGCACTGGAAAAATATTGCAACACAAAATCAAAATGTTCTGAAAGGGGAAGTACTCTCTGGTAGCAGGAGTACCCTATTGGATACTTTGTCCTTAAGGCTACCATGAAGAGCGTACCAATATTTTCCTGTTCCTGTTTCAGCTTTTGTACAATGATCAGAATTTCAAATGTTCTGGTAATTATAGCATCCCATTAGACTTTTTCCATGCAGGTATTTCTGAAAAGTCACACCTGCCGAAATTTATGTGGGGAAAAATGCTCGGTAAATATCTATTTAATTTTACAAACTTGTATTAAGTGCCAAATTCCGAAACAAGTAAATTCTGAATTCTGCGGCCTTGGATTAAACAAATTGCAGAAAATGTCGACGCTCATTTCGAGGTACTCTTAATCGGACCCTTATTCTTTAACAGAAAAATAAAAAGTGAAAATTCAGTAGCCGACTAAAGTCTTGTCTTTTCCATCACCCACTACTTTGGGCTTTAATTTTTATACATTTTTATACAGAAATTAAATGTCTTGTGAGTCTTTGGAGCAGAAGGGTGGCGTAGGGAGAGGGCAAAATTACAGATAGAGGACAAAGAACTCACTGGGTGGTCATCATAGTACCAACGCTACATGAGTACAACTTTGCTGGGTCGAATTTCAAACATGTTGAGGGTTTGGAGCAGGATCTACAGCAGGAGGCAAGATACCATTGTCTTCGAGCCTGCATGGATTACAGTCGGTAAAGGTTGTGTCCACTTGTAGTAATTTCAGTAGCATGTGGGCATCTGTTATCCATACTGCTGTGATTACAGCCTGCTCAGTACCTCAGAAAGTGGGTTCTGTTGTCATTGATATTTTTTACCTTAGTCTGTGTAGAGTGTTTCAGACACCACAATAGGACACCAGTTCAGTATTTTTATTTCTCATTTTCCCTGTTTTCTCCCTAATTTCTGTATACTCAGCTTTGTGCATCTCAGGCAAGAGAATGGGTGGATGAAAGGTCAGAGTTCATCACCAACTTGCTTCTTTGCTCACAGCAGGGTCTTTTTCACAGCTGCGTTCACCCGTTGGCACTATTTTCCTATGTTTCTCTGCCTTTCTCACATTTCTGCAAATCTCTCTTGTTCTGGGTCTAAGTCTGATTATGAAAAATAAGCTCCCACTTCACAACAAGCATTTGCAATGCAATAGGTCTCACAGCATTAAAGTTTGAGTTATTGGCATTGTAAAGGACAATGCTTTGCATTAATTTGTTTTACATTTACAATTGGTATATAAACATTGTTTGTGAGTGGTTAGCTGTTGCTTATGCTAAGCTAAGTTGGCAGTAATATAGAGTGCTAGTCTTGCTTGTTATAAGCATGCTGATTTAAAGCGCTCTGATACCAGCGGGTTAAGTTTGCGCTATATAAAAGTAAATAAATAAACCAGTATTGGCAATGCGGTCAGCCCTCACGTATTAAGCAGCATGTGTGCATACACCACATCCCACTAACCTGTTTTTGAATGCTTGTGTTCACATGCTTTGGCACATCACAACTAGACCTGTTGGCTTTGCCAATACTTGTCAGAGTCTGTCTGAGGAACAGGTGATCTAGGGTTGAGGGCAGTGGGGATGGCGGAAGGCTGGTGTTCTATGGGTCAGCATGGAGGACAGGGAAGAGAGAGCCTCGGGTGAGGCGTTACTGTGATGGTACAGTGTATGTGTTTGTGCTTCTTCATAAGATCAGGGCTTTCAATGTTGTGGGTTAATATTTATTGTGGATTGATATTGCCTACACCTTATTGGCCTATTTCATTCCTCAGAATTTGATACCCATTGTCGTGGTGTCACCAGGGCTTTAAGTGGAAGCTTTTTCAATATTATATACAAGCCATAGTTCCTGCCTATCTATCTTATGCAACTACAACCTTTGACAAAGCCAAAAGTCCTGACTTGCTGTACGTATGATATTAATGGTTGTATCAAACTTCTGGATGCAGTGACAGAAACAACAAAACAACAAAATACAAGTCAGGCGGCACACTATGCTAAACACATATTTTTAGCTTATGTGTTTTAAGCCACACTCTTAATTACATTGGCCACGCCCCTTTGTAACTTTCTTGTTTCCATGCGAATTAATTTTATTTCAACACAATCGGATTTCGATCAGTTACAGTCTCATAAAATGTCCTCAATTCTAAGTAATTAACCCCACATTTCAGAATTCCGTTTGATAGATACTGATCACGTGACCTGACTTGGCACTGAGAAGCGCAAGTGCTAGCTGTCGCGGAGGCGCATTTAACCTTTGCAGCAGACTACTTCGAGTGAACGGGTATAGTTTTTGGGTTTTTTCCCCTGCCGGTTTTTCGTTTTACTATTTTTTTGATTATACAAAGGGGAAGTACGCGTTGTTTAGCCGTGAACTGTTTGCAGTTCAGGCTGCAAGAGGCCAGCGAGGAAGTTATATTGGCTGCAGTCTGTGACCAGGGAAATAAAATGTAAGATTTATTGCATACTTTAATGAGTGCAACCACTGCGCAGTCCCTGGAATATAGGTTCTCTGAATCCAGTTAACCATTTCACTGCTGGATTTGTAACCTATGGAAACCGAGAGCTGTTTGTATAGTCAGCTGCACCAGTCGGGCTCCCTCAACTACTTTCTACAGAAGCAGCTGAAGAGCGGGTACCCCTGCCCATGCAGTGCAGTAGAAATTCTAGCCATGCGAGACGCTGAAAAGGGAGCTTGCCAGATCTGAAAAGCCCTCAGGCCTTGGGCACAGTTTAAACTCTCGATATCATTCATGTGTGCGACGTGAATTTTGTGCGCTTTCCCTTCAGTCGTTGCAGCCTCTGACAGGCTGTGTTATCTTCAGCACGTGGCTCTATTTCATTGAACCTCTGATACTCCTTGGCAAACTGGCAGCTTTAAGAGGTTTTCTTGTCACTGTGGTGCTGTGTTGTTCCTGTAAATACGGTGGCTGATTCAGATACACATACTCTTTGGTGCGAGCTTTGGAAGGGTCTATCGTAGTGGAAATATTAATGGGGGAGTCGGTGTACAGCTTTAAAACAACACGTTGCCACATGCCAGGGAACGGATGACTGCTCGGGAACAAGAGCTGGCCACGCGCCCAGCATTCTCTATGGCGGCGTCGGATTCCGACGCGCGCCTTCGGATTGGGCAGCGCGACGTCACGTGAGATGTCTACAGTGGAAGCTCACACGCGCGACCCGATCCGAAGGCGCGCGTCGGAATCCGACGCCGCCATAGGGAATGCTGGGCGCGCGGTCAGCTCTTGTCTCCTGTCGTCGCGTTTTTCGGCTGAGACGACGACTATAGTTGTCGCTGCGAGAACGCGCTTTTAGCGCGTTCGTCGTAGCGAGACCTAAAAATGAGTGCCAGCACCCAACCTTGCACATATTTGTAGCAATTAGGCACTTGCTGTCACACTGTACTCTAGTGTATTTTTCTCAACTTCCATTTTGCAAGACAATAACTTTATTTTCTTCTATTTTCGTTGTGTACTACACTGTTCCTCCATTATCACAAGACAATAGATTTCTCCGTAAGATATTAGTCTGTCAGCGGGACCTTCATTTCCAGGGCTTAGATGAAGAAAGCTAGCTGGTCCTTTTCTCTGCAGAGCAGAAAGCAGCTCAAACTCCACAATGGATAGTTTAGCTGTGTAATCTATTATAATTTTATCAAACGAGGCACACATCTGCCTTTTGAGGATCTCAGACTTTTAACTCCTGGAATGCCTCTTTAACCCAGGTAGATTCAGGACTATAAAATGACCTAAAGCCTGATTTCACTGGACCCAGTATATCTTGTGATTTAAGTACATAGAAAAAATTATGTTTACATATTTTTTTCAAAATTTTGACTGGAAACAGAAGTAGTGATATGGGGGGATAATTACACAGTCTTAATATCGGGGATACAACTGTGTTTTCCAAAATAATGGATCTTCTGCCATGTATAGAGAGGGTTGCAGAATTTAACAAAAGTCGAGCCAATAATATCAAGGATTCAATGTAGAATCTCAGCCAAGCAAGGGTTAGGAGAAGCGTCTAATTTTGTTGAGAGCTAATCCAATGAATCGTACTAGTGGCAAAGGTTCAAATGTATTAAAATATAAGATAAAGATGTACAGGTTCTCTTGTCCTGTTGGTTACCACATATGGAGCATTTTGGCTCCATCAGATTTTGGCAAATTTCCCTGTTTTCTCTAGAAAATAATTTGTGTTGCACATCCCTTGAGAGATTTGGGGCTTGTTTCTAACACAACTAGGCTTGATAGCATATTGGCCATGTTGAAGAATTCATATGAAAGATTATAGGCGGATACTCTTTTGTCTGTATGCATCTTGGATTTAGTGAGCTTAATCCATATTTTTTAATGGTGTAAGGCTGCTAGATACTCTGATTTTGTTTGTGCGTTATGGTCACGATAACACTTACATTCAAGGTTTTAAAGGTTTTTTAGATGACATAGTTTGCCTACATACCACGGCCTAGATGGCTTTGTATGGTGAAAATACATTGTTTTCATTTGAGCTGCTTCTTCTAGTGCATTATGAAGCCAACTGTGAATTATTTTCTTAATAGCTTGACATCTGAAAAATCTGGTATTCCACCAGAATATCCAACACAGAGTGTCGTAGGGCCAAAATATTGTGGCAAAACTATCGGGGACCAAAATATTGTGAAGATAAGTATATATAGATCAGCGTAGGTTAACTAAATATAACTCCACATAAATGTACCTTGATGATGATGTGTAGTTAAGAATAGTAAATCTTTACTTATCTATGTGTACTTACCTTCTCAATATTTTGTTCTCGATGTTTAGGACTCGATATTTTGATCCCACAATAATTTTGTCCTTGATATTCTGTCATATAACCCCAGCACGAGTCATAATCATTTTGTTATTGTACCATAATTTCAGAGGTCTCCCTAAATTCTACCACTGATGGCAAAAGACCCTGCTGAACTCGATCTTAAATCTGAGCAATTGTAATCAAATTATTTGACAAATCTTGGTGTATATATCTTAGAGTTGCAGCTTATAGGTAAAATCTGTCGATAAGGCAGACTTTTCCTCTGACATTTGTCTGGTCTCAAAATAATATTCACAGAATACTTTTGAAAAGATTATAATATTTCATGGGATCTTAGAATAATATTGAAAATGTTTATCAAACTGGGCATACCATTCTCCAAATGGCCTGATGGACTCCTGAATATACAGTTCCATGTCCATCTGCCCTGTATAATGAGCAGAAAGTAATCCATGCAGTTTCTTCTATACACATTTAGATAGCAAGTGGTGTGAAACAGAGGTAGTCTAGTACCTATAGGCTTCTTTACATATGTCATCTCACCCCTAAAAAGCACAGACACACTAATTGAGGTCTTTAAAAAGATGTTCAGACTCACACGAGTGGCATGACAGTAGTCAGCTTTTTATTTTTTGTGTAGGCCTGGCATTGTGAGCTCTGAGTCTCTAATGAAACTGGTAGAGAAAAGTGAAGTTTAAAACATGTTGGTAGATGTATTAACCTATAACATAGTCCATATAAGTCTCTGCAAAGGTACACACCAGCTAGGCCGTAGATAGTGTGGTGTGTGCTTTAAACTGAAAGTGTACTCTGTCAAGTTTGAATATCTGACTGCTACCATGTCTCAGGTTTGTCTGAACTTCTACGTGTAGTGTGCCATGTGTGGTGCAGCTGATGACCCTAACTTAAAAACTATACAGTCTTTCACACTCCTGCACAAATCTTGTCAGATCTACTTTAGCATTCCGTCCCAGAAGCACAGATCTGTTAACTAGGCAGGCATCACAGAAGCACTCAACCACTCAGTTGCACACTCGCTTGCCCTGTATAATGAGCAGAAAGTGATCCATGCAGCTTCTTTTACAAACATTTAGAGAGCATGCAGTGTGTAACTGAGGTAGTCTAATACCTATAGGATTCTTTATATGTATCATTTCACCCCTAAAAGGCACAGACACACTCATAGAGGTGTTTAGAAAGATGCGTCCGGAAAGAGCATAGCACCAACTCTATCTCCACACGATAGACTTTCACAGGGACCGTCTGCATCAGCCGGTCACCCGTCGCTACGGGCCGATAGGGGAGAGATTTACCTGTCCTCCCCTCGCTTCCCACGATCACCCTTGCCTTTTACAGCTTTTCCCTTTGTTTTGGAACCCGCTCTGGCCGGGTCGGAATTATCACAAGTCATACGATCCTGCATTAAGCGTACTTCTTCAGCCCTGAAGAGTCACGGGTTACTGCCCGACTGACGAAACACGTGTCGGCTGGCTTTCCTTTGAAGAAAAAAATTCTCAATAGATTTCACCCAAGATTACTTCCATTTGTGTCGACCTTGTTTCATTTCTTGCTCAAACAGTATTGTACATCAGATTAAGACAATTGTATTGGTCGTACCAAACGTGTGCACAGGACTCTTGTTGTAATTTTCAGAGTGGGTCTTTGCCACTCGTTTCAGAGGTTATTTTGGGTCTCCCCTGACCTAGTAGCACCGCATCATTTGTGTTTTCCCCACCTCACTGCTACCAGTTATAGGCGCTAATCTTCCTGTATACTAAAACCCTATGTTAAATCCTCACACTCATAGAGGTGTTTAGAAAGATGTCACAAAAGATAACATACTATAACATGACAAAAAATAAAACTCAGATTAACCCAAATCACAACATAGCACACATAATAAAACATATATAAGATCCCCTTCCCTTGATTCTTAGAGGGTTGCACGGAGACTGAGCGGAGATTGGGTCTAATGTTTTGATGTGTTTGTGAAAACACATCCACACATCAGACCCATTCTCTACCCTCACTCCATGCAGGTCCTCTGGGATTTCATGCTGTGGAAATGAAGAGGACCACTATATATTGTTTCTGAATAGGGAAGGGTGGGTCACTCGGTAATCTGGGTTGATACAGATGACTAACAATGTCTGCAGGGGGCACAGATGTTTGCGAGCCTACAAAGAAGTGTTTAGTATGAGAGGATCATAAGTGCTCTAGAAGATTCTACTTTGGTTCTGACAGGAGAGCTACATGTGAGTTGCCAACAGGATATTTCTATGCAGATCCATAGCGGTGCAAGTGCTGTTTGATCTGTCAGAAGGCTAGATCAAATCCACCAGCAGGTAGACTCCAGGAGCTCACCTTGGTCCCCAACTCTTCTTCCTGAGGCACCAAGAATCACAGACCACGAAGAGTTTGAAAGGGAGCCTGGAACTAGTAACTCCTACGTTGCATGTAAGCAGATGAGTTGGTGTTCACCGGCTCTTAGGGCCAACAACCCCAATGGGTGCAAAAGTACATATGTGCACATGTGGGACGACCCCTTCCTTGTCCAGACGGTAGGCCCGTTTCCAGAAATTTGGGGTTATCTTGAGTTTGGCAGACAAGGTACTTCACAACAGACATGATGGAGTACCCTGTCTGCTAAGCTCATTGTCCACTTAATTTAGAGTTAGAAAGGCAAAATGTTCCACTGGTTGTGCATCCACCAGCAGAGCCTTTAGACCAGACCTAAAGATGTTGATGTGAATACACCAGACTGCCAACCCTATTTAGAGTGGACGGTCTGATGTTTTTTCTCTTTGGGAGTGTCAGGGAAAGCCTAGTAGTCCCCAAAAAGAAACATACATCCACACCCTCGATAAAATGCCCAGGGTATCACAGTCTGTATTTTATTTGACAAAAATAATTTTTATTTGACAGAAAAAAACTCCCACTTTACGCCTTTTTTTTTTTAAACAAAATAGTTTCCTCGGTTGTCGCATGAAACATGGCTACAGCTCTGCAAACTTGTAGTACATTCAGAGAAGTCACATTGGCGGCAGTTCCTTAGAAGGTACAGAGATCTCTGCCACGTAATGAAGATCTCTAACTGTGGTGGTGGTAGTCCTCCAGGGACACTTGGCTTATGACCTCCGATGAGAGGCCTTGTCCTAAAATAAGTTGAAGCTGCATGTTTGCTGCCAGGGCCTTTAAGGGCCTTTAAACAAACCCAATTTTAGGTGAACCATTAAGGGACATATGAGGGTAAGATCCTCAAATCGGCTCACATGTCCCTGCGACCTCACTCCCTGCTTATTGTATGAAGCCTCCTAAAAGGTGAAGGACATACCTGGGTGGGTACTAGAAAGCCTAATGATTGACCCGATCCAGAGGCAAGGAACAGGGACACAAGAAGTATGCCAGATCATTGTCTCAATAATACATGGCCACAAGTGCAGAGAGAGAGAGATGTAATGTATGTTTCACTGAAAGATTGTGCTACATAATCTGCGTGTGACTCGGCCATCCAGATACCTGAAGTGATCTATATAACTTTGGATCCACTTGTGCTGTGATGGCTTACAAACACCTTCAAGGCTGGCTTCCAAGCACTATGTATTACCACCAGTGAATAAAGACTTCAGTATGACACCCAAGCAGCTGAGTGCAAGTCTTCAACTTCTTGAGTGCTCATGACGAGCTCAGCTCATCATGAGCCACGGCGCTCCGGTGCTCATGACGAGCTGAGCTTGTCATGACCGCGCCCGTTAAATGGAACGCTCACACACTGGGCTAATTCGCCTGCTGTGCTGAGCGTTCCATTGGAACGGGCGTGGTCATGATGAGCTCAGCTCGTCATGAACACCAGAGCGCCGTGGCTCGTGACGAGCTGACCTCGTCATGAGTACCGGGGCTCTGTACGCACCCCCCGCCCCCCAGCACAGCAGGGGGAAACAGCCCCGCACGGAAGGGGTTACGAGCTCGACCAAACTACCTTAAGCTTAGGAAACACTTCAAAACCTACCTATTAAAGTGTCATTGCACTCCTTTGCCTAATCGAATACCCATGCCCTTACCCCACATCCAATTTCATGGATTGGGCCCTGTCAACCAACAGGATCCTGCATTGGTCAGATAACTCTGAGACAGCTCTAATGAAAACTATATGCTATGCAAGTTCCCAGTGGCCTGGAATTCCTGGCTGGAACACTACACCAGTAAGCATCCTGAAGTGACTGTAAAGTGACATCTTTTAGCTCTAAATAAAACACAACTTAATCCATGGCTTAATGAGTTAGGGAGTAGTATACAATAAATTAGTGAGTGGGTACCTGCATACCAATAACCAGGTCGAGCGCAATGTGGTATGATAAGATGGCATTTTCATACCAGTAATGCACATAAAGGAGGGTGACTTGTGCACATTTCCAATACTGTGAAATAGAAAATGTTCCCACTCTTGTTGTAGTTATCACTAAGGTTTACATACTGCCCTGGAGAGCCCTGGGGACGTTTATCAGGCCTACAACAACATAACACAACATAGAACATAAAAACGAAGACCAAAATACAGAGCACAAAGCGCAAAACAAAACACAGATTACAAAACAGAATATAAACCACAAAACATATTTTGATGTGTGATTGGCAATAGTATTTTTACAATGATGCCAACAATGGTACGGTGTTAAAATTATTTCATCAGTTGCCCAGAGGCTAATTGTTTAATTGCTCATGAATGTCAGTCTCCGGAAGGATACTGCTCCAGTCAATCCTGAGTAACTAAGGGGTACATTTACTTGAAAATGGCACAGCGCAGTGCCGCAAGCTATTATGACACTACAAGCAGCTTCATTTTCTAGTTCAGAATGTTTTTATTGAATTTTGGCAATGGAGAAAACACAGAGGTACATACAGAAAACTGAGAAATTAATTCATTAAATTACATGGAAGCGTATAAGAACAATCATAAATAAGCAGTCACAAATAGATTACATCGCAAAGTATTTTTGTCAATCAAAGGATAACTAAACAATCAGGAGGGTAGGAAGGAAGGGGGGGGAGAAGGGAAAAGGAGAATATACATTTCATAGCATAATAGCTTAGATAAATAGAGTTACCAATAAGATGTTAAAAAACAGTATATTAATCAATGAATAAAATATTAACATTGAAAGAACAGGAGTCATAACTGCACATATGAATCTATAGGAGACCAAAAGGATTGAAAATGCGAAGAATTATGATGAACACCTTGTAAAGATAATTGAGCACCTCTTCTTGTAAAGATAATCCAAGACCACCAAGCATGAACTGAAAGAGAAGTAGCATCCTTCCAGCAAAAAGTAATTGATTTTAACGCAGCCGAAACCAAAAAATTAAATAACTTTGCTTCAGCATCATCAAGAGGATTAATCAAAACAACTGATTTACATATAATCAATTTATAAGAAAGCAAATCAGAAAGAGGCTAAATTTTCAGTATCACCTTCCATACTTCAGACCAAAATTTCATAATAATAGGACAATCAAATAACATGTGACGTAAAGAACCAGGATGTAAATTACAATGCCAACATAGGTTTGATGGTAATAATTTAGCTTTAAATAAACGTAATGGAGTCCATAAAGAATTAAACAAAATATAAGCATTGGTTTGATAAAGTGACACTGGTAAGCATCCAGAAATACTATTAGTCCAAATTAATGACCATGAATCAGTTGATAGGGTGCTGCTTCATTTTCTAAGTACAGCAATGTGCCGTATTTACAACAATACAGCTCATTCCTGTACTCATCCCTGTGCCAGGGCAAAAAAGAACCCTAGCGCCTGCACAAGGGTGCCTGTGTTGCAGGGATGATTGTTGTTGTGCAGGAAGGGGCAACTTCCTGCACAAAAACAATCATCAAGGGCATTTTGTTCCTTCTATTTTTGCTGCAAAATGCAGGGAAACAAAGAAAGAGCAAAAAAACGAAGAGAAATAAAAGTATTTCTCCTCATTGCGCAAGTTTTCCAGCTGCCCCAGATTTACAGATCCTTGTAAATCTGGAGCAGTGTCAAACATCAATGGGTGTTGCATGGGAAAGTCCACAGCAACACCTATTGCACGCCCCTTTGCGGCAGAAGACTGTCTCAAGGAGGACCATATTTCAAAGGCAGTGCTAAGCCACGGAAAGTGGCTTAGCGCTGACTTGAAAATATGGAGCAGGAAACAGCCGTAAAAAGTGATGCTCCGGTGGCGCAAGGTCCTTGTAAATATGTTCCATCGCGTTTCTAGTCCTAGGATTATTTAATCTGAAAATAATGCACTCAGTAACCCTGGAGACAAGATACTTGGGCTTGTGGAGCGCTGTGGGGCCTATGGGCAGCTGCAGGCCGGCTTTAGCACTGGTGGCGCCATGTGCAACAGTATTTGTGGGTGCCCTCCCAATGTTCACATTTACCACGGATACCCTCTCTACCACCATTTAACAGTGCTCCTAAAGTCTTAATAGCCACTCTCTCTCAGACTGATTTAGTTTTATTGTGCCACTCATACCAGTGTAGGGTGTCGGAGCACTTTAAATCCCACACACATTGACACAGAGACAATCACACATGTGTAAATCAGTGTATAGGTCATGTTACATAAGACACAGGACTACAAGGTTTAGGAGTTACATGTCATCTATACTGGTTGGCTGTATAGTTTGAGTCCTTGGTCTGGAAAAGCCCAAATTCAGAATTTAAAACATAACATAATTGTTAGGGGTTTTCTTTAATAATAAACATGCTTTCTTCTACCCAAATGAACCCTTTTTGCAAGTTTAGAATAATGAAAGACAGAGGAAAAAGACAAATAGCGCGAATACATATCTTGTAGTTCGCACACAGCTCTTTGGCGACAGTTAATAGCACACTATGCTATATTAGGCTTTTAACTTATAAACTGCAAGTAACAAAGGATCCCTGAGACACAAGCATAACCCACTGACCTATTTACATTATATGCACTTTGCGATCTGCATGGTGCACATTCTTTGCAATAGACACATTACCCACTGCACCTACCTTAGGGTGAGTTAAAAAAAACTTAAACTAGACAAACCTACGATCTCTCTTCAGCAGTAACATTATTCACTGGAGTGATCTTGATGTTTTTATTGATGAGTGAATATTGCTAGAAGCAAGGACGCAGCAGCAGGTGATTTTAAAAGGAAAATATACTTGCACACAGGGCGCCTCTCCCCAAGTCAGCGCCCGGTGCGGTGGCACCGATCGCACCGCCCCAGAGCCGGCGGAGGGTGCAGCAAATGCACCCTGATTCTCACCTCATCTAATCTTCCCCCTCCGTGCACCCCCAGTTTCCTCCAACCACGCCGTGGCCCTGAAAATAGACCCTGCACCCTTACCCCAGCTGGTCCAAGGAACTGGAAATAGATGCGGATTGTGTTCTGTTACACCCCCCCCCCCCCCCAAAAGACAGAAACACATGCAGAATTGGAATTGGTATATTTCCGTGCCCGCGTGTTATTCTCCATTGCACGGAAAAAGACAAACTCGTCGTAACCCCTAGATTATGGATAATAATGGCCGGAAATGAAGATAGTACCCCCGCGGGAACTCGTAAACAAGGTGAGGTGAATGATGATTACCCTGCAGTCAAGCAGCTCCGCTCCACATTCCAGCTCCATCACAAAACAACGTAGCGTAAATTATTTTTGCACGAGCACGTAACAAATGACCACTCGTTCCCCTTTTCGGGGAATCCTTCTTCGCTCCATTGAATTTGTAATATTTCCTTAACCGTGTGAGGCTTGAACCTTTGCCGTTCTCGTGCTGCGCTGACACGGGGCACGCGCAGCGCCTTCAGTCACAAGTCGCAGCTTGCCCCCTGCTGCTATGGAACAAACATCTCACCTCCCTAATGTCACGTAGCAATGTAAGCAGGACTCCTGCACAAGTCAAGCTGAAAATAATACACAAAAGAAATACAGTGCACATCGCAAACTTCACTTCCTACATTTTAGAAATGCTTTCATTTGAAAAAGGAATCCCTGTAGCCACAATACTCCAGAAAAGAAAAAAAACTACCAGCAAAATTCCAGTATCTCAAACAGATTGGCTTCTCTTGACGATAGGCAGACCCTGAAGTATAATACCTCATGCTATATATTGCTGAAATAAAAATGTTTACATCGATTGTAGAGTAAACAAAAAAATGTGAGGCAACCAGATCAATAGACTTTTTTCCTTTTGGGAGCATACCTGTATGGTATTTTTAACTGAGCAAAAAACATTAACTACGACTTCGTCAGGCGGTATTAACAGAAAACAATTAACTATAATAGATGTGTGTTGGTGAAGATCGCGCTGCAACGCCTCGCCAGGGTTAGTAACAGTGCTTAATTTGTAAAAACCATAAGTGCCAGGGCCCTCGTCAGGAGGACACCGCAGTTTGCAGCACAAATTGCCACTGTACTTACACAACTACTACCCATCACACTGTAGTGTGTCAATTGAGACTGTTTGAGGCGCCCAAGCTTTAAGAATGGCTTGGGTGGCAGGTATTAGTTGTTTTTAATGTATATTGAATTAACAAACAACAAGTCAAGTCAAATAAACTTTATTTCGGTTTTTGTTCAAAACCATAAAAGTGCATATACAGTAATACTCACAATTCATAATACTTTTGTTAAAATCCCATATCATGATAAAGTGCAAAAGGTGCAAGGGCATAATTTCTTCATTACATAAAAGCCAGGATATTGGAAAGATTCATTACATGAGGGCCACTACAGATCCATACATTTTCTATATTTAACAGTTAATTTAAAAAATGCAATCACTTGGAGAATACTATCATTGTGCAGAAGTTGTAAATACATCAAGGCCGGTCTGATCTGAATAACATTAAGCTTTCTTAAAAGAGTAACCAGATAGCGCTTACGGGGGGTATTCATAAAAACGACATAAAAATATTAAATGCAGCATATACTGCAGAGACTTTCCGTCGCAGCCACAGGGAGCTGCAGTCTTATTAAAATTAGCAGTTTTTGGTCTAACAAGCAGGTGATGAAAAAGATTCAACCTGAACCTGGTTAATAAAAACTTTTCATGAGAAGACAGGGAACCCAATAGATACAGCTCAGTAGTTACACACGTTTTCAACATAACATATTTTCTGACACTCGGCTTCTGGAGTTCCACGCCTTCCCTCTGAGACTTCCTGACCATGAGGAAGGCCCGTTTGGTTACCTCCAGGTCCCCCTTGACAATCTGACTGGGATTTTCAAACAAATCGAGGTGCCCCAGTCTAGAGAAACTGGATTTCAGATATTTTATCCATGGGATTGCCAGTGCCTTGTCCTGAGACAAGCAGTCCCTCACTATCAGGTGTGTCAGTGGGATGTCAGGGTTCAACCACAGTTTTATCCAGCAGATCAGTGGGCGTAGCGCAAAGATATCACATATATATTGTGCCCCCAATTCTTTGTGCACTGCAAGATTGGATGTGCCAGAGGGAACGCACAAAAGACGCTTCCTAAAGGAGTTTTCAGTGATCTGCAGATGCTCGCCACTGACATACCCCCATATTTCGCTACCATATACGGCCGTTGCCACTGATTTAGCATTATAAAGTTGCAGCATGGCGCCAGTAGGTTTTTTCCCCAGTTTCGAGGCAAAATTAAAAATAGAGGCATTCACCCTGACCAGCTCTCCTGTCTTTTTAAGTAGATGCGGGCCCCAATTTAATTTAGTATCAAAAAGGATCCCAAGATAGGAGAATGTTTTTGATATCAGGATTACCGCTTCATCTATTTTGAATAGAAAATTTCTTCTGGGTTGTTGACCTACTTGCATGACAAATGATTTAGAATTATTAATCATTAGGTCTCTATCTGTCACGAAGGACTTAAAAGCATTTAAAAGAGCTTGAAGGCCCCTTTCAGTCCTAGATATTAAAACTGCATCATCTGCATATAAAAGAACTGGAATACCCCGCCGACCGACTCTGGGGCAGTCAGCAGCCACCTCCTGTAGAACGCTATCCAGATCATTAATATAAAAGTTAAAAAGAAAGGGAGCCAAAATGCATCCTTGACAGACACCCTTTCTAATATCAAAATTGTTTGTGACGCTCAGGTCTTGAGAGTATCTTACATTAGCTTTGGTATTGCTCTGGAGATCTAACAAGAAATCAACAATACCATTGTCTACCCCCTTCGCCCTCATGGACTGCCACAGCTTCCTCCTGTTTACACAGTTGAAGGCTGAGGACAAGTCCATGAAGGCGCTGTGGATGGTAGCCCTATGAGCCGCTGTATATTTACTTAGAATTAAGAATAGGTTGAGGCATTGGGTTATTGTAGAGCGACCACTGCAGAATCCATACTGGGAGATGGACATGATGTTGTTTTCCACCACCCAATCTGAAAGTCTCTGCAGTAGTAGCCTTCCTATTATTTTTACCTATAACAGTGTGGACTGCATTTGTCTCCCTTTTTGAAAACCGGTACAATTGTGGAGACCCCCCAGGATTGTAGGCAACCACTTTGCACTGCGGCATTAAATACAGACTCTAGAATAGGAGCCCAAAAAGAAGGCTCAGACTTAAATAAGTCCGAAGGAATTCCATCTGGTCCGGGTGCTTTCCCGGCTGTTAGTCCCAAAATACCAAAAAGGACTAGCTAAAAGTGACTTGTAGCTTTATTCTCTGATATGTCTTGTCAGTTGGCACCTGTTGGGTGTCTTTATAAAGCCCTCACCCACCAACCTAGTTGGTGGCATGCTTCATCATCGGGCCCACCACAGTGACACCTAGTATGTCCCGGGTTTGCTTTGACGCCTGATTACAGCGGAGCAGGTATATCACTGAAAGTGCAGTGTTGTGAAAAGGTGGAGTGACATTAAAACGGCTTGGCATGGGTCCCAATACCCGAGGGTTAAATTAGACTTTAATAAATGGGCCCCTGTCAGCGGTTAAAAAACAAGGCAGTGTGGATGCGTTGGTGGCGGATTACGACCTCCAGCATCCTGTGTGGGTCGACATGTTTCAGCCAGTGCCTTCTCTATGCTGGCTTTCCTGAGGACCGTTTTAGAAGTGCGGGTGCATGTTAAAAACGTATTTTAAAGCAGTGAGTGTTAATTGACTAAATGTGCACTCACTAAGGTGCTCTATATGTGTGCCGTGCTCGCACACAGGTTCCCCGCAGGTCCTGACTGAGAGTCTTAGTCATACGCCCTGCCGCTACACTCCAGGAAGCATCGTGGGCCAATTGCTAGCGCATGCTTGAGGAGGGAATCCCCTCCTTTAACATATACATATAAACTTATCCATGGGGTTACGGACTGGCTATCCAGTCCTCACTCTCCCTCTTGATACGCCAAGTCCCAAAATACCCTCAAGAACTTCACCCCTGTCAATGCTAATCTTCTTTCCATTAGTGCAAGGTGCCAGGCTAGAGATTTCTTCCATCGGACTACAATATAGTTGCTTGAAGTGCACTTACCAGTCCCCCTTGGGTATATGACATTCAAGGCCATCGCCGATCTCCTGGACAAGAAAAGGCTTTTTCATTACAGCCCAAAATCTGGAGCTACTCTTTAGGGTAGTAGGATCCAGAATCTCATTCCAGGCTTCATCCCTTAGGGATTCCTTGCGTTTGGCTATAGTAGATTTATATTCTTTCCGGCAAAGTTGGACAGTCGCCTGTTCTCTTGGTTTAGCTACTAATGCCAACCTAAAGTTACCACTTTGGGCCCACATTAGCTAGATTTTTAGCTGGTACCGTCAGCAGCTTAGAGACCTTATCTGAAAGTGACTGGTACGCCCCAAGCACCTTTCTAGGCTGTGACCCTTCTTGAATACAGGTGTTAATTTTGTCTGCACATATTACTTTGATGTCTTTATACAGCAGATCTGGGGTAATCTTAGATTATCTCAGTCTGCGTCTCCCATCGATTGGGCTCAGCCTTCCCTGACTGAGATTCAACCCTTCTTTAGCTATCCACGATCCCAGTAAGCGTACTGTGAGCGGGTTATGATCGCTAAATACACTCTCTTCAATAATTAAAGAATCCACAAAGGACTGCATAGAAAATGAGATTAGTACATTGTCAATGAAAGTTCCTCTCCCATGGCCCTTAAAAGTCGGTATCTCAAATCTTTTGACAGGATCCATCAGGGCCATGGTTGGTGCCGCGTTCAATAAGTCATTGAAAAGTTCCCCCTCAGTTCAGTATTCTAAATGTATACCACTAGAACTTTCACAGTGTAGATCCAGAATACATTTGAATAGGGGGTAACCACAAGGATGTACATTTAAGTCACCCATGATCATGAGGTTATGCAGACTCTGTTTCATTGACATACTAATAAAAACATTCAAAGCAGATAGTTGACTAGAACCTGAGCATAAATTGACTGAGTTATAAAAATTCACCAGACCAGCTAGGCAGTTTTCTCCATTTAAAATTAGACCAAGAATTCCAGGGTTAGCAGATGGTACTCTACGTACTTTACAAGTCAATGCAACAGAAATATACGTAACCATCCCCCCCTTAGGTCTTCCCCCGTTGGTTGCAATGGCAGGGACATAATATGCCTTGTACCCTTCTAAAAAATGAATACATTTGATAGACCAAATCTCCTGCAAACAAATTATAAGATACGGTTTGATGTAACTAATCCAATTACAATCCTGCATCTTGGCACCTAGGCCCGCAATGTTCCAAGAAATTACATTTTTAGGGCTCCTCTTGCCCCAAGTAGCTTCTGAGACTCCAGGGTCAACTGAACTATCCCTTCCCTGTTCTCCCGAGCCCTCAAGTCAATCACAAGCCTCTAGGCCTGATAGAAGTTCAAATCTATTTTGGGTAGGGGCATCAAACCCGTTCCTACAGTGATTACCATGATTGTTAAATTGTGGCCCGGGTGGCGGGTAGCTACTAATGGCTCTCACCCTTGAGTTATGTCTTACGCGCCAGTTACCTCCCTGAATAGGTTGTGTCATGCCTCTCACATACGCTGGCCTATACAAAAAGCCTAAAGGAAGCAATTCAATTGCAGTGCCAGTCAGCCGCTGATGACATTGGCCGTCAGATAGTAATTGGCCAGCCATAGAAGGGTTATCAAAATTAACAATAATACAGTCCCCTCTCCCACTTTTGTTTGTACTGCCAATCCAACTGACCCTACGTTACATCAATATATTGTTTGCAACATTCATCCCCCCCAGGGTGTTTTGATTAAGCCAATATGTTGTTTTGTTCCATAGTTGCTCATAGCTCTCTGGCTCCCCGTCTGAGAGAGCAGGAGCATTCCCCAATATGACCACGTAGGGGGTCACCTCTGGAGGTAAATCAATAACTATGGGACGGCGGGTAGCACTAACTCTTTCATCCGTTCTTGGTTGAAGGTCGGGTGAGGGCATATCCCTCCTGGTAATTGTCTGGGTTACAGTAGGAACAGGCCCATCGGCCGTACCTGTGGGACTTGGGTTATTAGTTGCTGGGGCAGTCAGATTAGTACTACTGCTAGGTGTCTTAGACTTCCCACTAGTAGAAGTAGACGGATTTACAATTTTCGCAGTGGGAGCTATAGCTGCTGTTGGCTTTTTTTTCCCCATTGAGGTTTCCAGGGACGAGAGCCTGGATTCTATCCCAGAGAGCTTCAGCATAATTGGGGCCAGCAGAATTTGCATAATACCTTCTATTTTTCCCCAAAACTCTCCACCAGCCAAATTACAAGTCTGTACTGTTCCCTTGCATTGTACATTTCGGGTAACCCCACTATCATTTTTCCCCCGGTTACATGAATATCTGCTACCGTTATGACCTCACTACCAGTTGCTACGCAATTCTGTTTAGGCGCCCTGGTATTTTTTTGGGAGATGGATTTTTTCGTGCAGTTCAAAACTGGCTTATTTATTTTGCTCCTTGCCCTTAGACTAGATTTTACCGGACTCGGTGCCTGTTCGGGAGTCCCATTGATTAGGCTATCATTTGTTGAGGAAATGTCACTATCTGGCTGCGTACCATTAGTTGGCCATGTGGGGGGGTTGTTAGTGACTCATTTCTCAATAAGGCAGGGGAGGCTGTAGATCTTCCAGATAGAGGGTCCATAGAGAGCCTACGTTCAGTCAGGGAGATTTCTTTATCGACAGCTAACTCAACCCTAGTTAGGTAGGCATCTAGGGTCACAATCATCCCGGTTGTACCAGTGTCTTTCTCTTTACGTGGTGCCATATTGGATTCCCCAACCAGAATAACAAATAATATACCGTTTAGGTACCCATAAACCACTCAAGAGAATAGTAGGTATAACAAGAATTACAGTGTGTATTAATACAGTAAAAACTGGGAGCACCCAAATATCAAGTGTTTATAGTTTCCTGTTATCCTCTGTACAGTTATGTTGTTTCCATGAGTTATTTGTAACCTTGAGGACCCAAACGATGAGCAAACTCCCAATGTCAATGTGAGTCAGGTTGTAGCACGTACAGGAGAATAAGAAAAACGATGAAACAATCCCACTTAGTAAAATGTCAATTTGGCAAGTTAAAGATATGCCTACTCACAGCATTTCTTACAGTGCACTTTAGGGGGGTGGCCCGGCCCAGCCTCTCTGGCCCCTGATGGCCACAGATGGTCCCGCCCTTGTCCCGGGCTTCACCCGGGCTTCTCCCGCGATGCGGAAGGAGGTGCTCTCCTTTAGGCGCCTCCGGGCGCGGAAGTGGGCAGTGGCAGGCATCCCCCGGAAGGCAGGGAATGCTGGGAGCTGTAGTCTCCCTTCTCCCTGCTCGGCAGCCGCGAAGGACAAACTGTGGCAGCCGGGGAGAACCGCGATGTCAGCGTGGTCCCTGGGCAGTGGTAGCAGGCAAGTAGGCAGGATGTCAGCAATTGCCCCCAAAGTGTGATTGAGCCCCCGCTCCCTGGCAGGAGGAGCTCTCCTTTAGGCGCCTCCGGGCGCGGAAGTGGGCAGTGGCAGGCGTCCCCCGGAAGGCAGGGAACGATGGGAGCTGTAGTCTCCCTTCTCCCCACTCGGCGGCCGCAAAGGACAAACTGCGGCAGCGGGAGAGAACCGCGATGTCAGCGTGGTCCCTGGGCAGCGGTAGCAGGCAAGTAGGCAGGATGTCAGCAATTGCCCCCAAAGCGTGATTGAGCCCCCACTCCCTGTCAGAAGGAGCTCGCCTTTAGGCACCTCCGGGCGCGGAAGTAGGCAGTGGCAGGCGTCCCCCGGAAGGCAGGGAACGCTGGGAGCTGTTGTCTCCTTTCTCCCTGCTCGACGGCCGCGAAGGACAAACTGTGGCAGCGGGGGAGAACCGCGATGTCAGCGTGGTCCCTGGGCAGCAATAGCAGGCAAGTAGGCAGGATGTCAGCAATTGCCCCCAAAGAGGCATCTTTAAATTACACAAATAATACCACCATGTTGCAGCTGTCAAAAGTGCAGCTTCAGGCAATTAAGTGCCTGTGCTATATTTAAGTGCCGGTGCGGAGCACCAGAAACTAAGTCTGGGCGGAGTTCGCAGAGTTCTGCTACGTGTAAAAAAACTCCACTGCTCTACCCGGAGCTCCGCAAGCGGAAGCGTGCTTTGGATAAATGCTGTTCGCAGCAATTTTCAGTGCCAGGTGCTTGACTGCACTGTGCAATCATCGCGAACAGAACCCTGCACAGCGCAAGCAGGCGCAGCTTTCTTTCTGCTGCTCGAGTAGATTTTTACTCAAGCGGCAGCTTTCTCAATGTGAACCGACAGTTTGTCAACACGAGCGGTCACAAGCATACGTGACCACTCACAATGAGAATTATGACCGTCTGCATTCAGAAATCTCGCCGGGAGGTTAATTTTCCCGCTCACGCTCGCCAGTTGATGTTGACAATCATGAACGAGGAAAAACCTCACCGGGAGGTGGATTTTCCTCGCTCGTGCTTGCCGTGCTTGCCAACTTGACGTTTAGCACTGTACCAATCCAAAGCTGTAATACTGAGCCTGGAGTGGTAAATGGCTTTTGTCATTTTACAGCTCTGCATGGATAGCACTGTGCAAACCTATACTTAAAGGCTTTGCTGTAGGAATGGTAAAAGACTTTGTCCCTTTCTATCTCGGTGTGGATATCAATGTGCTAATCCTATGCTTAAAAACTTTGATAGAAAAGGAGACATTTGAGGTGAGCAAATTTAGAGTGTCGCTGATGTTGAGGGTGCTCTATACAGGAGCTGCCTCCCACCTAAACTTTGGAACTACCCAGAGTACTCTGCTTCTTTTTGGCATACACACACACACAAACACGCACACAAAAAAATTCATTAGCATACTGATGGCGTCACTGTGAATGACATCACAACCTTTGACTCGAGGATGGTGTAGAAACAAATCACATTATACATCTCAGCTGAGCAAGCTTGCTTGTGTTTACTATTGAGAGAATCTAACAGCATGTGTTGCCTCTCAGGACTGTATGCCCAGATCTGTTTGTTGGCCGGTCGCTGGCTTTGTCTGTGTGTGATAGAAATTCTAAAAACCTGCAGCCTACCACCTAAATCAGTAGGGACACCAAGTACAGAAACAGTAGGAGTCTTCTGAATAGAATAAGGTCCCCAAAATATTTCTGGCTTACCAACTGGCAAAGTGCTAGTGCATTCATGGTAACTACTTCCCTTAATTCCTGCTACTGATTTCTGAAGTCTTGTGTGTGTTTACCAAACTTTCCCATGGCTTTTAATATCTGGTGTGTCATGAGTCTCTTTTCTTGGGCCCTTGGTGTCAACCAATTTGGGGCTAAATTAAGGGGTGATGAATTAGAAGTGGGTGACATCAGACACAGACTGCCACTCCTCAGTGTTAAATATTAACATTCTCCTCTTGGTTATGGTGCAGAAGTGCATATGTGTGAAGATCTGTAAAGTACCTTTGGAGGCACTCTGCAATTTACATTTAAATGGTAGATGATCTGGGGCCAGATGTATCAAGATACCCTTTTGCGATTCTCAAATAGCGATTTTTAAGGAATAGGTATTTGAGTATTGAAAAATGGTATGTATGTAAAAATTCGCAATTTTTTTGCGATTTCTTAAAATTCCTTAATTGCGATTAGCAAATTGCTAATCGCAATTAAGGAATAATTTCCCATTAATTTCTATGAGCCAGGAGGCCCATATGAATGAATGTGAAATTATTCTCAATTTGCGATTTGCCATTTGATAATCGCAAATTGAGAATAATTTCAAGGGTGCAAGGGTGTCTTAAGGACACCCTGCTGCACCCCTGAAATTGACATGTGTGCGCATATGGCGTACATACATGCCCTAAGGGCATGTATGAGCGTCACATGCCACCTTCACAAATTACAAAAAGTACATTTGTAAAAGAATTCGCAAATTACCACCAACTGCAAGTTGGTGGTAATTTGCGATTTCTTAGATTGAAATCGCAAAACTTTCTTCTTTCTTACATACCATTTAAGGAATCGCTTTTTCCGATTCCTTAAATGGTAGCGCAAAATTAAGGAATCGCAAATTTTGCGATTCCTTAATTTTGCGATGCGATTTTTTTAATACATCGCATTTTCTGTTTTTGATACATCTGCCCCCTGGTCATGTAACCTCAGCAGATTCACACCAAACTCTAAAGCAAAACACTTACTGCTACTTTCACATAGCTTTGCAGTTGGATGTAACAATAGGGCTTTGGGAGGGGCGGCCGACCAGCGGGGGGCCTGGCCCTCCCGGGGGATTTTGGCCCAGGCGGGGGGGCAGCCAGCACATCAGTTGGGCTGGTTGGGCTTTGTGGGCTCCTTTTGGGCTGGTTGGGCTGGTCTTGGGCTATCTTTGGGCTAGTGGCATAATTAGGCAGACATTTTGGGAAACTGGGGGTGACCAGGCCAATGTCCCCTGGGTGGCGTAGGGAGCAGGGGAGGTGGCGGGACACCCCGGCGCGTCGAAGGGGGCATTCAGCGGGATTCTGCTTTATGCGGGCGGTTGCTCTCCCACAAGGGACTGGGCGATAGAGCCCTATGAGAGGCGGGCGGAAGGTCCCCGCCAGCCCCCCCCCGAAGGGTCAAAACGGGCACCGGGGGACGGAGCGGAGGTCCGTCAGTTCTGATCGGGACCCCGTGATGGAACCGGAGGAGAGGAGAAGGGAGAGTGTGGACTTGGGTGAATTGTTGCGTAACTGCAGGGAGAAGGCGGGGCTTAGTCGGCTGGAGCCCATGGAGGACAGCTGTTGGCGTGATGTGGATATGAAGGGCTTCAGCTGGATTATGTCGGAGGACGGAGAGATTTGGGTGGGGCAGGGATGGGGCGGGACGGGGGGACAGAGTAATATTGTTGCTAGTGTGTTGCAGGCCCCAAGGAGGAGCAGATTGGAGAGAGTGGTGGCCCCCCTTGCCCAACTGGTTAGGCGGCGGGATACGGTGCAGATGCCGCCCTTGACGCCAGGTAAGGAAGGTGGCGGAGCAGGGAGCGGGTCGGGTGGGGCCCACCGGGGTATGGTGTCTGTGGCCACTGATGCCAAGGGAGGGGAGGAAGGAGTGTAACTTAATGAAGGGACTTACGTGAAGGACATGGGGGTTGGCCTGGATGCGGAGGGCGTCGGTGGGGCTGGGGCCGTTAAGCCGGATGGGGTGCCAAGGGGTGGTGACGGTGGAAAGGAGAGCCACGACTTACCGGTGCGTAAGCTCCCATATATTGGCATCACAAAGCCCCTGGGGGCGCACCTGTCCTTGGCCACCAAGGAGAAGATTTGGAAAGGGGATTATGTAGATATTTTGAAGCTCCTACATCGTGAGCTGACGGCAAAGGAAGGATTGAAAGAGGAGGAGCAGGAATTGGTGAAGAGGCCGGAGGTGCCTTTGACCATAGAAAATTGGTCAGCAGGGTTTCTGATATTCACCAGTGTGTACTGTGAGAAGTGCCCAGAGCGGGCAGTGGCGCTTTTCAAATACATGGATGTGATCCAGAGGGCGCAGGTCCCTTATGGGGGATACACATGGTCGCACTATGATGAGGAGTTTCGGGCGCGATTGTCAGGGGACCCGAACGCGAAGTGGGGTGAGATTGATGTGGACCTGTACCACTAGACGTTGGGGGGAGTGAAGTTTGGTAGGACCATTTACACGGCCAGCAGCTTGCCACTGGCGCCTCGTTCCTTTCAGATTTGCCGCACCCGTGGAGGGGTGGGACAAGGGGGGGGCTGTCACAAAAATGCTGCAATCGGAGCATGTTGAGACTGCAACAAGGGCGCTTGTGGCAGACAGTATTGCCGCTTTCGGCATGAGTGCTCCAAGTGTGGGAAGCGCCACCCAGTGGTACACTGCTGGGGGGTTGGAGGCGGTGTGCAGTGACAGTAGCCTGAGACAGCAGGGACACAGACTGGGGGCAGGGGAGGAAAAGGGGGACAGGGGCGTTGGGAAACGGCTCTTACGCCGGTTAGGCTTGAGCAGCTGGAGACCCTCCTAGCATCTTATCCACGGATGGAAGACGCGGGTGATTTGCACCGTGGGTTCCGTTTGGGGTATGAGGGTCCTCGGATTGCTCAGTGGGCAGAGACCTTGCGTTTTGCCAAAGAAGGAGCCGGGGCAATTTTGCCTGATTCAGCATCTGTCTTGGACGGAAGGGAGGTCGGTAAATGATTACCTATCGACGGAGCGGACCTCGGTGTCATACTCGTCCGTGGACGGTGGCGTCGGTGGGTGTGGGAACCCTCATGACAAAATGCAACATTAAGTCGGCATTCAGGCTCCTGCCGGTGCATCCGGAAGATCACCAGTTGTTGGGGCTCCAGTTCGACGGGGACATATTTGTGGATAAGGCGCTGTCCATGGGGTGTTCGATCTCGTGTGCTTTGTTGGAGCGCTTCAGTACCTTTTTACAGTGGGCTTTTTCCTGGCACACTGGTAAGGTAACGGTGACGCACTACCTGGATGACTTCTTCTTGGTGGGACGGCCTGGTTCGGCGGACTGCAATCAGCAGCTGTACGGTTTTACGGAACTCATGGGTTACCCAGGAGTGCCTTTGGCGCCAGAGAAGATGCAGGGTCCCAGTACAGTGCTGTAGTTTCTAGGCATAGAGCTCTACGCCGTGGCCATGGAAGCACACCTGCCAGAAGACAAGAAGGTGCTTATGGTGGCATTGGTGGATGGCAGGGGAGGGGGTGTGTGGAAGAATGGCCGCCACATTGGCAAGGCGGGGGACGGAGCATTGCTTTCTTGGAGCTCTTCCCGCTCGTGGTGGCAGTGACGGTGTGGGCGCAGGAGTTGGCGCAAAAGCGGGTGATTTTTAAGGTAGACAACATAGTGGTAGTACAGGTCGTTAACAGACAGTCCACCAGGGACCGGCAGGTGCTCAAGTTGATAAGAGTGTTTATTATGAGGTGTTTGGTGCATGATGTTTTGTTTCAAGCTCGGCATGTTCCCAGGGTGGACAATAACATTGCGGATGCTTTGTCTCTTTCACAGTGGCAGAGGTTCCATGGGCTAGCCACGGAGGCGGACGAACGCGTGACACCGGTGCCGCTGGGGCTGTGGCACGTGGGAGAAACATGGTCATACAGCTGGTAAGAGCGTCGGTGGTGGTTTCTACCTGGAGAGCGTACGAACAGGCATGGCGGGAATTTTGGGACGGTGGGGCGGTGTGGCAGGACGATCGCTGGCTGCGGTGTGAGCAGGTGGTGCAGTTTATGGTGCGAATGATGGACAAAGGGATGTCAAAGGTGACGACTGCTGGTAAATTGGCGTCTGTCCCCTTCATGGGAAAGTTGTGGTGGGGATATACACCGTCTGCGGGGGAACTGGGCGCGTGTTTGTTGGAAGGTTGGGTGTGGGAGAAGGGTGCCAGAGTGTGTCACCGCCGGCCCATCACTGTGTTTCTACTTGGCACTTTGATTCAGCTTTTGCCGTCCATCTGCCACAATTGGGAGGAGACTGTGCTGTTTTCCACGCTCATGTCGTGGATGTATTTTGGGGCGTTTCGAGTTTCGGAGCTGGTGGGGATCAGGGGGGGCCTGGGATCCTGTGGGGAAATGTGGAACTGAGGACCCGGGAAGTGGCGGTGAGATTGCGAAGTTCTAAGACTGACCAACAGGGGGTGGGACGTGGGTTGTGCTGGGTCCGGTGGAGTCAAGTGCGGTGTGCCGGCTGGTTTGGGGTAGGTTGTTGGCGTCTGCGCGGCAGGCGGAGTCAGGTGAAGTTTTCTGTCGGGGTGACCATAACAGGGTGACGGCATCTCAGTTTTTAGTGGTCCTGCGGCATGCCCTACGTGCCATGGGTGAGGACCCGAGGGTTTTTGGGACACACTCGTTCCGCATTGGGGCGGCGACGCATGCAGCACGACAGGTTTGGGGGTGGGAGGAACTCATGCGCTTAGGGCGTTGGAAGTCGGACTGCTATAAGATGTATATTAGGCTGCAGGGAGTGGGGTTGGAAGACCGCGCTTGATGGCGTTTTTTCCTGTGGCTCACATATGTGTCTTTGCAGGTGCAGTGGCGGGGCCAGAGGAGGCGTTCCTGTCCATCCTCCTTCCTTCCTGAAACAGGCAGAACGTGCAGAATGGGAAAAGGAACGGAGTTTGAATCTCGGATTGGACCCAGGGTTGTTTGTTTGTCACTGGCAGGGAAAAGGGGGTATGCGTGGCATGAGCTGTGCCAGCGTTGAGTAAGGTGGTCAGGAGGGGAGTGTGTCCGGATGTCAGACTGTCATGCTTTATGGTCCGAATTGGTACCGAGGCGGATATGGAGAGGAGCAGAACGGCCGGCGGCCAGAGATAGGGCTCGCAGTAAGATTAACAGGGAGATTAAGTGTTTTGCAAGAAGGAAGGTCTTGGTAGGATGGAACATCAGGAATTTCTCTATTGGGCAGTGTACTTTTTTCAGGAAGATGGAGTGCATCTATCTCGGAATGGGATGGAGTTAAACATTGTGCAATTGAAGGAGGCACTAGATAGGGCTATAGGAGTATGCCGATACCCTAAGAGACAGGTTGCCTAAGGGGGAGGGTCAAAAGCCGTTAGGACGACTTTCGAGTGGTGGTTTAAGTGCAGGGGGGGGTTATGAGGTCTGGGTTTACAGTTGGGTAGAAATAAGAAGTTATATAGTTAGGTAAGTAGGAAAGTTGGAAATTGCAAGTTTGTGTTTATAATTGTTGAAGGGGGATCCAATTTTAGGGGTGGGGGTAGGGGGGGATGTTAGGAAATATATATTTAGTGAGACTTAGTTTTGTTCGGCACAGGCCAAGGGTATGTATTTGTAAAGTGCACCTGTTTCCAATAAAGCAGCTTTTGCACACCAACAAGCGGGTCTGTGGTATGTCTGCCCCTCCCCACACTTGTATGGGCCCAATAGGGCTTTGGGAGGGGCGACCGACCAGTGGGAGGCCTGGCCTTCCTGGGGGATTTTGGCCCGGAGGAGAGGGGCATCCTGTACCTCAGTTGGGCGGGTTGGGCTTTATGGACTCCTTTTGGGCTGGTTGGGCTGGTCTTGGGCTATCTGGGCAGCCAGCACCTCAGTTGGGCTGGTTGGGCTTTGTGCGCTCCTTTTGGGCTGGTCTTGGGCGGTATACACCTGTTACAACGCAACTTTTACAACTACCTACTATTACAACGCAACTTTTACAACGCATACCATTACAACGCATTGCGCTGGGGGGCGCTCTAGGATAGGGAATAAGTATAATTTACTATCCAACACCTTCCCTAGTGTCCACGGGGACTGGAGTTAGAATAGTAAATTATACTTACCACTATCCAGCACCTCAAAGCGCTATGCGTTGTAATGGTATGCGTTGTAATGGTCGCGTTGTAATAGTAGGTAGTTGTAATGGTATGCGTTGTAACATGGTACATCCGTCTCGGGCTATCTTGGGCTAGTGGCATATTTAGCCAGACATTTTGGGAAACTACCCACCATCTTGGTGGTAGTGACCCAGCAGCTGGCTGTAGGTGTCCTGGGGGTTTATCGGTTTCCCGCCCGCCCGCCCTTTGTTTCTTTTAATGGGGGGGTGGTTACTGGGTTGTAGGATGTTTTTTTTTAATGAGGTGATCTTGTTGGGACCAGGTGTTTCAGGGGGTTCTATTGCATGGGGCTTTCGCCGCTGGAACAGGCGCTGGTGTGTTTTTCTGTAGTCCTTTGTGTTGGCGGTTTTTCCTAAAAGTGCAGGGGGGAGTTATGAGGTCTGGGTTTACAGTTGGGTAGATATAAGAAGTTATATAGTTAGGTAGGTAGGAAAGTTGGAAATTGCAAGTTGGTGTTTATAATTGTTGCAGGGGAAATCCAATTTTAGAGGTGGGGGGAGCCGGGTATGTAAGGAAGTATATATTTAGTGAGGCTTAGTTTTGTTCAGCACAGGCCAAGGGAATGTATTTGTAAGGTGCACCTGTTTCCAATAAAGCAGCCTTTTGCACACCAACAAGCTGGTCTGTGGTATGTCTGCCCCTCCCCACCCCAGTATGGGCCCAATAGTGTCGGTGTGATAGATTAGCAATAGATCACTCATGTTCTGTTTCAACAGCTGTTACTATTACCCAATCTCATGATACTTATGTTATCAACCTCGTAAATATGTAAGGCTGAGTGGACTTGCCAGAATTCAGACACATATTTGACAAAGCTATCTATATTGGATAGATTATTCCAATACACAATTCCAAAACAATGGCATTCTATCGTTTTTGACACATATTTACTATGCATTTCTACAGTTGCTTTTGCAATGCAAAATAGCATTACCCCCTCATAGGTCCTCCTCGTGCCAGTCATTACAACATGAGATGGTCCGCCTCCTGACAGGCACTCTAACACACTAGTATTTCAGTTTCATGGGGTTGGTCCTTTTGCGATTGTGCTTTTTGCCCTGCTCCCTTACGGTTTAGCAGGCCGGTACCCTGGGTTGATGCAATGGAGCCTTGCTGGTGTGTCCGAGCTTGCGCCTAGTTCAGCTGCAATGGCAGCGTTGCAGGTGTTGGAGGACTCTCCAGCCTGGAACTTTCGTTCCTGAGTGTGTCTTGTGTCATTGCTGTTGCTGGCCCCTTCATTGCAGGGGTTAGCGTCCACCCATTGGTGGCAATGTGTCCGATGGTCATGTTTCAGCCCACTTTCTGGCTCTTGCCACCAGGGGGTTGGGGATGTGGATGGTGTGGTTTCTTCTACCCGTGGGCCCATTTCTGGTGCATGGCGGTCCTGCGCAGGCAGTTCCCCTTGTCTGGATGATTTTTTGTCCTTTGCGCCCGGCTGATTGCCCATTGCGTTTCCTATTTTTTTGGGGGGGGGCTGCCACTGCTGCTCTTTCCCAAATCTAGATGTGGTGACTTGTTGGACTACTGCTTCCATTGTGGGGGCCTGTGTCTGACCTCATGGTCATGGGTTCGAATCTTGGCAGGTCTGCTCTACCCTTTGTCCTTCTGTGGTCGAAAAATGGTGTATTGTTGAGTTGGATAACTATTCAAATCTGTTATTAAGCGCATATATGCCCTTGGTTGCACAAACGCTTTACACCTCATGTGTTTTATGCCTTTCTCCTGAGAGGTGAAATCCCCTGTCAGCCCCTGTTGAGCCACTGGTTGGGGCTGATATTTGGCAGGTGTCCGCTGCCCCTACTTTTGATCTGGGCCAGTCCGTGTTAGTTCTCTGCCTTACAGGGCTTCCTTTTGGACTTTGGCCTGCTGTTGCCTGTTATTTCCGTCTGGGGGCCATTCTACCTAAGCCTGACTCGTTTGGTGGTGTTGCCTCTGGTCTTCTCTAGTTATTTGATGCCTGGTGGGTTTCTTCTTGCCTGGGCCTCATGGGGCGTGGTTCGACACCCTGTGGGCTTTCCTCATAGTGTCTGGTTGTGGTGTTTCCATTTGCCCACTGGTTGCTTTTGGGCTCCTTCATTTTTGGGGCGTTTTTGCTTTGGGTTGTGGATACATGGCTCTTCTTTTTCTGTCTCATCTGTTTCTGGGTTCTTGGACATGTTGTCCTGGTCACTTCCCTTTTCGCAGCTGGACCCCTTGCCAGGGTTCCGCACCCACCATTGTTTTCTGCCTCCTGCTTCTGAGGTCCCTGGGAGGCGGCCGGCTGGGCCTGTCCCGATGTCTGCCTGCCTCCATATTTCAGGGGTCAGTGGTCCTGTTGATTCTGTCCTGTGGTGTTGCTCCTCAGAAGGGGTTGTCTTGTTGGCTCCCTTCGTCCTGCCTCTGAGTCGGTTTCAGCATCTCCAGACCAATGGGTGTCCACCAGGGCTTCACTGGGAATGCAATCCAGCCCTGGCAATCAAGACTGACCGGCTGTTGGTGGGGGGGAAGGGTCTTGGTGTGGGGAAGGGTCTTGCTGGTGAGAAACACTGCTGCTGCTTTTGGTACAGGGGCCCAATATTGCAGCACTGCTCCAAAACCGGCCCCTGTACCAAACAACAGCCCCCACCGTTCCAAAATGGGCCCCACCCTTCTGGCCCACCTGAAAAACACCCAGTGCTCCCAATGGCCAGTCCAGCCCTGGTGTCCGCTGCCAGATATCTTTGTTGACGATGGTGGTGGTGTTGCTCCCCTCCTCGGTTATTGTTGGGGTGCCTCTGGAACTTGGGTTCTAGGATGCTTCTCTATTCTCATCTCTTCCTGCATTCCTTCTGGACCCTTATGTGCTTCAGGGTTCTTTACGGATTGCTGTACGTGGTGCATCTTCAGTTGTCCATTTTTGAAATCCATCTTTCCTCTGATCCTGGGGGCAAATTTGGCTGCCTGTGGCTTGTTGGTTGTTTTTCTTTTCCCTGTTGCAGGCCTGTCATTCTACATGTCTCTCTCTCTCCACTGTTTTCTGCTTCAAGAGGTCGCTTTTCAGAATGTCGCCTGCTCATCTCTCTATTTTGAGGTTTGGGCTGTGGCTGTTTGAAGGCTTCAGGTGTTCTCAGAGTTGCTGATGATGGACGATTTTTTGGCTGGTGCTTCCGCTCTCCCTGCCGGTCTCTGCTGGCACTGGGGGTGCATTTTGCTTTGGGAGTTGGGTTTCAGACTGCCAATTTTCTTTATTGCGGTTTCAGTTTCTAGTCGGGTTGTTCACTGTTTGGGTGGGTGGGGTGTTTCTCACTTCCCTGCAGGGTCTTTGGGGGGTTTCTCGTCCACACCATAAGCTCTTCCTCTGGGTTGGTTGGATGTCCACAGTGATTGATAGTGTCCACTTCTGTGGTGGCTCCTTGGGCTGTTTTTCATCTGCCCTCTTTCTTCCTTTTTAGGTCGAGATCTGCGTAGGCTGCGCTTGCGCAGTCGCATGGAGAGATCTTATATTTATAGTGTGGGGGCTTGAACCTGCCCCTCTTCTCCATTGGCTGGCCTCGTAAATGCTGGCCAGCCATTGGAGGAGAGGGTCGTCACTCCGTTAAAGCCCCGTCTTTTGGGGATTTGGGGGTGTGTTTTTTTTACTTTTTTTCTCTCCTCTTCCCATTGGCTGGAATTTTACATTCCAGCCAATAAGAAGAGGAGAGAAAGAAACACACGCTCCCGAAACCCAAAATGACGCTCCCTTTCTCCGAGGCATTTCTACATGATCTCAGAGAAAGATGGTGGTGTGCATGGCGTGGTCCGCTTTGCTGCCATCTACCCAGGGTAAGTGCATTGGGGTGCGGGCTAGGCAAGACGAGCGCGCTTGGTCCCATTAGCCTAGTCTCCCAGTTACAATAATATATAGAGCCTAAGATGAAAATGCTTGTTTTTTAACTTTGACACAAGCTGGTTTCAGTTTTTATTCGCGCGATCAGTGGTGGGTGCAAATGTCGCTGTGCTTCGCTTTACGGACACTCTGCTGCAGCGGTACCTGCTTACTAAGCCTATTGTCTCCGTAGTGTCTACTAGTCCCTGCCAGTCGCTGCCATTGCATCCTCCTTCCTAATCGCAATGGCAGTTGTTATTAGCGGCAATGCTAGAGTCCAGCACAACCGCAGCCTGCAATCCCCGCTGTTGCGGCCCCAGAGGAGGCGCGGCATGGACTAGTAAGTTGCGCACATCCACCCCTGTCCCCTAGACCGATTACATTTCAAGTGCATATGTTTTTTTAACGAGTGTTGCGCGGCTTAACAAACATTTTTTTTAAACCGCTGCAATGTCACGCTTTAAGTTGCAATATTTCTCTTTTGTGTTTAACATCGTTACAATCCGCACGTTAACTTTAAAATGGTGCCCATACACCTATTATTAGCAGTTCGGTGGCTTCTAACATAGCCAAAGGTGCTTTTTCCTTCTCCTTTCCATGAGTGTAGGCAATTATATACAAAAGGAAGTCGGCGGCCGCCTTTACATCGTTACCGGTTATGCAGCTTTTAGGTCGGTTATACCTTTAAACATGGCCGCCGCAGCCTTGATTTTCTATTTGTTTACTTCTCTAACATTCACAGCATGCTTTAGCTTTTAAAATATAAAGTTAAAACACAGAGAGGAAGAGAGATTGGAGACAAACATAGTCATCAAAAGCAAATGTACTGTGCAAAGAGCATAAGTCTGCACTGAATTCTGCAAGCCCCGTCTTCGTGTTGTTTCACACACCAGTGTTGTGTTTGATAGAATAAAAAGCGCTTCACGTCGAAAGAACCAGCGCCCACAGAAAGGGGACGGGCCTTCCAAGCACTCGACGAGACTGCAGAAGGAATATAATTTCCCCCCCCCCGCTTGCCTCAGAAGAAGGTCCACGAGCACTCCGGTGTTCAACCAGGCCCTTAATACATAACAGTAGGAGAGAGACAACAAGAGGGTCCCAGAGGGCCACTGATGGCCCTATAGTATCCATAGGGGAGGCTGAGAGTAAAGGGCGATGTACAACTGGCGCATGTCATGTGGTGAACCCAGTCACCAGTGTTCTGTCCTCAGCCAACACTGCATGGGATGCTGGGTCTTGTAGTACTAAAGCTGGAATAGCAAAATTGACAATATATATGTCCCAGCAGGCCAATCCTGGCAAGCAAAACGATGCGGATTAAAAAATCGAAACAACCAGATGGGGCCACATGTGATACGGGCCAACTTTAAGAGATGGGCAGGCAAAACCATAAAAAGAAGTTTGTGTTACTACTGTAGAGGGGGAGAGAGGGCACAAGAGAGAAAGAGAGTATGCGTGCTCGCTGATGTTACGACACATCCATTTGTGCCTATTTAATTATTACTCATTTGTAGTGAATGACGCGAGTCTGTGAATGTTTGACATTTTTGAAGGAGGCTTGTCTGTGATTGTCGAACACATTTGAGAGCTGCTGTGCAGGGACTGTTAAGCAAGTCTGAGAAATGACGGATAGTGAATTTCAAATCAACGTTTCAACCGATTCCCCACAAGTCTTCTTAACAGGCATTTGGCACAACCTGCCAACCCATGATACGCACAGCACCAGACAGTATTGGCAGAGCAACACTTCTGAACAGTAAGGCATACTGCTCACACGTACCCAGGGCCACTAAAATTATCCGATTTACAAAAAGGGGGTGGTGATGAACAGAGTGTCTGAGTTAAACAGACCACTCTTACCCAGTCCAAAGATCAGGGCTTGATCCATCACCGTTATTTATCTCACTGCCCCATCCCAGCTCAGAACCTGGCTATATGCAAATCAGTCTGTCCCTGGCCCAGTGCATCATGGGAACAGGGCAGAGTAAACTACCAAGCCAATTCTTCACCAGAAAGGAGACAAGCTACCGGGGACCGGTTTCTGGCATTTCAGCCTTCTTCGGCCCGGCTTGCTTGAATCCTGATGGAGCAGTGAGAAAGGGACTCATGTCTGAGTATACCCTGCCACACCTATAGTGGCCAAAAACGATTTACAAAAAGGGGGTGGTGATGAACAGAGTGTCTGAGTTAAACAGACCACTCTTACCCAGTCCAAAGATCAGGGCTTGATTCATCACCGTTATTTATCTCACTGCCCCATCCCAGCTCAGAACCTGGCTATATGCAAATCAGTCTGTCCCTGGCCCAGTGCATCATGGGAACAGGGCAGACTAAACTACCAAGCCAATTCTTCACCAGAAAGGAGACAAGCTACCGGGGACCGGTTTCTGGCATTTCAGCCTTCTTCGGCCCGGCTTGCTTGAATCCTGATGGAGCAGTGAGAAAGGGACTCATGTCTGAGTATACCCTGCCAAACCTATAGTGGCCAAAAACGATTTACAAAAAGGGGGTGGTGATGAACAGAGTGTCTGAGTTAAACAGACCACTCTTACCCAGTCCAAAGATCAGGGCTTGATCCATCACCGTTATTTATCTCACTGCCCCATCCCAGCTCAGAACCTGGCTATATGCAAATCAGTCTGTCCCTGGCCCAGTGCATCATGGGAACAGGGCAGACTAAACTACCAAGCCAATTCTTCACCAGAAAGGAGACAAGCTACCGGGGACCGGTTTCTGGCATTTCAGCCTTCTTCGGCCCGGCTTGCTTGAATCCTGATGGAGCAGTGAGAAAGGGACTCATGCCTGAGTATACCCTGCCACACCTATAGTGGCCAAAAACGATTTACAAAAAGGGGGTGGTGATGAACAGAGTGTCTGAGTTAAACAGACCACTCTTACCCAGTCCAAAGATCAGGGCTTGATCCATCACCGTTATTTATCTCACTGCCCCATCCCAGCTCAGAACCTGGCTATATGCAAATCAGTCTGTCCCTGGCCCAGTGCATCATGGGAACAGGGCAGACTAAACTACCAAGCCAATTCTTCACCAGAAAGGAGACAAGCTACCGGGGACCGGTTTCTGGCATTTCAGCCTTCTTCGGCCCGGCTTGCTTGAATCCTGATGGAGCAGTGAGAAAGGGACTCATGTCTGAGTATACCCTGCCACACCTATAGTGTCCCTCACCACCCCTTGTTGTAAATATTTTTGTCCACCCTAAGCGTGGAAGGTTATTCTCAGATGTGAGACCCTTGCTCATTGCACCATCAGGATTCAAGCAAACCGGGCCGAAGACGGCTGTAATGCCATAAACCGGTCCCCGGGAGCTTGTTTCCTTCCCAGTGTAAGAATTGGCTTTTGTAGTTTGGTTTGCCCTGTTCCCATCATGCACTGGGACAGGAACAGACTAATTTGCATACAGCCAGGTTCTGAAACTGGGATGGTGCAGTGAGCTAAAAAACGGTGTTGGATCTAGCCCTGATCTCTTGACTGGGTGAGAGCTTTCTGCTTAATTCAGAGACTCTGTCCCTCACCACCCCTTGTTGTAAATATTTTTGTCCACCCTAAGCGTGGAAGGTTATTCTCAGATGTGAGACCCTTGCTCATTGCACCATCAGGATTCAAGCAAACCGGGCCGAAGACGGCTGTAATGCCAGAAACCGGTCCCCGGGAGCTTGTTTCCTTCCCAGTGTAAGAATTGGCTTTTGTAGTTTGGTTTGCCCTGTTCCCATCATGCACTGGGACAGGAACAGACTAATTTGCATACAGCCAGGTTCTGAAACTGGGATGGTGCAGTGAGCTAAAAAACGGTGTTGGATCTAGCCCTGATCTCTTGACTGGGTGAGAGCTTTCTGCTTAATTCAGAGACTCTGTCCCTCACCACCCCTTGTTGTAAACACTAAAATTATCCGGCAGCGGAGCACTGAATTATGCGACAGAGCGGACTAAATTATGCAGCAAAGGAAGAAAACAAATTGTCAAGTCAAAAGATCTTTATTCGGAATAAAAACATCCATAAAAGTACATGCAATTGCAGTTTCAAAACAGTACAGTACAATAATGTGACAGCTGGCATAAGACATAAACCAGTCAATCAATTTCGCAGTAACTCACAGAATGTCCCTCCTTGCTAAAAACAACATTATATACAATTAAAAGTATTTTTTTTTTAAAAACAGAATACAAAATGGATGAAAAGTAGCAGCAACGTTAATGGTTCCACTTCAATAATGTGCAAAAAATGCAAAATGTGCAAAAGAGAGTTATAAAGCGCATAGAAAGTGCAATGTGCGGATGTTATACATCAATATGTAAAGTGGCTCGTGATCGAACAGCAGCTTTGAGAAAACAGCTCACTCTGAATATTACTTCATCTGAGCCCAGTAGCAAAAAAGACCTCAGTGCTATTCTAAAATTAGTCAACTTACATTTTCTACAATAGGGCATTAAATAATGAGCGGAAAACAATTTATAGAAATCGCAGAAAAACAAAAAGTGCATAAGACTCTGTTTCATATTTGGGTTACAAGGACAATACAAAGTTTCCAGATGTTTGTTGTAACCCAGAGGGAAGTTTAGTAAGTTTACTATACTCCCATCTCGAAAGCGAAACAGTAGGCTCCTATTCCATCTGCCAAGGTGTAAACGTAAGTACCTGTGAGGAGGGCCTGAGTGTTTAATTTGGGGTTCAGAATAGTCCATGTATTTTGTAACGGTACACTTTGACAGGTTCTTCCTTTCCCGCTCCTCTCTATACAGGTGATATAGTGCCCTATGAATAATAGTCTTATGTGAGCGATTTAGACTGGGTGAAGTAAACAAATAACCATGTCCAACGCTATCAAGGCATTCTGTTACAGCTTTTAACCATGGTATACAGTGTGCCCTATCACATTTTAAACAGTCCAAGATTATATCGCGGGTCAAAGTGGCAGCCGGGTTAATCCATATCTTTAGCCAGAAGAGCGCTGGTCTAGATCTTACAAAATCTTCTGTATATGAGATGTTTAATTCACTATGGCATATATAGTGTGGGGAACAAATAACCCCACCCAGCACCTTCCGACAGAACCTATTTTCTTCGGTCTGGATATGGATACAGTTTGTATAGCCCCAGACCTCAGCGCCATAGGTACCAGTTGGGATGCATTGGGTTTGGTAAATCTTTACTAGTGGTGTAATCAAATCAGCATGGTTGGGTTGTCTTAGAGAAGTGACACAGTTTATCGCTTTACCCAACTTATTCCTAGTGTAAGAAACGTGTGGTTGCCACGAACCAGTATTAGAAAATAGCAACCCCAGATAGGGAAAAGTGCAAGTGCTTTTCAGGACATTTGACCCTGATGTAATCTCGACAATTTTATATTTTTTGGGACCACAGCTCATAATGAGAGATTTTTTGAAATTAGTGGTCAAGCCTAGGTCTGCCATAAAACGGACAAAGCCTGAGATTAAAGTGCGAAGTGCCTTTGGTGTGCGGCCCATTAGGAACGCATCGTCAGCGTAAAGGAGGGTGGGTACGGGGACTCCATTCGCATGGGGTACATCTTTTGATAAAGTACTCAGCGAGCAGCTCAAATCATTATTATAAAGAATAAAAAGCAGGGGGGCCAGCACACACCCCTGTCTGACCCCCCTGCCAATGCTGATGTCGTCGGAAACTTCGCCAGATTGGTTAATGCGCACACGTGCTCTTAGATCACTATGTAAAAAAGCTAAAAAGTGGACCAAATATTCATCCAAACCATAATTAAGGAGGGTGGACCATAAACGAGAACGGTTAACAAAATCAAATGCAGAACTTAAGTCCATGAAACCAAAATATAGGGGGGATTTTTTAGAGGTGTTATATTTTGCCATAATCAAACTCAAGTTCAAACATTGTTCCACTGTGCCAATCTTGCCCTCATCTGCCCAGGTTCTAATCCTTTTAAAGATAACCCTCCCCAGGACTTTTAAGGTGTTATCGATTAACGATATAGGGCGGTAGCACCCAGGATCCAGCCTGTCGCCTTTTTTAAAAATGGGCACGATAGTACTACATGACCATGTTTCGGGGATGTGTTCAATCGTTAGGTTATTGAAGACGTTACATAGCAGTGGGGCCCAAAAGTTAAGTTCGCACTTTAATTGATCAATTGAGAGCCCATCGGGACCAGGCGCTTTGTTTCCTGCGCTTTCAGCTATAGCATCCTCGACCTCAGACACAGAGATGTTAAGGGGGCTTAAGGGGAGGGAGGTTACAGTGGGGTTGTCCGGTGTAGCATAAATTTTAGCAAAGTGTTCAACCCACGCAGATCCAGTGATATTACAATTGATTGCTGTTAAATTCGAACCTATGGATCTTAGGTTCTTTACCTCCCTCCAAAACCCAGTAGTATCTTTCAATTCGGCCGTACGTGCCAGGGAATCCCAGTGGGTCTTAACCAATTCGTTAGTTCTAATACGTAGGGTAGATTTGTACTCTGCTCTAAGTAGCCTTATTTGAGGAATGTCCCTGGGTTCAGATTTTAGTGCAGCCCTTAGCTTCCTGTTTGCCCTAGAGCAAGAGGCATCGAACCATCTAGGTGTTCCTCAGATTTGCTCGAGGCAGGTCTGGAAATCTCACTTTTTATTGCAGAGCAGAGTTCACTAAATGATTTAATTACATTACCCCGCGGTCATCAATGGTGGTAAGGCAATTGTCAATCAAAGCTGGATGTTTTTTAATAACCTTTGCCAGGACTCCCCTGTTATCCACGCCCCTCCAAATTACCCTCAGTTTATCCGTTGAAACTTCCAAGTTTCTTGCACCTATTTCATTTTGTGAACACTTACCCCCCGGAAGTAGTAGGTGAATTACAATAGGGTAATGGTCACTATGTACTTTGCACACAACCTCAGCCTTAGTTAAAACATTAGCAATGGAAGGTGAAACAAATACATAATCAATCGTAGTACCGCTCCCATGACCAATAAAAGTGGGAAACGGGGCAGCGCTCATTTCGGTGCCGGCATACTCCATGCAATTTACAAGTTCTCTAGTTGCAAGGAGATTCGACAGTTCTATACCTCTTCTACAGGGGGGGTTTCTAAAGTGTATATGTGCATTGAAATGCCCTCCTAGACAGATACCGTCAAATTTCCCGTATTTCTGTCCATCCATAATTTCATCAATAAAATCAAACAAAAGAATAAAATTACGATTAGGTTGGGACAAAAAGTCGTTATTGTAGAAGTTAATCAAACATAGCCTTGTCCTCTTAGTGTATGTCAATGCCCTAAAACTTGGGCAGTTAGTTTGAAGTGTATCGACTTTGGCTTCTGCAGATATTTTGACCCAAATAGAGAGGCCCCCGCTAGGACGGCCTAAAGGGGGGGCCAAAACAGTCCTGTTATGACAGCTGTACCCCTCAAATAGCAGGTCATCTGTGCACCAGGTTTCTTGGAACATTAACACATCATGACAATTAACCCAGTCCTTCCAAGATTTGATTTCCATCTTTGCCTTCAGGCCGGCAATGTTCCAACTAAGGATTAACACATTTTTATCGGGCCTCAAGCAAGGGTCCTGTTCAGTTCCTAGGGTGAGTGCTGTTATAGTATTCACCTGTTGTTCACATGGTGTTTCAAACAGAAAGGTTTCGGGTAATAACAAGGGTACCTCGGATGACGTTTCCGCTGTGTGGTCAAGGCCCGGACACACAGCGACAGGTTCTTCAGCAGTGGATGACAGTCAATCCAGAGTGCCCAGGTCACGAAGTATTGAGAACCTGTTTTGCAGTGGGAATACAGGTGGTGGATGCATCATTCTGTGTGGGGGTCGATAAAAGTAACTTAGCGGTAAAGGGGTCACCACAGTAGATGGGCTGTGTTGGACAAAGTTTTTGTTTAATAGAAATTTCACAGTGCCAGGGTTCCTGAAGTGGACTATAATACAGTCCCCGTTAATGTTTTTGAAGAGAGGACCAACCCAGGTTACTCGACGTGTAGATATAATTTCTTTGGAAATGTCGTAGCCGACCCCCTTATACTTGGTTAGCCAGTCAATACATTTATTGTGCAATTGAACCCACGATTCTCCTTGCTCTTCCCTAAGGGGTGGAATGCCTGCCAGAACCAAGACATAAGGACACGCCTCAGGTGGAAGATGTAAGGCAGGGCCTTGATGTTTGAAAGGCCTAGTGTCCTCATGTGGGGTCTTATTCTGGCGCTGGCTGGAGTTTGAAGAAGCATTCTGCTTTGTCGTGCCTATAGCAGAATTACATTTATGATTGTTCTTAGGGGCACTGATAACAGTAGAGGGCAGGGAAGACAAAGGGGTGGATGATGTGCTTGAGGAAACTGGGGGATTACTTTCCCTTGTGCTTGCGGTCGCGGCAGATGTTATAGTCGTGAGTGGACTGATTGCAGCGTGTGGTTCCTTAACCCCATTTGTTGTGGGCAAATTGCAGTTTTTTGTATAATCGCCGCTAGTGAGGGCACGAGTGGTAGATTCCAGGTCTTTTAACAGACGTTCGCCTCTTAACTTATCCAGGCACACCGTGCCTTTTCTCTTGGCATCATCATTTTTGATTACATTTTCCAGTCTGTCAAGTCTCTTAAAAATATTATTAAATTGTCTGATCATTTGACCTTCAAGTTGTTTAAAAATTGTATCCGCAATGGTCTCAATAAGATTCCCCTTTGATTTAGAATGGGGACTATTTTCCTTGGGGAATTCTGTCTGAGTGGAAATAGTCGTTGAATTTAAACCATCATTTATAGCAACGACATCACCCAGATGAGGTTGATCCAGCAAGGATACTGAATGTTGTTTTTGTTTCTTCCCCCTGGTCCACATACGTTGTGGTGTTGGTTGATTAGTGCTCCTAGGGGGCTACTTCCTTTTGTTGTGTGTTGATTTTACTGGGCCTCTTTTTCGCTTGGCTCCTGTATTCTCGGTGATCTCAGTGGTTGGTAATAATGAGGCAGGGTCCGGAGCTACGACTGGGACTGTATAAATGGTAGTGTTTCCGTCTTCAAGGACAATGGGCAAACTAACAGCAGATTGTGGTTTTACCACGATAACTTCAGGAAATATATGCGTGTTACCATTTGAGCTACCTGTTGTACTTAGTTGGTTAGTGGTAAGTGAACCCATGGAAAGCCTCCTCTCAGTTTCGGCAATCTCATTGAATGCAGTGTCTATTAGTGTTTCAAAAGACGTTATGAGAGATGCAGAGGTTTCAGCGTCCTGGGTGACTAGATTTGTGGTGTTGCTTATAGCGTTACGTTTGCCCATTTTATCAGCCGAAAGAAATGCTCACCTTTAAAGGAGAATGCTAGATGGGTGGCCCGCCCGACCACTGATGACCTCTGAGGGCATGAGAGGGCCCGCCCTTTGACCGGGCTTTGCCCGGCGCCGTCCGCGCGCGTCCTCGACGCGGAGGAGATGCCCTGGTTAAGTAGCGCCTCCGGGCGCGCATCGGCAGGAAGTGGCCGGCCGGAAGTGGTCGCTCTGCCCTCTGGGAGCTGTAGTCTCCAGCCGCCGCGATGGAGTAGGGCGGCAAGACCACAGCGTCAGGGCCCCAGGAGCGGAGTGGCGTCCAGCGGTAAGTAGGTCTCCCTTTGGCTGGTGTGCTGCCAGGAATGTTCCCCCACAAATTGTGCGGCTTATTGTTGCAAATTTTTGATGGTATTACTTCATCATTTTGTAATTTTACACATGGTAATACTGTCTGGGCAAAGATTTAATCTAATTAATACCAGTTTAACAACCAAATACTAAAATAAGAAACTGAAAGATGAAAAGTTAGCCTCCGCGAAGGGCCTTCTACTGCAAGCAAATGCAATTGTCAATTGAAGTGGGGTACATGTTGGGTTTGATCATAGTCATGGGGGGGGTATTTTAGTGTATGTCACTGTATTGTGTACATTTTAGGACATGACATGTTTAAGTGGGCCATATTTTACTGTGCCTCAGTACCTGTGGTATATTGTGGGGGCATGCCGCTGGAATACATGGAGTTTCCTTCATAGTGCAATATCTGTTGATGCTTCACTGGCACTGTGTGTTGCGCTCTGTGTGTGTGTTGTGCTCTGTGTGTGTATTGCGATCTGTGTGGGGCTCTGTGTGTGTGTGGGTCTGTGTGTTTGTGTGCGCATTTGCGAGAGATTAAGCAATTGGCATTGTAAATGACAATGCCATGTATTTATCTGTTTCCAAAACCAACACATAAATAAAAACGTTGTCGTTTACAATGCCAATAGCTCTAACTTTTGCAAAGGCGAGACCATTGCATTGAAAATGCTTGTTTGATTGTCCCATTGGGATCCCGTTCTTGGGCTTTCGTCTCCCCAATGCCCTTCTCCTGCTCTGATTCAGGCTTCGGTTTGTTGGCTGTTCTGTCCAGCCTTGGTGTGGCGGAGTTACCTGTGTTTGATCTCATGTTCACATGTTCAGATCCCGGCGGTTCCACTCAACCTTTCATCCTTCTGAGGTTGATGAAATGAGTACCATTTAATTGGGTAATAATATACAACTGTTATTCAGTGCCAAGATACCCTTGGGTGAATGTATGCTTTGCAAATACACGTTATGTTAAGTTAAAAGAGGTTGGGGTTCTTCCTCTCTTTCGTGGGAGATGCATTGTTCTTTGGTTCAGTCTCGGCGGTTCAGGCTTCTGTGAAACGATTCTGCTGTTCTGGCATTCGGGCAGAGACCATTGCTCTTTGGATGTTCACGGGAGTCGTGGTGTGCCCCTCATCCTCCTATGCAATCCCGGTTTTGTGTTTTTTGGGGTGCTGTCTCATCTGGTGTGGGGGCCGTTTCCATTCAGGTTCCCTTGTTTCCTCATGCTGGCTGTTTGCACCGCTGTCTGCCCTGCTATATCTTGGCGTCTCTGGCTTGGCCTTCTTCGGTCTTTCTATCTCCTGATTGGGGGTTCTGTGGCTGGGTCGTTTTGCCTCTCCACCCTTAGCCCTGTTTCTGGGGTTCTTTTTCAGAGGGGATTTATCCTCGTCTTAGTTTGCTTCCTTTTCCTTGTCCGGGGTTGTTAGTTGGGGTGATTCTGGTGTCCCTGTCCTTTGTGACCTTTTTGTTTTTTTTTCCTCTGATGCTCTTGTTGTCCGTGGGATCCATTGTCGGATTCCCGGGGTCTCATACCCACTTTTCTCTGTTGGCGCCAGGTGTTCAGTGGTTTATTTGGGATTCTACTATTGCATGTTCTGCTGCAACAGGGGCTCCTTGTGTGCAATGGTGTGTGGTCGCTACTGGTTGCAGGGATCTGGTTGTGCCTCTTGCTTATTTGGGAGCTGTGCTTGTTGCTCCAGCCTTTCCCTCTGGGCTCCTCTGTGGGCTGCTTTTTTCTGCTTATCGGGGCTTTGGTGCTCCTCTGGCTGTTTGCCTCTTTACTTGGGCGTTTGTTCTGGGGTCTAGCCTTCCTTGCTTATTTATTCAGTTGTAGTTTAGCCCTGGGACTTGCCTCCTTTTGTTGAGGATGTCCATTTTCTTGTCCCTTTTTCTCTTGTGTTGGCCTGGTTGCATTTGTCTGCTCTTTGGCTCTATGTTGGCCGTTCCTTCAGCTTGGAGTTTGGGGGCTTTGCCTTGTATCAAGAAGGCTCTGCTGTTGGGTCCAGCCTTTGTTCTTCCAGTTGTTTGGCAGTCCTTTCCAACAGGAGCTTCTTCCTGTTTTTCCTGCTAGGGGTGCTGGTTTAGTCCTCTCCTCTTTGGTTGTGACAGACAGAAGAAGGAGCCACCAAGGCCCACAAAGAAAACAAGCATTGGAAATGCAATAGGTCTCGCATTAGAAAAGTTGGAGCTATTGGTCTTGTAAATGACAAATATTTTATTTTAGTGTTGGTTTTTAAAATAGCTAACTTGATAGCTTTGTCATTTACGATGCCAATAGTTATAACTTTGGCGAATGTGACAGCTATAGCATTTGTAATGCAACATGTTTTGGATTTACGTGACTTAGATGGCAGCTCTGGTCATTATGCTACATCTCTAGAGAGATGTACGAAGTACTGAGGAAGACAAGATTAACTGCACTTCAATAATGATGTCCAAATTAAGTTAGTACCTCTTCGGTCGTTTTACTGCAAAATTGTGAAAATTATGAGACTCTAGTTCAGAACAGTTTGAATTTAGCTGTAGGAAAAGGCAACCCAAGAAGTGCCAGTTGTTGTGGTGGCGAGTGATGCTGTGGTGTTCAGTGATGCTGTGGTAGCACATAGTGATGTTGTTGGTGGGTGTGTGGGGGGGTATGGGGGTGGGGGGTGTGGGTGTGTGGGGTGTATGTGTGTGTGTGGGTGGGGTGTGTGTGTGGGGGGGGTGAGGTGTATGTAGGGGTGTGTGTGTGGGGGGGTTGGGTGGGTATGTGGGGGGTGAGTGGGGTTGTGTGTGTGTGTGGGGTTGTGTGTGTGTGGGACTGTGTGTGTGGGCAAAATGTATTCCTGATGGTTTCATTAAATGTGCAGCAACCGACTAGCATGTGGGTAGAAGCATTGTGCGGGATAATTGTGTGCAGGGAGAGAGGGGGGAGGTGGTGGCGGCTGGGGAGGAGGAGGAGAAATGCGAGTAAGGCTGTGTGCAGAGAGAGAGAGGGGAGGTGCTGGCGGCTGGGGAGGGGGAACAGATGGCGATGGCTGGAGATTACACAGACGGCGGCCTATAGCTTAGCCCTGGCCTGCACAGTATTACTCTCCCGCACAGCTTCCAGACCTTGTCCTCAAGTGAGTGGCAGCTTCTATACACATTTATCACTCTTGCAATGAAAACTATGCTCCGGCGAAATTAAAATAATGCAATGTTATTCATGTAGTTTCAGGCTTTTCACATTATGCTTGTGACAGGAGATTCCCAAAATTATATCATTACGTCATGGAATTCTATGTCGTTTGCGGCAAGCTTTGACATGGAGCTCCCTGCACCAATGTGAACAGTCAGAACGCAAGCAGCTGTTGCTTGTGGCACTTGTGTTTTTGCGCTTTTTTTCAGTGGGAAATGTGCCCTTGTGTCAAAAATTGCACTTCATGCTAAAATAGAGCGTTCAATGACGGAGTTAAGTTTCATGTAATTCAGTGTAACTTTCCCAAAGTTTCAAACACCCCACTTGTAGCGTAGGAGAGCTACACATTATTAAGAGCAATTAAGATGCATTAGCGGGTTGAGTTTCCGCTGCAGAGATTTTTGTGCAAACAGCAGCTACTGAGTACGATCCCCAAGAACGCTGTCACAAAACACGCTACAAAAGAGTAAAGAATGAGCAAGTTGTGTCAAAGCACAGCAAGTTCTTAGCAGAGCAGACTGGTGTTAACGGTCACAAGATTAATCAAACCGAAGTTGGGCAAGTATAGCGCTTAAACGTAGGCGGGATCACGGACACATACTGAATGATATCACTGGTTGACTTTTTACCCCAGCGTAGTTTACTAACATTGCGAAGTCAAATCCAAGAACGGCTCAGAGTTGCTCGACAAGTTGTTCATTCGTCTACTTGGCCACAACCACCGTTAACTATTCTAAAAACTTGGATGCGTAGCCCGGTTAGGAACCAGGAGGGTCGGATTGCATATCGTCTATTTCGGAATACTGAAAGAAAAGCACGACAGAAAAAAATTGATACCTTGAAGGGTCACGTTGGGGTGCTGAAGAGCTTGGCTAAAAGAGTAGCACGCAACACCATGCAACGTGCGGGGCTGGAAGTAAACAATGATGCACAGCAATGCCCTCTGTCTTGTTTCAAGCAATGTGTTTCCATGTTATACCCGACCGACTCTACAAAGTCACGTAAATACAGTGGCCAATTGGAGGAGCAGGTCTTGAGGACAGCATGCATCTTAAAGGGGCGGTGAGCTGCTGACAATAGACGCATGGATACCATAGTGAAAGTAGCACGGCAAGGTGCGCTGTTGAAAAAAACATATGAATGTTTTAAAAGTAGATTCAATTGAGCCGCCCAGCACAAAAGTAAGGTGCGCAGCTGGCATGTTAAATCTGAAGTATGTTGTGTCACATTGTAAATGAAAACACAATATTTAAAGTTAAAGTGTGACGTCCCGGTGAGTGCTTTTTTGGTCAATATAAAGCAGCCACACAGGAGTTGCTGCTACCATATTTTAAGTTAAAGTGAGATGTTGCGGCATGCCCTTTTTGTAAATATAAAGCGTTTAATAATGTGCAATGTCCAAAGCAGCTGTAGCCAAGGAGGGGGAGCGGGCGTGCACGGTGAGTGCTTTTTGAAAATATGAAGCGATCAATAAAGCACAACGTCCAAGCAGCTGTGCCCAACGAGGAGGAACAAGCTTAAAGCAAAAATAAATGCAAGCAAAGAGAATAAAAACCGAATACGAGCGAAGAAAGGAAGGGTGCAGGAAAGGGGGGCTTAAAATAGATACTAGTTTTTAATTAAATTATTTTAATTTGAAGTTACTACTTTCTATTGCATCTGGGTACATGGAGCTGGAATGTTGTGGGGCTGTGATCTAACAGAGTGATTTGGAATGTGTTCATGCAGTTGTGGGCTGCCTGGCTCCGGGCTGGTTACTGCATCTATCTTAATAAAGCTCTTTCATCGTTTGCCAATTTGTGTAACTTTACTTTGTGGAAGAAGGACATTTTAGTGGCGACGAGGATAGAATAAGAGGAATTCGTTTCACCAGCCAGATTCATGAGATCTCATGACGTGTCTAATTATCAGCTTTCCAAGTTGGCAGAGTACGATACCGGAGCAAATTGCATGCACATGGTTGTTCTGGCAGGCACACAGTACATGAGAGGGACCCTGTTTAGAGGTCAGCAAGGTGCAGTGGTCTGATTAATATGCTGAAGTGCGCCGAGTGCTTGTTCATCAGAGCTGGCGGAATATAAGCTGGTGGCTGTGTGCGTTCCCAACAGTACCGATGAAACTGAAGTGGCGGATCGGTCTAAAGTGGTTGGAAGATCTGACTTTTGCCTGCTGAGTGTTCCACCAGCAGTGCCGGCGAAATTGAAGTTACGGGGGAGTTACTAACTGCAGCCAGAATGGCAAATGACTTCATTCTGTGAGCAACTTTAAATATGAAACGGTGCTTACTGGGAGCCTGCCGTTCGGGAAGGGCAGCAAGTTGCTTACAGCGTGTGAAACTGAAGGAGGGCTAAGTGGCTACAGTGCAGTAGAAAGTTAGAGAGGACTACGTGGTTACCGAAACAGGAAAACAAGTTAAACAAGTTCAATAAGGAGACACGGCCTGGCGGCCGTGAAACTGAAAGCACGGCCGGCCGGCCGTGAAAGCCTTTGATGCTGCAGGTGGTGGAGCGGCACCAAGCTGGGCAACAGATGGCTGGCGATTTGATGCTGTGCACGCGCATTTTAGGTCAATGAGCTTGCGCATTGACCTAAAAGCGCACGGGCACAGCATCAAATCGCCAGTCTAGGTAAGGTCTGTTTAAGCCCCTATAGTCTCGCTCCGCTCAATGCGCATGCGCATTGAGAGGCGAGACCTAAAAATGGAGAAGAGCAAAAACTGAAGTTTTTGGGTTTTCACTTTTTTCCTGTTTTAATTTTCTGGTCCTGGTAGCCCCTTCTTCTCTGCGGGGGTGTGGCTGGCTTTTTGTCAGTCTTCGGGCTCGTTGGGTCTGGCTACTCCTGTCCAGGTTCGGTGGTGCTCTCTCTGTTCTGTTTCCCCTTCCTTTCCTGTGCTTCTGGAGATTTTCCTACGGTGCTCTGTCGTGCAGCCTCTTGGTTGTCGCCTCACTGTTTTGTTCGGTGTTTTCTTCTAGAGGTGTTGCATGTTTTGAAAGCTTCTTTTGCTGTGGGTTTTGGGGCTGCAGCCCTTTCATGAGCTTGCTCTTGCAGTGGGTTTCCTGCTGTCTGTGTCAATCTTCTTTTTTGTTTTGGGCTTGTAACGTCCTCATATTGTAAAGACTGGAACGAGGAGAACCCATGAGGGTGTAATGACTGGGATGAGGAGGACCTTAATCAGGGTAATGAAGAACACCGGTAAATAGGGACATTATGCAATACCATGCAGCGCAACCAACAGGGCTGATCAATGTTTCCACGCAAAATATATTCTCACTGAAAAGCTGGTGTGGAGCTTTGCATATGGCCAAACCACTAGATTCAGATTCAAAATCTTTTGCGGCTACACAAGTAGCCATAAAAGTACACGCATAAAGATGACTAAATAGTTAAAGACATACAGACACTTTAAATCATTATCTTCATAAGTAGAAGATCTATATATCTTCATATCAATATTTTTCGCAGCTTACCATTGATAGATTTCATCACGTAGAAATTTTTACTGGAGGGGTAACCAAAGTGCAAATGTCACGCAAGGCCCAATTTGCTCACCCATCATGCTGCGGCTGGAGCTGTACTAAAACAGAATTTTTTGTAGCTGAGCGCAACCAACGACATCATTGACTGTGAAATTCTTTCGAAACATGGCACAGCTCAAATTTTTCATGCAGCTCTGCTCAACTTTTCCGTTGCAACATCTTAGCTGCAAAACCAGCTCTTTCAAACTGATGTAAGGTGAAGGCAAAACCCTACTGCAGAAAAAAATGTAAAGACAAAAGCGACTTTATTTTTTAACATATCGATAAAATGTGACGTAAAGACAAAAGCGACTTTATTTTTTAACATATCGATAAAATGTGACCAATCGGCTACTGCAATTTTTTTAAGTTAATATATCATTATGAAATTTAAAACACAAGATTAGCACGAGGGCAAAAAAAATGTATGCTGCAAAGTATTCCGAGACATTACACGCCTGAGCAGACAAGGAATGCTAACCTAGATCAAACAAAAGTGTGTGATAGGCTCGCGGGGAGGCCACTTACGGGCAAATGAATGATACGACACGATGAGTAGAGGCAGTCACAGCAGACAGGAAATGCCCCCCAACCCAGGTCATTGGTATTAAAGATTAGCTCACCTTCTCTTGTGAGATGAGTAATTGGGAAGTGGGAGGAGAAGCAGGGTGCAAGGAACATTGAAGCGAGAAGAGGAACAGAGATTTAAGGGAGGAAGAAGAAACCCGGGCCGGGAAGGCGTAGCCGGTCCCGATGGGGCCCGGTGCAAACGCTGCACGGAGGCCGTAGTGGAAGCCCGCAAAAAAAGGGGGACCAGGATTGGTCACCCAAGGTAGCCGACGCCCTCCCCCCCCCCCCCTCCCCAATCAGGTGGCACGGCGGCAAGCAGCTCGGAGGGGGAGGGTTAAATAGGGGCACAAGGCCTAGAGATAACACCCCCCCCCTCCCCTCCTGCAAGAGGAATTGTTTCCAGAAACCTAATTCCAGCTGTGGTTAGGGGAACATCATGGAAAGGGGCGACCAATCGGTCCCCCCGAACGTATGGTGGAGTACCCCGATCCCCCCGGGAAGCCATCTTGGGCGGGAGGCGAGTCTCGGCTGGTATGCCCGAAGCGGCGTAGCCGGGGCGCGCTTTTTCCCGCCCTAGAGTGAGTTGTCCTAGACACCGAAGCCGCCAGCCACGCCGCCGGAGGCGGGCGGAGGCGGGTTTACGCCCGCCCTGAAGAAGGATATAAGGAGCGACAAGCCAAGGTAGCATCCTCTTGTTCCTGTGCTCTGAAGCTGCACCTCCCCGCTGCACGTGAGCTCGAGACGGAACGAAGAGCCAATTTTGAGCGTTGTAATTTTGTCTTTGTTCTTTCAGACATCATCGTTGGAGAATGCCGGGCAAGAAGGCCGGAAAGCGGGTCGGTACCGATCAGATGCTCCGCATGCTCGTAAAAGACATGGCCGTGATGAAGAAGCAGATGGCGGCAATGAACGGTGTAGGGGGCCCTAAGCGAGTCGTCGGACCAGCATTGCCGGGAGTAGTCCCCAACGGGAGAGGCAAGAGGTCCAAGAGGGGAGCAACTGGGGGAGAGGCCCCGGTTCCCGAGGCGCCGCCGGCGCTTCCCAATACACCGATTGAGGAGCCGATCCCGGTTCCAAAGGAGGGGCAACCAATTCCCGTCGTAGTCACCCCTGTGGACGGGGAGGATATGCCTCCCGAGTTGGCTGCACAGCTGGCAGCGTGGTTGGGGAAAGATAGTGAGGGCACCACGGCAGATGACGCCAGGGCAGTAATGAGGCAGTTGCGGCAAACAAGAGAGGCTGCAAAGGCACCATGTTCTTCTGTTCCCCCACAGGCTCTAGTGGGTGAAACCGCAGCGGGCACGAGTTCGGCAGCGACTACGGCTACAGCTTCTAATTTAGGTAAGCGGCAACTGCCGATTGCGGGGGAGGGGTCTGTACCCTCACTAAGGGAGAAAGTGGCCCAGCATATTCCGATTGAAGTCAAGGAAAAGATTTGGGCTGATAAGTATGTAAATATGTTTTCTTTGCTAACCGATCATTACGAGATCGAGCATGTGAAGGGTCAAAAAGAGTTTCTGCATCCGAGTGTTTGGCGCGCCAAGATGGCCGCCTTTAAGGTCGATGAGAACATAGGTAACTGGGGCAGAGCGTTTGGCATATTCACTTCAATTGTGGGGGAACGAAGGCCTGAACTGTTGGCCGAGTTGCCCGTGTACCAGACACGTATTATGGAGTACTCTCAGTCATATGAGGGCAATCAGTGGTTTTGTTATGATAATGTCTTTCGGAAGGCCAAGGAGTACGACACATCTCTGACGTGGGATTGTTACGACTCCATTTCCTGGCAAAAGATGGAGAAATCAGGCATGTTAAAGGCACCATTGTCGGGGGGGAACGGGGGTGAGTTTTCCCGCCATTCATCTGGGGTGCCCTTTCGGGCGGGTGCAAGTAACGAGCATCACTCAAGGTCGAGTGGCAACACAGGCAAAAAAGGGATCTGCTGGAATTTTAACAGAGGGAAATGTACAAGGCCCCAGGGGTCATGCAAGTTTAGACACGACTGTGGGGGGTGTGGGCAGTCCTCTCATCCTTAGTCCATGTGCAGAGCCAAAACGGGTGATAACGGTGGTAGGGGAAGCGCCAAACAGGTCTGAAATAGTCCGAGGGGCGCCTTTACCTACCCCGGTTGATACCATGGCAATGATTCCTTGGCTCAATGAATACCCGGATCACGTCTCCGCTGGGGTGTTGCGAGACGGGTTTCGTATGGTTTCCGCATCCCAGTGGGGAATTTTCAGGGTAAGGCACATTGTAGGAACCAACTGTCGGTCCTGCAGAATACGGCGGTGGTACAGGCAAAAATTGGGAAAGAGGTGGCCCGGGGTCGGGTTGCCGGACCTTTCGACATACCACCAGTTGTTAACTTTGTTTGTTCCCCCTTGGGAGTGGTCCCCAAGAAGGACCCGGGTGAGTTTAGATTAATACATAACTTGTCAGCCCCGAGAGGTCTTTCAGTGAATGATGCGATAGACCGGGAGGTGTGTTCGGTGCGGTACGCATCTTTTGATGAGGCCGTCGCCATGTTGAATCGCCTGGGGCCCGGAGCGCTGATGGCCAAATCAGACATCAAGTCAGCGTTCCGGTTGCTCCCGGTACACCCAGACGATCAGCGTCTCCTGGGTTTTATGTTTCAGGGTCGCTATTACATGGATAAATGTATGCCGATGGGATGCTCCATATCTTGTGCTTATTTTGAGAAATTCTGCAATGGGTTTTCACAAGAATGACGGGGTTTCAGCATGTTATGCATTATCTCGTTTCCGTATGCAGGCCTTCTGGGGTTTTCTGCCCACAGCGGACCCGGTGGCGGCACCATTTCCCGAAGCTCTCTGGTCTCTCGGTGCCCCGAATTACAAAACCTCGTGGGAGAGAGTTTAGCACCCAGGACAAGGAAGGCATATGAAGGGGCGTTCCGTTCCTATTGGTCCTTTTTGGGTTCGGCTAGGGGGGAGCTTTGGGGCCGGGAAGAGTCTGTCGTAAAATTGTTGCTGTCTTTACATCAGGCAGGCAAATCGGTAGCCACGGCCCAGAGGCATCGGGCCGCCATTTCCTTCATGGCGCGGGCGCATGGGATCCAGGACCCTACTGCATCTTTCGTAGTACAGAAAGCGCTGCGTGGGTGGCAACGCCTTGAGGGTCGCAAAGTAGATGAAAGGCACCCGATAGGTCTGGAGAGGTTGGCTCTGTTATTTTCCGTTCTCCCTGCGACTTGTTCATCTCAGTCTGAAACAGTGTTATTCCGGGCCGCGTTTGCATTAGCATTCCATGGGGCTATGCGGGTAAGAGAACTGGTGGCCGAGAGCACGTTCTAGTTAAGGGGGATACGATGATTGTTTCCTTTCCCAGGTCCAAGACCGATCAGGGTGCGATCGGGGACAGTGTAGTAGTACTTCGGATGCCCGGATCTCCCATGTGCCCCGTCGTATGCGTTGAGGAATATTTGGCGCAGAGGGCGGCATCATGGGGGGGGGCTTTGTTGAGACACACTGATGCCACCCCACTGACGAGGTTCCAGTTCCAGCGGGTGCTGGCAATGGCAATTTCGGCCGCGGGCTTGAACCCGGGCGATTTTGGGACCCATTCCTTCCGGATAGGGGCTGCTACAGAGGCTACAGCCAGGGGTCTGAGTGTGGACAAAGTGAAACAACTGGGGCGTTGGTCCTCGAATTGTTACAAAAGGTATGTGCGGTTGCACATGTGGTGAAGCTGTAATCATGTACTCACGCTTCTTGTTTTTGTTTGGTTTACAGTTTCGCAAGCTTACGAGGCGGGGCGGACTGTGCAGTCGACCCGACACCTGGGAACTAGCGGTCAAAGATCACCGGCTGAGGAAAAAGTGGTGTGGGTCGTGGGCCACTCATACGTGAGGCGTGCCGCGGACGTATTCAAAGCAGGTGACATGATTCACATGGCTGGGGAATACGGGTACAGGGTGACCTTCTACGGAAGGGGCGGGCTCTGTATTGACCAGTTTCAACCTTTTCTCGAGGGTTTGTTAGCGCGGACAAGGTCACCGCCATCTATAATCATAGTGCATCTTGGGGGCAATGATTTGGTGACCACTGGTAGACGACTACTTCCCGAGGCAATACTATCCACAGTAAGTTGGTTGGCGAGAAGGGTTCCAGGGTGCACGATTGCATGGTCCCATATGATTCCACGAAAGGTGTGGCGGGGGGCGAATTCTGTATCTGCTATAAATCATTCAGTTAAGAAGGTAAATAACAAATTGGGTAGACTGATTCGTTCAAGTTCATTGCATTCGATTCCGCATGGTTGTATTAGGGGGGACAGTATGTATCTAGAGGATGGGGTACATTTGTCTCGGGTGGGGAATTCTTTACTCATAGGAGACCTCGTAGCGTGGCTAAAGAGTTTACGGCATGACCTTTAGGTAGGAGTTTTGTGGGGGGTCCGGATAGCCGGTCAACTATCCGGCCTGTGGCGGTAAGGTCATGATCGGTGAGCAGTAATTGGAAGATCCCTATGGGGGGGGCGTCACCCATTACGGATGGGAGCGCCCGGGGGGAGGTGGCCATTGGCCCCTCAACGGGGAGGCGGTCCCTTCTAAGGATGGGACGCCGAAAGGAAAGGGAAGGCGGTCAAGGCCCCTCCCTGGATAGGAGGGGCTACGGGCCCCTCCTGGGAATTTCCCGGGGCCAGGACATCTGCGACAGCAGATGTGGTAAGTTGTGTGGGGTGGGGAGGGGGGTCTACGCTACCTTCTAGACACCTCACACGAGTCCTCGGACGACCATAAAATGGCGTCGAGTTAATTGGGGCCCCCGTCAAGACAAGGGAAATTTGTATGTGCACAGGAGGTACAGTCCTCTGTGCGGCCGCCCCTCACAACTGAGGGGGTAGTTCTGGTTTAGGGATCTGACACCGGTTACGACCTTGCCGTTGGCCCTTAACGTTAGGATGTACAATTTCAATTTAAGAATGTATTTGTAGGATGTTAGTATCGGCTAGTAGAACCTTTGTATTAGAAATATGTTAAGGTCAGCCAAAACATCGTAATGTGGAAATGAAATTGTACATGATATGAAACTGTTATTTTAATGTTTTAATTTTTGTTTCATATTTTAATAAATACGGCCGGGAGGGTAACTCCCTCCCGCCTTCCAAAAATTCAGAAAACGTTTCCGTATTCCCATTCTTGGGGATTTGTGTTGAGAGGGGGTGGCGGGTATCTCAGCCATATGGAAAGGGGCGACCAATCGGTCCCCCCGAACGTATGGTGGAGTACCCCGATCCCCCCGGGAAGCCATCTTGGGCGGGAGGCGAGTCTCGGCTGGTATGCCCGAAGCGGCGTAGCCGGGGCGCGCTTTTTCCCGCCCTAGAGTGGGTTGTCCTAGACACCGAAGCCGCCAGCCACACCCCCGGAGGCGGGCGGAGGCGGGTTTACGCTCACCCTGAAGAAGGATATAAGGAGCGACAAGCCAAAGTAGCATCCTCTTGTTCCTGTGCTCTGAAGCTGCACCTCCCCGCTGCACGTGAGCTCGAGACGGAACGAAGAGCCAATTTTTACCCACCCACCAGCCCCTGAAGACAGCAAGTGGTTTGAAATAAAGTTTTGATGGTAAACGCAATTTTCTTACAGGTTGTTGATTAAAGTCGTGATTCATTATGCAATAAAGTGGATAATTCTTTACTGTATGTTTTATCGAATAAAGTTTTGCACCAGTGTTGATCAGTGATGTTTCGACAGTTCATACTTTGAGCATCTGTGTCTTTTAGTAATTAGTCTTTTAGTTTAATGTCGTATTTATTTTTTCGGTCGGGCGGTAAGGTCATGATCGGTGAGCAGTAATTGGAAGATCCCTATGGGGGGGGCGTCACCCATTACGGATGGGAGCGCCCGGGGGGAGGTGGCCATTGGCCCCTCAACGGGGAGGCGGTCCCTTCTAAGGATGGGACGCCGAAAGGAAAGGGAAGGCGGTCAAGGCCCCTCCCTGGATAGGAGGGGCTATGGGCCCCTCCTGGGAATTTCCCGGGGCCAGGACATCTGCGACGGCAGATGTGGTAAGTTGTGTGGGGTGGGGAGGGGGGTCTACGCTACCTTCTAGACACCTCACACGAGTCCTCGGACGACCATAAAATGGCGTCGAGTTAATTGGGCCCCCCGTCAAGACAAGGGAAATTGGTATGTGCACAGGAGGTACAGTCCTCTGTGCGGCCGCCCCTCACAACTGAGGGGGTAGTTCTGGTTTAGGGATCTGACACCGGTTACGACCTTGCCGTTGGCCCTTAACGTTAGGATGTACAATTTCAATTTAAGAATGTATTTGTAGGATGTTAGTATCGGCTAGGAGAACCTTTGTATTAGAAATATGTTAAGGTCAGCCAAAACATCGTAATGTGAAAATGAAATTGTACATGATATGAAACTGTTATTTTAATGTTTTAATTTTTGTTTCATATTTTAATAAATACGGCCGGGAGGGTAACTCCCTCCCGCCTTCCAAAAGTTCAGAAAACGTTTCCGTATTCCCATTCTTGGGGATTTGTGTTGAGAGGGGGTGGCGGGTATCTCAGCCATATTGAAGCACGTGAACCAGACGTCAAAGATTGGGGCCTAATCTAAAGATTTCTGCGACGTTTCTGTCATTCCGTGGTGTGAAGCAGTAACACTTCCGGGACTGTGGCGGGGAAACTAGAGGATATTTAATGGTGGCCACTGAGTGAGTCAGAAGGACTTTTTCCCTGATGTAGCTTCTGCCACCATGGAAGACATAGCCCATGGCAGTAATTACACAATGCCTGTGCCGCAAGGTGGAATTACTAGCACTGCACAATATGTAGAGAACCTCAGTGTCATCCACTTAGCCTGATGTTAAAGGTGGTGTCATCGGAATAAGGTAGTCCCATGATGGAAGACTGCTGCACGCTGGCCACTGCCAGGCAACATTGCTCATTCTCCCCATCCATGTTTATCATGTCATGCAACATATGGGATCGTATTTTGGACACAGCATACTGTTCCCTGTTTGTGCAGTGGTGCAGAGCCTAAACGTGCATCACATCATAGCAAATGTGTTGCTTCCAGTGCAGAGGCAAACACACCGCCGCAATCTATGTTACAGAAGTGGCAGCGCAAGCATCTACGGCCCATTTTGTAACGACAGCATGCCCCAGGGGTAAATAAAATAAGGCACATATGCCCATTAAACCCCTCAGACACTTTCTTTGATACGGCCTCAATGCCAACACTAAGGAATATTACAGATTGCTCAGATTTTCTTTTGGCTGACAGACCATTAGCAACTTCACTATCTGAAGTTGCCTTTTTATCTAATTGGGAAGAAAGATAGATCACTCATAGCTATTTGGACAATCACTCATGAATATTTTGAGTTGGCAAGCTACAAAGTCAATACCATCCATCTTTCAAAATGTCTTCAAAATTCAAGGGACACTTTTGAAGACGCAATCTAAAAAACACAGGATTGTCAACATTTCTTTTACGGATTCAGGAAGAATACAAGGAGGGCACTCGCACCCCGGGCCCATGTTTTCAAGTTATAGAATTAACACTGTGTAAAGAGACCTCGGTTTCCCTCAATCTATTAAGCAGTGTCAATGTATACATGACACCTATGCTCAAAGAGAACGTTGTATTGGACATTTAGATAACTGCATCGTATGATGAGTGAAGGATGCCCACTATGACATGGCAGGAATCACAGATGCTAAGAGCTGACTTCTACTTACTGCCTTTTGGAAGAAAAACAGGTTTTACAAAATTTCCACACCTGATTTCGACATTTGAGGCCTTTATACTGTGTAACTTAAGTTTCCTTAGGCATTACCCTTGACCATTGATTTCTGTCTGCTGCTTAAGCAAAAAGATCTCATTTATACTGTACCATTAGCTTCTTTTACATAGTTAGCGAACATTATAGACAGATAAGATTTCCATTGCCTCTCACTGGTTAATTTTTGTTGGATTATCTCTAGAGATGTGGCACATACCCAATAAAACCCTATTTGATTTCCAGAATTTGTTTTTATATGTTCTCATGTTTAATATTGAGTTTGGCTGGAAAAACCTTTGTGTTTTTGCTCAGTACTGTTGAACTTTCAATGCCACTGACTTTAGGGTCCTTCTTCTGCACTCAGCCTTCTTGCTTGTGCCAGAGAGTCAATACGTGTGGAACACTAAAAAGGAATTAACTTTCAACTGTTTTTAAAAACCTACCCTATTCTGTGTCATTCTCCAACTTTATAAACATTACCTACCTTTCGCCTGTATTGTGGTCTCTCTCTCACTCTCATAGGCTTAATTCAGAGGTGGTAAGTGATTCTATTGAGTGTAACATCCCTCACTACCATCTTGTCACATCAGCCAACAACAAATAAATTGCTCTGTTCAAGACTCCATATTTGGTGGTAATTCCTACTATCACCCAACTCGCAACCGAGAGGTGATGTTTAATTATTTCTGTCTGGATTTCTGGTGTTCACCAAACAGACTTCTTTCAAAGGTTTATGCTGTTTCTAACAATGTCACTGTGTGTAGTTATATTTAAATCTATATCTAATATCGAACAGAGAAACTTTGGCCCTGCACCAACAGCAGAGAATGGCAGCTGGTCTCTGGGGCCCCAGTAGTTTATATAGCTCTCTGAGGATGCCACCGAAGGAGTGATTTTGAGAATGTGGATCAACCATGATAAATCTTTATTCGGCTATACAGCCATAAAAGCACATAAAACGAACACAACATTAAAGGTACATAAAATCATTTGATGTATGTACAATAAAATAAGATAAAAAACAATAAGAAACATTAGATTACAGTACAGCATGCAAACCCCAAACTGTAATCCATAGGCAAGGATCGTATCCCACTAGCCCGAAAAAAAACCAGTAATCCCGTAAAGTAAGTGACCGAAAAAAATACATTGTTCAATTGGTCAAATTTAGACATTCTTTTTTATAATTTTGCATTTCGTGTCCATGTTCCCCTGGTTTAACATTATTAAGGTTGACATTAAACTGGTGCCCTCCAGTGGGCCTATAATTTCTGCCAATACCTTTTACGGGTTACAGCCGTTTATTTCATTGGCTCATCTTTTTAACACCAATCCAGCCCTCTAGTGGGGCTTCTTTCTGTCAACCACCTTTTAAATCTATGTCGTTACAAGTGTGAGTCTTATTATTAAAAAAATGGGCATACAAGTGATATAAAATCCGTATTTATATAAGAATGTAACTATTTTAATATATATATATATATATATATATATATATCCACACTCCTCTCTATTGTCTGATTTTGGGCAGACCCCTAATGTACTTTATGAATTAAGTTAAATGTATTTTGTGAAAACAAACTTTGACAAGGGAAGCTGGCTGATCCACGGCTTGATATGTTGAAAGAGTTGCGGATTGTTAAAAGTAATCTGGTCACGCCGATCAACGGCTGAATAATTCGACTTGGCTCGGGTTGGAACTACCAAAATGGCGCTGCCAGTTTCGGTTAAGGTACGACATCTCAATAGGATAGTTACCGAAAAAATGGTCAATAATAAGGGTCGGATAAACAGACTATGACAGCGCTTTATTTTTGGTGGAACACTCGACCTATATGACGGGATTAAGTGGAGCCGATACACGGCCGAAAAACATCATTTTAATTAAATTTAATTTTGTTTGCTATTCTGCATCATTATGCATCTAGTGAAAATCATGACTAGTACAAACAAATCCACTTAATTTGTGAATCGGAAATATTATTCCGAAGTTGGAGACACGTACGAAAATAAGTTAATGTGTTTCAAGCAGATTATTTAAACCCAATGCAACCACGATGTAAAGATACTTCCAATATGGTGTTTTTATTTCAGTCCCTTGTTTGTTTTCATTGTAAACCATGTGGATGCGAGTGATAAAACATGGCGCCACCTCATAATGTTTGTAACATTGAGGAAGGCGGAGCGCCGAAACGCGTCTGTTGCGAACAAAATAAAATCAACTTGGAGAAGTGCCCCCGGAGTGTGTGGTTTCTATTGTGATAGAGGTGGAAACCTTGAGCGACATATATATATATATATTTATATATTGCCGTGGATATTGTGGTGCAGTGTAGCAGCCATTCGACTGCTCTCTGGACGGGGCGGATTTTCCGCTTTGCCCCTGCTACAAGAACCCCATTGGCTTGAGGGGCGCTGCGACTTAGGGGACCAGAGGAGCCTGCTGAATCTTGGGACACTCGTACTTTGGGGTATACTTTATAACATCATAGCCCGTACTTGCTCCTATCCCCGCAATGCTTACCCACCTTTCAATTGCATTCTGGGACCTGTAGGCAATAACAATTTAGTGCCAAACGGGAGGCATATGCAGATGGACTGTACCTGGAAGGGGCGGAGCAAGCACAGAACAGTGAGGGGGAGGCGGGTATTTATACCGACATTTGAACGCCTTCTCTGTTGCAGAATACCCCAGATGCTGAAGAAGGCTGTGATGATGCCGAAATGCATTCATCTGTACTGAGGTGTTCCTTAATAAAAGCTGGCTCCATACAGTTCCCCTGCTGGGTCTCATCTTTCTCTTTGGAGGGAGGTCGTGTTGGATATATATATATATATATATAAAGAAAATGTTCCTGCTCTCGTCAATGGGTGACGGGAACACCAGGTGCCGACCTCCAGACCTCGTACCAGCAGCGAAAACATTAGAACACAACCAGATCCAAAACCTCAAATAGGTGGCAGAGTAGAGATTTTATTTGTATTTAAGGATAAATGCCCACCCGACAACGCGTTTCACTCCTCTAGGGAGCTTGATCACATACAACGCTCAGGGAAATGGAACATTATATACTAAACATAGTGGTAGGACAAATTAACTAAAGTGCACACCCTCACAGTGAAAGACAGTATAAACATAGAAGACAGACCAATTTCTTTGGCTATACACATAATATGTACATTTTAAACACCATTTTGGAATGATTTAAATGTTAATAAACATTAATACATTTTACCAACTCAAAGCATTGCCATTGAAACAAATGAGTTAAATCATTAGCGAAAATGATCTGAGAAGGAGAATCATAATTCTTTTGCACAGCAAAAAGAAACCTAATAATGACATAGTGTCCTAATAAGGTGTTTGCATTGCAAATAAATGTACATTTTGACAAGTGTCAATAGTGAAGTGAATACACAAAATTCATATTGTTATTTGCAGAATTCATCAAATTGCTATGTTTTCATAAGATTATATCAGGTATGCATATGAGTGATCGTTATGCGTTTAAAAATTGGATTTTCTTATTGGTTGTCAAAAAAAGTGCTTTAAACAGTGCAAAATCAAAACATGAATCATGATTATTGTAACCCACAAATAATATAAAAAATATGTGTATGACACAGCCGAGTACACAATTCCGACAATTTTATACAGTCCCGACTTAATATCTAAAAATCATTCCAATTACATTTTTAATTGAAAACGTCGTTATTTAGATTATCGTATAATAATCAAATCAATGTAATGCAGTCTGGTATACAAAAAGATGGAAATATTAAAAACAATATATGAATTGCCTGAAAGATCTAGTTGTTTGAGTTGACTTCACAGAAAGTTATTCAAATCTTTCGTTAAATTCAGACCATTAGGAGCCTTGGTATCTAGAGATAGAATAAAGTGAGATTATTTTTGTCTGAGTAGTTTTCTCGGTTACCACCCCGTCCGGGCTTGGGTACCAAACACAGTACAGTGTATTCAAGATCTCTCAGAAGTTTGTTATGCACTGACCGAAAGTGCCTTGCCACAGGGTAATTTTCATCATTGTTGACAATGGCTCTTATGTGCTGTAATATGCGCTTATGTACTAGGAGTTTAGTGCTCCCAATGTATTCGAGATTGCAGGTGGTACATTTTAATTTGTAGACTACAAACTCGGACCTACACGTCAGATGTTCACGGATAGGTACAGGAACCTCACTAAAAGCTGTCATATAGTGGGTGCTGTTTTTTGCAAATGTGCATGCGCGACAGGAAGTGCATTTAAAGAACCCCATTTTCTGATACCATGGTTTTTTTGGGGGAACTTCCGGTGATGGTTTATCCAATGCATCTTGCATTGAAGGAGCCCTCCTGAATGTTATGTTAGGTGTGACAGGTAGTATAGGGCCTAGAATGACATCAGTTAATACAATAGGCCATTCACTGCAGATGATACGTCTAATTTTACGCTCTTGTGCACAAAAAGTGGTAATGAGTCTAACTGAACATTCTGAACTACTATTGCCAGAATTTTTAGGTGCGAGTAGGGATTTGTGATCAAATGATATAGCTTTAGTTAAAGCTTGTTCCAGAATATATTCTGAATAACCCCTATTCAGAAAGCGTTGTTTGGATTCAATTAGACATTGCTTTCGAGATGGTATATCGCTACAAATTCTACAGATACGTATAAACTCCCCATATGGGATACTTTTAATTGTATGGGAAGGATGGGCACTATGGGCATGAAGAATTGAATTGTCCGCTGTAGATTTACGATGTAAACGAGTCTCAAGTTTGTTATCTTTTATAAACATCTGTACATCAAGGAATTCTGCCTTATCTGAGGTTATAGTAGCTGTGAATTTCAAATTGAGAGTGTTTATATTTAAAATCACATACAAATGTTGATGCCTCCTCCACTGTCCCCCTCCAATTATACACACATCATCGATAAAATGCCAATAGTTGACAATATTAGGCAACCATCGTCGGTGCGTGGTCCTGAGCTCGTGCTCCTCCCACCAGCCCACATGTAGACATGAGTAACTGGGGGAAAAGCACGAGCCCATCGCCACGCCTCGAAGTTGTTGGTAGATTTATTTATGGAATTTATTTATTTATTTATGGAATTTATTGAGCGTGAACAATTGCCCAAGGGCGTCTCGGCGCTGTGAATGAGGCAGAAAGAAACAAAAATTGAATTATTGATCAAAAAGCCAAGTTTTAATTTTTCTTCTGAAAATGATAAGAGTAGGAGCTGATCTGATCTCTAGATCAAGGGAGTTCCAAAGTTTAGCGGTTGCAATGTGGAAGCTGCGATCTCCCCATGCAACTGTTCTGGTGCGAGGGACTGTCATAGTGAAATTGTTCATGGACCGAAGTGAGCGATTGGGGACATGAAACGTGAATGGATCAATGAGAAAGCGAGGGCCTTGTTTGTGCGCGGCTTTATAAGCTAAACAGACCTTGGAATCGGAAGACGTTAGAAGTGAGGCAGATTCTAATTATATATATGTATATATATATATATATATATATATATATATATATATATATATATATATATATATATATATATATATATATATATATATATATATATATATATATATATATATATATATATATATATATATATATATATACGCCACTTCCCAAGTGCTTCACTGCACAAAACAGGATCACGGACACGAAAATAGCTGTTGCCAGGTTTTATTTGCTGAGCTGGAAAACGTGCATGCCTCAGACGCATTTCGGACACTGGGCTGTGTCCTTGTTCACTTTAATAACCGGGCAGTAAGGCGTACTTTAAAAAAAACACATTAGGCGCCAAACAGTTGCGTCACTGAGCATGACGGACATGGAAAAAATACTTGCTTTAACATTACGTTGCTGTTTGCCCACAAATCTCATACAGTAACATATCCTGGCATCAGTTCAAAGATACATGACTTCATAATGTTAGTTTTTGTTTTTCAACCAATATACAGGGCATCAATAAAATACATATCCCACTTATATAGTAATGCATAGTTAAAAACATGATTTTATGCATTGAGTAATGCCACGATATAACCGCAATTACACCGTTAAAGTGAAACGTGCAAACAAATGGACATGCATATTTATGATGTTTCATAGCTATCGAACCTTTGCTTATGTGCAATCCTTATGATGTCAATTTCTAGACTAACTGTAGTATAGAAATATTTTCAAATGAACCTGATGCATACGCTGAGGGAGATTCTTAGGGTACACACGGTATGCCTGGCGTAAAAAAATCAGTTGTACAAATACATATGGGGAACATGATCGGTCGACTAAATAGTGCAATTACTTATTTATAACCCCTACTCATATAGATCTCATTTCTCTTTCAATAGTCCTAATACTAATCAAAAAATAAGAGTAGGTAATATTAATCTAAGCTCTAAATAGTAATTACGAAAATGCTCACCTTCCTGGGGTACCCTTAAATCAAAAATGTGTGTGTGTACAACCCTACACTCATTTGGCTACCCTCGTAATGAAACCATGTCTATGCTAATGGCGTCCTTAATGTGTTCCTTGAATACTGTGAAAAAAGTGCTTAACTAATGTCAAACTTCTAAAAAAAGGAAAAGAAGATATAAATAATGTACTTTCAAGGATTTATATGTTTTAAATGGAATATATAGCAGCAGAACCATTGCATATTAAAAAGCGTTAAAACCAATGGACAATATGTTGATCATTATACTCTCTATAGTCATAGAGAGGGAAAGATAATTTATTATGTATGGATCAATCCATATTTCACATAAGTTAAGTCGAAAGTTAAGACCTCCAGGAGGATCGAAAGGATACCTTCTAATGTCTTACATATATACATCTGAAAGAATTAGGCTAAAGGAAAATACTGAAAAGCCTCGTCTCGTGTGTCTATTCCAAAATTATATACATAACATAGGACATAGTGGTGATCTTATGAGTCAAAACAAAAAGCGCAAACAAGGAAAAAACATAAATGAATGAATGAAAAATGCATCAAGGATATGTAGCTTGGAACCCTACAGGTAAACACTATTGTGTCTATAAGAAATTGTACAGGTCTTCTCCTAACTTAAGCCCCATTGGAGACTTACTATTGAGCTCTACTATATACCGTGACTCCAATTGGCGTAAGATCTTCTCCCTATTACCTCCCCTTTTGTTGGGTGCCGCGGCATGTATGACAAAATATTGTAAACAGTTAAGATTATATTTCATGAAAGATTTTAAAATGGCGGGCCACAGGGTAAGCTTGGTCGGAATTAACGATCGCTCTTAGATGTTGTAAAATCCTTACATGGACTTGTAATTTAGTGTTGCCTACGTAGTAAAGGTTACAGCTACATTTGAGGACATAGACAGCAAATTCTGTGCGGCAGGTATAATGAGCTTTCAAGGCGATAGTTTTGCCTGAAAAAGGCGTTGTGCACGTAGTGTTGTTAATGCCGAACTTGCACGCCCGGCATGAGCTACATTTAAAGAAACCTTTGCGTGGTGTTAACCAATTGTCAATGTTAACAGTCTCCGGCTATTTTTCACTAACTTATTACACATAGAATATGCACGTCTAAAAGTAACAGTGGGGGTGATAGGAATAACCTCTTTTAGGATTGGGTCTGTCAGGATAATGGGCCATTCCTTTTTGATGATTTTTCAAATAAGGTTGGCCTGTTTACTATATCCTGTAATTAACCTGATCTCTTCTTTGCTGCCCACACCTTTGTTTTCAAGACAGTCCTCAACTAATTGGACATTCCTGTTGGGATCCAAAAGTGTATTGCGGTTCAAAGCATTAGCCTTTCTCATGGTTGCTTCCAACCGACTAGAATCATACCCTCTAGCTTCTAATCTTCTCTTTGCTTCCGATTGGTGGTGCTGTCTGGCTTCTATAGTGCTACATGCTCTGTGTATTCTTAAAAAATCCCCATATGGGTTGCTTGCTATAGTGTGACTAGGATGGAAGCTCCCTGCGTGTAGCACTGTATTTCCAGATGTGAGCTTTCTGTACAGACAGGTTTCGAAATTACCATCCCTTATCTAAACTTGAATGTCTAGGAAATTGGTAACTTTACAGTCTAAGTTGGCAGTGAATTTCAGATTTAATTCATTCACATTGACACTATTTACACAGTTCTCTGCCTGATCCTTGGTGCCTCGCCATACAATGAATATATCATCTATATAACGTCAGTACTTGACGATGTGCTTAGACCAAGATGTTGAGTGTTGTACCTTGAGGATATGCTCCTCCCACCAGCCAACGTGGAGCCCCGCGTAGCTGGAGGAGAAGCATGCCCCCATGGTCACTCCCTTTAGTTGCTGGAAAACTGTGTTCTCAAACATAAAAACATTATTATGGAGACACCAGTGAATCATCTTGATCAACATCTGATTGTGGCGGTACATTCCTATCGGTCTCTTGCCCAAGTAATATTCTACAGCTCTAATACCATCAGAGTGGGCAATACTGGTGTATAAGGTAGATATATCCATGGTTAAAAAAAGATATTCCCCAGACCACTCACAGTTATTTAGTTGGTATAAAAAGTCAGTCGTGTCCTTCATATAAGCCGGCAAACTGGTTACAAACTCTTGAAAAATAAAATCTATATATTTAGACGTGTTTTCAAAAGTGCTGTTAATGGAGGCCACAATTGGTCTCCCGGGGACCGGTGTTTCATTTTTGTGTACTATAGGCACAAAATAAATATTCTGCATAGTTGGATAATCTTTGTTAAGAAAGTTAAATTTGTCCTTAGAAATGAGGCGTCTCTTTTCCATTCATGTAAATCATCTTTGTAGTTCTTTTGAATCGTTCTCACTGATGCCATGTTGATCTTAGTAGAACATTCTGTATCATTCAGGCGCCGGTAGGCCTCTTTGATATATTCTTTTCTGTCCCAAAGAACCACGTTACCCCCTTTGTCGGATGTGTTGATCACAATCGTGTTGGTGTTGTTGCTTTTTAGTTTATTCATGAGGGTACAGTATTGTTTCATGTTTGCAATGGGTGGCCTATGTTGAGATTGAGTTTTATGTTCTAATTTTTTCAATTCCTCTGTCACTCGATCATGATATATATCGATGGCATTGCGTGGCATGTTGGGAACAAACGTCGATGTTGGTTTGAAAGGGCTTTTCCCTGGTTTGGCAATGTAAACTCCTTCACATTCAGCTGCCTCTTGTGTCTCAATGATCTCTTCATCACTTTCCCTTAGATTGTGAAGGGTACGTATTAGGGATACATCTTTGGCTTGTAAACATCCTTGGGTATTAGCGCTGGATATAGCCGGAGGTGTGCTGGCGTCCAGATTCTGACCCTGATGCCTGGTGATCTAATATGCATTGTTGTCTGGTAAAAAAAGGTTTGAGTATGAAGGTAGAGGATTTCCTAAAACAATCTGTCAAAATCTGGGGACCCTGAAGGGAGTGCTGCGGAGATGAATCACCTATGCCCTCTGTGTACTTTCTTCAGGGGAGCTCTTCATTTGAGATGGAGGTGCGTCGCCCCAATCAAATTGACCCCAGAGATGAAAATTAATGGTGATAAAGTACATTTATTACCAGGTTTTTTTTAAAACCCCGAGCCAAGCGTCAAGATGAAGGGTGGGGTTTTCTGCTGCTGCCAGTCAGGCAGCAGCAGAAAGCAGTGAGGGACAGGGTACCTTAAGTTTAAAGTGTGCATGTCTCTTTGGCCGGCCATCTTGCGACGGCCAGCCGGACATGTGCATTTTAAACCTCTCCAACCCAGCTGCCTTAGATAGCTGGGTTAAAGAAAGCATAGGGCTCCAGTGTCCTCAGGAGTGCCAAAGGAGGCCGTTCCCTCCAAACATGGCGCTGCTTTCACGATGCATGAGAGCATTGCACTAATTGGTTAGTGCAGTTTTCTGAGTCCTGCATCAGAGCCTGTCTGCCTGGAGAAGAATGGAGCGAAGAGGACGTCGTCCCAGCATGGTACTTGTAGTTATTTTTCATTTTTTTAATTACTTTACTTCTCCCGCCCCAGCCGCCGCCCCCCGCCCCCCGACCCCCAACCCCAAACCCCCCACTCCACCACCCTCCGAACATGCCAGCTGCCACTGACTTCCTTCCAGGTGCACTGATGCGATATGGTGACTGTCTTCCACTCCAGAAATGTTTGCTTTAAGAGCCTTATGAAGTGGGGAGAGACACAGTCCACTTTAGTCCTTTTTGTGTAGTGCATTTTACATGCAGACTGAGATGCTTATAAAATTGCATTTGAACAAGAATCATATTTTCCTATAATGTGTTTTAAAACGAAAACTGTTCTAAGTGTGCATGCCTGCTATGGAGCATAAGTACTGTTCTATAGAATAAACATATATTTTTTAAACACGTTTATTGAATGCATTTAGCATCCACGTTTAGGCAGCAGCATGTTTTTGTTTTCCTTTTTTTTTTTTAAGCATCAGCTTGCCGTAATCATTGACCAAAAAAATAACCATCACACCAGGGCTCCAATTATTGAACGGGTGTACTACCCATGTGTGTGCCACAGTGCACCTTTCAAGAGATGCGGTAGGCCCAAATAGGCAGAGTCTGCTCTATTACTAAAATCACATTTACTACCCTTAGGGCAGCCACGAACATACACTTCCCTGAGAGCAGCGCATTAGTGAAAGGTGGATCACTGTGTGAGACAGCCAATCCATCTTTCTCAGCGCAAGTGGTGCCCCCCCCCCCTATACTACATACGATGGACAGAGTGCCCCCTGCAGGCCGGTGAGATGAGTGACTGCACCCTAAATCCACCTGCAGGGGGATGTCTCGATGGGCAATGGGATCCTTCCCCCCCCCCCCACCTCCCCCTTGCAGGAGTTGCCCTCTGGGGTTACTCTGACTGTGGGCCGCCTCTGCATCCATGTATATAAAAGAGCAACATTTTGGGTGCTTGCAATGTTTTTCAAGGAGACTTCCTACATCCATTTTAAGGAGTTGTCAAAATAAGCATCAAAGTGATTGAGTTTTGGTGGCTGCCATTCGATTGATGAATCAAGCGTGTTCGGGTAACATTCTCCGCACTAATAAGCAGCCATCATCATGTAGGGTGACATGCAAATCAGGTGATCCTCCGACTCAGAACTGACCCGATTCATTGACAAAGGACAGTTTTCCTATGAGAGACATTCTCCTCTCAAAACAAATCAAAGTAATCGCCTCAAATCATAAACGATCAATGTGGACTAGTGTGGCTCAAAGGTTAGAGCGGCAGACCCTGATGCAGAGATCTAGCCTAGGACCAGAGTTCAATACCCCACCTCGGCGGGTCTTGGGCTCAAAAATTCCATGATAATTCTCGCCTCGGTGCCTATTCCAATCATGGAGTCCCACTCTGCAACTCTGGGCAATAGCTTGCTTAATCTCCACAACGGCCCCCACAACGCTAAGGATGCTTGGTCTCCACCTTGGGGGTGCCCAGGAGTGGACGCCTCACAGGGAAAGCTAGGATGGGTTCCACAGCGGTATTCGTACCAGCGCCTTGAGACCCTTGCGGGTGAGTAGTGCGCTATACAAGTATCAATTTTTACATTTTGAGTCAACAATGTCTATTTTGCACACACAACTATAAGTAAATGAACTTACAAAGTTGCTCAATTGCCGATAAAAAAGCTCTAAGTCCTAATCCAAAATGGCTATGAATCTGAAATCGAGAAGGCACCCTGAACTCCCTCCAGTGACAAATTTACCCAGTTATCCACTTGGACACAGCTAAAACTGTAGTGCATGGAAATACCCCATTTCTATGCTGGTAGAAGGCCACTGCTTTGTGAAATTGCACCCACATGAACAGGCAGCAGGAATGCACCTGCATGATTTCAAGGTGTAATTTAAGGAAGAGAAAATCAGAATAACATAAGCATGCTGGGGTGGCTCTTGATCACTGAGCTGCAGGAAACACAATGTTAGCCTCTGCAAGCACTTTCAAATTGAGCACAATTTTTTACAAGAGGACACATTAAGTGCCAATTTGGGTTTAACAAATAAACTTCAAGTTTTTAACATATAGTACAAATCTGCATCAAGATGGAAAGCGTCCACACTCTTTTAGGAGCATTTTTACCCAACCTTACCTGCAGCTTTTTGAATTGTAACTTTCACATACCTTTATTAAGATCCTAATGTGACGTTATGGGAAATCTAGTTTGCAGCCATGTCTATCAGATGGGATACCATTGAAATGAAATGATCAACATAAGGCTTCATTTATACAGACCCATTTTAAGCCAAGCAGCACATTACAGTAGAGAGACGAATGATCACATGTGAGTGCAAGATATGGACCTTAGACCTAAACACATTGATAACACAGCAAGCACTCAGTCGCTTTAACACAAGTGCCAACCTCCTGTGCCTGCTTTATTTTGTAGTACACCTTCATTGTTGATTTATTTTATCCACCATAACAAAAGATCAAAATATATTACCCACTTGAGCTTGCATTTAAATTTCCATGCTCTTACCTCAAGGCAGATGACAGATCCCTGATGATCGCTGAATACTTTTAGTTGGTCACCGGTCAGCATGTTCCACCTCCGAATAGTGTAGTCTGTGCTGCCGGAGAACAGCTCTTTACTCGATTTATCAAGAGCCACACACAGGACTGCCCCCAAGTGTCCTCGCAAAGTCTGATAACAACACCCGCTGGAAATTTCCCATATTTTGATTGTGCAGTCCGTGCTGCCCGTTACTAGAAATTCTTTGCTTTGTTTACCCTCCAGTTCTAATTCTTCCAGTACCTCGTTTAAAGAAAAGTTAGCCAGGGTCAAGACACTATTCCGATGACCGCGGAATGCTTGGATCTGCTTGCCGGTGTCCACACTCCAACAGCGTGCAGTCCTGTCGTAGGATCCACTAAGCAAATAGTCTTTGACAACCAGGATCCTGTTGACAAAAAAAATATGCTTTTAAATGGTGCAATCTGATATCCTTTGTTGGTTCACTGTTCCACATCCATCAACATAAAAGAAAGATAACAAAGGTATAGGTTGTAACACTTTTGGTAAGAATGAATTCTGTGTATGATCTTTCGTTGATGGGTTTATTGTGCCAAGAAGTGCATAATGTGCAAGAAAGTAGTGATATGTAATCGCATGGTGTTTGAATTTCACCTGTAATCAATAAAAAGAATTAAAACAAAACAAAAAATGAATTCTGAAATCAGTTGGTTCGCATCAACACAAGTGGTACTGTTTTCGTCACCTTTTTAATTTCTCGATCGGCTTTGGGATTTTTCTTATTGTTATATATGAAAACCCATTTGGAAAAATTATTCTTTCCCATATTTTTTGATTGGTCTGTGATTGCATATTTTGTGATTTATGACAGAAGATTAAGGCATGTGTGTTACACTATACTATATTGACCGACTAATAACACTTCTGTAGCACAATCAAACCCCATGGGTTCTCCAGTTAATGTGCCTCTAAGGCTGCTGTTAGAATAAAAGTGTAAGCGTTTAACAGATATCCAGTTAAAATAGGAGGAATATAGTTAGAAATGCAACACCAAATAAGGCATATGATCTTACTGTTGCTTTACTAAATGCCAGTCATTGGACACACGCTAAATGATAGGTCCAAGTCAAAGGCGAGGGTGGCCAAGGTACAGTAAGTAGCGGTACTGACCACATCCAATAACATGATGAACACATGAATCTGCTGACAGTCGGAACCACCTCTCTCACTCTCAGCAAACCCTTCACTGCCTCACCCTTGCTGCAGTCAGACCCAGACATGATTCCTATATGTCTAGCTCCTGTTTGACGGACAAAGAGTGAGTAAGAGTGCAAGGAAGAAAGTGGTGCATGATCCTATGAGATAAGCAAGGAGCAAAAGAGGAAGCGATGAGAACAACAGGAAGGAAAATTAGGATTCTGGTAGTGTCTGATAATTCTTGCTATTAACTTAGCACCCTTGAACCCAATTAGTTGCTTGCATATGAAAATCAATCCAGGCCCTTCTGCAGGTGGCATACAGTAACTTTTCATACAGACAAAAATCAAATAAGAAACATTAAAACACCAATGTTTTGGCAATTTCTGAAATAAGTCATATGTGTACCTGTCCAATTGTTAGTTCAAGTTAGCCGCTCAATCCCCCTGGGCTCGTAATGGGTGTAAAAGTGGCACCCCTGGAACCCAGACCTCAAATCATGTCACCAAATGACTGCCCTCCTGTTCCCTGGATGCAGCAAAAAGAGGCTTAACCAAAGACTGGACTGCACCTTGGGTTAACCAGGAGAAGACATTGCCCTGTTTTAGGAAAAGTCATCCCTGAGTCCCAGGCAAAGAAAGTAACTCTAACAGTCATGCTTACACCCGGCACGCTTACACCCGGGCAAGGCAGGAAATTAGGTATGCAGGTGGTGTGCACATCCAGAAAGGCTGGCCCCACCTCCAGAGTGAGCAGCCTGATCTGTACACCTAAAAGAGAATTCTGCCATCTTTAGGAGGGCAGAAATAATGGGTTTTGTGTAGAAAAGGTGACCTATACAACCAGATGTGGTTACCTCAGGGGCGAACTACCTGCAGGGACTAGCTGCCCATTGCCTCTAGCTTCCACACCCCTAACTACCCCAAATCTGGGATTTAAGGGACCCCCATGACACCAGAACCTCAGATCTGAACAACGTACTTCTAAGAAGGACCAAGAGGAGACCTGTGTCGCTGACAAAAGGACTTTTTCCACTAACACAATGCAAAAGAGGGATACTTTGTCCCAGAGGCAACAGATTTGGAACTGAGTGAACGACCCTTGTTATTTGATAATGCTCAGCCCTCCCTGGCAGAGGGGCCCCTGTAGAAGCCAGAGGCATCTTCAGTCTCCCTTTCACTAGTGGGACTAGTCCCCTGCAAACTGCAGGTATAAAACCCTCATCGGACCCAAAGATTCGCTGGACATCGGCCCTCCGAGTGATCACCCAAATTTAGTTGTTCCAGTATATTGTGGGAGTTGTAGTCTCACCTGCTCCGATGTTTCAGGCCACTACGTCATTCCCCGGATGCAGGGAAGTAACAGAAGCTTTTCGCTGTGCTTACCGCTACTAAGGCTTGTTGGTCACCAGCCCAGTAACCGACCCCTTGCTCGATGCTGTATTAAGAAGGCATTTCACAACACCTGCGATTGAAGACCCCGCTCTTGTGATTTAGCATTTTCTTTTCAGCAGCCCATGGTAAAAAACAGCTTTTCCGCAGGTCACATTCAGCACCAAGGACAGGCAGGACAACTCTGCACCCGGACTCCAAGGGCCAGCTAAAATTGAACTGACCGTTGGGGCCTGGTCCTGGTCCTGGTACCTGCACCACCTTTACACTGAAGGGTACAAGGCAACTCGATCCCTAAGTGACCGATTGTCACTAGTAGTTTTTTTCATTGACAGCAATGTTAAATGTCTGCTGTATTTACTGCATTTATTTTCTATTGTTTTGAAAATCTATAACTCTGGTTGTATGTTCACAATTTTGTTTTGTATTGGTATCTATAATGAGATAATCATACACTCTATTTCTATAAATTGGTGTCTGATTTCTCTTGAGCTATGTGAATTACTTATCATCCATGTTGATACTTTGAAATAGTTAACACATGTTCCTCTAGTAAAGCTTGACTGCATTTTGCCACACTACCAGGACTGCGCTAAGGATTTATAAGTGTGAATCCAAGAACCATTGTTTGGGTATTGTGATAATATTACGTGGTAAGGTTACCCAGCCATACCACATACTATTCCACTTTCCTACACCCTGGAACTAGACTAGAGACTACTTTAACTGCAAGGCAACTATTCAACTGGGTCTTATTGGTCTCCATGACTGGCTTCCTGCTGAAGTTGATTGCCACAAGAGTGACCTTGTAGCCATTTTCAAGTTACATGCTGTGGCTAAACCTAAACTGCGAGTCGCAGTAGATTACAATGATTTATTGCGCTAAGAGAAAAGCTTTGATTTATTTTTTCATTACACATTCATATCTCCGGAACCCGCCAGTAGATTTTTGTTGCTGAGGTGCCTATTTAAAAATAAAATACAACCTATTTTTAGAAATTGGTGCTGGACTTTTATTGTATTTTGTTCTTATGCAACTGTTTTGGTAATTCTAAGTGCATTGCACTTTTTTGCCTTTATAAAGCTTGACTGCTCTGAGTCACAGCTACTCAGGACTGACCTAAGGTTTTACAAACAAACTTAACTGGACCTAGTACAGAATTGCGTCATTATTACACAGTGAGGTTGCACAACCATACCATAAAATAAACCAAACCACTTTCCTCACAGAGATGATGTTATATTTCTTAATTTCTTCAGTTGTAAAGGGCACTTTCTTGCTTCTGTGAAGCATTTACCAAGTTTTTAATATAAACCTTTCTAACATCGACATTTACATACATATACAACATACAATAAAAAAATGACAACAACAGTGATCACTTTTGTTGAGAGAGACTAAATAGGTTTGGGTCATGTAACCTTTTAAACACAAGGGATGGATATTTTAACCTCTAGTCAAGCAACACACTTTACCCGGAAGTCGTTCCATGTCCTAGACCAAAGGGGGATTTCAGTTTTGCCAGTAACTTCCACCACATCAGCTATCTCTGTTCCCTGCCTCCGTATTAGTTAGTTTTACAACTCCTGTTGTGCATTTTTTGCTCTATATTATTTTTTCTCCAACAAATTAGGGCAAATCGTGAAGGCGAATGGATTGTGAAGTCAATTTATTTTTCTTTACCGGTAAGACTACTTCTCGATAAATGAGTAAGACACGTCTCTATCTCTTTCTAGCCCTAATGAACAATGAAAGGCAGTAATGTCGAGAAATCGCATATTCCCCATGACATAAGTAATGAATTTCAAAATGTCTAATGAGTGTCTCTCTCTGTACAGTCGGTGAGTTGAGGAAAGTCGTCTGGGGTCTTTTTAGGTCTCGCCTAGCATTGCAGCGCAAAGTGCTGTCGCTCGGCAAGAGATATTGTGGATGAGGTGTTTTCAGAAGGGGACTCGAATCCCTGCCCCTCATTTCCATTGGCTTGCGTCACCGTTGATGCTAAGCGGTGGCCTCCAATTGGAAATGGGGTATTTTTGTTGCCGCCCTTTCGCCTTTTCATCCGGCCCATCCGGACTGTCTCGTCTGCTTTGCGGGTGTCAAAAAGCATTTTCTTATCTTTGTCGGGGCCATCTGTTTTCACTCAACCGCCTGTTTATTTTTGCATTGCGCATTCACTTAAAGTGAAAGTGAAAGCGCGATGCAAATATAAACACGGCTGAGTGAAAAGAGATGGCCGTCTGCCTTCCCACAATGGCGAGCGCTTTTGTTTAGTTGGATTTGTGTTTATTAGACTTCTGAGGCCTGTTGAGGTGATGGTTCTTTCATTATCTGTTAGAATCAGAGCTGACAAATTAGGCCTGTGCCCAATCCCTCGTTGAGGGGGCAGTGCGTTAAACGCTCACCTCTGACTTATGCTGTGATTTATATGTCGGTTGTCTGAATCTGGGAAAGCTGGCTCAGCCTTTCATCCTCTCGAGGTCGGAAAATCGAGTATTGTTAAGTGTGGTAAAGGGAACCTCGGCTATTAGGGGTGAGCAGCAAGGCAATATGTAAAACTAGATGCTGTGTCCGGAGTCGTGTGCTACTGGAAAGGCAGATGCTTTTGTGCGCTGAACAGCTGGCCTGCATTACAGGGATGACCGCACTCAAGGGCGCCGGCACGGGATCCCTGATATTTGCCCCCAATTTATTCTTATAAGGGTCTTCTTCCCTAGATTCCCACACCACACCCGGCCCATCATTTAATGCAGCCTTCGAAAGCAAGCTTTGTGTGAACTCTGGGGTGCAGGGGCTGTGGCTTGGCACTGTCATATGACTTGGAAGCTTTACACGTGGTAACTTATCAACCAGCGGTATTGCAGCGTTTGCCGAGCTCTAAACTAAAACATGCGGAGGCTTTGTATATGGAGCTTGGTTTGAGCGAAAAAAGATCTAATGAGCGGCAGTAACGGGTTCCAGAAAGGCAGCAATTAAAGCGGCATTTACTCTGCGAGAGGGGATTCCGGTGATGTCTTCAAGTGGTTAACCCTGTCTATGAACGGACCAGTTAACTGTGAGAACATAGTTGAGCCTTCACGAAACCAAGCAATGCTTTTTCAATAATTGCTCATTTAATATTGGTTTTTATAGAGCACACATTCCATCCAGTGTGTGTCAAGGCGCTATAGCTGCCATCTTACTTGTATAGATCGCGATGGAAAGAGCGCAGCACTTGCTGAGTACCTGTGACAAGAGAAATGCCAAAATAAACCCTGTTACACTTGAGCGCACTGTTGCCCTGTTGCAAAGCATAACATCCATTGCATACGGACAGAGCACACAGCCGGGCACAGAAACAAAATGTAAGTACCTGCCGGTACTTGACGGAGGGGGACGTCGTTTTGCACGTTGTCTTATCGAGCCACGCAGGAACCAGGGGATACTGCAGCATACTTTATCAAGAGTTTCTTGTTAATAGAACTACCACATATTCCTCCAACAATAAGAAGATATTAGTAGACGACAAACGGAGGTCCCCGTTACCCTTCTACCCTGGTTCCACTGCTATTGGATTATTACCCTCATTTTGGATGTGGCTTGAACATACAATATTGAAACACCCCATATCACGGTGTGATTCGGTTGTAGTCGAATTTGAATAGACATCTACCACCTATCAACAAAAAGTGATCTGTTCGAACAGAACCCTAAACGGACAGGTGTCTGAAAGACGTGATGCCATGTGTTCCATAATATAACTATACGGATATATTCACGCATCCTTTAACAACGGGAGAAGATCCAGGGACATCATCGCTAGTGACTATCTTGCCCCGAAGAAGTCCCTTGAGGACGAAACGCGTCGGCTGTAGATCCTGTGTATAGCTTTTTTCAACTGAATTGAATAAAGAACTCTCAAGAACACAAGAAAAATTTGATGTGATCATTACTGTTTACCCTATTAGAGATAACAGTTTTTCAAAAACGTTTAAGTGGTGCACCTTGACCTTTTTTTCAAACAAAATGTAAGTGTTTATGTATTTTAAATATATTCATCCTAGAGCAAAAGCGCAAGTGATGGCTTTGTGATTTTTAATATATAAAATTGTACATAGTAAAAAAGCTGCCATTCCAGTCTACTCCATCTAAGTTCACCTGCGCCATGTACTCACAGAACCAAGATATTTCTGGCTGGTGGTGGGTGCTTTAAAAAAGAAGAAGCAGACAATTATGACGATTTGAATGAGGCAGAAGGTAGCGTTTCGACTTTGCAGAGAAATATTCATTTTAAACCTGCTCTTGGGGGTTAATGCAGCATGGGACCCCCGACCATACTACTGTGTGGGCCCAATTCGCAAATTTCAGGCTTAAAGGCGTGGTGTGTGCGTGGGGGGCAGTGCGTGTGTTTAAATTCCAGGTCTCAGTGTCAGGGGAGTGGGGGGATTCACGTTTCTTCGCGGTGAAAACTGAGGTGGTCACTGCTTCGGAGGCTCTTCTGACATTTGTGGAGGGACCGTCCTGTAAGGAAAGAGGCGGCCCTCCGTTGTTAGCTTGCCAGGGAGCTGCACAACACCTCCTCTGATGAGAGCCCTGTGCCCTTGAGCCATGGAGCGCTTATAAATCCGTCGCATTTGTTACCACCAAACAAGAACTTCTCTATTGAGCTGAGTTCTGAGGTCACTTGATCGTAGTTACAATGTTTTAAAGGTAGGTTAGGGTGAAGTGCACCATTAGATGATTTCAATAAACTGTCGACAGGGACTATTCGAGCGGCACTGGCATTGTCTGACAGTCATATATATATGCCTTTTATATGCCAGAAACCACGAATGGACATTAAACCATTGCCTCAACTTAAAAGCTCCCTCTGTGAAAAAATAATGAATAATTATCAAGCGTAGCTGTATCTTCAGCCGGCCATCCACCCACCCCGGCACCAATCTTAAGCACCTATCTGTCCACCCGCCGATCCAGAGCACTCTCATCCATCCACACATACATACATCTGTCCCTGCACCTATCCTAAGCATCTATCAGCCCACCCGCTTATCCTAATTAGTGGTCCATGCATCCATTCTTCCTTCCATCCATCCATCCATCCATCCATTCATCCAGCCAGACAGCCAGACAGCCATCCATCCATTCATCCATTCACCCATCCATCCATCCATTCACCCATCCATCCATCCACTCATTCATTCATTCATTCATCCATCCATCCACCCAGCCAGCCATCCATCCATCTAGCACCACACAATTCCACGCCACACAATTCAGCAACTAGTCCAATCCAACCAACATAATTCCACAACCCACCACATACACTCCATAACACATAAGTAAAAGCATTGCCTTTTACAATGGCAATAACTCCAACAAATACAAGACCTATTGTAATAGTAATAAACATTGCCATTTACAATGCCAATAGCTCCAACTCCAACAAATGCGAGACCTATTGCATTTACAATGCTTGTTTCCTGGTTATTGCTGGCAGGACGGGCTGCTGAGTCAGCAGTTCGGCAGCGTCGCCTGCGGGCCGCCACAGCTTCAAGAGAAAACAAACATTCGCAGTAGAGCACGGAATCCATTCAAAACAATATGACTGTTGAATGTGGCTAAATACCGACTCTTGCTGAGCGGCGAGGTTTTGCTTTCTACATGTAAAATCGCCACATCATGGCTGCGGAACAAAAGTAGGCCAAGAGCTCAGACTTTTACGATGCTGCAAGGGAGCGCTGAGGTAGATGTATGCAAATTCTATTTAATGCCAAGAAAAGGCTGTTTTTCAGGAAAAATGGTTCGTGTTAGGACTGTAGCTGTCTGATCCGAATATGATCTGTTCCTTCTTAGACAACTCCCACTCAATATACCCACCTTGTCAGTTCTCGCACCAAGAATACACAATCTGATACAGATGTTTTCAGTAGGATCCATCTTGACCTTCATTCAAGGTAACACACTTGAGCCTTAAACAACGTCTTTGTAGCACTCTGTCATGGAGGCTGAGCTACTTTGCCGTTAGGCCATCTACATGTATTCTAGTGTCACTCTGACGCTGTTCCTGTTCCATTTCTACTGCCATTAGACCTTCCCCCATGCATATTGTTAATTCTTCCCATGATCCCATACTTGCGCCTGTTAAACATTTAAACATCAGGGGCCTATTTATAAATACAAATGGGAAAAATACAAATGGGAAAAATGAGAAGAGATTTCATGAAATAGCATCAAATAAAAACGCAACGACAATCAGGCCGGATGCTGGCACTATATCGCCCCAATAATACAGCAAAGCACACAAAATTAAGCAGCCATGAATATAAAGTGCATACTGGAAATTAGAAACACATTACCATAAATAAGATGAACTGAGCAGAAGGCCGGGGACATACAGTAAAACGCATGTCATTTAAAACATTAAAGATTGCCTGAGCTGTAAAGCAGGTGTGAGGAAGGTGACAACACCAAGGCAAACCTTGGGGTTCGGGAGGGACTGCAAATACAGAAATTGAGGTACCTCTCAATAGGGGCGACAGAAACATCTAGCATAACTGTTATAGAAACTGCAAAGGAAGCTGAAGAGGGTAGTGAAGTGCAAAGAACGCTCATCACAGACAGATCAGGATTTCCCTTGGGTGGAACTAGCCCAGAGGAAAAGAAGGTTGGCACCTGATCAGCCCTAACCTGAACCTGGTGAGGAGGGCCCTGACCCTTCCACCCTGGCCAAATAAAAGATTCCATGCCGAGGGTGGTTTGTACCAATACATGCTATCTGTTTGCAGGTTTCTGCAATTCAAGGGCCTCCCTTTCCTTGGAAAGGTGTTCCCATAAAAGCATCTTTGAGCCATTTTTTGTCCTTTGCCATAAGTTGACCAGGCGAGGTAAATATATCTAGTCTACCCAGCCTGTCGCACGTATCCTTGAAAGGGGTGGCCGGCGAGTGGGCAGAGTGGTGGTGGGGAATGGGAACTGGGGGAGACAAGTAAAAAAAACAATTACCTGCTCGCCGCATCGTGCCCTTCGCTTCTCCAGACACAGGCTCCCAGAGTGCACTGCTGCCAATCCTGATGCTGCTTTCATCAGGATTAGCCTGAGCACCGATGGTTTGCGCTTCCACAGCCTGTGCCTGCTCTTTCCAACCCAGCGATGCCGCTGGGGTTGGAGAGAGCTTCACTGTTCATGTGGGTTTGGCTGGTCTGAGACAGCTGGGTAAACCCAAATGCACAGTGAAGACAGTGCCCAACACTCCCCCTCCAGTCTGGCACAATCCTGGCCCCTCCCCCAAGCATCAGCTTCTAGAGAAAAATAAAACGATAATAAATAAGAGTTTATAATCATTTAATTTTTCATTTTTTCGGCTGCTGGGAGGTGGGGGCGACACTCCACCGCCAAGTGGAGGAGCCGCTGCTGATCCTTGACACACCTGAGACGTGGAATACGAAGGCCCATATTACAGCCAAGACATTCTGAAATGATGTCCCTAATCAGCGAGGCCTCCTGATTGCACCAGATGGAGCACCATAGCATCAGGGGGTCCAGTTAAATGAAATCACCACAAACTGCAGACCTAGTTCTTCATGGATAGCATAGCTAGGTGACCCAGGTGACATGCCAGGGAATCATCTACAAATTCTCTTCTACTCGTCTTGAAGGCCTATAATAACGTTATACCCCCACAAACCAGCACCTAAGTGAGGGTCGGAGCACATTTCTTGAGGGAAATCTCTGCAAGGGCTGTCAATGACTTGCTGCCTATTTTGGACACCAGGCTAAAGACGAATTATGCAGAACTGCCATACTTCAGGCCTCTTCTTTTAAGCAATGTCACCAAGACCCATGTGAGTCGAAGGGAACCCCAAAGTAGGGAAATTCATTAATTCAGCCCAAGGGGGCACCCTGGAGTGCAAAGCAGTGAGGTTTAGCTCACTTCTGTCGGCATGGTATCAGAAATGTCTTAGTCAGGGTCGCGTGCAACCCCAGGCTACTCATAAAAGTGTGTAAGTCAATAAGGCCTGGAGGCCCTTCAGTGTTCGAGGCATTAAGGCAGCGTCGTCGTCATTCAGAAGTACGGGGACACATCTTTCCTTTATGGTTGGCGGAACCCCGCCCATAGCCATCCGTGCTGCCTCCAGACCACTGATATATATAAGAAACAAAATGGGGGCAAGTATGCACCCATGCCAAACACCACGCCCCAGCCCAAAACTCTCTGTGCATTCGCCCTTCTGCCTAAATCTAATGCAAGCACTCAAATCGTGATGGAGGGCACGTAGAAAAGCCACCAGGCCGGGATCAAGCCCAAGGGAAAGGAGAACCTCCCAAAGTTTGGAGCTGACAGCGCCGTTAAATATTTAATCATCAGGGGACAATTTAAGAATAAAAATATAGAAAATGAGAAGAGATTTTTCCTTCCACCGTACGTATTCTTACTTTTATTGCATATTCATCAACATTTCCAGTGCTAAGCTTGGAAAGCTGTCCTAGGCGCAGGTTACCAGACATACGAGGTGTAAGGTCAGGTGACTTTTCTTGGGAGCTCCTGTTCCTGCTGCGTGGAGTTCTCCAAGTCCACACAAGAGGAAATCGAGCCCTTTTGTGCAAATGTGCACTTTCTTTTCCTTTTGTTCTTAAACTCCGGGAGAAAGTCCTCTCCTAGACTCCTATCAAATCTGAGAGTGACCAATTTCTCGTCCCTTCCTGGAAGCAGTGGCATCTGTCAGGGAATGAGGGCGGTGGGTGAAAAATAAAATAAACTTGCCACGGCTGCATCTCCTACAGTGCAGTGCTCGGGCAGCACAGTCCAGAAGCAGCCAGGCCCCTAGACTCTCCCAACCAATCACGGTGCTGCTTTACAACAGCTTTGTGATTGGTCTGAGCACCGTGGTTTAGCGCTTGGAGAGGAAATGGAATCCTGCACATGTTCTCCACCCAGGCTTTGCAACTTCTCCACCAAGCTATGATGCAAAGTGTGTGTGACGGTTTGGCCAGCCCAAGAGTACCAGCCAAACTGTCATGCTCACTTAGGGAGTTTAAACAACTCCTCCCCATTGCTTTGGCCAGCCCCACCCCCCACCCAACCTGGCTCAGAATCTGCAGTGAAAAATAAAATCATAACAACGTTATGTTATTATTATTTTATTAGAATTTTTTTGCACTGCTCAAATAGCAGTGGGGCGACGCTCCTCTGTATTAGGCTCTACGGAGCCGAAACGTCATGCGGCATAAATCTGCGTTAACAGAATAAAGAAGCACTAACTGTTGGTCCGTGTCCGAGAGGTTTCTTGCAGCGGGGCGGGAGCTGCTTTCTGCTGCTGAGACGCGGTGTTGGAATATATATATATATATATATATATATATATATATATATATATATATATATATATATATATTACCTACTAGCGGTCGCCAGTAGGTAGTTATAGTTAGGATTGGCTACCATAGGAAATCCGCAACATTCTATTGGGAACAACTCTGGCGCTGGTTAAGGAATTTGTGTGTAATTTTCCAAACTTTTGGCCAGCTCCGCTGCACTCCTTCCCTGAATGTTTCGGGAGGATTCGTGAAGTGGGGGCTGAGAAAAAAGGGGGGTCCCAAAACGTGTTTTCCCCATGTTACTTTCCATTGGACGGTCTAACAAGTCTACAACCCGAACCGCTGAACGGAATTACGCCAAACTTGGCAAAATTGTAGGGACTGGTACGCAGATGTGCCTTTGATATGTTTGGGGAAAATTGCTTCAGTGGTTTTTACGAAAATTAACTTCAAAAACACATATATATATCTATAGGTGCTCTCCGAGCGCACACAGGTGTGCGTACCGGGGAGCGCACCCTGCGCGCTACGGGAGTGCGCGAGCGGAAAGCTGATTGGCTGTCGGTGTCTGTCAACATTCTAAACAGTCCGGAGAGTCCGCCATCTTGTGTCTCGGTAGAATCGAGACACAAGAGGGGAAAAAGAAAGGGGGAAATATGGCTGTCGGGTGTCTGTCAACATTCTAAACAGTCCGGAGAGTCTGCCATCATGTGTCTCAGTAGAATCGAGACACAAGAGGTGAAAAAGAAAGGGGGAAATAATTAAAAGGGGGCAGAGTAGACACCCCTGACCCCCTAGGTTTTCTGAGGGGGGGTCTAGAAGGACCTTGAAGGGCAAAAAAACGTTTAATTTTTTTTGAAATTTTCGCGGGGTAAGCGCTGGCGGTGCTCCCCGGTACGCGCACCATGGGGAAAAACAGTGTAAAAAAATAGCGTAAAAAAATAAAGTAGAGTGTTTAGAGGAAAGTGATGCATTGCTGGAGTGTGTCACAAAAATGATGCAACTCCAGCAATGCATCCTTTCACATGGGGCTAGTCCCATGTGAAAGGGCCTGCGTCAGTCTTACGCTTGCTGTGAGGCAGGCGCAAGATTAAGACGCAACAGCATCGTAAAAGTGATGCAGTGAAATCTCATAGATTTCACTGCGTCACTTCTACGACCCTTCCTTTCGTTAATACGCCCCCTTTGCATACATTACAAATGGTGCAGGTATAATGTGGCGCAGGGGTTTACAAAGTGACGCATGTACCTAGATGCGTCACTTTGTAAATATGACTTAACAAGGTGCATTTTTTACACCACTGGTGCATCACATAAAGTGACGCACCAGCGGCGTAAAAGTGACGCATGGCCTAATAAATGAGGCCTTCAGTCTTCTACTCATGCGTCATATTTAATGTATGACGCATTATGTCGCAAGGAGTTACAGATACAACAGTATTTCTGACGTATCTGTAAGCGCAAAAGTGATGCATTGCTGGAGTGTGTCACAAAAGTGAAGCAACTCCAGCAATGCATCCTTTCACATGGGGCCAGCCCCATGTGAAAGGGCCTGCGTCAGTCTTACGCCTGCTGTGAGGCAGGCGCAGGATTTTGACGCAACAGTGTCGTAAAAGTGACGCAGTGAAATCTCATAGATTTCACTGCGTCACTTCTACGACCCTTTCTTGCGTCAATACGCCCCCTTTGCATACATTACACCTGGCGCAGGTATAATGTGGTGCAGGGGTTTACAAAGTGACACATCTACCTAGATGCGTCACTTTGTAAATATGACTCAACAAGGTGCATTTTTTACACCACTGGTGCGTCACAAAAAGTGACGCACCGGCGGCATAAAAGTGACACAAGGCCTCATAAATGAGGCCTTTAGTCTTCTACTCATGCGTCATACTTAATGTATGACGCATTATGTTGCAAGGAGTTACAGATACGTCAGAAATACCGACGTATCTGTAAGCGCAAAAGTGATGCATTGCTGGAGTGTGTCACAAAAGTGACGCAACTCCAGCAAAGCATCCTTTCATATGGGGCCAGCCCCATGTGAAAGGGCCTACGTCAGTCTTACGCCTGCTGTGAGGCAGGCGCAAGATTTTGACGCAACAGTGTCGTAAAAGTGACGCAGTGAAATCTCATAATTTCACTGCGTCACTTCTACGACCCTTTCTTGCGTCAATATGCCTCCTTTGCATACATTACACCTGGCGCAGGTATAATGTGGCGCAGGGGTTTACAAAGTGACGCATCTACCTAGATGCGTCACTTTGTAAATATGACTCAACAAGGTGCATTTTTTACACCACTGGTGCGTCAAGTGACGCACCGGCGGCGTAAAAGTGACACATAGCCTCATAAATGAGGCCTTCAGTCTTCTACTCTTACTTTTTCTTTCACTTTCTCTGTTTCTTCACTGCCTTACTCACCTGGTCTCACACTCAATTGTCTTTATCCAGTCTGTATCCCCACTCTTTCCTAAATATCACTGCTTTTTTCTTACCCTTCCACACCACCGTTCTTTTACTACATTTTCATCACTTATCCACATTCTCCATGTTCACTCTTCTTCTCTTCACTCTCGTTCCCCACACTCACCTTCTTTTAGTCCCCCTACTTCCCTTCCCCTCTCGTCCCTTTCTTTGCTTTCTCACTCATTTTCCTCTCTTCTCTCACTGCACTCCACTTCAGTTACTCTTTTTCATTTTTTTAAAATGCAGCTCTTTGATGAGAATTGGAGGTAGTTCTGAAAAGAACTTTTTTTTTCTTTTTTTTGAACAAAAACAAAAACAGGGAATGGGAAACTGCTCAACAGGAGCAAAAAAAAATAATCAAAATAAGGAGTGGGGTTGGTAGCGGTGGTTGTCTAATGCTCGAACCATGAGCATAACACTTTGTTCCCCATAACAAAGTAGCTGATCACATTTTCTGCATTTAATTACAGCTTCATTAAAAGCAGGCTGAATATTGGGGATCAGCTCTTCTGGTCGCCCCCTCACCGATGTAGTTGGTCCTCCGGTTGAAGTAGAGGCGCCATCCCTGGGAGCCTCTTGTGCCGGAGCTCTGACACTCTCCCGGGCAAAGTTCTGGGGGTGCCTCCTCTCGACGTGGCGAATCATGGTGGAGTTACCAAATGAATATTTTTTGGTGGGGTCACCCCGTGAGAGGACAGTGTGACATATTCGGCACTCCACCTTTGGAGCATTTACTTTTTTTTTATCATCTGAAATGGAAAAAAAACTTCCATATGAAGTGTTCTTTTACCCGGGGCTGAGGAACCTCTTCATCAATAAATCTCTCGGTGTCATCTTCGCGGCTGGATGTTCTGGCAGCCATGGTAATCCAACAATGATCCAAGAGCAAAAAGACAAGTCTTGCAGTCACAAAAGTGAAAGAAGAAGTGAAGGAAATGGGTGGGGATTTCATTCTTTGTAAAAAAAACTGTTCGCAACCAATGAAAAGAGTTATTTTAAGGTCACATGACTTGACGCGCTTACGCTACGCGCATCGGAGCGCTTCCGGGGGCGCTTACGCGGCGCGAACGTAGGCGCTTCCGGGGGCGCTTACGCGGCACGCTTGAGTGACGTTTTGATAGCTTTACGGAAATGTAAAATCATTTTCATTTCGTAAATCAAAAATACTGCTTTAATAAGTATGGTACTAAATGTCTTGCATTATTATTTACATTTCATACATATTTTTTTATGGACGCAGAAATAGCGCTCTCGGTGCGCTCTCGGGAGAGCTTACCGGTGCGCGCACCCGGAGCGATACAAGACAAAATGATACGGGTAAGCTCACCGGTCCGCGCACCCTGAGCGCACCAGGAAAAAAAATATATATATATACATTGAACAAATAATTTTTTTTAAAAAACAATATAATTAATTGTTGTAAAAAACAGCTAATAAAAAAAAATCGTAGGTTACAAAGTCGATATACAAAGGAATTAGCTTTTAAAAAAACTATGAAATTCACTGAGAAAACCATAAGATTCACAAACGTTATATTAGTTTTTAAAAAACCTTTGAAATTCAGTAAAAAAACAATAGGTTTCACACTCGTTATAGTTAGGAATTAGCATTTAAAAAACCTTTGAAATTCACTGAAAAAACCATAGGTTTCACACCAGTCATAGTTAGCTGAACATTTTACTCATACAAAACCATTGAAATTCCCACGTTATAGTTAGTTGAACTCACTATAACTCGCGCGCCCGCAATCCACTGCTGATGATGTCACATATTACATCATTCATGACATGGTCAGTGACATCACTGATGACATCACTGATGACATCTCAAATGACATCACTGATGACATCACTGATGACAACTCAAATGACATCACTGATGACATCATCCATGTGATAATACGATGCACCTCCTCACACTCTAATCTAACCTTTGATACACCCAGTGTTAAATACAAACTACCATTCCTGAAATTATTGACACACCAATACCAGTAACTACATACGCACTCACGGATTTCTAGGTCTACACACACATCCACTCATTCACCCATACAATCACTCATACATACGGTCACTCATCAATACATATACTAACACATACTTTCTCTCTTTTACAATCACTGATACAAGTACACATTGAACCATACAGTCACTTACGCAATCACAGGCTCTCATGTATAGTCATTTATATATGGCAACTCTCACATGCACTGTGTTTTACATATGTACTTACTTGGACATGGAGCACTGAGATTGCTATTCACTCACCAACACATCCATGCAGACAGTCAATCCCCCATACAGCTCTTTCCACATGCACTCTTGAACCCATATACCAAGTGAATCAACTGCTCACATATATATGCACAGAGTCACACACCTCCCAGCCACCCACACACACACTCACCCTCACATACAAATACTTGAACAACCAATCAATAACCCATATAGCCACTCACATAGCTACTGATCAACACATGCAGCAGCTTACACAACAACAGACATACTGATGCACATATTCAGACAGTTTAGTTACTAACCAATGCATTCAGTAAGACTCATTTAATCACTCACTCATACAGTCAGTCACGCACCTACTAAATCCTTCATCCAGACACTCATACATCCACTCATTCTTCAATATGTAAATTATTAACTTTAACTTCATTGTATTTTAACTTTTCAGAAACACACAGACACTGGATGATGTCATCAGTGATGTCATTTGAGATGTCATCAGTGATGTCATCAGTGATGTCACTGACCATGTCATGAATGATGTAATATGTGACATCATCAGCAGTGGATTGCGGGCGCGCGAGTTAACATTCTATTGTGAATAACTTTGTCGCCGGTTAAGGAATCTGCCTGAAAATCTCCTCAAATTTGCCTCGCGACGCTCCGGTCCTTCCCTGAAAGTTTGGGGGGGATTCGTGAAGCGGGGGCCGAAATAAAAGGGGGGTCCCACAACGTGTTTACCCCATGTTAATTTCCATAGGGCGGTCGACCTCACCTTTAGCCCGAACGGCTGAATGGATTTCCACCAAACTTGGCAAAATTGTAGGGACTGGTAGCCCGATGTGCCTTTGCTATGTCTCAAGATATGTGCTTCAGTGGATTTTGAGTAATTTAGGTTCAAAAATATATATATATCTATGGCCGCGCCCCGGTACGCGCACCGGGGAGCTAACCAGCGCGCTACGCGAGTTCGCGCGCGGAAAGCTGATTGGCTCTCGGGTGTCTTTCAACATTCCAAACAGTCCGGAGCGGTCGCCATCTTGTGTCTCGGTAGGATCGAGACACAAGAGGTGGCAAAAACAAAGGGGGAAATGACCATAAGGGGGCAGAGTAGACCCCCCTGACCTCCTAGGTTTGATGTGGGGGCTATAAAAGGGCCCCGCGGGGCAAAAAAACATATTTTTTTTATTTGCGCGGGGTGAGTGCCCGGTACGCGCACCGGGGAGCGTACCATGGGGAAAAAAGAATGACAGAGTTTTTAAAAAATGTAGCCTTTTTTTTATAAATTGGAGGTAGTTCTAAAAAGAACTGTTTTTTTTCTTCTTTTTGTGGTTTTATATTTTTTTAATGTTTTTTGAACATTTTGTACTTTTTTTGGCTTTTATGAACTATTTTATATATTTTTTGTTATTTTTATGGGGAGAAACAAAAAACAGGGAATTGAAAATGGCTCAACTGGAGCAAAAAAAAAAAAGGAAAAAATTAGAGTTTTTTGGGGCAATTGTGGTTGTCACCAGCAAGGAGGATGAGCTTTATGCTCTGTTCACCATAGAAGATGGTCTTACCACAAAAAATACATGTAATTCTGAATTCCCCAAACCGTGGTTGTATGCAAGGGATCGTCTCCCTTGTCTCTGGTCCCGATGAGTGTATATATGTGTGTGTTAGTGAGTGAATGACTGGCTCACTAGTGTCTTTATCAGTAACTACATATGTTTTAATCTAGTATATGTGAGTATTGATGTATATAAGTGAGTAAATGTGAGAGTGAGAGATTGAAAGAGTTCTTGTTTAAATAAGTATGTGTTTCTATAAGTGATTGTTTAAGAGAGTAAGTATGTGTAAGTTTCCTTAGAAGTAAGGTGGTAGTGTGTGTATAGCTGTATATGCAAATAAATGGATGATCAATAGTTTATTTGCATGTGTGATTATGTGTGTGAGTAACTTTTGGATGACTGTCGGTGTGTAACAGGATGTATAGGTGTTTCACTACATATGATGAGTGAATATATGTATGAGTGACTATATAGAACTGTTGGTGATTGAGTGGATGTGTATATAGATGGTGGTATTACTGAATTGGTTGTTGTAACTGGTATGGGTATCTCTATTTTTTTGAAAATTTTAGTTTCTATTTTTGAATATGTGTTTCAAGGGTTACATTACACTGAAAGGAGGTCTGTCACTCTGTCACAAGGATGGTGTCATCAGTGATGTCATGAGTGATGTCATTGACCATGTCATGAGTGATGTAATATACGACGTCATCAGCAGTGCATTGCAGGTGCGCAAGTTATAGTGAGTCCAACTAACTATAACGTGGGAATTTCAATGGTTTTATGTCAGTAAAATTTCCAGCTAACTATAACTGGTGTGAAAGCTATGGTTTTTTCAGTGAATATATATATATATATATATATATATATATATACACACACACACACACACACTATTGGTTGCTGCACTTGGCAGTTCTCCTTCCAGTAGTGTCGGTGCCTGCTAAGGCGGCAGCTGCTGTTACATTTAACTTTGACCAAGCATTCCCATCCAGAATTCCAGAGGAAAAACAAAGCGGCACACCAGAGGACCACACAATAATTTTATTGTGCACCAAGATGACTTGTTTCGGGCCAAGCCTTTATTGAGTGATGTGGTATGTGCAAATTCCCTTAAAAATACAACCAATAATTAATAGAAAGTGAGAAAAGACTTTTTGTCATTGCGTGTTACTCGGTTCGATTTCAACAGATTATATAAGCATTTGCTATTAAACGCATTCATCAATGATAATAGTTACAATAGACAATATCATAATGTTCTTGCAATATGAACAATTGTTTATGTTGATTCATGATTGTCAACATTAATCTTGCCACAAATAACCAATAAAGTTACTTCACCAAATCTTGCTCTTGAAAAACTGTGCCAATAGGTAAATATGAGCAGCATGTTTGCGGTGGCAGACAGCAATAAGGTTAAATTCAATTCTCATCTCAATACATGCATGCATAATAAATAACTTGCAATAATTGCACACTACAGGATACTTAAAAGAACCAACAATTGCAGTTCTCGTTTGCCTTTAACCTCATCGCTGCTACACATATTCCCCTCCTGTGCTGAAAAATCATTATCATTATAGTTTCATGACGGAACGGTTCCGTCATCAGCACAGCTCCACTGTGCCTCATGACGGAACCGTTCCGTCATGAGCATCGAAGGGGTTACTATCATCTGTTAATCATTGGCGCCTACAATAGTCAATTCCCTTTGATGGCAGCCGTAATTAATGTAATAGCAAACCACCATTTTTTGGAGATCGTACCATGACCAAATCTTGCTCTAAAAAACGGTGTCATTAGTTTAAATACGAGCAACATGTTTGCAGTGGTAGGCAGCAATAAAGTTAGATTTAATTCCCATCTCAATTTATGCATGCATCATAAATACTTCCAATAATTACACTCTACAGAATACTTAATTGAGATAACAATGGCATTTCTTAGAATCGTACCGTAATGTACGTGTTGATTCCATACCAACTTATAATGAGTATTGTACTCCATGTATTACTCACTTAATCATTAATTTATTACCTTATGTTCGGAATATAAGCACATAGGTGCACTGTGTCCCTGGACAGTCAACAGTATGTGATTATATTAGTGAGTGAAAATTATTTTTTTAAAGTGTTTGTAACCAAGTGACAAAAATGGGGAGAGGTAATGATCTCCAGAAAGTGCCCTATTGGAACATCTGACACCTCATCTAATGATTGAATTCATATTCATATGTTGATCACTGGTGCCCTGATGCACTTGGCATACTCATTTAGGCTTGATAGATATTTTAGATGCCGAGTAGCTTTAATGATTAAGGGCATCTCCTTTAATTACCTCACATTTAAAATTAGTGAACCTTTTAAAAACCTTTCTGAAAGGAGGCCGTTACTGCTCAATATTAAGGATCTTAACATCTTATATGGGTTGCTAGTTCTTCTCCACTATTCAACCCGTTGGGAGTTTTCGTACTGAGATCAATGATACATCTCGATTCCAAAATACAGAGGTGTTTCTCTCTGTCACTTCCTCTCTCGTGTGGCATTGCTCTATCTATCCCATAGAACTGTAACAGTCTGTTGTTGCTGTTATGTTTCTGAGCAAAATTTCATACTGTGGGATAGTTAAAATCTTGGTTGGATATAGCACGTAGGTGTTGTAAGATTCAGATTTTTACTTGCAACTTTGTATTACCAACATATTTGGAACTCTAAAACGTAATGACGAAATCACTGATACATGTGATTAGTTTAGTGATTGTCTTTGTCGTTTCCAAATCAGTGGTATATGTTCGGCGACGCCTACTATTCGTGCAAGCTTTGCAAGAATTGCATGTTACGAAACCTTTAGCTGAATTTAACCAATTGTTTGAGGCTACTTTCTGCTGATAACTGTGGACCAAACGGTATTTTATTGATCTTAGTCTTCTGTAAGTAATGTTGGGTGAGCTACCTATGCACTTCCTTATGAAGGGATTTTACTTCCAACAGGCTCCAATGAGCCTTCATTGATCTCCATAGTTTAATTGAGCCCCTACTGTAAGTGGTAATCATCTTGGGTGCCTCACTCTTCTCTTTATTAGATTTGGGCCTGTTACTAAACAGTAACTCATTCTGTGTTTTCCCAATTATCTTCTTTTTGGCCTCAGCAAGCAGTTTATTGCCCCTCTCTGTCTGACTCTCTTTTCCATTGTTGTTTGTTAATTTTCATACCGGTCATTGGAGCTACAATTACGACAAGGTCGCAGGAGTTCGTCGTACAGGAACTGCGGACCAGTGGTGTGGGATGATTGCTGGAGGTGTGTAGGATTTTATTGCCTGCTGTTTATTTTCTAAAAAGACTTGTGGTTATTTTGTTATTCACAATTTTTATACTGACATCAAGGAATTCAGAGTAATCAGTGCTTATTTTATGGATAAAACTTAGATTTAAATCATTTGTTCCTAATTTCTGAATGAATTCCAGAGCCAAAGTTTGAGGCCCGTCCCAAATCAGGGGCAGGTCATCTATGTACCTGATCCAAATTGGGATGTGTTCTGTGTATGGGTCATTTGCCTCTGTGCACACTTCCTGTTCTTCCCACCAGCCTAGCAACAAATTAGCCAGGCTGGAGGCAAAACATGTACCCATTGCGGTTCCTGACTTCTGACGATACAATGTTTTTTCGAATAAGAATATGTTCTGTTCTAGGCAGTACGTCATAATTTTTTCCAACATTTAACATCGGGGATGGCAACAGAGAACGGGGACTAAGGAGGCTTGAATCACGATATATATACTCTATGTGAATAGAAATATACCTATAGGGTTGAACACTGAAGAAGAGCTTGATGGTCATCTTTAAAATTCATGTTCTCTACTTTTTCTATTGTCTAGTTATCAGGGCGCCATGTGAAATTAGTTGTTTTTTTTGTTGTAATTCATGTTTAGTGGTGAAGAAGCACTAGTGGAAAGATTAGCTGTCTCTACTAGCTGCAGTTTGTTTGGAACAATTATATCGCAATTCGAAGATGACTTTATACTGTCATGCCAATTGATTATCATTAACTGGACCTCAAATTGCATAATCAATAACCAAATATACAAGGGATACATTGCTTCAGTTTGAAAATGGCATGCTTTTATTTTTTCTTATATTGTCTGGGGTGAGGGGGGTTGCAAATAAAAATACTCTAAATATCGGATTACCTGCGTGCTTCTGACGACACAAAGTTGGATTGTGTGGTAATATATATCTATATTCCCACGTTATAGTTAGTTGGACTCACTATAACTTGCGCGTGCAATGCAATGCTGATGACGTCACATATTACATCACTCATGACATGGTCAGTGACATCACTCATGACATCACTGATGACATCTCAAATGACATCACTGATGACAACATCCTTGTGACAAAGTGGCAGACCTATCAGCATAAAATAACCTTTGACACACACATTCAAAAATAGAAACTAACATTTTCTTAAAAAAGGAGAAACCAATACCAATTACAACAACTTATTAGGTAATTCCAACATCTACATACACATCAGCTCATTCACCAACAGTTCTATATAGTCACTCATGCATGTACTTACTCATCATATGTACTCATACACCTATACATCCTGTTACACACTAATACTCATCCATATAGTTACTCACACACAAATTCACACATACAAATAAACTATCAAAAAACCATTTACTTGATTATACTGCTATATACACACCACTACACATACTCCTACAGAAACGGAAACATATTTACTCTCTTAAACAGTCAATTATAAAAACACATTCTCACTAACCCACCCATACACACAATCATCCACCCATACAGTCTTGCACACATGCTGTCTTCAAAATACATACAAATAGTGAGTCACTCATTCATGCATCTGTGCTCTAAGTAATATCCCCCACCGAACCATACAGACACTGATACTGATACTCAAAAAAACAACTAATAACCCATATACACACTCATGTAGAAACTCACCAACCCATGCAGCCACTTATACACAAAGTGAGACACAGATACAGATATTTTAATATTTAAACATTACTCGCTAATATATATATTCACTAAGATACATTTAATAAGTCAGTTAACCAATCAATTTTATACAAAAAAATCCATTTAGACATTTATTTACCCATTTATTCTTCCATCAACCTTTACGTATACATATATAAAAAATATTTATTTTTCATAAAGATACACATTCACTGGATGATGTTGTCAGTGATGTCATTTGAGATGTCATCAGTGATGTCATGAGTGATGTCACTGACCATGTCATGAGTGATGTAATATGTGACGTCATCAGCAGTGCATTGCACGCGCAAGTTATAGTGAGTCCAACTAACTATAACGTGGGAATTTCAATGGTTTTATGCAAGTAAAATTTCCACCTAACTATAACTGGTGTGAAACCTATGGTTTTTTCAGTGAATTTAATAGGTTTTTTAAATGCTAATTCCTAACTACATATATATATATATATAAAATTTCTATGGCAAAATGAAACCCCTCTTTTTGTTCCTTTTCAAATTAAATGTATTAAGTGTTACCACTTTATTCCAATCAAGATGACTTCAGGTGTGCCATACTTTTGTCATAAGTAAGACTGTTAGCGCTCTAGTTGTTCTTTAGAACACTCTTGGACATTCTGTCATTGGGCTATAGTTGGGCTAGATCTGGCTGATATTTGGGCTACATTTGTTTTTTTTGTCTCTGGTGGCCATCTTTGGGCTACATTGGGCTACATTGGGCTACATTTGGGCTCTAACATATATATAGCCCAATGTAGCCCAATATATATTTTTTCAAAGTTAATTTTCGTAAAAACCAACCTAAATTACTTAAAAATCCACTGGAGCACATATCTCGAGACATAGCAAAGGCACATCGGGCTACCAGTCCCTACAATTTTGCCAAGTTTGGTGGAAATCCATTCAGCCGTTCGGGCAAAAAGTGAGGTCGACCGCCCTATGGAAATTAACATGGGGAAAACACGTTTTGGGACCCCCCTTTTATCTCGGCCCCCGCTTGATAAATCCCCCCCAAACTTTCTGGGAAGGACCGGGGCGCCGCGAGGCAAAATTGAGGAAATTTTCAGGCAGATTCCTCAACCGGCGCCAAAGTTATTCACAATAGGATGTTGAGATTTTGCATTGAAAATAATCCTAACTATAACTACCTATTGGCGACCGCCAGTAGGTAATATATATATATATTGCTATATTGTTTAAGTACCGCGCAGGCAGTATAGTGATGCTTGTTATTTTGGCCACAATATTGTGGCAGCTTTGTCGTTTTGTCCTCTATATGCTGACATACAACACAAAGGGGTAAGTGTGTTAGTTATGTTTGTAAACATGCATGCAGCTGTGAAAGACGCCCTAGTGCTACCCACCTGTTCACTATTGATGTGTGCCCCCTGTAAACTTCTAAGCACTGGCCTGTCGTCACGTCCCACTTCCTGACAGTGTGATCGGCGCTGCATGTGAAAGCCACCTCGTTCTCCAAGTGACAGAAGGTGATGTAGCTTCCATGGCCTGGGAACAAACGAGTCCAGAAAAAGAAACAATTTGTTATAAGGGATTGGACAGCAACACATCAAATTTGTAATTCAGGCTTAATCAGTACCTTGGTAATATGTTACGTTTTATTTTTATTGAATTGTAATATAATTGTTTCTAATTATTATATGAGGTATAGGATAAACAGTAGCTGACATTTTGGATTATATGATGCATGCCAGCTGCCCAAAAGTCGTATGTCAGTATAACGCCATTGAACTATCAGCCTTCAAAAATACTGTGGCCAATTAAACAGCTACCTCTATATCATAAAGCTAAATATATGGCCCTCCTATTTAGATTCCTCTTGCGATCTAGTGGTTAGGGCGATAGAGAGGGTGTGATATCTTTGTTGTTTGATATTTCAACAGCGCCATTTAGTGGTAGACCTCCAATCCTGTCTTCTCCACCCTAAATAATCCACTCAATGTTTGTCCAAAAACATGTTACCCATTATAGAGCTGAAAATGGAAAATTCCTTTTCCCATCTCATCCGGCATGCCATAACCTAGCTAGTCCTGACACAGGACACAGGAGGCAGTCCTTGCTAGGTGGACTTTTTACACCACTATGCATGATTAGTGCTCAATTTCACTGAGTGGTTACAGGTGGCCGACACCTGCACTGTTTTATGGAGACCAGGATTTATTTCTCATCGTCAAACTTTGGCTCAGAGCAATAGAGAAAAAAGGCAGAAATGGGAGAAAGAGGCAGGAATCATTGCTTTGGGGCGATATCTCACCCCAACCAATCGCACTGCTATATCGTGCCATCCTAGGCGACATCTTCATAAACGTACTCTTTTTTTGTTTCAATTGCTGTCCTCGTTCATTTTGCTTGTTATTCTCTTTCTTAATATTACTTTAATTCCACACGTGGAGTAAAAATGCAATTTCCCAAGTTTCTTGTGTTCCCACTGTGTCCATCCGGACCTCTTCGAAAGAACACGACTAAAGCATATTTCATTCAGGGCAGCGTTTCTTCTCTAAAAACCCAATGCATTTTGTGCATGCAAGCACTTCTTCAGGGGTCACTACAATCAATAAAGAACAACCAATAGTTAATACAGTGACAGTCGTTACGCACAAACCATCTTGTTTACGGAGGGGATCAGGAAAGTTGTTTAGCTAAGATACACGGTGTGTACTAACAAGAAGGGGTGAGAGTGATAGGACCGGGAGTGAGCGAGTGTTGTGATATCGGCATGTTTTGAGAGCAAGGAGTAAACTACTGTTGGTTTGGGAGACGGGAGGGGTTCCGTTCGGATTTTTTAATAACAGCAAAAGACTGTTTGAGTACAAAGTATTGAAATATTTGAGCATGAAGCAAAATATGTGCGTAACGACTGTCACTGTATTAACGGTTGGTTGTTCTTTATTGATTGTAGTGCCCCTGAAGAAGTGCTTGCATGCACGAAATGCATTGGGTTTTTAGAGAATAAACGCTGCCCTGAATGAAATATGCTTTAGTTGTGTTCTTTCGAAGAAGTCCGGATGCACACAGTGGAAACACAAGAAACTTGGGAAATAGCATTTTTGCTCCACGTGTGGAATTAAAGTAATGTTAAGAAAGAGAATAACAAGAAAAAAGAACGAGGACAGAAATTGAAACAAAAAAGGGTACGTTTATGAAGATGTCGCCTAGGATGGCACGATATAGCAGTGCGATTGGTTGGGGTGAGATGTCGCCCCAAAGCAATGATGTTATGATCCATGAGTGCTTTTTGGGCATTGCACTTAAAAACCAGTCTGCACGCAGAGACAGAAAACATGGGAAAAGTTTTTGGAAAACTTAAAGAAAAGGTGTGCATCCTGTTCCTACATGTGATGATTGAGAAGGAGGCAGGAAAACTTAGAATAACAGTCCCAAAGGAAGAATGCATGCATAAAAAGAGAACCTTCGTGAGTAGGATTACAAATATTGATATTACTAGTAGCTTTCAGTTCAATAAGGAAGAAGTGTGACAGTAGGTGGTGCCATACCTTGCAGGAGCCTACAGCTCTGACTGTCTGATGTCCTCCACAGTCTCGCTGTGCAGTCCTCGCTGGCAGTCAACAGGTGGTGCCCGTCCGGGCTCAGGCTCAGCCAGTTGATGCCTCCACGGTGGTCAGAGCACACTTTGAGAAGGGGGGAGCGGGTAGAGTGACAGGTGGAGCCGCCGCTCCCCATCCTCCGGGGCCCGGCATGAGCAGCGGCAGGAGAAGGAGATAAATGGGCTGAGGATGGAGGTGGATGCATGAGACGAGAGCAGAGCTACCCACAGGAGCACTGAGGATTTGGACCACAATCACTTCTTCTTACCATTTGCACTGGGACATCACATCTGCTGTGTCTGCAACATACAAGAAATGGTGAAGAAAATCAGATTTGGCAACCATCAGCAGCACCATAGAACACTGTGGAAATAGCCTTTATCTACCTCATCAACAATAGTCATTGAAGAACCAAACCATGATTTAGACCCGAAGCAGGGTTTTTGGCACTGGGAGGAAAGGAAGTAATTGAATAGGCATTCTCTCTTACTAGTCTCATGGGCTTGATGGATCCTGCTATGCTGAGGGTGAGCTGAGTAACAGAAGAGGCGGTTATTTATTAGAGGGATGACGGTAATGCGTTAGGAAAGTTTAAAGAGGATTCCCCACCCTGGCGTGGGATGAGTGTGCTGCACCTTTGGGCTGTGATCCTCATGGTTCAAAGGTATAGAATAAGGACTTGAGGTGGGCATCTGCAGCAGGGATTTAGGAAAAATACAGATAACATAATAGTCCATTAAAATATTCAGCACATTATAAACTTTGCAGTATAGAAATACTATGAACCAGGGATTAAAAACACACATTTTCAAACCATATACCTAAGGGTAAAATTGTTATAGCAGTCAATCACACAATAACTATGTTTTCAATGTACTCAGTCCTACACTAATAGGCAAGGCTTGTTGATGCACATTTTTACCCATTCGTGAGGGAGGAGATTTACTGGGCTTTTATGTAGAGCTTGAGACCCCTGCAGTGGCAAGAGGCAGATGAGAACGACTGTACAGCACTGTTGCAGACTGTGACTTAGAGTGAATCCCTCCCTGTTAAGAGTAGTCAGGTAGTAACCATTGGAATAGTGATGGATTGATCAGTCTGAAAACACAAACCAGCCATTAGGAACTGCTGGTGAGGAAAAGGAAATCATAAAGCTTAGGGCCTGATTATGATGCCCGCACTGCCAAAGGTCACCGCTGTCCACCCGCCAGATAACAAATATTTTTGTAGGCTGGAGGTCTAGTGGGCAATCCTTTGGCGTGCCTACAGCAGTGCCTTTCAAAAAGACACCACAATGGGAATGTCAAAGGCCACTCCTGCACGGCATGGACTGTTAAGTCCATGCTGTGCAGGAACAGGAGGTGCATGCACACAGGGGTGCACAACATGTGCCCCCGCATGTATCCCCAGGCCCAGAGGCACAAGGGGGCCCTGTAGGGCCCTTTATGTTTCCTCCCTGCCTCTCTTTTCACTGTGGGCTTACCACCATAAAAAGTGAGACTGGGAGGAAACTTGTAATATGCTTGGCGGTGCCGCAGCGGCACCACAAAGCATATTGCAGCCTCAGGACCATCGCGCCACCGCCAGGGACCATAGAACCCGCCAAACTCTTAATCAGGCCCTTAGTTTCTCGTGATTTGCTCAGGCTGCAGGTAGGGTGTGCAAGGCAGTATACACAGCAGTACATGATGTATGGGGGAACCTGGTGGGTTCGGGATAATTTGACAAATGCAAGATCAGTGGCTGTTAGACCTGGTACCATTGGCGTGAGTCTCCCTTCCATTTGGCACTGATTGCTCCTCTGTTTTTGATATGTTTTGCTGGTTTAGATGATTTGGGCACTGTGCCACTGCTATTCAGTGCCACAATGCAGGTGCTCCCTATTGGAAATCCATGTATTGATAAGTAACTCCATGATTGGCTTATTTTTAATTTACTTGTCAGACCCTAGTACAGTGCACCATGTGTGCCCAGGGCCTGTAAATCAAATGCTGCTGGTGGGCTTGCAGCAATGGTTGTGCCACCCATAGGAGCTGCTTGCAAAGTGTGTCTCAGGCCTGCCATTGCAGAGCCTGTGTGCAGTCTGTGACTGCCATGTCGACTTGGCAAGTGCACCCACTTGCCAGTCCCTAAACCTTCACTTTTCTAAATATCACACACCCCTAAGGTAGACCCTAGGGCAGGGTGCAGTGTATGTAAAAGATAGGTCATTCCCTGATTTGTGTGGCATGACCTGATAGTGGATTACAGCCTATGGCGCCTTTCACCTTTGCAAGGCTACCTGTCCCCATAGGCCAGAATGGGCAGTTTGATTATAACATCTTATAATCCTAACCGACCCAGGGACCATGGTAGAAATTTGAGTTTAGTATGCCTGAACTCTGATTAATGATAAAATACATCTTTTAGTGAAGTAGGTTTTAACATTCTGTGTTTGAAAATACCACTTTTAGAAAGTAGGTATTTTCTTGCCTAACCATCCAGCCTGCCTCTGCTAGTTTGTGTATTGTATCTCTGGTTTTGTGAGTGACAGGGGCTGGGGGGCTCCAGGAGACAGTATGAGTCAGCACAGGGCTGAAGAGACCTATCTGCATGTGGAGTGGTGGGAGGAGTAGCGCCTGGGCTTGAATAGGGCTGTGCCTGTCTTCCACAATGCTGGCTCCACCTCCTGTGGTGCGTCTGATGACCCTGGCCCACACTGACAAAGGAAGAAGGTGTGCACTGGCAGAATGCACCCAGAACTGGTGTGGACTATGTACAGGACCCTCTGCCTTCAAAGAACAAAGAGAATAGTAGTATAAATATGGGGGCCCGGACCCCAAGACTTTAGATCACTTCTGGAACAACAAGACAAACATTTGCCAAGGAGAAGAACCAAGTACGCTGCAGGAGTTTGGACTGCCAATCCGCCAGTGTGCTGTTTGCTGGGTTGGCTTGCAATGGAGTCTTCATTGCCAAGGAAAGGGGAAGGAACTTTTACGGAACTTTCATAATCTTGCAGAATATTTCTCCAAGGGCTTGAACTTGTGCTTGCCTCCTGCTGAAGTCTCAGGGCTACAAGACTTCACCGCCAGCTCCCCTCTGAATTTCCTTGCTGGGAATTCTGTCTGCAGTAGCCTGCATGTCACTGGGAGCTGGAAGCGCGACTCAACAAGAAGAAGCATGTCGCCGTCGCAGCTGTTGCCGTCGCATGGCGGAGAAGCGTTTCGCCGCCACAGAGCCCGCCACTGCATCACCAGAGAAGCGTGTCTTCGAAGCAGCTGTTTGCCGTCGCATCACCGGAAAAGCGTGTCACCACCACAAGGGTTGCCGTCGCATCATCGGAGAAGCGTGTCGCAGGGCCTGTCGTGGCTCCAAAGTTACAGAGTTTGCCGCACAGCCATCGGGCTTGCACGCATCACCTTAACGTCATCGCATCGCATCGAGGGCGCCATCTTATCGCATCAGATGGTCGCATCGCGGCGCCATCTTGCCTCATCACAACCGGAACGCAGTTCAAGAATCAACACATCACCTCCTCTCTGGTAAGGAACAGACGCATCCCCTACGCTGCGCAAGCATTGAGGCACGACGCATCTCCTCCCACCAAAACCAAGAACCGATGCATCACCCTCCCTGAGGACCTTTTGTTTGTTTTGTGTTACACATCCAAGGTAATGTTGTGAGAAACGTGTTGCATTTATCATCAACTTGAACTAAGTTACTTCTACCATCTTTAAGGCTATTTTGAGTACAGTATTGTGGATTCTTGTCGTTTGTGGTCTTGTGTTAAGTCTAGCAAAGATTAATTATTTTTCTAAACTGGTCTGGTGTCCATTTGTAGCGTTTTCACTGTATTACTGTATGTGTTCACAAATGCTTTACACACTGCCTCTGAGATAAGCCTGTCTGTTCAGGGGTGAGCAGGGGTTATTTTAGAAGTGTACCCCCTTACCCTGACTATAAGCAAGGGTCCCTATTTGGTCAAAGGTACCTACCGCTGCCAACTAGAGAACCCCAGTTCTAACAGTAGCCATCATCTTAGCACCGTCCTAGTCACTTTCACTCCTCTAGACAGACTTATGCACTCTTGGCGCAGGCAAGGAGGGCATTCAGTCCTTCAGAGGAGATGCACCCTTTTTCAGCCCTGTCAAGGCCCCGTTTTCAGTTCAAGGCACCATACCTTGTCCATTGATATTATTGTTAAACTAAATAGGCTCCTTGCATGGAATTTTCTGGGTGATCCAGTGACATCAGGGGAGATCACCTAACATCAAACACAAATCAGAACTGACTGACCTACCTACTTTCTTTCTTTCTATTTTGGATTTCATCCTGTTTGAAACCAAGGCCCAATATTGTCTTGCTATCAGATAAGGGACCTTTCCTACACAGGACCCTGTGCCATCCTCCTTAAATGGAAACAAGAGCAGCATATGACCACTCGCACTCTCTCTTTAGTGCATGGGTCAACTTCTGGACTCCTCTTAGTTATGCCTATACTCAACAGAAGTGAACATTAAGTGCGGGCAACCTTCCCTATGAGTGTGACATGCCCAAGTTCAGAGGCTAACTATATGGAGCTTCCTGGGATACTGGTAGAGCTGCGGTTCCCTAAATCCATTTGTGTACAATAAAATCTGGGAAAATAAACTGATAGAGGAAAATCTCCCTCTTCCCCTTGGAACTGACAACTACAGAATTTCTGGGTCTCTCATAGGTGGAGCAACCCTTCATGAAAAGGAAAAGATGTTTTGTAAACCCACAGACCACCTGGAGATCAGTCCCTCTAATGCAGGTTAGTATCTAAGACGTGTAGTGTTGTGTGAGTTTGTAATAACGGAACCTTTGTGACTCCTGATGGACTCCGTAGAAATGTGATGTAAGCATTAGTGTGCAGTTAAGTGAATGCAGGTTTAGAATGTTGAGTTTGCGGTTACACGCAGAAGAATAACGATGTATTATACTAAGCTCCGTGTGTAGTGTAGTCATTGGAGAGTACCCGGGCTGGAGAGGACGCTACAATTGGTAACAAGATAGGGCCTAAGTAACCCGAAGATCAACAGTGCTCTCCTAGAGAGGTTGCTGTGGTCCCCCAAACTGGTTGTGCATGCCATGTGTGCCTCCATCAAAGTGTGGAAACAATATTTGTTGTATGTGGAATCAAGGTGCAGCCCCAGTCCGTGTAAAGCATTTGAATATACTGAAAGCTTCACTAAGACGTGTATTCATCTTTGGCCAAAAACCTGCTTGGGAGGCTGCAACGAGAGGTACAGCGCTACTACACAAGCTAAAACTGTACATCATACGGAGTAATAACGCTATAGGCGGATGCAACCAGGTCCTGAAAGAGCAGCAAAGTGCAAATTAACATTACAAACAGAACAACCAGATATCAAACAGCACAAAGAGACACCTAAAGGCAAAGTGATACAAGAAACAGTCATATGCTTACCAGTACTGATTAACCCCTTGCCTGCTTAGGACGAGCCCATCTCGTCATGAGGCACAGTGGAACTGTGTTAACATATATAAGGGACCCACTCTTGAATGCTTGTGGCCAGGGAACAGAGAGGAAAATAACGCTACAGCAAGAAAAAGGATTCCCTCGTGGCCTAAATATTTTTCATCTTGTCACATAATTTATATACTTTTTAAAAAAGTCCTTCAAAATAACACTATTAATTGTATTTATATTGATTTATTTGTTTTTTTCTTCATTTATATCAAAATTTATTTTATTTTAATTCTTTAAAAAAGTAAGGTTGAAGATTTTAAGGTCAGCTTTGAAAAATTGGGTATTTGTAAGGAACAAACTAAACATTTCTTATTATGCGCCGCAGGCACCCATATGGGACTCACCAGGCCTCCCAGCCTGCCTAAATGATCAACTATCACTACCTTTGAAGCAGGCAGGGCTGGAGAGGTGGGGAGACCTGCAGGGAGATGGCCAACTCTTAAGCTGGGACATATTGTCCAATCTAACTAGGGGGGCCCTGACGCGGTTTAAATACTACCAATTGTCAGGTTGGTGGACAACGAGATCTGGGATACCTAATGATAATAACCCCCCTAACCCTAATTTTGATGCGGTAGCCAGAAGGGGTAAGTGGAAAAGCCAAATATCTTTCTGGTATTCGGCAATGTTAGAGGGGGAGGATGTGACGGAGGCTGAAATCAGTAAATTGTGGTGCAACGCTCTTACCCCGGCCAACGGGCCCTTTATGGATTTCTGGCACGACTCCTTCAGGGTGTTAAATGCTGTAATCAAGCCGGCTGCGCTGAAAAGAAATCACATATACACCATGTATAGGGTTTATATAACTCAGAAGAAACTGGCAAAATTCTCAAATATTGACTACAATTGCCCAAGGTGCGGCCTCTTGAGGGCAGATGATGTTCATATGTTTATGGATTGTCCTAAATTGGCGGACTATTGGGGGAAGATAAAGGAATTTTTGGAAGAAGTACTCTTAATGCCTATAGCACTCCCAAGGTTTACAGTAATGTCTGGGCTTGTTACGAACTATCAGGTGAATGACCTTCCCACGAAATTTGTATTCTTTACCATCCTGTTAGCAAGGCGCGAGATTTGTAGGGCATGGAAAGATCCAACTCCCCCTACCTTTGCTAATTGCCTGAGGCAGATTATGTTAACTTGCAAATCAGATGTGGCATGTGATCCCAGAAGTGAGACGAATGTTTGGGCAGCCTTGGTGGCATGGCAATCTCGATGATTGGTTTTCCAATGATTTGTCTGAACCCCTTCTGGTTCCCCGTACTCCTAAGTAGCAAGCAGCGCACACAGATCGGCGAAAAAAAGGAGTTTGGAGGGGAAGGTAGTGGCTACTTGAGGGTACGGGCAAACCAACTTGCATCAGGCCGAAACCAACGAGGGTCGGTGCAGAACGGCCAGCAGTGCATGGAGGAGCCAGTGTCCCATCAAGAGTTCCATTTGTGGTATATGAGGATTACCAAAAAAAAACCAAAAAAAAAAAACCATGTATTTTATACTTTTTTTTAATTCATTGTATTCTTTTTCAGTCTTTTCAATAAATAGTAAAATTTAAATCATCATACATAAACTTTTCAAATTACATATACAAATCCAAGATCAAAGGACACCCTACAGAACACACACCTAAACATACTCACACACATATTCACACATACACTAACACATGCATCCCTTCTCATTCAATACACTCTCTTTCTTCTGTGGCTAAGGTATCACAGATTGTCATGTGAACTATCACGGCAGGTCGACGCGCATTTCGGTGGATTTGTACCACCTTCCTCAGGACCTCGACAGAAAAAAACTTGCTTCCTTATTGTGTGGACCAGGGTATCTATTAAAAGCCTGGAACTTGTCAAGGCTGCTGTTTTTATATGGTTCCTATTTGCGTATTTCTCAAAGATCCAGACACAGTTAATAACAAAGATATCTTGCTTTCATCAGGAGACTCGATATTTTGTTGTCCAGTAATTTATTTTCTTTCTCGTTTTTTTCCTTTATTGTCCCTTTTTAATTCAATTTCGGGATTGGTTTAAGTCAAGTCCTACATGTCATATCTCCGAGTCCTAACCATTTTCCAGAGTCTCGTTTCTCAGCTGGGCTCGTCATAACAGCTGCGCCACTCCCCTGTGTAGCGAATTCCACGCCTGTGCGGACATTTTATGGGAGTGGGCGGAGTCATAACGAGCCCAGCTCGTCATGAGCACAGCTGCACTGTACCTCATGACAAGCTGGGCTCTTCATGAGCGCCGCGGCACCGCGCGCGACTCCCCCCACCGCACCGCGGGGGAATTAGCCCCGCGGTGAAAAGATTAAAGAGGGTCATCATGCCACAGCACTGGAGGGGGTGACCCCCGAGGGAGCACCTGCTTGCAGAGCCATCCATACCCATAGCAGTACCCCACCAAAGCTACCTAGTGGGGCTCAGAACAACTCCAAAGGCCTCTGAAGTTCAGAAATTTCCACCAATGATTACAAGATTAATTTGTTGTGAGACTGGATACACTCATCAAACACTGTAAGTTCAATAAATTTAATGACGAGGAAGCTAAACACCTCAGAGTGATTGATGGATGCTTGTTAGATTCGTTCAGACAATGAATGCTGAGAGGAACTCTTAGTAAGACTAAAGAAAGATGACCTGCTACTTTCCCAGTCTGACTTTTTCACTAGGTAGGGGCCATAGATTTGAAACTGTCCTGCCGCCCGTGTAGAAGAATTCCGCTTCGAGAAAATCCAGCTGTCTCCTGAGAGGAACTCTTAGGGTATCATTACGATGCCGGTGGGACCGCCACCGACAAGCCATCAGTGGCAGTCGGGCAACTGCAGTATTACAATGCAGGCGGTCGGACCCTTGACTGTCGGGGGACAGACCACTGCCTCCGACAGGATATGCTGATCCCAATTGAGCAGCATTCGAAATCGTGATCCTGAATGAGGCAGTGCCTGTGCAGGTATTGCCATCAGGATTACGAAGTCCATTTTCGACAGCCCTTTCATGGTCACCCGTCTTCGCGATAGGCCACTGCTAAGTGATCTGGGAGGCACTTCTAGTGCCACCCACACATCCCTGCACCATGTACCAGCATCATGTGGTAACTGGCACAACTTGTTGGCCGGTCTCATTCCCGCTGCAACGGTGGTCGGTCTTCCGACCATCCGCCATCATAATTAGGCCCTTAGTCTGTAGCAAGTTCTCATGACTAACAGAGCTGAAGAGCATGCTGATCGACAAGTTGCTGATATGGAGGCCGGGGGTGCCCAAACTGAGTCAGTCAGTTATGAATGTGAAAGTAAGCCAAAGCACAAGGCCGAGGGACACAGACTGAATTCTCCACAGAAAAAGAAGTTGTGCTTCAGGTGTGAATTTTCGTTTCCACATGAATGTAAATGTCCCGCCATTGGGTTTCTGCAAAGGCTGTGTAAAGGAGAACCATCTTGTAACAGTTTGGAAGGCTCAGGAAAAAGTAAGTACATCATGGCGTGAAGACAAAATGGCAGGCCAAACGTTCCAGAAGCGATGCTCAACGCATGCCTATATGGCCAAGCGACCCCATCAGCTGAGGCAATTTAAATCTTAAGCAAACAGTTCTTCCATGTCAATGTCGAGAAAAAGGGAAGAAGATGATTGTGCCATGTCGATGTTTACCTCAGATAAATGTGAGCATCTTGGACTGGCTGCATATGAGGAAAAATACTGGTACAAGAGAAGTTGACATGACAAAGCACCAAAGTCATTCAAACATTGTCCGAAATTCCCAATAAAAGCTAGTGGTTGTTCAATACCTTTCATTATTTGAAAGTGATGCATCAATAAAATATTATGTCTGAGGAGAAATATAATGAAGTGTCTCCATTGCCCCGACTTACGCAATTGAAAACTAAAGTATATATGCGGCTGCATCGACGCCACTAAAAAGCCATGTTCATTTGTAGCAATGATGAAGCATAAGAAAACAAAAGCACAAGCACCCATTCATGTACCTCAAGATATGGCATCAATCATCTGTTTACACAGCTTCATCATGGCTGCTGATATGGGTCTGATATCCGTGAACTATAGCATGAATGCTCATCACAAAATAGTAAGTGATTTCCCTTCATTGTTTCATGGGTTGGGATAACTCAAGACTATGAAAGTCTTACACATTAATGAAGACGTTCGTACCATTGCTCAAACACACAGACAAATTTTCTATCACTTACTGAAAACTGTTGAAAAACAACTTGAATCCTTACTCAAACACAATATCATTGAGTGGTCCACTGGTCGAACTCCATGGATTTCTCTCATAGTGGTAGTACCCAAAAAGGACAGCGAACCAGCTGTACGCATCTGGGTGGATATGCGTCAAGCGAACAAGGCAATTAAAAAAAGAACGACCAGGTCCGCACATTGCCAACATGATAACACAATAGAATGGTGCAAAGGTATTCTATTGCCTGGATCTGAATAAAGGATATCATCAGTTGGAATTTGAGGCGAATTGCTGGTATATTACAACCTTTTCTACGCATGTTGCTCAGTTTCGTTACAAAAGACTAAGGTACTGAATATGACTTTGGCGCAGTTATGCCGGCTCTCTTCTGGCACGGCTGTGCCAAAGCCGCGCAAGGACTGCCCGACTGATTACAAGTTGAACTTGTGCAGGCAGACTTTGCCACTGCAGTGCCCTGAAAAAGGGCACCGCAATGGCGAACAGCAAAAATGTTACATCACGGCATGGACTGTGAAGTCCATGTCATGCTGGATCTGGGGGTGCAAGAAGACAGGGGGACACATGTTGTGATCCCCGAATGCATCCCTATAGCAGGGAGCATGGTGTCCCTGTAGGGCCCCTTTTGTTTAACCACCGCCAGCCGTTTCGTGGCGGTCTCACTGCCATGAAAAGGCTGGTGGTGAGAGGTACTCGTAATACGCTCGGTGGGATTGCCCCAGTCCCACTCAACATATTGCATTTCCCCTCTGCCACACCACCGCCAGGGAACGGCGGTTTCCTGGCGTAGCTGGCGGTCCACTGTCGGAACGACTCAGAGAGTCATAATCCTGTGGATGGAACATCGCCACCGCGTGTCTGGCGGTCCATGGATCGCCAGACTCGTAATAAGGCCCTAAGTTTTGGTGTGTCATCAACTGTGGAGCTATTCCAAGATGTCATTCAATGTATCATACAGCCTGTAATGAATGCTTTCAATCACAGTGATAACATATTAGTTTCCATAGTTATACAGAAGGAGCATAACAAAGCTCTCAAGCAAGTGTGTCCGATGCTTGCTGACACGGTTTAACTTTGAGTGACAAGAAATGCTGGTTCCATAAGATAAAGTTAAAATCTTTTGGCCATATCTTTTCTGAAAGGGGCATGAAACTCGATCCAGCTAAAGTGCAAGGCTGTCAACTGCCAATGTCCCACAAGATGTTTCCATGTTATGTTCATTCCCTGGCATGGCCCCAATTGATCTGGATACATATAGGACTTTGCCACTGTCAGTGCCCCATTAGGAGACTTGACCAAAAATAATGTTTTATTTCTTTGGTCACATGAATGTGAGCAAAGCTTCCAGAAAATCAAACAAGCTATTGAGAACTCTGGTGAAATGGCATACTTTGATCCAAAGCTTCATACTGAGGTTGTTGTTCATGCTAGCCCTGTCGGGTTAGTCACCATCCTTGTACAGTGAACACCCAAATGCTCGAAGACATATTGTGGCATATTCATTTTTTTTTCATTTCATAAGGCTTTATTCGGAGCAAAAGACAAGTCCATAAAAGCACAGCATAAAACGACAACAATATAAAACAACAGTCAAATGCAGGTGATACAGCAGTTTAAAAAGGTTAAAAAAGCATACTTTTCCTTGCATTAATTGATTTAAGGAGAAAGGTAGCCGTATAAAAACAAACGTCAGGGTGATGTAAGTTAAAAAGCCGGCTCATGCAGTCTCGTATACTCCTGACTCCAAACTTAGCAAACAGGGGTTTCAAATAAGCAATCCGCAGGTATTTGTACAACTGACAGAGCAAAAGAAAGTGCACAGTGCTTTGAGGGGTGGTATTGTCACACGGACAAGGTCCAGCGGGATGTGAATGCTGCGAGGGGAAAGCAACAAGTTTGTGACTACTCCGGTTCTCAGTCTAATCAACACAAACCGATGGGCCTTCCAGGTCACTTGTGACAAATACGGTTGGAAACCCACAAATTCATTTAAATCATGATAAAGAACACAGGATGAGAGTTCAGAACTGTTTTGATGCCTCCTGGTGGAAAGCTGTTGTAAAAAACAGTGCTTAAGTTCGATTTTAGACAGCTCAGTAGCCCCACATCGATCCGCAATGATGTTAATGTTAAAGATCTTACGAAAATTATCCACAATATACTTTAACCATGGGATCTTTAAGTGATGGTCCAAAGAGAGGCAATCAGAAATAATGGCTCTGCACAATGAGGTCTCTTCTTTTATCCAGATAGAACGCCATAGCATCAGTGGCCTAAGGAGGATCAAGTCGGCAAGATGGTGAATACCCAGTTCATTGTGCACTAAAGCATTAGAAACAGAGCTTGGCAAGCACAAAAGTCTCTTCAAGAATGCATTCTCCTCAACCTGAAGAGACCATGCCGGGGCATGGCCCCAAATGCCCGCTCCGTACAAGGCAATCGAGACACAACAGGACTGAAAAACTTTAAGCATGTCATGGACCCGCCCGTCTCCCAGTTTCATAGCCATTGTGAATATTCCATGACCACTCCTCGCCATCTTAGCCCGGAAATTTTTATGTTCATTGGCCCAAATGGTATTGTTTGAGAAGGTCACACCCAAGTACGAAAACTTGTCAACAGCCTGAACCTTCTCTCCCTCTATAAAAAATGAAAACTGTTTCTTTCTGTTCCTTTGCCCGCATTCCATAACATAGGTTTTAGATTTATTTAACACTAACTTTCTGCTTTTAATGAATTGCGAAAAGCTGTCCATCAGCCGTTGAAGGCCGATGGGGGTGCGTGAGATTAGGACTGCGTCATCCGCGTAAAGTAACACAGGGACGTTGTCCTCATTGATTTTGGGAGCATCCACTGCCAGATATTTGAGAAAAGAATCAATCTCATTGATGAAAAGAGTAAAAAGCAGTGGGGTCACCACACATCCCTGTCTAATTCCACGCCCGATTTTGAACTTAGTAGTACATTCCCCGTTAGAACCGTAACGGACACAAGCAAGTAGTTTGGCATAAAGACGTGCTAGGAAGAACACAATGCCCTCGGGTGCCCCAATTTCAATTAGCTTTGCCCAGAGAATGCCATGGTCTACCAGGTCGAAGGCACTACTCAAATCCGCAAAGCAGAGATAAATAGTGCCGGTCTTTGCCAGGGTATATTTACCGATGAGCGGCTCTAAATCTAGACACTGCTCAATCGTACCATGACCCTTCCTGAACCCAAACTGGCTCTCTGCTAGAATGCCATTATCCTCCACCCATTCTTCCAACCTTACTAGAAGCACTCTACTCATTACTTTTACGGAAGAATCCAACAAGGAGATTGGACGATAGTTCTTAACGTCCCCTCGGTTTCCTTTCTTAAATATTGGGATAAGGATGGATTCTTCTCAGGTAGGGGGCACCTCATTACGGACTGCTGCGTTGAAGATATTAGTTAACAGAGGCCCCCATACTTCCGGGACCAATTTATAAACATCGATTGGTACCCCGTCTGGACCCTGTGCTTTTCCTCCTTTGCTGACCCTTATGCTATCTAAAACCTCTTGGACGGTGATATTGAGTGGCGTATGCGGCCATCTATCCCCTATATCCCTGGATGCACTGTCCGAATCAAAGATTTTAGAAAAATTAGAAACCCACTCTTCCTTCATAACGTTGGAAGTTAATTCAGGGATCTTATCATCTTTGAGGAATGAGGAATTAACTGTTTTCCAGAACAGGGTACAATTATTCAATTCAGCAGCCAGGGTCAAGTTGTCCCATGCCTCCTGTTGGAGTTCCAATTTCCTCCGTTTTAGGGTTTCTTTGTATCTGGCTCTAAGATCTACAACCAAACCCTTATCTCTAGGCGTAACTGATAAAGCTGACTTTAGTTCCTTTAGGGCCAGGGTACAAGCTGGCTTGAACCACCCCGCAGGCGTTCCTCCTTGTGCTTGAGAGTACTAGTAAGCTTGGAGTCGATGACCGCATTAATGCCAATAAAATACTCAATAGAGCCGGTGGTACCTTGATTGTCCTCTAAAATCCCTGTAATTCCTGCCAGGCAACTAGTAATGATTGAATCGGACATGATTTCAGCCTTATCCCCCTTCCACTTGAATCTAGTGCCATTAGGTCGCACGGCCTCAATGTTGTTAATAATACACCCCGGAATGGGGGTCCCTTTGTTTTCCCATAGAATGGCCTCTACTATCAGGCAATTGTGGTCACTAAGCTGGATGTCTATAACTTTAGGTGCCATAGTCCAGGCCTCAAGACTCGAGGAGATGCAGATAAAATCAATAACAGAATTCGCTCCCCGGCCTGTGAAAGTGGGGCAAATCTCCTCCTGTTCATTTTTCTCCTTAACCATAATATACATATTATGTGAGTCAAGGAGACTGTTTAAGGCTTCTCCATAATAGTTATGTTGAAAATGGGGGACTCCATCTCCATGACAGTCCACCGCCCCACATACATTGACATCTGAGAGCGGGCAGGTAGTGGCGTTTAAGTCCCCTGCCATGAACAGATCAAAAACTACATTGGAATCCTTAAGGATGTCATCCAATGCACTTGATAGTGCTCTAACCACCTGATCCCTAGTATCATCAAAAACGTTGTTATAAAAATGTATTAAAAGAATATTCCTACCTCCTGTTTTGTGCAGCCATAAAATCTGAGAGTGCACCCCAACTTGTACATATTTTTTGACCAGCAGAGGAGTTTGGACAGAAATCAAAATCAAAAGGCCCCCCTTAGCTCTACCTGATAGGGAACCGGTAGCAGGTAACTGGTAAGAGACAAAACCATTATATCCTTTAAAGTCCCTGCACCAGGTTTCCTGTAAACAAATAATGTCAAAGAGAGCTAAAAATTCAGTCCAACCCAGACAATCTGATTTGGACCTGATACCCGCAATATTCCAACTAGCAATGTAACAGCTGGAAAGACCGGAGACACCTGACCCCAAAAGAGAACAGTTACTGCCCTGCTGGAAAATAGCGATGTTAGTAGTATCCAGTAATAACTCCGGGCAACCTACTGGATCACCCTCCTTGCCCATAGGCGTACAATCTACGGTTGTCCCAGAAATGTTAACCATAGACCCTGATATGCAAACACTTCGTCCCATACCAGACGAGACCTGTCTCTCCAAGATTTCTGGGGGTACCGTACACAGCTCCAGTAATGACTCCGAGCACCCTACTGGATCACCCTCCTTGCCCATAGGCGTACAATCTACGGTTGTCCCAGAAATGTTAACCATAGACCCTGATGTACAAACACTTTGTCCTATACCAGACAAAGCCTGTCTCTCCAAGGTTTCTGGGGGTACGGTACACAACTCCAGTCAATCGTTTTGATCCAGCCCACTAAAGCATTGGAAACGATTAACGGTGTTCACCTGGAAACTATTTGGAAAGCTATGCGAAGATTCTCCCCTCGTTCTCTCCCCCCCCCCCCCTGTGGATACTAGGATGATGGCTAGTGTGTTGTCTATAGAAAAAGCCCAAAGGACGGAGTGAAATGCCCTGCTCGTTACAGGAGGGGGAAGTAGCTCGAATCAGAGCTGTTGTGGCAAGGTGTGGGTTACTAAAATTAATAATAAAGCAATCCCCAGAGACGTTCTTCGGGGACGTGCCAATCCAGTTGGTTCTGGTAGTGGTCACGATTTGGTCCGCCCGAGCCACTGGAAAGCCACACTCCACATTGAGCCATGCCACAGTTTTGTATTTAAGGGAGTCATGTGATTCCATAGAGCGGTGAAGCCAATCCTCCCTGATTGGTGTAACGTTAGTCACGACTGCTACATAGGGTGGCAGTCCGGTGGGAGGTTCGGTTGAGAGAGGCCACAATTGTTAGACTTCCCCCTTTCGATAGTCTTCAACTGATTCCCCGGGGCACGGGTAGTGGGGGGGTTCAAAGGGACATCGTTAGAGCAAATAGGTGTTACTGCAGTGACATTAATAGTGCCCCCTGTAGACGGTAGTTTTGGTTTGCCAGCTGTGCCCTGCTGCTCGATAACAGTTAAGGGACTACTGTTTGATTGTGCAGGAATGCTAGAACCTGCACAGGCCACTCCAACACTGGATGGGCCTTTCTTGGATTGCACGGGCTTACTAGTCCTGCCCCCAGCCACAGCAGCCACAGCAGCTGGTTGCGGACTGTTGTTTTGCTTCAAGCCGGATTGCACCAACACACCCAATCTAATCACTTCCCTAGGGACAGCCTCGAGTTTATCCAAGAGTGGAAAAACAATTTTGTCTAACTTGGCATCAATCATACCAATAAGCAGCTCAAGCTGATCCGGAGCTAGTTTCAGGTGGGTGGAATTAACGTCATTATGAAGACAGTTTAGCTCAATGGGGCCCCCATTTGATACAGAGACAGTGTTCTTTTTACTTTTACGACACCCCCTTTTTAGACAGTACAGGTCTATTTAGATGTCTCCCTGACCTCAACACTCTATGAGTTTTGGGGGCCACGGAACCCGGGGCGTCAGAGTCATTATGAGACTCGTTTGCATCGGTTTCCTTTGCATCGGATTCCTTGTGAGAGTCCTCAACGTCAAGGATATCCTGTAATGGATCTATTTCATTGGTACCCTCCTTGGTTGGACAATCCGGAGGGCCCGTTACACAACTGTCATCAATGGTGGGGATCAACAAGGGGGTAGGCAAAGGGACAGGGATCTCAGCAGAGACCAGTGGGATCGTGGGGTCTGGGACACTTCCTAGACCCAGGGACAGTCTTCGTTCCTTATTAATCTGGTCTACAACTTTAACTAAGTAGTTGTCAAGTGTAGAGACAATGGGGTGGGAATTCCCGCCGACTGACTTGGGCATATTGCCTTGGAGAAAGGTACAAAATAACCAGCACAGATATTACACAATGGAAATAAGATAGATGATAAATCCGAATAGCACTTATTATGAAATGAGTTAAAAACACAATTATAAAATAAACGGTAAAACCAATATCAGACCCCTAGATTGGGAACTAGGTTTAGAGATGGTGTTTATTAACGGGAGTAGTCCAATATTCAGGCAAACGGCAGAGTCTAAGATGTTGGGGGCGAAGGGACAGGGGTTGGGGCCCAGCCCAGCCTCGTCCAGTCGTGGACTGTCGTAGACTGTCCCGCCCTTGACCCGGCCTTCACCCGGCGCACTCCCGCAAGCTCCTGCACAGCGGGCAGGAGTTCCAAATTTATAGAACGTGTGACGGGCAGGGGGCGTGGCTAGCAGGGTGCGCAGGCCGGGTCAGACAGGCCTCGCAGGGACTCCTGGACTAGCGAGTCCCTGCGGCGCTCCACCCCTGCTGCACTTGCTGAGTTTGTTTTTCCGCCCCAAACGCCACCAGGGATGTCCTGGTCCCACGAAGCGGCACTCGCAAAGCGGGTGCTGCAAGGCGCTGGCGGGACAGGACAGAACAAGCTCCAAAGGACAGAGCTTCAGGGGCAAGTCCGCCCGCAGGAGTCCGCTCGTGATCCGCTTTTCGCTCCCAATGAGATGCAGGTGAGGTGATGTTTTCTGCAGGTTTTCCGGGCAGGGGGCATGGCTAGCAGGGTGCGCAGGCCGGGTCAGACAGGCCTCGCAGGGACTCCTGGACTAGCGAGTCCCTGCGGCGCCCCACCCCTGCTGCACTTGCTGAGTTTGTTTTTCCACCCCAAACGCCACCAGGGATGTCCCGGTCCCACGTAGCGGCACCCACGAAGCGGCACCCGCCAAGCGGGTGCTGCAAGGCGCTGGTGGGACAGGACAGAACAAGCTCCAAAGGACAGAGCTTCAGGGGCAAGTCCGCCCGCTGGAGTCGGCTCGTGATCCGCTCCTCGCTCCTGATAAGATGCAGGTGAGGTGATGTTTTCTGCAGGTTTTCCGGGCAGGGGGCGTGGCTAGCAGGGTGTGCAGGCCGGGTCAGACAGGCCTCGCAGGGACTCCTGGACTAGCGAGTCCCTGCGGCGCTCCAACCCTGCTGCACTTGCTGAGTTTGTTTTTCCGCCCCAAACGCCACCAGGGATGTCCCGGTCCCACGAAGCGGCACCCGCGAAGCGGGTGCTGCAAGGCGCTGGCGGGACAGGACAGAACAAGCTCCAAAGGACAGAGCTTCAGGGGCAAGTCCGCCCGCAGGAGTCCGCTCGTGATCCGCTCCTCGCTATTCAAGCTGAAGTTTGTCATAAACTGAACCTGCGTATTCACATCCTGAAAAAAAAAGTTCAACTGTGGTTTGGATTGTAAACATTTCCACGTATTCTTGTATGGGAGGCCCTTTATGCTTGCAAAATATCATCAAGCATGGTTGACTATCTTTGGCAATCCGAAGGCAAAAATTCCTCCTCGCCTTTAACGTTGGGGTCTGAGATTGCAAGAATACAACTACACCATCGTGCATTGTCCAGGGAAAGATCAGAACCCTGCTGACTGCTTCTCGCGAGAGCCTTTACAATGCCTTGGCATCTAAGATGGCTGAAGATTACATACATTTCATAGAGAAATCAAGCACCCCAGCTGCCATTTTGTTGAAACAAATTGCCAGTGCCACAAGTCAAGATAGTGACACGCAGAAACTGAAAGAAATTATTACACATCAGTCAGCACCATAGACATCTTACCAGAGACAGTGAATATCAGAAGTTTGAAAATGTCAAAGATGAACTGTCTGTTAGTCAGGAAAGTATTATTCTAAGAGGTTCGAGAACTGTCATTCCGGAGAGTCTGCGACAACAGATAATTGCAGTGGCCTATGAAGGACATCATGGACTTGTTGCCACTAAATAAGCTCTCCAAGACCGAGTCTGGTGTCCACATCTGAACAAGGGAGTTGAAAGAGAATTAAAGGCCTGTCATCTATAAAACTGCATGTCATCAAAAACCAGCCAACACCCCATAAACATGTCAGATTTGCCAATGCATCCATGAGAAAGAATTTCCATAGACTTCTTCAGTTCTCTTGACAACGGACATCACCTGAATGTGATCATTGCTGAATACTCTTGTTTTCTCTTGATAGAAGATCTCTCATCTATCACTCAAGAACTTATCATTGAGAGATTAGACAGCATCTTCGCGACCTAGGGTGTTCCTGCAATCTTAAAATATGACAACTTCCCACCTTTCAACAGTCGAGAATTCAGAGACTTTCTCAGCCATCTTAATGTGAAGCATCAGAAGATCGCGCTTCTTGGCCACAGGCCAATCACTTTTCTTGAACATTTCATGAGTACTCTAAAGAAAGCTGTCTAGCGTGCTGCACTAGAAAAGCTTGGCCATAAAGCTGTCTTAAATTCCACTCTTTGAGCTTACAGTTTGACTCCTCACTCAACAGCAGGTAAAGCCCCTGCAACCTTGATGTTCGGGAGAGGCACAATGACCAATTTACATCAATGGGCCAACAGAAGATATTTGGGAAGAAACCCACCTGAATGACTTGGGACGCATGAGGTAAATGAAGACCTATGTAGACAAGCATCCACTTGCAAAAGATGTTCTGTTCATTAGAGGAGAACAAGTGCTTGTTTGCCAGCATAGAATATGAAAGTCTGATGCTCCTTTCGATGCTGAACCAAAGCAAAGAACATATGTTATGTTATTAAAGTATTTGTATAGTGCATGGCTGCCACAGCATCGGGGCATCCCAGCGCTAAAGTTGAAAACAGAGTGAGGAGACAAAGAGAAGAAAAGTAACTGTAGGAGAAAAGCCAGATTTTCACCAGCCTTCTGAAGGTCAGGTGATCAGGGTTGCTACGGATGCGTAGTGGGAGGGAGTTCCAAAGGGGGGGAACCAACAGCTTGAAGGATCGACCACCCGCTCTGGCCCTCCATATCCGAGGGACTCTGGCCAGGAGCTGATCTGCTGAGCGCAGCGCTCAAGTTAGTGCATAGTAAGAACATAAATCACTCAAGATTCTTGGGCCAAAGCCCAAGAGAATCTTATGAGTGATACACAGCGTTGTTTTGAAGTGCACTCTCTGTTCGAGAGGTAGCCAATGTAGGCGGCAGAGGAGTTTGGAGACATGACAGTGTTTAGGAAGAGCGAAGCTAGCGCGGGCAGCAGCGTTCTGAATGCTCTGCAACCTTCTAATCACAGAATTGTTGTCACCCAGAGATAGCACGTTGCAATAGTCCAATCTGGCTAGGATGGACGATTGGATGTTTAGCGTCTGAGTTTGAGAATCAAAGAGACCTAGTATTGGCTTTAGGCCACGCAACAGTGCAAAACATTTCCCTGCAACTGATTTGGCGTGGGCCTCAAAGGTGAGATCGTTATCCATCATTATCCCTAAATTCTTCACTACAGGTTTGGGTATGGGGGGCAGTCCAAGAGCAGAAGGCTGCTCAACCTCCTGGGAAGTCCAGTACACTACACTTCTCGCATTTCCAACATGTGGGTCTTCGCTTGTCAGGCACTGTTGTCAATGTAGAGACTGGGTGGGTCTGAAAGGACAGTGAAGAACCCCAGTGTCGGTCATGGACACTTCTATTGCCAGTCCCCAGTGTCCGCAGACATTGTTGGCACCACAAAGACTCATTGAAGAGCTATGATTGTGTATGTATTTGTAAAAAATGTTAATATTTTATTTAACAGAGGGGTAGATGTAGTGTTGTGTGAGTTTGTAATGACAGAACCCAAGTGGCTCCTGATGGACTCTGCAGAACTGTGACGTAAGCATTAGAGCATAGTTAGGTGAATGCAGGTTTAGAATGTTGAGTACGCAGTTACATGCAGAAGAATAAAGATGTATTACACTAAGCTCCATGTGTGGCATAGTCATTGGGGAGTACCCTACACTCTACCTATGTGATTAACCTCTCTTTCAACCACCATAACCTTGAGGAATCCTTTTCTTCATTTCCACCATCAAACACCATCAAAAAAACTCTCAGCCCTCAGAAAGCATATCATAGGAAGCTGTACTGCAGACCTATATGCAACTAAACACAACAACATTGATAATCAGATGAGCCACCTTGCCTTACAACTTCCATCACTCTAACACAAACTGCATTTCCATAAGTATTGGTCCTAGAACCCTACTTTCATTATGGCGAATCATGGAACCACGCTAGGTGAACCCCGATTACTCCTCAAATGACTCTACCAAAGCAAAAAGAGAAATATGAACTAATACAATAGCATGTAGCTAGGGGAGTAAGAATCCATCCCACCTTCAACAAACACCAATAGTTCAAGTTCATTGTTACCTCAAATATACGCAGTGAGAGAAAGCGAAAATTCAGCCTTAATGTACAACAAAATACAAGTGACTATTTCTTCCTCGAGCACACTCCATCCATGAAACCGTATTATTGTACATCCGACATACACCATTACGGAAAGCCAATCCTCCCACCAATCTTCACACAAAACATATCAGGGAAATGGAGTCCTTCTACTCCAACAAAAATCATTACGAGAAGCAATTCTATTACTACTAAAATACACCATCCGGGGGATGTAATCTTCCACCTTCCATCATATATTGTCTTGCCCATGGGGCTGTTCATGGGACGGGCCCAGAGGGGATTAGACCGCTTGTTCACTCCAACTCCCCCAGTCGAGCTCTTCGCTCCTCCAATAAAAATCTTCTTGTGGTTCCCAGATTTGTAAGAGCATCATGGGGAGGTAGAGCTTTTTCCTCGGTTGCACCTAGGTTATGGAACTCGCTCCCTTGTGAACTTGCAGGGCAATCTTCCCTTGCCCTGTTTCGTAAAGCTTTAAAGACCTGGCTTTTCTCTGAGGCATTTCTGTAATAGTACACATTAGCGGTTTACAGTCTGGATGACCTGTTGGCGCCTTGATGTCCTTGGGCTAAGTTGCGCGGTATAAGACTCCCTTCATTCATTCATTCATATCAGAGTAAAAGGCTATGAATTTCTGACAACATGTGTCATGAAAGTGGCATTATGTGAAAATAAGGAGGGATAAAATTGAAATACACTAACAAGATTAAAATGCAGAACCCGGAAAATAAATATCTTTTTGTGCTATAATGCAAAAAATATTAATACTGAAATAATTTAAATCTCTCATAGAGGTTCACAACTAGCAATGTGACATTAAGTTTAAAAAGGGGGTAATGGGTGAAATTAGGATTTGGGTAAAGTTTATAAATAGGGTTAGGATTAGGTTTAGAGGTGATGTTAAGATAAAGTAAGATTCGGTACTCTGGGTTAGAGTTGTACAAAAGAATTTCAACCAAAAAATGTGTGTAATTAGCTTATTAGAACTCTTGTGCAAAGTTGTGAATTTGGTAAAAGGTCGTAACATGCGGTATCAGAGTTTGTGCATCTAATTATGACTTTTTTTTCCTTTTCCTTACTTCTTTTCCACATGCAAATTTCACCAGGCTTGATTTTGGAAAAATGTGCCTGTTCAAAACAACACTGGAGAATGGTAATTTCGCAAAATTCAGGATCTACTTCAGGCACAAACTCTTCTTTGCGCCTCAGTCAAATAACCGTGGGAGTTGTAATAATATTCTTAGTATAAGGGTTAGGATGAGAGCAAGGGGTAGAGTTATGTTATTATTTGTCATGGATTCGCTATTGTGGTTGACCTTATGCAAAGTGGAAAAACTGGCACTATAATTTATAAATTCTGTATTCTTCATAGATGCATTTCTTCCACATACATTTTTTTCATTTTCACATAGATCCTTTTGCTAGAACTAAATTCAACAGTATCCAAAAGACACCTTTAGATGAAGTGAGTACTTTTACCTTACACAGAATTATTTGGGACAGGCAAATTTCCGACCCCTTATCTACACTTCGGACCTTATTGATATGCTTTTCGGACTGCACCTGGTCCAAACTGCATCTACTGCTATGGTTGGAACAACACATTAGGATGCATGTGGTCAGAGGTAGCAGTCGAAAGGACCGACTGACGCCTTCCGATGGGCTCATAATCCCTTAAGGATGGCGTTTCCGCTGTTGGGATTATGATGTCGGTTTCCGACAGTCTTTTCATGTCTGCCTTTCCGACATGGAAAGGCTGTGAGAAAACAATATTGGGGCCACCAGCAGTGCCCTCTTGGCCCCTGGCCCTCCACATCTGGGCCTGGGGGGCACCTGTGGGACCCCCCTGTAAATCCCTGCACTGTGCCTGGCACACGGTGCAGGGATTTTCACAAACTTCCATTTTTCAATGGGAGCTTGTGCTGCAGGTGGTGTTCGCCCGCCGCACAGTCTCCCATGGAAAAATGGGTGTTTGCGACCGCACCATGTGTAATCACATCGTAATCAATTGTTCGAAACCGCTGACTTATGGTCAGGCGGTTCCCTAAATGAAACCGACCGACATCGTAATCAGGGCCTTAATCGGGAAGAAAAACCCTCAAACTCTAACAAACCCTATGAGAAAATAGTTCAATTCCCACTTCCAAATACACCACGAGGAGCGAATCCTCTCGATTCCATCATACACAAATATGTAAAAGTGGATCTGCTAGCTTTTTACTATTGCTTTGTAAAAAGTGCACCATCGCGCCTTCAAACTATACACTCATGTTTACCATTAGGCAGAGCTCCATTGGCTAAAATAAATGCGTACCGGTGCCCAAAGTTTTTCTTAGGAGAAGAGCATCATGATTGCTGAATGTCAAGAATGCCTAGATTTGATTACACCTCCTGCCTCTTCCTTCCACCACAGTTCACTTCCTGTCTCTTTCATGCTCTTGCGGGTTAGTTTTCATCCCTGATTTCTCCCGTTGTCACTGTTTTCCTATATTTCTCTTCCTGTTTCTTTCTTCCTTCCCTGCCTCTCTCTCTGGGTCCAAGACTATAGATACAAAATAATCTTCGCTCCCCACAAATGACTGTTGGTGTCGGCTACAATTAACTATTAAAGTAGATCATACTTATAAATTTGAAAGTACAATGAATTTCAAACCCCTTACATGGCTTCGGAAATTATAGACATTAGCAGAGGCACATAGTTGTATTTTCACTATAAAAGTAACCTTCATTCGAAGATATGTTCTTAGTTAAGTCTATGGCGTTTTTCTTTTAAATCAACAATCTTAACAGCCACTCCATTTACCATATTTTATCCAATCTGGTTTGCATTTATTTGTCTCTTTCTTGATTGTTTATTTTCCCTCTCTCTTCTTCTCGCTCTCAGTCGCTCTCTTTTTTCTTATTTCTCTCTCTCTCTCTCTCCTTTACTGTAGTTGTTCTCCAAACTCTCCACACAAAATCCTAGCTTCAATCAAGCCTAATTTGAGAGCAGAAACCTGAAATACACTATTATGGCATCTCATATAAAATTATAGTGCCAAAAACACTGCAGTAGAAAATGGTAAGCAGGTCCCAACTGGCACAAATGTCCCTATTGTTCACTTTCTAATGTGTCGGAACATTGCTATTGTTACCCGATATTCTTCCCTCTTGAGCTCTCGGCCCTCTCTCCAGATCCTAGAACAAACACAGGGAGAACAAAACTAGGGTGTCTCACAGGAGGGGCGAGAGAATTCTATTGGGGAAAAGGATATGTTCACCAAACAATGTCAAATATCTATACAGAAGGATATCCTCGCATGCTACTTACGTTAGGCCTATCGGACCAGTCACCGTCTGCTCAGAAATAGGAGTATTGCTTTTTAAAACCCTCACTCACTCTAGTAGTGGCATGCTTCAACATCGGGTCTCATCCTGGTCCCTATGAACCAGGATGGGCTCAACCAGGGAGCACTTTGGAGAAGAGCAGCCAGGGTCTGTGAAGACTAAAAATACCTTAAGGAATTACCAATTTATTGGTGGTTTCTCATGTATGATTAAAAAGCTATATGATGGGGGCGTGGCTTGGATGGCAACGTAGGCGGTTGCCTAAGTTCGAGAGCTCCGTGACCCCGGGGAAAAGAACGGCGAGCAATACAGCGAAAAGACCCCCAAACTCCAAGCAAACCAGTGTGAAAGGTGTGTGAACACACGGAGCAGAGGAGAGGTTCCTAAGCGAGCACGGCACTGGAAGGAAACAGAGAAAAACCAAGAATCCTGAGACAGCGAGTGAGGAGTGTGGCGAACCAAGATGGCGGAGCAATAAAAGGCGACGGAAGGAAAGACAGCCAACACGACCCCGAGACAAACATCAGGCTCGTCCGCTTTACCAGGGAATGCTGACGCTAGTGTAGAGGTAAGGACTGAGCCTGCAGCGAGCTCGAAGGGCGCACCCCCGGCAGGCGAGCAGCCCGTGAAACGCTAAAAAGGGGAGAAGCAATCAGAGAGCGAAACCGAAACCCAAGAGCTGTAGGCACCATCTTAGCCATCGCACAACCCCCAGTCAAGCGAGCGCCAGAGAAAACAAAGAGCATAATAGCGCAGAGGGAAGGAGGAACACTTGCCTGAGGGTCCTGGTGCCCGGGGCGCCCAAAATCCAAGAGCCGGGGAGCTTGGGAGCCACAGACCAAAAAGGAAGAAGCGAGGCGCAAGGTCAAGCACAGGCAAAGAAACGAAGGCGGCCAGCGCAAGCAGAGGACACGCCCCCCCCGCAAGTTAGCCTAGCCTAACAGCAGCCAGCAGTCCGAGAGACACAAACAAGCGTTTCAGGCGTTTCAGGCCCCAGCGGTGCCGTAAGCAGCCTGGAACGGGGCACAGACGAACGAAGCGGCCATCTTGAAACGGGACAAAACAGTGGCGGCCATCTTGGAGGTGGCAGGGAAGCCCTGTAGGGAACACGATTGCCATACGACTGCCATACCAAACCCGAGAGCTACCGGCAGGTGCAGCCAAAACGGGGACTGAGAACTCTCCAACAAAGACACTGCGAAAGAACAAAGGTACAGAACGAGCAGGGAGGCAGAAGGCGGTAATCAGAAAACGGACAACGCGCGAATAAGAACGGGAAGTAAAAGGAAACTGGCTCAATACAGAGCACTAAGAGGGGCAACCGAGGAGCAGACACAAGCATGCAGCTACCGACAGGGAGGAACGGTGGCGTGCCTCCTCAGGAAGTGCGCAGTGAGCAAGGTGCAAGGCGCAAGAGGCTCACCAAACAGTCCCATGCACTCGTAGAGCGCCCACACCCCACCCAGAACCAAAACAAGCAAGGAGGGGGGAAGCCAACACGACGGAGCCCCATCACCAAGCCTAACAGTGACCACAACCAAAAGCTCCCGGCTCAGACACAGACGCCCTGGCGTCCGGCAAACCCAGGACAAGAACTGTGAGGTGGCCAAGCAAATTCACATTTGGGGCGACCACAAAAAACAAAGAGACGGACAATATAAGCAACAGCCCACCACAAGGAACCCGCCAGGCAGATCAGCAGAAGAAGGGGAGGCTTGCCACCTACAAAGGAAGAGGAGGCTTTGGAGGGATGTCGACCAATGACACCAAAAAATAAGGAAAGACCTGGATTCACCAATCAAATTGAAGACCACCCAGAACTCAGAAACAGCAATGGACCTGCTTGTCAGGAAAATAACCGAAGCCAACGACCTGGCCAAAGCCACAAAGATCTCCATGGACAACGTCCAGCTAGAGCTCACAGCCATACGCGCAGACCAGAACCGGAGGAAAGACGGTTGCAACCAGGGCCCAAAAAGGCCCAGCTGGCAGCAGCGGAGACGGATCCTTCCCCATCAAAGGCAGTGAGCGAAGGCATAAAGAGCACAGACAGGTGCTGCCAGCACGTGGCCCCTGCTTCCTCTCTCGCCTCTGCCCTGGCCTCATCATGAACAACGCGGAGAGCAAGCGCAGCATCCTGATCACGCGGCGCTCTCTCCATCTCACTTTTCTCTCGAGGCTGGTTCGACCGAACTATGGCCTAGAGAGGAGGACGACGATGTGTTTGTGGTGTCATTCGTAAGCCAAGCTGGTCCACCTCCCATGTGCTCAATACTCGTAGCAGGATCCACGGTTCAAGCACTCATTGACACAGGAACGTCTGTTAATGCAATGGACAGTGCTCAGTCCAGAGCAAAGATCTACAAGGAAGAGCGGGCCGACGTTATTCAAAGACGCCCACCAACCTAACGTGCGAACACAAGGATGAGGTCCGGGGGGGGGGGGGGGGACATGCAACACGGACAATCTTAGCTTGGTGGAGCTACCTACTCTTACTTTCTATTTTTCTTCTTTTGCCCACACACTCATCCCAATCCCTATCCTGTCCCTGGGGGGGGACCAAAGAATGGTGGCAGGAGGCAGGCATACCCCGACTTCAGACTAGTACAGGTTTCACCCCAGTGAGCGGCGAAATAACAGAGACCCAATGACAGCAACTGACCCCCACAGCCTTGCGCAGATTGCCGCAGATATTAAGATCGTTTCGCTAAACGTTAAAGGCGTCAACCACCCCATAAAACGTCGCAAGACATTAGACTACCTACACAAACTCAAAGCTGACATATACGTCCTCCAAGAGACCAGAGTATCCACAGAGGATGCAAACAAGCTTAAGGCAAACTGGATAAGTGAAGTAGTATGCTCGCCAGCAGTCAACAAAAAAGGGGGGGGTGATCACCATCATCAGCAAGAAAGGGAAGTTTAAGGTTCACGAGAACACAGCAGACACGGAGGGCAGAAGGCTAATCACATGCATCAAAAGAGGCGAGGAAACCATGCACATAGTAAACATCTATGGTCCGAACGCAACAGACAAAAAGTTCTGGGAGGAAGTAGAACGCGAGCTCAGTAACATCCCACTGGGAGAACTACTAATCGCGGCGGGGGACATGAATCTGGCGATGGACAATGCCTTAGACAGACACCCACACAGGCCAAGCCACAACACACAAGAACAGAACACACTTAAAAACCTATGCACCAAACTGGCATTAGCAGACCCCTGGAGACTACAACACCCGAGCGCCAGAGAATATACCTTCTACTCAAACCCCCACAACTCATACAGCAGAATAGACTACATACTCATGTCCAACACACATACACACCTAACTGACTCAACAGAGATAGGACCCATAACAGTCTCAGACCATGCCCACATCTCCCTCTCCATAAGCGGGAAACACAACGAAACACCCACCAGAAGATGGCGCCTCAATAGTGACATACTAGAACACCCCGCTAACATCACCGAGATAGAAGAGGCGATCAAAGAATATCTCCAATACAACGACACAGGTGACACGTACGTAATGACACTATGGGACACACTTAAAGACACAATAAACCCCTAAGCATCAAGGCACGAATGAACAGAGGAAGGAACAAAAGAATCAGGGAGCTAGAAGAACAGATAAAGGACCTAGAAGGGAACCACACAGTTAACTTACTGGACAGGAACACTCTCACGACACTCACAAAAAAAAAGTATGAACTAAACAGAATACTAAGCGAAAGAGCCTCCACATGGATCAACAAATACAAAGCCATAAACTTATGCTCAGCAAACAAAGCAGGAAGAGCACTAGCAGGATACTTAAAAGCAAAACAGAGGCAGCACTCAGTGGCGGCAATCACCGATACAGATAACAAAACCCACACAGCAAACAAACAAATCCTCGAAACCTTCAGGAGGTTCTGTGAGGATTTATACACAGCAGACACATCACTGGAGGCAGATGGGGGGGGCAAGCCTGCTAGAAAAACTAGATCTACCAAGACTAAGCAGCGAGCAAAGGGAGGCACTAGACCAAAACATAACCAGAACAGAAGTAGGTATGGCCATAGACACGCTAAAAACCAACAAAGCCACAGGGCCAGATGGTTTCACAGCAACTTTCTACAAACAATTCCAGCCGCTGCTCAAGGACACACTAGTCAGAGTCTTCCAGACGTGTGCGGAAAAGGGAAACATGACAGACTCAATGGCAGAAGCGAACATTATTGTCATCCCCAAAGAAGGGAAAGACCCTCAATACCCACAAAACTACAGGCCAATCTCTTTAATAAATGTCGACTGCAAAATCTACGCAAAAATAATGGCGGCGAGACTAAATGCCTATCTCCCCCATCTCCTACACAAAACACAAGTGGGCTACCTTAAAAACAGACTCTCACAAGACAACACCAGACTGCTCTGCCATCTAATAAACCGCACAGCTAACAGCACGGAGAAGGCCATCATGATCGCACTAGACGCGGAAAAAGCCTTTGACAGAGTCTCATGGCCATACCTCAACCAATGTATGTGCAAATTCGGACTCGGAGAAAAATATAGAGGCATGATCATGTCTCTCTACAAAAATCCAAGGGCCCGAGTGGTGGTCAACGCCGCCACGTCAGATGCACTAACTCTAGGCAGAGGAACGAGACAAGGATGCCCCCTATCACCGGGGCTGTTCCTGCTGGCGCTAGAGCCACTCCTCCATATGATCAGGTCAAATCCACTGATCTCGGGAGTACAAGTAGAGGGTCAAGCCTTCAAACTAGCAGCATACACGGACGACATCCTCATTACAACAAGCAACCCAGAAGAGTCAATAGAGGCACTAGTACAAACAATAGAGGAATATGCACAAGTGTCAGGCTACAAACTGAACAGGGAGAAATCTGAATGTAAACCGATGAACTGCCACACAACCAGAACAGTCTTAGGCAAGTCCGGCTTGGTGTGGCAAACAAAGCCCCTAAAATATCTGGGCCTCCTTTTCGGGAGAGACCTCAGATCAACCTTAGACCATAACGAAGAGGCGATGCTGAAAAAGATTAGGGCGAAGCTAGACACATGGGGCCCCAAATTCATTAGTTGGTGGGGGAGAATTGAGACAATCAAGATGATGACCACCCCTATGCTGAACTACCTGCTGTCCATGTTGCCCCTTACTCTAACAACAGACTTCCACAGACACATGGACAAAGCCATAAACACGTTCCTATGGGGGGGGGGGGGGGGGGGGGGAGAAACCGAGAATTAGTCTAGCAAACTAAGTCTCAAAAAGGAACAGGGAGGACTGAACCTCACAAACTACAAGGCCTTCCAAACGGCATGCCTCGCCAAACAGGGATTACACTGGATTGCACCCACACCAGAGTACACGCCAGTATGGCTGGACCTGGAAAGGGGCATCCTAGGAGGAGCAGACCCGAAAATGGCTCTCACGGCAAACAAACACCCAGAAGCCAAAAACGCGATACTACGCAACACAAAAGCAGCGCTGCTGAGAGTAGACAAGGAACAAGAGGTAAGCGTCAGGGGCACCAAATGGGAATCAATATGGCACAACACCAAAATCACATACAAAGGTAAGGCGCTTAATAGCGGAGAATGGATTTGCAGAGGGATCACAACACCAGCGCAACTAGAAGCAGGGAACAGCCCACTCACCTACAAGGCACTGCAGGAGACAACCAGTCTGCCAGACAGAGAATTCTACGAATTCCTAAGGATCAAAGCAGCCATCACCAAAGCAAACCTCTCCAAACTCAAGCCCTCCATCATACAGTACGCACAGAATCTAAACAGATTAGGACACCAAACAGCGCAGATATACAAACTAATAACACCACGCACCACAGCTCTTAACAACAAAACAATAGCATTCTGGGAAGAGACTATACAGAGACCGCTAAACGAAGAAGAGAGGGCCAGATTATGGACATCTGCATCCAAAAACAAAATCACACTGCAGTTGGCACAAACAAAATACTGGATACTACACAGACTACACTGGACACCAGCGAGACTAGAAACGGTGGGGGCAAGCAGTAGTAGCACCTGCTGGAACTGCCACAAAGCAAGGGGAAATCTAGCCCACATGATATACAAATGCCCCAAAGTTGAAACATTCTGGAGTAAAGTATACGGCCTCATAGACAACATCACAGGATGCCAGATACAAAGAGGCCTAGCAGGGATTGCCACCGCCTTTTTAGGAACACAGCTCCACTCCAAAGAAGAACATGACCTAGTCGACGTTCTGCTAACATCTGCGGTGAAAACCATCCTGGGGAACTGGAAAAACACCAGCTAAGCCACCTTCAAACGCTGGTTCAACTGGTTAACATTCCTCCGGGGGGCAGACAACATCACCGCCAAACCCATGCGGCAAGCCACACAGCTAAAGAGGACATGTGGGAAGCCCTCGATGCTTATCTAAGGAAATGAACCGGAACCCAAGCCCCCCCTTTTTCTTTCTTCTCTCTTTTCTCTTTTCCTCTTTCTTTTCTCTCTCTGGCACCACTAAGCCAGAAGGACATAATTCAAGACCAGCCAAAGAAAGGAAACAACTGCTTGTTTTTTTCTTGTGTATGTAAAATTTATTTTCAATAAAAATATTTTGAAATTTAAAAAAAAAAAAAAAAGCTATATGATGGGTAACAATGGGGACGATGGCCCTCTTACCATATTCATTCGTCGATATGGTTTAGCCAATGGATAGCAACTCTAAGGGTTATAAAGCTTTCATCAGGACGAGAAATGTGGCCCGAATCTTCCATACCCCTAACTACATCAACTTTTGTGGCGGGAAAACAGACAAAACTTTTAACATATAATATAAAGCATGCGAAACAAACAGGTATCCTATCCTGCTGCTCAAGGAAAACCTCTTGCTCACCTATGTCATGGCTCATTGAGCGACACGGAAGCAGGAGGGGTCCCTGTGGTCACCCATTCGTCAAGGGTGCATCGCTGCCCGTTTACCCATTCGGCCTCACTCCTGCTGGCTCCAGTACTTCTGATCTCCAATCTCTGCTTATGACTTCAAAGATTCTCACTCTATACCCCTACCCTACTCTATCCCCACCTTTTCTGTGTTCAGCTCACCCTGTGCCCCCCTGCTATGGGCCTCTTGCCCACATTTGCTATGTGTCCCTTTATACATTTGTGCGATCTGACCAGTTCTATACTCCTCATTCCCTTTAAACCCTTCACTGAGTCTTTGCCACCATATCCCATGTTCCCCCTCACGCATTCTGTGCCTTCACCCTCACCTCACTGACTCTGTGAACCGCACCCATTCAGTGCCACTCAGTAACTAACATGTCCCTCTACCCACTCTCATTTCTCTCTTCTTGGAACCGTCTCCCACTCCAGATTATAACTGGTGCTCAAGTGGGGCGCTCTTATGCCTTGCCCACAGCATTCCCTTGCACACTGTGCGCCTCGGTTGCTTTTTGCCCAGACACTATGTGCCCCCTCACACACTTGGTGCCTCCTCACCCAATTTGTATTTTTCCACCTACTCTACACTCCAGCAAACCAGGAGTACCTGTCCGCTCTCTGTCCCAATCCGCCTGGTGTTCCCTCCTTATGTAACGCAACTGGTTCTTTTGTAAAGCGCTCTGACACCTTTCGGTAATGTTCCCGCTGTATAAAATTGCATTAAATAAATAAATAAATTAAATAAAAATCCACTTTTGTATCTCCCTCACCCACAGTACTGGAACTGGAAATATGCAAATCTGAGGCTGCTGTGTATTTTAGCATAATTAAGGATTTAATGCACTTTCCACTACTCCGTCATCTGCTGCATAATTTGCACAATTCCAGGGGTTCTAGCTTAAATGGATAGAAATGTACTAAAATAAAAGTTCCAACCATGGTGACACACAGTGACAAAATGCTTGTTCAGTGTCACTGGTCACCTTTCAGTGGCTGAAAGCTGTAGTCATTAATTCATTAATAAAGTGGCTGAAAGCTGTATTCATTAATTCATTAATAAAATGAAAGGTTTGCTCATTGAAAAATGTAGGTTTCTTTAGGTTAAAAATGGACTACATCTCCCAGAATGCATCAGGCTGTAAAATGAAAATTTGATTAAGTTGTGAGGTATGCTGCTGTTTCTCTCATAGTAAGCTACTACTGTCATAAATGAGTATATGTAGCACCACTAGGTGGGTGTGGAAACTTTAAAAGGTTATTTTTAGGTCTGGGCTTTGCCAGTGCAGCTGTCAAAAATAGTTATTATTGCTGACAACAAAGAGAGCAGCTTTGGGTCAGTCCCTGTCAACCATTGACTATCTTCGACCAACCTCTTTAACTATTAGCTTAAGACTTTGTCAATCCTGTCTAGGTTGAGCCTAGTGGACAATTAATCTCTCACCGGACGTTATTGGCTGTTTGAGTGTATCCTTCTACCTACTCTTCAATGCTTGAATTCACATGTATGGAGGATTCATTTATGGACATAGCCATCTCTGCTGCACCTGCTATCTCCCTCTCATGCTTTTTGCTCTAATTCACCCAAAGCATTCCAGTGATGCTCTAATGATGCCTGCTCTAACGAGGCATGGCATGCGATGGCACATTTAACCCAGACCTAATAGCTTTGCTGAAACTTGTTTAAACAAGTTTCCCCTTTGCAGGAGGCCTACTTGAATGTTTGCATAGCAAAATGAGTTTACTAAATGTATGTATTTTGTGAAGAAAAAAGTTGTACACATTTTTTTGTGGCACCAACAGGTCATGCGGGTATATCAGTAATACTCAAAGTGCGCCTGAGAGTAGCTTGCGGCCCTCCTGACCTTCACGTGTGGCCCCGCTGAGCTGCTGTTTACTTGAGAGTGCACACATATGCAGAAAGAAAAATAAATGGTGACGCATTTATTAACATGCAAACTGAAGTAAAAGAAAAGAAGCAAACAAGGTGTCCAGCACAACTTAACTTTGGGAGCACATTCATTTTTAGACAAAAAAACAAACGTAAAAATATGATAAAGTCTCTTCAAAATTCAAAAAGGTGTATTTCCTTAGCATGCAGAGGAATTTCATCTTAGTACATAAGATGAAATCAGTGCCTTGAGGAGTGTGTTTTAAAAGTCATTGTTTTCAACATATGAACTTAGCAAATACATGCCTACTTCCACAATGACAATAATAGCAATAGTGACCTAAGAGGCAAGTCAGTTGTCAAGTGTACTCCTTTGTGTGGTCTGGGTTGTTGTTATACATAGGCAAAAATATAGTTTGTTAAATCAGAGACAAGACACAAAACATCCTGAGCTCACATATTTCAAGGTGCTCTCATATCTGATAATGTAGAAAAAGAAGGGAAAGTGAAAAAAAACAATTGCCTAGGATCACATTATTTGGTCAAGTGGGGAAGCAGGGGTTGATACATGCTTTCTGGTTTCACATTCTGCAATTCTATTTCATTCCAATTCAAAAATCATGTTAATTCCTTTTCTACATTTGACTCTCCCAGGGAAGCAATTACAAGCAGAGAAGCCTTATCCCAAGATGCGGTAGACGGACAGCGATTCAGATGCAGCATAACACAGTACTGTCTGATCTATCAATCTTTGAGACTAAGGGCAGAATTTAGATGGCAGTATGGAGAAAAAAACCTCAAAAATGGTCCATGACTCTCTGTACACATCATGTTCATGCTACCCTACACTCCCTTTCCCCAAAAGCACCACTCCCACCAACTGGCATCAATGTGGCCCTTGGGCACACCACAGACCTTTATGGACCCAAGTAAAATATTTGCGGGCATCCATGTTTTAGATCTTCCCCTCTTTGGATGGTTGTTTGACAAGGGAAGATGTTTTCAATTTTTGGTGGATCTGAAAGGCTGTTCTTCCATAGGGAGCAATATACTCCTTTGACAAATGTTAACACTGTTTTTCTTACAAAATAACTGTGCATCATTCAAAAGAATTAAGTGTTCAGCAGATATGTTAAATATAATATTCAGTGCAAAACTGAATTTCAACCATGAAACTTTGGAAAATTAAAAATGACAGCAATGTTCTGCTGAAATTGAATGAATTGCGCAAGTTATTTTGTTACTAACATAATTCAACAGGATATACTCCTGATACAGAGAGGTTGAATAGGCTTTTCATCATATTGAGCCTGATAAAAAAATAGAACAGTTGTGTTGTATCATGAGATCACCTGCTTAATTAATTGAATGCCAACTAGAAATTATGTTTGAGCGGTCTACAGAGTTGGGTAGTGTTATTGAGTTAAACAAAAGTACTGTGCCTCCATCTACATACAAATGCAGCAATAGTACAAAATCGATATTGAAAGTTCTGCTGGTCTAACCAGGGCCGGCGTTAGCGCTGGTGGTGCCCTGTTCAACAATGTCTGTTGGCGCCAGCTCCCCATGACCACCTCTGCCAGGAATTCACCCACCACAGCCCTTTAACAGTACCCCTCAAGACTCCAGAACCACTGTCTCTCTGATTCATTTAGTTTTATAGCACCACTCATACCAGTGTAAGGTGTCAGAGCACTTTACATCACATACATAGTGCACATAGACAATCATAGGTGTGTAAATCAGTTTATAGGAATTGTTACATCAGACAGGACTATAAGGTGTAGTGTAGGAGTTACATGTCATCAATACTGGTAGGCAATATAGTTTAAGAGTCCTTTTTCTGGAAAAGCACAAATTCAGAATTTAAAATAACAACAAGAATTGTTTTCCACTCAAATGAACCCTTTTAGCAAAATTAGGATAATGAAAGACTGGGCAAAAAAACATATAGTTCTAACATATAACAAACATACTAGATCAGAGATGCATCACTATTGAGCAAACAAGTCCATGTAGAAAGTCATCGCTCAGTGAAGCAAGATGTGAAGTATTTGCTTCCTTATTTTTCACTCATAAAAAGCAACAGCCAACGTGTTTCGTCCTATAACATACATTACATAATTGCAAATATTGGATATTAGATTACGTCAATTTATGCATATGATTTCATATTGGATTACTAATCCTATGCATAGACCAGGTGGGCACAGTTGCAATATAGTTTGTATTTGTATTTAAAAAAGCTATATACTGCATTTAACTTTGGAGATGTTATTGACTATACATGATTGGATTGCTTTGACTTGATTTACACAGATGACAGATAACAACTTTTGTTCACGATAATTCACCTATAAGGTCACAACCCAGCTGATTGGTTGTTGCCTTCAATTGATATTGGTAGGTTTTCTCTGTGTGTTTTTTGACATATGGTGTGGTGTCATTTCTCACTAGGGCATCCAGGTTCATTTCCGGTTCTTTGATTGGGGTGCACCTGCTCTTTTACTCATTGTTGGCTCCCAGGCATGACTCACTTTACATGTTTGGTGGTTCGGGCTAAACAATACTCTTCTGTAATGTGTATTGCCACGGTTTGTGGAGATGTGTGTCTTGTGTCTGTATATATTGTCTATTCATGTTACTTCAACATGTGTAACACTGTCTTTATTTGCTTTGCTGTTCCGGTTCAGATTTTATCAGTAGCCTTTAGCCTTACCTTGTCCTTCTTCTGTCCATTCTGTCTTCTTTTTTGGACATATGGATGTTATAAACATGTGTAATACTTTTTTTCGGGGGTTTAGAATTGTCTATATAATTTTTTATGTTTGTCACTTAGGGTATGGTCTTTTATTGGTTTTGTGTATACAACACTTTGACGTATATCTTATATTGTTTGTGTGGTTTATTTGTTGTATCTAAACACCACACAACTTGTGTACATATGAATGTTGTGCGCTATGTACAGTGCATGTATTGTAAATGTCTTTAATATGTTCTTTAACTTACAGCCCTGAAGAAGTCCTATGTTATTGGACGAAACGCGTTGGCTGTTGCTTTTTATGAATGAAAAATAAAGAAGAAAATACTTCATACCTTGCTTCATTAAGCAATGACTTTCTACAGGGACTTGTTTGCTCAATAGTGGTGCAGCTCCGATCTAGTATTTTTGTTCTATATCCCCTTGTGAAGGGGAGTGCTCTTGGACAGGGGGCACATTTGGAAGCCTACACACGAGACAGTTTAGCATCCTGAATATATTGGTGATTCTTTGTGATTGGTGCTGCATTTGTTTGTGTTTGGTGCACTGTCCATATCTTGTGTTTTCGGCTCTAACATATACCTTGCAGTTTACACACAGCTCATTTATGAAAGTTAATAGCTCAGTGTTCTATATTTCTATTTGGACTTAAAAACGATATGTAACAAAAGGAGCTCTCGTACAGAAGCAGTGACCCACTGACCTATTTACTTTACATGCACTTTGTTATCTGCATGGTACATGTTCATAGCAGCAGGCATTTTAACCCTCTGCGCTACCTTTTGATGAGTCTAAACTTCCACTAGACAAACCTCCGGTCTCTTTCCAGGAACACGATAAATCACTGCAGTTATCTTGACGTTTTAATTGATGCCTACAAAAATTGCTGGAGGCCAGGAACCCGCCCGCAGGTTGGTGCTTTTAAAATGATAATATTACTTGTAAAAATGACGCCCTCACCCCCAAGTCAGCGCCCAGTGCTGTGGCACCGATCGCACCGCCTTAGAGCCGGCCCTGGGTCTAACATTAATATTTCAACGTTAGGGACCATTTGTGTACCATACACAACAATCTGGGTTGCCTCTAGGTGCTTAAATAATAGAGGTTAATATTAACAAACACGCAGGTACACCTTTAACTCCTACACAAAAACAAATTCCAATACCGCCAATACCTGCTATCAACTTCACAAGAATGAAACATAAAGCTTTTGAACTTGACCTGCATGTTGCAAACATAGGTTCACTGGGAGCTCACTCCACTGAACTACCCTACGGAATCATGTATTCGCCACTTGTCATATAGATGGGTCTCGGTAGTGAACATCACAACATTCTGAACTGCAACATGACGCAACCAGTAAGACAAAATTGGGTGGCATTAAGGTCAGAGAAAGAGTTTTTGCTGCACAATTATACATTTGCAGCATTTGCCACCTACTCCATCTTCTGAGGCATGATCTGTTAATTTTAACGAAACAAATGTTGTTTCTAGCTCAAATTGATCAAAAAAGGTTACTGAAAACAAAGTGACATGTTGCCTCGCAGTGGAAGGTCCTTCGCAAAGGTTGATTGATCACTTTCCTGCTGCTTTTTGCTTTATTGGGTGTCAAACTGGTACTAAAGAGGTGGAACATTTGCCCAAACAGTGTGTAAAAACGGTAAAATACTTAAATAATACTACCACAAACTGTGCTGCATTTCGCTGCAATATTTGCCTTTTTGTGACACGTAAATAAGTCAACCCTGTTACATAATCTGGTCCTCCCTTCCGCATAATTAAAGTGGCCCTGATCATAGGTGACCAGTTTGAAATTTCCACATTGTTATGCCTCCCAATTCACACCCATTAGTACAATATGCATTTTAGGACATCCTCATTTCTCACTCCTCATTCATACTTCTCATCCCTAATTCTCATCCATCATCCCTACTTCTCATCCATCATCCCTACTTTTCAGTCATCATCCCTACTTTTCAGTCATCTCTACTTCTCAATCATCACCCCTACTTCTCATCCATCATTCCTACTTCTCATTCTTGCTTCTCATTCCTATATGTCATCAATCATCCTTACATCTCATCCATCTTCCTTGTTTCTCATCCCTACTTCTCATTAATCGTCCTTATTTTTCGATCATTATACCTACTTCTCCGCCATCATCCCTGCTTCTCTTCCATCACCCTTACTGCTCATCCCTACTTCTCATTCCTCATCCCTCCTTCTCATCCATCAACACTACTTCTCATACATCATCCCTACTTCTCAACCATCATCAATACTTTTCACCCCTCATCCCTGCGTCTTATCCATCATCCCTACTTCTCATCCATCATTCCTAATTCTCATCCATTATCTCTATTTCTCATTCCTGCTTCTCATTCCTACTTCTCATCCATAATCCCTACTTCTCACCCATCAACGTTACTTCTCATCCCTGCTTCTCCTCCATCATCCCTACTTCTCATCCATCTTCCCTACTTCTCATCTTTAATTCTTATTCAGCATCCCTAATTCTCATTCCTGGTTCTCATTCCTACTTCTCATCCATCATCCCTACTTCTCATCCACCATTCCTGCTTCTCACCCATCATCCCTGCGTCTTATACATGATCCCTACTTCTCATCCATCATTCCTAATTCTCATCCATTATCTCTATTTCTCATTCCTGCTTCTCCTTCCTACTTCTCATCCATCATCCCTGCTTCTCATCCATAATCCCTACTTCTCACCTATCATATGTACCTCTCATACCTACTTCTCCTACATCATCACTATTTCTCATCCATCATCCATACTTCTCATCCATCATCCCTACTTTTCATCCCTACTTCTCAACCATCACCCCTACCTCTCATCCCTTCCTCTCATCATCATCTTTACTTCTCATCCATTATTCCTACTCCTCATCCAACATCCATCACCCCTACTTCTCATTTCTCATTCCTCAGTCATACCAAGACACTTTTAATGTTGTGAAACATCCCTTCACACTAATTGGTTGTTGACAACCAATCAGCGTTAACAGAGATGGCTGCATTCTATTGGTCTAGCCACTGAAAAAAATAGCCTTCTCTATACACTTGCTGTTTCAGGTAAGAGGAGAAGAAATACAACTGGTGTTTGCTTCCAGTGAATCCACACTGTACAGCATTTCATTTTATTTAAGTAAGTGGTTTTCTGTTTGCCCAGGCCTCAGTGGAAAGCTCTCTGAGGAGTTGGAGAAGACACAGGGCCTCCAGCCTGGGCCATAAATCAACACTTGGAAAGAGGGCTATACAGTTCTTTGGGAAACCTTTTCTGGTTTCAATTTCATATGTAACAACTCTGTCCAGTCATTGCTCTTCCTGGTTTGCTACACAACTGAAGCTCAGCCCCGGAAATCTAGAAACCGCAAGGAAAGAAAATCTTGCAGGTCTCAGACCTAAAGGAAGACTCAGACTAATACATTTTCTTTGTTGCAAAATGAAACTGCAACCAGAAAAGGTTTCTGATGAAGGTGTTACCTTGTCTCCAAGAGTTGATTTTAAACATTTTATCTATACTAATATTATAAAGAGAGAACTGTGTCCTTTGAGCCAGGTAAACTCGAAAAGTACACCACCAATCGCAACACCCAATACAGCGTTGGAAAGGGGAGGTCCAGTAGATGGACATAGGCGTTATAAAAAAAAGATACATACGTTATTTAAAAAATTTACAATAAAAAAAAGTAGTCCCTTCGAAGTAACGCCGGCCGTGTGCGCTAACCACATACGTGCTGACATCATCGGAGGACGGGAGCGCGAGGAGCGGCGGACAGGACCGTGGGGAGGAGCGGAGGACAGGACCGCGGGGAGGAGCGGAGAACTTAGCCACACTGGAGCGGCCTGAGGTACGTGAACCGCGGGGAGGAGTGGTGAAGTAAGGAGGACTGGACTGCAGCGGCGGCGGACAACAGCGCGGGAGGAGCGGAGAACTTAGCCACACTGGAGCGGCCTGAGGTACGTTAACCGCGGGGAGGAGTGGTGAAGTAAGGCGGACTGGAGCGGGATGGCAGGTAAACTTTAGCGCTGCAGCGGGGCGTGTATACTGGCTTTGTTCGTTTGCAGCGTCGGATGCGTGGCCACAGTGTTAGGGAGCAGGGCGTCTGCGGATGATTGGGGGCACTGAAGGTGGCGGTGAACTTGGGCTGAGGAGGTGGTTGGGGGCCTGGGTTTCGGCGACTGGGAGCAAGCCTGATTGCCCCCGGACAATGTGGGAATGGAAGTGAGCCTGGGGTTAAGCAGAGTTAAGAAGTACCAGCGCCCAAAACTCTGCTTAAAAGTACGGGACCAGTGCAATTACATGTCGGCGGGTGGAATACCAGCAAGCCTGATTGCCCCCGGACAACGTCGGGGCGGGCTGCTAGTTTGTTATAATATTAAACTGAACCCAGACATGATTTCTGATGGCCTGTATACCCCTGTCTCCAATGGTGGTTTAAAGCCCTTTGCCTCCCCCAGACCATCAGCTTTCTGCAGAGGCCTATGGAAATAGCAAAGCACTTAAATAAAATGAAATTCTGTACAGCCTTTGATTCACTGTAAGCAAACCGCTCAGTGTGCAATGAGAAAGCAGTTTTTTCAGTGGCTAGACCAATAGAATGCAGCCCTCTCTGTTAACTCTGATTGGCTGTTACCAATCAATCAGTATGAAGGTGCATTTCAAAACATTGAAATTGTGTTGGTATGATTGAGGGATGAGGAAAGAGAGGCAGGGATGACAGATGAGGTATTAGATGTAGGGATAAGATTAAGAGATGATGGCTGATAAGTAGGCATGATGGATGATTCCTGAGAAGTAGAGATAAGAAATAGGGATGATGAATGATGGGTGAGAAGTAGGGACGAGAAGTATAGATGATGGATGAGAAGTAAGGAAGATAAATGAGAAGTAGGGAGGATGCATGAGAAGTAGGGATGATAAATGTTGGGTGAGAAGTAAGGATAATGGATGATGCATGAAAAGTAAGGAATATACATAAGAAGTAGGGAAGATGGATGAGGAGTATGTATTGTGGTTGAGAAGTGGGGATGATGGATGAGAAGTAGGGATGAGAATTAGGGGTAGGGTTGAGAAGTAGGGATGGGGTGAGAAGTAGAGGTGGGGATGAGAAGTAGGGATAAGAAGTAAAGATGGTGGATTAGCAGTAGGGATGAGAAGCACAGAAGATATATGAGAAGTGGGAATGAGAAGCGGGGATAAGAAGTAGAGATGATGAAAGAGAAGTACGGATGATGGATGAGAAATAACGATGATGGATGAGAAGTAGGCATGATGAATGAAAAGAAGGAATGAGAAGCAGAGACAATGGATGAGAAGTAGGGATGAGACGTAGGGATGGTGAAAGAAGAGTAGGGATGAGAAGTATGGATTATGGATGAGAAGAAGGGATTAGGGGTGAGAAGTATGGATGAAGAATTAGAAGTAGGGATGATGAATGAGAAGTAGGGGTGATGGATAGGACATAGGGATGAGAAGTAGGTATGATAGATTAGAAGTAGGGTTGATGGATGAAAAGTAGGGATGATGGATAAGGGAAGAGATATAGAGATGATGGCTGAGAAATTGGGATGACACGTAGAGATGAGGACTGAAGATGTCCTAAAATGGATGTTGTACATTTAGTATGTGTCACCTTCCGAGGACTCATCTTCGCCCTCAAAATAAACCAAATGCTACATATTGACTTGAATGGGATCACCCACCCTGGAAACGTTCCTCACCATCCTTAAACGGTGTCTTCTCTGATTATATCAATGGGGTCATCATTCAAAATCACTCTGTCTCACACTCCTTGAAGACTCAAAAGACTGACAGCTATACTTATTTCACTGACAGTACTCTGAGGTAGGGGAAATATTACACATGAAGATGATAGACAGACAAGTTCTGATGATTTAACTAGTGACTGGCCCGACATAAAACTTGTTGAAGGGCCCTGGAAATCACTTCTATTAAATGCCTGTCAATGTATTGATCTAACCCGATGTCCTAAGGGGGAAACATCCGTTACAACGCGGATGTTTCAACGCGGTGCTGTTACGACGCGTCCGTAACAACGCAAGTCGTTACCACCGTCACCAATCCGTACTAAGGTGAAACGCTTCCGCATGTTGATGAAATATAGGCCATTTGAGTTTTGGATTGACTTTATCATATTTTTATACGATGTTTGTTGCATAATATACATGCCACCTCATGCACTGGCCCTTAGTGCCAAGCCACACTCTTGGCTCGGATCTGGCTCGGCTCACCCTGTAAATGTTTTGGCTCGCCCACCTCTAGTGTCCATTTAAGTGATTGCAGAACGCCACGCCCCCCCCCCCCCCCCCCTTTGCTCGAACTCGAATCGAAGAGCTTTACATGAGCACCAGTTACATTACACAAGGATATATTCATGTTTTAGAAGGCACGGGGAGATTAAGGGGTTTGCCTAGAATCACAGAATGTTGAGTCGGCGCCGAAACTCGAACCTGGTTCCCCAGCTCCAAAGGCGCCCAAAATGTGCGTTTTAATACTCGCTATTAATAAATACATCAGCCATGCTACTCCGAACTCTACTCCCTGCAGTGGCCCGAAGTTGCCTCGTGCCATTTTGGAGCAGTACAAATCCTGCATCACAGAGAATCCGTCTCTTTCCCGATTCAAAGATTTCACTGACTCCCAGCACTTCGGTGTGACCTTAACTGGTATATAAGCTCCAAAAACGGCAATATTTTTATATTGTACTGACAAGCTTTGACCGCCAAGTGCTGCTGCTATAAGCGGCTCGCTTTTACCCAACTATTATCAAACGCAAAGATATGAATTTAATATGCACTGATAGGATGAAAGACTGTGTCAGCCCTGTGGGGTCTAATAATTCTGATATATCTGTTACTCAGATTAGATGGATTCTGATGCCATAACTTTATAACAAGGCGCTTCGAACCCTAAAATTGCCGTGAATGTGCTATATAAAGGCTAGTAAAAAATATAAAGTAGTTTTATATAACGCGAACTCGACCCGAAGGTATCAGAGCGCTTTACATGAGCACCCGTTACATTACAGACGGACACATTCATTTTTTTCCTCTTCACATTAACACAGCTTAACATGGCGTGACAATGCACAGCAACAGCATACTATACATTTAAACGAGAGTGATGCTATCGAAACACGTTTCCCTTACCTGCGTCCCTGTCCGGTTCATAGAGCATGTGGCCTGGAGATTTAAAGGTGTGGGTGTAGCGGGTTCTCAGGACGCAGTCTACTGCTCACCCGAGGTACGCCGAAAGCAAGGATCCGCAGGGACGCTGCAGGGGGTACTCTGGGGGTGAGGCATCCCGAGGCTTATCGGCATCGTTAAAAAATCCACTTCACTTCACGGTCAATATTAAAGAATAAAAGCGGCCCACGCGGCAGCACCCCTCCCGGGGTCGGCCTTTGTCTGGTCCGAGCGCTGCTTTCAGCTGAGGGCTCCGGCGGGGGTCGGGCAGTCAGCAGCCCCTGTTCACTCTGCTCGCGCTGCACATACTTTCTCTCCCCTGTTGAAACTTCCCTGAGGATGTTCCCTGGTTCTCATTAAATGGCTGTGCTGCAGAGCCTGGCCGGCCTGTCAGTCATCTGTGCTGGGGACCGACCACACCCCCCGGACCTCCACTGGGTCCTAAAATAAGTCGAATCGTTCGGTGCTGGGAACAGGGGGTGGGGTGGAGATGTTTCAGACGCCCCACCGAGACATTGGTGTACCGTAGTGTTGCATAAAAGCAACCAGTTGTTCAACCCAGAGGTGGGCGAGCCAAAAAATTAATCGATTCAGAACCGAGCCTGTTAGGTCTGGCCTAACTCCAAGGGGCCGAGCACTGGCTGAGCCCTGAGAATGTTATGTTTTGCGTGTAAATCGTGCAATAAACATCATGTGAAAATACCATAAAGTCTATTCAACAACAAAATAATGAGTATTTATTTAACAAGTGGAGGCGCGTCATCTTAATAAATCAGATTATATAACTGCAATCAGAGGCATTTATCAAAAGTAATGTTTTCTAACTATTGACTTGAAACATATATGTATCCGACGAAAATGTAGTTATGCAAGTCACCTGTAAATGTGCACCCTAAGTAGTCTGTTCTACTAAACACAAGAGACGTGCAGCGCACAGTCTAAATTCGGGTATTTCAAGATGCTCTCATATGCAGAAAAGAAGATAATGGAGGCACAGTGAAATAAATCATTTGCCTTGGATTAAACAGCAAGGTCAAGCAGGGGAGCTGGGATTGCTCACAGGTCTTCTGGTTTCACATTGTGCAATGCAGCCCCTACATGGGAATCTCTTTCCCTCACCTGAGTAACATCAAAGGTTAATGCCTGTCTTTAATTATTGGTGCCTGATTGGTTAAGGAGTCGGTGGCAGGTATAAGCCACATACAAACTCGGCTCGTTTTGGACTCGGGGTCAAAGTGGACCTCGAGCTGAGACAGAGCCTTCAGTGGCTCAGCCACCTCTGGTCCAATTCCATTCAACTTAGGTACAGGCCTTTTAGTGCTAGTAGTCTTGAGCACACGTTCTGATAATAGAATGTTCCAATCCCTAGCAGTTTTAGCTGCACCTCCTCAAAGTACCACTTCTGCCACACACAAAACTGTGTTTGAAACGCTCAGTTCCACGTAAGTGAAGCTAATGTCCTATTGAAGTGCAGAAGGGTTGTTGCCAGCTTCTGGAAATGCTCGAGTAAAGAGCATACAAGCCCTTCTTAGAAGTTCTAGCCCTTATGCCTTGATGGGAAATGACTGTGGTGGCACATTAAATGCACACCCACTCGCTTGGAAAGTGCTGTACTCTGCTATTTAAAGTACAGAATCCCTGCTGCGATCTCTTGTGAATGTCTCAGCAAAATATAGTACTCAACGCGAGACGTTCTGTCACTCTCATATTCAAGTGAACCAGCCTTGCTGAGAAGTGATTGTTCGGGCACTTTAAAAGTATCCCTGCCCGCTTCGAAAGTGCCTGCCCTGCATCATTAAAATCATGCCGCCCCGGTGACAAGTTCTGCCTCAGTCTCATTAAAAGTGAACCAGCCTTTGCTGACACATATAAAAGAATAGCTGTGGCATGAAGTGGTGGCGCTGTCCCATTAAAAGTAAAACAGTCCGGCTCATCCTAGTCTCTGTGTTAGTGCCCTCCATTAACATGAATGAAAGCAGCTCTGCTGAGAATTGGAAGCATTGATTCATTAAAAGCATTACTCTCCTGCGAAGAAGCGCTTGCATTGCCTATTATTGATATTAAGTCTCAATAAAGAGTACTTCACCTACTTACTAAAAATATATCACTTCTTTCTGTTCGAAAAAAAACCTGTCATAATTCTGGTCAAGAACATCGGACAACCAGCACAGCAGATTAATTGACGAATACACCGCTGAAATAAATGTCTTACCTAACAGAATGACGCAGTAACCCCTCATTGACATGCCTGCCAACTTTCCCGGTCTATGTACATACTGTCAGTCATGGTATATGTGTTTGAGGGGGAAAACAAGTGACTGCGTCACATCCCCGCCCATTTCACACCAGGACAGCTGCGTGGCGTGAAGGACGGGTTCTTCTCCTCGCACATTCTCACACCTGAACTTTACACCTCCGCATTTAGAGTGCTCGTTGCTATGGCGACCTCTGGCAAGCAGCTCTTTTAAAGTCGCGGACAGTAGAAACTAAAGGTTCCCCAAGAGCCCTCCTCCCCAATCACTTTTGAACTTCTTCTAATAAAACAGTAATAATGCCTTATTACCGTTCTTCCTGGGTAAACAATGCAGGGTTGCTAGGCTTGCACATTCCTGTGTTGCATCACTTTTAACATATTTTTTAGCCTCTGATGACGTTGCAAGCGGACAAGTAACCCGCTTCCTTTCTCATCAGTTCTGTTATTTCTTCCAAGAATAACGACTACATTTCCTCAAGTGCAGTGACATCGGTGGTCCTTGGGCGAGTTCGTCGTAAGATGCTCTGTCTTCCCTCATTTCTGAAACCAGGGTTGGACTCGGAATAAAAATCGTCCTGGGCACGCTAAAAAAAAGTGGCCCACATTTGCATATTGCCTTTCAGCAAAACAATGCTTCGGCAGTTTTTTCCTAAAAAGAAGGGGGGCGGACCTCTGACAGGGGCATGTTTTCGAAACTTTACTTAGATTTAAAAAAAAGCACTGATTAGTGAAGTGCACACTGGTGAAACACACCTGCATACAAGCAGGGAACAAGTCCTAAACAAGCATTTGCAATGCAATAGGTCTTGCATTAGGAAAGTTTGAGCTATTGGTATTGTAAATGACAAATTTTGTATTTATGTTTTGTTTTTGAAAATTGCGAAATTAATAGCTTCGTCATTTACAATGCCAATAGTTATAACTTTCGCAAATGTGACACCTATAGCATTTGTAATCCAATTTGTGTTGTATTTACGTTACTTACATGTAATGATATTACAAATAACAATGGCTTTTAATTTTTTTTTTAAATGAATACCTAAATAAAAGTTATTGTAATTTATAATGGCAATAGCTTAAATTTTTGTAAATAACTTTTGTGAAGATTATGTTCAGTGTATTTTATTGTGACGAAAATCCAAGAACAGAAGTGAAATATTAACAACTTTTTGTTACATTTGTAATAAAGCTTGACACATTGAGAGAACATATTTGAACCAGTTGTTGTTGAATGGTTGCACAGATTGATGCTGTGGTGACGCTGAGTGATGCTGTGATGGCGAACGAGTGATGCTGTGGCATTCAGTGATGCTGTGGTAACACATTGTGATGTTGTGGTGCCCCTGAGTGATGCTGCGGTGGTGTTGAGTGATGCTGTATGCTATGTGAGGGTGAGGGTGTGTGAAGGTGAGGGGGTGTGAGGGTGAGGGGATGAGAGGGTGGGGTTGTGATGGTGAGGGAGTGTGAGGGTGTAGGGGTGAGGGTGTCAGGGTGAGGGTGTGAGGGAGTGTGAGGGTGATGGGGTGAGGGTGATAGTGGTGATGGTGAGGGTGTGAGGGGGTGTGAGGGTGAGGGGGTGTGAGGGGGTGGGAGTGTGGAGGTGTGAGGGTGGGGGAGGTGAGGGTGTGAGGGTGAGGGGGTGTGAGGGTGAGGGGGTGAGGGAGTGTAAGGGTGAATTAAATCGCACTCTTTCCGTCGACCCCTGGCAAATGAAAGGTTGAGTCAGTCATCATGTCCTTGGCAGGACATGAAGCTCAGCTACAGCAGGCACGTTAAACTTCCGAGATGCCACGGTGATGCTATAGGTATAAACTGTGCTACTAAATACACTAAGTGTTCACTTTAAGCACGTACGGCAAATATTGATACGCCACTCGGCGGAACAGGTCTAGGTTTTCAAAAAAGCACAACCGCAACGTACCCTTAACTGCGCCATGATGTTATCGGAACCAATTTGCAACACAAAAACATAACCTATACATAAGAAACGAAAGAAAATGACAATCCGGTAAACACATTATTTAAATGCACATCCACGCGACGGCAGGGGGTGAATTGGGGGGGCGGGGAACAGGGTAGCGGCGTTCCTTTGAAGTCGTGGGAGGGAATGAGCATATGGGGTGTGAGGAGAAGTGAGGCCAAGGGTAGCGATGTTGTTTATCCCGGTGTACCCTCAATTTACGTGAGTTCTGCAGGTCAAAAGGGGGGGCAGAGTGGTAATACTGGATGGTTGCCTCAGTTCTGAGCTTCAAACCTCAGATGCAAGCAGGTTCTCATTCGCATATATGTTGCAGGTATAAACTTGCGATCGATTTACCTGTCATATGGAATGCCGAGAAAGACTCGTCATTGGAAATTCTGTGCATGACATATGATACCGATTTAGGCGCAACAAGGGTTTCTGGCCAAAGTGCCTGTTTATGGGGGAATGTGTAAAAGTGCATTAGCACGCCAGGCCCCCTCTGGGTGCACTTTAAGGGACTGAGAATTACTGTGTTGTAGTGTAGTTCCTATTTTCCCAATAGGCTCTGCGCATTGGAATAACATAAACAATAGTTTAGACGTAGGACTGAGGTCGACTAGGTCTCTATAGAATATGTTATACTTAATTTAGGTTTGCCAGCTAGCTCAGAGGTCACTAGAAACTTTCTCGAATGAACAGGGAGGAGTGAACTTCCCTGATTAGACAAGAAGGGATTCAGCTTCTGACAACCGCATAAACATGACAAGTTTGCTCCCCCAGAATAAGGAGTATATCTCCAGAGTCGTGTGAAAACAATAGATAGCTATTTCACTCAGTCAGTTGTGCATACTTAGTTTCACCAGAGTGCAGAGAAATAGAGAGACGGGCGTTTTCAATAAAAAGGTGTTATTTATTGAACAGTCTTCTTTCTCATACAAGAGAAATGAATTGCTATGATTGCAATACTTGTTATAAAGTAAAGTGCGTACAGTAAAAGGAGTATTATGAAATAATACTGTAAAAGCATTGATATGGTTTCTTAGCCATATGATACTTAAAAGGTATAAAATATATACAGTTACATACAAAGATAAAAGCTTGACTAAACATACTCAACTGGTGCTTCTAAATATGCCTACCCCGATGTACCTAACCTAAGCCTAGTACGTGGGAAGGAGTAGATGGGCTGCAGTTTAAGTTAAGTTAGTTTTTTCCAAGTATCGGACCCAAGAATTCTCTAAGGATCTAATCAGCTCTGTAGCTTGATTTTTAGAATGGAGGAGGTCTTGTATCTCGCTCTCAGGACTCGATCTCCCAGTAACCCGCAAGGGTGACTGGAAACACCGGAGCTGGATTTTCTCGGCAGGAGAAAAAGACAGCGTCTTTCTCAGTACGTCAAATGGGAGGGACGGCTTCCTTCGGCACTCGCATCAGCTGGGCTTCGGATAAGTAGATAGCCGCTCTGCTCCACATCACTGTGTGTCGCTTAAGGCAAACGCTGGTATATTTATACCTGGAAGGTGCCGTGTTTGACGTAAGGTTGGACATAAGACGTCAATTAAAGATGTCACTAAGAACTGACCGTTCTTTCAGTGCTTGCAGGAGTTCTAAGACAAATCAAAACAAAAGCACGGGGAATTCTCAGGTTGCTGGAGGTTTGGTATGTTGTAAGACCTCGTTGTGCTTTCTAGGAGTTTAAGGAAGTAGCCTTGCCGCATTTGGTTTGCATTGGCTATTACTAAATATGAAATATTTAATTAGGGGCCTAGATAAAACACAACACCCACTCCACGTATAATGTCCATCATTACTAAATACTAAGCAATATATAAACATATAGGTATGCATGTGTTTTTCCATCCCACCCCAAAATACTTTAAAATCATTTGAAATGGTATAGATACACGAAAATGAGTATTATACTGTACGCATTCAAGCAGTGGTACAATTCAGATAATTCAAATATAAATATCAGCTGAATGAATTGCGAAAATTACATTTGTGAAATGGCTCTTAATACAGAAGAGAAGGCCGAGACCATTTCATCACATATTCATACAAGATTGTAAGTGTGCTAGAGGCTGATTCAAAATATTGTCTCTAGAGTCTCTAGAAATAGAAGCTCTGTTCTCTAAGAATAGTTCTACTCTAAGCAGAGTACCTTGTGCCAAAAAAAGGGTAAATATTTTGGAAGTTGGGAAATTTTTTTTTTCGTTCAAGTGAAAAAAATAGTTCCAAGTGTTTTCAGCAGTGTTGTTTTTAATTAAAAAAAAAGCTGAAGGCTGAATTCAGAGTTCAGGGAACGCTGTGTGCTCGCTATTTCAATTGTTATTCTCGTTGTTAGGAGAGAACATTACCTCAGATAGACCAGGAAAAAACGCGTCTACCACAGTAGGTGAAAGTTGGGCCAACTCCGAAAAAGTTGAAATAGTGCATGTATGAGATGCATTGCCATCATTGGTGTCTAGATCAGCAATGTTCACAGAGGGTTGTACCTGTGTGCTGCCGCTCCCATCTCGTACTTCACCGCCACCTACTCGTAATGGTGAAGTCTCAACGAATGCCTTCATAAGAATCGGTAGCCTCTGGGGACAACACGTTGCATGAGTCGTTACTGGACAAAGCAAACCGTCGACATCCATTGGTACTGTTGATGGTAGTGTAAGACAAACGTCCAACACGCATTCTTTTCTGTATAGCAGACATTGAAGCACAGGTAAGATGCAATTTTGCCAGATCGGTCTGAATGAAAGAAACCAGGTTGTATTCAGATCTCTTAGCCGGCCCAATCCGAGGACCTTAGTGATACAGTCTCGGTATCGTATTGCTAGGATCGTTTCTTCCATCGAAGGCTGAGTTTTCTTTGTGACTTGGCTTGCCATATCGGAGCAGAAGGAGTGAAAATAAAATTCCTGCTACAAGTCCCAAAATGAGTGGCAGGCCACCAAAAAGAGAGTGCACAAAATTCGGGAAGATGCCCAGGACTGTCTCAAAGGGTGTTAACAGTCCAGAAAAAATTGTCTTAAATACATGTGTGATGCCACTGGTATCTGACATGTTTAAAATTTGGCTTAACATTTCTACGAAATGCACGAGGCAGTTTGTTGATAAAAGGGTATTGAGGGTCCGTGAATTCTGAACCCATTTCATAAAGGTCATGGTATTGTTACGAATTTGGTAGTAGCGAACCGTAAATAGCGAGTGCGGCAAGTACGAGTGTTTTCGTCATGTTCGATCGATGGATTCACTACATATTTAGGGATTTCGTTCTGAACCCTCGGGTTCCATTTTGTGTACGGCAGCCATTCTGTAGTTGCCCTCACATAGGCCGATGATTACGGCCAAACGAGTCTTCGGGACACGTACACCTTTAGCTGACTACTAGATGACCTGAGCGAACTGACCTCGTTGCCTGAAGCTAACCTTGCTAAGCCAGTTCCTTGTCCGGTAGCTGGTCGAGATAGAGGTCAAAGAGCAGGACATTGTTGAGTTTATTGTACACGCACACACCCCTTTATCTTGCTTCACATCTGTTTCTGTTCCTTCTTTTATGGCCTGTTTATGGTTTGGGTTGTGGTCTTTTATTATGGGTTTGTCCGGCCTGTCCAAGCAAGAATGTTGGGCTTTCCCGTGTAATTGATGGTGGGCTGGACAACTGAAAAGTGGGTTTGTCGTCATGCAATACCTTTTGCAATGTTACCTATGATTGGACAATTCGTGAATAATGGATGTTTGTCAGGAATGTGATTTTTAGCATAAAAGACGATGTCTCGCTATACGAAAACTGAGCAGTCTCTAGCGAACCTACTTGTGTCGTACTTCGTAGACTTCTGTTCCTGGTTGCAGCCAATAAATTTGATCTTTGACGTCAACGAGAAGTATCCTGTGTCTCTGTAATCTAAGACAGGTGAACCCGAAGACATTGAGCGTGCCCCTGGCGCTGCTGGGTTCTAAAACCCGGTTCTTTGGTTGGCGCCCAATGTGGGGCGACTTCAGTGGTACCGGTCCAAGCCTGAAGATCGTGAGGAGCTTCGTGAGGAAATTCTGGAGGAGGGCCCCCACTTCATCGACCCCGGTATGTCGTACATGGACTGAAGGTTTTTGCTGCGAGGCTTCCCGCTTTCCGACGGCTACGAAGGACTGCTGCCCTGACTGTCGCCCTGTCTTGGACCCTTTGAGACGATTTGTAGAGTGAGACGATAGACGGGTCTTCTGGTGACATGATCGATACTTCAGTTAAGTATAAGTGGAGCGTCTCCCAGTTCTTAGTTTTTGGGTATCCTTCGGGATCTTTGATTTGGAACTTGCAAGTGCCAAAGCCGAGGGACTCGTATATTTGCGAGACTACAGAGTTTGGTAATCCCTTGAAGTTTGAAGCTAGATTAGGGAGCGAAGATGCCTGGTCTTAGCAAACTTGGAAAGATATTTTGTTGTAGTTGTAACAGGGATTCCCGATTGGAGGACTCGTGTCCGATACCTCCGGTTGGAACTCCGACTTATGAGCTCTATTCTAAACATGGTGTGGGCCGCATTACGTATAATGAAGTATGGGTCCGATACACGAGGAAAGACGGTGTCCTAAAATGGCCCAATATGGTAGCTATGACACAGAGATTTTAGATAATCTGGAAGTTAAACTATTTAAGAAGAAAGCCCAGCTGGCAATGTTTGACTCTTTCCATCTCTGGCGAAAGGAAGCCAAACAGAGAGAAATCAAACAAGCGAAGAGAAATAAAAGAGAGAAGGGTATATTGAAAATGCAGGCTGCTATACAGTTTCAAGATAATGAAGAAGAACAAGCGAGTGAGCAGTTGCATAGGCAACATAAAACGGCTATCGATAAATGTTATCCAGCTTTGTCACCTCTTCAACAGGGTGCAACGAAGGACCCTGAAAAGGATCCTTTGATGTCACATTTGTTGAGTTCTCCACCCCCTTATGTGCAGAGTGCTACAGCACCTCAGCAACCTTTAGTTGTGCAACCTCCAGTTGCTTTGCCTCCTGTTGTTGTTCAACCACCAGCTCCTCTTCAGTTGGTTCCTACTCCTTTGGCGCAGCCTTCTCAAGGGCCGCCAACTTTGCTATCAGTTCCGTCTCCAATTCCTACGACTTTTTCTCCTGTATTTCCTACTTCTTCTGATACTCCTTTTGCTACTACTTCTACGTATGCTTTGTCTCAACCTGCTTTGCCTCCTGTCCTTATGGCAGCTTCTCCTTCTGTTCGACAGAGAATGACTGATACTGTTACTGGTCTTTTGTCTCCTTTCTTTGGGTCATTGAGTATGACCCCTGCTTCTGCACGTAAACAGTTGCTTAGCCAGATGCCTGGTCCCGAAGAGCGGGCAGTCTTGGATCACATGACTCGTAAGATGGTTACCTATTCTTCGAGATATGATTTAGAATCGGCTATGGATGTCTTCCGTCAATGGGAAGCACCAAAGCAGAGGTATGTCTTCGACATGATGTGTACTTTCCTCCGTGAGGAATGGGAAGATGGTGAGTTGGGACATACTCTGTCAGAGTTGTTCTGTGTACAGTCCGAGTTTGCGAAAGGAACGATAGTGTGTCTCGAAGTTGAAAAAGCACTTGCTACGTTGCTTTCATTTAGGAATGTGCATCCTTCTCATTCGTTGTTTGAGCCTGATTCTTCTGTTAGGAGAAAAGCGCGACAGCATCCTATGAGAGAGGTTCCTCCGGTATGGAAGGATGCAGTGCCTGCTGGTGCGAATAATATTCCGCCAGGTGTACCGGCTCATTTTCAGCGTGTTTGGGTACATGTTCCGTGGAAGCGAGCTGAAGTTTTGGCCCTTAACCCCTTCCATGCTCATGACAAGGTCAGCTCATCATGAGGCACAGTGGAGCTGTGCTTATGACGAGCTGACCTTGTCATGAAACTATAGTATTCAAGCAATTTCAGCACAGGAGGGGAAAACCCCTAGCAGCCAAGGTGTTAAGCAGACTTTACCTGATCCCCGAAAGAATCCTGCAGGGTATTATAAGGAGTTGTCACAGACAGCCGATGCATGTAATATGAACCTAGCCGATATAGATATGTTGTTTGGGAATGTGGTTCCGCAACCCTTGTGGGGTATGATTCGTCATGTGGATCATGCACAAGAGTTAGGTGATACATGGACTAACATTACAGCTGCAGATGGTCTTCAAGGTGGAGGAGCTAAACCTGAAGCTTTAGTTGCAGAACTTCCTGGTAGGATCATTAATTATATGAAGACTTTAATGCCTGCTATGCGAGTGAATTGGGATAAGTTGTCTGCATGCAAGCAGAAGAAAGACGAAAGTGTGTCTGATTTCTTCACAAGGTTTGAAGAGACGTTTATCGACCATGGTGGTCAAGATATGAGTACGGAAGGTGGCCAACGGTTGTTCGCGGATAAGTTTGTGCATAACTTGCTTCCCGAGTTGCGTACTAAGTTGAAGGATTCAGAGAGTTCATGGGCTGTTTCTTCGTCGGCGCAGATATTGGCTACTGCACAATATTACGAAAATAGGGATAAGGATGAGAAAGAGAAAGCAGACAGAAAGACTAAAGATCTTGTGGTATTGGGTTCCCAAGGCCTACATGCTCCGCAGATAACCCACTTACACCGAAAGAACTGTTGGCACGGAAACTGAAAAGTACAAAAGACAAGTTTATTAAGACCCCATGGGGTGGTGGTACATTCCTACAGCACCCTTCGGCAATGCAAGAAGTATCACACCGACCGTTGGTGTGAGTCCTTCTTTTATACACTTTACAGGTAATAAAAAGATAGGCGGTACAAGGTTACAGAGTTTATGTACATATATGGTCATTTTTGGAGCACAGCCAACTCATGGGAGGGGTTACAACTCCACTGGTCAGTTTGGCGGAAAATTCCTGAGGGGTGACTGGTCAGTTGGAACTGCGCATGTACAGGCTTGACCGTTACTAAAAATAGCCTGTTGCTGGGCAAACTCGAGTGGTCAGCGGCACGGACAAAGGACTAAAGGGCATGCTGACCACGAGGCCGCTCATTCCCTAAAATGGCCGCCGTAACATACAAAATGGCGTTTTCGAGTAAGGCCAAGTTAAGGGAAATAACGTGTAGCGAAGCTAAGCGCTAACCCGGCCATTGTCAAATTACGACAGACGACCCTTTTAGCGTTTAGCTGAAGCTACCTCATAGTGAACGTAGTCGGGATACTCATCTTCAATATCAATTGACATTATTTGAGCTACTTCTGTATGAAGCATCATTTCTTTTTGGGCAAGAGCTCGTCTAGATGGAATACAGGCTGATAAACACATGGAACATAAGGCAGGACCACATTGTATACATAAACATACAAAGAATAGTATCCCAACTATTATACATAAAATCATCAGCAGCTTCCAGCCCCAAGTACTAAGCATCGACCAGAACCACCCCGAAAGAGTCCATGTACCATTGTCCGGGTGTATTTCAGCAGCGATTTTGTGAAGTTTGGAAATTGCTTCATAAACAGATGGCGAATTATCTGGCACGTATACGCAGCAGCTACTTCCGATAATTCTACATGCCCCCCCTCGATCAGCTAGAACCACATCAAGAACCATGCGATTCTGGAGCGTAACAATTCTAGAAATTTGCAGTTCTTCCGTGATATTCCCTAGTGCAATAGCAGTGTCATTAGCTACAGCCTCAACTACACGAGTCAGACGTCGTATTTTCCGACTGTTCAAAGCAGCCCCCACAAAGGAAAACAATCCCAAATTAAAATCTACATACTGTTGTAAGGCAGTATCGGTCTGGTCAATGTCGTCCAAGACCACAGCACGTTTAACTCGATTTAACACAAAATCGTGGTAGAGCACGTAGTCATTATGATACATTGGTGGGGCAATGAATACAGGGGGCAATACAAAAGATACATAACATGTGCCTAACCATCTTACAGGGAGCTGATGATAGCCTTTATTACCGCAGATAAAGTATGTATTTCGGGATGCCACAAATGATATGCCATTCGGACTGTCAAATGTAAGTGTGGTGTTACATTCACTTTTTCCAACCGGGATTGTACCTTTATTACGTATGCAGAGATCAGCCTTGGTATTTATAACATTAATGACATGTGAACTGGACATATTAATGTTCCTTTGATTGCTGTAAATGCGGGGTGCAGACACATTATCGGGGCGGTACTCTTCCCATTCAAATCGAGTACCCTCAGCTCGTGGATACCCCTCCCAGTCATGATAACATATCTTGTTTAAACGGAAAAGCACCCCCCCTTTTGTTGGCCATCGTAAAGTAAATAGGAGAGTATACCAGGCATTACAGGAACCATTGTGGGAGAATGGGAGTGGGATGAGCGGGGTGCCCCCTTTCTTCTGATGCCCGGCAACATCCCACACACCCAACAGTTAGAAGTGTTCGTCATATTATGAGTATGATGCAAAATCTGAATGAAGCTATTGTTCAAGTAAGTCTGTCGGTGCCGTTCTTCATGGTAGGGTAAGGTGAAGTGAAAATGTTCGGACGGAGACGGGGTAGTCGGCAGTAAATGTTCTCGTACAGGCACCACAAGTTCTACTACCCAGGCTATTACTGCTATCACCACAATTGTCAATACAAACAAAACGGCACCAAGAATTCTCTTGTCTCGTGATGCAGAAGACGCCATAGTTCAAAGTTCACAATGTCTCAAATATACAACTAGAAAAATTAAAAACAAAACAGTGGTGCTGAGCTCCGAGGTAGCCGTTGTTTTCTTCTCCGGGGTCAAGACGGGTGTCGCTACTGTTGGCAGAACTGATCCCCCCCCCCCTTGAGATTCCCGGTTTCCGTTTCACAAACCCCAGAGCGGTAACCAACTAGTCTCGCACAAAAATCTTCTTCCTATCTTGGCCACAGATCGTAGCGCTGTCGTCCAGAAACAGTGTGGTCCGGGAAGGCTCCCTCAGATTCGACCGATGTCACAGCTGGGCTCTTTTCTTTATCCAAGATCTCTTTGTAGTCGGACAGCACAGTAGGATTCACCAGGTCCGGAGAGACGCGACGGCAGTGAGTTGAATGCACCCACCGCTTTCTGTTAGTCACTCGCACAGCCGTTCGAGTCGCCAAGAGGACCTGCTCGGGGCCACGCCACCTCGGTTCCAAGCTATTTGCCCTCTCGAACGACTTCACCATTACGTAGTCCCCAGGACGGAGACTATGGGCCTCTCCAATGGAATTGTCAGGGAGCGCTTCTCGAACCTGTTGATGAATAGAAAGCAAATCATTTGTTAATCGTGCCAAATAATCGTTCATCATTATACAAGGCACATCATGTAACAATCGCGGCTTAGGAACTCCCCATATGTTCATAGGCCTTCCAAACACCACTTCATACGGTGTGAGGCCAGTTCGAGAGTGGGGCACTGATCTAAGAGAGAGCAATGCTAGCGGCAAGGCATCCGGCCACTTCAATGACGTGGACGCCACAATCTTAGCCAGTTTCAACTTCAACGTGGCATTGTACCGCTCAACAAGACCTGCTGACTGAGGGTGGAACACAGCATGAAACTTTTGCTGGATCCCCAATCCTTTTAGCACATACTCCACAATTTTCCCAACAAAATGAGGACCATTATCGCTCCACAAAAATTTGCAAACTCCAAATCGAGGGAAGTACTCTTTGAGCAAAACCTTAGCTGTTGTCAAAGCTGTATTATCTTTCGTGGGGAAGGCCTCGATCCATTTGCTAAAAGCACACACCACCACTAAGACATACTTAAGGTTATTGCAGCGCTCAAGCTGGATATAATCCATTTGAAGTACCTCGAATGGTGCAGAAGGTGGAACGAAACCTCCTTTTGGAGTATGCGTCCCTTTCGCAGGATTGTGCTGTAAACATATCAAACAGGTCTGCACTACTCTCTTAGCAGTATTAGCAATCTCAGGATGCTCCCAAACTCGTGTTAACAATCGAGTAATTGCAAGAGCTCCCACATGCGCTAACCCGTGTGTCATCTGGACCATCGCCTGCAAGTAAGCTGCCGGCAATTTCCATCTCTCCATGTCCTTACTCCTCCAACAACCCTCGTCATCCAGTATCCCTTCGGCTGCCCATGTTACAAGTTCTGCTTCAGTCGCTGATTTTTGGATATCTAGTATCTCTGCTCTAGCATCATGCCATCGCTCGGCCTGCGACTTCACTACATACATGGGGAAGTCATTTCGAGACATAGCCGTTTGTCTTGCTATACTGTCTGCAAAAGCATTGCCTTGTCCTACTTCATCAGTGATCTTTTTATGTGCACTGCATTTAATTATCGCTACTTTCTTTGGGCAAAGCAACGCATTTAGGAAATCACGCACCAGTTCTCCGTGCATAATGTGTACTCCATGAGAGGTCAAAAACCCACGTTCTCTCCAGAGTAGCCCGAAGTCATGCGCTACTCCGAAGGCGTACCGGCTGTCTGTGTAGATGTTCACACATAGGCCAGCACTCAGTTCGCAGGCTCTTGTCAAGGCAATCAGCTCTGCTGCTTGAGCCGACTTCTGTGGTATTCGTGCTGTTTCTACCACTGTCTTAAGTGTCGTGATCGCATATGCTGCGGAAGTCGTGCCATCTGGCAGCCTCAAACACGATCCATCAACCCACAGTTCCCCATCCACATCTGGAAGTGGCATATCCTGTAAGTCGACACGACCCTTTGTCTGTTCCTCAGTCAGGAAAACACAATCGTGATGTTTTTCTTCCTGACCCTCTTCAACCGGATAAGGCAATAAAGTGGCAGGGTTCAGGGTAGCACATCTTTTCAGTGTGATATGTGGCGCCAAAAGTGTTAGCTCATATCCTGTTAAACGTGCACTGGTAAGATATTGAGTCTTTGTTTGATTTAACAGGGCATCTACTGCATGGGGAACTAGCACCAACAGTTTGTGTGATAACACTATTCCCTCACTCTGCCGTATAGCTACTGCTGTTGCTGCCACTGCTCGAAAACACCCAGGTAACCCTCGTGCTACAGGATCAAGAATGGCTGAGAAATACGCGCATGGCCTCTGCTTGTCCCCGTGTGCTTGCACTAACACTGATAACGCGCACCCATCTTTCTCGTGCACGTACAATGTGAAAATCTTTGAGTAATCTGGTGTACCTAGCACGGGTGCAGAGCAAAGGGCCTGTCTCAATTGTTCAAAAGCATTTTGACATTCATCTGTCCATTCAAGGGGCATTGGTGTAGTTTTGGACAGTAACGCTAACAAAGGTTTTATAATGTGCGAAAACCCCATGATCCACTGTCTACAAAAGGACGTTAATCCTATGAAGGCGCGTACATCTCTCTGAGTGCGGGGGACGGGTGTGTCTAAAATCGCCTGAATTCGATCTGATGTTAATGCACGCCCCTCCTTAGACAAAAGATGACCGAGGTAGGTCACCTTGGGTCTACAATATTGAAGCTTTTTCTTAGAAACTTTATGGTTGTTCTGAGCCAAAAAGGAAAGCAAAGCAAGTGTACTTTCTTCACATTGTGCGTAAGTGTCTGCAGCCAACAGGAGGTCGTCAACATACTGTATAAGGGCTACTCCGGATTGCAGCTCAAAAGAATCAAGCTGTCTTTTTAAAGCCTGGCTATAGATGCTAGGACTTTCTGTATAACCTTGAGGAACACGACAAAATCTATACGATTTATTATTTAACGTAAAGCCAAATAAATATCTGCTGTCAGGATGGATGGGAATGGAAAAGAATGCATTTTTGAGATCTATGACAGTAAATGTCGTTGCTGTTGGGGGGACCAATGTAAGCAATGTCGTGATATCAGACACCACTGGGTATTGAGGGATGACAATTTTGTTAATTTCTCTCAAATCAATAATAAATCGATAGACTTTGTCGTCAGTGTCTTTCTTAAGAATCGGGAGAATAGGGCTATTACAAACATTGTAGGGAACTTCCTCCACTACTCCTGCAACAATCAAATCCTGAACGATGTGCGTCAGGGTAATTTCACCTTCCCTAGAGATCTTATACTGTGGTACATGTGGCAAAAGTACTCCCTCCTTGACAGTAATTCTAATAGGTGAATAAGCATCTGTCCCACATCCGTATCTGAGGTTGCCCACAACGTGTGAGGGAGAGAGGCTAATGCTTCTATTTCCTGTATGGTACAAAATCTGTCTGAATCTGGGTAATTGTCATTCAAAATAACCCGCACTCCTTCGGGAGCGCAGCGTATCGTTGCTCAAAAATATTTGAGCAAATCAATGCCCATAATGTTATCTGGAGTGTGAGGTGACAACAAAAATGGACCAAAACTGAAAAATTTGTCAATGCAAAGTGCAAGAGGTTGTGATAATGGGCTAGGAGAGGGTGTGCCATCAAACCCTATACATGTTATCGTTTCGCCATACAGGGGAGCCCTTGGAACCAAGTTTTTGGACAAAGCACTACGAGTAGCTCCTGTGTCAACTAAAAACTGATCAGTAGAACCCAAAATGCCCGCTGATACATATGGACCTCTTTGATCTACTGGCACTTCAACTGATTCCGTACCCCATCCTACGCAATCCTATGCATGCACATAATCCTGATGCTCCACATTCTCACCCTCCGAGATCTGATATTGGTTTCGTCTATCAAAAGTATTTCGTTCATCCTGACCACGGCCCCTCGTTTCAAACCCACCACGATCACTTCCGCCACCTCTCGCTCCTGAATAATTATTCCTCGCCCTACCACCTCCTCGACCACGCTGACTACGCTGTTCACGAAGTACCGGACAATCTTCAGCCCAATGCCCAAACTCTTTACAATATGCACATTGGTCCTCCGCTATGTCAGTACGACTGTACGACGCATTACTCCCTCCTCGTCTACCTCTATCATTCCCTCTAGATTGCGTCCCCCGAAACTGTGCCAACATCACCTTCGTTTTCAATTCCTTCGTTTTCTTATCTGCACTTTCTTTAGCCTCTAATTCCTGTCGTTCATAATACTGAGCCATAGTTAACAAAGACGCAGGGGTCTCCGTGGTCCAGGAACTTTCACTCGCTTTTAACCGCTTTGCAATCTCCGGTAGGAGATTAGCCACGTACTTATCAACAAACAGATGCCTACCCGTATCATCTGTTAACGATTGACCACTGTAATCATGAAACGCTTCTTCGAAACGTGTAAAGAAATCTGATACCGATTCATCTAACTTTTGTTTGCATGAAGCTAGCATAGTCCAATCGATCTTTTTGGAAGGAACAAGCGTTTTTAGTTTAGTTAAAATAGCCGCTGGGAGGTCTAAAATTAAATCACATGGTTTACATGCAGGCTCCCTGTCTAAGTCAGCCTGGTTTATTTCTTTTCAAGTTCCCCCAAGCATCGCTTGATCATTAGTTTTTCGAATCGACCTCCACATATCAGGCGGAAGAATTAACCCAAAAAAGAGATCTATATCAACAAGAGTCATAACACAAGAGGAAATGGCCCCCTCCACCCCTTCATAGAATGCGGCTGGATTTTTTCGGAGATCAGGTAAGGAGTTTTTTAGTGCCATAACATCTGCTCTATTCCAAGGCGTATACACCCAATTATATATAAAGTACCCCTTCGCATCCTTCGACGTTTTATCGTCATCTGTACCATCCCCCTTAGGGGGAACATACAAAGGTGCAGCTTCACGCATAGGCATAACATGCACTTTAGAATTCTTATCTGAACCCCGGAGAGAACACTCCTTAGATTGCTCAGTGGACCCCGGCACGGACTCCTTATCCTTTTTCTTTTCTTCCCGCAACCTGGACGTCTCATCCCGCAGCTGGATCAGTTGTTTGAAAAAGGTATCGACATCTGCAATAACAAATAAACCTTTATCCAAATTCTCACGATGAACCGACACAGCCTTAGGTTCTAAAGTCTCTGAATATTTACGAAATCGAGCAACAACTTCATCTGCAAAAGTATTCAAAAAACACATCAATTCTCGTTCTGTCCATTTACCCCTTTCGGCAACAACGTCTGACACAGTTATATGATTTAAATTCAATTTTCGAGCACAACTACGCAGTTCCGCGGATCTCTCCGCAGATAACCTGACACTCGACTTATCCGACTTATCCGACTTATCCGACTTATCCGACTTCTCCGACTTATCCTGTTCTTCATCACCAGAATCCTCAGTCGGAGCCGTAGGAGGAACGTACGGAGGCGGAGATCGATCTAATAACGAAAAATCATCAATTTCATTATTAAGGACAGGATAAAGCGGTCGTCGGATAGGGAATTGACCGGTCGTTTGCAAATTACGTTCCCGTGCCTCTCTCTCTTTCTTTTCCTGTGCCTCCTTTTCCTCAAGCTGTAAAGCTTTATCTCGAGAAGCCTTGCGCTGCTCTTTGTCCGCCAAGGCAACTTCACGCTTCATACGTTCACGCACCACTTTCTCCCACATTCGCACACAATCAAACATATCCTGTCTAGACCTGCGCTGAAACAAACATTGCTCCTCAAATTGAGCCTTTCGCAAATCAAACGACCCATGTAGTGGCCATTGCAACTCGGGATCAGTTCTAGTATATTTATGCCATAATTTACTGTACAGTATAGGCGGAAGGCCAAATTTGACATACATCTCACGGTTTGGAGTTCCCTCTGGGGGAGCCGGCTGAGATTCCGCTAACCTAATTGTGGTACCATTTCCAAGACAGCACATCCCTCGGAGTGTGCTTAAAACAGGCATGTTCAAAAAGTACCACGAAAGCGTGATACCGTAAAAATGGCACTTACAGTACTTCACACAAATGTGCCGCTCAGAATACAAAACGAAGTTAGAGAAACATCTCTACATGCCTGCCTATGTGAAGTGCACTACACATATATTCAAAGTTCACAAAGTCAAAATGTTAGCTAACTCAAATCATAGTCACAATCATAGAACTTCAGTAAGCGTCCGTAGACTACCTTACCGATCACAAATCTTACCCAATCTCAAATATCCAGATTCCAGCTGCCAAGGTCTTTAATCGAATCAGCCAAACAGGCACTGTACAGCAACGCAGACGATCAGGATCTCAGTCGGAGACCGGCGCCACCTGGAAGGTCAGATCAGAAGGAAAGGAAGAAAACACCGTGGGTGCCAAGACTCGGGTCACTCAGTGGCAGCGTACGCGTCCATGGCGAGTTTCCAATCCTTCGTCACGACCTCTCCTTCGGGCATCCGAGTCGCCGATGAGTCCCTTCGTGGTCGCCAATTTGTGGTATTGGGTTCCCAAGGCCTACATGCTCCGCAGATAACCCACTTACACCGAAAGAACTGTTGGCACGGAAACTGAAAAGTACAAAAGACAAGTTTATTAAGACCCCATGGGGTGTACATATATGGTCATTTTTGGAGCACAGCCAACTCATGGGAGGGGTTACAACTCCACTGGTCAGTTTGGCGGAACATTCCTGAGGGGTGACTGGTCAGTTGGAACTGCGCATGTACAGGCTTGACCGTTACTAAAAATAGCCTGTTGCTGGGCAAACTCGAGTGGTCAGCGGCACGGACAAAGGACTAAAGGGCATGCTGACCACGAGGCCGCTCATTCCCTAAAATGGCCGCCGTAACATACAAAATGGCGTTTTCGAGTAAGGCCAAGTTAAGGGAAATAACGTGTAGCGAAGCTAAGCGCTAACCCGGCCATTGTCAAATTACGACAATCTGAAGACGAAGGCTCTTTTGCATCAAGCGCATCCGCCCCGTAATAATCAGCGTGAATATCAGGAACCTCAGCCGTTTCAGAGAGGTTCGCAAAGGTCCGAGCCTTCTCAACAGCGTTTTCTTGTAGGCTGTAATCAGTGTGCGTATTGTAAAGAAGAGGGCCACTTTAAGAATAGTTGTCCGGTTCTGTTACAGCGTACGAATGGTGCTTTTGGTGTGAGAGGTCGAGGTGTTCAGCAAGCTCGTAGAGGTAGAGGACGTGGTGTGTTCCCCCAGAATGCACGATCCTTTCCTCCACAGAATTCTATGAATTGTTTTGATTAACAGAATGTTGCGTCTGGTAGGACAACTCAGTATTATGCTGACGATTACTATGTTGAAGGTGAGAATGTTGACGGTAATGATTGCTAGGACAGCCATAGACAAAGAGAGGGAGTTGTGTCAGTTCCAGTAGATCAGATTGGACCTTATGTTGAAGTGATTACATCAGGTGTGTCAGAGCCGTTTCTGTTGGATACTGGTGCTGCGAAGAGTTCTATCATGCACTCTAAACTCCCTGGCGCACCTTTGTCTGGCTTGACGAATGTTTCGGTAGGTTTTTCTGGCGCCCCAGTTTGTAATCTGGTTTCTAGTCCTTTGTCTCTTTCTGTTGGACCTTGTGAATTTGAAGCACCCCTCATTCTAACAACAGGTTGTGGTGAGAATTTGTTGGGATTGGATTTGTTGAAGAGATTGTATGCAACATTTTATTGTTCTCCTTCAGGAGTACAGCTCACATTGGGTGAGAGAGTGATCTCTCCGATGTATTTGTCTAAAGATCGACTTCCATTGGAATTGCGTTCTCTCCCTGATACTCTTTGGGCTACTGGTCCTAATGATGTGAATCTTTTGGAGATTCCACCATATGTTGTGACGTTGAAAGCAAATGTTAGATTGCCACGTATTCCTCAATATCGGATTTCTAGTGATGGTGAAAGTGCGCTTTTGGCGATCATTTATGACCTAATTGAGAAGGGTGTGATTGAGGAAACTAGAGGTAATGTGTGTAATAGTCCGGTTTTGCCTGTTCTGAAACGTACTGATTCTTCGCAACCACCTGTGTATAGGTTTGTGATCGATCTTCGCGAAGTGAATAAGATCGTCGTACCGCAATTTCCTGTTGTCCCAGAAATTACTGCTTTGCTGACTATGATTCCTGCTTCTGCTACCTGGTTTTCGGTGATTGATCTGAACAATGCTTTCTTCAGCATCCCGATTGCCGAGGAGAGTGGAGATATTTTTGGCTTCTCTTTAGGAGGCCGAAGTTTCCGGTTTAAACGCACTCCTCAAGGCTATAGTGAAAGTCCATCCGTCTATAGTCAGGCTTTGAAAACACAACTTGATATGATTGTCTTACCTGATGGTGCTGCTCTTATTCAGTATGTAGACGATTTGTTAGTTGCTGCTGATGATGAGGAGATTTATAAAGAAGCTACTCTTTCGTTGTTGCAACATTTGTCTAACCGCCATCATAAAGTGTCACTTTTGAAGTTGCAGTATTGTCGACAAGAAGTGACCTACTTAGGTCATCTCTTATCGAAGGAGGGAAGAAGATTGACCCCAGAACGAATTCAAGCGATTGCGAAAATGAATGTGCCTACCACACAGAGAGAAGTGCGTGCTTTCTTGGGTATTACTTCGTACTGTAGGCAACGGATTCCAAATTTTTCTCTTCTTGCGAAACCTTTGTTAGCACTTACTGTTAAGGATACTCCGAATCCTCTGCCTTGGACTGACGAATGCCAGAAGAGTTTTTCTGAATTGCGTGATGCGTTGTGTTCGGCTCCTTTGTTGGGTACTCCCGACTACAGTAAGCCTTTTACACTCTATGTTCACGAGAAAGAGGGATGTGCATTGTCAGTCCTGACACAGCAGTTCGGCGATAAACAACGGTCATGTGCGTATTTCTCGTCATCTTTGGATCCGGTAGCTAGAGCGTTGCCGAGTTGTTTGAGAGCTACAGCGGCAGCAGCTGGTTCTATTCGACAGTCTGCTGGTTTGGTGATGGATAATATGTTGATTGTGATGGTTCCACATGCAGTGGATACCTTGTTAAATAGGACCAAGACACAGCACTTGACTAGTGCTCGATTGTCAGGTTACGAGTTGACACTTTTGGCGAGTCATGTGCATATAAAGCGATGCAACACAATGAATCCAGCTACGTTGTTGCCGATTTCTGTAGAGACAGATGTTCAGGAACAGCATGATTGTTTTCTTAGGACAGAGGAAGAAACGAAGGGTAGAATTGATCTCAAAGACACTCCTCTTGCAAAGTGTGATGGTACCTTATGGGTAGGTGGTTCGTGTTTCAAGCTTCTGAATGGTGATACGACTGCAGCATATGCGGTTACAACTTTGCATACAATTGTTGAAGCTGCACGTATCCCACAAAATTCAGCTCAAGCAGCAGAGTTGATTGCACTGACAAGAGCGTGTGTGTTGTCGAAAGGAAAGAGAGTGACTGTGTATACCGATAGCCAGTATGCGTTTGGTGTGGCTCACAGTTTTGGTTGCCTGTGGAAGGAACGTGGGTTCCTCACGTCTCATGGTACGAAAATTCAGCATGGTCAGTTGGTGAATGAACTCCTTGAGTCGCTTACGTTACCGATGCAAGTTGCGATCGTGAAATGCAGTACACATAAGAAGGTTACCGATGACGTTGGTCATGGCAATGCGTTTGCGGATGAAGTTGCGAAAGATGTGGCGAAAGATGTGACGAGTCGAATGTATGTTGTGGGTCCAGCAAGATGGGTTCCGGATAGAGGAATGTGTGAAGATGCGATAGAGAGTGTGAAGTCAATTCAGGCTGAAGCTACGGAGAAAGAATTGAATGTATGGACAGAGAGTACGGGAAAATTGCATTAGACTGATTGTTGGATTGAGTTGTCAGAACATCAGCGATGGTTGTTACCTGATGCGTATGTGCTTGCAGTGGTTACAATGGCGTATGGAATGGCTCACATTAGTGCGAAAGGGATTTGTAAGTTGTGGGCTCCAGTATGGCAGAATACTGGAATTCCTAAGTGTGCGGAGAACCTGGTCAAGAATTGTATGGTTTGTCTGATGTATAATCCTGGCAAGGGAGCTCCAACTCCAGCTGGTCACTTTGCGCCTCCGACGTATCCGTTCGAGGTTTTGCAATTAGATTTCATCCATATGGAGAGATGTAATAACTTGAAATACGTCCTTGTGGTTGTTTGTGCCTTTTCGAGATGGGTAGAAGCATATCTCCTGAAAGATAATACTGCCTTGTCCACAGCTAAAGCCTTACTTAAGGAATTTTTCCCTAGGTATGGTTTGCCAAGAATGGTCTGGAGTGATAACGGGAGTGAATTTGTGGGTCAAGTCATGAAGAGAGTGTGTGAAGGTTTAGGCATCAGGCAGAAATTTCACGCTGCAAATCACCCCAATCAGCTGGTTTAGTTGAATGCTACATTGGCACCTTAAAGCTGAAACTAGCCAAGATTCAGGCGAGCTCTGGTCTCCAATGGCTCAATGCTTTGCCATTGGCACGTTTGTCAACCAGGACGACAGTACCTTCTTGAGTGGGACTTAGTCCATATGAGATAGGGTTTGGTCGCCCGGCAAACTTATGGGGAGTGCAGAGGCCGACAAAGTTTAGCGAAATCGAACATCCTATACTGATTGATTATTTGTACGATTTGACGGCTAAATTGCGTGTCTTACACCAACAGGTTCACGATACATTGCCACAAGCATCTGAAGATCCAGAACACGCCATTGATCCTGGCTCGTGGGTGTTGATTCAGAATTTTCAGCGGACAAAGAACGATCAGCCCCGCGGGTCTGGACCCTTTCAGGTCTTGTTGGCGATGCGTACTGCAGTGAGAGTGCACGGCAAAAAGAACTGGATCCACGCCATACATTGTAAGAGGGTTTCTTTACCTCTGCCGTACGACCAGTGGGTCCAGGAGGGTATAGGTGATTCAGAGACTGAGACTGTGCCACGTTTCATTCCGTTCAGCGTTTGATTGGGACAAGCTCTGAGCGTGAGAACGACGACATTCTGCAGGAAGCTGTGCCTCCATCAGTCCGACTGAACACTACTGAGTCTGAGTTGTTGTTTTGTGATCAGACATTGCCTGGTAAAGGCCGCTATAATTTACGACCGAGAGTCGTTGGACAAATAAAGTGATACTTTTCTCGCTATTTTTGAAACTACGCTCTCTCATCAGTGAAACTGTTTTGATCTATTTTTGTTTTTCGAACCGCCATCCGGGTTCAGCTGTAGGGTCGCGGTATAAAGACTCAGAGTGTACAGCTGGAAGACACAAGGTCGACAGTTCTGGTTTGTTCTAGGGCGTTCCCTGGGACATTCAGAGGTACACTTGAGCAGAAGACAACCAACTGCCGCGAACAGCACGGTTAGTGGATGGAGTTTTTCGAGATGGAGAGAGCTGTTGAAGAAATGAACTTTAAGACGAGATTATGTAAATTAACGAGTAGCAAATGTTTTCTGATAACGTGTCTTTTGATGCTACTTAGCATGACGATGTTTTTGGCGGGATATGTTATTTTCTCTTTTCAAGTGACGTTTGCACCCACCACACAACCTATGCCTTTTCCTACTATTTCTTTGCATTATTTTCATCCTTTGCCTGAACATGAATCCATTAGAAGATTGGAATTTGCTAATAACTCTTTTGTTCAACTTCTGCATCAGCATCCGTTAGTAGTGAATACCACTAATTGCTGATAAGGGTATTCCTTACCTGGTCCTGCCATTCAGCTATAATGGTTCTATGTGGGCGTATAGGACGATGTTCATCTATGCCCGTGAAGTTTACCCCCTGCGTTCTGTGAAAGACAATCCGAGGAATAGTGCTCTAGTTAAGGGAATAGTAGACATGATTAGAGGAATAAACTCCTATGAGACTATCCCGAAAGATGAGACACTAGCGTATATTGGATGGAACGTGACTGGATATGGTGTTAGTCTGAGTGAAAACCAGCGAGGAAAAAGATCTTCCCTGATTTGGATCGTACCTCATCGTGGTCATTTTTGTCTGCAAGGTAATGGCAAGAATCCGAGAGCTCAGTTAGGGAAGAGTGTTTGCACTGAGACGTATGTTTTTGCGTCCCAGACTTCCCCATCGTTTTTAACAGCTAAGGGTACCTATTTTGTTTGTCACAATAGAGCATATACATGGTTGCCCCCTGATTTTTCGGGAACATGTTATGTCTCGTTCCTGTTGCCCCCTACATATACGGCTGCGGCATATTACCATAGAACAAGAGTTGTTAGAGGTGTCTTCAGTAAGGAAGATACTGCAGGACAAGAATTAGGAGATTTTCTGAAGGGTTTTCTGCCATTTTGGAGACCTATGGTTAACAGCAGGAACATACGGCAATTGACGAGAGTGGTTGAGGCCACCATAGTTGAGACTGCCGGTGCCCTTAGTAATTTGACTGCTGAGCTCCAATCGGATCGTCTTATGACGTTGCAGAATCGAGTTGCGTTAGACGTTATACTTGCAGATAGAGGAGGGGTATGTAAATTGATCCAATCGAGCTGCTGCATTTTCATTCCAGACAACGCTCCGACAGTGTACCAGGCCATTTCCAAACTACATAAGATCTTCGAGTCTATACATGTGGGCGTAGGAGATTGGTCATTAATGGGATGGTTTCGGGAATTGTTATCCACTTGGGGATGGAAGATTCTGATGATCATTGGGATAGTTTTAGCTATCCTTTTCCTGTTCTGTTTTTGCGTACAGTGTGCTCCTGCTATATGTGGCCTTTGTGCTACTTCATGTGTAAGGAGACCTGTCCAGAGAGAGTTACTAAGTAAAAGGATGATGCTTCAGCAACATCTTGATGATCTGATGAATATAGACCTGGATTCAGATTGACGTGAGTTTAGGTTATTGCCTATGTAAGGGCAAAAGGAGGGTCTGAGGTTCCGTGAATTCTGAACCCGTTTCATAAAGGTCATGGTATTGTTTAGAATTTGGTAGTAGCGAACCGTAAATAGCGAGTGCAGCAAGTATGAGTGTTTTCGTCATGTTCGATCGATGGATTCACTACATATTTAGAGATTTCGTTCTGAACCCTCGGGTTCCATTTTGTGTACGGCAGCCATTTTGTAGTTGCCCTCACATAGGCCGATGATTACGGCCGAACGAGTCTTTGGGACACGTACACCTTTAGCTGACTTCTAGACGACCTGAGCGAACTGACCTCGTTGCCTGAAGCTAACCTTGCTAAGCCAGTTCCTTGTCCGGTAGCTGGTCGAGAAAGAGATCAAAGAGCAGGACATTGTTGAGTTTATTGTACATGCACACACCCCTTTATCTTGCTTCACATCTGTTCTGTTCCTTCTTTTATGGCCTGTTTATGGTTTGGGTTGTGGTATTTTATTGTGGGTTTGTCCGGCCTGTCCGAGCAAGAATGTTGGGCTTTCCCGTGTAATTGATGGTGGGCTGGACAACTGAAAAGTGGGTTTTTCGTCATGCGATACCTTTTGCAATGTTACCTATGATTGGACAATTCGTAAATAATAGGTGTTTGTCAGGAATGGGATTTTTAGCATAAAGACGATGTCTCGCAATACGAAAATTGAGCAGTCTCTAGCGAACCTACTTGTGTCGTACTTCGTAGACTTCTGTTCCTGGTTGCAGCCAATAAATTTGATCTTTGACGGCACCGAGAAGTATCCAGTGTCTCTGTATTCTAAGACAGGTGAACCCGAAGACATTGGGCGTGCCCCTGGCGCCGCTGGGTTCTAAAACCCGGTTCTTCAGTATGTATCTCTGCTGCTGTCCTTGCAGCTTGCAGGTCATATGTCTCTTTGGACGAGGTTAAAGGCACAGTTGTCTGTAAAAGAATAGACTTCATTCTGCTTAAAGTATCAATTCGAATAGAAGAGATATTCACAGAAGGCCAAATTTCCGCCTCCATGTCTGGATTGCTTTTTGGATACAATACTTGCATACAACAAATGACCCTGGAAGTGACGCTCACGAGATAGGGTTTTCCTGGCATCATGCCACAACAGCTGCGGTCACTTAATATAATGTAGCTACCGTTGGAAAAATGTCAGAAAAATGGCTCTATCTGTGTAGCCGGGGTTCCGTGCAGGTGACATGAAAGGTTATTTGATGAACCCTTGCAAGGTCCATGCAGGTTTAAACCTTAGCATAGGAGTGTACCGCTTAGTGATGTTTTGCAGTTACTACCACTAAGAAATACCTCTTTCTTTCCCCCACTCCAACATCTGTATGTAAATGGTAAATTCCAGGTTGATTTGATGTACCCTTTACCCAACCTTTCATACAGACCTGCTGGTATTTACGCTCGGCAGTATTGAAACTGAAAAGTCGTTATTGTAATTGTAATCGTGCCATGTATTATCCATTCAATGACAGGTCTTTCTAACATTGTCAATGGTAATCTCTCAAGTTTTTCAATGCTTAGCACCGTATAGTCTGCTCCTTTCTGTGCCAACGAGATTTGTCTATCAGTAAGGTTAAAGATAGAAAATAATGACGTTATGTTGATTAGACGCCATGGCACGTGACCTGAACACAGGTTTTGTAACGTCCAGCCTAGCTGTACAATAGAACGCAACTGGGACTGACCATGTTGTAACATTATCATATCCTGTTCTATTATATCAATAGCAGATGATACAATGCTATCCAGTGAAAAGATTGTGGAGGACAGAGCCGTTAACCCATTGTCCACTACAGAAAGCGCTTTTTCCAAATTAATACGATTAATTTCTCGTATTTTTTCAGCAGTTTCAATTTGATTTAATTTCCAAGGTTCATTGTATGCTGCGTATATAACGGCGTATATAAAATGTTTTTGACCCTGTTTGCGAGGCCCCATTATGAAATCTTGCAAGTCAGCACCTTCTTTAAGTAAAGTTAAGTGTTGCTTAATTTCCGGAAGTGTGGATTTCTGTAGCCATTCAGGCATAGTTTTCCTACACTGTATGTTGTAACTATCCCTGGATGTTGTCTTTGGGGATATCTCTGGTATGGCCTGTTCTGTTTGAACCCCTGTATTTTGTTCAGGAATCTATCATGACAGTTATTAGTGTCTGTGGGCCAGATTAACCATTTTTTCCAATCAGGAAGTGTTCTGTTTTGTTTTCAAAATATAGGCCACGTCTAACCCCTCATCTGTAGTGGTGTTTCTATCAGGTGTTGGCTTTGGTATAGACGGGTTGTTTAAATCTTTTATCTTGGCTAAACCAAGACAGGTTGTTTGCTGAACTGTGTCATTCAGGAACATTATTTGTTCAGGGATCATGCAGGCTCTGAACAATGCTTCTACACCTTGTACCTGCCATTCTTTTGTTCCCCAAATGGTTTGGTCTCAATGTTATTTTTCCAATATTCAAAACCAAATGTAGACATTTTTTCATAAAAGTTTTCTGAATAAATCAGTTTAGTGTTTGTCAACATATTTTTCACCCCTGTCTTATTTAACATTTAAAAAAAGAATGTTCCCGGATCAGTGACATTAAACCCGAGAAGTATGGGAATTTTTCAAAAAATGTCTTTGAGCTGCCTTTTGGCGGGGTTGGACAATGTTCCCATTGATTGTAAGTAAAAACATTTCTAGGACTCGCAGACTTATGCAGCTAATGGTGACCATAGTGGTTAAAACAGTTCCTCATAATTCGACGAACCCTGTAAATAGTCATGTGCAGTACATTTTGCTAACATTTCTAAATCTGACATCATATTATTAATATTTTCAAAGTCCCAATCATCAGAGAATCTACTAGGTGAAACAAAGTCACTCAACAAAATCTTAAATTGGTGTGGCAATTTCAAGAGCTCAACCGGGCCATAGATTTCATAGTCAGTTTTGTCCCATGCTATACCACCAGTATGGGGATGGCTGTGATGTTCACTGATGACAGTTCTCTTTTTTCGATGTGTGATGATCTGTGTGGTTTCAGGACCAAGTTGATGTTCTGACTTGCTGTGTCCATTGTACTATATTTTCCATCAATAAATCTACCCAAACTTAAAATCAAGATGAGCCACAGAAAGAGGAAAAGTACGCCTAACAAAATCCACAATTTAATCCATTGAGGAGTTAGATATATTTCTTTGAGTTGATGAAAGAGTTCTTTTACCTTTTCTTTGAATGTTTTCGTTGCTGGCTTGTCTCCATGTTCACTTGGATTACTGGAAAAATCATCAAAGTTGATAAAATAGCCAGATGCAGTTCTGTCAATTGGTGGGATTGCTTCCGGATTTCCATTGATCTTTGCATTTTCTTTTGTTACATTTGTATAGTCCGAAGCTACATCGTTGTAAACTGGAGTTTCTTGTTGAACTATAGCAATTTGGGTCTCAAGAGGCACAAGTTCCTTGGCTTTGTTACATAGTCCTTTCTTAATCACCGTAGGTTTATCAAATGTGATTAGTCTCTCAGTTTGAACCTCTTGGATTGTAGCAAGATTTGGTCTTTTGCTACTTCTTGGGAGTCCACTGGGCCTACTACTTATTATTGGCCACATGGTTGTGGTTTCACCAGGTTGATTGATACAACTCGGTTCTCCTTTTTACCAGCAAGAGGCGGTAGCACTACTGATCTTGTTCCGCTGACAGCTAAGACAGGTATTGCTTTTCTGTAAGAAGGCCCAAATTCCTTCTTTACCGCGATCTTTTCTCTGACCAGATCCCCAATCTTTGGAATCCGGACAGGTCTTGCTGGGACAGGTGGTTTTTCTTCAGTGGTAGTTGGCTTTAATTTTTCATTACTCAGACTTTTTCTTGTTTCATTTAAGTCCTGTAAAACAGCCAAACGATCTTTGATATCAAAAGCTTTTTGTTGCACCACTGAAGTTTGACGATCTAAGTCCTGAATAAGCATTCTAGTTCCAAATAAAAGTTCATACGGGCTGACACCTCCCAGAGAATTTCTTGGCATATTATTAAAACTACATTGGACACTTGTTAGCTGTTTTACCCACCCATCACCCGAACCTAATACCCTCGCTGTTATAGATTTGCTTTGTGTCCCGGTTTTTTCTTTCCACAACCGCATTTCCCTCAGGATGGAAGGGAGAAGAGTACCGCAATGCAATGCCCATGCTGGCCATGGCCTCCTTGTAAGCCCGAGAGCTAAACGCAGGACCCTGGTCAGAATGTAGCATGCCAATTGCGTATGTGCCGATAAAGACTCGCAAATCTTTTATAACAGTTCAGGCGTCAGCCGAGCGCTGGGGCCACATCCAAATTAATTTAGTCTTAAATGTTATGGGACCGCATTCCCGCGGTAGTGTGGCTCACTGGTTAGAGGCGGCAGACCCGAGAGCAGAGGACGGCCCGGGACCAGGGTTCGATTCCCGGCAGGTTTCTGGACCAGGGTCAGCGGACTCGATAATTCTCTCGCCTCGGTGCCCACTCTGATCAGCGATCACACTCGGCAACTCTGGGCATTAGCTTGCCTCATCTTCACTAACGGCCCCACCAGACCGCCGGGGATGCCTGGTCTCACCCTGGAGATACCCATTAAGGGACCATCTCTCAGGGAAGCCAGGAAGGGTTTCGCAGCGGTCGAAGCGCCTTGGGACCCTACGGATAAGTAGTGCGCTATATAAATGCCTATACATTTACATTTACATTTACATTTGTCCGGTCGGACGTTTGCACATAGATAGGCTGATGCTGTCTAATAGTGGTGTCTGGGCTGGTGTCTGGTCCGGTTCACAACTGCGATCTTTGTTGCAATCTCATAATTGATTGCAAATTTATAAATTTCTACACTCATCCCCGGCCACCAGCATTTTGATTGTAATTCTATTAGAGATTTCAGGATCTCTCGGTGCCTCAGACCCAATCCCATGTGTGCTTTTTGTATCAAGAAGACTCTCTGGTTCTTGTTTGGAATTACTCTATCCCCCACTCCAGCGATTTGAGCAAACGGAACGGAGTTCGCATCAATTATGTATGTATTGCCGAGTGGAGAGTTTAGAGGTAACGCCGCATAATTGCCTTCCATTGAGGCTTTTACAGCAAGCAGCGTTTTGCCATCTATTTGTTTTTTCGTACGCTTTTTTGTAGCTACGTAAGCCGAGTGGACAGCTGCCGCTGTCGCTCTGTCAGCCAATGAATTCCCTGAAACGTGAATGCCATCACGTTGAAGACTCTGCGTGTGTATCACGTGAGTCTTTTGTAGTTCTTTCTGCAAAAGAACTACTTGTTCCCATAGTTTTTTATGTTTTTTGTGGCACCTGTGTCATCTTTGTAACCATTTTTTTCCAGGTCTGCATGGAATTATTGTAAGATCAGATGCAGTAATCCTAAACGCACACTATCAGTGTCGGGAATTCACGATCGGCATTTTCAAGAGCCATTTTTAGGGATCTTATTTCAGCTCGCTGAGCTGAACAGTTTCTGAGTGATTCAGTTTTAGTGACCATTGGTCTGAATTAACCTAAGCGCCAGCGACCTTTAACAATTGCGCATGCTGCATTGTAAATCTGTTTTTCCACAACGTAGTGTTGTGCAAATCTGTCCGTGTAGATAACACAGGTGTATTGTTCTAGAGGCAGAATTTCAATCGGTAGAGGATATTCATGTTCGTATTCTAAATTTTCTAGTTTTTTCATTTTTGGATCAAAATAGTGTTTCACGTCTTCTGCAGTAAGAGAATCTTCCCATTTTATCCATTCTGGATCTAATGCCACAGCACTTAGATTGTGTGGGCTTGTTAATGCTTCCATGGATGATTCTGCAGTTAACACAGATATCCTTTTGCCTTGTGCTAGGGCTCTTTCTTTTGCTACAGAAGTTTGATCCGCAGTTAGAATTTTTTCTGTTAAACTGAATTTCATTTCAGCTTGTGTGTACAAATGTGATTTGTAGACTATTGGTGCAGTTTCTCCCTCATTAGAGGTCAGATATGCGAATCCGCATCTTCCTGGGATGACTCGGATTACAAGGTTGCGTTCATTTGCGCGTGTTTGCAGTTTTGTTTTAGTTAACATATCTCTCTGTAATGATCTTAATATCTCTGTGTGTTCTTGAGTCCAATTAATTGATTTAAAATCAGGTTTTATTAGTTCGTAGAGAGGTTTAACCCTCTCTGCATAATTTAGAATGTATGTTCTTCCGAAATTCAGGAAACCTAGTATTGATTGTAAGTTCTTCAGCGTTTTTGGAGCTTGGAGTACTGCACACTTCTCTAAGAAGTTGTCTGCCAGGCTTTTGCCTTCACTTGATAATTCATATCCTAAAAATAGGACAGTTAAATGGGCAATTCTTGATTTTTTAAAATTAAACTTGTACCCTTCAGAAGCGAACCCAAGTATTATGGTGTTCACTATTTTCAAGTGTGTCTCCAGGTCATCATCTGTAAGATAGATGTCATCGACATAAGATAATGCCTCATCATCATAAATTTGTAGTAACTCTGTTACCCTTGCTGAAAATAATCCTGGGCTGTTCTTGAATCCCTGTGGGAGACGACAAAATTGTTTTTGCGACCCCATTATTGAGAAAGCGGTCAAATACCTGCTTTCAGGAGCAATGTTCTGACAGAAGAATCCATTAGAGATATCTAATGTCGTTTTATATTTTTTGCGCACAATGTTATTCATTAGTGCTGCACTGTGTGAGTTTTGGACTGCAAAAGTTTTACAGCAGGAGTTTAGATGTCTGTAGTCCAAAACTAGACGATGTGAATCGTCTGGCTTGGAGACAGGAAACAAAGGATTGTTCATTTGTGAGGTGCATGTTTCAATCACCCCCTGATATTCAAGTTGATCGAAAAATTCTTTTACTTGTTTTTTAGCTTCTTGCTTAACAGGATAGTGCCTTTGTGCAGTAGGTTGATTTTTTAACTGGATTTTATGGTGAGGAGCATCCTCATTCCATCCTACATGATTTTTATATAATGCTGGGGCTTGGGCCACGGCCCATTTTCTAGCAAGTGTGTATTTTTTATGTATTTGAATGTGATTTGAGAAGGCAGGCATAATCATTTCTTCTCCATGTGGGCACTCCCTGACAAACTATGGTGGGCAGTCTTTTTTTGCTTGAAGGATATTATAGCCTTTAGATAGATTCTCCCAAAAGAGACCTTTTATTTTCCTAGTTTTGTCTCCCTCTATACTTAATGTTATTTCATATAGTTTATGGGGCACGCTCACTCGGGTGTCTGCAGTTTCCACTTGAATGTATTCATTCGTGTCCACTGTCTCCAGAAGATTCATCAGGATCTTGCGAGCTATGCTCACTTCTGCTGCGCTGTCTAGCATTGTCTGGGCCCACTCTCCATTTTTCAGTTGTGTCCTCAGGATTCTCGGCATGTTTTATTTTAATACTTGCTACCTTCTGTCTTGGAAATTGTGATTTTTTATTTTGATGAGCAGGTTCTTTGTCTTTGAACTTGACGTGCTCTTCTTTGTGTTCTGACCGTCCTCTTCTTTCCGATTTCTTTGAGGAAGTCTGAAAAGATTGAGAGGGACGTGTATCAATATCTTGATATCTGTCAGGTTTTCTCAGATTTTCCCTATTTCTAAGGTTATATCTTTTCTCAGAGGGCTCCCTTTGGGGAGACTTGCCCCCCCCCCTCTCTGGAGATCTATTTCTTCGTTGGGGAGACCTTCCTCTGGACTGAAATTGTTTTTCTCTGGGAGTGGTTTGTTTGTTACCCTCCTGGTTCTTCTTTTGAGAATTGAGATTATTTTTAATGAAGGTCTTTTCAGGATTTTCAATTAGTTGGGGTTTTTCTGGTTTACCATCCGTTTAATTGAACTAAATCCCTATAGGCTCTTGTTAATTCTTTTATTTTAACTAAGAGTTCATCATTGGACATTTTATCAATGTCGGGATTTGGTGTGTAGCTGGCTAGAACCGGCCATGTGGCTCCTGGTCTACCTAGGGGACCGAGCCTGGTAATGTGATTTTGATGTTTTAGGGCACCATTAAACAAGAGCAGGTGCTCTTGATACGTTAGTGGAATTTCAACTTCCTCGAAAGGAGAGTATTCCTCTGGAGCTTCTGCTATTTTATAGTAGTGGAACTCATGTGTTACAGCATGTGCTGCTGGAAAGTTTATCCAGGTATAGAATACCTCTGTCTGCCGAAATTCATGTGCCTCTACCACAAATACGACCATACCACCTCTTGATGTTACTCCATTTTCTATAAGTTTTATAGTTATGGTTTTTCTTATATTGACCGGGATGATTATTGCATCCGCGTCGGTATTTTGGACAGTTGTGTCGTCCACTGCAAGTTGAGTTGCTAGTCTAACTCTCTCCCTTTCGTCGTCACTTTCTGACATTTTTACTGACTGAAAGTTTTTTGTTGTAGATCAAGTTTCAAGGAAACAAAGATTAGGTGCACAATATTATGGAACAATGTATCCTTCAACGTTGACTATACCGTAAACTAATACATAGGATTCTCATCCTACTAAGTTCCGGCGGATATTTTAACCTTTTACCCACTCCAGACGTCTATTGGAGTTTTTACGGGAAAAAGGGGCCTGTGTGAAAAAGCATGACTGAGTTACTCTAGTATCTTGCGTTACATTTTCGCCTTACCAAATGTTGGGCACCATGTAGTGTAGTTCCTATTTTCCCAATAGGCTCTGCGCATTGGAATAACATAAACGATAGTTTAGATGTAGGAGTGAGGTCGACTAGGTCTCTATTGAATATGTTAGACTTCATTTAGGTTTGCCAGCTAACTCAGAGGTCACTAGAAACTTTCTCGAATGAACAGGGAGGAGTGAACTTCCCTGATTAGACAAGAAGGGATTCAGCTTCTGACAACCGCATAAACATGACAACTTTGCTCCCCCAGAATAAGGAGTATATCTCCAGAGTCGTGTGAAAACAATAGATAGCTATTTCACTCAGTCAGTTGTGCATACTTAGTTTCACCAGAGTGCAGAGAAATAGAGAGACAGGCGTTTTCAATAAAAAGGTGTTATTTATTGAACAGTCTTCTTTCTCATACAAGAGAAATGAATTGCTATGATTACAATACTTGTTATAAAGTAAAGTGCGTACAGTAAAAGGAGTATTACGAAAAAATACTGTAAAAGCATTGATATGGTTTCTGAGCCATATGATACTTAAAAGGTATAAAATATATACAGTTACATACAAAGATAAAAGCTTGACTAAACTTACTCAACTGGTGCTTCTAAATACGCCTACCCCGATGTACCTAACCTAAGCCTAGTACGTGAGAAGGAGTAGATGGGCTGCAGTTTAAGTTAAGTTAGTTTTTGCCAAGTATCGGACCCAAGAATTCTCTAAGGATCTAATCAGCTCTGTACCTTGGTTTTTAGAATGGAGGAGGTCTTGTATCTCGCTCTCAGGACTCGATCTCCCAGTAACCTGCGAGGGTGACTGGAAACACGGAGCTGGATTTTCTCGGCAGGAGAAAAAGACAGCGTCTTTCTCAGTGCGTCAAATGGGAGGGACAGCTTCCTTCGGCACTCGCATCAGCTGGGCTTCGGATAAGTAGATAGCCGCTCTGCTCCACACCACCGTGTGTTGCTTAAGGCAAACGCTGGTATATTTATACCTGGAAGGTGCCGTGTTTGACGTAATGTTGGACATAAGACGTCAATTAAAGATGTCCCTAAGAACAGACCTTTCAGTGCTTGCAGGAGTTCTAAGACAAATCAAAACAAAAGCACGGGGAATTCCCAGGTTGTTGGAGGTTTGGTATGTTGTAAGAACTCGTTGTGCTTTCTAGGAGTCTAAGGAAGTAGCCTTGCCGCATTTGGTTTGCATTGGCTATTACTAAATATGAAATATTTAATTAGGGTCCTAGATAAAACACAACAGTGTAGGGCAAGTGTGCGCATTTCAGCCAGTAGGCAGTGCACAGTGAATGCCGCTTAATACTCGGCTATTCCAATGGGTTTGCTTACTCCTTCCTACCTGTGAAAATCTAATGGTATGAAGCGAAATGTCTGTGGATATTAAATGAGGACAAAGGTCATGGACGCAACATAAACACTTAAAGAGCTGTACGTGAATGTCTCTGTGCCATCATACCTGTGAACGTCAATGAGAACACACTTAAATTTATATTGCACTCTTTCCGTCGACCCCTGACAAATTAAAGGTTGAGTCAGTCAGTCATGTCCTTGGAAGGACATGAAGCTCAGCTACAGCAGGCACGTTAACCTTCCGAGATGCCACGGTGATGCCATAGGTATAAGCTGTGCTTCTATATACACTAAGTGTTCACTTTAAGCACGTACGGCAAATATTGATACGCCACTTGGCGGAACAGGTCTAAGTTTTAAAAAAAGCACAACCTCAACGTACCCTTAACTGCGCCATGATGTTATCGGAACCAATTTGCAACATAAAAACATAACCTACACATAAGAAACGAAAGAAAATGACAATCCGGTAAACACATTATTTAAATGCACTTCCACGCGACGGCAGGGGTGAATTAGGGGGGCGGGGAACAGGGGAGCAGTGTTCCTTTGAAGTCGTGGGAGGGAATGAGCATATGGGGGGTGAGGAAAAGTGAAGCCCAGGGAAGCGGTGTTATTTATCCCGGTGTACCCTCAATTACGCAAGTTCTGCAGGTCAAAAGGGGGGGCAGAGTGGTAATACTGGATGGTTGCCTCAGTTTCGAGCTTCAAACCTCAGATGCAAGCAGGTTCTCATTCGCATATATGTTGCAGGTATAAACTTGCGATTGATTTACCTGTCATATGGTATGCCAAGAAAGACTCGTCATTGGAAATTCTGTGCATGACCTATGATACCGCAACAAGGGTTTCTGGCAAAAGTTCCTGTTTTGGGGGGAATGTGTAAAAGTGCATTAGCACGCCAGGCCCCCTCTGGGTGCACTTTAAGGGACTGAGAATTACTGTGTAGGGCAAATGTGTGCATTTCAGCCAGTAGGCGGTGCACAGTGAACGCCGCATAATACTCGGCTATTCCAATTGGTTCGCTTACTCCTTCCTACCTGTGAAAATCTAATGGTATGAAGAGAAATGTCTGTGGATATTAAATGAGGACAAAGGTCATGGACGCAACATAAACACTTAAAGAGCTGTACGTGAATATCTCTGTGCCATCATACCCGTGAACGTCAATGAGAACACACTTCGAATTAAATCGCACTCTTTCCGTCGACCCCTGACAAATGAAAGGTTGAGTCAGTCAGTCATGTCCTTGGAAGGACATGAAGCTCAGCTACAGCAGGCACGTTAACCTTCAGAGATGCCACGGTGATGCTATAGGTATAAGCTGTGCCACTAAATACACTAAGTGTTCACTTTAAGCACGTACAGCAAATATTGATACGCCACTCGGCGGAACAGGTCTAGGTTTTCAGGGTATTTTTTGCCTTCAGTTTTAAACTGTCATATTAAAAAATGACAATGACACTGTCTTGTAAATTAACTGGTCTTTAAAAGTTCTTAGGTGACGAGTAGAACGTTAAACGTGCATACTTCCCAGAAGAATCAAGGAACAATTCCTTTGAATGAACAAGCCATGAATAAACAAGTCGGGCGAAATGAAAGGTTGAGTCAGTCAGCCATGTCCTTGGAAGGACATGAAGCTCAGCTACAGCAGGCACGTTAACCTTCCGAGATGCCACGGTGATGCTATAGGTATAAGCTGTGCTACTAACTACACTAAGTGTTCACTTTAAGCACATACGGCAAATATTGACACGCCACTCGGCGGAACAGGTCTAGGTTTTCAGGGTATTTTTTGCCTTCAGTTTTAAACTGTCAATTATAGAATGACAATGACACTGTCTTGTAATTAACTGGTCTTTAAAAGTTCTTAGGTGACGAGTAGAACGTTAACCGTGCATACTTCCCAGAAGAATCAAGGAACAATTCCTTTGAATAAACAAGCCATGAATAATTAAGTCGGGCATAATGAAAGTAAATAAATACACTTGGATGCGAAATGATGTAAATAAACGCGGCCGCCAAATGAAAGCCTTTCATGCAGCCGGGGGCGGAGCGGATCCCTCTGAAGTAAAGCTGCTGGCGGCAGATGGCTGGCTTTCATGTGCCCGCGCTTTTCAGGTCAATGCGCTTGCGCATTGAGCTTGCTTTTCACGGGCACAGCATGAAATCGCCCGATAGATAAGCTCTCGTTTAGCCCCTGTATTCTCGCAAGCTCAATGCGCAAGCACATTGACCGGTGAGACCTAAAAAGAAGTGGGGGAGCTACTTCTTTTTTGCCTTTAGTTTTAAACTGTCATATTAAAAAATGACAATGACACTGTCTTGTAAATTAACTGGTCTTTAAAAGTTCTTAGGTGACGAGTAGAACGTTAAACGTGCATACTTCCCAGAAGAACCAAGGAACAATTCCTTTGAATGAACAAGCCATGAATAAACAAGTCGGGCGAAATGAAATGTTGAGTCAGTCAGCCATGTCCTTGGAAGGACATGAAGCTCAGCTACAGCAGGCACGTTAACCTTCCGAGATGCCACGGTGATGCTATAGGTATAAGCTGTGCTACTAACTACACTAAGTGTTCACTTTAAGCACATACGGCAAATATTGACACGCCACTCGGCGGAACAGGTCTAGGTTTTCAGGGTATTTTTTGCCTTCAGTTTTAAACTGTCAATTATAGAATGACAATGGCACTGTCTTGTAATTAACTGGTCTTTAAAAGTTCTTAGGTGACGAGTAGAACGTTAACCGTGCATACTTCCCAGAAGAATCAAGGAACAATTCCTTTGAATAAACAAGCCATGAATAATTAAGTCGGGCATAATGAAAGTAAATAAATACACTTGGATGCGAAATGATGTAAATAAACGCGGCCGCCAAATGAAAGCCTTTCATGCAGCCGGGGGCGGAGCGGATCCCTCTGAAGTAAAGCTGCTGGCGGCAGATGGCTGGCTTTCATGTGCCCGCGCTTTTCAGGTCAATGCGCTTGCGCATTGAGCTTGCTTTTCACGGGCACAGCATGAAATCGCCCGATAGATAAGCTCTCGTTTAGCCCCTGTATTCTCGCAAGCTCAATGCGCAAGCACATTGACCGGTGAGACCTAAAAAGAAGTGGGGGAGCTAACCTAGTTAATTAGTATTCTAGTGACATCACGGCGTGTGACATCACAGGAAGTGGCAACAAAATAATTGACATCAGATCTTAAGCCCTCACATACATGTCTAACTTGTCTATCACGAGTACATTGGAGCACATTTCCAGTATGTAGAGAAACACTCCTGAAGATTCACACTTTTGTAAGCTACACATAAAACAATGTTGCCTTTTGTCAGGGTAAACTTCCTCTACCCATAGTGCTTTACAAGAAACAATAGTGATATTTAAATTATTAAAACCGCGACTCAGGGGTAGTAAGCACTATAGAAATACTATTTATTTTGTATAAATACTAGGAAAGACCTACACATTTGACATTCTTACAGTGCATGAATATCTCCTAATCAGAGCTTGAATTACGTGAAAGGAGGGGGGACGGATGCCTGATGACCCCTCAGATTTGGCCTTTGCTATGGGACCAGCATGAGTTTGAACTTAGAAAGCTCATTCCCCGCCTGCACATTGTGCAGGCACTGCTGAATGTTTCCCAGTGTTTGCACATTACACAGGGATACATTCAGCAGTGGGGCCCAATTTTTTGGCAGGTTAGACGGCATCGACCCTGTGAAAATAGTAGGTGGATGCCATCCACCCGCATGTACCCCTGACTTGTGCCCTGAATACAAGTGAGACCACTTCTGCCCAGACCCCCCTGCCCAGGCAATCTGCATACATTAATGGGCCAGCCCAGGGAGAGAAAGGGAGTGACACCTCTGCCCGTTGTTAAAAGGGAGGTAATGGATGCCCATCTGCCTCCAGAAAGGCCACTCAGGCATCCACTGGGAAGCTGGCGGCAGCCGAACAATACAGTCACTGCTCAGATCGCCCTCCCCCGCGGCTGCCCAAAAAAGCAGCCCACAGCTGGAACTTGAATACCGGCCTCTCGGCCAATGCCCGAGTGCCTGCCTTACCAATCCGACCCTGTCCGAAACTGGATATGCAAAAGAGTAACTCTTTATCCTAACGGCCCTCGTCCAACTGTTGACAAGCTTCTATTAATCTTCTGCCTGATTTAGACGAGTATTGGCCACTCGAAACTTCCATGCACACGCCATGCCAACTGCATCTTGCTGAGAACCACGGACACGCTCCCCCTGTAATTGTTTAATGTCCTTGAGTGATACCCTCCTTTGGCTGTCAGAGCTACCTTTGAAGTGGCGCTGCCATGGATTTTGAACTCTCTCTCAGTCCCTAAATACATGTGAATTGTCAATATAGGCAGCACGTGTCATCTCGGGTGATCACTTTTGTTTTATGTTAAAACGGAAGTTCAACTTTTAACTTGGGGAGAGGTTAACTTAAGAAAACGTCTAAATCATTTAGAAGTACCAAGAAAGTTAAAAAGTTGAAAACACAACAAAATAAAAATTCCACTAAAATTTATAACAATAAGGACTATTTTAATGAGAAAAATGACACCAAAATGACAAAAATCGTATAAGGGGAACCAGAGATATGAAATTTTAAAGTTTTAAATAAAAATAACGCAAAACTTTGAGGTGGACTGTGATGGAGTGTCAGTCGAATACAAGGACCAGATTGGTCCCAGTAAAAGAGTTACCTTCCGACATAGAACATTTTCAAGGAGCTGGAGTCTTGAGCGGGCACGGCTGTGGGCTAGATCAGAAGACAGACTCCTCGGGCTGCGGATTGATGAAGGGCGCGGTCACAGTGAAGTCCGGAAAGTCTGGAGTTTGAACCAAGGAAGCTGTCAATGTCGATCAGATGCTGCTAGCATCTGGAGGTCAGATTTCCTTCGCTGGGCAAGCCTACAGGCTGAAGTCGAAGAGGGTTCAATTTCATCAGATGCCAGTCAGCATTGGGCCCGCTTACTTGGATTTGCTGCTGCAATATAACAGGAGATGCAGTGAAGTCAGGTCCACCGCTGATGCACCCTCGGTGCATAGCCTGTCGGGTTGGTCCCAGTACTACAACAGTTCTCCTGGCAAAAAGTTATCTAAACATTTCTAAGTCCCAGTATTTTGGTTTAGGTAGGAGGAATACACTCTGACACCAGCCAATGGCTCCAGGACCTTGGGAACAGCACTTAGGAGTTAGACCTCACTCTACAGAAGCCACCAGCAGGTCCAGGTCAAGTCGATTTGAAACTGGTCAACTGGGCTTTAGGGAAAGGGGGCTTCTAGCAGCTTTTGTGTCTCTGTAGGTTTAATGGAGGTCAGCCAAACAGATCTTGGAGTCCACTTCTTTGTCCTGAGTACAAGTGTGAGCAGGTCAGCCCCTAGGGTTCTCCTCAGTGGTCTCAACAGCAGGTGCAGTCAGCCAGTGGCCCGTGGAGGGAGTACCAGTGGTGCAGAAAGGCGGGGCAGGGCAGGGGCAGGGTGGGGGGTGCTAAAAACCAGAATATGGATAATTAGAGGTAATTAAACAATTGCAATAATAAAACGAATTTCGTAGCGTGACCTGCATCGTATTTTGCGATGCAGGGCACGCTACGAAATTCGTTTTATTTACTACATTGTTTACTTGCCTCTAATTATCCATATTCTGGTTTTTAGCACCCCCACCCTGCCCCTCCCCCGCCCCGCCTTTCTGCCCCACCAGTACTCCCTCCACGGGCCGTGGCTGGGTGCAGTCCGTCTTCTATCTTCCACAGGTCCAGTAGTGTTCTGAAGAGGATGTCCGGGGAGGCACATTTATGATTGCCACATCCTGTGGATAGCCCACCACACATGATTGTTCCAGCCTGTGGAGGCTCCTGGCCCCTCCGTAACCAATAGGGAAAAAGTTCCCAGAAGTAATCTGTAATTCCGGTGTTCCTTTCTGGAAACAATCCCGGAGTGTCCCTCTTAACTTAAACCCCAGATGGCAGAACCTTCCTTTCCTTCTGCGGAGCTCCTGTGGCCACCCTAGAGGTGTGGCCAGGGAAAAGAGCAACCGCTCCTGTGTGGTCTCTCAAAACCAGTTTTAAGGGCAGCTTATCTTTCACTGTGATTGGTGCCTGGCTGGCTAATATGACAACATAAAGGGCAGGTACAGATGTTAGCTACACCTGCCTGTGACGGAATAGGCCTCTTTGAAAATAATTAAGCTCCTTGGCACTGCCCAGATGGTCATCCTGTCAAGGGAACCAGACACCTCTTCACACCCAAGGCCTTTGTGTCAAGGTCAGTAGTTCAAAACTCTTACTGCAAGACTTGCACAGGAACAGAGTTGCTAATTTTCCAACTCCCTCCGAAGGATACCCAAGAGTCCGTTATTAAAGTTGACCCATAGGAACCCTCCAGGGAGAAGGGGTGTGGGTAAAATAATAAACAACAGGAGAAAAGACTGCTCTGGAACTCTTCTTTCCGCTTCTCTTGCATTGTCCGTCCTGCAGTCGTAAACTTCTGAGAAACTTTGAATTATATTAAAGAAAAAATATTAATACACCTCCTGACCTACTGTAGCCTCTATCTCAATTTTTATCTAATTTACCTTAAGCCCCAGAGATCTTGCTTCTCTCCTTTTCTTGGGTATTTGTCTTCTTTTTCTTCTTAAAGTGATAACATCTATTTAAATAGATAACAGTTACTATGATAATCCTATTTTGCTATTCTTTTGAAATTTGGAATCCTAATTAACCTCTTATCATCTTGTTTTCTTTTAAGTCTTTTAAATCTTCCAATACCTTCTTGTGTGGACTCCTATTTGAATTGGCTAAGACCTAAATTCTCTAATTATTCGAATAATAATAGCCCTATAACTATCCTAAATACCTAATTCTAAGGTAACACTGCGCCTTCTTTCTCTGGATAGACGTCGGAAATGCAGATATGCCGCAATGCTGATAACGAGGAAATTACTTCAGAGCTCACGAATACTGGTCCGACTCAGGAAGCTTCTTTAGTGAAGTGCGCATTGGCTTGTCTTCGCTCGCTTCACCTTAGCTCCAGCACTTGTGGGGAGAACGTAACCACTAGACCGTCACCTCCTCTACCAGGTTGGCGGCATTCTTGGAATTCCGCCGATGACAGAGCATTCTCCATTTATTGCTGAACGGGTCTTTTTCCTTGCCAAACGGATGCGGTTCGCTTTTGCAGGTAGTCACTGCACTGATATTCGGTTTTGGAGTTCTGACACTTTGTCTCAGCACTGGAAGCAAGTTCACACCTCAACAAGGTGCTATTCAGCTCCTGGGTGACAGCTGGAATCTAATGTGGATGGACTTATAGAGGCTTTAGGCAGGCAAAAGGTGACATTTTAAAAGTACCTTTTATATAATCTTCATAACACATCTAACTTTACCAATGAAGTGGATTTGTAATAAATATTTTAAAATGTTCAAGAATTAAATTTTTATCTGGTTCCTAGGAGAAAATAACATTAGTTGAGTTTAATTTTAACTCTTAATGCCTTCCTATGGAACTGCTTACCCTGCTATAGTGAAAATAGCTTTTTGAGCCTTATTTCTGTAAGGACAGGTTTTACATTAACTTTTACATGTCCTACTTTTAAATGCCATGCACTCTGCATTATTGGCCAATAAGGCCTACTTTGGTATGACTTAATAATATTTAAAAGGAGGCGTTAGGCTGTTCAAAGGGTGTTATTTTGACAGGTTCAATTTGCAGTTTAAACCTGCCCAGCCAAGTTACTGGTGGCAAACTTGGAGTAATGATTTGCATTGTCACTTTAGTGGGAACACAGTATGTGCTGCAGCCCACTAGTGACCTTTTTTTGTTGTGAAAATGTCTATTATATTATCACATTTTACAGCTCAGAGTTGTTATTATGCAGTCAATAAAGTTTCAATTTTCATCAAACAAACCCCACAGGGGTAACAGATGAGCACAACCCAAATAGAAAAAAGGAAAAAACACCTACCCAGCCCTGTAAACCTGTACTGTCTTGAACAACATGAGGCACATCACTACTTTGTCTGCAATTCATAGGAATGTGGCACCCCATACTCATAAAGAACATCCATTCAAAGAGGGACAGGTCCAGCTGTAGCCCCACACATATAGTTTAAAAAACACACACTTTCCAACTTGTTCATCCCACCTCTCCCCTTCAACAGCCTCCAAAATTCAGAATCCGCACCACCTCCCGATAAGGGAAGGAGTGGATGATGTTTCACCCCTCGGACCATGGTCGGTCAATCGCCTCCTCCTGCTCCGCTTCTGCATCAGCTCTCTGAGAGAGGAGATATGCAGTAATGGGGCCCCATATGTCTTTTGGCCTTGACGATAATGGAAGCAGCTTGGCGTAACATAACAATTGTTCCTGTCAGGTAGTCAAGTCCTGTATCCAGTCCTTAAACTTAGGGGCACGTTCCCGCCCCCATTTGCAAGCTACTCTGCGCTTAGCTATGAGGAAGCCTAGTGCTAGGTACCTTTTATGTATTGTAACTATATCCTGGGTATAGCCCAGCAGTGCTATCAATGGGGTCAGCTGTTGTGGTATTTCTAACATATGTGACATGCCCTCGAACACCTGTTACCAATAATCATGTATCTGTTGACATCGCCATGCTAAGTGATAGAAATCCGCCCATTCCCTGCTGCATCGCGCACACTTGTCCTCCTCCCATAGCTTGAATATGTAGAGTTTAGCAGGGGTGTAGTATAGTCTATGCAGGAACTTATAATTAATAAGTCTCAGCCGGCTGCTTGCAGTGAGAGCTTCTGTCTGTGTGCAGCAGAATTCTCACTGCTCGTCTGTGAGAGGTATTTCTAGGTCCCTGTCCCATTCTGTCCGGGCAATTGGGGTGTAAGGTAGTGGTGCATTTTGTGTGTGTTTATACAGAAGCGAGGTGACATGTCTAGGGGGTTCTGGTTGCAAGAGCGCATGCAGCGGTGGCAATGTAAGTGGCTCTGAGGGGTATGTTGGGGTGGCAGCCTTCACGCTTTGCCTAAGGCTTATGTACATGAATAATTCCATGGTAGTAGGGTCGCGTGTGCTAAGAAATTGCTCCCTGGTTCGGAATATGCCGCCTATATGGTGGTCTCCCCATACAGAGTAGTTGAGTCTTTCTAACATCCAAAGGCATATCCCCTCGCAGGTGACCTGTAATGATGGGTGGAGTACCAAGAGCATTTTAGGGGAATACATCCTGGGGCCTCTAGTTTGGCTATGATCTTTCTCCAGGCCATATTGGTGCAGTCAACCGTGGACGGATCTCGCTCACGATCTCTTCCTGCCGTAAACAAGTAGCCCGAGAGTGGAACAGGGGCCATATAGCCATCTTCCACTGCCAAATGCGGCATAAAGGGAGGTGGGTGGAACCAATACACTGCAAAGTGCTCTTGGGCGCCGTAGTAGTAGTACTCCAAATTAGGGACGTCAAACTCCCCCTGCGTGTAGGGCAACATCAACGTGGTGAGGCTAAGTTGCGCCTGTCTTCCCCACCAAATCAGTCGGGTGACTTGCGTTTTTTATGTCTTTAAAAAAAACTCCCAGATTTGTATGGAATATGAATGAAAAGATATAAAAAATTTGGTAACAGAACCATTTTAACTAGCGAGATTCTCCCTGCCATCTATAGAGGCAGAGTCAGCCACCGGGTAATGGTGTCCATCACCTTATCTATCGTAGCTCCATAACTATTGCGCATAAGTTCTTCTTTATCTCTAGTTATGTGGATTCCCAGGTATTTAACTTCATCACACTTCTAGACCAAGGGATAGTCTAATTGATGCAGCTTAGTCGATTCTGTTAATGGGAATACCGCAGATTTAGCCCAATTAATCTGGATACCCGAGATGGTGCTGAATTTGGTTATTTCCTGCAAAACCGGATTAAGATTGTTTTAGGGATTTTTGATGTACAGTGTTATATCGTCTGCATAGAGCGAGACTATAAGCTGTCTAGAGGGATACACCAAAGCCCTTTCTTTATGATGCTGTCTTATTTTCGCTGTAATTTATTGTCATTCCGAGTGTTTTGACATATGGCTGAACACCCCCAGTCTCTCTGATACTTGGTCCTCTTTTCCCACAGACCGTCCCCCCTTCCCTTCTGTCTTGAGAAAGACCTGCCGTGACCACCTACAGGGGCACACCAGGGTCGAAACGTCGACGAATCCATAGGTTCAGAATCACCAGGATTCCCACAGTAACCAAAGGAATCCTCGGTTGAGACCAAACCATCATCTGACCAAACCCTAATTATACCTGTACATACATCTGTATAGATTTATTTCCCGCACTGTATATATTATTCTGTTCACTGAGCACCCATTCACATAAAGTCACAAAATTGTTTATCACGGTCTTGCTATGTATGTATGAATTAATTAACAAATTAAGTAATTCAGTTTTGTAAAGAAGCAAACTTGTATTAATATGTACAATACAATACTTTTGAACATATAACTTTGTTCTTCCGTGTTTTGAGCAATTGTTTTCTCACTAAACACTATTCCCTGTATCAGAGAACTGATTTGTTTTTACTTGCATCTATGAGCATTGTTCAAATAACTTGACTTACCCAACAGAACCAATTCTTGTTGAACTGTCTTATTTTCGCAGCCAAGAGATCTATCACTAGGGCAAACAAAATGGGGGTGAGAGGGCAGCCCTGTCTCGTGCCTCTGCAGATGGCAAAACTAGTGGATCTGGCCCCATTTAACAGCACAGTGGTGAGCGGCTGCCTTTACAGCAACTCCACCCAGCCCAGAGAAGCAGGGGGCATCCCCATATACCTTATAGTGCTATTAAGGTACTCCCACTCCACCAAATCAAATGCCTTGGTGTCATCAAGAAACACCGTCACCGCCGAGCTATTGGGATCTATGTCTTGCAAAACTGCCAATAACGTTCTAAGGTTGTATGAAGTTGCTCGATTAGGGATGAACTCAGCTTGGTCAGGCAGGACCAGCTGCTCCATCAGGAGGTTAAGGCGGTTGGAGAGTACTTTTGCTAGTATCTTTGTATCACAATTTAGTAACGAAGGGGGGCGATAGGACTTGCAGTGGAGTGGGGGTTTGTCTGGTTTGAGCAGGGAAACTACCTGAGCCTCTCTCATTGTTCTCGGGAGGTAAACCTCTTCTCTGGCTTCATAAAAGACGTCTTTCAACATGGGGGCTAATTGCACCGCATAGGTCTTGTAAAATTCTATAGAGAGGCCATCCGACCCTGGCGTTCTCCCTGATTTCATTTGCATTATGGCCAAGGTAATTTAATCTTTTTATAAGTCGGCACTCAGAAATTCCCGCTGAGTATTTCCGAGCCATGCCAAGGCTGTATCTTCAAAGTACTGAGGGAGGTCAAGTGGCTGCCCCAGGTTGAGGTGCATATAGAACTCCACAAATGTTTGAAATTGATCTGGGAGGTTTCTATGAATCTCTCCTTCTGAGTCTTAGATTTCAACTATATAGTTGGAGAACGTGGATGGGCGCACTAAGTTTGCTAGGACCTTCCCCGGACGATCCCCTTCTCCATACACCCTTGCTACATAATATTTCCCCTGGAATTTACATTCTCGTTCCGCTGTGGTTGTGTACTCTGTATACTTGTCAAGCAATTTGGCGCCGGTCATCTCTACCTCCCCGTAGAAGAAAGATCCCTCTAAAGTGTTTTAATTTCACTTTCCAGACGGCTGAGTTCCCTCCGAATGTCCTTAAGGCTCCCCCTCCTTTAGGAATACACCTTCCCCTAACCGTAACCATAAAAGCCTCCCAGACCATAGTGAGGCTAGGCAGTGACTCAACATTGCGCGCGAAAAAATCTTGAATTTCCTGTTCAAGCTCAGTCTTGAAGACCATGTCTAGGAGGTGCGCGGGGTTAAGAAGCTATCTAGCATAAGGGAACTGATACGTTGTTGTAACACCAAGTTGACGGGCGAGTGGTCCGAATATGTTCGTGCTAGGTGAGTGACTGTTTCTACCCAATGTGCCATGCCCACTGAGATGAAAAGGTAGTGCAGCCTGGACCATGTGGAGTGGACTGTGGAGTGGTGTGTACGTTCTTTTTGTGTAGTATGCTTGTACCGCCATGTGTCAAGGAGATAATTGGTGACCACAAGGTCTGCAAGCTGCTTTTGAGTAGGCATATAATGCAATGTAGTAGCTTGGGATCTGTCCATCGGTGGGAACATGGTTGTATTAAAGTCCCCCCCCCCCCCCCCCCCAGAGCAGGTAAGTGGAACAGAGAGTCCAGATCCTACTCCATAACATATTTAGGGTCTGTGGGTCATCCAAATTGAGACCGTAATAATTAGCAATTGTGACATCATGTGACACTAATTGTCCCCAGATCAAGCAATACCTTCCCTGAGGATCCACCTCAGTTCCACCCAGCACAAAAGCCACACTACGTCTAAAAAGTCTGATAACCCCCCTCAAATATGTGGAGTAGGACGAAAAGCAACGGTGGGAGGCCCATCTTGCAGCAAACAGAGGTGTGGCTGCGGGGTCAAGATGGTTTTCCTGCAGTAGGGCTATGCTGATGTGGTGTCTCTCTAGGTAACCTGTGACCTGCCTCTTCTTCCGTGGGTTATTCAAACCTCGAACGTTCCATGATAGGATGTGCATCTTGTTATTGGTGTCTGGATTTATGTAATTTCCCCTTCATTAGATATGTTAGTAGTACTCTCGTGTTGTGGTGGCTGGACTGGTGAACTAGGTCAGGCACTATCGGGCAAGGACCGCCTCCCCCTCTCACACCGACATCCCCAACTTGTCAAGCATTATTACCCTCCCCTCCTCTCAAACACAAACTAAAACAACGTTCAGTAAAGGTTAGAAAAAGTTATATGAGGGATCACTAGGGGTACTAGAAGTACTAGGGCCCCGCAATTTGCCATCTCCCTTCCTTTGTCGCACCCACTTGCCACCAAGCCTTCATCAGACTAGCGGCGAGTATTAGAGGAAGATGAGTGTCCAGGCGGGCCATTGGTCAGAATCTCTTCTCATGCAAAAGATCACTGGTGTTCATCAAGTATCTACTTTCGAGGTCCTTATAGAACAGACCATCAAAGCAGCAAGGTGATGAGCCAACCATCAGTCCGGTGCCGACGTTGGAGATTGAGATCAGGATCGGGCGGCTATCTCTGTAGGGGACATCCGGCGGCAAAGCTTAAGATAGTCTTCTGCTTGTTGTGGATTTTGAAAAAAATACTGTTTTTCTCGGTGAGTAATGCAAAGCTTTTCTGGGTACAGCATCCCGTATGGGATGTCCTGAGCCTGTAGCTTCTTCTTAACAGCAGCGTATTTGCGCCGCGCCTCCTGTACATTTTGTGTGATGTCCGGATAGAAGGTGAGGGTGGTGTTCTCGTAGTGAACCTGTTTCTTCTTGTGGGCTAGGCGTAGGACTGTATCACATTTACGGTAGTTAAGGAATCTAACTATCACCGGACGTGGAGGTGCACCTGGAGGTGGGCACGCATTCAGGGATCTATGTGCTCTTTTGTACCGTCAGATGGGTTGAGAAAGAGTCCCTCCCAAACAGGTCGACCAGAAGCTGATCAATGAAGTCCTCCATATGGCACGGGTTGGTCGACTCCACCAGGCCTAGGATGCAAACCTTGTTCCGCCTAGAGCGGGTCTCCAAATCCTCATTTTTGTCAGCTATGATCTCGAGGAGCTTATCCATTTGCGAGACCCCCTCCCTATTTTCCAGGTCAGAAATTCTAGTATCCATCTCTGTTAGACCTGACATCATTGGCTTGAGTCTCTCCTCCATTTTTTCTGTTTGCCTCCACTGTTTTTCGATGTTTTGCTGGTATATGCTTTGGGCGCCGTGCCACTGCTGATCAGTGCCACAGCGCAAGTGCTCCCGATGTTAAAGTGATGTATCGATTGTATCCATGTTTGGCTTATTTGGTTTACTGTCAGTCCCTAGTCTAGTGCACCAGGAGTGCCGGGGCTTGTAAATACAAATGCCGCTCGTGGGCTTGCAGCACGTGTTGTGCCACCCACAAGAGCGGCCTCGTAAAAGAATGTCTACGGGTCGGTCATTGCGAGACCCACGTGCAGTCTGGTACTGTCACACGGGCTGCGCGAGTATACCTACTTGCCAGTCCCTCAAACCTTCCCTTAACTTCATGTTAGTCCCCCCTATGGTAGGCAGGGTGCATTGTAAGTCTAAGGTAGGACACGCCTGACCAAGTTGGCATGTCCTAATAGTGAACTACAGCCATCTTCGTTCTTCACTATTGCGAGGTAACCTGCTCTCCGTTGGTTAGAATGGGCCGCCGGGATTATTAAAGCTATGATCCTAGCTGGCTCGGGGAGCATGGTGCAATGTCGAGTTTGGTGTCCCTGAACTCGGGGTTTAATTACGCATCCGTTGGGGTGGATGGTTTTTGGACTCTGGGTTTGAAAATAGCACTTTTAGAAAGTGTCTATTTTCTTGTCTAACCATATCTGGTTTCTGCTGGTCTTGCGTGTGTGTGACAGGAGCTGGGTGGCTCCAGAGGTCTGGATGAGTCGGTGTGGGATGAGTGGGACATTTGCGTTGAGAGTAGGGGGAGAGTAGTTGCTGATAGCCTGCCCTGCCTGATACAATGCTGGCTCCACCTCCTGCTGGGCGTCTGAGGACCCAGCCCTGCTCAGTGAATAAGCCAGGTGCTTCTGCCTGGCTCCACCCACAACAGACCCAGGATGTTGGGAAAGTCCCCGGCATGGACAAAGGGATCAAAGCCGAAAAGGGGTATAAGAGAAGGACCCCTGAACTAAGAAATCAGATCACTTCTGACAAGGAACCCTGTAACCAAGGACAAGAGGCCTGCTGATCTGAGGACTTGCCTACCCCTTCTGCCAGTGTGCTGTTTGCTGGGGGGAATCCTGCAGTGCTTCTTTATTTTTGCCAAGGAACCAGGAGAGAGGAACTGTGTGTGTACTCTCATGCTTGCTAAGAAAATCTCCAAGGACTGGAAGAGTGCCAGTCTCCTGCTGAAGTCACAGGGCTAAAGGACTTCATCTGCTTTAAAGTGCTATTTGCTGGAACCTGTGAATCCAGCACTTCTGAAAGAGCCGGCAATCTCGACGTCGACAGACGTTGCCGAATCCAGCTCGACATAGTGGGTAACGGCCCCAGTGTCCCGCTTCCTCGACGACCGGCCGCCGGGCCCGATCGACGCCAGCAGCAACGCCAGTGAGTAGTGAGTTCGGCTCCAGCTCCAAGGGACCTCGTGTCTGCACCGCTGCTGATCGCATCGCCCTCGTGAGTCAATTTAACTATTTTGTTATAAGTGCATGTGTTGTCTCAGTAAATACCCCTCTTTTGTATATAACTGTCATAACTAGCCAGGATTCATATTGTTATTATTATGTTTTTGCTTTTTAATGAATGTATTTGATGTATTGTTTTATTGTTTCATATAGTGTGACTTATTACATGAGTCTCTATATGATTTTTATCCATGTTTAATTAAATATATATATTTTTTTAATATACACATTATCTCCTGACAATTCTTCTTCTCCTTTGGTCCCAGCTTGTTTGGTCACTTACTCTGCGGATGGCCTAGGATTCTGTACTCACATTGGTTTTCACCCTGCCCTAGGAATCTGTGTATTTTTGATACCCAGGGGGTCCTTGTTTTTTCTCAAATCGCATCGCCCTCGTGCCCTCTCGACGCCGTGAGCGCTGCTCACACTTTGCAACCGCATCATCAACAACGACGCCTGCTGAGGCCTGATCGACACCAAAGACGCGACGCCGGATTGCCCGACGCCGCTGATCATCGTGTGCTTCATTTTCCTAAGGTACTGTGTTGTTGGGGGTCCGTGTGACTCCGGGCTCGACGTAGCGCTCCTCGTGGTCGATGCCGAACCTTTGGAGTAACTTTGCCTCGACGTCGTGTAGCCCCCGTGTGGGTTACCTTGTTGCTAAGAACTGTGTTGCCAAGAAGAAGATTTGCTTAATACAACAGACTTTGTGCTAAAGAAGAAACTACCTTTGAACTATTTTTCCCTTCCCAGAGTATTTATTAAGATTGTGTAAATTTTTGTAGTTATTTGGTCTTGTGCTAAGCCTTATATAAAAATACTTATTTTTATAATACTACTGTGTCGTGTCCATTTGTAGTGTATTCACTTTATTACTGTATGTGGTCATAAATGCTTAACGCACAGCCTCCGAGATAAGCCTATCTGCTCTGCCAAGCTACCGAGGGGGTGAGCAGGGGTTATCAAAGGGTGTGATCCCCTTGCCCTGACTAGGAAAGGTGTGTCCCTATTTGTCAGAAGTGTATACCTCTGCCAACTAGAGACAGCCGGTTCTAACATTGGTGGGTCAGCGGTGAAGATTTGAACTTTGCATTTATGACCCATGTGCAGTGATTAGTGTGCGCTATATAGTGAAAGCAGACCATAGCGCAGTCACAATCTAATTTGGAAGGATCCTATTTTTGGTTCTCCGCTTTTCTGAAACTTGGTTTTTTGAACACTGCCAGTTTTGACCATGAGTGACACCGGAGTCACTACCCCTGTTGTTGTCGTGGAGGAGTTCGACAGAGCGAAGATAAACGTCTACAGATTGGAGGAGTTGAAATTCTTTTGCAAGAAATTTAAAGTTCCTACCAAAGGTCTCAAGGCTAAGGAAACATATCTCAAAGCATTGCAGGCCTGGTTGGAGGCCAGAGATCCCACTGATCCGGTGGTGGTACCGCCAGTGGAAGGGGAAGAGGAGGTGCCAGCGAATGGGCCTGAGTCCTCTCCCGAAAGCAGTGTTTCCTCCAAAGGTCTTTCCCCTGAAGAACGAGAAGAAAGGGCGAAGGAGCGTGCATACAACATGGAAATGGCAAGGCTAAAGATAAATGGGCAGTTGGAGTTAGAGAATGCAAGAGGTAGAAGAGAAGCTGATTTGGAGACCAAAAGGTTAGATTTTGAAAATCGAGAAGTTAGCTTTGGAGCGTGATACCAAGTTGAGGGAGTTGGACATCCAAGCTAAGAAGTTAGAGTTAAATCCCTCTGGTGGCAGCATCCCATCTGGGCCTGCAGAAAGTAAGTTTTACTTTGCCAAAGATGTGATAAAAGATTATCATAGGAACGAAGATATTGGTCAGTGGTTTAAAGCATATGAGCTAGCATTGTTGGCCCACCAGGTCCCTGAGAAGAATTGGGGAGCGGGTTGTGGGGTCGCTTTGTGAATGAGGGGAGAGATACCCTGTTAGACATGCCTGTTGAGGATAGGATGTCGTATGCTCATATGAAAGATGCTTTAATGTTACGGTATGGTCTAACCCCCGAGAAGTACAGACAAACTTTTAGAGAATGTAAGAAGTTGCCTGGTACGACGTGGGTTGAATATGTGTCTTATTTTTGCAGAGCCATGGATGGTTGGGTGAAGGGCAGCAAAGTAGAAAGTTATGAAGCTCTTTATGATTTGTTTGCTTGGGAGCATTTGTCTAATAACTGTTTTCCAGAGCTGTGCCAGCACCTTATTGATAGCAAGATATCTAACCCTAGAAAACTTGCTGAGGAGGCGGACCGCTGGGTCAGTACCAGGGTCCACAAGGGTCCAGTGGGAGACTCGGCCAAAGGTGGGCAGGGTCCCCAGCAGAGTGGGGTAAACAGAAGGAGTCTCAGAAAGGGCCCCAAAGTAATCCCCAAGGGAACCAAGGGAAAGGTTCCCAGCCTCCCCCTGAGAAGAAGCCAGGGGCCCGACGGGTAAACCTGTTCATAGGGGCCCCCTAAAGTGCTACGGTTGTGGGCAGGTGGGACACCGGTTCTATGACCCCCCAGTGTCCCAAAAAGGATTCGAATGCACCGCCGCGTGCACCCCCCCGTCAGTTGGCAAGTGTAGCCCTGGGAGGGGAGGAGATGGTTGTCCATGGTGGGAGGGGTCCCGCAGAAATGTCCCTGGTCTCGCTAGGAGACATGCAAATGGTCCCTCCACCCCCTCTGCCTAGTAACACTAGTAAATATAGGCAGTGGGTGACCATTAATGGCCATAGAGTGGAAGCTCTCAGAGACACCGGAGCGAGTGTGACAGCTGTCAAGTGTCACTTGGTGTCCAGAGAGCAGGTGGTTCCCCACGCATTCTACCCTGTGATAGCAGCTGACAACTCCCAGAAAGAGTGTGAGGTAGCTCAGGTTTCCTTTGAATGAGGGGGAGTTTCAGGTACTCTTCAGGTTGCTGTAAGGCCCGCCATGCCTGTCGATTGTCTCCTGGGCAATGATTTAGAAGACTCCCCTTGGGCTAAGGTGGAGAGAGAGGCGCACTTGAAAATGTGGGTGTGTGCAACCACTCGATCAATGACAGCGAGTAAAGGTGTTGATGGGGTCCCGGAGCCTGAAAGTATGGCCCAGGACCCAGCTGTGAAGAGAAGAGGCAGGGGGTGCGGGAAGCCGTCCCCCATAGTTCCCGCGGTCCAGGAGGAGGTAGACCCTGAGGGGGATGCCCTGGAGCCCACAGGGGAACAAATTGCCGAACTGGGAGACCTGCCCGAGCTGACCCATTGGCAGCAGGATGGTGGTCCCTCCAGGGAGGAATTCTGTGCGGAACAGAAAGTGTGCCCTTCTCTTGTGGGCATGAGGCAGCAGGCCTCAGCCCAATCCTCAGGTGATCAGTCAGGGTCACATTTTGTGTACTGGGAGAACGACCTCCTGTATAGCGAGCCTAAGGCTGCTGAACCTGGGTCAGCCCGTGTGCTGGTGGTACTCCAGCGCTTCAGAGCCTTCCTACTGGGGTTGGCTCATGACGTTCCGTTAGCTGGACATCTGGGGCAGGACAAGACCTATGACAGGCTTGTCACCCATTTTTATTGGCCTCAGATGCGTAGGGATGTAGACATCCATTGCAAGACTTGTCACACTTGCCAGGCAAGTGGGAAGAGCGGAAGGAAGCAGAAGGCTCCCCTCCAACCTTTTCCAGTGGTCAGTACCCCCTTTGACCGGGTGGGTATTGACATTGTTGGGCCCCTGGACCCCAAGACAGCATAGGCAACAGGTTTATCCTGGTCTTGGTGGACCATGCCACGCGGTACCCGGAAGCCATCCCTCTCCGAACAGTGACGGCCCCCGTGGTGGGACGGGCACTGATGGGTGTTTTCTCCCGGATGGGGTTCCCCAGAGAGGTGGTGTCGGACCGAGGCACCAACTTCATTTCGAACAATATGAAGTCTCTGTGGAAGGAGTGTGGGGTAACCTACAAGTTCACCACTCCTTACCACCCTCAAGGAAATGGGCTGGTTGAGAGATTCAACCGGACCCTTCAAGGCATGATTATGGGTCTTGAAGAACCAATGAGGCGGAAATGGGACGTCCTCTTGTCATGCCTGTTGTTTGCTTACCGTGAGGTGCCGCAAAAGTCTCTAGGGTTCAGCCCCTTTCAGCTCTTATACGGTCACCCGGTAAGAGGGCCTTTGAGTCTGGTCAAGGAAGGCTGGGAGCAATCTCCCAGGAAACCTCCCCAGGAAGTATACAGCTACATGCTGGCCTTTCGGAACCAGACTCGGCGCTTCAGAGAACTTGCTCAGGCAAATCTGGAGGCCAGCCAGGAGGAGATGAAGCGATGGTACGACCAGAACGCCACTCTGGTAGAGCTTCAGCCTGGTCAGGAAGTGTGGGTCATGTCCCCTGTGAAACCTTGTGCGCTCAAGGACAGGTGGACTGGACCGTTTGGGGTTGTGGAGAAGAAGAGCGATGTCACCTACTTGGTGGACTTGAAATCTCCCAGGAACCCCTTGCGGGTCCTGCATGTCAACCGTTTGAAGCCCCACTTAGAAAGGTCCGAAGTGGGCATGCTCCTAGCTACAGATGCTGGAATGGAGGAGGAGAGTGAGCCTCTTCCTGACCTCCTGTGTGCTAAAGAGCAAGACGGGTCAGTGGATGGTGTGGTCCTCTCTGACACACTGACCCTTGAGCAGAAACAGGATTGTCGCCAACTGTTGGGACAATTCCCGGATCTGTTTTCCTTGGTTCCGGATGTCACTCATTGGTGTGTCCATGATGTTGACACCGGAGACAGCCCTCCTGTGAAGCACAAGGCTTACAGGGTGACTGACAAAGTCCGAGCATACATTAAGGAGGAGGTCTCCAAAATGTTTGCGTTAGGGGTGATTGAGTCCTCTAGCAGTCCTTGAGCCAGCCCAGTGGTCTTGGTCCCGAAGGCTGCAGCGCCTGGTGCTTCACCGGAACTCCGGTTCTGCGTGGATTACTGAGGACTCAATTCGGTCACAAAGACTGACGCGCACCCCATCCCCAGAGCTGATGAGCTCATCGATCGGTTGGGGGCTGCCCGGTACCTTAGTACGTTTGATTTGACGTCTGGGTACTGGCAGATCGCCTTAACCGATGGGGCAAAGGAGAGGTCAGCATTCTCCACACCAGATGGGCTATACCAGTTCCGGGTGATGCCCTTTGGGATGAAGAATGCCCCTGCCACCTTCCAGAGGTTGGTCAACCAGGTCTTGGCTGGACTGGAGGATTTCAGTGCCGCCTACCTGGACGACATCGCAGTGTTCAGCGCCAGCTGGGAGGAACACTTGCGCCACCTCCAGGAAGTGTTTTTGGCCCTGCGCCGAGCAGGCCTCACAATCAAAGCCAGTAAGTGCCAGATTGGGCAGGGTTCTGTGGTGTACTTGGGGCACCAAGTAGGGATCGGCAAGGTTGCCCCCCTGCAACCCAAGATTGATACCATCCTGGCTTGGGCGCCGCCCAAAACCTAAACTCAGGTGAGAGCCTTCTTAGGACTCACGGGTTATTACAGGAGGTTCGTCAAGGATTACGGTAACATTGTGCACCCCTTGACTTCGCTGACTTCCAGAAAGCAGCCACGAAACGTGATCTGGACTGATGCCTGTCAAACGGCCTTCGACACCCTGAAAACTGCAATGTGCACAGCACTTATACTCCAGGCACCCGACTTTTCGAAAGAATTTATTGTCCAGACGGACGCTTCAGAGCATGGCGTGGGGGCTGTTCTAGCTCAGGTGAATGAAGAGGGCCGAGACTTGCCTGTAGCCTTCATCAGTCGGAGGTTACTTCCCAGGGAAACGAGGTGGAGTGCGATAGAGAGAGAAGCATTTGCTGTGGTCTGGGCGCTGAAGAAGCTAAGACCCTACCTGTTTGGGACTCACTTCCGGTTTCAGACAGACCACAGGCCCCTCAGATGGTTGATGCAGATGAGGGGTGAGAATCCGAAACTGTTGAGGTGGTCCATTTCTCTACAGGGGATGACCTTTACGGTGGAACACCGCCCTGGTACAGATCACGCCAATGCTGATGGTCTGTCCAGATTTTTCCGCCTTAGTGATGAGGACTCCCTCGGTCAAGGGTAGTTCTCCCCACATTTCAGCTGGAGGGCACACGTGTTAGACCTGACATCATTGGCTTGAGTCTCTCCTCCATTTTTTCTGTTTGCCTCCACTGTTTTTCGATGTTTTGCTGGTATATGCTTTGGGCGCCGTGCCACTGCTGATCAGTGCCACAGCGCAAGTGCTCCCGATGTTAAAGTGATGTATCAATTGTATCCATGTTTGGCTTATTTGGTTTACTGTCAGTCCCTAGTCTAGTGCACCAGGAGTGCCGGGGCTTGTAAATACAAATGTCGCTCGTGGGCTTGCAGCACGTGTTGTGCCACCCACAAGAGCGGCCTCGTAAAAGAATGTCTACTGGGTCGGTCATTGCGAGACCCACGTGCAGTCTGGTACTGTCACGTGGGCTGCGCGAGAATACCTACTTGCCAGTCCCTCAAACCTTCCCTTAACTTCATGTTAGTCACCCCTATGGTAGGCCCACGGGCAGGGTGCATTGTAAGTCTAAGGTAGGACACGCCTGACCAAGTTGGCATGTCCTAATAGTGAACTACAGCCATCTTCGTTCTTCACTATTGCGAGGTAACCTGCTCTCCGTTGGTTAGAATGGGCCGCCGGGATTATTAAAGCTATGATCCTAGCTGGCTCGGGGAGCATGGTGCAATGTCGAGTTTGGTGTCCCTGAACTCGGGGTTTAATTACGCATCCGTTGGGGTGGATGGTTTTTGGACTCTGGGTTTGAAAATAGCACTTTTAGAAAGTGTCTATTTTCTTGTCTAACCATATCTGGTTTCTGCTGGTCTTGCGTGTGTGTGACAGGAGCTGGGTGGCTCCAGAGGTCTGGATGAGTCGGTGTGGGATGAGTGGGACATTTGCGTTGAGAGTAGGGGGAGAGTAGTTGCTGATAGCCTGCCCTGCCTGATACAATGCTGGCTCCACCTCCTGCCAGGAGGCCGATAGCTCTGCTCCTGCCAGTGTCAATGCTGGCTCCACCTCCTGCTGGGCGTCTGAGGACCCAGCCCTGCTCAGTGAATAAGCCAGGTGCTTCTGCCTGGCTCCACCCACAACAGACCCAGGATGTTGGGAAAGTCCCCGGCATGGACAAAGGGATCAAAGCCGAAAAGGGGTATAAGAGAAGGACCCCTGAACTAAGAAATCAGATCACTTCTGACAAGGAACCCTGTAACCAAGGACAAGAGGCCTGCTGATCTGAGGACTTGCCTACCCCTTCTGCCAGTGTGCTGTTTGCTGGGGGGAATCCTGCAGTGCTTCTTTATTTTTGCCAAGGAACCAGGAGAGAGGAACTGTGTGTGTACTCTCACGCTTGCTAAGAAAATCTCCAAGGACTGGAAGAGTGCCAGTCTCCTGCTGAAGTCACAGGGCTAAAGGACTTCATCTGCTTTAAAGTGCTATTTGCTGGAACCTGTGAATCCAGCACCTCTGAAAGAGCCGGCAATCTCGACGCCGACGGACGTCGCCGAATCCAGCTCGACATAGTGGGTAACAGCCCCAGTGTCCCGCTTCCTCGACGACCGGCCGCCGGGCCCGATCGACGCCAGCAGCAACGCCAGTGAGTAGTGAGTTCGGCTCCAGCTCCAAGGGACCTCATGTCTGCACCGCTGCTGATCGCATCGCCCTCGTGCCCTCTTGACGCCGTGAGCGCTGCTCACACTTTGCAACCGCATCATCAACAACAACGCCTGCTGAGGCCTGATCGACACCGAAGACGCGACGCCGGATTGCTCGACGCCGCTGATCATCGCGTGCTTCATTTTCCTAAGGTACTGTGTTGTTGGGGGTCCGTGTGACTCCGGGCTCGACGTAGCGCTCCTCGCGGTCGACGCTGAACCTTTGGAGTAACTTTGCCTCGACGTCGTGTAGCCCCCGTGTGGGTTACCTTGTTGCTAAGAACTGTGTTGCCAAGAAGAAGATTTGCTTAATACAACAGACTTTGTGCTAAAGAAGAAACTACCTTTGAACTATTTTTCCCTTCCCAGAGTATTTATTAAGATTGTGTACATTTTTGTCGTTATTTGGTCTTGTGCTAAGCCTTATATAAAAATACTTATTTTTATAATACTACTGTGTCGTGTCCATTTGTAGTGTATTCACTTTATTACTGTATGTGGTCATAAATGCTTAACGCACAGCCTCCGAGATAAGCCTATCTGCTCTGCCAAGCTACCGAGGGGGTGAGCAGGGGTTATCAAAGGGTGTGATCCCCTTGCCCTGACTAGGAAAGGTGTGTCCCTATTTGTCAGAAGTGTATACCTCTGCCAACTAGAGACAGCCGGTTCTAACAATCTCCTTGAGCAGTTGATCATGTTGGTCAAGTTTGTGCACCACTGAGTCCAACCGCGCATTCATGGTGTCCATTTCATACCGATAGATGTCAAACTGATGTTCATGCTTAGCAGTAGACCCTTCCAGTCTTCTTCCGGGCTTTCCGTTGTGTCCGAGTCTGCATGGTCCGCAGAACCAGGCTTGTATGCCTTGCGCTACTCGGAGGGTATTTTGGTTTCTTTTGTGTCAGTTCTACCCATTGTGTACACTGGATTTTGATATTGCTCCTCTAGACAGGGATGGAATGTGCTCCAGACTCTTTGGAAGCAGTAGCTCCTAGGCTCCAGCGACGCGCCACAAAATGGCCACCACCAATCTGTATCTCTCAGTCTCGTTTTGTTGACAGGGAAGGGTCCAATGTCTTTCACTAGCTCCTGCACTGGAGCGAGTAATCATGCAGCACAAACAGGCGATATGAGGATGGGCTTTGAGGTCTGCGCTCAGGCAATACGATAGACCGACTCTGCTCGGCAGGTTCGCAGGGGCAGCCACCCAATGGTATAGAAGCAGCAGGCACATATCGCTCCCCCCCTCCACAATATCTCAGTTCCATGGTATGGCTATGCGTCTCTGTGGCCTCCGATATTGTAAGTAAATAGAAACAGGAGAAAACCTGTTATCTCACTTGAGACCGGGCAAAAATGGTAACAATAGAACAATGTCTCAACCGGTATATCATACAAGGGGACAGGGTAACAAGTGTATCAATCACAAAGACCAGAAGGGGTAGATGAGAGACCAAGTAAGAGTGGAAGGGTTGTTATTTGCATATAGGAGCACAACGGACAGCTAAATTGCAGTAACCATAACAACCACATGTGTACTGAAAGTGTTATAGTGTATAAAACGGAGCAGTGGCACAAGTGATGCGGAGAACAACGTGAGGCAGCGAGAACAACATAGTAGATCAAACATTGGTATTTACAATCTTAAAACATGATTTAATTATTAGCGAAATGACCCATAGAATGCCGCGATTAGCGTTGTCGAGTCAACGGCGTATCGACCTCTGTTAGCTTGAGGTCAACATCAGGACGATAATTACACGATTGGAAGTGTGCTCTATAGGATCAGGAGTGAAGGGGAGTATGATCAGATGGAGTAAAACCCAGACAACTAGGAGGAGATGGTGATGGGGAGGGGCCTCATCCCGGTCTGTAGTTGTTTCCGGGTGCAGGCCCGCATTCCGCATCAGGCCACAGGCTTGCATAGATCTCGCTGCAGCCTCTCCATACCAGGCCCCAAACGCGGTATCAAGCGCGGAGGTATGCTGCTCTCTGCCGCTTGATTCCCAGCACTGATACAAGGATCATTCCACCAATGTGACCCCCCAGTAATTCCTGCTGCAATTCCACTACTATTGAAGCCCTTGATGCATCTCAGGATGGGTCTAAAGTATTTTTGTCCGTCCAGCTGGTGAGAGCCTTACTGGTGTGCGGCCATCTTCAGAGAGTTCAGAGCTTAAGACTTCCCAGCGCTCCTTGGCGCTTCGTTGCTCCTTCAACCTTCCTTGATATTCAGACCGCCCTCGGCCGAGCATTGAAGCTGAGGGCTGGGATCTGACTTTGGCGGCCATATTGGGTGTAGGCCTCGCCGTCCACGCGCTCTAGCAGCGCTATAAAAAGCACGTACCCTCCTCCGCGTAGCGGACGCGCCGGACCTGCGCCGGAGTCGCGCCAGAGTCCTGCCCGTCTGCGCCTGTCAGCGTCCCGGAGGCGTACGGCGTGGCAGACTGCTATCTTCCTACATATTTTTCCTCTGCGCCACTATGTTATCCTATTCATCCCAGGAGCTTCGCTCTTTTTACAAACCTTCTGACGCCTGTCATGCGGTATTCCCTGGTCGCTTTAAGGGTAAGCGTAAATGTCCTGGCTGTAGCTGGCATCTCGCCAGTGTCCCCCTTCCCGTATCCAGCAGGGAGGAGGGAAACGTTAAGCATCTCTGCTTACTCCTTAACACCAGATCAGTCCACAGACACGCCCAGGAAATCTTTGATCTCCTGGCCACTGAAAAACCTGTCTGTGTGATGTTGACTGAGACATGGCTGAGTGAGTCATCACACCCTGACATTGTTACCGCTATCCCCCCTGATTATAACATCTTCAGGCAAGACAGAGGGAAGGGCAGAGGGGTGTGTGGCTCTCGTGGTACAAAAAGCTTTTACGTGTTCTGTCATCCACACGGAGGCCATCACGGGCACCGAATTCCTCGCTTTCTCCTTATCCCTGTCATCCCAACAATCTCTCAAGGGGCTTCTAATCTATAGACCTCCAGGTCCTGCAGGATCCTTTTTTGAGGAACTTCACTCTTTAATTTCTACATTAGCTTTAAGAGCAGATCACTGTGTAGTAGCTGGAGATTTTAATTTCCATATGGAAGACAGCTCTGATCCGGATACCACCAAGATGATCGATATCACGGCCTCTCTGGGCCTGCTTCCTTATCTTTCGGGACCAACCCATGACAAAGGCCACACTTTAGATCAGGTTTTCTCTACCCTCCCGGTCGAGGTGACAGCACTGCTGCCGGTCTTATGGTCCGACCATCGGCTAGCTCATTTTTTTATACTAGGCACTAAGAAACCAGCAGCCACTGCCATGAGACATCAGGGTACTGCCTTTAGGGCATATCATCGGGTGACCCCGGAGATGTTGGCCCAGGCCCTTCATGACCATCCTGTCTCTTATACCGGTGATTTGGACAATGATCTTGAAACCCTGCAGACGTGGCTCGTAGATAGGTTGAACGAGCTTGCCCCTGTGATTCCTCCTCGAACCACCGTGAAACGGGTTTCGGCACCGAGGTTCACCGAAGTGCTGGCGCACTCCCGTAGGCAGTGTAAAGTAGCCGAACGGGCGTGGCGGTCTCTGTACGATGCCGAGGCAAGGCTGACCTATAGATCAATGATCAAAACCTACCATCAGGAAGTAGTTCAGGTAAAAAACGCTACTTCGCTAGGAGAATCGAGGAAGCAGCAAACTCCTGTAAGGAGATTTTCTCGATTGTCAGGGAATTTACAACTATGCGCACTAACTCAGTTCAGGAAGTTCCTTCTGAGACTTGGGCTGCCACCCTGGCCAATTTTTTCACCACCAAAATCAGGTTGATACAGGATTCTTTTCCTATTAGGCCGACGGTCGGTTTTATGAACCTTCCGGAGGGGCCAGTCCACCCTATTTCTCCAGGCCCAGTCTTGACGGTTTTCCCGCCACTCTCGATATCTTCGTCGCTGACACTTATAACGAATCTCAAATCTGGTTCGCCTCGTGATCCCTGCCGGCCAAATTTCTAGCTAAAATGTCAGCTATCGTCAACCCTCTAGCCAACCCAATTCTGAATCTCTCCCTTAGTCAGGGGGCTATCCCGCAGACATGGAAGCAGGCTATGGTCATCCCCCTTCTCAAAAAACCGAGCCTTGCCCCAGAAATCCCTGCCAATTGCAGGCCCATCTCGCTTCTTCCGACATTGACCAAAATCCTTGAGAAGCATGTACATGGTGTGCTTTCCAATTTTTTGGAATCCCACGAGCTACTACATGCCTCTCAATCCGGCTTCCGCCCCAATTTAAGCACAGAGACGGCGCTATTGGAGGTTTCGGAGGCCGTCAAGGAGACGCTGGATGTTGGAGGCAGGGTTATGTTGGTCATGCTGGATTTGTCGGCGGCCTTTGACACCGTCCCCCACGAGGATCTCCTCGTAAGACTCCATGAAATCGGTCTGAGGGGGACGGTGCTCAGCTGGTTTCGCTCTTTTCTAGCCAACCGCCGACAAACGGTCTGGGCCCCCCCTGGCTCCGCCGAGATGTCGCCTTTGGGAGTCGGAGTACCTCAGGGCTCCGTGTTGAGCCCGACTCTATTTAACATCTTTACGACCCCTTTGGCGACACTGGTGGAGTCTTTCGGGGCCCAGATCGTATCCTACGCCGATGACACCCAGCTTCTCTTCACCTGCCGGAAGGGAGAAGAATTCGATGGTGAAAGTATCCGCGAGTGCCTTGGGGCTGTTTTTAATTGGTTCCAGCTAAACAGCCTCAAGTGCAACTCAGATAAATCTGAGATACTCTTTTTCGGATGTCCATCTGATCCGGATTGGCATGGGTGGTGGCCTGCCGACATGTTCCCTCCAGCTCATTCATCCCAGTCAGCCAAGAACCTGGGAATTAAAATCGATAATGGGCTGACGCTCAAATCCCAGGTGCTGGCTCTTACAGGAACATGCTTTGGCATTCTCAGGATGCTTCGGAAGTTTTTCCCGCTACTTTCTGAGGAACATAGGAGAACGACAGTTCAGGCCCTTATTGGATCCAGATTGGATTACTCGAACATCTTATATCTTGGTCTCCCGGAGTACCTTCGACAACGCCTGCAGGTGGCCCAGAATGCTGCAGCGCGAGCCATCTTTGGCCTCCACAGGTGGGCCAGTGCCTCTAGCCTATTGCAAGCTTTACATTGGCTCCCTATCCGGAAACGGATAGTATTCAAGGCTATGACATTGGCCCACAAAGCTTTGCATGCCGCGGGAGCTCAATACTTGCAAAGGAGGCTGGCTTTTTACCACCCGGCACGATCCTTGAGATCGGAGTCTCTTTTCCTTGCTGTGGTGCCCCGAATTAAAAAAGCCTGCATTGGTGGACGTTCGTTCAGGCTGTTAGCTCCGCAGCTGTGGAACTCCCTTCCTTTGACCCTGCGCTCTACTTCTAATTTGCTTGCGTTTAGGAAGGGCTTAAAGACTTGGCTCTTTACTTGTTAGAGACTTCCTGCTCTGTTCGGAATCTTGTCCTTTTGTTTCTTTTCTTTACTGTTATGTTTTGCCTGTCCCTTCTTAGGTCATGTAGTACAAAGCGCCGGGACACTCCTCGGAGTAGCCGTGCGCTATAAAAGACCTATATAACATAACATAACATAACATCTTGGTCTTGCGCCACCTAGCGCCCCCGTGCAGTCCACTAGTGACATTTGACTTATAGGCCATTGGTACACTTTGTACCATATATTAGGGACTTATAGGTAAGTCAAATATGCGATTCAGGAGTATAGCCAGTTTGAACATGTTTTAGGGGTCAGAGCACATGCACTGGGGCCTGTGTAGTAGAGTTCCAGTGCACAGAGTCCAAAAACAGCAGTCCATAAAATGGGGTGGATCATGCCAAAAAGGCATCTAACTACACTCTGTCTTCAGAGCAATACATTTATCACGCAACACTACCATGAAGATCTCCAATAGGATGGATCTACTTAAGATCTTAGAACCTAACTACGAGTGTTTGCGGAGCGGTGGCGCGGCAGTGCCAACTGCCGAAAGTCGCTTGCCCACCAGTTTACGACCATTTTTGTGTTCTGGTGGTACAGCTGCAGTGAGTCTTTCAAAGGCAGCTGTGCATTTGAAAGAGGACCCGCAATAGGTACGCCACAAGTGATTCCTGGACGACATGGACTCGAAACTCCATGCTGTGCAGGAACCTGGGTGCATGCACACAGGGGGGCACATATTGTGCCCCCCTGCATTCATCCCCAGGCTGAGGGGGCACAGGGGGCCCTAAAGGGCCCTCTTTATTTCAGCACTGCTAGCCTTTTCTTGGAGGAAAGGCCTCCATGAAACTGCAGGCTGTGCTGAAACTTGTAATATTCATGGTGGTGTCCCAGCAGCACCACTTGCATATTACATAGCCCCTAACTGCCGCGCCACCACCAGGAAATGGCAGATCCCTGGCAGAGCCGGCGGTCCAATTACTTTTTGACCGCTCAAGTTGTAATTGGGCGGTCAGACCGCCGATGCGGCGAGGATCGCCAGACTCGTAATTTGACCCTTAGTGTCATCCGTCTCACAATATTTCCAAATATGCTCCCTTAACTGAGCATTATACCCTGTGCCCCTTAGCAGGATATTTTCAAACATCCACCTCCCTGTTGGTCTCATCCAAACCCCCAGGGAGAGTTCCTAATTTAGCAAGGCCTGGTCCAATACATCTATGTAGCCTATTTATATCCCCTCCTTCTTCCCCACAGGGGCCTGGGAAACATTAGCTATATCAATATGTGTGTGAGATCTGTAAAAATGTGTAAAATGTTAAATATTTCTCCAAGGGAAGGCACATTCTTTGCTTTACACAGAATCCAATCCTATGAAGTCTGCTATGTAAAGTCTTGGACATTGAGGAATCTATTGTGATTTTCCTTCCCCTTGCTCCCTTCAGCACCAGATTAAAATCCTCAGCTGCAGGAGTTCCCCTTCTACCACCTTCTCTAATCCATCCATTATGAAGTCAGAAATCTGTCCTGACCCATGGTAAGGGTAATAACAGTGACTAATTCCCCCATTAAAGTAGCCAATGAGACAGAAACCATTCTTCATTATTTTCTTTCTGCAACAAAAGTGTTTATATTTCATCACTCCAACCGTAGCCGCATCTCCACCTGCAAAAAAGGTAAGCATGTACAGGGAATGGCAAAAACAATCTAATACACTGCATTTGTGGATATGTCTCTTGCAAAGACATCACCTCTGGTTTCACTGTTTGTGCTGCCAACCAGAATATGTACTCCTTGACTGGTAATGAATGCTCCTTTACAATCCAAGAAAAAAATCTAACTATTCTCTTGTATATTAGACTAAGGTTATGGGCCATCTGCATCAATACTCTGCCATTTGACCTTCACAAACCTTGACACTAAGCAAAATGAAAATAGCCACCCATGGGCAGTAGTTCTTGCCAAACGATCCGGTACGATTACATCAAATCAAATTATTATAGTTTCATCTCATGGAACTTTGCTCTTTTCGGCTCCAAATCTACCTCACACAGAGGACTCCTCTTTGACATCTTAACTGTCAAACCAATATAAACAAGACAATACTTCTTCTACTTCAATTCCCAGTTCCTGTTGTGTCTAGATTCTTTTTTCTACTAGGAGGTTCCTCTTGGTTAATCGATGTCACATCTGTGACCTCTGATTCTTTCGGCAGACAAACAGTGTGAAAGACAATTAATTTAGAATGTAGGTCACACAATGATTTTATGTCGGGGCTGCCCCAAAAAAGTGATGCAACCCTGAAACACAATCGTAGTAAATCTGGGCCATTATCACAAGAGGAATGGAGCTGCAGGGGGCTTGTCTTGACCCGGGGAGCTCTGATCGTGCTAGACAATATGGCTTGTTAACAAACCTCTGTGCTCTAGAAGAGTGTGCATGTTTTAGCATTAGCATTTTGATGCATACTTCTGAGCTTAAAAAGTCAACTCCTCCCTCAGTCTTCCCCACTACTACTCTTGAATCACTTGAGGGACACATTCAGGGCTCGAGTTGGGGTACCACGCGGGCTCTTTGGCCTCTCTGGGACGAGGAGCTCGGCACCTTTCGTGACGTGACTTCCTGTTGTGAAGTCATTTCCGGTGACAGCGTCCCCCCACTTCTTTTTTTAGGACCTGTTGGACAGGCCTCGTGGCCGGGCCGTCCCCTCCCCGCATGGCGGGTCGCGGACCCCTGCTCCTCCTGTTCTCCGGACAAGAACCACCCCTGCAACCCGCCGGGGCCACCCCCAGCCCTTCCCCGACGGAACACTGGCTCCTGAACACCACCGTATCGGCTAGCCCGGGTCCCTTCCAGAACCCCTGTCTCCGGCCCAGCCGCCATTTTGGACACTACACGACCAGGCCTCGTGGCCTCGGGTCGACCTCGGCCTCGGGCCCAGCCAGGCCCCGACATCGAGGCACCACCATCCCCCCAGGGGGTGAAGAGACCACTTGGCAGGTCAATGGGAGAAGGAGTGTCAATGGCTCCCCTCTGCCAGGTGTCGATCGCCCCCAGCCTCCCTGGGCGCTGGCTCCACCCCCCTGCTGGGTGTCTGGACTCCTTCATCCCGGACCTCCCCGACCTCCAAGTGCGAGGGTCCGGACATCAAAGGGCGCCATACCTATAACTGGGGCAGCTCCAGAGCAGGAAGGGAGTTGTATCCTGGAGTCGAGAAACACCGAGACGAACTCATCCTTGGAGGCCTGCTGGCGCTGCCGCAGCTCCTCTTCATGAACCATCTTGAAGGCCTGCTGGCGCTGCCGCGGCTCATCCTTTCGTGAACCATCTTGAAGGCCTGCTGGCGCTGCCGCGGCTCATCCTTTTGTGAACCATCTTGAAGGCCTGCTGGCGCTGCCGTGGCTCATCCTTTTGTGAACCATCTTGAAGGCCTGCTGGGGCGGCTCATCCTTTCGTGAACCATCTTGAAGGCCTGCTGGCGCTGCCGCGGCTCATCCTTTTGTGAACCATCTTGAAGGCCTGCTGGCGCTGCCGCGGCTCATCCTTTCGTGAACCATCTTGAGGGCCTGCTGGCGCTGCCGCGGCCCCTACTTGCGAACCCATCCGCTCGAGGATTGTGAGCTCCACACCGGCTACCCCCGGACATGTCCGGTACTGAGACTGTCCTGCTACCCTTTCCCCCAAAGAGACTAGAATTGACAGGATCCTCGTATCCTGGTCCTGCTGTACCGTCAAGTACCTTGCTTAAAAAGATATATAAAAGTGTGCAGAACTCATCCCTGTGTGGTGTCTATCTGTGGGGGGGGGGGGAGTTACTTGTCTGTACGATTACCGGAGAGGGCCCTCACCGGAGGCCTCTCCCCCCTGTACTCGGCCGACCCTCCGGGTCCCCGTCTAACATTGGTGGGACGCATGTTGGACAGACCTCGTGGCCGGGCCGTCCCCTTCCCGCATGGCGGGTCGCCGACCCCTGCTCCTCCTGTTCCCCGGACAAGAACCACCCCTGCAACCCGCCGGGGCCACCCCCAGCCCTTCCCCGACGGAACACTAGCTCCTGAACACCACCGTATCGGCTGGCCCGGGTCCCTTCCAGAACCCCTGTCTCCGGCCCAGCCGCTATTTTGGACACTACACGACCAGGCCTCGTGGCCTCGGGTCGACCTCGGCCTCGGGCCCAGCCAGGCCCCGACATCGAGGCACCACCATCCCCCCAGGGGGTGAAGAGACCACTTGGCAGGTCAATGGGAGAAGGAGTGTCAATGGCTCCCCTCCGCCAGGTGTCGATCGCCCCCAGCCTCCCTGGGCGCTGTCTCCCCCCCCTGCTGGGTGTCTGGACTCCCTCATCCCGGACCTCCCGACCTCCAAGTGCGAGGGTCCAGACATCAAAGGGCGCCAGACCTATAACTGGGGCAGCTCCAGAGCAGGAAGGGAGTTGTATCCTGGAGTCGAGAGACACCGAGACGAACTCATCCTTGGAGGCCTGCTGGCGCTGCCACGGCTCCTTTTCGTGAACCATCTTGAAGGCCTGCTGGCACTGCCGTGGCTCATCCTTTCGTGAACCATCTTGAAGGCCTGCTGGCGCTGCCGCGGCTCATCCTTTTGTGAACCATCTTGAAGGCCTGCTGGCGCTGCCGCGGCTCATCCTTTCGTGAACCATCTTGAAGGCCTGCTGGCGCTGCCGCGGCTCATCCTTTTGTGAACCATCTTGAAGGCCTGCTGGCGCTGCCGCGGCTCATCCTTTTGTGAACCATCTTGAAGGCCTGCTGGCGCTGCCGCGGCCCCTACTTGCGAACCCATTCGCTCGAGGATTGTGAGCTCCACACCGGCTACCCCCGGACCTGTCCGGTACTGAGACTGTCCCGCTACCCTTTCCCCCAAAGAGACTAGAATTGACAGGATCCTCGTATCCTGGTCCTGCTGTACCGTCAAGTACCTTGCTTAAAAAGATATATAAAAGGGTGCAGAACTCATCCCTGTGTGGTGTCTATCTGTGGGGGGGGGAGTTACTTGTCTGTACGATTACCAGAGAGGGCCCTCACCGGAGGCCTCTCCCCCCTGTACTCGGACGACCCTCCGGGTCCCCGTCTAACAGGACCTGTGCCCTGGACACATTGATTATTATTTCACACAACATGACGCAGCAAAGGCACTTGCTGAGTTGGTGGCGCGATCCAAACCGACGCATAATCGTACAGAGAGTAACTCACCCCATGACACACAGCCACCATGACGACAAAGGAGAGTGGAACAACAGAAAAATTTCAGATGGAAAAGCTGGAAGGGTACAGCCACAAAGAACTGAAGCAATTTTGCATAGAGCTGGACATTGCTACCACGGGACTGAGCACGAAAGATGACCTCAAGCACGCCTTAGAATCGTGGGTGGAGACGGAAACATCCCCACCCCAAAATCAAAGCCTCAAGACCACCGAAACAAATACCACCCCTGCAGACGAAAGAAGATCGGGCCTCTCGGCCGAAGAGGCCCGAGAACGGGAGAAAATCCGGCTCCACGAATTGGAGCTGGCTCGACTCCGCTTAGATGGAGAACTCAAATTGGCAGAACAAAAAATAACCCTCGAACACTTGCGGCTCAGGGAAGAACGAGAAGAGAAAAAGAGCCAGCGGGAGCTGGAAGAAAAAAGACTAGCATACGAGCATGAGCGCAACTTGAAGGAGCTAGAAATTCGACAACAGAACAAAGACCTCGGCGTCTCCGGGCACCAGAGCCCCACTGCCCCTACGGACCCCAAGGTCCACATCCCCAAGGACGTCGTCAGGGAATACTACCGGAACGATGATATCCAGCAATGGTTTAAAGCCTACGAGGTAGCAATGACCTCCCACCAAATCCCACGGAGCGACTGGGGAGACGGGCTATTTGGGAAAATTTGTCAACGAAGGAAGAGACGCCCTGCTGCAACTCCCCGACCACCAGATGACATCCTACGACCACATGAAGGCCGCCTTCCTCACTCGCTATGGGCTCACGCCCGAGATGTACCGGCAGAGATTTCGGGACTGCAAACGAATCCCTGGTACAACCTGGGTGGAGTACGTGAACTTTTTTAGCCGAGCCTTCGAGGGATGGATCAAGGGCAGCCAGGTCACCACCTACGAGCAATTATTCGACCTTATTGTATGGGAGCACCTCTCCAATAATTGCTTCGTCGAACTTAGACAGCACCTCCTTGATAGCAAACTGACCGAACCTCGGAAACTCGCCATCGAAGCAGACCAATGGGAGAGCACCCGAGTCCCTCGAAGCTGGCCCAGCGAACAGAACAGAGCCTCCCAAGGGCCCCACCGCCCACGGAGGAGGCCAGGGTCGGGGCCGGGACACCGTCACGGTGCCCTCCACTAGCAACCCCCCGCCCCCGGCCGGAAGAGGAAGCCCTCCAACGCAACCAGGGTTCCGCTCCAACATTACCTGCCACAAATGCCAGCGACCCGGCCACTACGCCAATGATCCCAACTGCCCGAAAAATCAGAGCCCCATGAACCGCCAGATCACCGCCGCCGCCCTGGGAGAAGAGCCGGGCCAAGAAGACACCGAAGAGTACGAGCAGTAGCAGCCCGAGTGGGAACCAGCCGCCATGTCCCTGGTCTGTCTAGGGGAGAGGGACATGGTCCCGCGGGCGCCCATCCCCGCCAACACGCAGAAATACAGCCAGTGGGTCACCATCAATGGACGCCGGGCTGAAGTCCTCCGTGACACAGGGGCCAGTGTGACCGCAGTCCGCTGCCATCTGGTGACCCCATACCAGATCCTATCGAATGTACTTTGTCCAGTGCGGTCAGCAGACAACTCCGAAAGCCTGTGCCAGATGGCCTGTGTCCCCTTCGAGTGGGGGGGGGGGTGTCCGGCATGCTAAAAGTAACTGTCCGCGACGATGCCCTGGTGGACTGCCTTCTGGGGAACGACCTCGAGAGCTCTCCCTGGTCAGCCTTTGAGCGGAGGGAGCACCTGGGGATGCTTGGTCTCCCTGAATGGGTCTGTGTAACGACCCGATCCATGGCCACCCGCGCCATCTCCAGCCCAGAGGAACCGGAGTGGCCCGAACCTCCTCCGCCGATCGTCACAGAAGAAACCACCCCTGAGCCTGGTCCTCCGGGGTCCGGCAACGAAGAACTGGATCAACTCCAAGACCTCCCGGAGCTGGACCAGTGGCGCCAAGAAGGTGGCCCCACTCAGGAACAGTTCCGCCAGGAACAAAAAGCATGTCCCTCCCTCGAGGGACTCCGACAACAAGCCATCGCCCAGAGCGCAGGGGATGCCTCGGGGGCACACTGGATCTACTGGGACAACGAGCTGCTCTACAGTGAGCAAAAGATCGCCGAGCTTGGAGCCAGCCGGGTGCTGGTGGTCCCCCTCCGATTCAGAGACTTCCTATTGAACTTGGCACACGATGTGCCTCTTGCCGGGCACCTGGGGCAGGACAAGACGTACAGCCGCCTGGTGACTCACTTCTACTGGCCGAAGATGCGGAACGATGTAGCGAACCACTGCCGGGCTTGCCCCACCTGCCAGGCCAGCGGGAAAAGCGGCCGAAAACTGAAGGTCCCCCTGCAACTAAGTATGGGCGGAAAATCCGTTCCGCTCGTGGATTTTGCGGATTTTCGGTAAATTCGCAATCCGGGAGATTCGGGAATTTCCCGCAAAATCCGCAAATCCGCAAGCAGCGGATTTTATGGCTTGCTCGCACTGTTCGCGTGAGTTCGCGGCTTCCCAGTTCAACTTCGCGCCCCGCGAATAAGCGCTAAATTGCAGAAATACGATCTTAGCAAAACTGAAACTACTTACCAGGTTCAAAAGTTCAAGCTCATCATTAGTAGCCATTTCCTGTAGTGCTTCCTGAGGGGCCCCTCCAGAGTTCAGTTGCCTACTTGCAACTATTATGTGACCCTGCTCTGACCCTCAGAATAGTTACACATATGCCACAAAGGTCCTGAATTACAGCTAAGGGAGACAAGCAGGAGCCAGGGTGGAAGTTCAAATCCAGTGACACATTAATCAGCCCCTAATTCATTATTGTCAGTTGGGGCAGGGCAGGTGTTGTAACTAATTTTGCAACAATGAAAGCACTTAGCAAGTGCAAAAGATCACTAATCAGGAAGCACTAAGGAAGCAAGTGCCAGCTAAAAAAATATTCTGTGACACATTAATCAGCCCCAAATTAATTCAGGTCACTTGAGGCAGGGAAGGTGTGCTTTGCTTTGCCACAATAATGTACACTGGACAACCAGAGGGTGCTGTGATGAAACAGAGGGTGGCATGGGTGAGCCAGAGGGTGGCATGGGTGAACCAGAGAGTGGCAGTGGTGACAGAGGGTGGCAGTGATGAAGAAGAGTGTCCCAACAGGCTGGACACGTAGAAACAACAAGTTCGCAAAACTTGGGACCCGACAGGTAAGTTCGCGTTTGCGAAATTGTACAAAAACCCTCGCGACCTGGCAGAAACCCGCGCGAACACAAAAAAACCCGCAAATTCGCGAGAATTCGCGGATTTTGCGGATTGCAAGTTCGCAAATCCGCAAAATTCGTGAACGCGAGATTCGCAAAATTCGCCCATGCTTACCTGCAACCCTTCCCCATCGTCACCACCCCCTTTGAGCGGGTGGGAATAGACATTGTGGGGCCCCTGGAGCCCCGGACAGCACAGGGACACCGGTTCATCCTTGTCCTGGTAGACCATGCCACCCGCTATCCTGAGGCCATACCTCTCCGGACCGTGACGGCGCCCGTGGTGGGCCGAGCCCTGATGGGGATCTTCTTGCGGGTGGGCTTCCCCCGAGAATTCGTCAGTGACAGAGGCACGAACTTTATCTCCAGGTACATGAAGTCCCTATGGCAACAGTGCGGGGTCACCTACAAATTCACGACCCCCTATCACCCGCAAGGGAATGGACTAGTAGAGCGATTTAACCGCACCCTCAAGGGGATGATCATGGACCTGGAAGAACCCCTACGTCGCCAATGGGACGTGCTGCTTCCGTGCCTCCTGTTCGCTTACAGGGAGGTCCCCCTGAAATCCCTGGGCTTCAGTCCATTCGAACTCTTGTATGGACACCCCGTCCGGCCCCCCTCAGCCTGGTCAAAGAAGGGTGGGAGGTGGCCCCGCAGAAGACTCCCCCTGATGTATACAAGTACCTCTTGATCCTCCGTAACCAGACCCGGCGGTTCAGGGAACTCGCCAAGGCCAACCTCGAAGCCAGCCAAGAGGACATGAAGCGCTGGTATGATCAGAATGCCTCATCCATCGAGTTCGAGCCAGGACAACAGGTCTGGGTGATGTCCCAGGTTGAACCTTGCACCCTCCAGGACAAATGGACAGGACTCTTCAAAGTGGTGGAGCGCAAGGGCCCCGTCACCTACCTGGTAGACATGGAGTCACCCCAAAATCCCCTGCGTGTCCTCCATGCCAACAGACTCAAGCCCCACTTTGTACGCTCTGAACTTAGCCTCCTGATGGCTACCGACAGTGGGGCTGAAGAAGACTCCGAGCCACTCCCCGATCTCCTGAAAACGCTCGAGAAAGATGGCTCCGTGGAGGGAGTCCACCTCTCCGATGCCCTGTCCCCAGCACAACGCCAAGACTGCCAAGAACTGCTACTACAATTTGCCGACCTGTTCTCCCTCATCCCTGGGGTCACCCCCTGGTGCCTCCACGACGTTGACACCGGGGATAGCCCCCCTATCCGACACAGGGCGTACAGGGTGCCTGATCGAGTACGCGCCTGCATCCAGTCGGAAGTCTCCAAGATGCTAGCTCTGGGAGTGATCGAGCCGTCCGACAGCCCCTGGGCCAGCCCAGTCGCGCTGGTCCCCAAGGCCGCCGCCCCGGGCGTCGCCCCCGAGCTCAGGTTCTGTGTAGACTATCGGGGTCTGAACGCCGTCACCAGGACCGACGCTCATCCCATTCCACGGGCAGATGAACTGATCGACCGCATGGGGGCCGCCCGCTACCTGAGCATCTTCGATTTGACAGCGGGCTATTGGCAGATCGGCCTCACCCCAGGTGCCCAGGAGCGATCCGCCTTCTCCACCCCGGATGGCCAGTACCACTTCAAGGTGATGCCATTCGGAATGAAAAACGCACCCGCCACCTTCCAGAGACTAGTGAACAAGGTCTTGGCGGGTCTGGAGGAATTCAGCGCCGCCTATCTGGACGATATTGCTGTGTACAGCCGTCACTGGGCAAAACACCTCCACCACCTCCGGGAGGTCCTGAACGCCCTCCGGCAGGCCGGGCTAACCATCAAGGCCAGCAAGTGCCAGATCGGCCAAGGGTCCGTGACCTACCTGGGACACCAGGTGGGAAGTGGCCTGGTGGCCCCCCTCCAGCTCAAGATTGCCGCCATCCAGGCCTGGGAGCCCCCGGTCACCCAGACAGAGGTCCGAGCCTTCCTGGGGCTCACCGGGTACTACCGGCGCTTCGTAAAAGACTATGGCAGCATTGTAGGGCCACTCACAGAACTCACGTCCAAAAAGAACCCCCAGAAAGTCAACTGGACTCCTGAATGTCAGGCGGCCTTCGAGAACCTGAAGTCCGCCATGTGCACCGCCCCGGTGCTCCAAGCCCCCGACTACAGCCGGGAATTCATAGTACAGACGGACACCTCAGATCATGGCGTGGGGGCCGTCCTCTCCCAACTCAACACCGAGGGGGTCGATCAGCCAGTGGTCTTCATCAGCCGACGCCTGCTGGCCCGAGAACAGCGCTGGAGCACCATCAAGCGGGAGGCCTTTGCCGTAGTGTGGGCCCTCAAGAAGCTCCGGCCCTATCTCTTCGGTACCCACTTCCGGGTGCAAACAGATCACCGACCCCTGCAATGGCTGATGCAGATGCGGGGGGAAAACCCGAAGCTGTTGCGTTGGTCCATCTCCCTGCAGGGGATGGACTTCACTGAAGAGCATCGCCCAGGCCAAGATCACGCCAACGCAGACGGCCTGTCCCGCTTCTTCCGCCTCGGCGAGGAGAGTACCCAAGAGGATGGGTGACTCTCCCTGCCTTCAGCTGGGGGGACGCATGTTGGACAGGCCTCGTGGCCGGGCCGTCCCCTTCCCGCATGGCGGGTCGCCGACCCCTGCTCCTCCTGTTCCCCGGACAAGAACCACCCCTGCAACCCGCCGGGGCCACCCCCATCCCTTCCCCGACGGAACACTGGCTCCTGAACACCACCGTATCGGCTGGCCCGGGTCCCTTCCAGAACCCCAGCCGCTATTTTGGACACTACACGACCAGGCCTCGTGGCCTCGGGTCGACCTCGGCCTCGAGCCCAGCCAGGCCCCGACATCGAGGCACCACCATCCCCCCAGGGGGTGAAGAGACCACTTGGCAGGTCAATGGGAGAAGGAGTGTCAATGGCTCCCCTCCGCCAGGTGTCGATCGCCCCCAGCCTCCCTGGGCGCTGTCTCCCCCCCTGCTGGGTGTCTGGACTCCCTCATCCCGGACCTCCCGACCTCCAAGTGCGAGGGTCCGGACATCAAAGGGCGCCAGACCTATAACTGGGGCAGCTCCAGAGCAGGAAGGGAGTTGTATCCTGGAGTCGAGAGACACCGAGACGAACTCATCCTTGGAGGCCTGCTGGCGCTGCCACGGCTCCTCTTCGTGAACCATCTTGAAGGCCTGCTGGCGCTGCCGTGGCTCATCCTTTCGTGAACCATCTTGAAGGCCTGCTGGCGCTGCCGCGGCTCATCCTTTTGTGAACCATCTTGAAGGCCTGCTGGCGCTGCCGCGGCTCATCCTTTTGTGAACCATCTTGAAGGCCTGCTGGCGCTGCCGCGGCTCATCCTTTCGTGAACCATCTTGAGGGCCTGCTGGCGCTGCCGCGGCCCCTACTTGCGAACCCATCCGCTCGAGGATTGTGAGCTCCACACCGGCTACCCCCGGACCTGTCCGGTACTGAGACTGTCCCGCTACCCTTTCCCCCAAAGAGACTAGAATTGACAGGATCCTCGTATCCTGGTCCTGCTGTACCGTCAAGTACCTTGCTTAAAAAGATATATAAAAGTGTGCAGAACTCATCCCTGTGTGGTGTCTATCTGTGGGGGGGGGAGTTACTTGTCTGTACGATTACCAGAGAGGGCCCTCACCGGAGGCCTCTCCCCCCTGTACTCGGCCGACCCTCCGGGTCCCCGTCTAACAGGACCTGTGCCCTGGACACATTCATTATTATTTCACACAACATGACGCAGCAAAGGCACTTGCTGAGCTGCGCAGCATTGCGTGAAATGGAGAGAGCAGACATACTTCATATTTACACACATTTACAAAGATATGGAGCCGTTCTGTTCTCTCCTTGCTTTGGCTCACTGTGTGCTGTCTAGTGCCAATGCAGATACCGTTGCACCAAACTAAGTGGCAGTGACTGGCTTAGTTGAGTTATTCTTTGTACTGTACAAAGTTATCTAGTTCACATATATTTTCTGCTCACAACCATTTAGCATTGAACATTGCCACATTTTTGAATGTTGAGTCAGCCTGTCAGAGTGAAGGGTCACTACATGGATCCTGCACGTGTGAATGTGTGTATGTGCTTTACAGATGCTTATTTAAATGGCTGGTACTTGGACAGAAAAATCCTCAACATGGTAATATATGTGCACCCCAACCCTAAGTGCCCTAACTGTACTAATGCAAATTTTTATTATCATAGGCAAACACAGATCATGCGTGTGTGCTATTATATATGCAGGTCTCACAAGTTGCAGTCTACTTGGTACCAAACACAACAAGAATTTACAATGCAGTGGTCTCGGCATTATTAAAGGTAGAGCTATTGGCATTGCTCATGACATTTTTTTTATTTTTTTTAAATCATAAAAAAATCGCATTGTCATTTACATTGCCAATAGCTTAATCGCTTGCAAATGCATGACCTACTACATTTACACCCACAGAGCCAAACACACAAAGCCACCCACACACACATACAGTGCCACCCACACAGAGCCACCCACAGAGTCATTCACATAGAGCTACCCACACACACAGAGCCACCTACATAGAGTCACCCTCACACAGACAGAGCCACCCACACATAGAGCCACCTACAAAAAAAAGCCACACACACAGAGCCACACACAGAGGCACACACACAGAGCCACCCACACACAGAGCCACCCACACACACACACACAGAGAGCCACCCACACACACACACACACAGAGCCACCCCCCACACACACACACAGAGCGACCCACACACACACACACAGAGCCACCCACACACAGAGCCACCCACACACACACACATAGCCACCCACACACACACAGAGCCACCCCCACACACACAGAGCCACCCACACACACACAGAGCCACCCATACATAGAGTCTCACCTATAACTGAGTATGCTTCTTGGAAAGCGGGGAAGAGGCGACCCTTTGATACAGACTCCAGCAGTTTGCTGTCCGTAAGGGGCAGATCCCACATTCCTTTCCATGCACTCACACTTCTAACTGCTCCTAAATGTCTGTGGAGGGCATGCCTGGTGGAGGGATGTAGAGGGAAAATGTTGCCTTCCTGGTGGCATTGGCGCCTTTCTGACATGGATTCCTAGTGGTTCCCAGACACTTAACAGCTGCTGACCTTTCACATGTCTACAGTCTGCAAATATGCGCTCCCTCCTTGCTGAGACAGAAACTGCAACATTTGGGGACAGACACTGTTGCTGAGGGACTGGTGCCAGCGTAGGGAGACAGGCAGACTCTTACTGGTGTAAGGACGGACATGGTGTTGGGGCAGACCTCAGTAGTGAGGATGGGCACTGGTGCTGCGAGGCATACACAAGTGTAGGTGGCGACGGATTTATGGGAGGGACATGTATGGGGATAGACACTGGTATGAGGGACAGATACTGGGGGAGGGGTGGACACTAAGCGACAGACACTGATGAAGTGGAACAGACACTGGCGACAGGAGCCAGACACAAGTGTAGGTGGCGACGGATGTATGGGGAGGGACATGTATGGGGATAGTACTGGTATGAGGGACAGATACTGGTGTTAGGGCAGATATTGGGGGAGCGGTAGACACTAAGCAGCAGACACTGGTGAAGGGGAACAGACACAAACAGACACTTGTGTAGGTGACGACAGATGTACAGGGAGGGATATGTATGGGGATAGAGACTGGTATGAGGGAAAGAGAACTGGTGTTAGGGCAGATATTGGGGAGGGGTGGACACTAAGCGACAGACACTGGTGAAGGGGAACAGACACTGGTGAAGGGGAGCAGACAGTGGTTGAAGGGAGCAGACAGTGGTTAAAGGGAGCAGACAGTGGTAAAAGGGAGCAGACCGTGGTTAAAGGGAGCATACAATGGTTAAAGGGAGCAGACAATGGTTAAAGGGAGCAGACAGTGGTTAAAGGGAGCAGACAGTGGTTAAAGGGAGCAGACAGTGGTTAAAGGGAGCAGACAGTGGTTGAAAGGGAGCAGACAGTGGTTAAAGGGAGCAGACAGTGGTTAAAGGGAGCAGACAGTGGTTAAAAGGAGCAGACAGTGGTTGAAAGGGAGCAGACGCTGGTGAAGGGGAGCAGACGCTGGTGAAGGGGAGCAGACACAAACAGACACTTGTGTAGGTGACGACAGATGTACAGGGAGGGATATGTATGGGGATAGAGACTGGTATGAGGGAAAGAGAACTGGTGAGATATTGGGGAGGGGTGGACACTAAGCGACAGACGCTGGTCTTATCTTATCTTATCTTATCTTAATAGTCATTTCTTGAGCGCACGTACACCCTTGGGTTTCTTGGCGCTATAGAGTCAAGACAAACAACACCATTCTTAAGCGTAAGCCTGTTGGAATAGCCAAGTTTTTAAAGATTTTCGGAACGTCAGTAGATCCTTGCTCTGTCTGATAGAAAGGGGGAGAGCATTCCAGAAGGAGGCAGCCAGATGATGAAAGCAGCTGCCGCCCTGGCGTTTTTTCTTAAATGAGGAGACATTTGCAAGAAGTAGATGTTTAGAGCGTAGGTTGCGCGAAGGTGTGTAGTTGGTGATAGATTGCCTGATAAATCTAGGGCCATAGTCATGGAGCGCCCTAAAGGTGATACATCCTGTTTTGAAGGCAATCCGCTGGGCCACTGGCAGCCAGTGAAGTTTTTCTAACCCAGCTCTGATTGGTTGCCACTTTGGTTGTTTCCAGATCAGTCTTGCCGCCTGGTTTTGGACCATCTGTAGACGTTTTAGTAGTCCCGCCAGGAGACCTAAATAGAGACTGTTTGAAAAATCTAACCGGGAGAGAACAAGGGCAATCACCACTTGAATAAGTGCAGAGTGTGTTAAAAGATGGGCAATTTTTCTAATCTTCCTAAGTTGATAAAAACTAGCGGAAACTACCGTTCCCACCTGTCCTTTGAGGGATAGATCCTCATTGAGTGTAATCCCCAGGCTTTTTACCGATTGGGTCTTTGTGGGGGGGATCCCATGTCTGTTGGCCAGCACAGTTGCCCCCAGCTCAGTCCACTTTCCCCAGGCAAAATCAGTTCTGTCTTGCCTGGGTTCAGTTTAAGATGGTTTGAGGTCATCCACTTTTGTATGTGTGACATTATGGCTGAGCATTCGGCTGCGGAATTTGGGGAATTTAGAGGAATGATTAGCGGAAGATCGTCAGCATAATTAAATAGGGTTATTTTGTAATTTTTTAAGGAATAAATCAGTGGGCGGAGGTAAAGGTTAAATAATAAGGGGGAAAGTGACGAACCTTGGGGGACACCACAGGTCGATGACATCTTGGGGGCTGTAAATGATCCCAAACGCACCGATTGTGTGCGATTTGTGATAAAAGAGGCAATCCAATTCCGAACGGGGCCCCTGAGGCCGGCCTGTTCGACACAGTTGATCAAGATGTTATAGTCAACCGTGTCGAACGCGGCCGACAAGTCAAGGAGCACCAGGGCCTGATGGATGTCTTTGTCAGCATTAGATCTTAATGTGTCTTGAACAGCCAGAATGACAGTTTCCGTGGAGTGGCATGGCCGGAATCCTGCTTGGTTTGGTTCCAAGTATTCAGAGCTTTCAATAAAGTTGTATAGACATCTGGAGACATGTGCCTCCAGAAGTTTAGAAAAAAAAGGAAGAAGGGAAATAGGTCTATAATTAACTAAAATTGAGGGATCAGCTCCTGGTTTTTTTAATAGTGGAATCAAGGTGGCGTTTTTAAACCCGTCAGGGACTTTGCCCTGATTGAGTGATTCGTACAGAAGGGGAAGAATTGCTGATGGAACAGCTAGGCACAATTCCTTTAAAATGTGGGGGGGGGCAGCTGTCAAAAGGCGAGCCTGATTTAACACCTGAAAGAAGTTCTAACAGGGTCTTCTCGTCGATAGGAGGGAGTGTATCTAGTGTGGTTGGATTGAAATAGATATCTTCAATAGGTTCCCCATTTGAGAGACCTTGAATATTCTTTTTGATAATGGCGATTTTCTCTATAAAAAAGTCATTTAAGGAGTCACAAATCTCCTGTGAGGTCGCCAGAGGAAGCGCAGTTCTGTCGCTGTTACACAGGTCATTTACAATGTTAAAAGTATCCTTTGTTTTATTTTGGGAGTTTAACATTTTTCCAGAGAAGTAGTTGATTTTGCTTTGTAGGATAAGCTTCACATATTTCCTACGGGCCATAATATATTCCTCCTTATCTTGAGGTTTATATTTTGCTCTCCATTTCCTCTCCATTTCCTCTCTTTTTGGCGTACCTCGAGCTTTAGATGTTTGAGATCCGAGGTAAACCATTTGTGTGCATCTCTGGTACGTGCACGTGTAAATTTTGTGAGAGGGGCATGAGAGTCAGTTGCCTTTGAGAGCCAGTGTGTAATGTCCTCTTCCATAAGATTTAAATTTACCTCCTTTTTGGACACTGGTACCGTAGATGCCAGTGTTTCAATGAAGGCAAGTAAATTTATGGCTTTCCATTTCCTGGTTTCGCCGCCCGCCAAAGGTGGATTTTTTGTATATCCATCAATAGTTAGCATAAACTGGATGATAGCATGGTCAGACCAAATGCAAGGCATTATAGAAGTTAGTGTGCAGGAAAGATTATACGACCAGATTTGGTCTAGCGTGTGGCTTTTCTCGTGCGTAGCTACATGTATATGCTGTGTTAGATTAATGTTGGAGAGTAGTTCTGAGACTTCCAGTGCCTGCCGGTCGCAGGTAGTATTGTCGAACCAGTAATTTAAGTCCCCGACCAGAAGTACATTTGGGTATTTAGTCACCAAGTGTGCTATCTGTTCTGCTAGCGACATAGGGAAGGTAGTCATGATTTGAGGAGGTCTATAAATCAAGACAAGTACTAGCGACCCCCAGTTGTATCCATTTTCATTACTATATTCTCTGTGTCACTCAGAGTAAGAGAGGGCAGTTGTGAAAATGTGTGCTCTTTGCGGATAATAGCTGCCACTCCCCCACCCCTCTTACCCATCGGGCGATTCTCAGCTAGAATATAATAATCGGAGGAAAGTGCTGCGAGAATGTCTGGTAATGAGTCCTGGGAGAGCCAGGTCTCTGTAATTAGGTATTTCAGTGGAGAGTAGTAAGAAGATGTCAGTTTGGTGCTTGACCATAGATCTGGTGTTGAGGTATTTGCACCGTAGCTTTGTTTGGGAAGTATTAGCTGATGAGGCGGTGCGGGGTATATCAATTGGATAGGCTGCCATGTCTTGAGAGATACCATACATGGCCGTACGTCGCCGGATATGAGGAGCGATGGGAGGGCAGAGATGTGATAGAGGTCTGAGGGAGGTAAGTTCTTCTGCTGAATAAATAATTTTTTGGCCATAATCTCTGGCCCCTGGACCCGGCTGGGCGCGGACGGGCGCAGACGGGCTTGCGCGCCATCGGCGCGCCCGCTGCGCTCGTCCGCTGCGCGTCCAGTTTTTGCACATGCTTTGTAGGAGCGTAAGGCGTGGTTGTGGGGGGCGTGGCCGACCGTAGTGGGCGTGGCCTATGGCCTTCCCCAGTGACGTCGACCAACCGGAGGAGAGCCGCTGTAGCGATAGATCCGCTACGCGTGCTGTTTCCTTGAGGTCGTTTAAGGGATACGAGTGCTCACAACAAAGTAGAAGTTTAAAAAAACCAAAGTATTTACACAATTTAACTAGGATTCAATAGCGAGCTAACTCCCGGCTGTGCCTCAGGAGGTGGGTGTCAAGGGCATCGCGCTATCTAATCAGCGCTTTTATTCCGCGTGGTTGTTCCCCTGGTGTAGGGGAACAGACGCTGGTGAAGGGGAACAGATGCTGGTGAAGGGGAACAGACGCTGGTGAAGGGGAACAGACGCTGGTGAAGGGGGACAGACGCTGGTGAAGGGGAACAGACACTGGTGAAGGGGAACAGTCAGTGCTGCTGAGGGACTGGTACAAGGCCTCCTTAGAATTGGAGGTGGTTCCTAAATCATGGAAGGCTACTTATTAGCAGCTGTCCATCAACTGAACACAATGTGCACCCTGCAGTGTCTATCGCCGCTCTTTCCATTTCCTGCCACAATAAAGTGAACCAACAGCTTTCTGCCTTCATCAAATGCAATATTTACAAAGTGAACTCAAAACAGGCTTCTGACAGAACGCAGATGCAACTTTATGGCAGTAACTGATCAAGGAGGTAGTGTGGCACTTTATTAGATCACTGCTCTTTGAGGGCGTCTCAATCTGCTGAGAGACACAGTAAAGTCTATCGTAATTTAATATTTATCATTTAAGTGGTTCTCATACTTTGAGTAACCCATCCCAAGCAGTCATGAAACATTACAGCTTAAAACCAAAGCCATTCATCCGTGGAGTCCCTAAAGGCTCGTTGTTGAGCCTCACCTTGTTCAATATCAGACTCCACAGGTGGATGACATTTGCAGCTATGGCTTTTCAATTAGGTCATATGAAGACAACATGCTTCATACTTAGCGATTGCCTCCCTCTACTTAGAGCGTAAATGCACAACTGCTTGAAGTGGAGTCTTTGATTAAAAAAAATATTTTTTTTTAAACCGAAGCTCAATGGTGACAAACTGAGGCGTTACTCTTCAGAGCAGAGGAGCCTGTGACCCACTTGGGGGGCCATCCTGGGAATAGTTTTTGGATTAAGGATTCACCTGTAAGGCCCTGTACTGTGGTGTGTTCCTCCCCGGCCCCTTGCCTAGTGTACTAATGTCAGCATTTTCTGATCTTGAAAGAAAGAAAGAAAAAAAAATACCTTTACCCAGTCATCTGAAGCCTCATGATTGAATTACAGACATGGACTTTCCTGAAGATCATGGACTAACTTAGCACAAGGATTCCCTTTTATGGTTAACTGATTTAAGAGGGATTCATTCCATTCCTAGGTTATTCATTTTACTTATTCAAATTCCATCTATTCTAGGTTTAATTACCCTAGTTACTTAAATTCCATTCTGCTTTAAATTAAGAATTACCCCATTATACAGTTGTATGCTAACCACCTACTGCTTCAAATTCAAACATTAGGCAATACTAAAAATAAAAATCCACTTAAACTGGTGTTAGGCTGTTAATCATTCAGAGTGCTCATGGTATCAGCACAGAGTGTAGATTACTTTACTACTTGTAAATGCTTTGTGAATACCTAAAGTTAAACTTTCATCTCAGTTTTCCTTTGTGAATCGGGCCCAGTGTCCAATTTAATATGATGAAGTAAAACAATCTCCATTGGGCTCAAGAGGATGAACGATGCACAAGAAGGGCCAGCATAAGGGAAGTTATATTTTTCTGGGCAGGGGCAAAGCCCACTATTAAGTATAGGTAAATAGATAAATGCACTGTCAAACCAGACCTAAAACGATGCAATTCAGTTTCAGAAGGATTATAAATTTAAGCCCAAAGCAAGTACTTCAAGACAAGGTAGTAAAATAAAGGGATTGTGGTTAAATGCTCATTAGAAACACTGTTGGCCTTGGCAAGCATAAGTGCTATTCGTATGTACCACAAAAAAAAAAAAAAAGTACAGGTCGGAAACAGAACTTGCCTTATCTAAAGCATAGCGACTCAACGTAAACAGGTTTTGTTCAAACACCCCAACCCCCCACATATCAAAATATGTAACTTCCTTCAGAAAGGGAGCCAATTTTCATAAAAAAGTAAAGACCGGGTAATATGCAATGCCATTGCGTTAAATTGCGCTAACAGGGATGAGCTGACATCGCCCATAGTCAATATCAAGACTCCGAATTTAACGATAAAGCATAAAGTCTCACTTTAGCACAGAGGTTTCTGCACAACAGGCTTTAAACAATGAAATAAACAAGCAGGGTAAAAATGTGTCTGGCTACCATCTTTAGGTGTTGATGGTACTAAACACCAAATTTAGATATAGCCAATATACTGTATGCCATTCAATGACACAAACACGACACAACAGGCATGTCTGCAACACTAAAGGGGCAAATAAAGGATTTAAGACGTTTACATCCAAATCTGGTCCAATTAAAAACTTATTTTACAGTGGTGCAGCAACAGTAGCTACCTAAATTAAAATCTGAACCAACACGTTAACCAGCATTGGGAAATACAGAATGTTTGGCTATTGACTACAGCAGTCCTACATTTTTAAGATAACATTTTGAAGTCACAGAAAATTGATTTGACAATCCAGATTGTTTTTTAGTGTATATAGATCGCTATATATCTCCCCTGTCTGTATGGCATGCACTACAGTTTGAGTGACAAGAATCTATCTAGTCTATACAGAGGCCAGGGCTCACTATCAGAGCTCAACTGTAGATTTCCCAGCTTACACTCATCTAATTCTCAAACTCAAGTCTACAATTCAGTACCACCATGGAGGTTTTACACTTGATTTAATATGGTCATTCGTAGAGCCTTATGATTAAAAAAAAACACAAGTACAATGTTGTATCAAGCTGTTGGATATACAAGTAAAAACTGAATTAATTCTCAATGAATTAAAAAACGAATATCTTCACAGTACAACATAAAAATTATCAGAAAAAAATACCACGACAAAACCAAATTATTCATAATCAAAGCTGAACTGTTCCAGCTGGGGGTTATCACCAATACTCAGAACGCTGCTTTCAGATGAAGTTTTACAGATTTACAACGAGATTGCCCCATTTTATGAAAAACTGAATTGCTGGTATCGCTTCATTGATAATTTGTTTGGGGGCAAGGGGGGCCCAAGCGATGTTAGAAGTTTTGGCTTGGTTGTACCTATGAGGCGCTAACTTAAAAATCACAGCAGTAGTGACCCCAAGATAGATTTTTGGGATATTTCCATTAAGGTGGTGGATGAGCATCTCCAAGTTGAACTTCAAACCAAGCCCACTAACAAAAATATTACATTATTCGAGTTCCACCCTAAATCCCAGGGGGTTAACCTCATTTGGACAATTTCTCCAGTCACAGAGAAGTCAATCTTTCAAAAGAGTCAGGTTTTACAACTGGGAAAGCATGTTCAACAAACAAGAAAAGAAACAGATTATATTGGTCAGTCATTTTTTTTATTTGACTAAACAAATACAAAAAAATATATCACAGTCTGGGATATCCTTAATGACAATCCAGATATAAAACTGAGAAAACCTGTTTGCCTTAAAAAAATTTTTAAAAAAGAACACAAATTTGAAAACTTGGTTCAAAACAGGGAGGAAGGATGCAAGATTACGACTGACAGCAAGAAGTTGATTAGTCTGAAAATTAATTGTATTGCAAACATTTTATAGTGCTTACTACTCTTACGTGGAGACAAGAATCACCTGCCTGGATGGCTAGTAAGCAACACTGCAGAATGTGTGGTTGAAACTTCTGAGCCCATGTGGGAAATTATTCCATGTCACGCAGGATGACTACTGAGGTATTCGCGTTATGGACTCAGTGCGATAGATGAAAAGGTGAGAGAATTTAGTAAGTGGACATCTTTTATCAGCCTCTTAGGTATTTCTTAAGGGCATAATCAACTTAGCAGCTTACTACACTACGTTGTTCATTGTGAGACATTTCATTAAAAGTTTAAGACTGAGCAGCCTGGTTGAAGGGAGATCTGCTGTGAGACTAGTTTAATATCCCACATCTGGTTGGGGATTTGAAATGTTAAGAAGCTGTCAGAATGTAGCTTGTTGAGACCCGCAGTGGTAGCCTAGATTAGAGTCCTGATTGATAAGTAGCATATGTTGGATCACCGCAGGTATTCCATGCCTTTCAAGTTGGCTACCAGGTTATCAACAGGTACAGTACTGAGTGATGGACAAAACAGATACATCGTAAGCGAGTGAGTGATCAACCACTTCAAGAGAATCCATGCATATATGAATTACAATCTATAGTGCATGCACCAACAGCAAACACCTTGCAGAGCCCAGGTCAAAATATCTTGAGGGTCTGCCTATAGCATAAGCACTCGTTTACGTTAAAAACTAAACACACATCCCGTTTACCTTTGCAATAATACTCAGTAACTACTACTACCCAGGTAAAACCGTAACAATACAAACTTTACGATTAAATAAATCTGTTACTCAAACTGAAAAAGGCAAGTTTCCAAAATGGAGGAACGAGAGATTTAACATGCGGTCCCAGTGCTTTAAGTCTGATAGGAGCTAGATAATGCACCGAAGGAAGACGAACGTAAGCGCTTCCCACCTAGTCCAAAGAAACCGCTTCGTTTTAAGATTCAGAGTTGTAAATAGGGAAATCACTATGCTGTAGTGAGGTTCATTTTATTCAATGAAAAAATTCGAGGAATAGTAAGGAGCACAGGATTGACGGCGCCAACGCACGGAATTAATTATATCACAACCATGGACTCACGCAAGTCACTGAGGCCACGTGTTCAGGATCAATGGAGCTGCTTTACCTAAGAACGATAGCCGCAAATTCCAACAAGAACGAGGAAGCCCGAGTTTGTGCCTCCGACGCCTGGAGCTCGGAACGGGAGGAGGGAGAGCGCAGGGCGGCGGAGGAGGGCAGCCAGCGCTGCCGGAGGACGCAGCTTCATGAGGCGAGGGAGCCCGCCCTGTACTCGTGCGTCTCAGCGGGCGGGGGAGGGCGGCCGGAGCCTCGGCAAAGAGAGACCGGCTAACTGGGGAAAGGCAGCTTGGGGCGAGCACAAGTGGAGCTGGGCGAGAAGGGTGGCTGAGGAGGGGAACTGCGCAGGCTGGGAGAAAGAAAGGGGAGAGAGAACAGCCGGCAGGCAGGAAACAAAATGGCGGCCGCAACTCAGAAGAATTTTGGATTTGGGGGCGTGGCTTAAAAGTGGAAAGGACACCACGAACACGCCCCCGAATCCGAAAAAGACGGAGCTTCTTTGGAGGGACGGCTCTCTCCTCCAATGGCTGGCCTCCGTTTAGGAAGCCAGCCAATGGAGGAGAGACAAAAAGAGAGGCGGGGTAAAGCAGCCACTCTAAGAAACAATAATTCCCGGACTTCCGGCTTGGCCTACGGCCAGGCCTACGGTCCCTCGACCTAAAAAGGAGCTGCAGAGGGACACAGATCAGGTCACCTTCATCTCATAATATTCAATCAAAAAAGGACCTGATCTAATATGGCACAATCTTTGTGAGCATACCCCAAGCCATATCTTGGCTCTAATGATTAACAACAGCTTCCACAATGCTGTCCAATCCTAGGTGCTCCGGTCCATTTATTTAAAAGTTCAGTGTCATACCCCAGCATATAACCAATGACATGCAAATCACGAAAGAAAAATAATGTGCAAAGGTTTGGAAGTGCCTCACGGAAACACCACCATGGGAGCTGCTGGTAGGTTCTCACCAGTGTGCTCCGATTCTCATCATTAGCAACTCCCAAAATCACAAACGAATAATGTGTGAAAGCGAAAAACAATGATTTAAATGTGTGAGAAAGGTAAACCAAGCACTTGGAATAATTTTCACGTGCAACCCTATTCTGACCCCCTTCTGTAGAAACAAAATTCCTATTGAATCACTCTTCTCCAAGCTAAAAACGAGCTAAACGATCACTGGCAAAATCATTAATTTTAATCACTGCTGTGCATCTTCTCAATTTAAAAACCAAGACATACTGTTGCAAACCATCAGTTTTCATGGAAGGACAACATGTTTCATTGCCATTCAAATTTCCGGCAATTTTTTCAGTACTCGCAAAGCATGTTAAATAAGAATTTGCTGCTCCCACATATGGAATATTTGCCCCCACCGTGCATACCGGCAACCCCCTTTTCCATGGGGATGTGAACACGTCCACACTCCCCATTCTTATTTAACACGCTTTGCGAGTATTGCATAAGGTTTTTAAATGTTATTGTGTGCCTTTCACTTCAAGCAAGAGGTTTTTACATGTTATTGTGTGCCTTTCATCTAAATAAATGTGCTTTTCGCATCAAAGAGTGCTTGCAGTTGCATCCACTGTCTTTGTTCCAAAAGGAGTGAGCATGATGTAATAATAATTCACCAGAGATCATCAATACACTTTGCTGAGTGCATCAGTGCCCAAGGCCCAGTTGTGAAAAGTTTGTGCAAGGCTTTTTGCTGCGCTATCTCAAGGGGAGGGCTAAAATGTGTCTGGTGTCTCATTCCAGCTCTGTCCCTGCACTGGCACACAGATTTCTGCTTAGCGCTCTGGTGCAGGCCCCTTTGGGACATAATGGTGCAAGGGTGTCAAATTGCATGGCATGCATGCACTGGAAATATAAACTCTTGATAGAGTAGTGGTGAATACTGCCAGTCTGATGGGGAGGGTGTAGTAAGGTAGGAATGTAGGAGGGGAGTGGAAGTCAAGTGAATGATGCTGCCAGAATTCTGTTCCAGTGTGAGCTAGGCAGGTGCTCGCTTGGGCTGATTTAAGGCATGATTGTCAACTCATCATGTTACTCACTCTGAAGGACTGGGTTCTTTAAGACCCAGCGGTGCCAGGGCACAACACCTGAAACCTTCGTGGGTAACCTGCTCCGGCGTACGAATCACAGAGACACGGGACACTTCCTTCGGCGTCAAAGATTCAAGGTTTATTTGCTGCAGGGAACACAGATATCAAGACAAGTACAACTCGTGCAACTTGAGGAGACTGCTTCAAATTGGTTCTGTGGATCGCTCCTTTTATACAGTTTTTGCCCATAGGACAACATGGTACACAAAGGTTTACAACCCGGTTCCCACCATTATCCCCCAGAGGGGTCGCTTTGGTCACTTTGATACACATAAGGTCCGGAACATAAGTGCGGAAACATTTGGCGGTTCCCAACTGTAAAAACCCATCTTCCCAACATTAGTGCATTCCAATCGGCAGTAAAACAGATCGAAATAGGAACAAAGACAGGTGCAGAGGAAGACGGAGACAGTGGGGAGATCGGAAAGGGTGTAAAAGGGGAGGTATCGGGAAACACGAGATACAGGCATCAAAGGTACGTGCCTAATGAGATGCACGGCTGAGACAATAAACCGGCACGGCGAGATGAGCCTCGAGCGGGGCCATCTGCCTTACAGTATCATCCCCCTCGTCATAAAGACACTTACAAAGGACATGTGTCTTCCGCAAATATCTTGGGAGTCACAGGGTCGCGAAGCGGACAGCGTCCGTTCGCTGGCTACTTGAGGGCAAGAGACAAAATGGATGCCGTATCTAAGATGGAACCCGTGGGTACAGATGAAAAACCCACATAACAAACGAACGGTTTGTTAGCACAGCGAAACTGCGCACACTTACTAAACTCGTCATTTGCGGTTCACAGATACCAGACTCGACCATATTCGTGCGAGTCGAAAACACCACTTACAATTGTCACGGAACCTCAGACGCTCCTTTTGCCCTCATGTAGGCAAGCACTAGTCGGAATCATATTCGATATTCATCAGACCATCGAGATGTTGCTGTAGCATAGCTCTGTCCAACCGAGTCCCCTTGGTAACAGGTGGCTGTCTCATACACGTTGTAGCACAGAGGCCACATAAGGCAGGACCACACTGCACACAAAGGCAACACGTGAACAGGAACACCACAACGACTCCGATGATCATCAGAATCTTCCAACCCCAAGTCGACATCAGGCCCCAAAACCATCCAAGTAGCGTCCAATCCCCTACATCCACGTGTATGGATTCGGAGATCTTATGCAACCTCGAGATGGCTTGATAGACAGTTGGAGCGTTATCTGGAATGAAAATGCAGCAGCTCGAATGGATCACCTTACATACCCCACCTCGATCTGCTAAGATGACATCTAAAACCATACGGTTTTGTAACGTCATAAGTCTATCCGCCTGAAGTTCAGTGGTGATATTACCAAGGGCACTGGCAGTAATATTAGCTGTCGATTCTACCACTCGAGTCAACTGTCTCAGGTTCCTACTATTAACCATAGGTCCCCAAAATGGGAGGAAACCCTTGAAAAAGTCTCCTGCCTCTTGACCGGCAGTATCCTCTTCGCTAATTACGCCTCGCTCAACTCTAGTCTTATGATAATCGGCATCTGCAGTGAACGTCGGAGGCAACAGATTTGCAATGAAGCATGAGCCCATGAAGTCAGCGGGCAACCATGCGTATGCACGATCATGACAGATAAAGTATGTACCCTTGGCAGCCAGAAACACAGGGGACGAGAACATCGGCAGAATGTAATTTTCAGTGCAAGCACTTGCTCCAAGTCGGGCTTGCGATCTTCGGCCACGACCCATGAGACAAAAATTACCAATGTGGGGTACGACCCATATCGGAGGCGAGCTTTTAAGCTGCTTTTCACTGGTGAACACACTATATTCACCTCTACTTAGGACCCTATAGGCTTGTACCTCTTCTTCGGGAATGAGCGAGGGATCATAGATATCGCTATCTAGATCCTCTATTGCTATCGACAAAGGTTTTTGATACGAGGTAGGACCAGAGTAGGGAGAACGTGGTTCTCGAATGGGGTGGAAACCCAGTGCGCTTCGAAACATTGTCTGAAATGCTCGAGCAGACCCTTGGGAGCTATACGGTAACACCAGATATGGAATTCCCTTATCCGTAGTATGTGGCATCAACCCACACACCCAACAATTAGTAGTGTTAACCACTAACTGATGCTGATGAAGGAGCTGAATAAAGGAATTGTTGCGGAATTCTACACGTCTAGCCTGTTCGTGTTCGGGTAACATATGAAAGGAATGAGGAGAAACAGTGGAGGTAAGTTTAGGGTCAGGAGTAGGAATAGGTGTAGCAGAAGGTAAGAAGTAAGACATCGTGTAATACACCCCACCCGCCAATAATGCAAAAGCAGTCAAAAACAATACAAATAGTTGGAATATAAAGCATTTGGTACGACTGAGTTGCTGTAGCTTGAATCTATGAGCCTGAGCTCCTTCCAAATCATTCAGCTTCGAGAATGCCATTCCCTACGACCGTCCGCAACGTTTCTTGACGCACTTCGTTCTGTGTAGCAATAGTCAATCCCTAGGAGTTCCCAGGAACCGACGGCCTTTAACCTAGCGTCAAGACCTGCTATCCAGAAGGAAGTACGCGCGCGGCCCTACGGCCTTTAATGCACAATATATATGCACAACAATGTCTCTCAGCTGTAGAAGCAAAAAGTGTAAGAAATAAAGCTCAATGAATATATACAAAATAATTACAATAGTACGAATGTTCAAAACTGATCACGGAAAACGAGATAATGCAGTTGTCAATACAGCAAAGCAGGATCTTTTATTAGTCTTTAGTGCTAGATCGCAAAAAGTATCGGGTTTTCCCAGGACGTGTCTGTTCGTCAAACAAAGGATCCGTTGAAGGGACAGCGTCCTGTTGATCAGCTGAATGTTTTGGTCTTGAGTCTTTTGCTGACAATTGTTCAACAGTGTCTCTCTGCTGCACTGGGGATTCTCCGACAGGTTGTGCGTCGCTAAAAGGTACAAACGCCGGCAATCCTTCGGTTTCAGTTGATGCAATGCCTTTCCTCACCCACGAGTCTGCTGGCAACGGGATGGGGACTTTCTTTGTGTGGGTGGCGTGCACCCAATTCTTCCGCCCCTCAAGACGTACTGCAGTTCTCGTGGCAAGGAGGACCTGATAGGGTCCGGTAAACCTCGGGTCCAAGTTGTTCTTGCGCGAAAAGTTCCGCGTCACCACCCAATCTCCGGGCTGGAGCTGGTGGCCTGGACCCTCCGTCTGCGTCGGCAATGCTTCGTGAACCTGTTGGTGAATTAACCTCAGTTTCGCAGTCAAGTCATGAAGATAATCGATCAACATTGGGTACTCAAGATCACGAAAAATACCTGGCCTAGGAACCCCCCACACATTCGCAGGACGACCGAACACTATTTCATAGGGACTAAGCCCTACTCGGGAGTGTACAGTCGCCCTAGTTGACAGTAATGCTAAGGGTAAAGCGTCAGGCCACGAAAGACCAGTCGTAGCCTGAATCTTCGCTAGCTTTAGCTTAAGGGTGCCGTTATACCCTTCAACCAAACCAGCTGACTGGGGATGATTGGCGCTGTGGAATTTCTGATTAATTCCAAGGCCCTTACACACACTCTTCATCACACTACCCACAAACTCACTTCCGTTATCTGACCACACGACTCTAGGCATTCCATACCGAGGAAAATATTCCTTCAGCAGGATTTTCGCAGTAGACAAAGCAGTATTGTCTTTGAGAGGATAAGCCTCGATCCATCGGGAGAATGCGCAAACCACAACTAAAACGTATTTCAGGTTATTGCATCTCTCCATATGGATGAAGTCCAATTGAATCACCTCAAAGGGGCATGAAGGGGGAGCAAAACTGCCAGGAGGAGTTGGGGTTCCTTTGCCAGGATTGTACATCATGCACACCATACAATTCTTCACCAGACGTTCAGCACATTTCGTGATACCATCATTCTTCCATACAGGAGACAACAATTTACAAATACCTTTCGTGCTAATATGTGCTAACCCATGCGCCATAGTCACAACGGCCAGCACATACGCATCCGGTAACATCCATCTTTTCTGATCAGACAAATCAATCCAACAACCATTCGCATCCAACTTTCCCGTACTCTCTTTCCACTTCGTCTTTTCAGTGTCGGTGGCTTCATTCTGAATTGCTTTCACACTCTCGATAGTGTCCTCACACATACTCGACTCTGTAGGCCACCTAACCGAACTCGTCACATACATTCGAGTGCTAAGGTTCCGGGCAGTCTCCTTAGCAGTCTCATCCGCAAACGCATTACCACGACCAACATCATCCGTCACCTTACGATGCACACTACATTTAACGATCGCAACTTGCTTAGGCAACGTCAGTGCATCCAAGAGATCATTCACAAGCTGTCCATGCTGAATCTTCGTACCATGCGACGTCAAGAAACCTCTCTCTCTCCACAATCGTCCAAAACTATGTGCGACGCCAAATGCATATTGGCTGTCGGTAAACACATTCACATGTTTCCCTTTTGCTAACACACACGCTCTAGTAAGAGCAATCAGCTCTGCAGCTTGGGCAGAATTCTGATTTAATCTTGCAGTCTCAACAACAGTATTCAACGTTACAACAGCATAAGCAGTAGTCACATCGCCATTCGGCAACTTAAAGCATGACCCATCCACATACAATGTACCATCCGGATCTTCCAATGGGGTGTTTTTAAGGTCCACTCGACCTTTTGTTTCTTCTTCGGTCCTCAAGTAACAATCATGTTCTGCTACTACATCTGACTCTGTGCTAATTGGTAACAAAGTTGCCGGGTTCAGAACATTACAACGTTTTATTTGAATGTGGCTTGCCAACAGCGTTAACTCGTACCCAGACAACCTTGCACTCGTCAAGTGCTGAGTTTTCGTCCGATTCAAAAGAGTATCGACTGCATGCGGAACCATCACCGTAAGCATATTATCCATGACCAATCCTGCTGATTGTCGGATGGAGACCGCGGCTGCCGCTGTTGCTCGTAAACAACTCGGCAATGCTCTAGCTACCGGGTCCAAGGTCGAGGAAAAATATGCACATGGACGTTGCTTACCACCAAAAGGTTGCGTTAAGACACTCAAAGCACAACCTTCCCTCTCGTGAACATATAATGTAAACGGCTTGCTGTAGTCGGGAGTACCCAACACAGGAGCCGAACATAATGAATCACGCAGTTCAGAAAAACTTTTCTGACATTCTTCCGTCCATGGTAAAGGAGTCGAAACATCCTTGCACGTAAGAGCCACTAATGGTTTCGCTAGCAATGAAAAATGTGGAATCCATTGCCTGCAGTACGACGTGATACCTAGAAAGGCACGCACATCTCTTTGGGTTGTTGGCACAGCCATGCGTGCAATTGCTGCAATCCTCTCTGGGGTCAACCTCCTTCCCTCCTTTGACAATAAGTGACCTAGATAGGTTACTTCTTGACAACAATATTGGAGTTTAGAAGGGGACACCTTATGATTCAACTCACAGAGATGTTGCAGCAACGACACCGTAGCAATTTTGCAAATGTCCTGAGTATCAGCAGCCACCAATAAGTCGTCGACGTATTGGATTAAGGCCGCACCAGCCGGCAACCTAAACGCATCCAGTTGACCCTTCAAGGCTTGACTGTAAATTGATGGACTTTCACAGTAGCCCTGAGGAGCGCGTTTGAACCGGAAGCTGCGTCCACCAAGAGAGAAACCGAAAAGGTCTCTGCTCTCCTCGGCAATCGGGATGCTGAAAACGCATTTTTCAAGTCAATCACCGAAAACCACGATGCAGAAGCTGGAATCAGAGTCAGTAGCGCCGTGATGTCAGGCACAACAGGGAATTGAGGAACCACAATTTTATTCACCTCCCGTAAATCGATAACAAAACGATAAACAGGCGGTTTCGAAGGATCAGTACGTTTAAGAATGGGCAGTACAGGGCTGTTGCACACGTTTCCCCTAGTCTCTTCAATGACATCCTTCTCGATCAGATCATAAATGATCGCTAACAGTGCTCGTTCACCATCAAGGGAGATACGATATTGGGGAATACGTGGCAATCGCACATTAGATTTCAACTGAACAACATAAGGGGAGATATCAAGTAGGCCCACATCGTTGGGACCTGTCGCCCACAAAGACGCAGGAAGAGAACTCAATTCCGGTGGGAGCTTATCGAGGGACAAGTACATGGGAGAGACAACCCTCTCTCCTAACGTAAGCTTTACACCCGCAGGAGAACAATACAAAGTCGCATACAAACGTTTAAGCAAATCCAGGCCCAAAAGATTTTCACCACAACCCGTTGTTATAATCAACGGAGCTTCTAGCTCACGTGGCCCAATTTTAAGGGGCAAAGGGCGCGAAACTGGATTGCTAACGGGGGCGCCAGAGAATCCAACGGAAACATTTGTTAAGCCAGACAAAGGTGCGCCAGGGAGTTTCGAATGCTTAATGGAACTTTTCGCTGCACCAGTGTCCAACAGAAAAGGCTCAACGACGCCCGATGTAGCAACTGCGACGTAAGGCCCTCTCTGATCAACCGGAACTGATACCACTCCCTCTCCTTGTCTTTGGCTGTCCTAGTAATTACTGTCGTCAGTTCCCTGATCGACGTAATAATCATCTACATTGTACTGCGCAGATCGTCCTTGTGACGATCCACGGTGATCAAAACAATTATCGGAATTCGATGAGTTATCTGAGCGATCGTTCTGAGCACCACGACCTCTACCACGTGGTGCCTGCTGCGAACCACCACGACCTCCTCTAGATGAGTTACCACTATTACGTTCATTTAGAACAGGACAATTGAATTTAATGTGACCCTCTTGTCTACAATAAGCACATTGATTGTACCCTAACGAGGATCTTTGGGAAGAGGAGTCATTACGAGTTTGGGATCGGTTCGGTTGCGGCTGCGATCTATTCTGTTGCGAATTATTCTGATTCGAACGTGGAGGATACGCTTGCTGAAGCAGCACTTTAGTTTTGAGCTCTTTCGTCTTTTTATCAGCACGGTCATTCTCTTCTTTCTCTCTGTTCTCATAATATTGTGCCGTAGCCAATATCTGAGCTGAAGTAGAAACGGCCCATGCACTTTCTGAATTCCTCAATTTATTGCTCAAATCGGGCAGCAAGTTCGAAACAAATTTATCCACGAACAACCTTTGACCACCCTCAGTGCTCATATCCTGGCCACTATGGTCGATGAATGCCTCCTCGAACCTCGTAAAGAAGTCGGAAACACTCTCGTCCTTCTTTTGCTTACAAGCTGACAATTTGTCCCAATTTACCCTCATAGCGGGCATAAGAGTTTTCATTAATGTTATAATTCTTTGAGGAAGGTCAGTAATCAGCTGCTCGGGTTTAGCACCACCAACTTGTCGAGCATCCGCCGCTACAATGGCCGCCCAAGCACCACCTAATTCGTTCGCGTGATTTTCCTGACGAATCTTAGCCCATACCGGTTGCGGTACGACATTGCCGAACAACATATCGATATCGGCAAGATTCATTACCGTAGCATCTACGAGCTGCGATAATTCTTTGTCATACCCTGCAGGATTCTTGCGAGGGTCAGGCAAAGATTGCTTCACCTGTAACACTTCCGATCTTTTCCATGGGAGATGTATCCATACTCTCTGGAAAAACTGCGGGATCGGAGGGTTAGCTGCAGGATTACCTGGCATCCAAACTGGCGGAACTTCACGCATAGGAAATTGACCAGACTCATCTGATTGTCTTTCGACATCCTCAACAAACAAGGCTTGAGGTATAGGAGTTGGATGAAAAGATAGTAACCGTTCAACAGCACGTCGAACATTGGTATCCACTATCAGTCCAGTCGAGAACTGAAGCTGTAAATCAGACAACGCGGTCAGCACCTCGTCAGGTGCGTCGGCCGATATCTGATCGCGAAGGACCTTGCACATTTCCTCGAACACAAATCTCTGGGTTGGTATATTGAACTGACAAAACGTGTCGAGCACAACACGTGGTGGATTTCTAAGGGGGTGCGTCATCCAACCCATCGCCATATTATATAGCGAAGCACGTTCCCTATTACCTGGAAGCTGACTACGTCTCTGAGGACCATCTGAACCAGCGGACCCAAGAACAGGTCCGAGCGAATGAAAGAAGCTAGCCGCAAGAGGAGAATTACGACTACGAGTAGAGGGAGACGTATAGGACACAGGGCTAACAAGTGAAGGAGTAGAAACAGAAACAACAGCAGGGGTTAACAGAGCAGGAGCAGTAGCGTGAGCAGGAGTATGTGGAAGCGGAGGAGCAGTAGGAATAGCAACAGACGAAGGAGCAGGAACAGTCGGAAGGACGGGTGCAGGTTGAGGAACAGGCAAAGGAAGAATAAGTGCAGGAACAGGTACAGGGGGAATCACAGGGGCTGTGGTACCCTGTACGTACGGAGGTGGCGATTTCATAAGATAGGACATTAAGGGATCCTCAACTGACTCATCCTTCTTTTCCGGCTCCGTGGGCAAAGTAGGATAGCACTTATCTATAGTCATACGCTGTAATCTGTCAAACACTTCCTTTTCCCTAACCTCCTTATCATGCTGGAACTGCTCTGCTTTCTTTACAATGGTACCAGCACTATCTCGCAGATTTCGTTTAGTCTGTCTGATTTCTTTCTGTCGGGCTTCTTTACGCCACAACCGAAAGGCATCAAACATGGCCGGCCTTGACTTCTTCGCAAACAATTTAACCTCTAGATTATCTAAGATCGGGGCCTCGAAGCTACCATGTGGTGGCCAGCGAAGGTCACCATCTTTCTTCGTATATTTGATCCAGTATTCATTAAAAGTAATCGGGCCTAGCCCATGTTTGCTGTACAGTTCATACGTGGGAGTTCCAACCGGAGGTATCGGACACGAGTCCTCCAGTCGGGAATCCGTACCACAAGGTCTGAAACAACTAAACAAAGTACTGCGACCAGGCATCTTGCACACTAGCCGAGTTTCACAAACTTCAAGGGTTACGGGATTTACCAAGTCCCAGCAAAGAACAAAACCCTCGGTTTTTGGCGGCTGCAGTCGTCAAACAACACAACAAAGTACGCTAGCAAAGTGTCACCGACAAAAACACTCACACAGCGTTAACAACAAAAACACTCGCTAAAGTGTCAACAACCAAGAACTCTGGGAGCGACCCACAAATACTTAACTCAAGGATCGATGGCGTCTCCAGGAAGGCCCGTCAATCGTCTCGCTATACCAAGGTCTACGCCAGGCGCCAAAACAGGTCTACAGTCAGGGCAGCAGTCCGTCGCAGCCGTCAGGAGGCGGGAATCTTCGCGGGAAAAGTCTTCGGGCCACTTATTTCGACAACAGGATCGATGAAGCGGAGTGCACCTTCCCTCGGAGATTTCACACGAAGTTCCTCACGATCGTCGGGCTTGGACCGGTACCACTGATGCAGCCCCACGTGGGCGCCAACTGAAGGACTGGGTTCTTTAAGACCCAGCGGTGCCAGGGCACAACACCTGAAACCTTCGTGGGTAACCTGCTCCGACGTACGAATCACAGAGACACGGGACACTTCCTTCGGCGTCAAAGATTCAAGGTTTATTTGCTGCAGGGAACACAGATATCACGACAAGTACAACTCGTGCAACTTGAGGAGACTGCTTCAAATTGGTTCTGTGGATCGCTCCTTTTATACAGTTTTTGCCCATAGGACAACATGGTACACAAAGGTTTACAACCCGGTTCCCACCATTATTCCCCAGAGGGGTCGCTTTGGTCACTTTGATACACATAAGGTCCGGAACATAAGTGCGGAAACATTTGGCGGTTCCCAACTGTAAAAACCCATCTTCCCAACATTAGTGCATTCCAATCGGCAGTAAAACAGATCGAAATAGGAACAAAGACAGGTGCAGAGGAAGACGGAGACAGTGGGGAGATCGGAAAGGGTGTAAAAGGGGAGGTATCGGGAAACACGAGATACAGGCATCAAAGGTACGTGCCTAATGAGATGCACGGCTGAGACAATAAACCGGCACGGCGAGATGAGCCTCGAGCGGGGCCATCTGCCTTACAGTATCATCCCCCTCGTCATAAAGACACTTACAAAGGACATGTGTCTTCCGCAAATATCTTGGGAGTCACAGGGTCGCGAAGCGGACAGCGTCCGTTCGCTGGCTACTTGAGGGCAAGAGACAAAATGGATGCCGTATCTAAGATGGAACCCGTGGGTACAGATGAAAAACCCACATAACAAACGAACGGTTTAAGTTAGCACAGCGAAACTGCGCACACTTACTAAACTCGTCATTTGCGGTTCACAGATACCAGACTCGACCATATTCGTGCGAGTCGAAAACACCACTTACAATTGTCACGGAACCTCAACTCTCACAATGGCAGTATATTAGGGGCTTTTAACAAATTGCATTCTTCTCTGTGGCTTTATGTAGCTCATAGTCCCAATCTCCCCGATGTGCAGTATGCAAAGGGGAACCAACTTGACTCATAAAAAGGGGGTGAAGAAGCAAAGATTCTTTAGAATACCTGAATAGTTCAAAATGTTATTTGAGGTTTAGGATTATAAAACAAGGAATAGGCTATCTGATTTAAGAAGTACAATTCTGCGCCTGTCAAAACGGTGTTTTGTACAGAATTCCATCAATCATTGGCTTTTATCTTCTTTCTTTCATAAGCACCCTGGGGCAAGGGGGCACCTGTGCCGGCTGTCACTGCCACCAGCGCCGCGGCAGGTGCGACAGTGGCAAAGACACCCCCCTCACCAGCACTAGCGCTGCAGCAGATGGCTCTGCTGCCGCCTGTTAGTCATATTTATTACTTATTACTTTCTATTCCCACTAGTAAAATTATTCCCTTGTGTATACTTACTAGTTTATTTTTCATCTCCAGTTGGATGTTGTTTGTTAGCCCTGCATTTCCCTGTGTTTTCTGTATGCCCTGTCTCCTGAGGTTACTTTCTCCTGTCCAGCTGTCTTCAGCCACTTTTTTTATAAGCTTCCACTCACCTCTCTTTTACATGTCTTGTTGCGTAGTACTAAGAGGAAAAAATATGTTTGGTAATTGAAAGAGGATCACAGCCAGGCCCAAGTATTCTAGTCACTAAACATTTTAGTGGTTTTTCTTGATCAAACAGTCAAAAAGTACAGGGGTAGAGATAGAGTAGTCAGCATGGTCATGGACTACTAATGTTGTCTTACACTAGCAGTGTCCATGACAATGGACCATTGTCATGGAATGAGATGCCACAACCAATACCATACATCCTTTGCATTCCATTCTATCCCCTATTCTTTCATAGTGTCATGTCCTTCCCTTATTATCCCTCTACTGGGAGAAAAAGCTTTTGATTGACTCAATGACTACCTAGTTTTTAAAATGTTTTCAAGCAACAAACATAGTATTGCAAACCTCCTAAAATGACAACTCCCAATATAAAATAAAACTGATAGCTAACCTAACACTGGTGAGGTATTGCTTTTGTACCTTGTGTAAAATAAATAATGAGATGGCTAATCTGGTACCTGAAATGGTACATTGTTTTTCTCTAGGCGCACAGACTGCCAGCAGTGCCATCCCAAGCACTAGCCAGCCAGGGATGCCGGAGAAGGCCCAGACAGTCGAGTGAGGGGGAGAAGTCCCAGTGGTGGCAGGGATAAGTGGTAGTAGCAGATATTCCACTCATCACCTCCAAAGTCCAGTCCCTTCCCTCAACATTTCGACACCACCTAAACTGCAGCACAGTTTAATTTGATGCTGCAGTGCAGGCAGTGAATTCATGTGTGTCTGCTTTCCAGCACAGCAGCGCGATGAAAGCCTGCAAAGCATAAACCGAAGACAAGGTGTGTTGTTTCCCAGTGCCAACTCAGTCACCTACTAGTAGTTCTCTTCATCCTTCTGTTTTTCTGTACCAGCCTACCGACAAAGTAAATTCTGTCTCGGCATATGATGTATGTGTCACATTTCTATGCCCAAGTGAAGTTATATTTCATGGCTTCCATTGCGGATTGACGGTTCCAATTTATTTCCTTCTAACTATCAATGTGACAATAGTAGTACTTGATCACTGACACCCTACCATTCCATAGCTAAACCTCTTCTTAGCCCAATCTCTATCACTTACCTCCCTGTGGACTAATTTTCCCGACTGCCAAGTGAAGGTATTTGTTGAGAATAATTAGTGTTGGAGGCAAGGGTGTATTGTGTGATAAACGGCCTGATTTAGAGTTTGACGGATGGGACATTCTGTGACAAATAAAATATATCCTGTTTGCTTTACTACAGTGCATCATTTATATTCTATGCACTGACTACTCAAATACAGTGAATGGGATATCCGTTGTCAGCCAAGTATGTACCATCTGCCAGACTCTGTCAGCCAGTGCCTCTACGCCTATAATGTCACTATTTAGGAAATGCAACTTTTAGAAAGTTGCCACACTGTGACCCAGTTTGTCCAGAAACCTGCACAGTCACTGGCTATCAGAAAGCTTTCTACCCTCCTGGGCAGTTGTGTGAACCACTCTCAGGCTTAGCAACAGTCTTCTACAGGGTTCGGTGTTACCTCCCCTTCTCAGTAAACCACTCAAGGTGCTAGCCCAAAAGCTGAGCTTCAAAGATGAAACCGCCTTATATGGGCAAATGGAGTTCAATCAATCAATCAATCACTCAAACTGTATTAATATAGCTCGTCCCCCTCCTCAAAAACCTCGGATTTAGAACCTTCACACTTGCATTTAGAGTTCTAAAGACAGACTTATCTCCGCCAACTGTGTTTCCACTAGCTAAATTTTTAACTGCAATGTGGCATGTCCGAACCCGTTACATAAAGATGGCAGGAGACCTATGAAAATCCTTTTCCTCTGGTCCACTCTTTCTCTTGTTTTAACATTTTTGTATCTCATGTATTTAATACTAAATGAAATATTGACATCTTGAAATTTTTATTGATGTGTTATTTTGTATATCTTTTATGATCACATGATCGAAATAAAGATTTGAAATTTTAATTTGTATTAATATAGCACAGCTTATCACCCCTGAGGGCATCTAGGTGCTGGGCTGTGGGTCTCAGTCGAACAGCCTGGTGCCTTGAGGCCCTTTCTGAAGTCTGCCAAAGAGGGAGCTGTTCGAAGGTGGAAGGAAGGGAATTCCAGGCTTTGGCAGGGAGGTAGGAGAATGATTTCCCTCTGATGCAGCAGCTGTGAATGTATGGTGTCTGTGTGAGGGTGAGGTGAGCAGAGCTGAGGTTTCTGGATGGATGGTGGAAGATCAAGTGGTGGTTCATGTATGTTGGTCCTTGTTCATGTAGGGCTTCATAGGCTTGGGCCAGAAGCTTGAAATGGCATCTCTTATCGATGCAGAGCCAGTAGAGGTCTCTCAGGTGCTGGGTGATGTGGGTCCTCGTAGGCAGGTTGAAGATCAGTCTGCCTGAGGCTTTCTGGGTCATCTGGAGTCTTTAGCTCCTGCATCCTCAGCATCAGGACCACTCCATTGAAGTCTATTGTGGTCTTTCCATAAAGTTTGGGACTGGACTGGAAAATGCTCTGGTGGCCAGGTAACTGTCCAAATCTACCTGATTGCCCCCATACCTTCTCCCTATCAGATTCGGTTACCCAAGCCAGGTTGGAGTGACCAAATTAACATTTAAAAACTTTTCAAAAGTTTAGCTTCCTAAGGTTACCAGTACTTGCTTGGGTTGGATTAAAAACTAAATTTCTTTTAAAAATCTTAATCTCCATTCCGTCTGGTGGATTCTGCTCATCTTGGACTCTAAATATTCATACAAATATAATCTATTTTTATAAATTGGTGTTGTAGTTTTTCGACTTTCCTATTTTGTTATTTGGTGCAGTTAAATGCTTTACTCTAGTTCCTTTGTTTAAGCCTTGCTTCTCAAAGCCATTTCTACCCAGGGTTGAGCCTAAGGTTGTGCAAATGAGCCAGACCGGACCCCAGGCAGTTTTTGTGAGTGTATTCAACAGTAAGGCCACACAGCCATGCCTGGGTGGGCAAGTGGGGCTGGCACTGGCTATTGTTCAGGTAAGAAGATACAGTAGTGAGTTAGTGTCGCTTTCACCACATCAACCCCACCAAGTGTGTGATCCATTTATGGCGTAAATTTATAAATTATATCTCAATACATAACACAGCCTGGGGGGGAGAGGGTTAGGGGTTTTGATGAAGGATGGAAATGGGGATGTGTGTAAAGGTGTGGCAAAGACAAACAACATTCATTAGGTTGATGACTAGCTTATCATCATCAAATCTGTTCTGGGATTTAATGAAGAAATATCACTGTTCAGTTAATAAATGCATTGCAAATAGTCATTCAGCCCCAGAGTCCCAAGTTATCTAAATATTGTGTCACCTATGGTTGAAAAATACTAATTAGGGAGGACCTACAATCTTAGAAAAATTATGATTGTTAAGAAAAGAAAAATGTTAATGTGTATAAATGCCAAAATGAATGGCACATCTATATTCTTCTTCTCGGAATGTCCATCTTGGATGCAGGACTGAACTGGTACAGTGATTAAGCAGGAGTATTATATGGTGCTTTCATTCAGAAGAAGAGAAGGCCTGTGAATTGTTGTTGATATTTTAGAGTCAAGGTAAAGGTAAGCTTCATGGTGGATGAAGTCCAAGAGGGCAGGGCATGAGCGATTAACTGAGAAATGAGAACAATTTTACAATCATTCCCAGAGAAGTAGCTGCATGTACCTAACTGAACAATCTCATAACTGTCAACTGTCATAACAGTTGAGTGACATATGTGACATAGCTACAGTTATAGTCTTCACCAGACCACAACCACTTAATTATTATAGAAGTTTGACATTTGAGCAGGCAGAGTAGGCCTATATGAGGCAGAGTAGGCCTCATATAGTCACACTGTTTCTCACTGAAGTGGACCTGAATTGTTCATGACTACCTTCTGTCTGTTTGAGTAGTCTGTGACTGACTATGAATACTGAATGAGATTGAGAGAGATAGACCTGTAATACTGTTGAGGCACAAGAAAAGCATTAAAAGTATAGAATTTTCTTGTGTAGTTTTACCTAAAGTGACTGGTCTGGTCTCTGAAGAACCCCCAAAAAAGAAGCACAACAAGAAATGGGCCATGTAAGTAATCCTAGCGAAGTCTGAAAGGTGCAATTATTCAGGCAGAATGAGCCGCAAACATTGCAAATCAAGTTTATAAATTAATTGACCAACACCCTCACAGCCACCACACAATTCATCATCACTCAATCAATATATCATTCATTGATGAGCAATAGTTAAGTTACCTGTTCCAACAAGCTTAGTAGTGCACATTTGTCTATTTAATCCCCTCTTTCCCCAGAGAAGCAGCAAACCATGACAGTCTTTAAAATCAATGATCTTTACTGGCAACCCAGCTAGGCAATGAAGAAAAGAAGAATGGGGATGAGAGACATTGTTTTATTGTCCTGTAAGCAAATGGGGAGGTTGCTTATGTGCACAATGGCCCAACTCAACTTCAGCCCATACATGTGAATAAATGCAGAAGTTCCTAAGACAGACACCAAATATATAAATGTTCTCCTATATTCATTTTTTTTGTGGCTTACTCAGTCAGGGAAGTATAGCTTCTCCTGAAGGGGGCTCACCCAGAAGTTCATAAGCTAACATGTGCTGCTTCAGGGACAGTGTAATCTTGTTGAATGAAGTGTGTTTACATTTTAATCATGGCCAATTTCTCCACAATTTGAGGTGAGAGGCTGGACCATCTGACTATGACTACTGTGACAGCTGCACTGAACACACACTCAGAAGACACACTGGCTACCTTACAAGCCAGATACTTTATTGCAAGACTGCTGAGCTCTGGCCATTGGCACATCTTCCCATACCAGTACACCAATGTATGTTGATCCAGGTAGACCTCCTTTGGGTCACCCAGAAAGTCTTCCTCTGAACTGGCATTTGTGCTGCCTCTTGCTTGAACTCTGTTGCCTACACTTCTGCACTTAACTTACGCCTTGCCACTTGAAACCAAGCAATTGCAGAGGATGGGTCTGATTCTTCTGCTGTTGGTATTTATGATGTTAGCTGCTATGAGACAACAGCCCTGCCCTCCCTTAAGGTTGAAGGCTGCACTCCAGAACATCTGCCCAGAACTCTAACTTCCATCTGTTCTTCTTCCAAGTCTCTCACTTCGTCAACAATCCAAGTCTTGTATTATGCAAATATCCTCTCCTGAAAAAGGAATGAAAGTGACTGGTATTTTTTTGCACCTTGGATAAAGTATTGTTGCACAGATGTACTCTTTGGAGGGCACAATCTCTCCTTGAATCTTTTTATTAATAGCTAAGCAAAGGATTAAGCTCTGAACCAACTCAAATGGTTCTTCGTTCACACCGGCGCGAACCTTTGCAACACCTTTTTTAACTGCTCCTATAGCAGGTGCAACAGCGGGATTGCCTGGCTCATCATACTGTTCTCCTTGCTGACTCCCATGTGTAAATCTCAAAGGAAGTAGCATTTGTGTCAGGCATTTGACTAGCCCCTGAGAGTGTGCAGGTGCGTGATTTACAATCTCTCATCTGATTGATCTTTAATTTGACTAAGACCTAAAGGGAGTTAGCAATAAAAAACAATGAAACTTTTGTGAAGCCTATTTGGCCCCACAATATGGACCAGAAATCAGTAAAGAAGTTAAGTAGTTGTATTGCCAATTAATATTAAGACCAGTATATATGCATGTCAAGAGAATATTATAAAGATACAGAATTACCGCTGGGAAAGTGAAATATCACAATAGGTTCAGACTCAGTAGAATAAGATATGAAATAATCACTGAAATAAAAAAACGGAGAATTAGGTGGCAGGTGTTCCTTAAAGAAACTCTGATTCTCTCTCCTAAACGTGAATTAGTTCTAAAGGCACTTAATCAAGGCTCTGGTTTTAGAATAAGGATAGGTCATAGAATAGGATCTGAAGGGAATTTAGAAGTACAAGAAGGTGTCAGCATAGTAAAGTCTCTAGTAGAAGTCTTCCAGAATTGGAATAAGTGTTTAGCATCAAGTTTCACACTTGCAAGAAGAAAGAAAGCAGAGATATCTTTACCCCTCAAAGTCTAAGGGAATCTGCTCTAACTTCTAACAGTGTGAACGCTAAATTGTCCAATAAAACTCCAGCAACAATACTATCTCTTCCCACACCACCAAGAACCAATCATTTCACTTATCGTGTTGTGCATTTGCAACATTACCAGACTTTCCAATCCCACAGAACTTGGACAGTTACTGCAACCTTGAACATTTTCCGTGCTTGACACAAGATGACTAGAGGGCTTCATATGCTCATTAGATCTTCACGTCTCGTGCCAACATTTCTCTTCTCATGCCTTACTATCAAGAAACTAGTACATACAACAATATTCCTTTCTTTAGCTAATGAAATATTAAGAACGCACCTGCAAAAGAAAGAAAACACTATCCAAGCAAAATACATTTCAATATCAAAGCCTTTAATCAAGCTAATTTTTCATGAACATTTAAACGTGTACTTCAAATACATGATTATACCTGTGCACATGTAACTCAAGAACAAATACTACTGTGAGTAAAAGCATACATAATTACACTTTCAAATATGATTTTCAGAATACAAATGTGACTTAAAGTGTAAATACAAATGTGAATACAGACTACGTGTGTTCATGTTAAACTGAACATTAGTGCACACATTTATAAAACTCTAGTTTCTAGATTAAATAAATTTCATTAATTCGTTTAAATGTTCACACTCTTTAATATTATTAAAAGCACATATTAAATATTGTGTCACATGTAGGTATATAAGGGTATTTCTGTGACATGTAAGGGTTGAGTCTACATTGACGACTCCACACAAATATGTCCACCTCCATGAGCATGCTTTTTCCAGTTGCATCCCCTCCTCTTTGAAGGACATAGTCAGTGATCAGTCTGTGCTGCTCAAACAGACGTTGCAACATGTAGTAGATCAAGTTCCAATGTGTAGGCACCTCCTGTTTGAAGGCTTTAACCAGTACTCTATTAGCACACTGAATGATCCTCAGCTGCTTCTGGGCTTTAAAAGAATGACTGCAATGAGTGTAAATTCTTCTGCAGGTGGCCAGTATGTTGCTGACTATGTCTTCTTTTTTTAGAAAGTCCTGCACACTCAGGTTGATTCATTGCACCATACATAGGACTCTGAAATGTACACCATCTGCCATGGCCTTAACTATATTGCGGCCATTGTCTGTGGTAACAGATACAATTCTGAGACTTCTGGGTCGAAGCTATTCAAACACCTTGCTGCTAAAGTCTTACAAGATGTTTGCAGCTGTATGGGATTTCTCCATGGGAAAAATCGCTACTGTTCATTGGTGCTGAACGCCCTTAAACGTTCTTCAGTGCTAAAACATGAAGATAGATGTTGCCAAACTCCACAAAAGAGATCAAGTGTGCAGTGAAACACATATAATCAGTTGCTTGACAAATGGTCCACATGTCTGTGGTCAGGTGGATAGTGTGAACAGCACTCTGCTGCATAGCTTGGCTAACCAACTGCAGTACATCATGATAGAGTGCTGGAACAGCACCTCAGGCAAAACTGGTCTACCTGGGAAGCTTCCATTTTGGGAAAATGGCTGCCACAAATTCTAAAAATCCCACTCCTTCCACAAAAGAAAAAAGGAGGAGGTCCAGCACTAACATTTTATCTAGATTCCCACTGTTCAGACAAGATGTGTGGTGGTTGCGTTGATAGGGGCCCTCCTGCCGAAACAGGCCCTCCAGAGTATCTTGGAATTTTTTCTTTTGTGGTGCCACTGACTCCGGCGACTTCTGTAGAGAAGCAGGACACAGTAGACTCAATGTGCACCTTGGTAAAATCACTGTATGAGAATGGTGTTTGCTTCTGAGTCTTGTGTGTTTGAAGGTTGCTGATGCGGGTGATGCTGGCACACTGCAGGGAACAGGACTGCTTTGTGTAAAGCTGTCATCCTCTTCTTCTCCTTTACCTCCTCCTATCACTGTGATCGGAGCTGCTTCCCCTTTCTCATCACCACCACCAACTAGCTTTTTAAGGTGCTCCTCCCACTGGTTTGTGTGATCCCGAAGGATATCAGAGTGCTTTACAAAGGATGGGAGGAAGGACATAAATGCAATATCAACATAACGTGAGAATAAGAAAAACAGGGATAATCGCATAATTACAAGACAAATGAGTCAAGGAGAGTAATACAATAAACAGGTATATAGCAGGATACTAAGGGGGCATCTTATGCGGTAAAAAGAACAGCATCAAATGATGGTAGAATGGTTGTAGGATCAATGACTTTGAGTAGGTGAACCTAGTCCAATTAAGATAAGAATTTATTCTTTAGGAGTCTTCTGGCTTCCAGTTTGAAAGCTGTCGTTGAGGAGATTCAGCGTACTTCCGGGGGAAGAGAGTTCCATATCTTTGGGGCAGTGCCGGAGAAGGCTCGGTGACAAGTTCTCTTTTTGCTAAGGAAGAGTGGTTTCCGGAGGAAAGTGTTAGCGCTTCTTGAGGCTCTACCACTACAGGATAATTCAAGCTTTTACGCTAGGTACCAGGGAGTTTTGAAATGCAGGGCTTTGTGCATCAGAACGACAATATTTAACTGAATTCAAGCTTCGTAGAGCAACCATTTAACCGATTTTAGGATTGTGGATATGTACTCATTTCGTTTGGTACCTGTAACCAGTCTAGCCGCAGCGTTCAGTGATGCTCTTAGTGGAGCCAGGGTGTATTTGTGAAGACCACAGAGCGTAGCACTGCCGTAGTCTAGTCTTGGCAAGATAATCGCTTGGACCACTTGCTTGAAATCAGATTGTGTAAGGAATGGTTTGATATTTCTAAGTGTCCTCATCAAATGATTAGCTCCCTTACACACATTGCTGATATGATTTTTCATGTTCAAGTGCTTGTCCAGGGTGATTCCAAGAGATTTGTCTGAGTCTATGATGAGAGGGGTGCAGTTTAAAGCTGTGAGGTGATTCCGCCAAACGTCTAGTTTGGGGATGTGGTTCGGAGGAGAGATGAGAAGGAATTCAGTTTTGGAGGTGTTGAGCAGGAGATGATTCTCAGTTAACCAAGTTTGGGTAGATGTTAGGGTATTGTTGAGGGAGATGATGTTATCCGGGGATGAGATTTTCAAATAAAATTACATATTGTCCACATAGATATGGAAGAGAATGTTCAGGGAATTTAGCGAATTATCTAACGGTTCCAGGAAAAGGTTGAAGAGGATAGGTGATAGGGCTGTCCCTTGGGGGACACCCATGAGTACTGGAGAGGGCTGGGAGAGGGAGTGGTTAGCCTTGACTCTTTGGGATCTGTGGTGGAGGAAGGACGAGAACCATTATAGCACCGACCCAAAAAACCCATCCTGTACTTCAGAATGAATAGAAGGTTGTCGTGATTAACCGTGTCGAAAGCAGAGGAAAGGTCAAGGAGGATTAAGAGGCAGGAATAATTTTGGTCAAGCATTCTTAAAATGTCATCCCTAACGTGAGTGATAGCCGATTCAGTACTGTGCCCCTTCCAAAAGCCGGATTGATGCCGGTCAAGGAGTTGGAAGTTCTCTATGTGAGCACAGAGTTGGGATTGTATGCAATTTTCTAGGAGTTTGACTAGGGTGGGGATGTTGGGGATAGGGCAGAAGTTATTGAGGTCAGCTTTATCTCCGTTAGTTTTTTTTAGTATAGGTGACACCTGAGCTGCTTTTAGGCAGTCCAGAATCGTGCCTTGTGAAAGAGAAGCATTTATAATCCTTGTCCAGGTGGGGATGAGTACATTCTTGATATCTTTGAAGATCGCCGGGGGCAACGGGTCACTGAAATGGTTAGATGGGTTGATATTCTGAAGAATCTTGTAGATGTCATTTTCACTGAATGTGATAAAGGTGCCCCATGACGCATTGTTCTTAGTGTTCAGGCTGATAGGTTTGCACTTTTCTAAGAGGTCAAGGGGTGGTGCTGACCCGGGGAATGGCAGGAGAGTCTTCTTGGAGGCGAGTTCAATGGTGATGAGTCTTGATTTCAGTGAAGAAAGTAGCTAGGTCGTCGCATGGGGGTGGGCTGCCTCCGGAGTCAGAGTGGTTTGGACCTACCACTGATTGCTGTTTGACCAGTTCAAAGCGTTTCTTGGGGCGGTTAGCAGCTTGCTCAAGTTGGTGTTTGAAGTAGTCTGTTTTAGCGCTCTTGATTTGTTTGTTGTAGAAGCTCCTAACATCTCTGAAGAGTTTTAGTTGGTCCAAGGAGTGTTTTGCTTTCCAGGAATTTTCAACTGCCCTAAGGTTGCAGCGTTCCGTATTTAAATTGTTGTTGTACCACGGTTTAGATATTTTTGTTGAGGTATTAGGTCTCGCCTACGCAGTGCGCATGCACTGCTTAGAAGGGGACCTCATGTAATCGCTCCGCTTTTGTCCCCAAAAACGTGCACGCGTTGCATCGCTTTTAATGGCAACTCCATTGGTGTGGGGTCACTGGGCAATGCTTACAGCCTCTAAACCCCCACTCTCACCTAGATTAGAATAATGGGAGCATGGTGTATTTAATTTGGGGGTAAGACGTGCGTGTACTAGAGAAGTATATATCCTTGTGGGTTGTGGGTTTCGCCGGACCGGAATAACAAGCAGGGAGGCCAGATATAGTGCGCTATGATGTAGCTGGTTTTATTCTTGCCAAGTATATACGGTGTGATACAGTCTCTGAGAGGGGCCACTTGTCTTCTTGGCGGTATCCGGAGGAAGATTGACGTCAGACCGGGATGTGCTGTGGGGTGATTCCCGCTGCTGGGCTGAGGTCGTCCGGGCGATGGGCCGTCTCGCTCTCCGCTGACTCGTCTGGTATTTCGACGTACACCGGTGGACCTCGGAGGTTTGGGGCGAGAGAAAAGTACAGGGCCGTTAGTCCTTGCTTCACGTGGAGCAATGCAAACAACCACCGACACCGGGGAGTGAGGGTACGTATGATGCGACGGTGAGGGTGGGGAGGACGGGGAGGTGGAAGAGACCGGATGATAGGGGGGAGAAGGAGTGAATAGGGTGCTCAAGGGGTGGAAGGGACCTATGTATAGATTTACAGTGCTACGGTGCTCGGGGTGGTGACTCTTTCTACAATATTTACAGCTATCTACAAAATGCACACGGAGAAGGATGACGATTACTCACGTGGCCCGCCGCAACTCCCTGGTGAGTTGCGGCCGCTCTCCAGCCACCTCCTGAGGACTCCACCAGTCCTCAGACCACACGTCTCCGTCAGCGTCCTTCTCCTCTCCTACGACTCGGTTCTCCGACTCCTCTCTCCTCGCTCTCCGCTCCGGTTCCTTCCTTGCTGTCTCCTGCCACGAGTCCGCGGGTTGGAACCCCCTTCTTTGTGGATCGTCGGCTTTTGTATCTTCCGGCACGTAGCTGGGGGTGGGACTTCCGGGGTCATGGAGAACTGCTTCCGGTTTCCCGTCTTCCGCGTTCGGATCCTGGCGTACCTGCAGGGGATGAGAGAGAGAAGAACTCCTGGGGAAAGGGAACAAGGTGCAATCAGGGTTAGACGAGCCAGCCCCCGCGCGAGGATGCTTCCCCGCTGAGGTAGGGACCGTGACCTTTCCACAATCCTATACACATATTTTTGCGCGTCTTTGTAGGCACCATTTCACAATTACTGAAAATCTGTGAGACCCGTGATTATATAAACAGTCCTGTTCGTTAGAACTGAGAGAGATTTGCGTTTATCTGTTAGTCATTCCCATCCTCCACCGAGCACCAAGACTGGCTGAGCCTTACAGTTCTTTAAGCCACACCTTTAATTACATCAGCCATGCCCTTCAAAGAGATTGCCCCCCAACCCCAGTTTTTTCAACCCACTTACAGCCCTGGTTGCACTGAAAGCCTCTGATCACTTGTTTACTGTTTGAGGTTTAGATTTCTGGACCACGTTCCAAAATTCACCCAAGCGCCTTTGGCTTTACTGTCATTTTATACTAGCTGTTGTTTGATGTAACTTGTATTTTATTTTTGTTTATTCACTATAAACTTATTTTTTTTTCCATATATACTACAGTCCTTATACTAAATAAACAAGCATTGGCACAGCCAAATGGTCTTGCCTTTGGGACCTTATAAGTGTTTAGCCATGCAACACTTGATGTTGTTGCACCAAGGATATTGTGCTGGGCAATTAAACACTTGTAAGGTCCCAAAGGCGAGACCTATTGGCTATGTCAATGCTTGTTTTTTTTTGGAGTGGAGCAATGTCATCCATGATGTTGGAGATGGTCGAGTTGTAAGAGTTGGTGAGTAACTGAACATCAACCAGGTCAGCTTGGGAGGCGAGGGCAGATTTACAGTGGGCTGCTAGTTCATCAGAGTTTCTTGATCCGAGGTCCCTTTTCCAGATTTTTGATTTAGTTGTTTGACCCTTCCTCATTGACACCTCCCTTTTAATATAAAAGAGGATGCAGTGGTGGTAGGACCAATCGCAAGGGATAATGGTATCCAATGTGATGGTCTGTCCTTTCGAGATAATGAGGTCTAGAGTCTCTCCTTCATTATGAATTGGTTGGTCACAGTGCTGAATCAGTTCTTGATCATTTAAGAATGATTTAAGGCAAGTTACTGCATGGTCATTGGGGTTAGACCAGTGAAAGTTGAAGTCACCAAGGAAGGTTTGGACACCCCTGAGTCGGCATGGCCAGAGATGATTTCTATTAGTTGCTCGATGAAGGGGAGATTGTCTCCCGGGGTGTGATAAAAAGTGTGAAGTTTGCAAAGCGGCAGGTTATTACTTGAGATGCTGAGTCAAAGGTATTCACAGGAGGAATGTGAAGAGGACTCCAAGTGAGAAATCGAGAGAGTGCTCCTATGAATACAGGCTAGGCCACCACCCAGCTTCGGAGCTCTGTCTAGCCTAATTATGTTATAAGTAGGTGGTACAAGGAGTTCTAACATAGGAGTGGAGGTGGAATTTAGCCAAGTTTGAGTGAGTCCTTGTGTTGGATGAGGTCAAAGATATTAGAGGCGTGTTTACTGGATGACCTGAAATTGAGTAATACACATTTAAGTCATAACGGATTTATGGGAGAAGGAGTCTGGATGATGTTCACTCTCGTGAAGTTGTCTTTATTGATAACTCTAAGGTTGTGATGAGGTTCTCTGTTCAGGTTAGAATGGATGGTTTGTATTTGTCTTGGTGTGAATATGTTGGAGTTGGACCTAGTAAAGTAAGAGTTGTGAAGCTCATTGAGATCACTGGAATTATAATTAAGGCTCCCTGTTTTCCATTTTTATAGATAAATACAGACAGAAAACATTTATTTTTCATGGCTGTATTTATTTTTAAGTGGATAAAAAGGAAATTGGGTTGCTTTTTGAGTAATTCTAAATACTGTCTGCCATGACTGCCAAGCTAATAGCTGTGTGTATTGTTAGGTAAGGGGGTTATAAAAGAAAGAGATTTCAGTAAAGAGGCTTTAACAGCATTAGATAAATATACAGTAGAATGACACTGAAATGGGCATATTTTCATATAAGTGCATTGACTTATCTTCCACGAGTGTTCACAGCATTCAAACCTGGCAGGTATTAAAACTTTAGTGCATATTTATCGGTTAAATAAATGTGGACATATACTAAATATAGCTTCAGTTTTTTCACAAAACCCAAAATAAATATGAATAACTATAGATAAAATTAGGAAAAAATGAATATGGATAAATCTAGATAGAAATGTTAAAAAAATGAATATGGTAAAACTGGGAGCCCTAATTATAATTCCACCCGGGCCTAGTACATATGTGGTATATGAATGTACTGGGTGTATTTGTGCTTGTGAGTGCTACAATACATAATTGATGAAGTGCCGTGCAGTGTGTGTATAGTATATGCATAAGCTGGATGCATGTGTGTCTGCAAAGGGCATAGTACATGAAGGAGGTCGTGTAGTGGTGCATGCTGTATATATGTGCTGGTCGTACGTGTGACACAGCACATGGCAGACTCTGTATTCCATTTTGATAGACGCAATATTGTATGGTGAAACCTAAAAAGGTAGGAGAATCCCCCAAGACAGATTGATGTATTGCTGCATTCCAGTAAGCTGGGTGGGGCACACTGGAGAGAGGGAGAGCCAGGCTCTCCAGTATACTTCACTGTGCTGACATCCTGGTGTGAACTTCTAGTCACTCCCATGACCTGTGTTGTGAGGCTATCAGATTTGCAGTAGCTCCTGCTGTGACAGACTGCTTTCAAGAGGAAGAAAGGACAGAGGAGTGGGCATTTCAAAAGGATGCAGACCCCTAATATAAACTTTAAAGAAGTAGCTGCTATATCACATTTTGGTCTGGAAATTGACTATTTGATGTGTAGCTTGAGACCCCCAAAGTTTTCAAATGTGAACCAGTCAGCTGAGCTGTGTGAGAAGAAGAGGAAACTCTGCAAAACCACTTCCTGTGACCAGGGCTGGCGGCCAAGGTCTTCTAGTCACCCAGCTGGGTGAGGGGATATCACCCAGGCCGTCCAAGACTATCTGCCTTGAAGCACCAGCACCTGCCTGCTTTCAAAGACCAGTGTATCTTGTGAGGATTAGAAGGGTATTGGAGGGAGCAAGGTCCAGTGGGGAATCCTGCTGAGTAGATACTCTTAGCGAGGCGTTAGGAGATGGCTCCTGCACTGATCGGGTCATGTCCCTTGTACAGGGGAAGTCTGTGACCCTTGTATGTCAGAGGCATGACACCATGAAGTAACCCATGATTGTTGTTGCATGGAACGGTTTATAACCTGTGTGCAGTGTGAAGCCAACAACCCCATATGCCAGGATGTGCTGCCGTGAAGAGATTGCTGTGCTCAGAGGAACATAGCCAGTTTGCACTGGTAAGCCAGAGACCTCGAATGCCAGGAAGGGCCACCCTGAAGAGACTGCCATGCTGAATAGGCAGTAGACTATGTGCGGTGATGAGCTGGGAACCCTGTATGCCAGGGAATGCTGCAGTGAAGAAACCAGCTGTGCCGATTAGTTCAGAGCCAATGTGCAGAGGAGTGACCGTGACCAAGCATGCCAGAGGGGACCACTGGTACCAAGCAAGAAGTATGATCTGGTTGGAATGTCATCGGAGGAAAAAGTTCACCTTGGGAACCCCAGTGGACCTGTACAATGACTGAGGACCAGCGTCAGGACTTTGGCATCCCCCCCATCCACAAAGTACTTATCCAGCTTGGTGGAGAAAAAGAAATCTCCAGTCGCTGCATGACCGCATGTGAGGCATTTGAGGACTGCAGTGCAGCCCATCTGGCCTGCATACCAAGAACTTAAGGGAGGCAACCATTGCAGCTCCAGCACCCACAGAGGAGACACACGCAGGGACTCCATTCATTGGGATTATGCTGGTGCAAATAGGACTGATTTTGGGCCAACTGGCATGGGGGAACTTGCTTGCAAGATAGCGCTTTGGTGCTGTAACTCCATTGACTTTAATACAGAGTTGGAATGAGACACCTGAGTCTTAGACTAATAGTTGGGCATCGCCTGAATAACGCCTAAGTTGAATGGGGGATTACGGCTACTGCTAGAACTTGGCTAGAGTGAGACTCATGCAACTGCCTGAGAAACTGTAGAGCCCTGACTCATGGGACTGTCTGAGTGTTTTGTGACTTGTCATAATTTCCTTTGTGTTCGTATATAAATATCCCTTTATTCATAAAAGCAAGTCTTTGACTAGAAACTCATTCATTGCCACTCTGCACAGTTTTTAGTTTTGAGCCTTTGTTCAACCCCCTGTATCTAACTCTTCCCTAAGAAACCCTAAAGTGCTTGACCCACATTTCTGAAGGGGTACTTTTCCCAGTTGCTGAGAGCCCGTATTAGGTCATGCCCCAGAACATCAGGAGTAAAAGGCCTTAGCCCGCAAGGCTAGGCCCAGTAACTCTTGCTTGCCTTTTTACCCTCTGAAATTGGGTTCTGACAGCTTGTGTTGTATTGGTGGGTGGAGGATCTGAAGGTTGGATTGTTTTTTATTACTGTGTGGTAGATGGTTGTGTGGATTGTATGTATGATTGTGCTTATTCTAAGTATGTGGAGAGGCTTATTGTTTGCTGGATTTTGTGAGTGTGTATGTGGCTGTTCTGAATATATATTAATTTGGTGTGTGTTGATAGGAATGCCCCTTGATGATAAACAGGTTTGTACCTCTGCCCTGAGTGACGGACTGCATGATAAACTGGTATCCTTTTTTTTTAAACCTTTATTAGTTGCGTTCAGCACAAGAGACATGACAGTGACAGCATCTGCAATTCAGTACAGCAAAAGAGAAAATCGTGACACGTTCCGTAGAGAGGTAGCAGCCTCACTCGGTCCGATATAACACAGGCACAGTTACATATTGACATCAAAGTGTTACCAGTACACCAGGATTCTCCCCCCCAGCACAGTCAAGGATGTAAGGAGGGTGATCCTCACCCCCCCTGCCTTCAGACATGGGAACAGGGCAGCAAGGTCAGCGCCTCCACACCCCACCAATCAGCACTCGCCTGTGATCTGTCCAGCCGATCGGCTATGCCAATGTGTGCAGCATTGTTCCACTCGCACGGCAAGCGTGTGCATCTCTGCCAAGTAGCGCATCCAGCCCCCAGTGTAGGGACCTTCAAGTCTCACCATAGAGCGACGTCGCGCCCACCGCTCCTCTTCAGAAGTGTAACCCGTGTCTACTAGTGCGTGTGGCCTACAGTGTGTGCGCCCACCACAATAATCCCAATATATGGATGAGTACGAGGGGTCCCTCCCCTAAAAACTACGAGCATTCCCGGACCCCTCAATATTGGTTTTAAACAGTTGTCGCGACTACCCATTTTGATGCAGGTGGTGCAAATTACCCCTACCCATGTCAAAAGTAGTATGGTGGATGCTGTAAGTAGCAACCTACACGCTCACTGGCTCGGGACCGGTTCGTCATCCCCAGAGGAGTCGCTGTGCGTCGCCTGAGACAGCAAGTACACCTGTAAGGGGGACCAGAAATCGCTAGGCGCGCACCGGGCGGGGAGCAGTTCCGCGTAAACGCCATGCTGGTCCTGGCAGTAAGTGAGGTCGTCAAGCCAGTCCTTAAATTTTGGTGCTCTCCCTCTCCCCCATCTGCAAGCTATTCTTCGCTTAGCGAGGAGCAGCGCAATATCTACAAATTTGCGGTCCGGCTTGGGCACATGCCTGGTATAACCCAGTAGCATCACTATTGGCTCCATTGGCAATGGGCCAGCAATCATTACCTGGAGTGCGGCGTGTACCTGTTCCCAAAAAGTTTGTATGGCTCCACATTCCCAGGCCAGATGAAAGAAATCTGCGCCAGCCGCCCGGCACCTAGCACATCTATCATCCTCCGAGAGTTGAAACCGAAGTTTCCTGACTGGGGTATAATAGTAGCGTTGCACAAACTTATAATGAATAATTTTCAACCTACAGCTGGAGGAAATCCTAGCCGTGACAGCGCAGCAATAGCTCCATTGCTCATCCGTAAGCGCAGATGGCAGTTCAGAGTCCCAGTTAGTCCGGGCTTTCGGCAGTAGCATTGGGCGTTGCACACGGATAGCGGCGTACAGTTTAGACACTAAGTGTTTGCCATCGGAGGCGAGCATGACATGCAATGGCAGTACCGTCTCAGGTTCGTCCGGGAAGTTGGGGAGTATGTCACGCATACCTTGGCGGAGCCTGATATAGTAAAACACCTCCATGGGCGTCGGAGGAGCAGTCTGAAACAGCTGTTCCTTGGTGCGGAACGTTCCGTCCTGAAATAGGTCGCCCCATGAGTTAAGGCTTATGCGTTGACACATGGACCGAAATCCGTTTTCCGTCAAAAGAGAAAGTTTCGGGTGATATGCGAGGGGGAGCGCCGGGGAATAGAGCATGGGGGCGTCCAGCTGTTTAGTTATACGCCGCCAGGCATCAATAGTACAGGTGACAGTGGTAGCAGGCGTCTCAACATCCCCAATCAGTCCCATCAGCATGCCCTTGAGCGGGAGCGGGTGAACGATCCAGTCCTCAGCAGCGACCTGCGGCATGAAGGGAGCGGGGTGAACCCAGTAGTAGGAGTGTTGAGCCTGAGCACTGAGATAACATAATTCCATGTCGGGCACATCGAATCCCCCCCTATCATATGGCTGTGTTAAGACCCTCCAACTAAGGCGTGGTTGCTTTCCACCCCAGAAGAGGCGCAGCAGCTCAGTCCGGAGCCGTTTGAAAAAATAGGCCCCCGGATAGTAGGGAATGTTTTGGAATAGATATAAGAACCGCGGGAGGACGACCATCTTGATCAGGGAAGCTCTACCTGCCATCGATATCGGCAAGGCCCGCCAGCGGGACACATTATCAGTCAACTGCGAGATAGCCACCCCGTAATTGGACCGGATAGTGACGTCTCTATCGAGCGACACCTCTATGCCCAGGTACCTCAAGTCTGAGCTGCACCATTCCAGGGGGTAATCCAGCGGGAACCGGGTCACCGACGCCGTGAGAGGGAAGAATTGCGACTTCTTCCAGTTTATATGTACCCCGGATATGCCACCGAACGCCACGAATTCCCTCAGCAGCGAATTAAGGTGATCCTGTGGGTGGCGCACGTACAAAGTAACGTCATCTGCGTAGAGGGAGATACTGATCTGCCGCTGAAGACAGTTAAAGGCACTGGCCTTGTGCAATTGTCGGACTCTGCATGCCAATGGCTCTATCGCTAAGGCGAAAAGCAGGGGTGACAAGGGGCAGCCCTGCCTAGTCCCTCTCGTGATCGGCATCTGTTTTGAAAGAACCCCATTGACGACGACCCTGGCGACCGGTGAGGTGTATAGCAGTTGCACCCAGGCTATGAAGATCCGGGGGAACCCCATTCTGCTCAGAATAGCCAGCAGGTAACCCCACTCCACCGAATCGAACGCCTTGGTGGCGTCCAGAAACACGGCAGCGACCGGCAAGTCGGGCGAGATGGTAGGCAGCAGGGAAAATAGGGTGCGTAAGTTATGGGATGTGGCCCTCCCCGGGACAAAGCCAGATTGGTCCGGCAGCACCAGGGTGTTCATGAGTAAGGACAGCCTGGTCGCCAACACTTTCGCAAGGATCTTCGCGTCGCAGTTCAGCAGTGACAGAGGGCGATAGGCATCAGTGTCCTTCGGATCCTTCCCCGGTTTCAAAAGCGACGTGATCGCAACCTCTCTCATGGAGCTCGGAAGTATCCCCACCTCGAGCGAGTCCTCGAAGACCTCCTTCAGCACCGGTGCCATAATATCGATATAGCACTTATAAAATTCGGCCGGTAGGCCGACTAGCCCCGCCGCCTTGCCATTGTTAAGGGACATGATTGCTTCTCTGATCTCGTCCAGTTCGAACGGGCATCCCAAAAACGCCCTATCGCTATCACTGAGCCAGCAGAGTGCGATGTCATCTAGGAAATTACCGAACTCCACCTCACCCACCTGTTGTGTGGAGTATAGACGCTGGTAGTGCTGTAGAAATGTGTTCTGAATTCCTTGGGAATCCTGGTACGTCCTGCCCCCCTCATCAGAGATTTCCAGGATATGAGTGGGGAAGCGCTGGTGTCTTGTGAGAGCAGCCAGCACCTTTCCCGGACGGTCTCCCTCACAGTAGCGCCTAGCCGTCCAGTATTTGCCCCGGAATTTCGTCTCTCTGGCCGCCTCCTCCTCATAGGTCGACAGAAGAGCCCTGAATTTCACCGCTAGGTCAGGGCAGGGGTTACTGATCATCTCTGCCTCCAGCGCCTTAAGCTCCGTTTCGATCTTAGTTAAAGTACGCACTATGCCCTTCAGTATACCGCAACTTTTTGAGATCGTGATCCCCCGCACTGTCACCTTAAAGGCTTCCCAGATCGTTTCGACCTTGTCGACCGATCCCTTGTTCCTCGGAAAGAAGGCTTCTATCTCCTATCCCAGTTCTTGTCTAAAGACAGGGTCCAGCAGAGCCGAGGGAAAGAGCCGCCACGGCGGGCGCACCCTAGCATACCCCCGGCAACTCCAAGACCGTCAAAACAGGACAATGGTCCGAGTAGGTGCGAGATAGATGTTTCACCCGGACAATTCCCCCAGCGAGGCCTCGCGAGACAAAGCAGTAATCGATCCTTGCCCATGAGCGTGCATGTGCCGTAAAATGTGTGCCCTCCCTACCCGATGTGTGTGTGTGCCTCCAGCTATCCACTAGCCCAGCTTCCGTTAGTATACCCTGAAGTGTATCTCTGGCATTAGTGTTGTACTGTGCACTACCGTCCGATCTATCCGCTACTGGACATAACGATAAGTTGAAGTCCCCCCCCCATAGAATGTGAGTGGCTTCAATTTCCAATACATGGCCCCACAATGACAAAAAGAAACCAGGCGTATCCACATTAGGCGCATAACTGTTGACAAGTGTTATTACATCAGTGCCCAATCTCCCCCACAGGATGACGTACCTCCCCTCCCTGTCCGCCCGCACTCCCAGCTTTTGAAACGGTAGCTGTTTGTTGATTAAAATGACAGTCCCCCTAGAGTATGTGGAATAGGAGGAAAACTCTCTGACACTCGCCCATCTACTAGCAAATGTAGGAATACCATTCGGATTGAGGTGGGTTTCCTGGAGCAGAGCAATCTGCACATTGTGCCGGTCTAAATAAGCAAGCACATTCCTGCATTTACGGGGGTTATTAAGGCCACGGACATTCCAGGACATTATCGAGACTGTATTCAACGTACCATCACCTGTGCTGGTCACAATATCCCTGAAAAACGCATTCGGTCACTGCTGCAACCCTCAATACAGACGTACCGGATGTAGATCCTTCCGCTGCCCAGAACATTCTACGCCTATAAACAGCCATACTTTCACACACACGAACTCCAATACCTGCACACTTGTCAGTAAAGTCTTCCGCAACACCAGTTCCGCTTTCAACAACTCGCATCCCAACAACCAAGATCCACCCCTCCCTCCATGCAAAACAATCCCACCTCTGCTTTCCCGTTCCCCCCCCCACCCACTGAAGCAACCCAATCTTGCCAGTACCACATCCCCCCCCTCCACCCCGACCCCAACACTCAAGAACAATAGAAGAACCTTGTGGGGAATCCCCTCCTAAGGACACCAGAGGAATGCACCCAATCACCCCAACTCTCCCCTCTCGCCCCACGTGCGCCATACGGGGAAGACAGAGAAGGTGGGGTGGTGCCTGGCACATGTGATCCCTGCAGGCTATAGCCCAAATCGCAAGTCAGCTCCCGCCAACACCTCCCCCCATACCGGAAATAAGCACCAACAAGGGTTCATGAGGTCCATTCTAGGAGCGTCCGCTGTTCATCACTGTCTCTGCTCCGTTGTCAGATCGCCCAGTCTCGAAACACCTTCAGCAGAGGGGCAAGAATAATGCACAAATACAGTTGTCGCTCATTAGTAATCAATACTACAGCAAGTACATCATCCATGGTTCTACCGGCAGGGCGGGGCCACCCTGGCGGTAGCGGGCATCGCCATTCTAAGTCCAGCCGCTGTACCTTCCATCGGAATCAGTGGTCGAAAGTATACAAGGATCCAGTTAGGACTCCTCGTGCTCGGCCGGGTTCACTTCCGCCTCATCCTCTCTCTCATTTTGTCTGCCCCTCCTGGCAGTGCGTAGTTTCCGGACATAGTCCTCGGCCTGCTGCGGATTTACAAAGAAGTGTTGTTTGCCCTGGTGGGTCACTCTGAGCCGCGCTGGATACAGAAGCGCGTAATCAACTTGCATATCCCTCAGCTTTTTCTTCACGTCCAAGAATTTCCTTCGCTGATCTTGAACCATGGGCGTAAAGTCCGGATATAGGGAGAACTGTACGCCGTCACAAGATAGATTCCGACTAGTGCGGGCGGCGCGAAGTGCCGTATCGCGGTCCCGGTAGTTAAGCAACCTGGCGATGATGGGCCGCGGCTGCGCCCCAGGCTTGGGGACCGGGCCCAGGGAACGATGCGCCCGCTCTACAATAAATTGGCTGGAGAAGGCCTCCCTACCCACTGCCGCGATGAGGATGCGCTCCACATAGTCCTCCATGCGCCCAGTGTTGGTGGATTCCGGAACCCCCGTGACGCGAATGTTGTTGCGCCTGCTCCTCGCCTCCAACTCCTCGTTCTTCGCCGCTATGACTCTCAGGATATTGTCCATTCTAGTTAGGCGCGTATCATGGGCAGCGGCTGTGTCTTCCGAGGTAGAGATGCGCCTCTCCGCCTCCCCTAAGCGCTCCTCATGGACCTCCAGTTTCTGTGCAACCCCATCCATTCTGGATGATAAGCGGTCAACCTTGTCGACTATCGTGGCGAAGCCCTGCCGCATCTCCTCCATCATCAGTCTCAGCTCCGGAGCCAAGGGGGCAGGGGGGGGCTCAGTGCCCGATGTGCTTGAGGCTCCACTGGTCCCCGCCATGCTGCGTAACGGTTTTTTGGCAGTCGCTGGTTCGAAAGAGAGCTTGGGTTGCTTGTTATCATTTTTGCCCATCGTGCCTGAACTGTGAGCGCCGACCGGGCACTGCGACTGGTGACAACGCCCACGCCCACTGCCACGAACCCAGTCAGCGTGACACGATGGCCCCACTCGCAAGAATCGCAGAAATGGCGGCAACAGCTTCGCAAGGGTAGAGGTCTTCCAAGCAACCTCCCTCTCGCACCCTGTGCCCCCGCACCGGTGATGTAGCTGCGGGCGATGTGATGAGGCGCTGCGTCAAGCCCTGTGGTCCGAGGTTCAGGGCGAAGGAGCGGGGGGTGATGGTCGGCCGTAGGGCGCTACGGTAGGCCCGAGCGCCGAGCGCAGAAATCAGGGGCCTCAGGCCGGTCAATATCTATGCCCTCCGGGAGTATGTTGGTGCCTCGCAGACCAGAGGCCAGGGAATGGCAGCAGGGGAGGTGCCGGTAGGTCGCCGGGCGCAGGGGAAGGTCCGTGCATTAGGCGCGTGAAGGCAGGTTGACTCCTATTGCAGGGAAGCAAGGCAGAGCAGCTGCAGGATGATGGGGCACCGACCAGGTGAGGCGTCCAATTCCCCCGGCCGGCCCTGGTATGTCCCGATGGCCCCTCGCGCAGCGGCACAGGTTGTGGGTGTGTCGGCGCCTCAAGGGTGCATGCCTGCAGGAGTGCCGTCAAGAACCCGTCCCTACGGGCCCCCGCTCAGGCACAGCAGCTGCGGGCGCGGTGGCAAGGTGTTGTGGATATCCTCACCGACTGGAGCCCCGGGGATGTCAGCGGGAGGCGGTGGTAGGGCGCCGGGTGCGGGGGAAGGTCCGAGCGCCAAGCTCGGGGCTCCGGAGGTGCAGGCAGGCCGACTCCCTCGACCAGGAGACCCCCGTCTCTTCAAGGGACCCCCTTCCTAGATGCTGCGAGATTGCGGCAGTGTCACAGGGTAGCTGCAGGATACCGGGGCACAGATCAGGAGGGCCCTCCGTGTCTCCCGGCAGGGCCAGGCGGGCGCCGCTGCGTGTCCTCGGCACCCCGGCGGCCCACCGGTGTAGCGCCGACTGTCCAAGGGGGGGGGGACTCAACTCCGTCGCCACCCGACAGGCCCTCAGCAGGACTCTCCCCAGGCAGCACGGGCCCCGCAGCACCGAGGCCCAGTCACCTCGTGGGCAGCCGCGGCCTCGCGTGGTCCGGCGCCCAGGCACCTCAGCAGCTCTCCTCCACAGCGCCCTCCGGGCAACCCAGACAGACGCGTATCTCAGGCGTCCGACCACCGATCTCTCCCAAATTTGGACCGGAGCTGCAGTACAGGTAGGGTCACCCCCGCTGCGATTTTTGGGCGCCTGCCCACAGGGGAAAAGGATTTTTGCAGGATGTATCTGGCCAGGCAGCCAGAGCCTCACTAGAGTGCGGCCATCAGCTAGTGCGCCCTCTAGCGCCCCCATAAACTGGTATCCTTACTTTTATTTTGGACCTGGCATCACATTAATCTAGTGGGTGTGCAGGTGCTTGATAGTGTGGGCTCCAGAACTTGTCTGTGACTTGAAGGATCCCATCAAGCATGTGCTCATAGTGTTAGAGATCGCAGGAATCGCTGTAAGCATGAGCTGAAAGCCATTTTGTTCTTGGCAGCCATTTTAGTTAGCCATGTGCTCACCATGTGCTTTCTCCCTCTTCCAGAGCCTTGCACATGCTCAGAAAGGCCTAGCTGCCAGAATGCATCTGCTCTTATATTGTAGCTGTCAGGCTATTCTTACTGATGTGTTCAGTTTAGTCTCTCCTCCCACTCTGTTGACTAAGTAATTCTTATGCATCCATATATGTATTTGTGTGCACATTTGTACTGCCTCTTTTCTGAGCCTTCATGCTAACTCATCAATAAACTGGCCATAAAAGGCCCCTGTTCTCTGTACTCCTTAGACTATCTCATACAGCGACCTGAGTGTACTGTGTGAAGCAGTCTCCCTCATGTGAGGTCATTAAATATGTATTTTTTTTATATTACAGCTTCCATGCCAATATCCTTTGTTGGTTTAAGGACCAGGTGTATGAGTGAGCCCCTTAGAAGGTTTCTATTTCTTCAAATGATGCTCAACGTGGGGCTCAACAGAAAAGCGGCTAGCCAAGGGAGTGGTCTTGATGGGAGACAGGAATCTACTGAGGAGGGCAGGACAGGAAAGGACTCTACTTAGGAGGTATCCTGAGTACAGAGATTCTCTGTCTCTGCAGCCCAGTATATTTCTGGTCTTCCTGATTTGATCTTCCAAGTGTTTGCCGCTCCCGACTGAGAACTTCTTTGGCGTGAGTATTCTAAAATGACCGTTAGGTCACTCAGAACTTAGCAGTGAGAGGCTGGAGATTTGTGCTTGGTAAGGTCTTTTTGATGCGACACTTCTTGTTTGATTGGCCAATATCTTGGAACTTGTCTGGATATATGTAAATTGCAATTTATGTAGGCAGGTAATGAGGAGATTTTTCTCTAACTTTTGAAAACTTGAACGGCACACATTGAGTTAAGTGCCACTTGGCGAATAATATTGTATATGCTGCAATATTCTTGGCATGCCTGTTTCAAGTGCACATCGAAGAATGTGCTGCTTTCTTGGAGGTACCAATGTGAATCTTGAAGGAACTCGGCCGGTTCCCCTTGAGGGGATACCTAAATAGTTTTAGGTATATTACAAAAGGTATTTCTTCCTTGGTGACTATGTACCCCATATAACTAAATATGTATATAAAAAGGATCCTGGCCTGTGCACTTAGTAACATTCATAAGTGGTGATATGCAGAGCGCGTTTTGAGTGTTCTGCCAGCCAAAACTGGCGAATTTGGTGTATTTTGGCTTCCTGAACATGGAACAGTCTTTGGGCTGTTTTGTGCAATTTTTTGGGCTACTTTTGAGGGCTTTTCTTGTAAATATGACTTACAATTATTATTTACAAACGGTTTGATTTCAGTACAGTCTGTGGGCTGTCTCTTGGTTTTGTCCTAAGTGTTGATTTGTGGGATGATTGTGTGTTTGAATGTTCAGTTTAGTCTCTTCTCCCACTCTTTTGACTAAGCAATTCTTATGCATCCATATATATATTTGTGTTCACATTTGCACTGCCTCTTTTCTGAGCCTTCATTCTAACTCATCAATAAATTGGCCATAAAAGGCCCCTGTTCCCTGTACTCCTCAGACTGTTTCATACAGTGACCTGGGGTACTGTGTGACACAGTCGCCATCATGTGAGGTCATTAAATATGTATTTTTTATATTACAGCTTCCGTGCCAATCTCCTTTGTTGGTTTAAGGACCAGGTGTATCAGTGAACCCCTTGGAAGGTTTCTATTTCTTCGAATGGCGCCCACGTGGGGATCATCGGAGAAGCGGCTATCCAAGGGAGTGGTCTTGATGGGAGACAGGAATCTACTGAGGTATATTTCTGCTCTTCCTGATTTGATCTTCCAAGTGTTTGCCGCTCCTGACTGAGAACTTCTTTGGCGTGAGTATTCTAAAATGACCGTTAGGTCACTCAGAACTTAGCAGTGAGAGGCTGGAGATTTGTGCTTGGTAAGGTCGCTTTGATGCGACACTTCTTATTTGATTGGCCAATATCTTGGAACTTGTCTGGATATATGTAAATTGCAATTTATGTAGGCAGGTAATGAGGAGATTTTTCTCTAACTTTTGAAAACTTGAACGGCACACGTTGAGTTAAGTGCCACTTGGCGAATATTATTGTATATGCTGCAATATTCTTGGCATGCCTGTTTCAAGTGCACATTGAAGAATATGCTGCTTTCTTGGAGGTACCAATGTGAATCTTGAAGGAACTCGGCCGGTTCCCCTAGAGGGGATACCTAAATAGGTTTAGGTATATTACAAAAGGTATTTCTTCCTTGGTGACTATGTACCCCAGATAACTAAATATGTATATAAAAAGGATCCTGGCCTGTGCACTTAGTAACATTCATAAGTGGTGATATGCAGAGCGCGTTTTAAGTGTTCTGCCAGCCAAAACTGGCGAATTTGGTGTATTTTGGCTTCCTGAACATGGAACAGTCTTTGGGCTGTTTTGTGCAATTTTTTGGGCTACTTTTGAGAGCTTTTCTTGTAAATATGACTTACAATTATTATTTACAAACGGTTTGATTTCAGTACAGTCTGTGGGCTGTCTCTTGGTTTTGTCCTAAGTGTTGATTTGTGGGATGATTGTGTGTTTGAATGTTCAGTTTAGTCTCTTCTCCCACTCTTTTGACTAAGCAATTCTTATGCATCCATATATATATTTGTGTTCACATTTGCACTGCCTCTTTTCTGAGCCTTCATTCTAACTCATCAATAAATTGGCCATAAAAGGCCCCTGTTCCCTGTACTCCTCAGACTGTTTCATACAGTGACCTGAGGGTACTGTGTGACACAGTCGCCCTCATGTGAGGTCATTAAATATGTATTTTTTATATTACAGCTTCCGTGCCAATCTCCTTTGTTGGTTTAAGGACCAGGTGTATCAGTGAACCCCTTGGAAGGTTTCTATTTCTTTGAATGGCGCCCACGTGGGGATCATCGGAGAAGCGGCTATCCAAGGGAGTGGTCTTGATGGGAGACAGGAATCTACTGAGGTATATTTCTGCTCTTCCTGATTTGATCTTCCAAGTGTTTGCCGCTCCTGACTGAGAACTTCTTTGGCGTGAGTATTCTAAAATGACCGTTAGGTCACTCAGAACTTAGCAGTGAGAGGCTGGAGATTTGTGCTTGGTAAGGTCGCTTTGATGCGACACTTCTTATTTGATTGGCCAATATCTTGGAACTTGTCTGGATATAAGTAAATTGCAATTTATGTAGGCAGGTAATGAGGAGATTTTTCTCTAACTTTTGAAAACTTGAACGGCACACGTTGAGTTAAGTGCCACTTGGCGAATATTATTGTATATGCTGCAATATTCTTGGCATGCCTGTTTCAAGTGCACATTGAAGAATATGCTGCTTTCTTGGAGGTACCAATGTGAATCTTGAAGGAACTCGGCCGGTTCACCTAGAGGGGATACCTAAATAGGTTTAGGTATATTAATAAAGGTATTTCTTTCTTGGTGACTATGTACCCCATGGAACTAAATATGTATATAAAAAGGATCCTGGTCTGTGCACTTAGTAACATTCATAAGTGGTGATATGCAGAGCGCTTTTTGAGTGTTCTGCCAGCCAAAACTGGTGAATTTGGTGTATTTTGGCTTCCTGAACATGAAACAGTCTTTGGCCTGTTTTGTGCAATTCTTTGGGCTACTTTTGAGAGCTTTTCTTGTAAATATGACTTACAATTAGTGTTTACAAACGGTTTGATTTCAGTACAGTCTGTGGGCTGTCTCTTGGTTTTGTCCTAAGTGTTGATTTGTGGGAGGATTGTGTGTTTGAATGTTCAGTTTAGTCTCTTCTCCCACTCTTTTGACTAAGCAATTCTTATGCATCCATATATATATTTGTGTTCACATTTGCACTGCCTCTTTTCTGAGCCTTCATGCTAACTCATCAATAAATTGGCCATAAAAGGCCCCTGTTCCCTGTACTCCTTACACTGTCTCATACAGCGACCTGAGGGTACTGTGTGACACAGTCACCCTCATGTGAGGTCATTAAATATGTATTTTTTATATTACAGATTCCGTGCCAGTCTCCTTTGTTGGTTTAAGGACCAGGTGTATCAGTGAACCCCTTAGAAGGTTTCTATTTCTTCAAATGGCGCCCAACATGGGGCTCATCGGAGAAGCGGCTATCCAAGGGAGTGGTCTTGATGGGAGACAGGAATCTACTGAGGAGGACAGGACAGGACTCTACTGAGGAGGTACCCTGCGCACGGAGATTCACTGTCTCTGCAGCCCAGTATATTTCTGGTCTTCCTGATTTGATCCTTCAAATGTGTTTGCCGCTCCCGACTGAGAACTTCTTTGGCGTGAGTATTCTAAAATGACTGTTAGGTCACTCGGAACATATCAGTGAGAGGCTGGAGATTTGTGCTTGGTAAGGTTGTTTGATGTGACACTTCTTGTTTGATTAGCCAATATCTTGGAACTTGTCTGGATATATGTAAATTGCATTTTATGTTGGCAGGTAATGAGGAGATTTGTCTCTAACTTTTGAAAACTTGAACGGCACACATTGAGTTAAGTGCCACTTGGCCAATAATATTGTATATGCTGCAATATTCTTGGCATGCCTGTTTCAAGTGCACATCGAAGAATGTGCTGCTTTCTTGGAGGTACCAATGTGAATCTTGAATGAACTCGGCCGGTTCCCCTAGAGGGGATACCTAAATAGGTTCAGGTATATTAAAAAAGGTATTTCTTCCTTGGTTACTAAGTACCCCATGGAACCAAATATGTATATAAAAAGGATCCTGGTCTGTGCACTTAGTAACATTCATAAGTGGTGATATGCAGAGCGCTTTCTGAGTGTTCTGCCAGCCAAAACTGGCGAATTTGGTGTATTTTGGCTTCTTGAAAATGGAACAGTCTTTGGGCTGTTTTGTGCAGTGTTTTGGGCTACTTTTGAGAGCTTTTCTTGTAAATATGACTTACAATTAGTATTTACAAACGGTTTGATTTGTGGGCTGTCTCTTGGTTTTGTCCTAAGTGTTGATTTGTGGGATGATTGTGTGTTTGAATGTCTATGTGGTTTGTGGTTTGACACCGGTGGTACTTATGTGAGTAAGTAGTGATTGTGCTCTTTGTGTAGGAATGGCTAGCATTAAGCATTCTGTATTGTGCTCATTTCAGACATTCTGAAAATGTCTGAAATGAGCTCAATGTGTTTTTTTGTCATCATTCTGTTATGAAAAATCTCATTGAATTAATTACATATTAAATAAAAAATCCAGAAATGAATTATGTAACATATGCTAAATAGCTGCACGCTACCATTAAATTGATAAAGTAAGAAGCTATACATGTGTGCAAATTGTCACAATGCTAAAGATAAAATTAGAATTCACATTCAATAGGAATAACATAGGCCTCATAGAAAGGAAGAAAACAATGAAATTGTGTGCTTTACAATAACTAGGACTAAAATACAAAATGTGACAGTAGTCTCCTTTGATCCATTGTATTAGATATTAAAAGACATTCACATCATCTGAGTGAATTGGTTGTTGCTAAAATAAACACCACATTGCACAGAACAGTAGATTTTGACTGGCTTGAAATGCCTCAGTTTTTAAATAGACTGTGACATGCTTACTTTCAGCCCCAGAGAAAAAGAGCTTTCAAACAGCTGTGTTTAAGCTGTCTCACTGAGAAGAAGCTGTCTGACACAACAAACGGAGATTAAACTTTTTCAGGACATTACAATACAGCAAAAGGTTTTTTTTTCCTGAGAAAGGTGCAGAAATTGACGCCTGCTGGTCAGAGCACAGTTGCGTAAATAGCACATAGCTATTCCTGACTGCAAGCCACAGAGGGAAACTGCGGCTCAACTAGATTTTAAGTTAGTGCAAACCTGGTATAAAGGCGTGCATTAAAGACTGATGATTTTAAAAGTTAGAACAGACAGTTTCATTATTTTGGATAACAGAGAAAAAGATTAAAAGAAGAGATTTTCTTTCTTATTGCCTTTTTACATAAGCACATCTGTGGTTCTGATGTTAAATAATTACTGTCCTTTAAAAGTGATGCAGACTTCTCGTGTTTTAGTAAGGCTTCTGTGCTTAGTGTTATAACTGAATGTGAAAGGAAAGGAATGAGGCTTGCTTTTCATATGTGGAACCATCAAAAGGGTTGGTGATCATTATTAAAAAAACAAAAGGGAATTTTGACTATATGGAAATAATTTTTTTGTTAACAATAATTGCACTAAAAATCGTTTTTGATCCTTATAATATCTAATAATCCTACTGTGAAAAATATATGACTCCTAGCATCAAAATTAAATTTTTAGCAGTATTTTCACCACAAGGTGGGGAATAATAATGAGATGTCACTTTACCCAGACGTACAAAACTCATTTTTTAAGGGTTTACCTTATACATTTCTGATCCCCCATCTCTGGGATATCTAGAAGACACCTGTGGATCCCTAATATGCCAAAACATTTTAGGTTATTCATTTTTAAGTGCCCCTAGCACCAAAGTTGAAATTGGGCAACATTTGCTTTTTCAAAGCAGTTCTGACACTCAGGGCAGTTTTCAAACTGATCTCAGGCTTCAATAATGCACACATGCAAGTATAAACAAAAAGCTGACCTCTATACTGCTAGAAAAGTACACCACACACTGCTCACAAATGAAAATAAGTATAAAGATACCAGCTGAAGTTATTATCCTACCTTTCAATTATTGGCAAACAAACGGAACAGGACTGCCTTTCAGCTGTCAGTCTCCAGGGTCACTTTGAATTGGAAAAACCGCATGGAAAAGCCTAGCACAAAATAGGACATCTGGTAAGGGTTAGAGGTCGAGTTCTGCATTTAGCAGCCTAGCAGGGCTAAGAGCAAGTTTGCTTTGACACTTCGACCTCTGAAAGATTCTGAAAGACGAGATGGCAGCGCAGGAGAGAAAGAGAAGCTTTGCTTACTATTTTTGTCAAAAGCACGTTTTTTCGCAGTCATATGATGAGAAGGAAAGATTGTGGTGTATGTGGGCCCTGATTAGAGCATAGCTCTGCCATGTATATAAAAATTAGGATTTTAGCTTAAAGATTAGTGTGCAAGGGCTGAGATAAGGAGGCAATGGGATTTAGTTTGAATTAATTCATGCTCATGTTACACTAGTACAATTGCTAAAGGAATTGGTGGTTGATTATTAATGTTTTCTAGCTAGCTCCATGTGCTATTTACCTCCTACAAATTTGTTTGTTCCCAGTTGCCAAAAATAGGGGTAGATAGTGTCGACAGAGGGTAAACCTTTTTCTGTCGAAGTAGGGGAAGAAGGTTAGCTCCTCTGCAAATTAAGGGTAGGCAAATTTATGTTTTCTCTCTCTTTTTCTCACTCTTTTTTGAGCTTGTCTAAGCAGTCTAGGAAATGGCCATGAGACATTTAATTGTCTATTCAGTAATACTGTTTTAAAATTGTTAGCATTAATAAAATGAATAAATAAATATGCTATGTTACTGCCCATCCTGTCTGATGAAATTATGAAAGGATGAGTAGTCTAGGATGATGTTCCCTTATTTGACCTTTAAGGGGAATTAGATGTGGGTAATTTTTGTTCTAAAATTCTCAGGTGATAACAACATTATTGTTTATGTTATTCTCATGCTATATACAGTTTTGCAACCGCATTGTTGGTCTTTTATTAGCTAGTCTGTGTAAATAAGCTGACAGCCCTCATTAGACCTGATGTTGCACAGTTTGGATCGTGAAAAGTAGAATGCAGGAAAGACGCCCATGTGATCCTCAGCAAATATTTTTGAAAGGAAAATATTGTTTTATAAGAGTTGGTTTGACTAAGGAAGTATTCTGAGACTATCCTCTCTGTTGATAGATTATTTGTATGCCTTGTCTAAAGACCTTTTGTTCTGTCCACTAATAGATATTTGCTGCCTTACAACCATTGCCAGAGGGGCCCGTATATCAGATCCAGCATGGGGAGTCAGCACCAGTCCGGCTTGAAGCCAAGGTGAAGGTAACCAGCACAGGCATTGCTGGCAACTAGGACCTTAGTGAAGGCGGAAGCACTGGGATGTGAAGTGTGCACCCCTGCCACTGTCTTGGGCGAAAGACGGGGTCACAAATCAGAAAGGAGAAGTTGTGGATCAAGTTTTTGATGCCCAGCTGAGAGAGTCACAGACCGACAAGGACGGCAAGGAGGCTTTTGCTTGAGGTGAGCCCCTTTGAAACAAGGGTTGCTTCAGGCCTCTGATTTCTGGTCCCAAAGTGAATGCCAGTCTGCGCCTCTGTTTGTTGATCAAGAGATACCTGGGCATACTGGGTACAATCTGTGGCCCCAATAAAAGAGCAGTGCGCCAGCAAAGCAATACAGGAGTTAGGAAAGGACTTCAGTTTATTTTATGGTACACGTGCTGTTTCTGTGTTGCTTGTTAGATCAGAATGAAGAAAACTGGTGCACTGCCTGAAACACTGGACAGGATAGTTGAGGGCATTTGCACTGGAAGGTGATTGCCCTACCCTGAAAGAAAGACTTTTTCTTCTCAAACTGAGCTTTGATTATTGTCCTGAGTTGTGAGTTGTGCAGCTCTACTGTGGGAACAACAAGAGCCTGCCTGTGAGACTCAAACGGACACAGGGAGAAGACTCCCCTCTGGCTGGTTGTACAGCGGCTTTAATTTCCCAAGGACTACTTTTTTGTTAGTAATGTACCCTTTCGGTCGTCCCATTTCTGATGAGGAGCAGCCCTTTGCTGCTCCTCGTCCTAATTCTCAGGGCCTTGCGTGGTCCTCCTGGTCCCCCTGGAGCCAGGATTGTTTTTGTACTAATATGTCTGACTGCTTTAATATTTGCATTAGGAATAATATTTATTCTGAAAGAGAAACGTTTTTCTGAGCAGTTGACAAATGTTACTATGCCCTTTCCTTGAGTATATTAATTGATACTCTAGCCCTCATAAAATGAACACTGGAAAAGTCTATTGAAAATGTTTTTACATAGAATTGGACTAGATGGTTCTAGGATTTGCTTTCTGCTTAGGGTTGGAAAATATTGATGGTTCTGTTTGTGATAATAGTCATTACTCTCTCCTGATATCTGTATGACCCAATGCTCTGTTCCCTTTGTACTCCTGCTTATTCCTTATATATACCCGCTTAATAAAATGTTTAGAATGTAAATGCCCACCTAGCAATGGATTAGGATATTGATAAATTCATGAGAATACATGTGCTTAATATTTTCTATGTTCCTACTAGATCATAGAAATGTCTTTAATTCATGCTAAAAGGAACCATCTGTAAAGATTGCAGGAATCGCTGTTTGCATGAGCTGAAAGCAATTTTGTTCTAGGAAGCCATTTTAGTTAGCCATGTGCTCGCCGTGTGATTTCTCCCTCTTCCAGAGCCTTGCACATGCTCAGAAAGGCCTAGCTGCCAGAATGCATCTGCTTTTATGTTATAACTGTCAGGCTATTCTTACTGATGTGTTCAGTTTAGTCTCTCCTCCCCCTCTGTTGACTAAGCAAATCTTATGCATCCATATATGTATTTGTGTGCACATTTGTACTGCCTCTTTTCTGACCTTCATGCTAACTCAGCAATAAACTGGCCATAAAAGGCCCCTCTTCTTTGTACTCCTTATCTGTCTAATACAGAGGCCTGATGGTACTGTGTGACACAGTCTCCCTTATGTGAGGTAATTAAATATGTCTTTTTTTTGTATTAGAGGTTCCATGCCAATCTCTTCTTTGTTGGTTTAAGGACCAGGTGCATCAGTGATCCCCTTAGAAGGTTTCTATTTCTTCAATAGGACCTCATTATGAGATCCGAATTACCTCACAGGGAGATACTGGAGCTAGATTTAATAATAACTGCCAGTATCTCCCGGTGAGATAAAGGGAATTACTAGTTTTCCCCCCTAGAATGGGGAATAACAGGGAGGCCGGGTAATACTGCATTACATTTCTCATGCTTTACCCCATTAAGGTGAAAACTGTGTGCCCAAATCTGCAAACGCTTACCACCTGCTTGGAGCAGGTGATAAAAGTTGCAGAGGCCTAGGGTCGGCAGACAGTGGGAGGGCAGAGATCCATTCACTTTAGCACAGGGGAGCTTTTTCTGCTTCCCCCAACTGAAGTGTGAGAACAGACAGAATGAGGCACAGCAGTAGCCAACAGCCCATGCAGCTCCTCAGAGGTCTCTGGGGTCAGTATTGATGGAGACAACATTATCGGGTCAGGAGTTTGAAGAAATATTAATTACCACTGCAAAATCACCAGGAAACCTGTGGTTTCCCAGAGTGGTATCCCCCGAACCTCTGTCTGGAAAATGTGTTTAAAATTGGGATCCATGCCACCCCACAATGTTCAGTCCACCGTTATTCTTGTCAAAGGGATGGAGTGCTCTGCAGAGTACTCAAAGAGCCAATCCCTCAGAGGAGAAGGAACATCACCTAAAGTATGAGATTTCTGCTGGAACAGCCTACAAGCCTGCCCCTCTGCTACGAGATAGAAGGAGTGTGCCTGACTGTGCAGGGAGAGAGACTGTCCCATGGGAGAGGCCTAGCATGTTCCTAGTGTATGGAGGACCCAGAGGAATCCTACAACCAAAGAGAACAAGCCAGGAGTGATCCGTGCTACAAAGGGGATCCACTGGTCTTTCTTCCCAGTAATTGAGTAAACTGAATCAAGATTGCACCAGAGCAAAGATTTCTGTCTCGTCTGGCAGCCACAGACTTTTGTTAAGCATATTTTTATTGAAGATTTCAAAGATTAGACAATAACATTCACAATGTTCATGGTTGCATGTACAATATATGTTGTAACGGATTGCTTCAGACCCCCCAGGCTTATTCTCCCCAGCTCGCCCCACCACCTCTTTCCCATCCTCCACTGGATCGGGAGTGCCACCATGGTTGGTTAGTATTTGCAGTTCATAATCAGTCTGAATCAACCCCCAATAAGAGTTCCAATTTCTTCAGATCTTTTCCCATTCTCTAGAGCCACCCCTGCGTTCATAGATCACTTTTTCCTCAAGTATACACCAGTCCATGTTGCATTTCCAGTTTTCCAGATCTACGGAAGAGCCAACTCCCTAGGATTTAGCAGTGTACCTTTTTGCTATCACTAGGCCTATCATAATCCACATTTTCTGCAATCTGGTTACCTCTGCCTCCCCCCATATTTTAAGCACACATCTCTATGCTGAGCTTGTCAGTCTCTCTCCCCACACTTGTCGCATGCAATCCATGAGTTTCAACCAGAGGGTATGTATTACTGGTCAGTCTCAGAAGATATGGGAGAAGGAGTGAATCTGTTTGCAGCCCTGCAAAGATAGATTGGAAGCAACCCTTCCCATTTTTAGCAGGACCATTTGGGAGTAGTAGGAGCGGTGTAGTATACGCAGCTGTATCAATCAAAATCTAAATTTCATATCAACCTCCTTAGGAACGCCAAGTGACTCCTCCCACTCCCCATCCTCAAAGTATCCCACGTCCTCCTCCCACCATTCTATTAGTTGTTGTAGGGCATCAGGGGTATGATTTACGATTTTTTATGTCAGAGATGTGGCCTTTTTTAGGCACAGGGTTTCTGAAAAGTCTATTCTCAAAGTGGGATTATTCCTCCAACTCTGTAACCTTTGCTTGGCCAGAGCATATGGCATGTCTCACCTGCAGATACTTGTGGGGTTTGAAAAGTGCCAATTGATACTCTCTCATTAAATCCATTAGGGGAATTTAAGTCTCCCTTAACCCACATATACCCCTCTGCTGATATGGCGAGTAAGTCCCACTTGGCAAAGCCCTTCAGTTTGCCCAGGGTCACCTGCACCTCTGCATCCAGGTGTGGGGTGAACTATGGAATTTTTTTTCCTCCATCGTAAAAACGTTGTTACCTCTTTCCTGATATTGACTACTGTTCTGGTGGGGTTGGCCAACTCAGCTACCATCTACCCACCATACAGTGCGCAAAGTACCCCCTGTCCCCTGTAATATATAATGCCAGTTCAGTCTGTGTCCAAAGGCCCAGTCACTAACCGTATTTAATTGTGACGGCCAGTAGTACTTTAGAATCTCAGGGAGTGTAATTCCTCCATTGTACCAACCTTCCTCATCTTGGACAGAGCTGGGCTTCCGCCTCAATTGTGTTAAAAATAATCCTTTAATACCGTATAGGGAGTGTTTTGTAATACGTATAAGAAATGTGGTGGTGACATCATTTGAAATAAGGCAGCCCTGCCCAGGAGGGAGAGTAGCACAACAAGCCAATATCTCACGTCACCCATCAGTCTATTGAGCAGTGGGGCTAGATTCTGCTCATGGAAGAGTTCCGAATTGGGCAGTATATACATTCCAAAATAGTGGAATACAATCCATGCAACCGTTGCCTCACAGACAGGAGGTAGCCTCGAAATGGCACCACTAAGTGGGTATATTATTGACATATGCCATTTTATGAACATAGACAAAAAATCCTGAGCTACGAATATTCATCAATATCCAAAAGAAAGGACAATTGTTGAGTTCCAAGTTTCAAATGTTCTCATTATTCTTCATTTATTGATAATCTTCATCAACAGATAAGAATGCAACCTCTGCCAACACGTGTTTCGTCTCGGTCGTAGAAACCAAAGACTTCGTCAGGGCTGTAAATATTACAATAAAAATAATCATAATTTCATTCCACTTAGATACAATCACATCACAAATTTAAACATCAATCAAAGTGGCGTCCCAATTACCATGAGAGAGAGATATTAAGTCTGGTGGTCACCATCTAACGAGACGGGATGATACAATTTGATAGTAGTAATCCACCATACTCAATATACCAATTTATAAAAATCACCAAGTTTAACAAATTAAACTTACACAGTATTAAAACACTAAATGTTAAAGTATGCTAAGAAGTCAGAGAAAGGCAGTAAAGTCAGATAAACTAGATTGAAAGTCTAAGTTTAAACCCCTCAGGTCTGCTGTACACTTTCTGTTTGCACTGGTGTATCTGGATTACTAGACCGCCTTCTCTCTTTATTTTCTCACTTAAACTTAGACTTTCAATCTAGTTTATCTGACTTTACTGCCTTTCTCTGACTTCTTAGCATACTTTAACAGACACTGACGCATGGAGGAAAGACATCTGCTTGATTTCAGACTTTTTGGCCAACGGTTGAAAAAGGCATTTTATTGAACTGCTCTGCAAATGAGTGAGGTTCCTCTGTGCATAATCCTTGCACACTCTGCATAATATTGGGAGCTGTTGAGATAGATCCTTGACCATAGTGGAAAGGAGAAGAGCACTAGGGAGAAGGTGGGCGTGGCACTTCTTTAGTAGGTGTTACTGATTACAACTCTGTATTGCCCTCTCATCATGTTATATAGTGTTTCATTTTACTGTGTGATTAAAGCACTTTCTGTTTCCATAAATGTTAAACACCTATGCTGGAGATTACTTTATTTTGTCTGTTGGTTGGCTGTTGAGTTCTGAGTTACTGTCCCCACATTACCTTCCTGAGAAGCATGTGGCTGCTTGCCCTCACTGCCCTGAGAGTCAAGTGGGGAAAGGGTTGCCCTGATTGTAGGGTCATATTAGCACAGATCCCAGGATACAAGTCACAAACTACCTCAATCACCACAGTTGGGGCTCTCTATCCCCAAATGCCCTGTGGCCCCCCAAACTTCATCTGACAATATGTTTTGAAATGTAGAGTTTGTTCAATTCCATTGTACATCCTGGACTAGGTAATGTATTTGATTGGCTATGGTGTGTGTTGGATTGTGAGTCTTGGATTGTGTTTGTTGGGTAGTAGAATGTTGTCTTGAACTTGTATTGGGTTGTATGTATGTGTCAGACTTGACATCTTTTGGCGTGATTCCCCTGTCTTTTGCTTTCTGACCTCCCGGTGTGACTCTGTTTTTGATGGTTTCGTTTCTCTGCACACTTTCTCACTGCTGTTCATTGTTAAAGTGCAAGTGCTACTGTTGTAAATTGTGTTATGGATTTGTGTTTCCATGATTGGCACAGTGGATTTACTGGTAAGTCCCTAGTAAAGTGCCTGTAGCGTGTGCAACCCTATTGTGATGTGAAGAAATGGCGCCCTGCGAGGGAGCGACGATCTGGGAGCAATGCGATGAAAATGGCGGACGCAGGGCGCCCGCACTGCGATGACGTGATGCGACGATCTCGATGCGATGATCCGGGGTTAGCGAGCACTCGCGGCCCGCAAAAGTGTGATGCGATGACCTTTGGGTGTTAGCGAGCACTTTGGGGCCCACAAGCATGCGATGCGATGATTCTTGGTTTGCTGGCGCTCAACGGCAGTAGCGCTGTGATTTTTCTTATGCTCTTCAGCTGCGGCGGCTTGTTAGCGACGATTTCAGCACTCTCTTCTCTGGAGTAGAACTAAAGACCCAGGAACTCACAGGGGCCTCCTCGCTGGGAGGAATCAGCAGGCTGGTGGGGGAGTCAGATGTGCCTGTGACTCCAGCAGGAGGCTAGCTCTCTTCTAGCCCTTGGGTGATTGCTTTAGCAAAATAAAAGTTCTCTCAAAGTCGTTTTCCCTCTTTTTACAAGTCCAGCGGGGAACTACTGCGGGCCAATCCAAGAAATAGCACACAAGCACAAGGACAGTTTTCTCCTGCAGATTCCTCCAGTGAAACGGACAGAGTTTTTTCTTGACATCCAGGAGCAATACCACCCAACAGGGGTTTGGGCACAGATATTTATACCCCAAAAGTCTTTGTTCTCAAAAGTCTCTAGTCACTGAACCCAGCCAGAACCAGTTCTGCTGAGGCATGGAGCACTTTGTTTACCAGGTTGCATCCTTCCTTTCAGAAAGAGGGGATCTGCCATCAGACACACAGTAGGAGGTGGAGCCAGCCTTCACCTTGCCAGGCACAGCCCTATTCAGGTCAAGGAGCTACCCCTCCCCAGTACTCAATGCAGATCTCTCTATTCAACCCAGGTCTGACTCAGCCTGCCTTGCCCCACTAAACCCAGACAGCCAAAACACATAACAGCAGAGCACACTGGAAGGCTTAGGCAAGAAAATACCTACTTTCTTTTCAAACACAGAATATTAAAACCAACTTTGCTAAAAGATGTGTTTTAACATTCTGAGTTCAGGCACCCTAAACTCGAATTTCTACCATGTTCCCTGAGTCAGTAAGGACTATAAGATGTAATAGTCAGTCTGCCCATTTTAGCTTATGGACAACAGGTAGCCTTGCAGCAGTGAAAAACAAAATGGGGTGTAATTCACTACCATGACATGCTATACATATCAAGCCATGTCCTACCTTACACATACAATGCACCCTACCATAGGGGTGACTGATATGATGCCAAGGGAAGGTTCAGGGGCAGGGAAGTGTGGGCACTTCACAGCCAAGATGGCAGTTTTGGACTGCACACAGACACTGCAGTGGCAGGTCTGAGGTACACTTTACAAGCTGCTTCTGCAGGTGGCGCAAACCAGAGCTGCAGGCCCACCAGCAGCATTTGGGTTACCAGCCCTGGGCACACACAGGCCACACTACTAAGGACTAACAGGTAAACCAAATAAGCTAATCAGGGATATACCATTTCACAGTCATATTTACACAGGGAGCATTCACGCTGTGGCACTGAATGGCAGTGGCACAGCGCCCAGAGCATCTAATACCAGCAAAAACAGAGGAGACAACAGCAAAACATGGAAGGGAGACCTACGCCAGTGGTGCCAGGTCTAACAACAGTATAACAGTTTGCTCCAAATTTGCATTACAGAAGCAACGCAAACCTGGGGCAAAGTGGTAGCAATCTGTAACATATTTGAAAGTTTGTAAAATGTGCATCGATTTAAATAGATACTTTCTTATGAGTTGTATTGTGCTTTGCTCTAAATGTTAGATACATATTTGCTATTATTTTGCCCAATAATGTGCATATACTTTTGCACGGATATTGAGTTCAATATGACTTGAGTGTTGCGCATGCTCGCATTATAGATAACAAAGTAAATTCTAAATTATTTAATTGGCAATGGAAGGATGGAAGTTTAAAACAAGGCATACTAGAGTGTAAACGTGAGGCGCACAAATCTCTTTACCAGGCACTCGGCCCACTTAAGGTTTAATTATAACGCGCCTATTTTCATCAAAACACATTTGTCAAACATCCTCGCCTTGGAATGTAGTGCCGCATGGCTTGATAAAACAGTGCCCGTTATGTTTCCCGAGGGAAATTATTATTATTAACCTGTGAGTAACAATGGGAGGCTGGGAAACGAGCATCTCACTGCGCTAAAGCAGCAAGCAGTCTTCAAGGCTGATTTCCTATCTCACCCTATGTGGGGAATGACTCAGCATGCTTTGCATTCCTCGTGTACCTCCGCATAGCAGTGGTTTGCATGAATTCTGGCCTGGAGCCCAAACACGGAAACATCAGCCTTTCGGCCCCCAAGAATATGCGGCTATTTGCAAAAATATTTTATAGACTTTTGTTCCATAATTGTGTACGCTTTTCACGTTCACGTTCACGTTGACACATTGTGACGGGCTGCTTACTTCTGTTTTAAAGTGGGTGTTATGTTTACCTCGCTTTTGATTTCCCCGGGCTCCGTGCCGCTGATTCAGTTTAAAGACAGGTGATAAATTGTTCGAGGTCACTCTTGAGTTCGCGCCACAATATTGATGTGTCATGCAGAATGCGAGGCTGATGAGTCATCACTTTAGTAAAGACGCACGGGACATGACCGGGGTGTAGCATGGATGCCGTGGGCCCTGGTGCAAGCGAGGAAACTGGCCCCTTTGTCTGCTGTTGGAGTAATCAACTACAGCAGTTTTCATTGTTCAAACGGCCCCTCAGGGCTCTGGGCCAGGGTGGCACTGCGCACGCTGCACCAACGATAATAGCTGCTCCCTTCTGCACGATTCACAAAACCATTTGTGCGTTTACGTTCGACTATATAGTTAGAGTGGCAAATACACGTTTTTCGACATTGCAGCCGGAAATTCACAAACAATAGTACCCCCCCTCCATTGCATAATATTGGGCATTGGTCTAACTAATTTAAACACGGTGAGCCTTTGCTCGCTATCGCTACGTGCACAACCTAGGGGTTATTTACAAGCTGCCTGTGCCGCCAGTAAGTCACTTTTTCCCTTATTAAAAGCGATGCACCGGCGGCGCCAGGGGCTTGGAAATAGGCCCCCAAGTTCGGCGCCCCCTCCGTCCGCTTTGCATTAAAAAATATTTCTCCCACTCTCTACCTGTTTAAGATGAGCAGGTTATATTTCCTAGGAAATGGTGCGGCACTGCAAGCAATTTTGTAGCGCCACACCATTTAAAAAACGCAAAGATGCATGGTGAGTGGCCTGAACTGGGTAGACGCATGGCGATATTTGCATACACATGAAAGGGAATACACGTACGTCTCGGCGGTACACCGCTCGTTTTCGAGACTAGACTACATTTTTGTTCCTGCCGCGGTCATTACCAGAGTGGTCTCGGCGGCTATCCAGCCGCGGGGATTTTCGGATCACTCCCCCGTAGTTGTGGAGGTTGCCCTCGACAGGGAGAGGCGCCCATTTAGGTGGCGTCTCTCCACCTGGCATTTGCAGCAGGAGGCGTATCAGCAACACCTAGAGGTGGCTATCGCCCAGTACTGGGAAGAAAACCTAGGTACGGTCTCTGACACACGGACAGTTTGGGAGGCTATGAAACCTACGCTGCACGGGGTAGATATAACATGGTGTGCGGCGGCGCGTCGCAGACGACGGGAGGAACTGGTGCGGGCCGCAGCGGAGGTGGAGCGGCTGGAAACTCAATGTGGGGTGGCGAATCGCCTGGACGACGTAGGGCAACTTTTTCTGGCGCAACAGACGTACGCCTCTCTCCAGCTAGACGAGGCCCGCCAGATCTGGTTAGCGACCAGAAGTAGGATTTATCAATGGGGCGACAAGTCCAGCACCATGCTTCATAGGCTCTGCCAAAAAGTGTTCCAGGCACAGGACCTGCCGGGCCTTAGAGACGATACCGGGGCCTCCATTTCAGCTCCAAGGGAACTTGCGAACAGCTTCGCTGGCTACTTTGCGATGCAATGCGCCCCGCGGGACCCTCTCTCGGCACTTGATATTGATAAATTTATAGCTGATCTCCCACCCGCGTGCTTCCTGATGATGTGCGTGAGCTCCTTGAGGCCCCACTTTCGGCCGATGAATTAGGCACAGCACTGGGGGAACTCAATACTGGTAAGGCCCCCGGGCCCAACGGTTTCCCGAGTGAATGTTTTAAGCGCTATCACCTACAACTAGGGCCACACTACAAAGCCGCCCTGGAGGCAGCACGAGAGGAGGGCGTTCTGCCGGCGGACTGGAGACATGCAGAAATAGTTGTCTTTTGTAAACCCGGTCGGCCCCCGGACCGCCACGAGTCCTATCGGCCAATTTCTCTTCTGAACATTGAGGCCAAAATATTTGCTAAAGCGCTCGCGAATCGCCTTCTCCCCTACATATCAGATTTGGCCCATCCGGATCAAGCCGGATTTATGCCCCGCAGGGCGACGCGTCATAATTTTAGACGAGCCCACGTGGCTGTGGAGGCGATGAGTAAAACCGGGGATCAGGCGGCACTACTACTAGCCGATATTGACAGGGCCTTTGATTCCCTGAGTTGGACCTACTTGTTTGCCCTCCTTCCGCGCCTTAACCTAGGGCCCCACTTTATGTCCTATATCCGGCTTCTTTATACCGGTCTGACGGCCTCGGTGAGGGTGGCGGGGGAGGTGTCGGCAGCCTTCCCGATAGGACGTGGCACTCGGCAGGGATGCCCCCTCTCGCCTTACTTGTTCGCTCTAGCTATGGAGCCGCTGGCAGCGTGGGTCCGGATGGATGCACAGCTGAAGGGATTTGAGTGGCAGGCGGGACCGTCGGACAGAATCACACTATATTCAGATGATGTTCTTTTCTTTCTTACAGACGTGAACCGTTCCGGGCCGCGGGTCCTAGACATCATGAGAATCTTCGGCGAAGTCTCCGGACTTTGCTTGAAACCGCAGAAGTCCACCCTATGGACTTTGGGAGACCACTTCGAAGTCGGGCCATGGGCCTCGACATTGCAGAGAGCGGTCGGGGGCCTTAAATATTTGGGAGTGTTCCTGACAACCATGCCGACGATAGCCTGGGAGCGCAATTGGATCCTGTATGGGACAGAGTGCAGCAGGAAATGAAGTGCTGGTCCCGCATGCCTCTCAATATTTATGGTAGATCAGCCATTTTTAAGATGGTTGCCCTTCCCAAATTACTGTATCAATTACAAAACCACCCATTCCCAATCCCGCCGCATTGGTTCTGACTGGTCAACTCGGCTCTTGGTCGCTTTTTGTGGGCCGGTGGCGCGGCGAGAGTAGCGCTGCGGACCTGCTTTCTGTCCACATACTGTGGGGGACTGGCGACCTCAGATATTCTGTCGTATTACCAGGCCTCCCCTCTGGTGGTCCTGTGACGGGGGGGACCCGGCATATACCCTAGAACGATACCTGATGGAACCTGACTCCCTACATACGGTCTTATACTCACCACAGCTGCGAAAGAGACTGCCTAGAGCAATGCAAGTGGTGCTCCAGGTATGGCGGCAAGCACTGCGCCGCATGGGATGGTGGGGAAAGCTGACTGGGGAGACCCCGCTCTGGCATAACGGGTAACTTCCGGCCCTGATGTCCCTTCCCGGATTTAGGAGCTGGGATTTGATAGGTATTTCAACTTTGGGCCAGGTCCTCAGAGGCACCACGCTTAAAACCTTTCAAGATCTCAGTGCAGAGTTCAATATGCCCCGCACCCAGTTCTTTCGCTATCTACAGCTTAGGCACGCTCTGGCATCCGCGTTAGTGGGCTTGACTACACTGCCCGAATTCAGCCTGATAGAGGAAAAAGTCTTTATGGGGTATTTGGAGGATCGTAAAATATCCAAAATATACCAAACATTAGTGACACACTGTTCCTCGGACCTACAGCCCTTAAGAGATCGCTGGGAGCGGGATGTGGGAGAACTGGAGGAGGAGGACTGGCGGGAGGCTCTTGAGTCCCCCAGGGGAGCAGCAATAGCAGTCCGTTTACGCCTAATACAATTCAAATACTTGCATCGTACATATTATACCAGAGAGAGATTGTGGAAGGCAGGGCTGATTGAGTCCCCGGCATGCTTGCGATGTGGTCACGAGATGGGCACCCTTTTGCACACAGTGTGGGAATGTAGTGGCCTGGCGAGATACTGGAAGTGTGTGTGGGACTGTTTGTCGGAGGTGCTGGGGTGGGAGCTCCCTCGCACAGCGAAACTGGGCCTGCTTCATGTGCTTGAAGGGGTGGGCGGGAATGTTTACAAGCGACACTTGCTGCTGCTGGTACTAACACTGGCCAAACGTGATGTGGCTCAGGCCTGGAAGGACCCTGGGGCTCCCAAAGTGGCCGGGTGGAGGAAAGGCCTGGACTTTTGCATGGGACTGGAGCGGCCGGTGTTCGATGCCTGAGGCTGTCCTACGAAACACTATAAAATATGGAAGAGATGGGCGGACTACAGGGGATTGTGGCTGGAGCCCCCACCGCTGCCAAGGAGCGAGGAAGGGCAGATGTGAAGGGCATATTGAGGCACAGTTATATCCATGTATGATTGTATACTTACCCATAACAGTGGTGGAGAGACGGAGTGTTGCAGGACGGGGGGTGGGGGGTGGGGGGGGGTTGAGTAGATGGGGGGGGGTGGAGAGTAGAGGGTATTTTCATTAAATGTATCGCACAACATGAACCGTGATTGTAGTCACAGCCCCTCCAGGGTTCGGAGCACTGTGGATGTTTATTTCTGCGATTCAATAAAACCAGTTTTGAAAAAAAACGCAGAGATGCGCACTATTGCCAAGAATGAGGCACGCCCCTGTGTTTTCTCTTGCACTGGTGCTATAAATAACTGCCTAGCGCCTGCGCAGGCATCCTTGCACCATTTTGCAAGGTGCCTCTGTTGCATGGATTATTGTTTATGTGCAGGCAGGTGTCCCTTCTAACAAATATACATTCAATAATGGCGATTTGCTACTTCTATGTGTTCTGCAGCACACAAAGAAGTACCAAATCACCATCAATTAATTATTGTTTTTGTCCAGGAAGAGACACCTTCCTGCACAAAAACAACTATTGATGGCTTTTTGCAGAATGCAGCACACATAGAGCAAACAACGAGGAGAAATGAAAGTATTTCTCCTCGTTGCGCCACTCTAATGCCTGCTTTTCACTGGCGTTAGTTTTTGGCGCAGCCTCAGATTTACAGATTCCTTTAAATCCAGGGCAGTGTCATAATGTATTGGGTGTTGCATGGAAACGCCCCCAGTAACATCTATTGCAAGCCCCTTTCACGCAAAGTGATGTGTGAAAAGTGGGCCATATTTACAAGGCGCCGTTAAGCCACTCAAAGTGGCTTAGAGCCGCTTTGCAAATATGGAGCATGGCATAGCACCACCAGAGTGTTGGTAAAAGTGAAAATCCTGGTGGCGCTATGTTGCTGTAATTATGCCCAAAAGTGTCATGCAGGTTCCTTAAATCCAGAGTATTTAGTGCAGAGCTGCAGGATGAACACAGAGCTGGAAGCCTACAAAACGAGGAGGACCTGATTCACAAAGGTAAACTTACACTTTTATGTAAGTCTATTATTTTTTGGGTATTCACGAACTGTGTGATTAATTTTACTTACAGTAGTTTTATGACTAGGGACACTCCATAAGTAAGAGGATAGGCCTCTCCTATCTTTTTATGGGAAGAGCCTCCGCAGTTCTAAAATTACTGTTAGCAAAATTAACTTTTAGTTTGGGAATACCTAAAGAAATAGTAAACTTACACAAAAGTTTAAGTTTACCTTTGTGGATCAGGCACAAAGTGTCTAAACACAGATTTATTTGTCCACCCTGGAGGTAGACTGCCGCATGATCCCTGCGCTTCTCTGAATTAAGCCCCTAGACCTCATCCCCAGGTCACCCCTACTATATCTCAGCCCTGCATTTAAAGGCAGGGAAGTGAATGTTCCACGGCTTGTTTTTCCCAGAAAGTTTTGAACATGTACAGACAGTAACTCAAAAAGATGGACTGGGGGCTTTTACAGAGGTCCAGCATACATGCCTAAACAACGCAAATACAAAGAGGTATGCAGTGCCTGACTGGTAAGGGTGGGGGGGCAAGAGGGCTAGGTAGTCATAGGTCCTTACTGATTACAGGGGGAATGGGGATTTCTTCCTGTTGGAATTAGGGCCCTCACACACCCGGCTGGGTGTCATGCTTCATCATAGGGCATGCTCCTCACCAGGTCGGTGCTGCAATACCTGACACGCTCCCTATAACGGGCTCTTTCATTGCTATTAGCAGTTTGGTGCCATGGGGATGAGGGGCCTAGATATGTAGATGGAGAAGGTGAAGGGAAATAAACCATGGGAAGTTAAAACAAATTGGAAGTCATAGAGAAAACGATTTTAATCAATTGGGCTTCTAACCTGGTTAAAAGTAAGGCGGCGCACTTCTGAGTGATGTATCAGAATTGGCGCTCTATCATGTGGTCAATATGTTTCTCGCCTATTAGTCCTTAGATCTAGCGGTGATTCGTCAGGCCCAGTATTAACAAATCTGTCTTCACAGTAGGTGATTGTCTGGTGAAGTGTCCCTGTTAAACCAACCTAGAAAACCTACAGTGGTGTACCTTCAATTTGGTGACCAACCCAAGTTGAGTCGGCAATTTACAACATGGACGCCCGGTAGGACTACATTTGAAAATCCCTAGTGTCGTTTGCTCAGTTTCAACATGGTTGTCAGACCTACCCTCTCACAACCGGTGCCCTGCAGTGTAACCAGGTTGGACGCCCAATTGATTAAAATCGTTTTCTCTGGGACTTCCAATATGTTTTAACTTCCCTTGGTTCATTTACCTTCACCTTCTGCATTTACATATCTAGGCCCCTCACCCCCACATACCAAATGGTTAAATGTAATAAAAGATCTCGACTAAAGAGCCCCTCATAGGGAGCCTGTCAGGTATTGCAGCGCCAGCCTGACGAGGAGCACGCCCTATGATGAAGCATGACACCCAGCCGGATGTGTGAGGGCTTTAATTCAAACAGGAGTAATTCCCCGTTCCCTGTGTAACCAGGAAGGACCTATGACCACCTAGCCCTCTTGCCCCCCTTACCAGTCAGGAACTGCATACTTATTTATATTCATGTACAGACAGTGGCATAGGTCTTGTGTCATGGGCCCAAGTGGAAAGAAATGTCCCCAAAAGTTCTCCCACCCTCACCCCTCCCAGCCCGCCATTTGAACTGTGAAGTACATAAAGTTTCAGTAGAACCCTTGGGCCTCTGGGCCCCAGCCCTACTGCACTTCAGTGGCAGCAGGCAACCTTTGGAAGCGGTGGGTGAGCAAAGTGCACCACCACTTCCCACCAAAAACGAAATAAAGCCCTCCAAAAGCCCATAATAATACACTCCCTCCTTCCCTCCCTCCCTCTAAAAACCTAAATAAAGCAACCCCTCCCTCCACCCAAAATAACACTAACATTTTAAATAAATAAAAGTTAAATGAACAGTACTTACTGACAGCCACATGTCGTCCGGTCCTCCTCGGTGAAACTGCAGTCTGCTGTGGAGTTTCCCTAACCAATCCTGGGGCTGCTCTCATGCTGCATGAGAGAAGCATCAGGGTTGGATGGAACGGGTTGGTCAGACTCTCCTTCAGCCCCTGGAAGCCTATGCTTGCTCTTCACCCAGCTGTCTAAGACAGCTGAATGGAGAGCTGCAAAGTGCCCATGTCAGGCTGGCTGTCGCAAGACAGCCGGCCAAACTGACACGCACACTTTGGAGCATCTGGCCCGCGCTCCAATCCTCGATGTTGCTCATTGTCCATGCTCACATGCTCCTTTTTTGACTCAGGGCACTGCGTGTGGTGCACACATTGGGGACAAAATGGCTATGAAAAAAATGTTTTCAATTCCATAGTATTTTTTTCACGGGTGGCTCTCAGCGGGCGGGGGGGGCGATGCTCCCCCACCCTTGTGGAGAAAATGCAGCTGCTGCACTTGCTGTACCAATAGAAGCTAAGCCCCTGCATACAGACTCAAGCCCACATGAGCTCTTGAGACATGTTGGTGCATTACAAATGAAATACATACATACATTTTCTCAAACACATCTCCAAGCCTTTGCCAACCGTGAAAGGGTTAACTATTTACTTTAGCTGTGGACAAGAGTATCCAAAGTAGGAATGACCAGAGTACACCCCCTAATTTGTTGGAAAGTAAGTAAAGTTTTTTCCATGTGGGAATTTCCTTGTGGAAATAATATAAAATAAGTTTTCCATTGCACAAACGTGATGGCATTTCAGTCATTCCCAAAACTTAATTGTGTATGGGAGAAATGCATCAGCTAAAATGGAAATAGAAATGTGCTAAAATGTTCCTGATATACACCTTAAAACCTGAGATAGCTTTCCAAGAATTCTTCTGGAGATTTTTCAATGCCCCTAAGTTATACATCTGTAACTATTTGCTAGTGCAGAGTTGGGCCATTTTCGAAAATTAGGGTCCACAAATGGCAGACCAGGCTTCTCCTTGAAGTAGCTCATGAGCTACTGGTAGCTAGCCAGGTATCTGTGACTAGCTCTTCTGTGTGCAGCCCAGCCAACAAAATTAGTAACATTTTCTTGGTTGAATTAATATATGCATACCAAAATTGAAAAATGTGTATTTGAGATGAAAATGTGTTTGTATATTCATAACTCCTTAGCTGATGTTTAGGGAAACCTACTACTAATATTAACTTAGTACCATGGGCATTGCTGCAATAGCTGTTATGTAGAGACATTCCACACCGACAAAGCATTTTTTAAGTTACCACTGAGAACCAACCATGCCTGATGCAAACATAATATGTTGGCTAGTAATGTTTCCTATCTGATGTGGTCAGTATTACAACTCTAATAATATTGGTTGTTTAAGATGATATTTGTTGAACAAAAGTAGCTCTTACAACAAAGGTTGGAGACTCCTGCTCTATTCCACGGGGCTGCCATAAATCTGCAAGAATAACCAGTTATGTTCTGGTTCTCCTGTCTCCCTTCAAGTCACAGGTGCACTTTGCTATGCTTCACCAGGGACCGTGTCTGAGTTTGGGCTCCTTCCTGGTTGCCTGTTGAGTCCTCTCGCCACAATGTGGGATGTGGAGGTGGAGGGGGGAGGGAGATGGGGGGTTAGGGTCAATTTGGGATATATTTTGTGTTGGACACACTCTTTGAGGACCTATATCCTGATAGTCTCAGGTTGAGCATGCAGTGGAGGAAGTCTCCTCTAGCCCGAGAGGCAGAAGTATTACTCATTAGATGATAAAAGACTCTGGGCATATTGATTAAGATATCGTCGAGCCTAGTGCAGCCGACTTTAGTCACCTTGCTGTGCTGCGATTGGTGATAGGTAAAGAGCAGGAATGCACCGTACTTAGCAATACACAATGCATTTCTGTCATTTCCCAGCACTGATGCACAGTGTTCTCCCTAGTGCCAATGCAGGCTCTTTGCACCATGGTGCAAGGGTGCATGCGTTGAAAGCAGGATTGTTTTTGTGCAGGAAGGGACACGTTCCTGCTCAAAAACAATCCTGTGAGGCATTTTTCTCTTTCTACGTTTGCTGCAGAATGCAGAACATGTAGAAAGAGGAAGTAACAAGGAGAAATGAAGATAGTTCTCCTTGTTACGCCTGACCTGGAGAGGCATAGCCTTTTGACACATTCCCAGGTCTACCAGTAATCGTAAATCTGAGAATGCACCAAAATCCACTGGTGGATGCATGGGAACACCCATGGAATGCATTCCTAGTGCAGAGTAATCAATGCTGCAATTTGCGCAGCATTGCCGTGGATTTATTGTCACTCAGGGCCACGCAAGGTGGCCTTGCGTGACTTGGTAAATCCCACTTCAGTTGTGCATCACCCTTGCACTCCTAAGGGTGACGCAAAAGCTAAATTAATATGCCCCCAGTAACTAATGGACCTTTCTTGTGCATCATTCTATCCTTCTGCCTCACACCTTCCCCACTGACATTCTTGGCTAGTGACATTTTAAACTGGGAGGCTACAAATACCCAGCATTATATTGAACTACCTGATCAAGTTCAATCATCCCCATAAGGGGTTTCCAGGAGTCGGCCCCTCTTAAAAAAATAGTTACAGTTGGGATATCTAAAGCACAGTTTTTTAAATATATTGGCAAATTATAGGCTTCACAGGCAAAGTTCTGAAGGGAACAAGAGCATATATTTACAACTTTCCTAAAGCAGTTACAGAAATAAAGTGCTGCTCGCCCATTAAAAAGTATAACAGATAATTGTATTGTAAGACAATAGGAAATTACATAATCTTTAAATATTGTACCAGGAAATATAAATTGCACATAATTTATTTTTCTTATGTAAGACAATATCCGATCAATTTGGCTGTGCCCTAAAATGATAAACTATAAGTATTTATGCATTAATTTATTTACTTATGTATTCATGGTGTTTTGGACAACGTATCAATATCCACTTAGAGAGCACTGCCCAGTTTGAGGGACAATTAACAGGGGACAGTACTGAGTGAATGGAAGAGTGTGCTTCAGTTGTTCTGGACGGTCTTTCAACAGAGGGAGTCCAGTTCCTATACAATCAGCCAGAGTGTGTGACCAGTGTCTCAGATGCCATATCTACATAAACACGGAGCGGCCCATTAGAATGTGGGGCGGATTGATGATCCGCCTGACATTATCTCCCGCCCGCATGCAAATTCCCCCAGCCATATTACTATGGCGGGGGGGAACCCCGGCGGACGGAAAAACCGTCCGCCCGTTTTCCACCCGGTCGATGAGTCAACCGGGCGGAAAAGCTTTTATTATGGTGGCTGTGTCTGTTAGACACCCGCCACGGAAAGGCATGTGGTCTTTAACAAGGGGGGCCCATAGCGGTCCCCCAGGTATTTTGGTGGTGGGGGTGCACACCAAGCGGTGCCTGTAACGTTGTGCATTCAAATGCACAACCTCCATTTTTGGCATTGCGGCGGTCGGTGCTTTCAGCACCACCCGCCGCAATGTTAAAAATGCGGGATGCGCCCGCCAGTGTGGGGGGCGCATACTAATTGTATGTGCGGGACCGCCACATGCATTGCGGGTGGTCCCATTTTCCGGGGCCATACTAATGAGCCCAGTGTTGCTTACAAGGAACCTAAACTGCCAGGCGTGCTCAATAAACCCCTCAACTTCCCATATTTTCCAAGGCAGGTGTATCAAGTGATGTGCTTTCCTTCTGCAGTATGGGTCCTGAATATCGACTCTAATATTGAGTGACCATAATATTTTGCTCAAAATATCATGACTGCTAAAACTTTGTGGAGCATAATATAAATGGTAAATGTATGGCTTTTTTCTTGTTGTAAATAATATTAATGTAAAAACCACTGTATATTAAAATATAGACCCAATGTATTTTTAGGTTATATTGTTATGTAAATATTTGCCCTATATTAACATATAAATACTTTTTTAACTTTAAAAATTGTTTGAACTTTTTGGTTTTATTTTATTTTTGGGATTATGTGTTATGAGGGGTTTTGGTAGGTAATGTGTTAGTTGATTTAAAATTTAAAAGAATTGCTGCTCAGCAAATACTTTTTTATGTATTACTTTTGGGATTTTTATGTTAATTTATTTTAACTTATTTTGCATTGAGTATTTAATTTTAGTATGCAGAATGGCTTTTTGGAGGATTGTGTTTAGTTTTAATGTTATTGTAATTAATAATAAATTAATATTAATTACATTAGATAATTAATTTTAAGTCGTATTAAAAATATTTGAAACACATTTTTTGAAAAAATGAAATTTTTATATTGTAGGTTTTATAACCTTTTAAAAAAATCTTTATATTAACAAATTGGCAAAGAAAAGAAAAACATCAGGTGAGTCAACAGTTTCCTCATTGGGCAAAAATAAAGTGTCGCTTATACAGAATTATAAAGACAATATATGAGTTATGGATCACGGGGATTCTTGCGCTTCCGCCTCTACTCGTCGCGCCGGGGGCGCGCAATCTCTCCGCGGTGACTATTCCAGGCCCCCCAGACCTTCCCCCACTTCTCGGGACAACCCCTGGCCACATATACTGACTTCTCCCTGAACATACACCAATCCATGTCCTCCGCCCATTTGGAAACCCGGGGTGGCTGTCTGGCTCCCCACAGCTGAGCAATATTTTGTTTCGCAACCATACACGCCAGTGTCACCCACTGTTTCCCAAACACATTCAGGTCCGTGGGTTCCCACACATTCAGTATACACCTCCGGGCCTCCGGTCGTATCTCCTCTCCCAAGGCGTCTCATATCTTGTCATGAACCTTCGTCCAATATTCCTGTACTTCCACACAGTGCCACAGAATATGCATAAAACTGCCAAGCTCTCCACACCCCCTTCGGCACTCTCCACTCTCCATTCGTCCCATTCGCACCAGGCAAGGCCCTGTAATGTATGACCTATGCAAGATCTTTAGTTGCACAGGTCTAAGTCTCATCTGGATCGCAACCACCCTCAGGGAGGAAATCGCCTCTGTCCAGTCTTCTTCATCTAGCTCTACCCGTCTGCACTCCACTGCGTTCTCATAAGTCCCAGCGGGTCCTCCATAGTATTAATAAGCTTTTTGTACATTAAAGAGATAGTCTTCTCGGGAGGTTCCCGTCCAAAACTCGATCCTCAAGAGGACAGGCCTCTGGGAGCGTGGTGTCTCTAGGTAGGTGCGTGAGGAGGGCGTGTCTAACCTGGAGGTAACAATAATACTCACTATCATGTAGGCTGTATTGCTTTTTTAGAGAGTCGAATGTGTGGATTGTGTCCCCTCTCCACACGTCTTTGATCTGAGTGATCCCGATGAGATCCCACTTGTCAAATCCCTTAGATTTCCACAAGCTCCCAAGTCTCTCTGAATTCCATAAAGGGGTGGCCATGGTTAGCTTCCCCTCCCAGGCAAGATATCTATTGGCCGGATATATGACGTTACCACGCATACTTTTATAATGCATACATTTACAACGCATTTTTTACAACGCAAATACTGTTACAACGCATGTTTTTACCATGAATACTATTACAACGCAATATAGTGTTAATAATAGTAAAATACTATTACAACAAAAACATTTACAACGCATACCATTACAACGCAAATATATTATATATTTTTTTTTTGTACGATAAAACCTGGCACGGGATGCAGGGAAACTAGGGGTTTTGGGTGGGGAAGTGTATTAAAAATGATAAGATAAACTAAAACGTAAGAGATATAAAGGCTACCATTAAAAAAAAGTAATACTCGAGTATTAAAATTAATACGCAAGTATAAAAATTAATACTCATATTAACTCATACATTCAAACTTGTAATTTTTTTTAAAACGCAACGATTTTACAAACAAATAAACGAAACATATATAGGAATGACAGAAATTAAATCTTTATCTCCAACAAATTCATACATACACATAGTCACACACAGTCGCCATTTTCAATATGTAGTTCAAACGTTAGTCCTACTACTATTTCCATGAAATAATACCACAACACTACTATCAAAATGGATGCCAAAACGGAACGAAAAACGCAAATAGCATATCTTTTTTTTTTTTTTTTTTTCCAAAACCTTTATTGCACTTTGTATAGTACACAGCGGAGTGCCTACAACCCTGCGGGCTGGCCGCTATTATAAGATCGGTACTCACAGTGTAAGTCAGCGAAAAGGTCAGTAAGGCAATAATCACATTAGTTGTCCAATGAAACATGCTGTGAAATAAAAGTGCAGTTTGAGCAAGTAATACAAGCGGAAAATGTGGCTTTGATGGTATTTTTCTCTTTTTCTTTTGAGAAACAAAAAACTAGTAACAATAAACTGTTAGGAATGACATTACGGTCTATTATGAAACAATGCAGTTCAAGTTGTAAGTGTCTCTTGGAAGACATTTAGTCGAACCTTATTTCCTAGTACTTGAATGTGCCCTCCCTCAATACACGTCCCCTCACCACCCGACCCACAGTTTTAAGCACTACGGGAATTCCTCATGTCGTTGCCGTGGCCTCCTTCTAACCCTCCACCCCGCCTAGCCCCAACCCTCTTCACTCTCGTCGTCGGAATCTTCCTGGTCGTCTTCGGGCAAGGGTTCACAAATATCCCCTCTATACTCATTCCATTTGAACCAAATCTTGTTCCATTTCCCTGGGCAGGCTCGGTTGGCATACACTGCTCTCTCGGTCAACATTACTCTATCCATGTTCAGGCACCATTGGGACTTGGTCGGTAGGTCTGCTGCCCCCCAGCGCTGTGCTATGTCACGTTTCGCCACCATTATTTCCACTGTGACCCAGAGTTGTTCATACCTGGACAGGTCAGTAGGTTCCCATATATTTAGTAAACACCTCCTCGGGTCAGGTAGTAGGGATTGGTCTAGCGTTTGCGAGAGTGTGCGGAGTATTTGCCTCCAGTACTCCTGGATTTTGGGACAGTCCCATATGGTGTGGAAGAATGTGCCCTCCTCTCCGCATCCACGCAAACAGTAAGGATGGGGCGCCCTCTGTATGCGGTGTAGCATAGTCCTCGTGTAATAAACCCTGTGGAGGATCTTAAATTGTACTAGTCTCATGCGTGCTGAGATGCCCACTTCCTTAGGGGACCCAAGCGCCGCATTCCATTCATGTTCATCCATATCGTGAATGTCCCCCTCCCATTTCTCTTTCAGGTGGAGCGCAGGATCAGGGGTATTATTGAGCAATTTACGGTAAGTGAGGGACGTCGCTTTTTCTAACATGTAATCAGTGAGGAGGCGGTCTTCCAGAGGAGAAGACTCTGGCAGTGGTGTGTCGGGTGGCAGGGCTGTGAGCAGTGCGTGTCGGATTTGAATGTACCTGTAAAGTTCCCTGTCACCGAAATCATATAGTTCTTTTAGCCGGGCAAAAGGGATTACCTCCTCCCTCTCCCACAGATCACCCACTGTGGTAATTCCTATCGTGTCCCATTGTGCGAACCCCTTGGTGTTCCTTAGATTGCCCAATGCTCGAGAGTCCCACAGTGGAGTCATCTTGGTGATCTTCCCTTTCCAGCCCAGAGCGGCCGTTGCTGTGTGCCATACTTGAACTGTTAGTTTAGTGGGGCCCAGTAGTGCTCGCTCCTTACGGCGATCATACAGCGGACCCAATAGACTATTCGTGCCCAATTGTGCCCTGTCTGAACGGAATGCCGGTTCAGTATGTGGTGCGTGGACCCACTGATTAATCGGCTTGAGATGCGCAGCCCAGTAGTACAATTTCAGGTTTGGTAGTGCGATATCCCCGCTATACCAGTCTCTGTGCAGCTTGGATTGCGCCACCCGTGCCGGGAGGTTGCCCCATAGAAGGTTGGAGACCAGAGCCGCCACTTTCTGGAAGAACTTAGGGGGCACAGGATATGGTGAGTTCTCAAGGATGTATAAAAAACGTGGTAACGCCATCATCTTGTAGAGTGCCGCCCTGCCCAGGAGCGTCAACGGCAGGCCCGACCAAAATTCTACATCTCGTTTAAGCCGGTCTAGGTGTGGTTTCAGGTTCTTATCTATGAATTCTGCCGGGTCCCTAGTGATATGTATGCCTAGGTATTTAAATGACGAACCCGCCAGCTTCAGCGGGCACGCACTGTCGAGGTTCGGGGCTGGACCCTGCAGAATGTACACTTCAGACTTGGCCCAGTTTAGCGTATAGCCGGAGATACCGCCGTACGTGTCGCAGATGTGCAACAAAGCCGGTATGCCTCCGTCGGGGTCAGACAGATAGAGCAACATATCATCCGCGTATAAGGACAGCCGATCTTCCCAACCCCCAGGCCATGTTATACTTTAACGAGGGGTGAAGTTCGTATGAGGGTTTCAAGAGGTTCCAGAGAGATGGCAAACAGCAAGGGTGACAGAGGGCATCCCTGCCGCGTGCCTCTTCCCAACGTGAATGCATGTGAAATATGGCCATTAGCCACCACGTGAGCCACTGGGTCCGTATATAGCAGTTTGACCCATGCAAGAAAGCGAGGGCCAAATCCCATATGTGTCAGCGTTTCAAACAGGTATTCCCACTCCACCAGGTCAAATGCCATTTTGGCGTCAAGTGCTAAAATTACCGCCGGCGATTTAATGGTTTCCGTTCTAGCCAGTACACCGTGCAGTCGCCGCAGGTTCAACGCTGTGTTCCTGTGCGGCATAAAGCCGGATTGATCCGGATGTATGATTGATGACAGATGGGGCAGAATCCTTTGTGCTAGGAGTTTAGCCAGAATTTTCACTTCCGCGTTTAGTAAGGAAATGGGTCGATAAGAGGAACATTCCTCCGGCGGTTTACCTGGCTTGGGGATAGTTACGATAGTTGCCACTCGCTGGTCTAGTGGAAGGGAACCCTTCTCTAAACAGTCCCTGAACATCCCTAACAAATGTACGCTGAGGGTCTCCGGCATCGCCTGGTACCATTCTATGGGTATTCCATTTGGCCCCATTGCCTTGCCCGGGTTCAGAGCCTTAATGGTCAGTTGGATTTCCTCAGCAGTGATGTCTGCCTCTAATTCACTTGATGCCTCTGGCGATAATGTTCGGACCTCAGTCGGAGCTAAGAGAGCCCTGGCGTTTTCAGATGTGATCACCTGTTCCGGGGTATATACTTGTTCAAAGTGGGCCGCTAGTATCTCTGTGATACGCCTAGGATCTGAATGCGGCACCCCATGCACATCTTTCAGCCGTTGTATCCCCCTGGAATTGTTCTCACGCTTATCCAGCCATGCTAGCATTTTCCCTGCTTTGTCCCCCACTTCATAAATTCTATTTTGGGTGTTGGTTATGTGTCCTTTAACAACCAAGCGCAGGTGATCGTTGTATAACTGCTGTTGGAGAGTGAGTGCGTGTAGGGTGGAGGGAGAGGGGTGCAGCTCATGAGCCGTGGTTCGTTCCCTCAATGCCACCTCCAGATCGGCCAGTGCCTGGGACTGCTGCCTCTTGTACCCGGTTATACTGTCAATGGCCTGCCCTCGCAGGACCGTCTTATAGGCTTCCCAGAGTGTCGCTGAGGAGCGTACTGAGTGTACATTTTCAAGAAAGTATTGTTTCGTGGCACGTTTAAGAGCTTTGCGAACCTGTGGAACTTTAAAGTAGGATGCATGAATGGGGTAGATGCGTCTGCGTGTTCTCGTCTGTAGGGAGAGTGTCAGTGTGAGGGGTGAGTGGTCAGAAATACCTCGAGGGTGAATCACCAGGTTGTCTACTTGATGGAGGCCGTCACCCAGCGACAAGAAGTAGTCGATGCGGGATAGGCTGCCATGCACTGCGGAGAGATAGGTGTATTGTTTTACGCCCGGGTGCAAGTGTCTCCAGACGTCAGTCAAGCCCATGGCTATTGCAAAACGGCGTAAGTACGTGTCACCCCCCGTCGGGGCCGGTGTGGGGTGTTTATCTAGTTGCGTGTCCATGACTGCATTGAAGTCCCCCCCTAGGATAATCTCACCCTCCGGGAGAGTTAGAATGAACTCCCCCAGTCTCGGGAGGTGGACCGAATGTAATGCCGGCGGAATGTATATTGACACAAAGTTGAAGAGTTTCCCCTCCCATTGCCCCTGCACGGCCGCGAAGCAGCCCTGGTCATCAGTTTTAGACGATAGGGGCATGAATCGTGATTTTTTGTGTCCTAGAATGCCGGACCCCCTGGAGCCGGATGTGAATTCAGAGTGAGCCCACATTTTGTAACCCCGTCTATCTAGAGCTTTTGTAGCCCCCCCTACCAGGTGAGTTTCCTGCAGCAGGGCCACAGTAGGCCGCAGTCGCTTAATAGCAGCCAGTATCAACCCCCGTTTAACCTTGTCCCCCAAACCTCTTACATTCCATGACATCAAGGACAGAGATGGGCATTGTGTATCGGGGGGTACCGCCCCCCCTAACGGTGCTGGATTGTTAGTCATTGGGGACTATGAGGTGCATGATGTAGTGCCCAAGAGATGCAACTGGTCTAATAGCTTCGTCACAGCGCAGTGAGGAGCCTAAAGATTTCATGGGGGCATAATATCGCTGTCTGTCCCCACCTGTGTGCATTGTGTCCCATAAGAATGGAAACATCGTTCTCGACCATGTGTGTACATTCCCAACGTGAACATTTCAAAACAATCCCTCCTCCCCGCTCCCTTGCCTAACGGAATCAAACGGTCCGTCACGTCTCGTGAGTGGTGTGGTGCAGTGCTTGACCGTACATATGTGTTCCTAACATACAATTTCCTAACTGTAAAAAACAACCCTTTCCCCTTCCCCTCCTCCCTGCATCCCTGCCTAACGTACTTTCAACTGCCCGCCCCCCCAACTGAGCAGAGTGCTTAACCCATCCCACAACCAGAGTACTTGCGTGTAGGGGGGAGAGCGTCTCCCCGAGCAGGCGGCATCCCTGCGTGCCTCAGGGGCGGTCATGCCAGTGTCTTCGTGCAGCAATTGAAATGTGAAGTCGATGGTCAGCAATTGTCATCAGTACAGATCCCGGGGGAGGGGTCATCCTTCTCCATCTGCCCCTCCTGTTCCGCGGAGGGGAGAGCTCTCCGCTCCTCCTCCACGACCAGACGTTTGTGAACCATGTCTGCTGTCGTCTCTGCGTTCGTGATCCGGTCTGTGAGTTCTGCGCTGCCGGCCGACCGTGTGCCAACCTTCCAGCCAGTCCCGGGCAGCCTCGGGGGAGTCAAAAAACCACACCTTTTTGTCCGCAACCACCCTCAGTCGAGCTGGAAAAATCATCGAGTACGGCAATTCCTTCTCCCTCAGCATTCTTTTTACTTCCAGGAACGTCTTCCTCTTCCTGGATACCTCAGCCGTGTAGTCAGGGAAGAAAGCAAGTCTCGAGTTTTGGATTTGAATGGCTGGTGCCACCCTTGCGGCCTGCAGAATGGCGTCTCGGTCCCTGAAGTTAAACAGTCTTGCTAGTATCGGCCGAGGAGGGCCTCCTGTCTTCGGCTTTCCCCCCGGGATGCGGTGGGCCCTTTCTACCGAAAAGAAGTTCGAGAGTCCCTTGGGCTGGAGTCGGGTTTTTATCAAGTCCTCCACGTAGAGATCCATCGCCCCGTGTCTTCCGATTCCGGCACGCAAAAATTCGGACGTTGTTGCGCCGGGAGCGACCTTCTTGGTCATCCAGTTTGTCCCTTAGTAATTTGTTGTCGGCTTGAAGTCGCTCCATTGCCGTTTGCAGTTCAGACACGTCCTCGACCAACGATTTAGTGATGACTTCTACCTGCTTGACCCTCTCGTTCATTTTCTGGAGGTCCGCCCGTATCAGGGTGACTTCAGTGGCAGTTGCTCCAACCGTCGCCTGCACCTGGGCCAATGCCGCCAGGACATCTTTAAGTGTGGCCTTCTTAGCCCCTTCGGTGTCTGCCGCTTTCCCGGCGTTCTTGCGTTGCTCCTGGGGCGGCGTCTGTCTCTCGTACGCGAATTTATCCAGTTTGGCCTGGGTAGAGTTATGCTTGGGGCCCCTGTTTGACATGGCGCTGTGTGGTAGTAGCGGTGTAGAACGTTAGCGATAGGCCAGCGTTCGTGCCGCCCACGGCCGTACCAGTGAAATACCCCTACTGCGGGCACGAAGTCGAGTTCACAATGAGGGGGTGAAGAGTCCCCCCGCAGGCTTACAGCAGCTAGATGGCACCTCAGGTACGCCTTGCCGAGTGTTGGTTAGGGTTATGGCAGTCTATGCAGCACCTCCTTCCGTGGCGCTAAAAGTTAGGCGGCTCGTTGACCCCCCCCACCTCCACTGAGCCCGCCGAGAAGCCTGGCGGCGTGCCGTGAGCCACAACCTGCGCTGGGTCACAGTACCTTGCAGGGTCTCAGCGCCCTTTCAGAGCGCGAACCGCCGGGAGCCCCTCTGCTCTTTCCGGTGTCCTTCACGTGGAGCGTGGTGCAGGTGCTCGAGCACGCTATTGAAGGGGGTCCCCAGGGATCCGCTATCTCCCACTTATAGACCCGGTGAGTTGGAGCATCTGCAGTTCTGCGGGGAGAGCCGCTGCGGAGAGCCGGGGTGACGCTCGCGTGTGGTGTGATTGATGGTGGCGTCACTGCCGTAGCCAGAGGCTCTGTGCGCTCCCCCGGTCAGATCACACGGGGTTGTAGGGCTTTTTTTTAGTGTCGCGGGGAGCCGCACTTACGTCGGGGCTGCTGAGGGAGAGATTGCGGGTGTTCCGGACAATGTGTCTGATGACCGGCATTTCCTGCCGCACACCGCCGCTTCGAGGCCACTTCCGGCCGGTCACCTTCCCTCCGCAACTCTGCTGCTTCCAGGCTGGCAGGAGGCCCTCTTCGCCTCCGGTCTCCGCTCGGTGTTTCGAAGCTCGTTCAGGCTGCCACCGAGGCCAATGTTGCAGCGTTGAGTGCCGCACGGACTCCGGGTCAGATCCACCCCCTCAGGCACTGTAAAAACCAGGATAAATGCAACGGATAGTCGCAGGAAGCCGCCTCTGCTCGGGAGCCTCCCTAAGCTGCGGCCGCCATCGTTGGCTGCTAGCCACGCCCCCAATAGCATATCTTTTAACAAACTTTTAAATTATATCTTTACACAGAAATAAACCGTAAATAATAAAACCATACCAACGCTATGTTTACAAAAAAAAACAGTGACACTAACCAAAACTTATAAATATGAGTCATACACCATTTTTAAAACAGTTGATTCTCAACTACCAGAGTGACCAGACGCCAAACCTGACCCTCTGACCTCTTCACCTTATTGAAATCTGTATCGCTTCTCAGAAGAATTATTTTTGGGAATACAAGTGAGTTACTGAAAATCTTTTCAGAATAATATTGTAAAACATTTAAAACGCAGCACCAAATATGTTGATGTTTACTATTCAAAGACAATATTATACCACACACATATTTCTACAATTATGTATACATATATATATATATATAAAACCCAACTTTTTAAAAGCTGAGAAATACATATAATATTTTCCGTTTAAAATATAAATATGAAATCAATTAAATAAACATCAAATATTTTTCTAACATGTCTAAATGTTTTTTTTTTAAATAGACGAACAACTAAAAACAACGCCGCTAAAAACCAGTATCATAAAATAGTATTTTCTAACACAGCCAAACCTGCTCTTCAATAATAATTTGAAGGTATTTTTGATTATTTTATTCGAGAATTCAAAACACACGAAACGCGAATACATGTATTAATACACATATATTTATTCTATTTTTTTACAGAGAAAATCAATTTGGAGAAAATTATTTAATTTTTTCTACTTAGAAAATTGAAACATCAACTAATTAAAAAGGTAATTATGTTATTATTTACAATACTGCTGTTAGAAAAGTGCTGAATGATGTAGTGGTCATAATTTCTATTACTTTAATACACATTTCTAATTTTCTTCTTTTAGAAACTCAAAGCAATCTTTGAAGAAAAGCAAGCAAACACCAGCAATACAAAGAAGACCACAAATTAAAACATCAATCTTAAAGGTAAATAAAGAACATTGCACGAAAAACACATTTTCAAAAGTGCTTGATAAATTGCTACAGTAGGGAAAGTGCTGGATAGTGTGGGGGTATCAATTACTATTCTAACTCCTGGTAAGTGCTTCAGTAGCAAAAGTGCAGGATAGTGTGGGGGTATCAATTAGTACTCTAACTCCAGGTAAGTGCTACTGTAGGGAAAGTGCTGGATAGTGTAGGGGTGTGAGAAGTTGGCCCGATATGCAACGTTCGCTATTCTAGCGACCGCTATGTATCGTTCCAACGACCCTTATGGTGTTTGGTTGTAAGTCAACCTATAGACCAGCTATCCTAGTAGCGTGGATACGAGCAGTCTAAGGCTAAAGACTCGAGAGGGCGCGTTAAGCCAGCTGTTTACCACACATGTACCCCTTGAACACCCAGTGAAAGGACACCACACAAGTGTTATGAAAATAAACAGTATATTTATTAAGAATCACAACAGCCCTGTACTCTTTATGAGGACAGGGTACTTAGCACAAACCAAATCTCTTTAGCAAATACTTTAAGTGCACAATTAAAACAAGTGTCCGAGGACACGGAAAGGTTAAGGCAAGTCGGAAGCGAGGGACTCGGGACCCTAGAGTAAGGAGGCTATGCAGGCACTGAAATGCCGAGTTACCTAGCCACGAGGGCTGCGGCTGCACAAGTCTTACAGGCGTCGGGGTCTTCGCTGACGAGCCAGGAGCCGGAAGAAAAGGAGTTGCTGGCCGGCGACCAGTGATGAATAGTTCGTAGAGATCCAAGCCTGGATCGGAGATTGATGAAACCTGAAAGCAGAGGGGACCAAGTTCGTACTACTAGCCAGTAGTCAGAGGGTACCAGGAAGGCACCAGTTGGCCGTCACCTCGACCAGGTGAGTGGGCGACGCTAGGCTCTGCAGTCTCACGGACCAGGAGGCGTTGTCGGCGACCACGGTGGAGGTGCGAGCTGTCCCACGACGGATGACGCTGTCGGCGTCTTGAGTGGACCAGGAGGGTCCGGGGTGCTTCTCGAAAAGATGGAAGCAAGGGCCAGTCTGGAGCAACCAGACCGGCAGTGATGATTCTCGGATGTCGTCACAGAAGGACACAAGCCAGCGGCTAGTGACCAGACAACGTGCTGAGCAGCGAGCAGAAGGGCCCCACGCAGATCGTGGAGATGCTGGGGGACTGCACTTCGGAGCTGGAGCGGCTCAGGGTCGGGGCTTCTCGGACCCCAGAGCACTCACCAGAGAGTTACCTCGATGGTCGTGCTGGTTTTTAAGAGCGTGCAGGTTCTGATGATGGCCGGTCCCTCGAGGTCTCGTCGCACCCACAGATCACAGCTGAGCTGATGACGGGGGTAGAGGTCAGAGGTGCCAGGGAAGCCGGTTCTCGTCGAGCTGGGCCGTCGGATTCCTTGAGGAAGGACTTACAGCAAACCGCAGAGTTCTTAGATGGTGCCCGCTGATGCAGGGTGACTACTCCTTAGCCACAAGGGAGAAATCTTGAGAAGAGTCTTGAAGTCCTTTCGTAGAAAGTATTCTTGATTCAAAGATGATCTAATTTGGAAGGGTCCCCGCTCCGGCCTTTATCCTAAAGAAAGGGGTGGGTACATGACTAGGTCCTGCCCTAAGGGTGGGACCAGGAAGGGGGGTAGTTACACCCCTCTCCCCCGCCGGACTTTCCCCAGGCCAGGGCTGTCGCCCCTGGAACTGGTTCTAACCGGCAGATGCGTAGTGAGCACCGGGGTGCCACTCCGCAGTCACCTTCTCGCAAAAGCCCTACCTACCCAGAATACACAAACCCTGTCTGGGACGGTGCGAACACCGCCCTCGACAGGAAACCCTTTGTCCAAGCGCTCCTCGCTGGAAGGACTCCCAGCAGCAGGAGGTCAGACTCGTGTCTGTGGTGGCAGCATCCATTTTGTGGAGCTGAGGCTTTCGTTAACTTTAACCGGGGTTCACAGTTACGTACATGTCGTGTCCCTCTAGAAGGGCGGAATGCTAACCTCGTCGCCAGAGTTGGTGAGAGGGCAGCATCCCGATTCGTATGACACCTTACTCGACATGTCTTGATAACGCGACACCGAAGTTACCGATGTGGCACGCGTTATCATGGAACAGCCATTGGGTCTTTTCTCCGCAAGCTGCAACCGGCTCGGCTCGGGCCAGAACACAGTTCACGCGAGCCCATGCACTCTGCCTTCAGGATTGTCAAGGCCTGCCATAGGAGTGACTGATAGGGACTCGGGTGTCCATTGTATGGTTAGATATAGAGCTACTATATCTAAAGCAAAGGGTGATTACACGACTTCGCCCCAGCTGTCATGCAGCCAGTTGTGTCAAATTTAGGAGGCCAGCCAGGGGTGGCATAATACATGCTGCAGCCCCTGGCGGCCCTGGGTACACCTATGCCCTGAGTTACAGGGTCTGATAAGGTGGCCCAGTACCAATTGGTAAATGCACCTAGGGTACATATCGTAATTTAGAAAGAGAACAGCCAGGCTGTGGGTCTGATTGGCAGGCCCACAGCCAGAGAAAGTCGTAAACCAGTGAAACAAAAGCAAAAAATCTGGGTGATCATAGGATTGCAGACCCTACTCTCCTACATGACCCCCCCCCAAACGTCGGAACAACTAGCTAACCTTGACCAGGTGAGTCTTCTTGTTCTAAGTGGAAATATCTGGAGAGCCCATCGGCATTGCCATGATCAGTACCAGGTCTATGTTCCACTGTGAAGTCCATCCCCTGTAGGGAAATGGACCACCTAAGCAGTTTGGGGTTTTCACCCTTCATCTGGTTTAGCCACAAGAGGGGCTTATGGTCGGTCTGAATCTTGAAGTGAGTGCCAAACAAGTATGGCCTCAGCTTCTTCAGGGCCCAAACCACAGCAAAGGCCTCCCTCTCGATAGCTGACCAATTCTTCTCTCTAGGGGTCAGCCTTCTGCTTATAAAAGCAATGGGCTGGTCTTGACCATCAAAATTCAGTTGAGAAAGAACAGCTCCCACACCCAACTCAGAAGCATCTGTTTGGACAATGAATGGTTTGGAGTAGTCCGGACTCTTGAGGATAGGCGCCGTGCACATGGCCTGCTTTAGGTCATCGAATGCTTTTTGACAGCTCGCTGTCCACTGAACCTTTTTTGGCATTTTCTTACTTGTCAGTTCGTTTAATGGTGTCACGATGGAACCATAGTTCCTGACAAACTTCCTATAGTAACCAGTCAGGCCCAAGAAAGCTCGAACCTGAGTCTGGGTGGTTGGCGGAGCCCAGTCCCTGATTGACTGTATCTTGCTCTCCAGTGGCTGAACCTGACCTCCACCTACAAGGTGGCCCAGGTATACAACCTGTGTCTGCCCTATCTGGCACTTGGTGGCCTTGATAGTGAGGCCTGCTGCTTGCAGCGCCTCCAATGTCTTCCGCAGGTGGACCAGGTGATCCTCCCAGGTGGAGCTAAAGACAGCAATATCGTCAAGATACGCCGCACAGAAGTCATCCAGCCCAGTAAGGACGTGATTCACCAACCGTTGGAAGGTGGCAGGTGCATTTTTCAGACCAAAGGGCATCACCACGAACTGATAATGCCCACCAGGGGTTGAAAATGCTGTTTTAGGCTTGGCGTCCTCAGCTAACCTGATTTGCCAATACCCAGCTGTCAGGTCAAACGTACTTAAGTAGTTGGCCGAAGCCAGCCTATCAATAAGCTCGTCTGCCCTTGGTATTGGGTGGGCGTCAGTCTTAGTGACTGCATTGAGACCCCTGTAGTCTACGCAGAACCTCATCTCTCTCTTACCACCCTGGGTGTGAGGTTTCGGCACTAGAACTACGGGACTAGCCGAAGGGCTATCCGAGGGTTCAATGACTCCCAGCTCCAACATTTTCTGCACTTCACTTTTGATGCAGTCTCTAACGTGATCAGGCTGCCTGTAGATTTTACTCTTTACGGGCAAGCTGTCACCAGTGTCGACCTCATGGGTGCACCAATCGGTCTGACTGGGTGTCAGAGAAAACAGATGTCGGAACGACTGAAGAACCTGTTTACAGTCGCTCTGTTGATGTTCGGAGAGGCTGCCACAAAAGACAACACCATCTACCGAGCCATCGTCAGGATTCTGAGTGAGCAGGTCGGGGAGAGGGTCACTCTCTTCTTCCTGTCCCTCATCTAGGGCCATGAGCAAACTCATGTCCTTCCTGTCGACATATGCTTTTAGCCTGTTGACATGAAGCACCCTGTGGGGGCTCCGGGGAGTTCCCAGGTCGACCAGGTAGGTGACCTCTCCCTTCTTCTCCAGGATGGTGTGGGGCCCGGACCATTTGTCCTTGAGTGCTGCTGGGGCCACTGGCTCCAACACCCACACCTTCTGTCCGGGCTGGTAAACAGTCAAGACAGCCTTTTGGTCATGCCAAGCTTTTTGGAGTTCTTGGCTGGCCTTAAGGTTTTCGGATGCCTTCTCCATGTATTCAGCCATCCGCGAGCGGAGGCCGAGCACATAGTCCACTATGTTGGTTGCCGGCTTTTTGAGAGGTCTCTCCCATCCTTCCTTCACCAAACACAGGGGTCCTCTTACAGGATGCCCGTACAAAAGTTCAAAAGGGCTGTAGCCAACCCCCTTCTGTGGGACTTCTCTGTAGGCGAACAAGAGGCAGGGGATCAGGACGTCCCATCTACGCCGAAGCTTTTCCGGTAGTCCATGAATCATCCCTTTTAGGGTCCTGTTGAATCTCTCAACAAGCCCATTGCATTGTGGATGATAGGGTGTAGTGAACTTGTAGTTGACACCACATTCCTTCCACATAGCAGTTAAGTAGCTCGACATAAAGTTTGCACCTCTGTCGGAGACGACCTCCTTAGGGAAGCCCACTCTGGAGAATACTCCAACCAGGGCTCTTGCCACAACAGGTGCTGTAGTGGTCCTAAGGGGAATAGCTTCAGGGTACCTGGTGGCATGATCCACTACCACCAGTATAAACTTGTGCCCTGATGCTGTTGGTGGTTCCATGGGACCGACGATGTCGATCCCCACCCGTTCAAAGGGCACCCCCACCACAGGCATTGGTATAAGGGGGGCCTTTGTCGTGCCACCTGACTTACCACTGGCTTGGCAAGTGACACAGGAGCGGCAAAACTCCTTGGTATCCTCATTCATGTGAGGCCAGTGAAAGTGCGAGACAAGCCTGTCCCACGTTTTCGTCTGGCCTAAGTGACCTGCTAAGGGAATCTCGTGGGCCAAGGTAAGTAGGAAACCACGCTGAGACAAGGGGATGACCAGCCTCCTGGTCATGCCAGGCTTGGGGTCTCTTGACTCAGTGTACAGGAGTCCATCTTCCCAGTATACCTTGTGGGTACCTGTGGCGTTCCCAGCAGCCTCAGCAGCAGCCTGCTGTCTGAGGGGTTCAAGAGAAGGGCAGTCTAACTGGTCCTTCCCCAGGTCTTCCCTTGAGGGTCCCCCTGAGCCCAAGAATTCAACTTGATCAAGTTCGAACTCCCTAGGCTCAGTTTCCCTCAATTCCTGTAGGTCAGCCTCCTCTGAGACTTGATCCTCGACCTGGGGCAAGGGGGAAGGCGCAGCCTTAACCCTACTGCTCTTTTTCTTGGGAGGTGTCTGGTCCGTTGTTCCAGGATCCAGCACCTGTTCAGTGGGGCATTTCCTGACCTGTGACCTAGTCACAGCGAACACATGTGCTGGCAAACCTAACATTTCCATGTGAGTCCGGTGCTCCACTTCTGACCATTGTGACGACTCCAAATCATTGCCCAACAAACAATCCACTGGGAGGTCTGGACTAACTACAACCTTCTTTTGGCCAGTTACCCCTCCCCAGGAGAAAGCTACAATTGCCATACTGTGATTGGTAGTGACATTGCTTGCATTGGTCACCAGGAATTCTGTACCTGGCATGATCTGTCCAGGGTCCACAAAGTTAGGCGTCACCATGGTGACGCTGGCACAAGTGTCCCTATAGGCCTGAGCCATCTTTCCATTTATGAAAGGCGTCTGTCGGTATTTGCCCAGCGTATTGGGACTTATGTCAGGGGACACGTCCGCGTCCCCTGTACTGACAAGGACAGCCTGAGTGAGTGTGCCAACTAAGTTGTCACGCCCCTCAGAACCCAGGGTTAACCCTACTAAACCCTTGGGAGGCGCACTACTACTGCTGACTGTACTAGGGGGCACAGGTGCCTTAGGGGCTGCAGTGGCAGGAGTCTGCCCTCCTCCTTTCTTGGTGCACTCACTAAACCAGTGAGATTTACTTTTACAGTACTGGCACCATCTTTTGGATTGGCCTTCTTTCTTCTTTTGGGGAGCCTGACCCCCACCCTCTTTGGGTTGTTGGGGACCTGTCGAAGACTTCTGGTCATTTTGTTCCCCCTTAGAATCTTTACCCTTTTGGTCTGCTTTCTTCTGACCACCTTGATTCTGGCCCTGGTTCTGTTTAACTCTCGTACGAACCCATCTGTCTGCCTTCTTTCCCAATTCTTGGGGAGAGGTCAGATCCGAGTCGACAAGATGCTGATGCAACAACTGGTTCTGACAATTGTTTAAAATTTGTTCTCTCATCATCAAATTATACAATCCTGCGTAATCAGTAACCTTACTGCCCAGCAACCAGCCCTCAAAAGCCTTAGTGGCACAATCGACAAAATCAGACCAGTCTTGAGCCTGCGTTTTCTGGGTATCCCTGAACAGCACCCTGTACTGCTCAGTGGTTAGGCCGAACCCTTCAACGAGTGTATTCTTCAAGACTTGGTAATTATTAGCGTCCTCTACCCTTGTGGTGAGGAGCTTGTCTCTTCCTTTTCCTTCAAAGGAGAGCCACAAGATAGCTGCCCACTGACTCTGGGGAACGCCTTGCACAGTGCAGGCCCTCTCCAAAGCAGTAATCCATTTGTGGATGTCGTCCCCTTGTTTAAAGGGGGGCACTATCTTCCCAAGGTGTTTCGTATCGAAACTCTTTTCCCTATTACTAGGTACATTGCTGCCACCAGTGGGGATTGCCCCACTTAACTGTTGCTCTCTAGCGAAAGCAAGCTTTTCTTTGGCCAGGGCAAGTTCTTCCCTTTCGATCCTTAGATTAGCTGCCCTTTCCTTCGCTTCGTACACTCTCCTCTGAGGGGACGTCATCCCTCTTTGAGAAGAGTTGTGAGAGCCGTTGGTATGAAGGGATCTGCCAGAGTCTCTTGACAGAGATCGGGCTCGTCCATTCCCCAGGTTAAGCGGAACCGACAGTAGCGCCGGGGTTCCCCCAGTACCACTATCGTGTCTGCTTAAGTTGGACCGTGTTAGTCTGACGACTTCTACCTGTCCCTTATCTGCCTCGTCCCCAGAGAGATCCTCATCCTCGTCCTCCTCTCCCTCTTCGTTCTCAGTTACGAGGTGGATGAGGTCAGGATCATCTCGGGTTCCCTCGAGGGGAGGCATGTCTCCTTCTGGATTAGAAGAGCTACGAAGTTTCTCAGCTCTCCTGGCATCATAAGTCTCCAAGAGACCAATCAGAAAGGACGTTGTGGGGTTAGACCCCTGCTGAATCTTCCGGGAGTGACACAGTCGTCTTAACTCCTTGAAGCTCAGCACAGTATATCCTGAAGGGATGACCTGTGGAGGGTCAACTGACACAAGGGGAGACTCAGAGTTTCCTCCTTGGCCCGACATACTGTTTCTAGTGTGGTGTAAGTGATGCACCTACCTACACTATGTGTTTTCCTACTGATCCCTTGCTAAGAGTTGTAGCCAAGGTGTGCTAAGCCTTGAGGAGCTACAACAGCTGGTTCAGTAGAACTCAGAGTATTCTAAGCTTTAGTTATATGTACTAACAGTACTTGCGCGATCTTTCAACAAGATATTCTTAGGATACGTGTGGTAAAACAACAGCAAGCTCAAATCCCAACCGCTGCTCACCAATGTGAGAAGTTGGCCCGATATGCAACGTTCGCTATTCTAGCGACCGCTATGTATCGTTCCAACGACCCTTATGGTGTTTGGTTGTAAGTCAACCTATAGACCAGCTATCCTAGTAGCGTGGATACGAGCAGTCTAAGGCTAAAGACTCGAGAGGGCGCGTTAAGCCAGCTGTTTACCACACATGTACCCCTTGAACACCCAGTGAAAGGACACCACACAAGTGTTATGAAAATAAACAGTATATTTATTAAGAATCACAACAGCCCTGTACTCTTTATGAGGACAGGGTACTTAGCACAAACCAAATCTCTTTAGCAAATACTTTAAGTGCACAATTAAAACAAGTGTCCGAGGACACGGAAAGGTTAAGGCAAGTCGGAAGCGAGGGACTCGGGACCCTAGAGTAAGGAGGCTATGCAGGCACTGAAATGCCGAGTTACCTAGCCACGAGGGCTGCGGCTGCACAAGTCTTACAGGCGTCGGGGTCTTCGCTGACGAGCCAGGAGCCGGAAGAAAAGGAGTTGCTGGCCGGCGACCAGTGATGAATAGTTCGTAGAGATCCAAGCCTGGATCGGAGATTGATGAAACCTGAAAGCAGAGGGGACCAAGTTCGTACTACTAGCCAGTAGTCAGAGGGTACCAGGAAGGCACCAGTTGGCCGTCACCTCGACCAGGTGAGTGGGCGACGCTAGGCTCTGCAGTCTCACGGACCAGGAGGCGTTGTCGGCGACCACGGTGGAGGTGCGAGCTGTCCCACGACGGATGACGCTGTCGGCGTCTTGAGTGGACCAGGAGGGTCCGGGGTGCTTCTCGAAAAGATGGAAGCAAGGGCCAGTCTGGAGCAACCAGACCGGCAGTGATGATTCTCGGATGTCGTCACAGAAGGACACAAGCCAGCGGCTAGTGACCAGACAACGTGCTGAGCAGCGAGCAGAAGGGCCCCACGCAGATCGTGGAGATGCTGGGGGACTGCACTTCGGAGCTGGAGCGGCTCAGGGTCGGGGCTTCTCGGACCCCAGAGCACTCACCAGAGAGTTACCTCGATGGTCGTGCTGGTTTTTAAGAGCGTGCAGGTTCTGATGATGGCCGGTCCCTCGAGGTCTCGTCGCACCCACAGATCACAGCTGAGCTGATGACGGGGGTAGAGGTCAGAGGTGCCAGGGAAGCCGGTTCTCGTCGAGCTGGGCCGTCGGATTCCTTGAGGAAGGACTTACAGCAAACCGCAGAGTTCTTAGATGGTGCCCGCTGATGCAGGGTGACTACTCCTTAGCCACAAGGGAGAAATCTTGAGAAGAGTCTTGAAGTCCTTTCGTAGAAAGTATTCTTGATTCAAAGATGATCTAATTTGGAAGGGTCCCCGCTCCGGCCTTTATCCTAAAGAAAGGGGTGGGTACATGACTAGGTCCTGCCCTAAGGGTGGGACCAGGAAGGGGGGTAGTTACACCCCTCTCCCCCGCCGGACTTTCCCCAGGCCAGGGCTGTCGCCCCTGGAACTGGTTCTAACCGGCAGATGCGTAGTGAGCACCGGGGTGCCACTCCGCAGTCACCTTCTCGCAAAAGCCCTACCTACCCAGAATACACAAACCCTGTCTGGGACGGTGCGAACACCGCCCTCGACAGGAAACCCTTTGTCCAAGCGCTCCTCGCTGGAAGGACTCCCAGCAGCAGGAGGTCAGACTCGTGTCTGTGGTGGCAGCATCCATTTTGTGGAGCTGAGGCTTTCGTTAACTTTAACCGGGGTTCACAGTTACGTACATGTCTTGTCCCTCTAGAAGGGCGGAATGCTAACCTCGTCGCCAGAGTTGGTGAGAGGGCAGCATCCCGATTCGTATGACACCTTACTCGACATGTCTTGATAACGCGACACCGAAGTTACCGATGTGGCACGCGTTATCATGGAACAGCCATTGGGTCTTTTCTCCGCAAGCTGCAACCGGCTCGGCTCGGGCCAGAACACAGTTCACGCGAGCCCATGCACTCTGCCTTCAGGATTGTCAAGGCCTGCCATAGGAGTGACTGATAGGGACTCGGGTGTCCATTGTATGGTTAGATATAGAGCTACTATATCTAAAGCAAAGGGTGATTACACGACTTCGCCCCAGCTGTCATGCAGCCAGTTGTGTCAAATTTAGGAGGCCAGCCAGGGGTGGCATAATACATGCTGCAGCCCCTGGCGGCCCTGGGTACACCTATGCCCTGAGTTACAGGGTCTGATAAGGTGGCCCAGTACCAATTGGTAAATGCACCTAGGGTACATATCGTAATTTAGAAAGAGAACAGCCAGGCTGTGGGTCTGATTGGCAGGCCCACAGCCAGAGAAAGTCGTAAACCAGTGAAACAAAAGCAAAAAATCTGGGTGATCATAGGATTGCAGACCCTACTCTCCTACAAGGGGTATCAATTACTATTCTAACTCCAGGTAACTGCTGCAGTAGGGAAAGTGCTGGATAGTGTGGGGGTATCAATTACTATTCTAACTCCAGGTAAGTGCTGCAGTACGAAAAGTGCTGGATAGTGCGAGAGTAACAATAACTATTTGAACTTCAGGTAAGTGCTGCAGTAGGAAAAGTGCTGGATAGTGTAAGGGTATCAATAACTATTCTAACCACAGGTAGGTGCTGCAGTAGGGAAAGTGCTGGATAGTGTAGGAGTAACAATAAGTATTCTAACTCCATGTAAGTGCTGCAGTAGGGAAAGTGCAGGATAGTGTGAGGGTATCTATTAGTATTCTAAATCTATATAAGTGCTTCAGTAGGGAAAGTGCTGGATAGTGTGGGGAAAACAATAACTATAGTATCTAATGGAAAGTGTTACAGTAAGGAAAGTGATAAAGAAATATAATGAATAATTTTCTAACCGCAATCCAACTACATTCAAATGAAAAAAAATTAAACATTTACATTTCTTATTTCCTTCTTTTAGAAACTCAAAGCTATCTTTCAAGAAAAGCAAGCAAACACCAGCAATACAAAGAAGACCACAAATTAAATCATCAATCTTAAAGGTAAATAAAGAACATTGCACGAAAAACACATTTTCAAAAGTGCTTGATAAATTGCTACAGTAGGGAAAGTGCTGGATAGTGTGGGGGTATCATTTACAATTCTAACTCCAGATAAGTGCTTCAGTAGCAAAAGTTCCCGGATAGTGTGGGGGTATCAATTACTACTCTAACTCCAGGTAACTGCTGCAGTAGGGAAAGTGCTGGATAGTGTGGGGGTATCAATTACTATTCTAACTCCAGGTAAGTGCTGCAGTAGGGAAAGTGCTGGATAGTTTTGGGGGTATCAATTACTATTCTAACTCCAGGTAAGTGCTGCAAGAGGAGAAGTGCTGGATAGTGTGAGAGTAACAAAAACGATTCTAACTCCAGGTAAGTGCTGCAATAGGAAAAGTGCTGGATAGTGTAAGGGTATCAATTACTATTCTAACTCCAGGTAGGTGCTGCAGTAGAGAAAATGCTGGATAGTGAGGGTGTATCAATTACTATTCTAACTCCAGGTAGGTGCTGCAGTAGGGCAAGTCTGTCAAACCCGGGCCGCACACTATGCTTTCGAGTTTCAGGATAGCCCCAACCCGTCTAAATTAATCTTTAAGGTTCTCAAAGACCTTATGGGGAAACGGGCCACCTCGGTGGAAATCTGCACGGACTCTCACTGTGAGAGTCTGGCATCCTTTTTCGTGGAGAAAGTGCAGGCGATCTACAGAGGATTTACGTCATCTGTGCCCGATGCTGAGCAAACTGGTGTGATAGCTACGGTTCATGAAACTCTGTCCTCCCTGCCAGTAATGTCTGACGAGGTCTTCGATACTCTGAGCCTCAAAATTAAATATGGTTCTCCATTAGATCCGCTGAAGCCAGAGTTATTCAGACTTCTCCCTCCCCTATGTCGTGAGCCTATACTGGATCTGATCAATCTATCGCTCACATCTGGTGTGGTCCCTTCTTCCTGGAAGCAGGCAGTGGTCAGCCCAATTTTAAAGAAGCCTAACCTTGACCCCCTACTACCAGAAAACTACCGTCCCATCTCCCTCCTGCCCTGGACCGCCAAGGTCACTGAGGCACACGTGAACTCCATCTTGTCCGCCCACCTTTCTCGAAATAACATTCTAGACCAGAGCCAGAATGGTTTTCGTGCACAACACAGCACCGAAACTGCACTGCTCTTTATGACCGAGCACTTGCGAACGGTGCTGGATGCTGGGCAGACAGCGGCACTCCTCCTGTTATATTTGAGCGCCGCGTTTGACACGGTGTCTCACGACATTCTGATCCGGCGCTTGGAGGGAGTGGGAATTGAGGGGACTGCTCTCCAATAGTTTCGCTCTTTCCTCTCGAACCGGTTTTTTAAAGTGGCTATTCCACCTTGTCAGTCCTCTTTCCATCCACTGGGGCTGGGGGTTCCGCAGGGCTCTGCTTTGAGCCCCACTTTGTTCAACCTATATGTGAAACCGCTGGCTGCAGTCGTCAGACAATGTGGCCTAACCATGACATCGTATGCCGACGACACGCAGCTGGCGGTGACACTCAGCGGTGATCCCGAGGTGAACGCTCCCAGATTCCGTGCAGGACTCATAGCCGTGGCAAATTGAATGCGAACTAACTGTCTGCAGTTAAATGCCAAAAAAACCGAGGTCCTGATCTTAGGAAAGCAGGTGGAGCTCTGGGGAGACCAGTGGTGGCCTCCAGAATTGGGGGTGACTCCCATCCCAGCTGTCGAAGTTAAGAACTTGGGGGTCTGGCTGGATCCTACACTCTCCTTCACCAGCCACACGAAGAAGGTTGCAGCTACCTGTTATGGTATTCTGCGAGGGCTGAGACCGGTCCTCAAATTCTTCGACCCCCCTACTCGGCAACTGGTGGTCCAAGCCTCCATTCTTTCTCGGCTGGACTATGGGAGTGCGCTGCTGCTCGGAGTGAATCAGGCGGAGGCTACTAGATTGCAAAGGGTGCAGAATGCCGCGGCGCGAGCCATCGTTGGCCTTCCTAGACAGTGCTCTGTCTCTGCAGTTTTGACCTCTCTCCACTGGCTGCCGGTCAGACAGAGAACTAAATTTAAGGCTCTCTGCCTGACATTTAAAATCTTGAAGCTTTCCTCTCCTCCAGCCCTCGCTAAGCTTGTTTCCTCCTATGTTCCTACGCGGTCTCTCAGATCGGAATCTCTCCATCTGGCGGTCAATACACGGTTTAGACTGAGTAGGATGGGAGGTCGCTCCTTTCGAGTATTAGCGGCAGGATTATGGAATTCTCTCCCTGTCCATATTCAAGCCTTGAACAGCCTTTCTTCCTTTAGGCGCGCCATAAAAACTTTTTTGTTCCCAATCGCTGATTGATTCCTTCCTCTCCTTCCCAGCATCGATTTGTTGTGTTGTGGTACCGGATCAGGCGCCGGGACGCCCCTTGGCTGGGGCAGCTGCGCACCTTATAAAAACTACTAACATAACATAACAGAACAGTGGTGGTATCAATAACTATTCTAACTCCAGTAAGGTACTGCAGGAGGGAAAGTGCAGGATAGTGTGGGAGTATTGATAACTATTCTAACTCTAGGTAAATGCTGCAGTAGGGAAAGTGCTGGATAGTGTGGGGAAAACAATAACTATAGTATCTAATGGAAAGTGTTACAGTAAGGAAAGTGATAAAGAAATATAATGAATAATTTTTAAACCACAATCCAACTACATTCAAAAGAAAACAAAATAAACATTTACATTTCTTATTTCCTTCTTTTTGAAACTCAAAGCAATCTTTCAAGAAAACTTTGCAAACACCAGCAATACAAAGAAGACCACAAATAAAAAAACATCAATCTTAAAGGTAAATAAAGAACATTGCACGAAAAACACCTTTTCAAAAGTGCTTGATAAATTGCTACAGTAGGGAAAGTGCTGGATAGTGTGGGGGTATCAATTACTATTCTAACTCCAGGTAAGTGCTTCAGTAGCAAAAGTGCAGGATAGTGTGGGGGTATCAATTAGTACTGTAACTCCAGGTAACTGCTACAGTAGGGAAAGTGCTGGATAGTGTGGGGGTATCAATTACTATTCTAACTCCAGGTAAGTGCTGCAGTAGGGAAAGTACTGGATAGTGTGGGGGTATCAATTAGTACTCTAACTCCAGGTAACTGATACAGTAGGCAAAGTGCTGGATAGTGTGGGGGTATCAATTACTATTCTAACTCCAGGTAAGTGCTGCAGTACGGAAAGTACTGGATATTGTGGGGGTATCAATTACTATTCTAACTCCAGGTAAGTGCTTCAGTAGCAAAAGTACAGGATAGTGTGGGGGTATCAATTAGTACTCTAACTCCAGGTAACTGCTACAGTAGGGAAAGTGCTGGATAGTGTGGGGTTATCAATTACTATTCTAACTCCAGGTAGGTGCTGCAGTAGAGAAAATGCTGGATAGTGAGGGTGTATCAATTACTATTCTAAGTCCAAGTAGGTGCTGCAGTAGGGAAAGTGCTGGATAGAGTGGTGGTATCAATAACTATTCTAACTCCAGTAAGGTACTGCAGAAGGGAAAGTGCAGGATAGTGTGGGAGTTTCAATAACTATTCTAACTCTAGATAAATGCTGCAGTAGGGAAAGTGCTGGATAGTGTGGGGAAAACAAACACTATAGTATCTAATGAAAAGTGTTACAGTAAGGAAAGTGATAAAGAAATATAATGAATAATTTTCTAACCACAATCCAACTACATTCAAAAGAAAACAAATTAAAGATTTACATTTCTAATTTCCTTCTTTTAGAAACTCAAAGCTATCTTTCAAGAACACTTTGCAAAACCAGCAATACAAAGAAGACCACAAATTAAAACATCAATCTTAAAGGTAAATAAAGAACATTGCACGAAAAACACATTTTCAAAAGTGCTTGATAAATTGCTACAGTAGGGAAAGTGCTGGATAGTATGGGGGAATCAATTACTATTCTAACTCCAGGTAAGTGCTGCAGTAGGGAAAGTGCTGGATAGTGTTGGGGAAACAATAACTATTCTAACTCCAGGTAAGTACTGCAAGAGGGAAAGTGCAGGATAGTGTGGGGGTATCAATTACTATTCTAACTCCAAGTAAGTGCTGCAGTAGAGAAAGTGCTGGATAGTGTGGGGGTATCAATAACTATTCTAACTCCAGGTAAGTGCTGCAGTAGAGAAAGTGCTGGATAGTGTAGTGGTATCAATAACTATTCTAACTCCAGGAAAGTGGTGCAGTAGGAAAAGTGCTGGATAGTGTAGTGGTATCAATATCTTTTCAAACTCCAGGAAGGTGCTACAGTAGGGAAAATGCAGGATAGTGTAAGGGTATCAATAACTATTCTAACTCCAGGTAACTGCTACAGTAGGGAAAGTGCTGGATAGTGTGGGGGTATCAATTACTATTTTAACTCCAGGTAAGTGCTGCAGTACGGAAAGTGCTGGATAGTGTGGGGGTATCCATTACTATTCTAACTCTAGGTAAGTGCTGCAGTAGGAAAACTGTAATTTACTGTTTATAAACTTAAAGTACACATATACACAGACTTAATTTAATATTTTTTTTCCTTACAGATAATGTCTTCCCAACAAACTGCTAAATACATTAAGTCCAGGAAGGGGAACAGACTGTTAAATCATGCAGGTTACATTTATTGTAAGGAAAGGATAAGTTTCCCGAGAAATCATTGGAGGTGCGTGCAATACTTTTCAACCCGTTGCAGCGCAGAGCGGTTACGGTTGGTGATATCATTGTAAAAACAACTGACCATAACCACTCTGCCTCTGCAATGGAGGTTGATGTCAGAGAAACCGTAAACGAAATGAAAGTACTTGCAAGCACCTCCAATGATTCTACAGGATCCATATTACGAGAGGTTGCTCAGAATGTCCCTAGTCATGTAGCTAGTAATATGCCTAACATCCATAATTTGAGAAGAATTATTCAACGTCAAAAGCAGGCAAGTAATACACAAACAAATACACCTCATACTTTTTCTGACATAATTATTCCTCATGAACTCACTATTTCTTTTGCTGATGAACCTTTCCTTCTGCATGATAATGAAAACCCTCACAAACGTATATTAATATTTAGTACACCCTGAAACCTTCTTATACTTGAAGCTAGTGAAATTTGGATGACGAATGGGACGTTTAAAAGTACGCCCCATCCATTCACCCAAATCTTTACTATACATGCTAAAATTAACAATAGTGTAATCCCCCTAGTATATAGTTTGCTGCCTGATAAGACTTCTGCAACCTACACTGAACTTTTATCAGTAATAAAATCAAAAACAAACCAAAGCCCTAGGAAAATTATTATAGATTTTGAATTGAGCATGATCAATGTGATCACCAAAACGTATACGGATACCTAAATTCAGGGGTGTTTTTTCCATTTTTCCCAGGCATTCTGGCGTAAGTTACAAAAAACACCCCTAGTTACAGAATACTCCTCAGACAGCAAACTACAAGTGGAATTAAAAAAACGTACTGCTCTTTGTTTTGTCCCTCCCGAAAGTGTAGATGAGTACTACACTGCCATTACAGAATCTGATTATTACATTGCAAATGAGGAAAAATTGGCACCCATTCTAAATTATATGGAAGACACATGGATTGGACACCTAAGCAGATTGGGTCGCAGGAGGAAGCCACGTTTCCATGTGGAGTGGTGGAACTGTTATTCGACTTGCTTACAGGGAGAGGCTAAAACAAATAATGCCATTGAGGGATGGCATAACTCCTTCAACCATCTAATTGGTAAACCACACCCTAATTTCTACTCTTTTTTGGAAACTTTGAAGAAGGAGCAAAGTTTTCAGGAAATGAGAATTTCCCAAACTCTTTCAGGTAGTCTAAACTCACGAATAACTCTAAAAACAAAGGAAATGTCAGAGAGACTATTGGCACTATTACAACAGTTTACGTTGTGTGTGGCTCTAGACTACCTGGAAAATCTAGCTAACATTCTAAGTTTTTAATTATCTGTCACACATTACTTTCCTGCTTTGCTCTAAATTTATATCCTTCCTAAATTTAATTGGCTATAACTTTTTCCAAAATTATGAAATTATAAATTACTAAGTCGGGTCTCCTTACCTTTAGTTGTCTTCTTTTTTCTTCATTTTTCTTTTTGCAACTTTACAAAATCCATAGTTGCAAATCAATCCCCAAAAAAATCCAAGTTATTTCTTCATACCCTTTTTAAAAAAAAATCCACTCTTCTTCTTTAAAATTTTGTGATTTTTGTATTATTAAAAAATGCATTTGTTGAAAATACTAAAATCTTTTTTTTTACTTTTCTAGAAAATTGAAAAAAAAGCTTCTTCAAATAAGTAAGCATGACTTTCCACAACAATTCAAATAACTGAAAAGATGTTTTTCAAATAATTAATTAATTTGAAAAGCAAAAAAATTAATCCATCATTTTTAAGATTGGATGTGTTCAAATTCACCCATTTCCTTTAGCATATTCTAGAAAACCACAACATAATTTTTAATCCACAAAATGTTGTCAAAAAAAGAGAGATCCTTTTTTTCTTGAGTTGACTTTTACCAAAAAATCACATTCCATTTGCATTTTCATGCAATGTTCTTCTAAAACATCAAAATGTTTGCAAATGCTTCTTCAAATGAGTAAGCATTATTTTCCTTAAAATTTTCATAACTGAAAATATGAATTTAACTAAATATTTGATTTTGAAAACCCAAAAAAATAATCCATCATTTTTCAGATTGGATTTTTTTAAAAATCACCCATCTCCATTAACATATTCTAGAAAGCCACAACATATTTTTAAAACCACAAAAATGTATTAAAAAATAGAGTCTTCATATTTTTCTTGACTGGAATTTTACCAAAAAATCACATTCCATATGCATTAGCATGCATTTTTTTTCTAAAACATCTAATTGTCTCCAAAAAGTGTGCAGAAATCCATCTCTGTTTGGAAGCAATATTTTTGTTATAACACAATACATTATGCATCTTTGTTCACTCCACGACATAATTTTTTTATTAAAAAAACTTACTAAAATGCTAAGATGCATATATATTTAGTTTAAATAATTCCAAAAAATTCACATACCATTTTCATTTTCCACGTGTAAAATTTTTAGTTTTACAAAAAGCACTCCATGTGTAAACATAAATGAACTTGTATCTTCAAGATATCATTTTTCTAAATGCAACATTATAAAAGTACTATAAATGAAACATTCTTTATAATCCAACTCTGTACATTACGTAAAATTATTAACATTTCACTCTTAAATCTGCATATACTTTTAAACAATGTTCATCAAAAGACAAATATGCTCTCTAAAATAATCCCAACCAAAAACCTGGGCATATTTTTTGGTAAACCTTAAGTCGAAGAAAACGACAAGACCCTTTCAAACCACGTGATCTCTCTGAACATTATTAAACAACACAACAATCCCTTTAAAATAGTATCCTTTCCCAAAACCTTTTTAATACAACTTTTTACTTGCGAAGAAGCTTTTTTCAACAATTATCTAACCTCTTTATTCTCTTTCTCAATAAAAACAAAATCATTCGATAAATTCTAGAATGCATTTTTTACATTTCTTCAATACCGATAATAAAATAGTAATACATAAACATCTTTGCTTATTTTTTTTTATAAAGACAACTTTTTCAAAACAGGATAAACATTTCTTACTTTTTCCCCCCTGACCCGACATAGGCATACTCATACATGCTTTTTAACGTACATTACATCATTTACGTATATAGCATCCTCTCCTTATCCTTCCCTTACAATAAATGTTTACCTTTTTAATTTAATTACATAAAATGAAGTTTAAAATGTTTCCTACCTGGACGCAGATCAGCTTCCAGCTGCTTCCACCTTGGATACTTTTCAACATGGTCGCTTATACTGACGTTTACATGGTTACGTAATTGAATGCTGCAACGATAAAAAAGGGACTACTTTATTAATTGATATTTATTAAAGGGATTTTATTTATTTTCATAATGTTTCCTTTGTAATAAAAATATGCAAAAATATGTAATAAAAGCGTAAAAATACAAACAAAATTTCTATATTTTTAATAAAAAAATATATATTATGAAACTTTGTTATCGTTTTTTTGAATTCAATTTATCATGCATTACTTTATTTTCTTAATATATATTTTTTTTAATTATATATTTGTCTCCTTACCTGTTTTCTGTTTCCTTTTCCAATCTTTATATCTTCAATCTTCTTCTTTCCAACATTCTTTTTCTGTTCCGCGAGACTCATAGCAACTAACATGAAAATAAAAGAAGGACAATATTTGCCATTGGATTCAAGGTTAAAACGTGGGAACCAAATCTTTTATTAATTTAATCTTTTACATTATTATTTTTAAAAATGTAAGTATATTTTTTTAAACTTATATGATCCAACCACATACATAAATATAAAAATGAAAATTTTAAATCGAACAATTAAAATAATTTATTTAAAAACCAAATATTTTTGGTACTATATTATTAACTTTATTTACATTCATAATAATATTAATTGAAAATATAAAAAATATTGTATGAAGTAACTGTTTAAAAAAAACATGTAATATTTTAAATACACATTGCCTTTTTAAATAATAAAATTTATTATAAATTAAAAAATTATTTTTTTATTTAAAAAAATTAACATAATTATTTTTCTAAAATTATACCAGTTAAATTAAAAATAGGTTAGTTAAATTAAAAAGATTTTTAATTTAACTAAACTATTATTTATTAATGTTAATAAATGTATAAAAATACTAATAAAAATACTATAGTATTAATATTTTAAAAATTAGTATTATTATTTAGTAAACATTTTTCTAATACTGTAGTATTAATTTTTTATTAAAGAACTTAAGTGTATTAAATGCCTTTAAATTGTTCTTACATTACCAATTTTTTATTAATAAACACATAATATTTTTTAAAATTATAACAATAATAATACTTAAAAAAATACTCTAGTATTAATAATTAAGCATAGACATACTACTAGTCTATTATAACTAGATACATAAAATGCGTTGTAAATGTACATGCGTTATAAAGGTACTTGCATTGTAATAGTATGCGTTCTAAAAGTATTCGTGGTAAAAGTCTTTGCGTTGTAAAATAAGCGTGGTAATGGTATTGCGTGGTAAAAGATGCGTTGTAACAGTTGTATACCCTATTGGCCGCATACCACGCGTGAACTGCATGTGCCGTTGGACCAGTCAGTGAAAACCGCTTAGGCCTGGCATAACGCGCCCTGATGACATCCCCACCTGGCGCATACCCACGATCCATGACATACCCTGGATCCCCTGGGGGTCTGTAGACAACGTGATTCACTGCCGCAAGTTGTGAAGCCCAATAATATTTCTGCAGATCTGGCAGTCCAATCCCCCCACTGTACCAAGGGAGAGTAAGTTTAGAGAATGCTATACCGGGTCTTCCGTCCCAGAGAATCTTCCTCTGGAGGGCCTCTATTTCTTTAAAATAGGATGCCGGTACCGGGTCCATTGTATTCTGGAGCACATACAAAAATCGGGGAAGAGTCATCATCTTAAACAGCACCGCCCTACCCAACCGGGAGAGTGGAAGAGCCTTCCAGCGCTCCACGTCCCTTTTAAACCAATTCAATGGGGGACCCAGGTTATTGGTATATCGCAACTTCTAGTCAAGTGTTACATAAATACCTAGGTATTTAAACCCTACTGGCATGACTGCGGAATTACCAGCGCTCGCCCGTGAGGACAAAGAGCACCTATTTCGGCCAATTTATTGCGAATCCGGAATATCTTCCAAATATGGCCAGCGCGGTTTTATAACTTTTTAAAAATTTTGTAAAATGATGTTTCATAACAGATTTTGGGTTGCATTGGGGTATTGGATGAGTATGTCTTATAAATAGGATGTTTAATTTAAAATATATTGGATCATTCAGATTTTATTCATGCACATCTGAAGTTATTTAAATAAAATATGAAAAATGTAATGAAACAGGCTATTAGCTGTGTAACTAGAACAAGTAATGGTCCACATTCAACCTCTACTGGGAACCATACTCCCCATTGTAGCGCTTGATTCTCTCAGGATAGAGGTGCAGAACTGTCCAAGTCCTACTCAAGGGAGGTGGTGCGGGCTAGTAAACACTCAATAAATAGTTGTCCAGTCTGTGCTTATCTTTTGAAAAGGAAAAAGTACATTTAATACACATACTCTACTCAATACTGTGCAGTAGTTTACAAATATACATAAGGCTGGTGGAAATACCTTTGATAACATTGCATAATCAAATCTGACCTACTTAAGGCGTCAAGATCAACAAACCACATGTCAAAACCCACCATTGTAGGAGTAAATGCAATCATCAAATATAACTATTTGTGAACGTACTTATGAATGTTAGTAAAGCATAGGTACTTCGATCAATAGTCACTGTCAACATTATTATTTTAATAACTTCCCATGGGACTGTGTGTTTTCTGCATTCTTTTAACCAGTGGAAATGCAATAATTAAAACAGCATCTCATTTCGATCACAAAACACAGAACCATAAACATTGACCCTGGATACAATTTCTTTAAACACCTTAGGGCCAAAATTACTCAGATATAGGGTTGGTCCCAAGAGGGTACAGCACTCCGAGCTGAAGAGCACATGCTGCACACTGCAAAATGCTTAAAATGCTGACATGAGCACAGGGAGTGTGACAAGATCACTGTTATTAGGGGATGCAGAAGCACTCCTCTGTCCCATGTGTCTTTGCTGGGGGCCCAGAGTTGGGAATACCGGGTCCCTCCATTGACTCTAAAGAGACGCTACTGCGCCCCTGCTCCTTTGTGGCTGTGAGGGGGCCCAAAGTGTTGGGTGTCCCGGGACAACCAACAAATATAAGCGTTCTGGGGGTGAGATCCCCAGGCCTTAAGGACACTAGGGAGGTGGGCCCCATTCATGCCCCCTCCAGCATTTTAAAATTATTGATTCCCTTGTGGCGATCACCGGGTCCTGGCCCACCCAGGGGGATTCAGAACAGCCAAGCAGCGGAGCTCTATGTTGTCAGCATCACGCTGGGGTGGGATGGTCAAAGGTCAAATCCTTCACCTGCTGATGGATCTGGCCCTTTGGGCAATTAAGCACACTTTTAAGCACATTTTGCTCTGGGTGGAGAGCACTAGCCACCTGGAACACTTTCCTTAGGCCTCCTGACCTCTAAGGCAGCAAACTTGGCAGGGAGCTGGTGCCTCTGGCTCCCTGCACCAGTCCTTCTTCTTTTAACTCTCTCCTCTTTGCTGTAGAAGTCCACTTCTTTCCCCCGCTAGTACTCAAGGAGTATGAGGGGATCAGCTTCCATGGGGAGAGCTCCACTGGTCCTGGGAGAAACTGCAGAGTCCTTGGTCCAGACAGATATTAGGAGGTTCCTCCTTCTAGTTGTCCATGGCTGCCATCACTAGTCCCAGTGTCTAGCAGAAGAACAAAACCAAGAGAGGGCTCTCCCCCTTGCGCTAGCCCTTTTAGGTGGGGGTGAAAGGTTCCAGAAGTGAGTCACCTTTGGCCAATCCTCAAGTGCCACATTACCTCTCCACCCTGTCCCAAACATCATGTACAGCGTGCTAGGACATTTCAACAATGAAAGCACCCAAGAGTCACTAGTCACATCTGCAATGGGGGCCTCAGCTCCCCCCCCCAGTTGAAATCACTGCCAGGGAACTTCCCACCAAATCTTCAAAGGGAGACCTCACCTGTGTTGTTGTAAAATTTAAAAAATGGGATCTAAGTTTTAATTGTGTCTATAATGTTATTTTTAATGTGGTCTTTTAAATTAATTGCATGATTTTGGAGTGGGAGGTAGAGGTTAAAATGGAATCAAGTAGGGTATTTTTACATTTTTAATATTTAAGCATTTTGGTTAATTCTTTTTTTATCATCAAATTATCGTTCAAGTATTGGATGTATTGTTTTAAGTTATTTGTTTTTATTTGAAATTACATCATTTAATTGGTTCATTATTAACATAATATGATATGATAACGCTAATTATATTTAAAGTTTTGTGAAGAATTTGTATTTTTATATTAGTTGACCCTAGTCAGCCTTTATAATAGAGCATAAACGCTCCAGCCAGGTGGGAGCACAAAAGTTTCTCCTTGCCCATTCTCTCTTAGGTAGGGAAACATAGATTAGCTCCCTACTGGTTGGAGTAGAATGAAAAGCTTTTCCTGCCCGGTGAAAGCAATGCCAGGTCCCAGATTTTCTGGTTTTGGTGCTAGCAGGTGAGCTAGTGGGGCTGCGGGGACCCAGGGTCTCCCCCACAGCCCCCACTGATAAAAATGTTTTGTGGTGCCCCGGTACGCACTGGCGCAACACAGAGGTGAACAAAAAGTGAAAAGGTTTTGCCTGCTTCTGCACAGCCCCATGGAATGCGGCCCTTTGCAGGGAGCTGGCAGGCTGTGGTGACCATGGGCCCCCCCCCCTGCCCCACCCCCAGCAAACAATAAAGCTGAGGATGTTCTGGGTAAGACAGGGACACCCACAAAAAATAAATAAACAAAAAAAAGGCCTATTATTCAACCAGTCTCCGCCTTAGTTGTGGGGCACCTCCGGGCTCCTCCCTGATCCCCACCCTTTTTAATCTGGACATGCTCCTCCTTGTCAATATTTTGCAATCATTCAGGTTGTCATTGGTCTCCTACGCCAACAACACCCAGTTGGTTATGTTAATCTCCTCCAACTGTACCTCCAATCACTTATCTTTGACTCCTTGCCGTTAGGAAGTAGCCAGCTGTATGGCCGGCTGTAATCTAAAACTTAATGAGGACAAAACAGAAGTTATGTTGCTGGGCAGCAACTTCTATAGTAATTTGCCTAGCCCCTACCCAGAATGTTTGAGCAATCTGCCAACCCCCAAAAGCTCGATAAAGAACCTGGGAATGTGGCTAGATCCTAATCTCACGATAGACCACAAAGCCCCAAAAAATCTCTGCTAGTTGCTATGCCATTCTGAGACTACTAAGTAAGGTTCTCTTCCTCTTACAGACAGAATAGTGATTATACATGCGTCGGTGTGGCACTCTTGGGTATGGGAACACCCTATACCTTAGCTCACCCTGTTATGTGGTCAAAAGGATGCAAACGATACAGAACATGGCTGCTCAACTTCTTACATACACACACAAACATCAATCAGTCTCTAGGGCTCTCAGAGACCTCCACTGGTTCCCGGATTCAGTTCAAATTTCTCTGCATCATGAATAGGGTTTTTTGGCTTCTCAACTCTGGAATTTCCTCACTTTCAAATTACGCCTCCAGGAGCAAGGACTTCCCTTTCGCAAAGTCTTGAAGACCTGGCTGTTCAGGGAATAACTTCTTAGTCTCTGATGTGCTACGGTATATGTTGCCGCACTGGGAGGCCCCCTGGTAGCCATGTGCAATACAGAAACTGCAGAATAGAATAGCATAGAAGCAATGCTGGCTCCCAGCACTTCTGGGATGGGTGCTAGATGGGAAGCCAGTGGGGCTGAGGGGGCCCAGGGTCTCCCCCAAAGCCTCTAACACTAAAAATTATTTGGGGTACCCTGTTGCGCACAGGAGCACCACAGAGGTGAAAAAAGTAAAAAAGGTCTGCCTGCTCATGCACAGCTCCATGGAATGGGGTCTGGGGAATGGGGTCCCTTGCAGAGAGCTGGCAGGCTGTGGGGGCTCCCCCCAACCTACTCCCAGCACACAAAAAACAAAAAACTGTGGGTGTCCTGGGTAAGATAGGGACACCCACAATAAACAAATAAACTAAAAAAACAAAAGTAAGGATAAAAAATGTGCGCCCAGAGTCACTAATTGGTGGAGAGGAGTTTAGCCGGTGGCAGTGGCTGACTCTATCCGCTGACGCTTGTGCACACAGCATGCACTGTGAGCGCTGAAACACTACGTTTTTAAATTTAGCGACTTCTGCTAATTTTATTTCTATCAGTGTATCGTTGTGTTTAATTTTAAAACTGTGCCTTACCTGTTGGCTGACATCACTTGTTTGGGTACTTTTGACTGTCTACTCCTGCCCCGGTCCGCCGCGCCCATCTTGGGCGTTTGTTGCGGAGGGTGGAGGAGGAGCCCAACACTTCCGGGCTCAGGGCTGCAACATCCGCGCTCTAGTCGCGCTGTATTTTAATCTTATAAATACCCTGCTTGAGAGCACTCGCGCTGTGGAGAGGAGTTTAGCCGGTGGCAGTGGCTGACTCTATCCGCTGACGCTTGTGCACACAGCATGCACTGTGAGCGCTGAAACACTAGCGTTTTTAAATTTAGCGACTTCTGCTAATTTTATTTCTATCAGTGTATCGTTGTGTTTAATTTTAAAACTGTGCCTTACCTGTTGGCTGACATCACTTGTTTGGGTACTTTTGACTGTCTACTCCCGCCCCGGTCCGCCGCGCCCATCTTGGGCGTTTGTTGCGGAGGGTGGAGGAGGAGCCCAACACTTCCGGGCTCAGGGCTGCAACATCCGCGCTCTAGTCGCGCTGTATTTTAATCTTATAAATACCCTGCTTGAGAGCACTCGCGCTGTGGAGAGGAGTTTAGCCGGTGGCAGTGGCTGACTCTATCCGCTGACGCTTGTGCACACAGCATGCACTGTGAGCGCTGAAACACTAGCGTTTTTAAATTTAGCGACTTCTGCTAATTTTATTTCTATCAGTGTATCGTTGTGTTTAATTTTAAAACTGTGCCTTACCTGTTGGCTGACATCACTTGTTTGGGTACTTTTGACTGTCTACTCCCGCCCCGGTCCGCCGCGCCCATCTTGGGCGTTTGTTGCGGAGGGTGGAGGAGGAGCCCAACACTTCCGGGCTCAGGGCTGCAACATCCGCGCTCTAGTCGCCCCTACCCCTCCCATAAATGTGCAGAGGACCGCGTCCGCGCAGCGGACGCGTGCAGCGGGCGCGCCGGAAGCGCGCCGAAGTCGAGCCAAAGTCCAGCCCGTCTGCGCCCGTCCGCGACAGGACAGGGCGCGGGGCCAAGGACTCTGGTCTCTTTTCTTCCTCTACGCTATGCTATGATAGAGAGGAGCTGCTCGCTCTTTGTCCTGAGGTCCCTCTGAACTGCGTACACTCCATGGAGGCGCTATTATTACATGCTTGTCCTCTATGCTCATTTAAGCCCCCCAATCCAGCCTGGTTGGCTCCCGCAAATAAGCAGGCCAAGGCAGGACTGATTAACTGCCGCTCTCTCGGTAAGCACAGTATTCAAATCTATCATCTTCTCGAGGACGAGGAATTTGATATGCTTTTTTTTACCGAGACGTGGTTGGGAGAACTCTCTGATCCTGACATCATAGAGGCCATGCCCCCTGGCTACTCCCTTGCTAGATTAGACAGGAAGGATGGCAGGGGAGGGGGTATTGCTATTGCTACAAAAACTTCTATGCAATGCACCCTACTGCCTTTGAATATTGATCACTGTGAAGCCGGTGTTTTTACTATAAACATGGGACCGCAAACCTCCCTTTCAGGCATCCTTGTGTACAGACCACCGGGCAGGATGTATGACTTTATTGCTAACCTGTTGGAGGTCACCGCTCACCATGCTATTAGGAAAAAGAGCTTTCTTGTGCTCGGCGATATGAATGCCCATTTTGATGACCCCTTGGATAGGGAGGCAAGCGACATTAGGTCCGAACTCCACTCCTTACAGCTTGATCTCATAAATCAGGACCCCACTCACAGACTTGGGCACCTCCTGGATCCCATTTTTGGAAATCACTGCAGAGTACAATCCTCCATCCCGTTTCCGGTCCCCTGGTCCGATCATTTTGTCATTCCTTTTTGCATTCAGTCATCTGAGGATGACTCAAAAAAAGTTTCTGAGCAGCGGTACCCGCGGCGGAAATGGAAATCCTTTTCTCAGGCTACCTTCAATGAACTTCTCACAATAGGAGGTCCGATAGGAGGCATGGACTGTGAAACTGCGTACAGTCACCTACAGACCCGCATTTTAGGAGCCCTTGATAAAACCGCTCCTATTCGTAATGGGAGTAACCCCAAAAACACGAGGAAAACTACTTCGTGGTATACTCCTGAACTTCAAACGCTCAAATCTGGCTGCAAAAAGCTGGAACGTGAATGGCGTGTTAATTTTTGCCCAATGATTATGGTACAATATAAAAAAATGCAAAGGGAGTATTACAGAGAAGTTCGCATCTCCAAAGCCGTCCATTATAAAAATCGGATTGATGAGGCAGAGAACTCTTCTAAGGAGCTTTTTAAAATCTATAAGGAGATCTCTGTACTCTCAAATGATAATAGGTCATCTAGCGACTCAGTGGAAACCTGCAATAGTATCGCGAAATATTTCTCTGGAAAAATCTCGGACATCTATGCAAATTTCTCTGGAAGCCTGACCGCTAGCCATGATCTCAGGGTAGACAGAGAGGTCAGTCCCACGGAGTCAGGTTTACATAGCTTTGTGGTCCCGCCACCTGATGTATTGGTAAATGTATGCAAAGGTGTTAAATTGGGCTTCCCTCGAGATCCGGCCCCTCCTAAAGTACTGACTGCTAGTTTAGAAGTACTGGAGCCCTATTTTAGACACATCATCCAACTATCGTTTTCTTCGGCCTCCCTTCCGGGAGACTGGAAGAAGGCTATAGTGCTGCCAATAAAAAAGAAACCTAATGTAAGCCAGGACCTTCTAGAGAACTTAAGACCGATTTCCCTCCTACCTTTCCTTGCTAAAGTGACTGAAAAAATAGCCAATACACAGCTCATGGATCACTTAGAAGCTAATAAAGCATTGCACAGCTCCCAATCTGGCTTCCGGAAGAACTACTCGACCGAGACGGCCCTCTTGCGAGCGACCGAGACTCTGCGGATTGGAGCGGATGAAGGTCATACTATGGCTCTCATTATGCTGGACCTCAGCGCTGCGTTCGACACTGTGGCCCATGCCATCTTGCTACAGTGTCTGAGCAGTGCTGGGGTCACCAAGGCGGCACTGTGTTGGCTTAAAGCCTTCCTATCTGACCGCAGCTTCCAGGTTCAGAGAGGCATGTTTCTTTCAGATAGCATAGCCTTAGAACAGGGGGTGCCTCAGGGCTCTGCCCTGAGCCCCACCCTGTTCAACCTGTATATGGCCCCATTGGCAGATGTGGTCCAATCATACGGCATAGAATTAGTATCTTATGCCGATGATACTCAACTGCTCATCTCCCTATCACAGACACCCACTTTAGCAGCGGCCAATTTCAAAGCCTGCATGCAGGAGCTTGCAGGCTGGATGAACCAACACTGCCTGAAGCTCAACGGCTCAAAAACTGAGGTTATAGTGATAGGGGGAAAGGATACCAGTTGGACTCAGGAATGGTGGCCTCCTTGCCTTGGCCCTACACCTATCCCTGGCAGGGAGGCAAAAAATCTGGGGGTCTGGGTGGATCCCAAACTCTCTTTTGAGAACCACGTTAACAAAGTTGCAGGGAAATGCTTTGGGATAATGAAGACCTTAAACCGTACGCTGGACCTTCTGCCCCTGGAGGCTAGACGCACCATGACCCAAGCATTAGTCACCTCCCGCATAGATTATGCTAACGTATTGCTACTAGGGACTACTGAGAAGAACCTAAGGCGGCTCCAGGTGTTACAAAATACGGCAGCACGACTGGTTCTCAGACTCCCCAAAAGAACGGCATCTAAACCCACTCTATCTGCCCTTCATTGGCTTCCTATAAAAAAAGGATCCTGTTTAAAGCACTTTTAATTTGCTATAGGATAACCGTTTTGAAAGCCCCTGAATATCTGATGGACCTAGCCATCCCTTATCAGCCCAACAGAGCACTTCGCTCCATGGGCATGGGTATTTTGAAAGTACCTCGTATAAAGAAGGCCAGAATGGGAGGACGCTCCTTCCGAGTGTTAGCAGCCAACCAATGGAACACTCTTCCTACCGCAATTAGACTGGCCAAGACTGAAACTATATTTAGGAAGCTTCTAAAAACACATTTGTTCACCCAGTAGACCGGTCATTGCCTTTCTGCCTCTCTCTCCATAGCGCGGGGACACGCCGGGATGGCGTCACCAAGCGCTTTATAAGCCCCTTTATTATTTATTATTTTTTATTATTAATTTATTTTTCACTGCTCCTGGCAAGTAGTGCCCTGTAATATCCTCTTTGGAGTAATTTACATATATTTTGCTGTTAGTGGAACACACTATCTGGGCACTGGTACTACCAGCGTGTTTAACATGGTTTCAGTGTTGTTGTGGGTTGCAGGTTTTGCAGCAGCCCCCACAAATACTTAAAGAATAACCATATGTTTTGTGGGGCCGATAGAATGTGATACCAGGCAAAGTAATTGCTGTTTTTAAGTTTTCACAGACTGGATCTTAAGCTCTTCAGCTTGGAAATGCTGGCACTCCTTGTGGGTGGTTTCATAGCTTGGCTGCATTAAGTGGCCGGAATAGTGTCAAAAACAAAAGGCTGACATGTTAATGTTATTTTGACTATAAATGCCTTATTGAAGAATTTATTGACAAAACCAATAGTTTTGCCCTTATATATTGAAAATAATTTACATTTAAACAATTCTGAGAAATGCACTAAAGTTAAAGTGATGGTTGTAGTTAGGTATTAAAAATCTTAGAAATGAACTAAAAAAAAGGTTAAAGGGTCATTATAGTTAGGTAAAAATGTCAAACAAAACATACTGCTTTAAACCACTAAAATTCACCAGTTATATTTATCTCACGTAACTATAACTGATGCCCTAATGTAAGAATAGCTCTCACCTTTGCTATGCACTGCTAATTACCCTCCATATTACATCACTCATGACATATTTTATGATATAATGGATAATATAACTGCAACATCTGAAACAACATTATTAATGACAACACTGTGAATGGAGAAGGCACAAGTTATAGTTACTTTAGGACACAAGTTGTAGTTATTAAGATAATTATAATTGGTGCATTTCAATGTTTGTTTTAGTTTAAAATAATATGTTTTAACTATAGTGTCTCATTAACCTTTGGTTTTTAAAGAAATAATATTCTTTTTTAAGTTCCATTTTCATAAAATTGCTATTTTTTTAAATTCAATTTATTAAAATTTGTTTTTTTACATTTTTTGAATATATGTGTTTAAATAAACTTTATTGCATTTTTTATTGATAAATTTCTACAAATTTTGAAGTATAAAGTTTAATGTATTAATATGTTTTTAATGCATTTTTAAGTTGATAATTATTTAATTTTTTATCTTATTCATTCTTTGACGAAATTCCATTTAGGGCCTTATTTTGAGTTGGGGGGTCGGATGGACTGCTAAATCCACAGTGGCGGTGCAGCTACTGCAGCACCGGTGATCTGACCTCCCTATAGCAAGTTGGGCGGTCGGACCACCATGGGACTGCTTCTGCCGCCAGGGATCAGCGATCCCTGACAGTCTTGCAGCAGTCTGAGGCCCCTAGTATGCTGGTGGTGCGGCTGCAGCTTTTGTTTAATTATATAGTCATGTAATAATTAACTGTTTTAAAGTTTAATGTTATTGATCGGATGATTTCTTTGCTCTTTGAATATTTTTAACTTCATATGAGGATCATAAATTAGGGCCTAATTATGATAAAAAAGTCTGCCCGACGTTCGTTTCGGTTGTGGGACTGCCCAACCTCCTGTTGGCAGTCCAACCAATTAGGATGCGACCGAACAGTGTTCAGTTGCACTCCTTTACAATGGGAGCATGAATTTCGACCGCAATGCATGCTCCCATTGTAAAACAAAGAGTTTGAGTTCATCTCTGCACCCCATGGCAGGCACCTCAAGGTGCCTGCCACGGAGTGCAGGGATCAACGGGGGGCATCTATCAGAGGCCATGCACCCATGAGGCACCTGCTGGGGGCCCCAAAAGTCAACATCCGTGTCGGAAAGGCTGGCACAGAAAGGCTGTTGAAATCCGACATTGTAATCCCTCGGGCAGAAAGAGCCGCCCTCAGGATTACTGAAGTCATTCTGACTGGCGGACGAGCTCTATGAGCTGTATGAAGTCAGTCGGAATGACCATTCATATTCCTTTCCAAACAACACCATCTAAATGGGTCAGTCGGAAAGGAATCCGAGCGACTGATTACGATGCATTAGGAAACGGCTCTGACCGGTGGTCGGAGCCCTTTCCTAACACATCGCAATCAGCCCCTTAGTGCTTGTTATGGCAAGTTCTAACAGTGTTTTATATCAAAATTATAAATATATTATTTTTATATATTTAGCTGTATAAGTGTTTTTGTTTTTATATTTCATAATTGGTATTATTTAATTTTAATGGTACATTTGTTTATTTAATTTAATTTTAGAGTACTATAATAACACAAATATTCATATAATAATGTGTATATTTAAAAAAAATCAATAATATTTCTTGAGTTTGATATTGTTTTCCTCGATATTCTGTGGTATAACTGATACTCCATCTCAAACCTGTCCACCAAACCGACAGTCTAGGCAGACCCTTTTTAGTTCCAGGAGGACAACCAGCTTTCTAGCAACGAAGCACCAGTTGGCTCATTTGACGGTAAGCTTCCTCTGATGGCTGGGTGGAGTGGGGCAATTGGAGTAAGAGCATTGCAGGGTGGACAGTGTGATGTCCTTTTTTACTGCCCATCCCTGCCAGGATTTAGGCAATTAGGTACCGATCGAAACAAATAATGAAAAAGCTGCCTATGTGTGGAATCATGGGTTATTTGTTTTCCAATAACAAACTTTCACTGTGGGTGTTTGTTTTAAAAAAATTAAAACTTTGGTAAAATTTGGTGAATGGATATTAATACCAACAGGGGCTGTCCACCAAAAGTTTTGTACCTTGACAGGATCTGTCATGACAGCTGCTCCTCTCAAGGAAAAAAGATTTCCACTGGGCCGTGAGTTCTCTATAAATTTGGCAGACTTTATTCTGCCAATGTGGAAATGTACTGTCCTCTTTGACCCTGATGGTCTGTGCACCATCCACTACACTTTAGATCAAGCCTTTAGTTGCACAGAACTCTCTTTGCTTCAAATTCACCACCATTTTGTTTTTGTGTTCAGTCGCTTTTAAAGTCTTTTATTCCACATTGTTTTCCAGCGGATGTGAGGATGGCAGATGCGATTCCTGGTTCTTTTGCCCAGGTATGGAAAATTAAGTTTTACCTTTATAATAATAACAGGTTGGGTGTGTGTAGTTTAAAGAACTGTAAATGGCTTTGCTTGTGAATTGGTGTGTGAGTTAATGTTTGTTAGAATTTTAGGAGTACTTTAAGTGTAGCCTAATGAGGATGCATACGTTGGACCTCATTACGATGCTGGTCGGATTTGCCTACGACGGACACCGCTATGGATTGGTAACCGACCGGCCTCAGGTCAGCGGTCTCACTTCTTATTTGGAGGCGACAACACATGATGCAGTCAGAAACATCCATTTTTCAATAGGAGCTTGTGTGGCAGATAGAAACTGCCCACAGTACAAGCTCTCATTGAAAAATGGAAGTTTGTAAACATCCTTGCACTCTGTGGCAGGCACCCTGAGGTGCCTGCATGTGGTGCAGGGATGTTGAGGGGGGCACCCTAGGTGCCTCTCCGGCCCACATGCGGAGGCTCTAGGGACCCCCAATGTCACTTTCCGACAGCCTTTTCTTGTCAAAAAGGCCAACATGGAATGGCTGTCATAAACTGACATCTTAAACCCGACAGCAGAAACACCGTCCACAGGGATTATGTGGCATTTCCGACCGACCAACAGGCTCAACTGCGTTGGATTCTCCGGCCGGTTTAAACAACCACCACTGTCATCTTAATAAGGTGGTTGGACTTTAAACCTACCATGTCGGTCGGACAGCCTCCGCACAGTGGTTAGAAGCTTTCTGACCAACATCGTAATGAGGCCCTTTGTAGGTAATTAGTTTATTGGTGCAAATATATAAGTTTTGCGATGTATATAGAATATATGTGTTGTATGTAGCAAATATTTAAGTGTATTGCATTTGGGGTTGGGAATATATGACATTTTCTTTTGCAAGTTAAGAGTGTCCTTGAATACTGGCGCTGTTGACTTTTGGGTACAGACTACTCGCCAGATTTGCCCTTGTTGCGTCTTCCAGCTTTCACCAATGCCGGGGCAAGGGCAAAACAGTTGCAGTGGCAGCGCACATCTATTGTCACTCTGGGGCAGCTGTTCAAGGAAGGGACAACTCTCTCATTTGAAGAACTCCATGAGCTACACAATATCAATTCATGACAAATGCACCACTCAAAGGAGCCTTAGGGGAGTCATGGGGAGACCTGAATAAAGAACCAGACACAGACCCTGTACTACATGACCTGCTAACCTACAGCCTGACACGACACAGGATCACCAACATTTGCACAGCCGTGCAAATGTTGGTGTCGGTCAAGCCATGGAACCATCACTCACCAACATATAAGACCCTTGGAGGTAGGATCTGTGATCATCCTTAATCATTTCCACGGATCTCTCTGAACTCAAGGCTCAAGCTCTTGCAATTTCATTATGTACACCAGACATATCTCACCCCACATGCCTATATAAAATGTTTGTCACTGCATCAAACTTGTGTTAATCTGTGGCACAGAAGGCACTGACTTTTACCACATGACTTGGTATTGTGCAGCTCTATGCACATTCTTGACCACAGTCTGTACTTACATCACACACATAACAGGCAGACACCAAATAAATGTAGCCAAGACATGTCTACTGGGCTTGATGCTCGTCCTAAGGCGGATTAAGTGGGTAGCTGGCTCATAAATTTGGCATTGGCGTGGAGGGCTATTGCTATTAACTGGAAGGCACCTTCATCACCGCCAATAGCAGCTTCGCAGAGCGATGCTCGCTGCAGGATGAAAGCCAAGGATGACACGATTCAGTGACTCCACCAGCAAGCAGGGATGGGCAACCACATCGCAGAATGGGAAGTAGTACTGCTGGCACTGGAACCTGGCCCAGACTGGCAACAGCCTTGAGCTGCCCAAAGCGTGGAATTTCACTAGGACTTACTCAGGGGGAATGCACAGAGTGTGCATAGTCACTGCACAGCAACCGCAGCACATCAGATTTTGGTCCTCTTTTTTTCTTCACCACAGAATCCCACATAGCGACACCAGAGAAAGTGCATGTGGCCCCTCCCACCACTGTTCTTTCTTTTCCAAGGCATGACCTAAGAACGGGCCATGGCTCGTCTATACCATACGTCACGGGGAAGTGGTCAATGTGCAGCTTTGGCCTAGTTTCTATATTGCATCTCCAATGCATCAATGTCTAAATGTAAACGGATTGCAATGGATGAGTACATGACCTGTTGAAAACTTAATAAAGATTTTTTTTTTAAAAGACATTTTTCGATTTATTTATTATTTTTCTTTTTTTAAAGGAAAGTTGGTTGACTTTTTAACTTTCCAACTATTTTTATCATTTACTTTTATTTTTCGCTTCTGCACACTTTTATGTCTTTTTAAGGGATATGATTGATTTAGTATGATACGTGCTACTTGGATACATGTTTTTCGGACAGTTCTATTTTTGCATTTTTAGGAGAGTTACATTTTGAAACATCAGTGCTGGAGATGGACATCTTTCGTAGGATTTAATATTGCTACAGAACTGCATTTATTTTAATTATTCTTACTTGGAATATTCTTGGTTGGGTTAAATAAAAATAGCTCAATTTGTGATGTGTTTAACTTATATTTAATGCTGAAATGTTAATGTACATATATGATGTGTATGTCTGTGTAATGCATTTTTTTGATAATCAAGTTTATTGGTTTTTAAAGAACAGTCGTAAAATACATTGGCAGCAAAATCAATCATGTTAGTGGGATAGAATACATTTGAACACGAGAGGACAGAGACTTGTAAATTATTCTTTAGGGCAAATAAAGACAAATGCATATGATTATGTCTGTATAAGAAACACACGCGCCCCATAGGGCAGTAGATTGAACCATTTGCCCCATATCTTGCCAAAAATATTGGGGCAGACCTGGGCCTCGAAGAGGGGTTCCTCTTGAGTGGTGTAATGTATTTAATATTTTAAATTGTGATCATTTGAACATATGATTTTTGTCATTTTTAAATAATTAATGTATTTCATTTTAAATGTGAACAATAAATATGTTGCATTGTTAATGTGAGTTTATTTTATTTTGGTGGTTATATTATTTGATAGGACATTATCTGGTATATTTTGTGTTGCTTGCTGGTACATGCTATTATAAATAATTTTTTTAAGCATTTAAAGAAAAAATGTTTACTAGGTAAGCTGGTTACATTTTTAGGTGTATTGCATTGATTATTGTAAGGTTCGGGTGACCTGAATGTGTAGGCTGTTGACTTTGGACACTGAAGGCCTTGGAATCTTTCAGACAGAGGTTTCTTTTTTACTGTTGCAGAGATTGCCATGCATTTGCTTGGTTGAATTGGAAATTTTGGGTCATAAAGTTAAAGCCAGAGATTGTTTCTATGTGAGGTCTTAGTAGCTATGTTCTTTTTGTAGTATCAATATGAATTGGTACTAGGTATTGTGGTGTCAAATAGAGTTCCTTGGGAGTAGCTATCCCACACATTTTTTGCGTTGTTTATTTAGTTTCTTTGTTCTTTTGCCCCTGATACAATTATGAAAAAATAGGGCCAAATGGTGCATTCATTGTACAGGTTTTGCCTAAATCGACTGAGTAGTAATGACATTTTTCATATAATTTTCTTGTGTGCCAGGCAAGCTTTCCACTTCTTGCAAACACACTTTTTTAGATGAGATTGTAGGCAATATTTTTGTTTTTACGTTGAAAGTTCAAAATTGTTATATTTTTTAACAGCGCTATATTTGTATCATGATAGTTTTGTTGTTTATGTTCTGACTTACAATCTGTGCTGGTGGTTGTGCCTTGAAGTATACACGTCAAATTAGTTCCTGGGCTACACAGGGTCACCAGCAGCCGGGTTCTATATGGAGGCTAACTGGATGATCCTAGGGATTTCATGAAGATGACTTCAATGTTTGTGTTCTCACTGTGGCGAACTCAATTGTGACTTCATCTATCTCATGTAAAATCTTGCAAATAAATTTAGTGGTAGGGTATGGCAATCTCACCATTCAATTTAGGGAGGCTTTTTACAGCTGTAAAATCCAAGAAAATATTACAATCATTTTCATTCTCAGTACTTCCTATTTATCACAGGAGATGCCTCATCTTAGACATCCTTTAAACATAAAATCTGTTTATCGCATTAGTCTCCCGTATAAATAACACATCATATTTAAGCCCTAGACAATAACAGGTAAATAGTGTTGAACCTTTTTCATGGGAGCTAGAAGTTTTATGTGCCTCTATAATAGTTCTTATCCTTTTATCTCTTTGGGGCAGATTTACAAAAGTATAGTGCTGGTGCTCATGTGACGCAATCAAACGCAAACCCTCGTACATTTTCAATTTTAGGTGCATATCAGTTTTTCCGTGGGATTTGATTGATTTTGTGACCCGGATGGAGCAGATTTCATCTGCAGTCAGGCATTGTTTTATTTTTTGTGCTTCAGACAGACAGCATTTAAATTGCCATGCACCTTTTGGTGCAAGTTAAAAACGTGGCACATGAAAAACATGAAAGTGAGGCCTATTCAGTCTGAAATGCTTTTGCTGAATTAACATGTGTTTTTGCAATGTAGAGAAAAGTGGCCTTTTTAGCTTTGAAGATTAATAGAATATGTTTCTCTCTTTCCCAGCTCATCCCTTATAATCTAAATTCACTATTTCTGTCTGAAAAGACTTTGACTTGTTGCATATTTTGAGAAATATTTTCAGTTAATAACACCTCTTTTTATAATGTGTGTGAATTAATAATGCACCAAACACTACAGATGGGACTAAATGCTTTTTTGCATGAAAAGCTATCTAAAACACTAAAGCATGTTGCTGTGTGCGCTATATTAACTGTGTGCGCTATATTAACTGTGTGTGCTTTTAAATTTTACACAAAAGCATGAAAATGCTATGTTGCACATTTCACATTTATTTTGCATGTTGTCATAAATAATAGAAAAGTTGCTTGAAACTAATAGCTTGGCTAGGTAAACATGTATAAGGGGTATTGGTATGGAGTTGGGAAACATAATGGGCTGATTTACATGAAATTAATATTTTCTCTGTGTTTGTTTTATTTTTGGGCCAACCATTAAATGGCTGCCTGTGAAACCATCAAGGCTATGGCTTGCTTTGAAAGAGAAGAGAGCATGCGCAGACACCAGATTGACTCAAACTGCGGAAGGAGTCAAGGACATCTTGAACTGTACATTCTTGTGATTGTGCCAATGTACCAGTTTGATAAAGTATCCGTCATACTGCGCTGTGGCAGGAAGGAAGGAAAACTATAGAAACATTTTCCCTAGCAATTGTTGCAAACTTATAAAATGTATTTATTATGTATGCCCCATTTGTTAAGACTGGTATAGTCAGATTTTTAGAATGAGTCAGGGTGGTGAGAACTCATGCTATTGTGGCTGACCAATCACGTACAGGTTTTCCTAAAGATGTAACATTTTTGTGTGGACTGCCAAGATTTAGAGTATAAAAGCCTCTATGGAGGGGCTTTGGCGTCTAGGCTCATTAGTGGGGTGTGTGAGCTCTTGAGGGAAGGAACAGATTAGACCAGACATTCTATGGGTTAGGTACGAGATTGTCACGGGATTCAGGCTTGGGCATCCGAGGAGAGTCAGGTGGGGGTTCCCTGGTGATTTTTTTCCCAAGTCTTGGCACGTCATATTTTGGCACTGCAGGCCACATTCCTTTGAGGTCTGGGGAAGGAGGGGCTGTCTCGCTCCTTTTTGCTCTTTAGACACAGACAGATGCAGAAGAACAGAAACAGATAGAAAGGCTTTTTAGATTAAGATGCAAACTTTAAGTTTATGCTTTGACTAATTAATTAGGTCTGAAAAGATGTATTTGACTTATGCATTTATTTCTCTTAATGGGAGATTGTTTGCCAACTATTTAATTATTGATTAGCTTTGCAAGACTATTTTTCATAGAAACTCTGTAAGAGTTTTGACTGAAATTTTGCGCCACATTTTCTTTCCTATATTTAATGCTTATATGCAGACTGTAATATGTTCTGTATTAATGCTATTTTTCCTGTTTTCCAAATTCTGTAACCTGATTGATATTTTACTAATGAATAAAGAGTCAGAGAAAAATTAACTTTTGACTAGAAAATAAAACCTTTTAAATACTCAACAACTCTCTTTATTGGCTTAAAAAAATAATAGCATTTTTGACTGTTCATCTTTATTTAAAGTTTCCTGAAGGTAATACATGGTGTGAAGGGGCCAACACCTTTTGAGCGGTAAATTAGAGGTAGCATGAAGGTTTTGCATTGAGAAACTACCAGAAGAAATTACCGCTCCATCAACCCTAAAATGATCTTGCGTTGGCCAGCCCAAAAATAAAAATTATGCATGCAATGTGGGTGTGGTAGTGTGGAACCCACACAAAAAAGGTGCTACATGTATTTACAAAAGTCACGAAGATTGACTTGAAGCAGAATGAACGAAAAATCAGTGAACAAAATAGCACATTTGAAAAGTAGGAGCGTAAAAGCCTGTTCTATGGAACATGTAGTAGTAGCGCACCATAGCGATTCATTGTATGCAAACAAACGTTGGAGATTAACATAGCAAGCTCACATCAACGTCTTCTCACCCTGTCAAAAGGACAACAACAGAGGAAAGAAAAAATCTACAGCCAGACAATTTCTTTGTTTGACTTGATTGAAGAAGAAATTGTAAAGAAATTAAGGCTCACCAGGGAAATGATCATCTCCCTGTTTCTCCAAATTGGACCATCCCTTAGGCCATAACTGGGAGCTCACATGCCATACTAGCTCTTGAGAAGGTAATGAAAATACTACACCTTCTTGTCTCTGGTTCTTTCCAAACTACTTGTGCTACAGTGGCTGGTGTTTCTCCAAGTGCACTGTCTTCATTTCTGCCGCATGTCTTGGAAACTATAATGAAAATAATCCCACAATACTTGCGATTTCCAAATTCTGCACAGGATCACAGAAAAGTAAATCAAGGGTTCTATCAGATTGCTCAATTCCCACATGTCCTAGGAGCAATAGATTTTACAAATGTGAACATGCTTCCATTTTCAGAAATAGATCATTTGTATAGAAAAAGAAAGCATACCTACTCCATAAATGTACAACCCATCTATGTACACAAGTACTGCTTCACAAATGTTGTTACAAATTATCTGGGTAGTGCTCATGATTCTTACATTTTCCGTCATTGCACCATTAATCAACGTTTTGAAAATGGAACGTAGAGACAGGCCCTATTGGTTGGTAAGTGTTATAATCATATTATTAATATTAAATAAGTCTTTAAAACATAGAAGAACATTTCTCTTAAAAGAATAGCAATTGATGTTGAAAAACAAACATGTTTTTCTTGGTTAGTGTTACGAACATGAAGGTATGCTGTGTATACAAATACATTTGTAAGTAAGTAAGTAAGTAAGTACGTTTATTGCTTGATTAATTAAAATCCTAGCAGTACACACAACAATATAACATTTGTAAAAGAATGCATATATATGACATAATCGATATCCTGGTTAAAAAGTTCATACAGTTTGTTTTGCAGTGAAGGTATGAAGTCGAAGTAAGGCTAAGGGTGTGTCCCCGTCTGGGGGTGACGCCAATGTCCGTAAATCTAATAGTCTATTATGAGGGCGTGAACAACTGACTCAGGGTCAGAGCGTAGTGGGGGTCAAGGAGAGTTGCCGGATAAAAGAGCTTGGGTATGCACTACTGTGCTCAGGCAGTGGCGAGAGGCTTTATTTGGGCAGTTTTCATGAAGCGGACGAAGCTGCAGGTTAGTTTTACATTGGCCTCGCTGAAACATGCCTTCCCTGCCTGTCTGCACATCCGAATGTGCATTTCATGATATGCGGTTTTAACAGTTCTCTCCTCTCCCGGTCTAGGCGCTTACATATGCATAGGAGATGCAGCATATCTTCTTTGGTTTCGCCTCATAGTCTGGATTGTATAGATGTAATGTACGTTTCCAGGGGGGCAAATGGGGTTTGACAGGAAGGATCTCCATCCTCAGTCCCAAGAAGCCTTCCTTTAATGACCCAGAAAAGCTGGTACCGAAGTACGATTGTGGTGAGCATTTCGGATAGCTTTGTATCACGAACCAGCTATGGGCCCTTTTATTTAGATATTCTTTATCATTTGCGGTGGAGACAAGCTTTGTGGTCTTATTCGCTAGGTCTTTTACTTTCTTGAATTGTAGTCCTGACTCCTTGATGTGCTCCAGGGCTAGCAAGCTGATCCCTGATTGGTGGTAGTCTTTGGCCGGGGAGGCTTTTTTCCTTGATATTTCCTTCCAAAGGAACGAGTTCAGCGAGCCCGCCTCTGCGCTCTTTATTTTATACCAGCTTTTTACTTACGCAGCCTTCCTGCTTATTCTCTGGTTTTCTATTCCAAATTCGAGCCTTATTTGGGCTGCCGAGGTGTATTTAGGGAGCTTGAAGATTATTCTTAAAGTTTTAGTAACCGTTTTGTTGAGGGTTTCTTTGTCCGTCCCTCGCAAGGCCTCGCTGCCGTATGTGAGCGCGGGCAGCAGCTTTGCGCGAAGCACTTCCAGCAGTGGAAGCAGGTTTAGTCCTGCTATTTTGCTTTTAAGATTTTTCAGGGTGACTGCTAGGATGGTTCCGCATCTCGGAATCACCTCTTTTGTTGGTCATATGTCCCATTCTTATCGAAGATAATTCCTAGATATTTATAGTCATGGATGACTTCAAGTTCTCTCTCGCCCAGCTGCGATTTCAGTCGCTTTTTTGGATTGCGCTGGTTTAGCACCATTATTTTTGACTTTTCTAGGTTGATTTCTAACCCGTTTTTTGAGGCGTGGTTGTTTGTAGAATGGAGCAGGTGTTGTAAGCCGACTGGAGTTTGGCTGATTATATCAGGTCGTCGGCATACAGTAAATTTGAAAGAGGGAGGCCTCTCAGGTTTGGTGCATGGTGGTTACAATTATCTAGGTCAGTTGAAAGATCTCCATCTCCGGGCCACGGATGTGGCAAAAAGCAGGTTTATACGCGAGGAGTCGTCGGGAGTCCGATTTCCGGGCATGAAGAATTTCCCCCTGCCGCGAGCCCATAGTGTGCTGTTCAATAGACGAACATACATAAATCCCTCACACACAGGAGGAGAAGCACTAGGAAGTTCCTGTGCTCCGGTTACAAAGAAGGTCGTAATCCTTTTACTTTTTTCTACCTCAGGTGGTAGTGGTGCCTTAGTGTGTTTCACCCATGTGACGTAGTGGTGTATGGTCCTGATGAACGCTGAGCCGATTTTTGGCTCTTAGTAGCTGAAACATGTCGACCTATATCGTTTTATGTTTAGGACTGGGTGGTTCAAATTAACACAATCACCATTCTGTCCGACTTTTCACTAAGATTTTAATGAAGTTAGAGCTATCCCCTCAATAAAATAATTTTTCCTAAATCTGGGGAGTAGTCCACACTTCTTTTAACTCACATTCACCATTTTCTAAAATGAACCCAATGAAGACAAATGGCAACCGACTGTCTTGTTGGTGCCTGAGGGTTCTTCTTTTTGCACTGTGCATGCAACGCTAACTGTATGATTGTTCATTGTTTGAATAAATTCTCTCTTTGGTGGTAGTAACTGACTATCCTTTTTGCTTTTATAGTCACTCTTTTGTTGATCCATATTCAGTTGAAAGATCAACTACGAAGAGGTTAAATAGAGTAGGGCCCTGCTTTAGGCCTCTGGAGGTTGGGATCCGCCTGGATACGATTGTTCCACTCCCCAGTTTTATTTGGACCCATGTGACGTAAATAATTAATTTACTCTCTTAATTTCTATGCAGGTAAGTACTTAATCAGTAATAACTCAATCAGAAATGAAAGAAAACAGAGTCCGTGGTGTTAGAGTTTCTAAGGGTTTTATTCCTCAAAAAGGAATCAGGATATCATGTTCTGACCACCACAGGGGTGTCAGAAGGGATAAATGAGCGCGCTCCAGTTTATTATCATTACATAGCTTATATACTTGATTTACATCATAAGGTTCAATGTAAGAGGCGTAACAGCTGAGAGAAGACAAGATAACAGTATACACGTGGTACCAATACATCATTAAGAGGCGTAAACTAGGCGTGAACTAGAGGTGTGTGCTAGAAACGTCACTGATAGGTGACGCAAGTGGGTGGCACCAAGGGGTGATGCTAACAGAATGTTGCAATGTCAGCAGAAATCGGAAGCTTGGATGCGCGCGCAGCTGCATGACGTGTGATTGACGGGGTGCAGGGGACTTGACATTTACACTGACGGAAAGAGACAGAAGTCTGGCATGTCAGATCAACTTGTACCTCTATCATATCTGATATCTGATGTTTTAGGAACTATACTATCTGGGCGGAAAGGTCTCTAGGGCAGAAGCTATTCTATGCTAACTGTGGATGCGTGTATGAGCGCCTGAGTGTCTACATGTAGAGCGTGGGGGCTCGGGGCCTTCCTTGGAAGCATGGCAACGGAGGCTATGAATTACTTGCATTAAGACAGGTCGGCCCTTTGGCTCTGCAGCTGGAGAGGATGTTTACAGGATCTAGTAGGCAGGAATGTATTCTCGGGGAGCGGAACAGATAACTCGAAGGTTATAGTCAGTCTTGGCAGAAAGCAGGCTTGAGCTGAGCGCGAGGGGCCGCGCTGAATGTAGGACAGAGTTCACGAGTACAGAGGTAGCCTGGGCAGAGTCAGGAGCCACAAAAGAGGTTCAGATGGCAGGAATTCAGGGCCTACTCTGGCTAGAGCAGGAAAAAGTGAAAAGTGTACTATAAAAAGACGTTGGCATAGCATACCTAGGAACGGACTATATAATCCATTCAGGGTGCATCTGAAAGAGGACAAATTGACGGTGGACGCAAATGTATTTGCGTCTTCATAGCTGGCACAGGAGGGAAGTTACATGCACTTTAAGCTGGTACATGGAGTCGGTGGGGTACGTGCTAGGGAACACAACATGGCCAAAATTTAATTTTCCTCATTCCCTCCTTGTTCCCTACGGACCCTTCATGAAATATCGATCCTCATGAATCGATCAGTCTGTTCTTGTAACATCATTTGTTCTTCTTTCTTTCGATTACGTTTTGAGTGAAAACTGGAATGTTCAATGCAAGAAGTGGCACACAGTCCACAAATTGCTGGCCCACACTGTAGGCACAGGCAGCAACTGAATACTAGGACTAGGCCAATGCCTAGGAAGGATAGGATCTTCCATCCCCAAGCTGTTAACGTTGTCCAGAACCAACCGGACCAAGTCCAGGTGCCTGGATTCTGATGTATCTGATTTGCAATTTTATGAAGACGGGTGATAGCTTGATATACAGATGGTGCATTTTGTGGGATGAAAACACAGCAGCTTGACCCGATGACCTTACAGGCTCCACCTCTATCTGCCAAGATGACGTCAATTACAAGACGATTCTGAAGGACAACAACCCGCATAGCGGACTGCTCTTCTGTTAAGTTACCTAAGGCGGAGGTAGTTTCATTTACTACGGCTTGAAGTGTTCTAGTTAATCTGCGTATTAACTTACTATTCTGGACAGGACCTAAAAAGAAAAAGAATCCTTTATTAAAATCAGTGTACTGTTCCCATGCCGTTTCTGTGTAGTCGACAAGGGGGGCATCTCTTCTGGGTCTATTCTTTACTAGATTGCTATTTCTATGGTAATCAGAAGGAGCTAGAAAAACAGGTGGCAGAAGGAATGCAATGTAACAGGTACCATCCCAATCTGGGGGTAGACGAATGTATGCGGTATGACCACACACAAAGTAAGAATGACTGATAGCTTTGAAAGATGACTTTCCATCATCACTGAATTCGACCACAGTAGTGCATTTACTATGACCTAAGTGTACTGAACCTTTCTTCTTGATACATAATTCACCAGTGACTGGCAGTACTGACATAATAGGTAGAACTGGTGTGGCTTCGGATTCGACAGTAAGAATCATAAGGCTAATTGTATAATTACCTAATCCATATACTTCATTTTCTAGATCAGTTCCTATTCTAATGGGCAGTCCCTCCTTATCCGGGTAACAGACGTCTAGTAGGACCAAGTTCAGGTTTCCCCAAACCCAACCCCCATCGAAAACAGCAATGTCGGGATCTAGAGAATTGATTATCTTAAACCATGCTCCACAGGAGCCATTGTGAGTGAACGGGTACGGAAAGAGAGGCAGCACTCCCTTGTAATTCTGGTAGGGAGGGAGTCGGCCACATATCCAGCAATTCGTAGCATTGTTAGTTTGATGAGAATGATGTAGCATACTAATGAATGTATTGTTGCGCAGCGCAAGTCTGTAGGAAAGCTCATGAGGAGGTAACTCACTAAAAGTGTGTTCAGCCGAGACATTGTAAGCAGATTGTTCACGCTTGAAGATAGGATAGTATATAGGTAACAAGATACTAGCAATAATAATTAATATACTTAGAATAAACATGATTATTAGTGTCACTATGCAGTGACTACGAAGTGATTTGCAATATGTTCTTTTCTTTTCCTCTCTCTCTCTAACTCGATCTAGGGGATACATGTCAGAAACTATTTAACCGATTCACCTAGGGGAGGACTTAAACAATTAAACTGTCTGACTTGCTAGATCGCAATTTCATTCGATATTGTTCTTGAGGAGTCTTTTCTCTTTTAACTTCGGTAAAGTTTTTGTTATCACAGTCTTTGGTGGGGGTGGGTATGTCTTGTTCCGGTTTCAGTCCTGGGAATGTTTTGATATGGCTTAGGTGGACCCACCCTTTTCTGCCTTCCAATTTGACTGCGGTCTTTGTTGTAAGAAGAACGGTCTTCGGAGACTTCCAGCGGGGCTCCAATGGACTTTTCCTGTCGAAGTTTCGGACTAAAACAACATCTCCGGGGCGGACGTCATGCTCCTTTACATCGGTGTTGTCAGGGAAGGCTGCGGCAACCTGTGAACGACATGATTGGAGTGCAGACATCAAGGAGGCAAGGTAATCTGTCAACATATTAGAATCAACATCGGTTATCTTTTTAGGAATGGGCGTCCCCCACATATTCGGTGGTCTACCAAAGACCACTTCGTACGGAGATAGCCCTGATCTTGAATGGGCGACCATTCTCATATAGAATAGTGCCACTGGCAGGGCGACTATCCAGTCGACCCCTTTTTCCTGACATATCTTGGCAAGGCGGATCTTTAATGTCTGGTTATGCCTTTCTACTAGGCCTGCTGCTTCTGGATGTCGGACACAATGGAACTTCCACTGGTATCCCAATAACAAGGAAACTTGCCTCATTAATTCGGAGGAGAATGGTTGACCGTTATCTGAGTACACGACACGAGGCATGCCGTATCGTGGGAAGAATTCACGAACCAACTGTTTGGCAGTGGTCGGAGCAGTATAATCTGGGACTGGGTATGCTTCGGTCCAGCGGGACAGAGCGCAGACAACTACAAGAACATATTTAAATCCTCGACAACGGTCCATCTGGATATAATCCATCTGGAGGACTTCAAAAGGGTGATCGGGAGGATGGAATCCACCTTGCTCTACAGGGACGCCTTTACCTGGATTGAACTGACAACAGATCATGCAAGTACGCACTTTCTGTTTTGCGGCTGCTCGTAAGTGTTTATTGTTCCAGAGATTTTGCAAACTGTCTAGCATTGCTTTCTCTCCTAGGTGGGCAGGACTATGTGCTGTATTTATCATGACCTGAACCATAGAGTCAGGGAGAAACCATGTAGATTTTCCCTTCGTCATCCAACCTTGATCTGTCTGGATCCCTCCTAGTTCAATCCATTTCTTTATTTCTTCTGGAGTAGCATGTGTCTGAATGTCAATAACATCTAGTGTGGGATCCCTGACTGTCATACAGTTTGTCTGATCTGTTATCTTTGTCGTGTCAGTTGTCTGAGTGTGAGTCAGTGCTGTATGTTTTGCTGTTTGATCTGCCAGGTCGTTACCCTGGGAAACAGAATCTGTGGCGTTAGTATGTGCCTTACACTTCATGACTGAAATGGCTGAAGGCAGATGTATTGCTTCTAACAGTGCTTGAATGAGTGGACCATGCTGTATCTTTGTACCATGAGAGGTCAGGAAACCTCGTTCCTGCCAGAGCATGCCGAAGTCATGTACGACTCCGAACGCATAACGGGAATCAGTGTATATGTTAACATTTCTGTTCTTGGCTAGAATACAGGCTCGGGTCAGAGCAATGAGCTCTGCCGCTTGAGCAGACAGTGTGTCAATACGATGTGTTTCTTTAACTTCAGTTTCAGTGGTCACGGCATACGCGGCCACTAACTCTCCTGTACTTGTTCTCATGCATGAACCATCCACATAAAGTGTCAGGTCTGGATTTGTCAATGGAACATCTGTTAAATCTCGTCTGGGCTTTGTTACTGCATTAATAATTTCTATACAATCATGTGGAGCTGGATCTGTCATAACTGTAGGTAACAATGTTGCTGGATTCAAGATACTGCAGCGTCTGATTTCTATGTGTGGCTGGAATAATGTCAATTCGTAACCTGTCAGTCGTGCTATAGTCAAGTGTTGAGTCTGGGTTCTGTTTAACAGAACCTCTACAGAATGTGGAACTTGTACTGTTAACTGATGACCTAAAACAATTGAGTCACTTTGTCTGATTGCTAACGCTGTTGCTGCTACTGACTTTAAACATGCAGGGAGCGCCTGTGCTACTGAGTCCAATGTGCTTGAAAAATAAGCGCAAGGCTTATGTGAACCTGCTTGATCTTGAGTGAGGACAGACAACGCTGTACCATCACGTTCTGTAACAAAAAGTGTAAACGGTTTGCTGTAACATGGCGTCGCTAAAACTGGTGCTTGGCATAAAGCTTTCTTTAATTCCTCAAAGGCTTGTGTGTGTTCCTGAGTCCAAGGGAGGACAGTCGAAGTCGCTTTGTCCTGTGTCGTTAACTGGATGAGTGGTTTAGCTAAAAATGCATATTGAGGAATCCATTGTCTACAGTACGAGGTGAGGCCTATGAAGGCCCGCACTTCCTTTTGTGTCTGGGGTCGTGGCATGTTTACAATTAACTGAATGCGATCGGGAGTGAGCTGTCTCCCCACTTTGGACAGCAAGTGACCCAAGTACACAACTTGCTGAACACAGAATTGTAGCTTCGAAGGAGACACCTTGTGTCCTTTGTCGGCCAGGAAATGCAAAACTATCAGAGATGCTTGTTCACATTCGGGTTCACTTCGTGCGGTGATCAGTAGATCATCGACGTATTGCAGTAAAGCGGTATTAACTGGCATTTGGATACAATCTAGTTGTCTTTTCAGTGCTTGACTATAGATGCTGGGGCTTTCTGTAAATCCTTGAGGTGCGCGGGAAAATTTGAAACTTCGTCCATTTAAACTGAATCCGAAGAGATATTGGCTCTCCGGGTCAATAGGTACACTGAAGAAAGCGTTCTTGAGATCGATTACAGTAAAGAACGTTGCTTCCGAATCAATAGCAGTTAATAGGGAAGAGATATCGGGGACCACAGGATACTGTGGTACAATACATTTGTTCAGTTCTCGAAGATCAATCACCAGCCGATATACCGGCGGTGCATTGCGGTCTGTACGTTTAAGAATTGGAATGACGGGTGAATTACAGATATTGGAGTCGGTCTCTACGACCACTCCTTGGGCAATAAGCTCTTCAATTATTTTCAGTAAAGCCACTACAGCATCGGGTGGTAACTTGTATTGTCTGATTCTGGGTAAAACAACTCCTGACTTGAGTGTAACACGGTATGGAGTGATATGCATACAACCTACATCAGCTGGGCCTTTTGCCCATAAGTGATCTGGTACATTTTTCAATCTTACATCAAAGTCACGTAGAACATAATGACCCTTGAAATCCCGTAAAAAGAGTCTGACTCCCTCCGGGGAACAGCAAATTATAGCTCCTAGAGCCTTCAGTGTTTTAATTCCTAACAGATTTTCGGGACATGATTTCGTAAGTAACAAATCTGTAACTCGAGATAATGGACCCACAGCTAGTGGTACTGGTTCTGATACTTCATTTACAATAGGCTGTCCTGAAAAACCAAGGGAAACATTCTGTGAGCCTGAGAGGGGTGCCCCTGGAACTTCATTATGACTTATAGTAGTGCGACTTGCCCCTGTGTCAATTAAAAACTTTCTGTCTTTTCCTAATACGTGACTATGTACATAAGGACCTTCTTGATCTACAGGAATTTCAATAAGAGGCAAATCACTTTCCCTCCCTAGGCTGTTTCATGTATAACGCTGATAATCTGGATATGCCGTCTGGGCATACTGGTACATTTGTTGTGAGACTTGTCTAGTTGCGGCAGCGGGCTGTGTCTGAGCATGCTGTGGCTGCGGTACTGCTACTGTCTGTACTGTATGGGACTGATCATGCATAGGCTGTGTATTCTGCATTGGCTGTTCGTTCTGTGAGGTCTGCTGATGACCCTGTTCATGTCTAGGCGGACGTGGTCTTTCTTTAGTTTTACCTGTCTCGATGTTATGTTTCAGGACTGGACATTCATGTACGTAATGACCTGGCTGCTTGCAATAATTACATGTCCCTTTAACGGGAGCGGCAGAATGATTTGTCTGGGCCCCACCTTTTCTATGACCCTCGGCTGGAATTGTCTGGGCTACTAACATTTTCATTTTCGTGTCTTTCATACGTTTCTGTTCCTGGTCCTGTTCTTCCCTAATTCTATTCTGGTGATATTGTAACATTTGTAACATCTGTGATGGCGTATTTGCCTGCCAAGTACTTTCAACCTTGTATACTCTATTTTTAACTAGTGGTAGGGCGTTCTCTACTAATTTTGTTACGAAAAGGTGTGGATATGACTCGCTACTAGTTTTTAGACCACTATTAATAATGAAACATTTCTCGAATCTTGAATAAAAGTCACTAGTATCTTCATCTTGTTTCTGTTTACAGGACGAGATTGCGTCCCAATCTTCCCTTCTAGTTGTCAATAATCTTGGCAGAACCTGTACTATTAAACCTGGTAATGCTTTAGTCAGATCCCCAAGGCCTAACCCTGGGACTCGTTTCTTTTCTTCGTCTTCTATCTCCGCCCATGCTATCTTTGACTCTCCCACTTCCCAATCCTTTTCCTTTAATTTCTCGTAAATGCCCGTGGGCAACAGTACCTTTAACATTTTCATAATATCATCATACGTGTAATCTCCCATCAGTAACATGTCTTTAAGCTCTCTGTGAAAACCTGCAGGGTCTTTATCATGGCACGGAACTAATTTCTTCATTTCTAATAGTTCTAACTTAGTCAGTGGTGTGTGAACATACACACGTTTCAGGGTATGATCCTCACCCATAACTGGATGTACTTCTCGTAAGGGATTCTGACTTTCAATGCCACCACCGCATTGCATGTGGTACATTTTTCTTTCTGGAGGCGGGGCGGGAACATATTCGGAGCTCAGGAAGGTGTTATACTTACGTCGTTGTTCTAGAATTATTTGTATTAATTTGGTACTAAAACCTCTCCATCTATCCATGAGTAGTGCTTCTAATGTTTCATGTAAGGGACCTGGATCAGAATGATGGTTTCTGAACTTGATGAGGAGGTGCTGAATCATATATACACCTGCTATTTTCTGCTCTTCTGGGGAAAGGTTCAAGAATGTCTGCACTAACGTGTCATCATTATATATGTCTGCGTTTTCGGCCCATAACACGGCTGATCGTGCTAGTTCCTGTTCATCCATAGAATTGAGTACATGGTACCCTACTCGATCTCGAAGCCTTTTATCAGTTTCCTGGAACTGATGTTCTGAAGAATTTGGATTTGTTAAAGCGGAGAAAAGAACTCTCTTGCTCTCCGGACGGACACCTTTCCTAAGGTAGTTTCCCCTACCTACATATGCTATTATATCTGTATACTTTCCTGATGTTTCATCTTCATCTTCCTCCTCGGAGGAAGTTTTATCAGTTTCTTCCTGGTGTGCAGTTAATACTGCCTTTCTAATTTTCTGGGACATAGTGGCTATGCAAGTCCCCTTGTCATGTCTTCCGTCTGCTATATTTTGACCCCACTTGTTTAATGCGTCTAACTCACTTTGATCTGTCCCGGGCCTGTCTCGTTCTCTTATCACACAATTAATGAAGAATCGTAATATCTGTTTTTGAATGTCAACTTTCTGTTTATACATGGCAGCTTTGACACTGTCGGGGTCTTTCCCTGTCTGTATGAATTTGTATAGTCTGTCGAGAGCTTCCTGCATTCCTACACAGCATAGCAAGTTATCGGTGGCAGATCTTAATCGCAGTGATGCTAATACCATTAGATCGTCTTGTCCGGGTACCGGATCATATCTGCAAAATGACATCCTATCTTTGAATGCCTCAAGCCGTGATGAATAGGGAGACTGGAAAGGATTCTGTGTGGCCTTTAAATGCAATCTGTGTGCCGGTGGAGGGGTCTGTAGACCCGCTGTCGCACCTCCTGAGGCGGATGCTTGGGCATTATCTCTCCGTGGAGTCTGTATCTGGACTTGAATCTGTCTTTTAGTAAGATCAGGTAGTACTGGTTTCGGTAGATCCGTCTTGAGGGGGGGAAGTGGCGGAGGTGGCGGAACAGGGGAGGTCTGTCGCGGTACCGGCGGAGCTGTATCTGGGGGCACAGTGCCACCCCCATCCCTGTCAGTAGGCAGGGCACGAACAGGCAGATTGGTGTAAGCTGGTGCTACATCCTCTAGATATGAATTCAGGAATATGTCTTTAGTAGTCTTGTGCATTACTTTAGTTGGAACTAATGGTGTCGGTAAGTTTTTCGGTATCTCTGATTCAGTTTCAGATGTGCCATCTGCTGCGAGATACATACCGTTTACAAGATTATTTCGGGCACGGTCTATTTGTTCTGTTTTTACTCGGATCCCTTCAGTAACTAATTCGTTTTCTCGCTCTTTATCTGATTCTTTAAGTCTGTCTTCTCTACGGAGTGCTTTGTCAGCACGCTTACGTGATTCCTTACGCCAAAATTCTATGGCGTCCTTCTGAGATTGTCTAGCTTTCTTTTTCCATAATGCTTCTTCTACCCTCATGATGCACTCTGCATCCCACGTTCCGGTAACAGGCCATCTGTGTCTTTCGTCTAGGTGCTTGGTGTAATCGGCCCATAAATCTAGATATAATATGGCATCTATGCCATGCTTTTGATACATAAAATTGCCTGGAGTGTCCCTAGGGGGGATAGGAATTTCTTCCTCTAGTAACCCTTTCCTAGTTCCGATCTGTTTTAACTTGCTGAGGAACGGCATCCTGCTTACTTATTACTTGAACGCTAGATCTTTATTCCTTGATACGAGTTGCTAGTTGATACAAGAAATACAATAATACACAATAAAACAGTCACATTCATACCACAACATTAATCACATAAAAACATTAAAGACATAGCTAACTACCCCCTACACTGAATGTACCGCTCAACGGTACGGATACACTGGTGTAACAGTGCAAAAATTCGGAATACTTTATATACTGCTAAACAGTACAGATACACTGCCTAAAAACAGTGCAGACCGGACTTGCGTACCCAAACCCGTCTAGATACGACCCAGCAATGGTACTCACCGGGAAGCACGGAAAACAGAAGGCCTCGGGAAAACTCGACTGGACTCGACTCGGAACTTCGGAAAACTTCGGAGAACTTTCGGAAAACTTCGGAAAACTTCGGAAAACTGGTGGGCCTCTTCACACCTCGGACCTTGCTTCTTTCGGCTGGGCTCTGGTCGGGATCCTCCGCACTCCTCACCGCCTCGTCTGGGCACTGATCGCAGTCTTCGTCACCTCCGTGGGTCAGAGGGGGATGCAGGAAATCCTGCCAGTACACGTGTAGTCCGTCTAACTGATGGCAGGGGACACGGATTGCAACGCACCTACCGGCGCGTGAGGTGGGGGAGGGGTCCCTGTTCGGGCGCCAAAATGACGTAAATAATTAATTTACTCTCTTAATTTCTATGCAGGTAAGTACTTAATCAGTAATAACTCAATCAGAAATGAAAGAAAACAGAGTCCGTGGTGTTAGAGTTTCTAAGGGTTTTATTCCTCAAAAAGGAATCAGGATATCATGTTCTGACCACCACAGGGGTGTCAGAAGGGATAAATGAGCGCGCTCCAGTTTATTATCATTACATAGCTTATATACTTGATTTACATCATAAGGTTCAATGTAAGAGGCGTAACAGCTGAGAGAAGACAAGATAACAGTATACACGTGGTACCAATACATCATTAAGAGGCGTAAACTAGGCGTGAACTAGAGGTGTGTGCTAGAAACGTCACTGATAGGTGACGCAAGTGGGTGGCACCAAGGGGTGATGCTAACAGAATGTTGCAATGTCAGCAGAAATCGGAAGCTTGGATGCGCGCGCAGCTGCATGACGTGTGATTGACGGGGTGCAGGGGACTTGACATTTACACTGACGGAAAGAGACAGAAGTCTGGCATGTCAGATCAACTTGTACCTCTATCATATCTGATATCTGATGTTTTAGGAACTATACTATCTGGGCGGAAAGGTCTCTAGGGCAGAAGCTATTCTATGCTAACTGTGGATGCGTGTATGAGCGCCTGAGTGTCTACATGTAGAGCGTGGGGGCTCGGGGCCTTCCTTGGAAGCATGGCAACGGAGGCTATGAATTACTTGCATTAAGACAGGTCGGCCCTTTGGCTCTGCAGCTGGAGAGGATGTTTACAGGATCTAGTAGGCAGGAATGTATTCTCGGGGAGCGGAACAGATAACTCGAAGGTTATAGTCAGTCTTGGCAGAAAGCAGGCTTGAGCTGAGCGCGAGGGGCCGCGCTGAATGTAGGACAGAGTTCACGAGTACAGAGGTAGCCTGGGCAGAGTCAGGAGCCACAAAAGAGGTTCAGATGGCAGGAATTCAGGGCCTACTCTGGCTAGAGCAGGAAAAAGTGAAAAGTGTACTATAAAAAGACGTTGGCATAGCATACCTAGGAACGGACTATATAATCCATTCAGGGTGCATCTGAAAGAGGACAAATTGACGGTGGACGCAAATGTATTTGCGTCTTCATAGCTGGCACAGGAGGGAAGTTACATGCACTTTAAGCTGGTACATGGAGTCGGTGGGGTACGTGCTAGGGAACACAACATGGCCAAAATTTAATTTTCCTCACATGTATCGGAGTACAGTAGGATGCGTTGATTCAGGAGGGCGGGAGGTATATCCCATCCTACTAGTTTTGACCATAGCTTTCCTCGATCTATGCTGTCAAAGGCAGCTTTGTAGTGGATGAAACAGGCAAATAGTGGTTTTCTTGCGAATATGCTAAAAGGGAAAGAGCCAGGATATTTGTGATGGTTCCCAGGTTTTCCTGGAAGCCTGTTTGGTTAGTTGGAATTAGGGACTTTTCCCTTGCCCAATCCCGGAGGTCGGCTAGAATAAGTCCCGCGTAATACTTGGCCTCGATGTCAATGATGGTGATGAGCCTGTAATTTTTTGGATCGCTTTTACAGCCTTTTTTATAGATAGGCGAGAGGATTGAACCTTTCCATGATTCTGGGATTGTTCCTGTTGTGGTAATGTTGCCAAAGAGCATAATTAATGTGCCGGACCAGTACTTTTGATCTTGTTTGTATAACAATGGGGGCAAGCCGTTTGGCTCAGGGGCACCCTCTTGGTGGCTATGCTGTATTCTTTCCTCGATCGTTTTTAGGGAGGAACTGGATGGTAGGTTATTCCTATAAAGGGGGGGGGGCAGAGATGGAGCAACATAGGACTCAGCTGAGTTACTTTGGGAGCCTGCGTTGAAATAATTTTGCAGGTAGGTTGTCCAAACGTCCTCCGTTATGTATGAGTTGATCCTGGGTCCCAATGGATTTTCAATGTTCTTGACCGTTTGGCAGAACCTGGTGCTGTTATTCGTTTTGGTGTTATAAAGTAATTTGGCCCAAAGTGATTCTTTGTGTTCCTTATTTGCGCGTCAGATGATTTTCTTTTTCCTTGTGCGGAGTTTTCTTAGTACATCTACGGTGCCGACGGTTGCGCTGTTTTGGCGAATGGAGCGAATTGCTCTGTTTATGTCGCCCCTTAGTTGTCTTATTTCGGCATACTCGCTTGATGACAAGTAGAGGCGCTGGCTTATTCCTGCCCAGGCACTTTGTTCTGGCTGAGGCTCTTTTGGTACTGGTTTGGTGACGACAGGTGGGGCGGGTTGGCCCAGAGCTTTGGTGAAAAATTCCCATGCATACACGGTGCTTCTTTCGGTAAGTTTGATTTCTTCCCACATTGTTTTTGCAGCAGCTGATAGCTTTTCTGGGTCACGTATTTTACATCAGATTCTCTTATGTTGGTATCTCGTGGTCTGAGAGGGATCTGTAATTGCGTATGTAATGACAGTGCACTGGATCCTTAAAATAAGTTATTGGGGCTGATGGTCGCTGTAATCGGACACCCCGATCCTGAAATCGTTTACTAGTCCAAGAAGTGGGAGCGCGACGAAGGTATAGTCGATTGCAGGGTTTACCGCATTTCTATGAAAAGTTGGGGCTTGAGGTCTGTCCCCTGGTATGCGTCCATTTAGTGCTACCATTGAGAGGCTTTCCAGTTCTCTGTGCAGATCTTTTGAGATTTTTGTTGGTTTGCCCCACTTGTAGTTGTGCTGGGAGACGATCCCCCATGCTCGATGTTTATCGTCGTCTAGGTCGCAGTCTCGTATTGCCTCCCCTAGGAACATGTTAAAATCTCCTGTTAGGATATAGCTTGAACTTTAGTCCTACGTTATTAACTGGGTAAGTTCAAGTATCGGTCAAGGAAAGAGAGAAGACCCCACTTGTTCCAGGGAACAGGGTACTGTAGACAAAAAAAGTCAGTGGAAAATCCCTGGAGAAACTACTCTTTTACTCACTCTATTATATCTTATTTATCACATTCATCCAGAGGGCCTGGTTTATAAATAAAAATGTATAATTCCCACAATAAAATGTAACGTATCAACTGCTTTGCGCCTGTCCTCTTGCTCTGGGGATGAATGTAAGTGTTTATTAGAGTTATGTGCTGTTGGTTAAGTTGGCCCCGCATTTCAAATTGAATAGCCAATAGCCATTATTTCAAGGGATGTAGTGTTTTTGCTTGTGTATTCTTTCCCCGCGGTTATGGCTGCAATTGAGGCGCAGACGTTTAGTCCTCCTTTGCGGTGGCCATAGTTCGATTGTCGAACTGCAGGTAGATGGTAGGTCTTGTAGCCTTGGAGATGTGAGGGGTCCTCCTGCCAGGTTTCCTGTAGGAGAATTAGATCGAACTTTTGAAAGTATAACAATAATAAGGGGTCGTTGATTTTCGTCCCGAGGCCGTTGATGTTCCATGAACAGAGTTTTAAGTTTCTTTCCTTGTTTCCCTGTTCAAGGTTTGGTCATGGATTATCGATTTGTAATAATTAATATACACCACTAAACTTTTTGCACACTTTTCAAGTCCTTCTAAGTCATGCAAAGCACCGCATTGTGGAGCTTAGCATTACTCTTTGTCAAGGGAGCATTTCATGGGTGCAACATGGGTGTTTGCATTACAAGCCCACATGGTCTTTTTATTTAAATAAAACACTAAGGGGCCCATTAGGATGGCGGCGGATCGCCCCCGCCAGGCTGGCGGTAGCCACCGCCGGCCTGGCGGGATCGATCCACCCGCCATCCTAATGCCCCCAACGGGACCCCCGCCCTTATGGCAGGCGGTCCCTTGTACCGGTAGGATGACGGGCAGACAAAGTCCGCCCGTCATCCTAATAGGCCCCTAACTCTCACACACTGCAGCGCACCACCCAAAGTTGATGCACTGTGTTGGTTGGCAGGGAGAAAGCAGTAAAGTGCCACATCTACAGATATATGGCACTCTCCTTGCCTCTGCTAAGTACAAGTGCACAATTAGGCTGCTGAATGTCACGAACACACTTTAGCACCTTGGTGCAATGGTGCTTGCATGAGTCTATCATCGTTTTTGTAGTGGGAGGGTACCCTTCCAGACCAAAATACAATGCCTAGGCAAGCTGTAACACGTTTCCTACTTTATCTATGTGCTGCACTGTACAGCACACATACAATGTCAAACAAATGTGGAATTTAGTCTAAGCATAGCATTTGTTGATGGAAGTATACAATTTCAGTACAACGCTTATGCAAATACAACTCAGACACCCTTGCATCATGGTGCAAAGGTGTGTGTGTGCGTGTCACTCGGCTGGCTGATTATGTGCCAGTGCAAAGGATAGAGCATCATTGTGCCATATATCTGTACATAAGGTGCTTTTCTACTTTTCCGGTGTCTCACATTGCAGCACAGGAGATTTAAATGGTGTGCAGAGTTCGGTGACACACTGAAAATCTGTGCTGGTGTAATTCAAAATGATGTTAAAAAAGGCAAGTTCTGATCATCAGTGTGTTTATATTTTAGGTGACATGGCATATGTTCTCAGACCCTGGTTGTTAACACCCTTCAGCAAAACAAAAACACCATCTGAAGACGTATATAATGCAGCACATCATAGGACTCGTGCCATAATTGAACGAACATTTGGCATACTTAAATGAAGGGTTCCGATGTTTGGATTTATCTGGAGGTAGACTTTTGTAAGAGACACACATTTTGTGTTGGACGATTGTGGTTTGCTGTACATTACATAAAATTGAGGTTGAAATGATCCATTGATATTGAAGAAAATCTTGATACAGATATGTATCTGAAGAAGATTTCATAAATACACATGATAATAGAAAATTGGAATCTGAAGAAGCTGTTAGGGTTGAGGCAGATTTTAGTAAAAAAATTTTTTACAACATTACCAAATTATCATAAGAATGTATTACTCATAGAGGTATGTGACTAACTAAATGTACAAGATGGAATGTTTAGCAATTCCTTTTCAGGTCTAATTCTTTTTCTTAATTCAGCTAGAAACACCAGCTGTTTGTGTAACTGGCAGTGTCATTGTCTTGTAATACGAGTCATCAATAAAATATATCTCAATTTATTTTCTGTATTTACCATAGTGACTCATAATAAATAAATGTACATACCTTTTTGAAGATATGTTGTCAAAAAGCAAAAGCATGTTAGATTTCATAAATCTAACATGCAATATGCCTGTGCTGTTTATAATTGTTTTAACCTCTTGCATGCTGATGACGGAGCGGTTCCGTCATCAGCTACGGGTGAGCTGTGCTGATGACGGAACCGTTCCGTCATGACTCCGCCCGCGCAAGGCGGAGTCAGCATGGGCGGGGAATTCCAGCCGCACGCAAGGGGTTAATGCCCATTAAAAAGTGTCAGTTAACATAAACACACACTCATTAAATGTTGATATGAAGGTATTCCGAACTTTAATTCCTAATGTGGTAAATATAGAATGAAGATTAGCTATAGGATGCAGGTGTACTGTAACTCAGAATTATGTGATGCAACATATGTAAGGTACTGCAAACACCCCATGAGGACTCAATCAATGTACCCTCTATAACTATCATGTTATAGTTATTCAATTCATAATATCATGTATTAATTTTAAAGTTGTATTTGGCCAAATTTGTACTAACAAACAGCTGTTCATGTGTGTATATGCATTTGTAATTGTTACATATATTATATGTTAAAATAAAAAAATTCAGAAACACATCAATACCTATTACATCTAAACTTTTTAATGTAAGGTAGATGATTAAAATATCCCAACTCACAATTATCTATGTTTATCGCAAGGATATACTAGCTACATTTTTTACACAGCAATTATAGAACATTTCAACAGAAACATATTAACATTAGCACCATAAAACTACTACTCCAAACATACTGAGTATTAATCATAAAGTCAACATATATGCAATTTCCCTAAATTTTTCTTAGAGATAGATGTTGTACAGCATCTTTATAGTGATCTATTTTCCTTCAACATTTTCTTTAAAAGTATTGTTTATTTGTTTCTTGATGAAAGCATTTCCACACCTGATGTTGCTGGTGTCTTACTTGCAGTGGTTTGCATTTGCCCTCTTGATCCTCTGTCTGGCTCCTACTGACTTTCGGTACATCTTTGGTTGAGATTCTATAGTGAGAACCACTCTCTTGTAATTTTCTTTTAACATCTTGTCTTTCATCCACACGTTCTCCAATTAATCAAAAATGTTTGCTCACTTCCTCCATGTGGAGATACCTTTGCTTTCGTTTGGATCTCTTCCGCTTTTCAGCAAGATCCTTGTCACCTTAAGGTAAGACAAATACACACACGTAGATAACATCTATATACCAAGTCTGTACATATGGTGACATTTAAGTCATCAACAATATGCAAGTAACAACTGATGTGTTATGTACATGGACCACATAACTTCCTGTTCTGTGAAGCAAAATCCTTTGAATTTTCATATATAAAATGCTGATTGGACAGTGTTCCCATTAAATCAACTCCCTATCAATGTCAACATCTACCATGAGCACTGTGCTATGCTCTCCATGATCAGCACCATACCAAAAAAGTATTTTCACTCAGATGTATACAGGGGATGGTCTACTACCCTTCCACTGTTGCTATCCATACTTTCTCAGGAACTTCAGAATCTCCTGTTTGTTTGACTCCAGTTCCATAAATAACCTTACAAATGACTAGGCACTGACCTTTCCAAAAGAGAAAGTGTTGGCCTCACAGTGCTTTTTCACTCTCATGTAGTGCAACTCATTAAGAAATGCACGTGGGGAAAATCTAATGAGCGTCCCTTTATGCTCTGCACTTATAGCACAACCTAGAGACAGAAGTATTTCATGTTGCGTATATATCTGTAGGCTTCTACATCTGGGGAATCCATTTATATTCAGGTTCCATTTTGTGACACTCATTAGGAGCAATCCTTCCGAAGGTGCACAGGCCTGTTGGACTGTAAGTGAACTTGTAGTTTTACTACACCTGCAGAAGTGATAATGTTACAAGTGTTCGTGAGATGCAGTTACTTTGCTTCTCTCTTTGATGTCATACATTAAAGCCCATATATAGTCATGGATCTAATTCTGAATAATGATTAGATAAAATGTGTGTTAAACCCCAAATGTTTGGACAAGCAACTTGCTCTCATTGGCTGTGTATCATTCGTACAATTTCTGCATTATGTTTTGTGAACCATACACACCCATATTAACTTCTGTAAAATGAGCAGGTCTACACTGAGGCCTGCCTCCTCACAGTTGTTCAACGGTAAGAATATGTTGCAAATTTACTTCCAATTTGAGTAATTATTTAAGCTTTCACACCTCACACGTGTGTGTGTGCATGAGGACACCAACATATTCATACCATTGTGACTCCCCTCATAGTGTACGAAACATCACAGCCCAGGAAGGAAGAACATAGCTCATGGCACACACACACACACATGATCCATCCCAGCTGTGTGATCATTTCATAATAATAGTGTAATATATACATGCTGCTGGCACACTCAGCCCCACGGTGCATGTGTGTTTGCAAACAGGTGATTTTATGCACATATCAGATACATATCAGGCACAGCCCCAGCACATACATGTATAGAAATTACATAGGGGAAATCATCTCAGACAATGCAATTAGTCTTCAGAAATAAACACATCTATTTTTAATGTCACCATGTCTCCATGAATTTATTAAACAACATATACAGATTCCCAGTGCATTACAGATCGTGTCTTCAACACTTCGTCAATCTGTTGTATTTTTAACTATGTCAACATTTTATTGTATTTATATGAAAAAGTTAAAGCTATACATATTTTTCTTGAACTGCAAGGGTATATAAAAGTGTTAGTTCAGATTTGGTATGCACGTAGAGGTTTGGTATGCATGTGGAGTGTACCCAAGGGAATTCAATATGTTTTGGTCTTTGGAACCCTTGGTGTGAGGGGTCTCTCGGATTTTTAATACTGTTGAAAGGTATGCCACACTGCTGTACTACTGCCCTGCTGTGCTGATATGCTGCCCTCTTGCCAGGGTGAAAAGGACTCAACCTGCATCTCCGGAGCCCAGAACCCAAAGTGACTCCAAGGATTTGTTTGCTGGCCTCCTGAGCTGAAGGAACACAACAGGCTTCCAACAACCTTGTGCCTGGACTTTGCCATCCGTAATTTTACCTTGTCAAGTGGTGACCTCCTAGTCCTGGACTCATGAAAGTGGGCTTAGGGTGCTCTGCCAGTCTCTGTGGATCCAGAAAAACTGATGTATTTTCTCTGCAGTGCAGCGCAAACCCAAGCAGAACTGCCGCATCGCGGCTGTTGCAGGGATGGGATCCATCGTAAAGACCTGCATCGGCTGCGCAGCCCCATCATAACTGTTGCTGTGTCAATCAGAACACAGGCAGCCGCACCACTTCTTAGAACCAATACATCCCTTTGGCTGCACAACATATCTTCGGCGCAAATACTCGCAATGTTCTGCAAACTAGGATTTAAGATACTCTATTCAGCTGGCCTAACTGGGTAATTGTAGCAAGCTTATGCTCTGTCGCGGTGGCCTGAATTTGAGACTTTGTCCGTGTCTGGCACAACCAGGTATCCACAGTTGGTACTTTGTGCTTTTTGGTGCTATTTTGACTAGAATCTTTAAATTTGCATATGTCTGGTTCTACTGATTGGATGTTTGTGGTTTTGGTCTTGTTTTATTTATTTAAGGAAGGCCAATTTTCCTAACATGGTGTGGGATTATTTTTGTGTGGTGTTGTCACTTTATTAATGTTTGAAGTGTTGCACAAATATTTTGCGCATTGCCTCTAAGTGAAGGCTGACTGGTCTATGTCAAGCTGCCAAATGGTTGAGCACAGGATAATTTAGGATTGGCGTGTGCCTCACCTTGACAAGGACTGTGATTGCTGCTTGACCAGAGCCCACATCCCTGTCACCCAACAGCAACATTTCTTACAGTAGCCTTTACAAAATTTAAAAATAAGGGTGGTTGCAATGGAATGCCCCATACTACTCAAGGAAAGCTTCCATGACACTTAATAACTGAGAATGCCTATTCTCAGGCCGAGACTCACCAAACTCATGCACTCTCCTACTCAGTGCCTGGGTACCCTCATGGGTAACAAGGACTGCTCTAAAAATCAATGATATACAGCTGGGCTTTGCCCACTTTTTTTACTCCTAGTCAACTTTCCTGGCCAGAACATGCCTTGCGCTGTAAAGTGCATGTACAACCATGTTTGGAAAGGGTGTCTGACATTGTTTTATTACAATAGTTAGCACGAGGCTCATACACAAAGTATACATGATGATAGATATTTAATATGATGGCCTGTCATAATTGTTATTTTGTCTTCTAAGTATTATTTCACACCCAATACCCAGTGGTGGCTGGCAGGGAACAGGAGAGGTAGGGCAGGGGGGTTTAAAAACAAATAATAATAAAATAACACTTACCTTTTAAACGTCCAGCGTCTCTCCATCGCGTTGCCGCTCTTCTTGGCAGGTCTGAACCAGGAAGCACCCAGGTTCTCCATAGCCAAGCACAACGCTGCAATGCAGCGTTGTAATTGGTCTGAGTGCCGTGGTTCGGCGCTCATACGGGGACAGGGAGCTTGTGCATGTTTTGCACCAGGCTGTGGAATACAGCCTGGTGGGGAAGATGCAAAGTGTGCATAACTGTTCGGCTGGCCCAAGACGGCCGGCCAAGCAGTCATGCGCACATGGAGTGTGCAAACCACTCCTTCCCCTGTGACCCCAGCCCCGCCCACCCTAATCCATCCCTGTAACAAAGAAAAATAAATGATAATAACAGGGTTATTATCATTAATTTTTTTTCCTGCTCTGCGAGCAGTGGGATGAAGCTGCCCCACCTTAGAAGTCATTACGTGTTAGGTGATGGAGATATTCAGTAGGTATTCCCCATAACAGTCACAATCTTAATTCACCAAATCACACTCTCATTTTGTTTATTCACACGTACATGTTTAATTATCATATATTGGCACAAGCGTTTGCTGTATACATTGATATTAAATATGTGGAGTCAATTTAAAAGCACTTAGTTGAGTACTGATTTTAAAAATAATGTACAAAATTATATATTGTATACTCACTTTTATACACCTTTACATAGGTTTACTTGTGCTACAAGTCATTTAGTTAGCTAAAGATTACTGACATTTTTATTATTTTAATGGAGACTTTTTGTGTCTCACATATCGACATGGGGTATCTTCTTCTTCAGACACATTCTTAGATTGCTCTTTTGAATTATTCAATGTTTTGGATAGTGTAATATTCATACTGTAATATCCTTGTTGTATGTTGAGATTAGCATGTCGGGCCTCATGTGTAACAGCAATGCTCCTAAGTGTTGAAGCTATTTTCCTTTGAGATGACAAAATTAATGTATTTTGTGGTTTCAAATACTTAAAGTCCTCTCTGAGACCTGTCATTGAACTCAACATTTGGTTTAATGTGTTTGCTATTTGGACAGTGTCACACTGTGCAGCTTCTGTGGCACTGTTATTTGTTAAAGAAAGAATAAAATAATATTATCATGCTGTTTGGATTTCACAAGTTTTAGAAAGTTTGATAAATATGGAATCTATTTCCCAGAGCAAACTATTTGCTGAGTGTGGTAAATACCCCTGATGCCCAGTTTGTAAAGGGATAATAAAGAATTACATATGGAAAGAAGTGCTTTCTACATCTATTTCCAAATTTGCACACAATCCTTCTGTCAAGAGGGAACAGAAGGATTGTGTGCAAATATTAAGCGTAGTGGTTCTGCCGCGGGGGATCGCATCCATGCTGAGCACTGCCAAAACCCGACGAAGAGGAACCACTTTGGAAGATCTATTTCTACATGCAGATATTTCTACAGGTTTACTCCTAATACATTTGGGGCCAGATGTACAAAGGTTTTTTGTCGGTGCAAATGGATTTTAAACCCATTTGCGCCAGCAAAGAACCAGTGGTCCATGTACTAATCCTAATTTGCGAGTTGCAAATCAATTTGCGCCTCGCAAAATAGGATTAGCGGCTCACTATTAGGAAGGGGCGTTCCAAGAGCAATCCTTCCTAATAGCAACTCCTTAAGCTATGTAAGAATGTTTTGCAACTACAATTGTGGTCGCAAAACACTTGCAGTTTACCACCCTTCTCAGAAGGGTGATAAAGCACCCGCAAACGGGAAGGGGTCCCCAGGGTACCCCTTCCCCTTTGTGAATGCTCCCCAACAACTTACCTGGTCTGATAATTCGGTTATCGAATTTTTTATTCAGGACCCAACAGAACCATAAAAACTAAATCAGTTACATTTCATACTCGCAGGCAGTGACAGAAAGTCTCCTTGGAGAGTTTTCAAACCTCCTTTTTAAGGCCTCAAGAGTCTGTATTGGACAACATAGAGGAAGCATTGGCTGAATACAACTCTGCTGTCTCAATGGCCATTGATCACATTGCACCTTTAAAATCCCCCCCGAGTTATCCTAAATGCCCTCAGGCTGTTTGGCTCGCAACTCAGTTGCGAGTCCTAAAACAACTTTGCAGGAAATATGAGAGAATCTGGCGTGCTTCCCATGATGAGAAGGGCAGAGATCGGTTTTATACCACTCTGTCCAACTATCAAAGGAACATATAAATAGCACGAAAAACCCATATAGCATCGCAATTAGCCCAGGCCGGCAACTCCCCCAAAACTCTGTATCAAATTCTTAAGTCCTTCATCTGCCCCAAGGCATGTGAAAGCTTGGAGGCCCCTTCCCAATTGTTGTGTAATGATATTGCTCTTTATTTTTCGCAAAAAAATAGAGCTTATCTATGAAAAAATCACCTTGGCAGGAAACCAGCTGCAGATCCCAATGGCTTTTGACCAATTGTTTCCGATAAATCCCCAACTGTTAGAGCACTTTCCCACACTTGCATTAGCAGAGATCGAACTATTGATTCACAAGATAAAATCAGGATCCACTTCTAGCCTTATTCCACCTAAAGTTATTCCTCCCCTGGCTAAACATGTCTCAATCTATGCAATCCCTTATTAATATCTCCCTAAAAGAAGGCCATGTACCACTGGAATGGAAAGTTGCACAGGTTAGGCCGATCCACAAGAACACTAAAGTCCCATGGACGGATCTTTCCAACCTTCGCCCTACCTCGCTCCTTCTGTTTCTGAGCAAATTAATAGAGAAACATGTCAACACTCATCTCTCCAGCCATGTCGAACTTACAGGCTGTTTAGATCCCTCCCAGTCCGGCTTTAGGCCCAAAAACAGCAGCGAATAATCACTACTAGTGGTCACAGATAACATCAGGATGACTCTAGACAAGGGCCACTCTATGATTTTGGTGCTGTTGGACCGATCTGCAGCGTTCAACACAGTCTCACACAGCATTTTGCTCAGAAGACTAAAAGAGATCGGACTAAGAAAATAAGCCTTACAGTGGATGGCGAGCTTTCTATCAGATCATTCCCAGATTGCCAACCTAGGCCCATATCATTTGTCTTGTACAGAATTGTCCAAGGGAGTTCCTCAGGGCTCATGTTTGAGCCCTACATTGTTTAGCATCTATATTGCTCCCTTGGCTAATCTTCTGAGGACGCATGGGTTTATTCCCATATCCTATGCTGACGATACTCATTTGCTCTTTCCATTCGACAAATGTACCTCTTCTGTGCAGTTGGCCTTCTCAATGGTATGAGAGCTATATCCCACTGGATGAATAGTAATTACCTCCAGTGTAATGTGGGAAAAACAGAGATTATGTTATTCGGAGAGGCCCCTTTCCTATGGACACCAGAATGGTGGCCGATCGATCTAGGCCCTCATCCTGCTCCCAAGCTTTCAGTTAAAAACCTGGGTATCCGTCTGGATCAAGCCCTCATCCTGAAGGAGCATGCTGCCCAGACAGCAGGTTCCTGTTTCCATATAATAGGCCTGCTCTGTCGAGTCTTCCCTTTGCTCCCTGACTCTACCTGGAAAACTTTAGTCCAGGCTCTTGTACTAAGCCCTCTGGACTACACGTAATGAACTGCTGATCTCCGCCAATGCTGCCTCACTGAGCAGACTGCAGTTAGTCCAGAATAGGGTGACGCGATTGGTCCTCATTGTTCCCTCCAGGACCCCTTCTCGTCCTCTTCTTATGAAGCTGCACTGGCTCCCTATCCCACAACGGGTCAGATTTAAAATCTGCTGCAAAATTCATAAGACACTGCTTATTCTGGGTCCCTCTTACCTCTCGAAGAAATTCATGCCATATATACCTTCTAGATCTCTTCGCTCGAGTGCCAAACATCTTCTTGTGGTGCCTCGAGTGAGAAAGGCTCGATTAGAAGGAAGAGCATTTCCCATCTTGGCCCTCGATACTGGAATGAGCTTCCCTTCATTTTGAAACAATGCATTGATCACCTATAATTTAGGAAGCTGCTCAAGACCACTCTTTTCTGCGCTTGATTCTTCTGTAGCTACAGCACACCCTCACGGTCGATCCTAAGCGCAGAGATACCCCTTCGGGGGTCGATTCAAGCGCTATATAATAAATAACTAAATAAATGCACAAATATTTTGTAAGTGCTGCCCTTAAAAAATGAAACTGAAAAGTTTAATTTTCTTTTTTTAAATGCATCCCGTTTTCCTTGAAGGAAAATGGGCTGCATAAAAAAAAAGATTTTATTTAAAAGTAGTCGCGGACATAGAGGTCTGCTGACTCCAGCATGCCACCATCCCTGGGAGTGCCAACCACTCTCTATGGGGTCAAAAAATGCGACAGCCTCATTAATATGCATGAGGCATGCAATTTGAGACCCCATTAGGAATCGCAAACAGTGTCTCAGACACTGTTGTGCATCCCAATTAGCAAGTCGCAAATTGCGAGTCACAAACGCGATCCAATTTGCAACTCGCTAATTGGCGGGTCGTACATCTGGTCCTAGGGCAGGTATTCTCAGTCACAATTTTCTAGGGAATAGGGCCTCAGTACAATTGCACAGGTTCAAGAAGCCAGAAATACAGAACAACCACTTGGTAGGGTCTAACCACTCTTAGGGGCTTACGCCGTGTGTCACTTTTTATCACAGAAAAAGTGATGTTCTGGCGGCGCAAGAGACTTCTAAATAGGACCTTTAACATGCCTGTTTTATCAGAAGTGTGCTTTCATGCTCAGTTAGAACAAAAAATAAATGTGTTAACCGAAGCTCCACAATACCGCAAATCTGTCCAGCCAATGGCATTTGAAGAATGGAAGATAAGCACTGCAGTGTGTGCACAAAGTCGGAACCTCCTTCATCCTTCGTGCAGAGTCTGTGATGTGTGGCGCTCATGATATATGGCAAAGGCGTGGGAGTGTGTAAGTCAGGAAGTGCGTTCCTTGCTGTATGAGGAAACATGTGCTTCTCCTCAGTATCTGAACATAAGCATAAAAACCATTAGGAACAAGAGACGCTTTCATCTTTTATTTGCCTTATAAAGTAAATCAATTTATTTTACAACGGTACATCTTTGGCTCTGAATGAGGGCATTGCAGTAGGACTGGCAGGAAGGATGTATGTCTTGCAAGAAAGCGGGGCCGTAAAATGGAGATTCTTCGAGAGCAGGTTAACACAGAGGCTAGACTTAGGGACCTATTTACTAGAAAATGTTGAAGCGCTGTGTTGCAAGCCATCTTGCTGCGCTGAGCTACGTCATTAGGATAGTGCAAGGAAGCGTTGTATTTACAGAAATACGACGCATCCCTTTGCTTTCCTCTGTGCTGGCGCACAATTGGCTGCCTAGGGCCAAACCAGGCACCCTTGCACCATGTGCGTTGCAGGCTTGATTGTTTTTGTGCAGGAAGGGACACCTTCCTGCACAAAAACAATAATTGATGGCGCTTTCCTCCTTCTAGTGTGCTACAGAATGCAGCACACATAGAAAGCAAAAACAAAGGAGAAACAAAGGGATTTCTCTTTGTTGAGCCACTTTAACATCTCCTCTGAGGAGGCGTTAGAATTTGACGCATTCCCAGGTTTACAAAACCTTGTAAATCTGGAAATGTTTCAAATTTGATGGGTGTTGCGTGAGAACACACACAGCAACACCTGTGGAACACCACTTTCAGGAATAATAATGTGTGAAAGGGGGGCATAATTACAGGGCCATGAAAAGCCACACAGGGTGGTTTTACATGGCCTTGTAAATATGAGCCAGCTCAGCACACTGTGCCTCCGGAGCGTCACAAAAGTGACGTTCCAGCGTTGTAAAAGTGTTGCAGTGGTATTGTAAATATGCCCCTTAGATTTAGTTTTATCGCAATTGGTTATTGCCATTTCTTTGTATGCAATTTAGGTCTTGTTGTGTTCATTTGCGAATTTTCCGTTTTTGCAAGTTTCTATTCTTTTTACTGCTTCTGCTAATTTACATTGCATATTGTTTATTTCTAATGGGCACATCTATTGTTTCAAATTTTTGCCACATGTATATATTTGCAGTCATATAAAACATTAGGAAACCTATTTACAAAATGTCATATAACATGTTTCTAACACAAAATGGTTATTAATTGAATGACAGGGTACATACATTGTGCCCTTTATTTAGTGATGGAAAAACGGCAGATTTTGGAGCAGCATTTCTGTTTAAGAACACAAACAGTCAGCACAAAGGTTGCCTAAAAAAAGTAAGGAGTGCATTTATGGTAAATGCCTGCCTTCATTTGATATGATCCAAGAACTAGACCTAAAGAGTTATTGGCTCAACATGGAAGCATCTTTGGCATATCTGACCACACACAGGTGTATTCTGAATAACAGGTAACAGTATAAGGACTTTAATTCCATCCCTGGTTAAGTTTATGGCAGTGCTATATATATTTTAGTGCAACTGGCTCCTTTAAGGGGACCATCTCAATGGCATCACATATTTCTCTGCCCACTTTCTGCCGGAATTTGGACCAAGTATTGCAAGCTGTGCTAATTGACATATCTCATACATCAACTTTCTTAGGGACAATGCTGGGTTGAATGCTTTAGGAAAGTTTTTGGGTGTTAACATCCTTTCCAAACGTAGGAAGACTGCCTTGATTTTATTGGACTTATCGGTAACCTTCGATACAGTTCATCATGACTTCTTAATCAACTGTCTCTCAGATGCTGACATAAAAGGGGTAGTATTAAAAACTCTTAAATCTTTTCTGGCAGATATAGTCCAACAAGTAATATTAGGATCAATTTCCTTGGACCCTTATAGGTTGCCATGTGGAGTACCGCAGGGATCGTCCCTAAGCCCCACCCTTTTCAATTGATATGGAATACCACTGGTTAAGTTAATAAAATCTTGTGGTTTCTCGGTCATATCTTATGCTGATGACACCCAGTTAATTGTTTCAATTTCTATGAATCCAAGCAAAACAGCAAAATGCTTCAATAACTGCATGGTTCAAGTCAATAAATGGATGAGAGTGTATTGCCTGCGGTTGAACTCTGAGACGACAGGGGTTCTTCTCCTGGGGATTGATGTTTCATTCTGGACCCTTAACTGGTGGGCAAACAATATGGGCTCTCTCCCCATACCTGTGAAGAAAGTAAACCCCTTCTATGCTCTTGACGGAGCGGTTCCGTCATGAGCCACGGTGAGCGTGTGCTTTGACGGAACCGCTCCTTCATGGCACCCACCCATGGAGGTAGCGCTGGCGCTCCCCCATGGGCAGCCAATCTAGCGCCCACAAAGGGGGATGCCAGCGGAAGGGTTTCCGCTGCCACCCTGACCCCCCCCCCTAGGCAATCCCATGACGTCAGCGCGTACAGCACAGGCCGACATCATCAGAAGCAGCCGGATGCACTGGCAGCCATTTGCTTCCAGGCGTCCAGCGGGAAACAGATGAGTTTCCTTGCTCCAGTGGGGCAGGAGGGGGGAAATCGAGTTGCATTGAGGCATCGGGGGAGAGGAAAGAGTTTTTCCTCTCCCCTGATGTCTCATAGCAGAGCATTCCTGCTGCACGATCGCGCATGGCGTTGCGATCGTGCAGCAGGAATGCCCCCACTAGGCACCAGGGATTTCTTTTTGAAGTAATGGAAGCGACCCCTTGGGGGCAAGGGTCGCTTCCTAAAGGGGCACAATATTCTTCAGACATGTATGCCCCGATGGGGACAGATCGCCTGGGTTTTTGGCTTTCTGCCCCCAGGTGGGCAGAAATACCCACTAGAGCCAGGGATTATGTAAATTAGCATTGGGGGCGATCCCTTGGGCAAGGTTCGCACCCCATTTTTTGGGGGGCAGTAGTGGCTGTTTTCTGCTTCCCCTGGGGGCAGTTTGGCCCATTTATTAGGTCAATCTGCCCACAGGGGCGAGGCAGAAAACAGCAAAATCACGAAATGCAGTGATTCTTTTTTTGGTTTTGAATATTGGAAGCAACTCCTTGGGCAAGGGTCGCTTCCAAGGGAGAGTAAAATTTGCCAATTTATTTTCGGCCCCCCTGGGGACAGATCAACTGTTTTTTTTGGCCTTTCTGCCCCAGGGGGTGGCAGAAAAACCCACTAGAACCAGGGATTATTTAAATTAGGATTGGGGTGATCCCTTGGGTAAGGATTGCTTCCCAGTTTTTTGGGGGCAGGAGTGGCTGTTTTCTGCTTCCCCTGGGGATAATTTGGCCCATTTTCATTTTTTAGGCCAATCTGGGGGGGGGGGGCAGCAAACAGCAACAATCACTGAATGCACTGATTGTTTTTTTGTTTTGTGTAACGGAAGCGACCCCTTGGGCAAGGGTCGGTTTCAAGGGGGGGTAAAATTTGCCAATGTATTTTCTGCCCCCGCCTCCCCCTTGGGACAGCTCAGCCCAACTTTTGGCCTTTCTGCCCCAGGGAGGGGCAGAAAACCCCACAAAAGCCAGGGATTTGTTTATTTTGGGCAGCGGGCGATTCCTTGGGCAAGGATCGCTCCCCATTTTTTTGAGGCACTTGTGGCTGTATTCTGCTCCCCCTGAGAACAGTTTGGCCTGTTTTTTAGGCCAATTTGCCCCCGGGGGCAGAAAACATCCACAATCCCTGAATCTAGTGATTCTTTATTTTGGGGGGTTTTCAAATGGATGTGACCCATAGAGCAAGGGTCACTTCCAAGGTGGAAAAAATTGTTTATGTATTTTCTACCACCCCTAGGGACAGATCAGCCCATTTTTCTGGCCTTTCTTTCCCCAGGGGGGGAACCCCACTAAAGCCAGGGGTTTGTTTTTATAGTGCATGGAGGCGATCCTTTAGGGAAGGATTGCTCCCTAATTTTTTGTTATACTTGAGGCCAGTTACTGCCCCCCACCCTGAACGGGGAGGGTCATCCTAATTTGAAGACCCATCTGCCTGGGAAGAGGGGGGAGTAGAAAACCCACCTGTATCAGGGATGTACATATATTTATGTTTCGGCATGGCCACTTGGGTAACAGTTGCTCCAGTGGGATGGGGCATTGGTTATTAATTACTTTTGGCGGTTTTTCTGTCCCCCTTGGTGGTAGATTGACCATTTGAGTAGTGACATAGCGTGTTGTATTGTTAATTGTTTTATTTCTTGTGAATTGCAATTGTAATGTTTTACTTCTCCTTTTTATTCTAGTTCGAGGCTTTTGACTGATGTTCCCGGCTGCGGTTTAGTCATTGGTGGTTCTGCAGTGTGTGTAGTTGCATGTGTTTCGTAAGAAAAGGGTTTTTAGTACTATTTACTCTAAATGAGTTTCATTTCCCTGCATGAATGTCTTTTTGTAAATGGTTTAATGATAGCTGAATGTTTTATTGAGTGTGGAAAATGTTCTGCATTTGTGCTTAATGTGTATTTTGTTGTCTTGTGAGAAAATATTTTGTTTTTTTCTTTCTAGTGGGATATCATTGTTTTTTTCGGTGTCTTTACAGAGTGGGTGCTGGTCTTTGCGATAAAGGCACATGTTTTTTTACTTACTTATTTTGCACAATGTTGGTTGTAGTTGACTTGTTTGTGCAGTCTCCTTTCTTAGTAAGGTTAATGGCTAGCCGCAGGATTACTGTTCAGTTGTTGGCATGCTTTTTGAGTCTTCCTCTGACCCTGGTTCAGAGACTGACTCTGCATCTGAGGAAGAGGAGGGAGTGGAAGATTCAGGCAGTACGTTTTCTGTCCACAAGGAATCATCAGATAATGAAGCTACTCTCAGTGCGGATGAAGCTACTCCTAGTTCGGATGAAGTGCCTGTTTTAGAGGAGGACATTGATATGCCTATAGTGAAGCAATAGGCATCTGGGTTGCAGCCTGGGGCTGCAAAGCTTCCCGTTGGAAGTGCTTACCTCCGGGTTGCCCCAGGCATGGTGCAGCTGGCATTGCCAGACTTTACTGTTGTTCCAGGGTGTAGAGTGAATACTGAAAACATTTTGCCAATACATTTTTTTCAGTTGTTTATGGAAGATGTATTTTGGAAGAGATTGTTGAGCAGACTAATTTGTAAGCGGAGCAGTTTTTTAGGGACAGCAGTGGCAGCTTTAGACCCCACTCTAGAGCTACCCAATGGACTCCCACAAATCTGGAAGAGATGAAGAAGTTCTTGGGTTTAACTTTTTTCATTGGCTTGCTTAGGAAGCCATGAATGTCTTCATATTGGTCTACTAGTCCCTTGATGGCAACAGCTATATTTCCGGAAGTCATGAGTCGTGATTGGTATTTGCTTCTGCTTCAGATGCAGCACTTTGTTGATAATGGTTTAGTATTGCCATGATATCACCTTGATTGTGACTGTCTTTTTAAGATTCGGCCAGTCGTTGCTCATTTTGCAGATCAATTTTCTGAGATCTGTGCTCCAGGGAAAGAAATAGCAGTGTTTGGTCTTGTTCAAAGGCTGCTTGGTTTTTAGGCAATACATTCCTAGCAAGAGGGCAGGCTATGGAATTAAGAATTATATGCTGTATGACAGTAGGACTGGATATGTCTCTAATTTCAGGGTGTACACCGGTAAGGATTCCAGGATTGACACCCTGGTTGTCCGTCCACTTTTGGAGTGACTGAGAAAATTGTTTGGGAACTTGGTAGGAGGCTGTTTAACAAAGGTCACCATTTATATGTAGATACCTTCTACACTGGTGTGCAGTTGTTTAGTTAATGGGCCAAAGTGGACACTGTTGCTTGTGACACAATCCACTCTAACCGTAAAGGTTTCCCAAAATAACTTTTTTGTCACAAGCTTGTGCGGGGACAGTGCAGTGTGTTGCGTAGCGAGGAACTTCTAGCTGTGAAGTTTTCAGACAGAAGAGATGTCAACATGTTGACTACCATCCAAGATAAAATCACCTTGCCTGTGATTGTTTGGGGTCAGGTTGCTAAAGCGAACAAACCTGTGTGCATTTTAGACTATAATAGGCACATGGGTGGTGTTGATAGAGTAGATCAGAGGTTGGAACCTTACACTGCTCTTCATAAGGCTTACATTTGGTATAAGAAGTTGGCTATCCATCTTTTCCACTTGGCAACCTTTAATGCTTTTGTTGTATTTAAGGATTGTTGTCCTGAGTCAAAGATGCTACGTTTCAGGAGTCGGTTGGAGGCAGCCTTGTTGTAGTGGAACAGGCAATTGTTGCTACAGTTGGAGTGGTGGAGGATGTGGCTAGATTGAAAGATTGCCACTTTCCTGATCACATTAATCGCACACCCTCAAAAGACTTTGCCAGTAGGAGATATAGAGTCTGTTGGTGAAGAGGTACGTGGAAGGAAACTCTTATGTATTGCCCCAAGTGCGGTATGTGTGCCTGCTTGTTTTAGAATGTACCACACACAAAATAATTTTTGGGAGCATCCATGAGTGGTAAAGTGAACTGCCTGGCCTGTATTGTTTTATATTTTTATTTCAGTTTCAAGGTTGGCATTTGTGCAATGTATTTAGTTTCAGATTTTGTGTTAGTAGTGTTGTATTCGTATCTATTCACAATTTGTTTGTGTTTTCTTTTTTGTATAAAAAAACCCTAAATATGATGGCGGTGTGTGTAGGCCGGTGCTTGGCTGGTGATGTGAATGGACTGGTGCTTGGCTGGCAGTGTGCGTAGGTTGAGGCTTGGCTGGTGGTGTGTTTGGGCTGGTGCTTGGCTGGTGGTATGAATGGACAGGCGCTTGGCTGGCAGTGTGCATAGGCTGATGCTTGGCTGGCGTTGTGCATGGGCTGGCGCTTGGCTGGTGGTGTGAATGGACTGGCGCTTGGCTGGCGGTGTGCGTGAACTGGTGCTTGGCTGGCTGTGTGTGAGTAGTGACTTGCTGCCGGTCACTACCCACACTGGTAGCCAAACGCCAGTCCACACAATGATTCAGCTGGTGTGGTTGGTGTGTCAGGCATGTGGTCGTGTGAAAGTGATGGGCGCTTGAATGGCGCTGTCTGCTGATGTGAGGGTTGTAATGTGATGGGCCCGTGGCTAGCGGTGTGAATGGTTTTGTATGTGTAACACGTATGAAAGGTGTAAGAATGGCCTGTAAAGAGGTTGGTGCCTTGTCGGCACTTTACAGCTCACAAGCTTTGAGTCAATGGTTCAGTTTCTCGTCCTTTCAGTTATTAACAGTGCATTTCATTTTTGTGAAATCTCCTGTTAATACAATTGTATATACTGAACCATCACTCACCCTCGTGTCAAATCCAACCAGTATGTGTGTGTGCTTGAGGAATAGATGACTGCACAGTGATATTTGTCTTTTTTGTCTCTCTGCCAAGGTGTACATTCCATCTAAGAAAAACGTACCAACTGTAGATATTGTCATAAACTAAACACCCATGGGAGTACATGGTGATGTTTCTCTTGTGGATCCCAACACGTTATCTTACCCACAGTGTCCTGCAAACCTCAAAATGTGTCTGTCACATTTTCCCTGCATTACTCTGCTAAACGTTTCATACTTCAGAAAGAAACACATTTCCTACCACCCAGCATTTTCCCAAATCTCCTGATAGAAATGGTACCTCACTTGAGTGGGTGGGCCCAGTACCCCTGGCAGGGATGGGCCCAAAGCGTATTGCAGAGACATCAAAATTACCAATTTTGAAAGGAACTGGTTTTGCAAGGGGGGAGTCACTTGAATTTTTGGCCCTGGGCTCAGCAGCCATCTTGGGAAACCTACCAAACCCACACATTTCTGAAAACTAGACAACTAGGAAAATCCAGCAAGGTATGGCTTGCATGGGTCCCCCACCATTTCCCTACCCAGAATCCCCTGCAAACCTCAAGTTTAGCTGAAAAAATCGATTTTTTCTCAGATTTCTGTACTGGAATCTGCATGGATCCACAAATTTCCTTCCACACAGCAATAAAAATGGTACCTCACTCATGTGTGTGGTCCAAGTACCCGCGATAGGCAAAGATCCAAAACGTTTTGAGGAGACATCAAAATGACCTATCACAAAACTACTTGGTTTTGCAAGGGGAGTCACCTGGGTTTTTGGCCCCGGGCTCGCTGGCCTTCTTGGGAAACCTACCAAACCCACACATTTCTGAAAACGAAACTCCCGGGGAGTCCAGAAAGGTATGGCTTGCGTAGGTGTCCCAATATTTTACTACCCAGAATCCCCTGCAAACCTCAAATTTAGCCTGAAAAAAACCTTTTTTCTCAAGTTTCTGTGTGGGAAAGTTCTGGAATCTGCGTGGATCCACAAATTTACTTCTACACAGCATTCCCCCAGATCTCCTGATAAAAATGGTACCTCACTATTGTGAGTGGGTCAAGTACCCGCGACAGGCAAGGGCCCAAAACGTATTGAGAAGACATCAAAACGATCTATCACAAAACAACCTGGTTTTGAAGGGGGGGTCACCTAGGTTTTTGGCCTCAGGCTCGGCGGCCATCTTGGGAAACCTACCAAACACACATATTTCTAAACACTAAACACACGGGGGAGTCCAGCAAGGTATGGCTTGTGTGGGTCCCCCAACATTTTCCTACCCAGAATCCCTTGCAAACCTCAAATATAACTAAGAAATCACTTTATTTCGCAAATTTCTGTGTGGGAAAGTTCCGAAATCTGTGTGGATCCACAAATTTCATACCACCCAGTGTTCCCCCAGGTCTCCTGATACAGATGGTACCTCACTTCTGTGGGTGGGTCAAGTACCCATGACAGGCAAGGCCCCAAAACCTATTGAGGCGACATCAAAATTACCTATTACAAAACAACCTGGTTTTGCAAGTTGAGTCCCATGGGATCCCCCTTGCAAAAGCAGATCATTTTGTGATAGGTAATTTTGAAGTCTCCACAGTACGATTTGGGCCATTTCCTTTTGCAGTCACTATGCCTACCCACACAAGTGCAATACCATTTTTATCGGGAGACCTGGGGGAATGCTGGGTGGGAGGAAATTTGTGTCAGACCAGTGATCCTACAACATTTCCACACAGAAATTTGAGAAAAAATGCATTTGTTCAGAAACATTTGAGGTTTGAAGGGGATTCTGGGTAGGGAAACGTTGGGGGATCCATGCAAGCCATACCTCATTAGACTCCCCATGGTGTCTAATTTTCATAAATGTGTGGGTTTGGTAGGTTTCCCAAGATGGCTGCCGAACCCGGGGCCAAAACCTCATGGGACCCCCCTAGCAAAGCAGATAGTTTTGTGATAGGTAATTTTGAAGTCTCCACAGTACGATTTGGGCCATTTCCTGTTGCAACCACTATGCCTAACCACACAAATGAGGTACCATGTTTATCAAGAGACCGGGAGGAGCGCTGGGTGGTAGGAAATTCGTGTCAGCCGGTGATCCTAAAACTATCCCACACAGAAATTTGAGAAAAATTTGTTTTTCTCAGCAAAAATCTGATGCTTGCAGAGGTTTCTGGGTAGGGAAATGTTGGGGGATCCACGTAAACTATACCTCCCTGGACTCCTCCAGGTATCTAGTTTTCAGAAATGTGTGGGTTTGGTAGGTTTCCCTAGATGGCTGCCGACCCTGGAACCAAAAACTCAAATGCTCCCTATGAATCAGAAAACAACCTGGTTTTGCAAACAGGTGTCATGTGAATTTTTGGTACCGGGCTCGGCGGCCATCTAGGAAACCTACCAAACCCACACATTAAAAATAAAGAGTGTCCATGTTGTGTTTTGAGACGTTTCCTGTCGCAGGCATTAGGCCTTCCCACACACATGAGGTACCATTTTTATCAGGAGACTTAGGGTAATACAGAATTGTAGAGTAACTGCTATTGACTTTCGATGCATTTCTGCCTCCCAAATGAATGACAATGTGTGAAAAAGAAGTCACTGTGAAAAATGTCCTAATATTCATATTGCTAGTATGGGTACTCCCAATTTTGGAAATCTGCAAATATCTACTGTTTCTAAACTCTATATTTTGTTCCAATTTCAGAAATACATAGATATCTTTCATACCGATTTTTCCATGTATATATTTTCCCAAATTAATTGCTATATACCAGGTAATTAATAAAAAACCATTGCAAGACTCTGCTCAGTTATTGGCTCTGGGTTCGTCTGGTTCTTGGTGAACCTACAAGTCTTATATATCCCCATAAACAGAAAAGTCCATCGGATGTAACGTTATATTGCTTTCAAACAGCTGTCATAATTAGAAGAAGTTATAGGTGAAAACGTTAGCACAAATGGCTGTTTTTTTCAACAATTTTTCAATTTTTCCTATATTCAACTGTTAGTTTTTATAAAGAAACCTTAAAGGATCTACACAAAGGGGCGCTAGGTGGCGCACAAGCGGAATGGCCGTGAGGCTCCCGCAGTCCGACGGATTTAACTTTATTTATCCTATTTAAAATATCCTTTGCTGTGCTGTTCCACATCTCCCCTGCATGTCTACTGTAAGTGTCACCTGCTGGCAAAAAATAATTGGCATTACTGCAGCCATTGTGGTGCTGTGAGCGGCTGGAGCCTGCATGCGAGAGGACGCTGGAGGTTGGCTGCCGTGCGGGACCGGCCACAACAGTCAGGCGAGTGCCGTGGTTCCCACGTGGGTGGTAGGCCGCACAGTGACGGAAGAAGCGGCTCGCGTAAAGGAAAGTGCTGCGGTAAGAAGACAGCAGCGGTGAGTCGCTCCATGTAAAATTCCCCGTTCTGCGCAGATGGACATACACCCCATGGCTGAGAGTGAACAAGGGACCGTATGATACACTCTGTAAGCGCGATCCCAGGAGGCGCCCATTTTGCGAGGGCTGGAAGTAGGTCCTAAATTCTGCAAATTAGTAGTGGCTAAAGACTGTACCAGGGATGCATTAGAAGGGGGAACGGCGGACAATCATGACACCCATTACAAATGTGCAGGGGATACTGACTAATGAACGACGAGCCACACAGACCAGATATACTGTTGGCGGCAGGCGAGGGCTACGCAACACCCAGTGCTTGCAGATAATTTGTAGGTCGAGACTGCACTGAATATCAATCGATTGCGGAGAACTGTTGCACATGTCCAATCTGTTTAGTGTACTTGTGTAGTTGTCAGTTACTGTAATATGGGACTGGTTTCATAAAAGGATTGGCAAAAAGCATGACACTGCAAATCAGGCTGGCCCTAGGTGGATATAGGCAAGGTGCATCTTGAACGTAGAGACAGAGTGACAATCAGCTGCGTGACGCCCGAACAGTGCCTGAATTACGGTATACCTCTCTTGTGTTGTGGGCTGTAAACAACGGACGGGGACTGGCAGGAGATATTGCACATGGGAAGAGGACTGAAGCCAGGCACGAATGGCGATTGCGCGGTGTGGTGATGTGGGCCTAACTTGTTAAGGTCCCCCTTCAGAACATTGAGGTGCGCAGACACAAACAGGCCACTGACAATTGCGGCACAAATACGGAGGCATTGGGCGATCTACACAGCGATTGCACACGGGAAACAATAACTGGTGGTGGATGCACAAACACTACTAAGCGCCTACAAATCGAACCGCACACGGTGGGCAGCTAGAGTTCCAAATATCTGTGGTGTCGGAAGAGAAGTCCAGTGCACTGTCAGCGCCTCACAGAATGCAGTGTGAGGTGCAACGATTAATACAGGCGGCGGACACAAACTGTGGGACGGCAGCGCGCAGAGAAGCCATACGAGAAGGGTGGAGTCATGGGGCGACCAGACGCCAGGCAACCTCGCCTCAACTTTGAGGCAAAAAAGACCACCTCAAAAAAAGCACCAACAGAGGAAGAGGGTGGAACACCTGAGGCGGTGGGAGAAGGTGATCCGGGCACGGCCAACGACCTTCAAACCATATTAACTGAAATGAGGGAAGGGTTTGCTAGGATTGCTAGCAAGGTCGACACACTTACAACGCGCATGGATAATATAGCACGCAAACTGGACCATCATGATACGAGATTGAAGGAAGCTGAGCAGCGCATATCGGATTCGGAAGCTGTCGCAGAGCAATTAAAAACAGCAATGACTCAAATGGATAAACTTATGCGCATCATAGATGCGAAGAATGAGGACATTGAAGCCCGCAGCCACCGCAACAATGTGCGAATGCTAGGCGTGCCAGAAAGCACTAATACTGGGCGGCTGGAACTTTATGTTGAAAAACTGCTGACGGCGATCGCTGGAGAAGGAGCCCTTTCTGCACAATTCATAGTGGAAAGGGCGCAGAGATCGCTTGGGCCAAGACCACAACCAGGAGCAACTCTGCGTCCCATAATTGCACACCTGTTAAACTACAGTGGCAGGGATGTGGTGTTAAGAATTGCTAGAGAAAAGAAACAACTCAACTACGAGGAAGTGGCCTTCACCATCTTCCGTGATTTTATGGTGCGGGTACAAGAGGAACGGAAAAAGTTTAATGGTGTTAAGCAGAAACTGATACAGGAACAAGTGGGCTATGCTCTACTGTACCCAGCACGACTGCGAATCACATATCAGGGCCTACAAGTCATACATACATTGCCACAGTCGGTGGAGAAATTCCTTAAAACATTGAAGCGCAGAAAGACGGAGTCTCCGGCACAGGAGGAGCTGGAAGAAACTTTGATGTCGGACGTCGAATGAATATGGACAAAACCGGAACACAATGTGCTGCACAGCGGTGAATGCTGGATAAACACTATGAGAAGAGACAGGAGGGTCCTGTACTGCTGCCTATCTGACCTCCGCCTCATCCTTACTTTATGTTACGTATTTAGATTTTGGATAGGTGTTTTCAGGTTCTGTTGAGTCATTTATTAACATATTGTTTGTGTACCTGCAGACCTAATCAATTTTGAATCATCTATTTCTGTATATGAAATTTATCGTTTTACCACTTGATAAATTCTATTTCCCTATACACCTTTGTGTCTATGTTTGTTATCCCTGTATTTTTATGTGTTTTCATGAATTGCGGTTATTTATAATCGTTAATCTATTTTGATGAATTGATTTCTTATCAGGATCATTAATTTATCCTTCCAAGTCAAGTTTGAATTATAAACTGTTGTTTAAACAAATTCCCTTGAAGGCACCTATACCCCTCTATGATTGGGATATGTCAGTGGGAGGGGGGAGGGAAGGGGGGACTGGTTATGGCATTGTACGAGTTCCATTACAGGTACATATTTCTAGACAGGTACAAGTTGTGCGAGACAGGGCAATGTTTGGCTGTTTTTTACTGCTATATTATAACATGTCAGACAACAATGCCAGATGATGAGGAGACATCGAAGATATCCGTATTGTCTTGAAATATACAAGGTCTGAATGATGCTAGGAAAGGCTGGAACATATTAGCGTACTTAGATCGGCACCAAGGGCAAATAGCGTTACTACAGGAAACGCATCTACATCCATGCTCCAATCACACATTTGCGAGCAGGTGAGCATCACTTAGGAAGTTCTCTTCTTACTCTTCATATGCTAGAGGTACAGCTGTGCTGATAAAAAAGTCAGTACAATTCAAGGCAATTGGAGACTTGATAGACTCGGAGGGAAGATTTGTTGTAATATGGGGCAGACTCGGCACTGACACAGTTACGATTGTAAATTGCTATGCTCCAAACATAGACATGCCTGACTTCTTCACAACACCATTGGTGAAGGTGGTAAACATAGGGTCGATGCACATTATATGGGGAGGGGATTTCAATGTAGCAATGGTGCCAGGGATAGATAGATCTGATGGATGTACACACTGCAATAGACGGGCCAGGGATGTGTTGCAAGAAATTATGGATGAGGGTGGGCTGATTGACAGCTGGCGGTTTGTTCACCCTATGCACAGAAAAGGGACGCATTTCACGACACATTCTAACACATGGGCTCGCCTTGATTACTGTCTGGTATCTCGGGGTCTGAGCGCAGATCTGGGGAAAGTTGTACATTTGGCCAGAACATATTCAGATCACTGTCCAGTGTTGGTACAACTACGTATGCCTGGCTATGGTAGACCACGACCCACATGGCGTCTTCAACCCACAGCACTGTTAGACAAAGTATTTAAAACAGAATTGGGCGAGGAGATTGCAGCATTCTTTCCTAGGAACAAAGGGTCAGTAGACAGTGTGGAAACGGTCTGGGAAGCGTTTAAAGTTATGGTCACGGGGTATTGCATATCTAAGAGCTTCGGGGTTCTGAGGGACATTCAAGGTACTATACGAAAGCTAGAGCTGTATCTGAGAGGGCTGGAGGCACAGATTACACAGGGAGCCACTGGGAGGATACACAAAGGCTTTAGGGCCAAGTTGTCGGAATATGAAGAAGATGCCGCTAGGGAGGCAAAATTCAGGGGAAAGCACTGGATTGCACGAAGATACTGTGAGGGGGAGAGACCGGGCCGAGCGTTAGCGGAAATCACCAGGAATCCACGATTTAGTACACACATATTGGAGCTTAATAAACCAGATGGCGGGATGTGTCAGGACACTGAGGGAATTTTAGAACTGTTTCTGTCGCATTATGGGAAACTGTACACTACGCAGCAAGCGGGGGAGGTAAGATTCAGAGATTGTTTGGATGATGTAGCACTATGTTGGTTAAGTGACGTGCATAGAACATTTCTTAGTGCTCCATTGGAGATGGACGAGATAAGGGAAGCAATAATGTCATTAAAAAATGGAAAGGCAACCGGGCTTGATGGGCTGCCTGCCGAGTTCTACAAATGTTACATAGACATTATGGCCCCTGTGTTGAAAGAAGTGTTTGAGGAGTCGTTCGAGATAGGTATATTGCCTTGCTTGATGCGCAAGGTAGTGATCACCTCCCTTTTAAAACCAGGAAAGGATCCAACGGTATGTGATACTTACCATCCACTGTCACTTATTAATTGTGATGCAAAAATGTTAGCTAAAGTGCTGACGACCTGTCTTTCCCTCCTAATGACAAAGATAGTGCTCCCAGATCTGGCTGGGTTTGTTCCTGGCAGGTCCACCAATCATAACTTACGCACCCTTTTTTCCCTAATTCAAACTATAGCCCCTGTGTTTCCAGTAGCCGCTATATTCCTGGATGCTACGAAAGCATTTGATTCAGTTGAATGGAATTACCTCTTTACCATCCTACATAGAGTGGGGTTTCCCACACTATTTATAGCATGGATCCAATTGCTTTATGCCAGACCCACTGCCAGAGTTCTTATCAATGGAGGATTGTCTACACAGCTATCCATCACCAGGGGCACCAGACAGAGGTGCCCTCTTTCCCCATTGCTCTTCGCCATTGCGATTGAATCCGCGCAACTACATACGGCAAGCGCCTTCAAGTGTTTCCAGCGACAAATTGGGGTGTCATTATATGCTGATGATTTGACACTATATGTTACGGACCCTCAGTCCAATCTTAACCCCTTCGATGCTCATGACGAGCTCAGCTCGTCATGAGGCACAGTGGAGCCGTGCTGATGACGAGCTGAGCTCGTCATGAACAATGGGAGTCATAAAATCACAGCACAGGAGAAAAATCTCCCTAGCAGCCAAGGTGTTAATCACTTGTTGCGGGAATTTCTGGTGTTCGGGCACCTATCGGGCATACAAATAAACGGGAGAAAATCGCAGTTTTTCCCACTAACTCCCGCAGTGTCAAAGTTCCAGTTGGATTACTCGCTGGAATGGTGTAGCTCTGACCTTCGCTATCTGGGAATCCAGGTGTCTACGGTGAGGGAAGAGACACTCAGATTGAATTATGGTACAGCAATCACCAGACTGGCCAATAATGTTACACGCTGGATATCATTACCACTGTCCATGGCGGGCAGAGCGTCGCTCATAAAAATGGTGATGCTGCCTCGTTTTTTGTATCTCTTCCAAAATATCCCTTATTACCTGGGTGCCTATTTTTTAAAAATGTTACGATCGGAACTACTTAGACTGTTCTGGGGAGGCAAGCAACCAAGGCTGAAATGGTCCATCATCACTCAGCCCTATGACAAAGGAGGCTTCGACGTACCTGATTTTGAAATTTAATATATGAGTGCGCAGGCGCACTAAGCCTATCATTGGACAGCGCCAACGCCATGTATGCCGCAGTTAGCTGTGGAAGACTGGGTTGCATTACCCCTTCCCCTAAATGGCCTTATTCACAGCCCTGTCGAGGCCCTAGAGACACCATTTACCACAGTGTCATGCACGATAGACGCTTGGAGAAGGATTACGAAAATACTGAACCTTACATTACTATATTCGCCATGCATGCCACTTGCATACCATCCCAAACTAGAGTTGCTACAGGAAATGGATTTTCACATAATGTGTAGGCGCCTTAAGATCACCAAATGGGGGGATCTGTTTCTGGACGGGCAATTTCGAACTCGGGAACAGATGTTTCAGGAAGTGCAGCCCACACCGTTAGAAATTTTCTACTATGTTTGATTAAGACAGAGGCTGAAAGAAGTATTACCACAATTTCCGGAAGAACCAGAGACAGTAATGCCACTACATACCATGCTAACTTCATCAGATGGGCGACATATGGTCTCCAGTATATACAGCAATATTGGGATGCCACGCAAAGGCATCGAGAGTACGACTTGCAGACACTGGAGTGCAGATATAGGTAATGAGATTTCAGAAGCGCAATGGAGCTACTGTTGTGGTATCACTGCCAACATTTCGGCTAGTTGCAGACTCAAGATTATTCACTTTAAATTCTTGCAGAGGCTCTATTACACACCAGTCAAGAAACTGAGATTTGAATTGTCAGACAGTGATAGATGTGAATGGTGTAATGCAGAAGGAGTGGGATTTATACACTTGGCTTGGGAATGCCCTGGGGTATATGAGTACTGGACCCAGGTGCACGCAGCTTTACAGACAATGTTGGAGGGTACACTTGATAGAGATCCACTTATTATGCTCCTGGGATACACGATGCAGACACCCAAGCCCACTAGGACATTTCTTGATATTGCTCTATTGCTTGCGAAACGCAGGGTTGCATGCCGCTGGGGGAGATTGAGAGCACTGAAATTTAAGGATTGGCTAAATGATATTATATATTGCCAAGAACAGAACACTGTATATGCTGAAACATAGCCCATAACAAGCAGGCCTAGAGATATATGGGGCTCATTGCAGATATACCTCTTAGCCAACACAGAACGGCAAGACAGTGATGAGGTGGACGGCAGTGATGACACCACAGGGTTATAGACTTGAATGTACTGCGTATACATTTCAAAAATGAGGCATGAAGGTATTGGAGCCGATGATATGCCATGTAATTAGTGGTTACGGACTAATGTACCTATATGCCTGTGTATTCTGCAAACAAATAATCAATGATGTATTGATACTCCTGCAAGGATATACAATTAGGATTGGACACTGGAATGTGATAACTGTGCTTTGGACTCGCAAAGTGATATAATGTAATGTGATATGCGATGTACTGATGATAGCTGGCATTTACCCTTTCCGAAACTGACCTGTCATATCGTGTCTTTTTTCTTCTGTCTTTTAAGTATATGAGACTGTACCTATGTTAAAATTGAAAATGAAATAAACAAAGTTTAAAAAAAAAAGGATCTACACAAATGATCATTTGCTGAATTCAGAATGTTGTCTACTTTTCTACAATGTATAGCTTTCAAGGATCCATTATTGCTTTCATACCCATTTCTACCATTAACTGGAAGAAGGTTGAAAGCACGAAAAATAGCAAAAATAGGCTATATCTCATTAAAATGCCAAAACTGTGTGAAAAATGCTCGTTTTCTGACAAAAGTCTGTCAGTCCCTAAAAGCTGGGAAAATGGTAATTTCAGCCCTAAAAACCCTTTGTTGATACCATTTGCTGGGAAAAAACTGGCGCTTTTACTTGCAGCACTTTTTTCAAATTTTCCCCCAAAAACAAAATTTTGCTGTATTTTGGCTAATTTCTTGTTCCCCTCCAGGGTACCCCACAAACCCTGAGTACCTTTAGAATTCCAATGATGTTGGAAGAAAAGGACAGAAATTTGGGGCGGATACCTTATGTGGTATTAAAGTTACAGGGGCCTAGGCGCGAACTACCCCAAATAGCCCAAAAAAGAATTAGCACTGGTGGGGGGGGGAGGCCTAGCAGCGAAGGTGTTACGAAGTTAGATGTCACTTTTGACGATAACTTTGACAATCAAGAACCACATTAATGCCTTAACATCACCTGTATTCCTTATATTAAAAATTATCAAGAAGATAAGTCCTTTCATTCCCCTAGAACTTCAGAAGAAAGTCATTACAGCATTGGCTTTGTCCAGACTGGACTATGGGAGTGCTCTTTTCCTTAACATAAAAAAACTATTAATTAAACTAATGATGCTCCAGAATGAGGTCGAAAGAATGCTCTGAGGCGTTCCAAAAACGAATCGGTCTCCCAAGAATTGATTAAATTACTCTGGCTTCCAACTCACAAAAGGATCCAGTTTAAATCTCTATGCATAGCTTTTAAAGCATTGCATAACATTGGACCGAATTTTTTGAAAAAAGGATTTATTTGGTATCTTTCATCAAGACACTTATGATCATCTAATGCTACATTTCTTACGGTTCCCAGGATAAAAAAGAGTGAGGCGGACGAAGTTTCATTGCAGGAACAGCAAGACTTTGGAACACTCTTCCCATGGAACTCAGAGCCAGTTCTAATCTCCTCTCCTTCAGGAAGCAATTAAATATGTGGCTTTTTAACAGCTAGTCATTACATATTTACAACCTCTCTACGCCAAAAGCAGCAGCAAGACACCCCTGGGCATTCAAGCGCTTTATAAAATCTTAAATCTAAACATTTTAAATCAAATCATTTCTTGTACCCATGAATGGATTGTACTCATGCCCGGTGGCACCTCTACCAGTAAGGTAGAACATGTTCCTGTTTAGGATTCAACAAGAAAGAAGTTGCCTAACTGGTGAGATTCATGTGTTGTGGTGTTTTGTCATTTATTGTTTCGTAACATCTTTAGAGTGTAGATTATATTTGAATTATGTTTAAAATGTTGTTATATCTGCTGTTGATGGTGCAGGGGAAGAGGAGTGGACATCTTTAGGTGTACAGCGAGGGACGCACCTTGAGTCAAGTGTGACTTCAGGGGTGCCTTTACCCTCCTCCCATGGGGCAATTAGGACCCTATATTGGGGTATACAAGAACACCAGTTTTAGTCAGAGGATGCCACAGCTCAGCCAAACATAGTGGCAATATCTGGAATCAATCTGGTAAGATAGCAGCCCGAATCCCGTCCTGATGAATGCTGTGGACTCACTTGAGCCAATGGCAGAAAACACGTTGATGACAAGAGTGGTGATGGGGTAATAGTTCCCCTAATTCCCACATACTAATTTTTAACATCAAGTAATACCCTACGATTAAATGTAATTTGAGGTAATACATTGGTTTTTAAAACATTTTTGCATGGGCCCCTCCTTATATCATTAGAAGTGCCTCCCTGTGTCCAGGTGTAGGTCCGCTCTCTATCAAACCGGGTTTTTAGAGAGCGAGGACTGCCTATGATGAAGCATGACATCTGGTGGTGTGTGAGGCAGTCCTTAAACATTTTTGAGATACCCAGCACTCAACCCTTTTAGTTCTTTGTAGGGATATGGTTATATCATGTAAGTGATCATTTATTACAGGGTAGCTTCTAGTGTGTGTGCATTTGATTTGGAGGCCAGCTCAACCTGAAAACCCCGTAGCCTCTAGTTCCCTCCCTCGGGTAATTCCAAGGGGTTTGTGTTTAGATCCATGTCATCAATGACATCACTATTTACGGTAAGGCAGTGGAACTCTATACCAATAAAAGACACCTTTGATACAAAACACAGCATCTCTTAATTGTTGCAGGCTCTCCATAATGGGTGAAAGGATTATGACACAAAAAATAGTTATTGGTCAGGGGTGTAGCTGACAGGGGTGCAGCCAGTGCAATGCATGGTGTCCAGAGGTGGGTGGGGGGGGCAACTACAACAGGCCCTTGAGTGCTGGGAGGGCATGTAGGCACTAGAGGTAGGTCTGGGGGGAGGGTGGTTGTGGTGCAGCATGCCTGAAATAGCCATACTGGAGTTCCGATTGTGAATGAGTATTAAAGATGACTTAACATTTTATTTTTATCTTGTCACATATGTTGTGTGTCCAAAGACAGAGGTCAAATGTTAGGCTATGTCTTCTAACAAATTGCTGCTCTTTCTTTTAACAAGGAGACTCAGGTTTACTTTTCTTTCTCTTACTGCAAAGTGTGAGGACTGTAAAGTGAAATATGTGGCAATCCTGCTGATTTTAATGAGGCAGTGCAAGCACTTTAGCACTGGTTAACAGTGGTATGGTGCACGGAGTCCTAAAGCCAGCAAAAACAAAGTCAGCAAAACAGGAGGTTAAAGGTAAAAAGTAAGGGGGAAAGTCAAACCATGGATTCCAGGTCTAACAGTAGTTTTATTAGTGAAATGGTATGTATGTGCAAATTTAGCTGTCATTTCAATTGAAAGTATGGTGTCTGCAAATGACAGTGTGCTACCAACTGTATTTCTGATAGTGTGTTCCTAAATACAATGCTAGTTACATCCCACTCCCTTCTCACTCTCCTGCTGAATGGGCGTGGCTCATTTTCAACACCTGTTCTTTGAATGATGCTTGAATTTTCCAGAATTATTATGACTTCAGTGATGTAGCATTGATGGTAGCAACCCCACTCTGAAAAATCGTCAATCTGCACTGCCTACTAGGGCCATAAGAGCTCTTACTGCCATGGGAACTTGCTGTTAGTTCTGTCCGATTCCCTCAGCAGCAGGAGTCAGATTTCTACCGGCAGAATCCAATAAAGCAGCAGCGAGGGCACTGCAAACACCTCTTTATACATATACCGAATGGCCAAGCAGTATGCATGCTCACATTTGTACTTGTAGAATGTGCCATTCGGTCCGGTCGCCAACAGAGGTCAACGAAGAAATTATACACATTCTGCTGTGTGGCTTCTGATGATAACACAGTCACAGTAATCACTGCTTTCTGACTGATGGGTAGAGGGCAGACGATGGTGGTTAATGAAATATCATAGACTTATTAGGACAGAGTGCAGAAAGTGGGAAAATAATTATTTGAGCATGCTTTCATTTTATGCAAAACAAAAATGCACAGGTAACTTTAAGACAACTTCTTGGGGCTGCTAATGTGCAATTCTTCTTTATTAAACCAGAAGTAGAAATAGTTGTCCTTCTGAGACCTGTGGAAACCAGCCAGAATCTCAGAAACCAAGATGTTGCTCTCCAGATCTAGATACTGAGAGCGGGGAACTCGAGTAACTGTTATGCACAGTTTTGTAGTAGAGGTGAGCCGAGCAAGTTAACAAATTAACAGGGGGAGCTGAGCCAAGGGTCTCGTCTGGCTCCAAGAGCCAATCTTGGTTCAAAGAGGCCAGGCACACGTTGAGCCATAGGAACAATTGAAGTGGAAATCATACAATAAATATTAGTAATGATAAAGTGCCTTCAGAATTCTAAAAAGGATATTTCTTTAACAAGTGTTTCACCTTAGTACATCTGATTACATCACTGTATTGAGAAGCATTCATTAAAAGTGATAGGGGGCTTATTTACAAGTCTTTCGCTTCACTGGTGTGTCACTTTTAACATGAGAAAACTGACTTACTGGCAGCGTAAGGGGCTTGTAAATAAGCCCTGTAGTTTTTAAGCATTAACATTCATGCCCAACCTCCACCCTGATGACAATACTATTAGTGAACAAAGAGGCAAGTCAGTCTATACGTGGGCTATATTCTTATTTGTGCATGGGGTAACATTATAGTCCATTAAGTCAAACGTAAGAGAGGTTTTTGTACAGGACACATCCTCACGGTTTTCTCATATGCAATAATGAAAAAGTAGGAATCAGGATAAAATAAAATATTTGCCCAGGATCAGACAGCTTGGTCAAGTGGCCAAGCCAAGAATAATTCCAGGTTTTCTGGTTTCACATTATGTAAGCCAGCCACTAGATTGGTATGCCTTTTTCACTCCTGTTTAATTTCAAAGTGTAATGCTTTGTCTTGCATTATTGGTGCATGAGGTTAGAGTGTGGGTAGTAGGTAGAAGTCACATGAAAGCTCAGCATTTTGTTTTGGCTCAAGGGCTCAATGGGACCTCAAGTTGAATCAGAGCATGGCATCTGGGTTGAGCTTTCAGCGGCTCACCTCTATACATTACTTTTGGTATTTTGTGCCTGTAATAAGCAGAGAGGCTTCTGCTAGTGTGCTACCTATTTTCTTTGTGAGGATATCTTAGCTTTCACTGCTGCTGACCATCTTGTACCTGTGCTGTGAGCGAGGAGAGCTTACACTAGTGCCAAATAGTGTATGTCATATGTGTGTGCTTACACAGACTTGGACTGCTGCTGTAGATGTCAGGGAAGCTTGCATTGTTTCTGGCCTTATCCATATGTGTTCTATGAGTGAGAGGGAAGTGTGTACTCCTGCACTGTTCTGTACCAGTTTTGTGTGTGGAAATCTTGCTATGCCTTGTGGGTCAAACTTGCACTCATACATATCAGTGCTGTTCCTTACACTTGAACCAAATATGAAATGCAGCTCACTCATTGTATCTAAGAGCGGCGTTAAATGGAGCTGCCCAGTGCCACACTTGTTCCATGACTTTGAATGAAGCTTGAATTGGCCCTGCAGTGTCACATTTCTTCAATGTCTTTGACTCCTCCCTCCCCATGAACTGCCAGATCAACGCTGTTGTGTCCACCAGCTTTAACGGCCTCCGCATCCTCTGTAAGATGTTTAAATGGATCCCCCCGACTGCAAAAAGACTATCATCCACGCACTCATAACCAGCAGAATTGACTACGGCAATGCCCTCTATGCCAGACTCAACAGAACCCTTCTACACAAACTCCAAAACATCCAGAATGCCGCAGCCAGACTCGTCCTCAGGACACTGCATCACGAGCACATGACCCAACACCTACGAGGCCTCCACTGGCTCCCCCGTCGAGAAGAGGATCATGTACAAACTCCTCACCCACAGCTACAAATCCCTCAACATCATCGGACCCAAATACCTCAACGACAGAGTATCCTTCCACGTTACCAAGAGGAACCTGCGTTCCGCCAACCTGGCCCTGGCAGAGGTCCCCCGCATCCGCAGAAACAGAACCGGCGGGGGAGCCTTCTCCTACATCGCAGCCAAGACCTGGAACGAGCTCCCTGTTAACATCGGACGCTCAAGACCTGGCTCTTTGACTGATCCGGAACTGCGTCCCCCATCCTTTCAGCGCCTTGAGAGCCTCACAGGTGAGTAGCGCGCTCTACAAACCCCTGATTCGTTGATTGATTGAAGGAGGCTTGCACTGACTGGCCCAGCAGGAGCGCACTTGTTCCATGTCTTTGAAGAAAGCTTTCACTGAAAGGAAGTGTGCAGCTTCATTCAAAGACACAGAACAAGTGTTGCACAGTAGTTGCACACTTGTTCCATGTATTTGAAGGAAACTTGCTCTGGTTCTGCAGTACTACACTTCTTCCGTGACTGTCAGGGAAAAGAGCAATGCTCTTGGCCAGTGCTATATGTCTATTGCGTGTGAGCCAAGGGCCCCCTGCACTCCTTCTCCCTGTGCAGTGTTTATTTCTGTTTATTTTAGGTCTGATCATAGTATTGTTTTAGCTTTCTCACCAACCCAATGATTTCTCAAAAATAATGCATACTCTTGTTTAACCCCTTCGCTGCTCATGACAAGCTCAGCTCGTCATGAGGCACAGTTGAGCTGTGCTGATGACGAGCTGAGCTCGTCATGAACAATGGGATTTTCCATCAATCAGCACAGGAGGAAAAAGGACTTTGGGTATCATCACTTCAGTTATAAATTTGAGTGTCATTCATGCATTGCTTCAGCACTTTAAAACAGCTTACATACAATTGGGCAGTGGATTAGCCATCTTCAGTCATTGTTTTTATGCCAAATATCTGGCTCTGCCTACTAGACATTTGCTGGTCTTTAAAGTGGCAAGTAGTCTGAGTAACAGTATGTTGTCTGCTTACTCTATGTTACTCAACATCCAGAGGAGTCCAACCTCAGATGATATTTCCTTTAGTTCATACTCCAGCACCTCACCTGCAACTGCAAACTGATATTAATTTAGAAATTAGAGTACCAGCAGCTCCCCTCCCATTGATACTGAATTGCAGCTTTCTTATGTAGAACACCAGGCATCTCTGCTGCAATCTTCAAAACTATGCCACTATCTTCAAATGATATTCTGCATCCTCTATCATTTGATTGTGTTCCAAGATGGCAGAGCAGTGCGAAGCTTTACTTTTTAATTTTTTACCGAAGCACATGCCCTTCACATTTAGTTGGCATATTTCTTTTCTTTTGGTTTTCTTTCTTTCTTTCTTTATTTTAGCATATGCTACCACTACAAAGAAAACCACCACCTCATTTTTTAGAAGGCAAGTGAAACTATTGTTGATGCTAAGACTCTTCCCCGCAAAAGTCTACAAAGATCAGACTCACATAACCTGCAGTACTGGTCCAAGTGTGGCTAATAGGAGATTAGATACCTTCAGTGGACATTAAGTTGTCACTGTAGGTAGCTGAACAGCTTTGAATTGCACTAATTGGCCAATGCACTAGATACTAAACATGTGCATCCTACACCACCATATATCCCAAATCTGCTCCTTCCTAGTTAGTGGTGTACCTTTGTTCGAGCGGTGTGCTTGTGTGATTGCAATATGGCAATGTTTTGTGAGTGCAGTGTGATTGGCGTGCCTGTATGAATGCTAGATAAACATTGTCTTTTATGAGTGCAGGGTAAGTGGTTTACAGGTTGAAAGTTGTGCCTGTGTGAGTACAGCATGGGGGTGTGCTATGTGAAGGCAGTAAGGTGAGTGTGGGATACCTACATATTATGTCTTTGTGTGCATTCACTTTACAATTGCCAAACCTACTGGCATAGGTAATGCTTTCAAGGGTTATGGCTTTGACTTGCAGAATTGCAGTGCAGGGAGTAGAAGTACAATAGTACAATAGTGTGTGTTAGACGGATGTATGACGATACAACGCATACTATTACAACGCATACTTTTACAACACATTTTTACAACGCATATGCTGTTACTACGCAATATTTTACAATGATAACCATTACAACGCAATTTATATAAAAAGCATTATAAGGGCCATTACTACGCAATACAATATTACGCATACCATTACAACGCAAAAAATTATTTTTTTGTAAAATAACTCCTGGCACGGGATGCAGGGAAAATAGGGGTTTTGGGTGGGTAAGTGTATTCAAATGTGTTAAGAAATTGAACACACAGTATTAAAAGGTACTCCATTGGAAAATGAATACTCGGTATTAATTTTAATACTCGAGTATTTACAGAGTATTAAAATATCTATACAATTTTCACGATTGTGCAATTTTGATACAAACAATTATATTCTTAATTTTTTAAAATATCGTAAAATAACATATTTCGAAAGGTACCCTTCAGAATCAAAAACAAGCAGAGCACCATTTTTTAACCTAGGGTCAAAAACAAGTCCTACCACAGTTTCCATAACATGAAATACGTCATCTAGTACACAAAATGGTGGACAAAACAAACACAAACCATTGAAACGGGCAATTTCTAAAACGAAAATTAAAATATAACTTTACACATGATACTAACAAGGAAAAAATAAAAACACAATAGATATTTTCGGTAAAATAATGGTGGTACACAAAAAAGGTATAAATAGAAGACGTCCACCATTGTGAAAGCAATGGTCAACTGACTGCCAGCGAGAGCAGACGCATTTTAAGCCCACTCTCAAACAAGTATAATAAATTGCTAAGAAATATCTAGCTAACTATTTTGAAAAAACAATATATTAATTTAAAATATGTTCATTAATTTGCAGTTTAATCCAAACCTGTTCACTGAATTTAAAGATTTGAGAAAAACATATGGTTTTTGGGTTACTAAACTCTAAAGTAACTGAAAATATTAAATATATAATTTAAATCGATTAAAAAACATGTAACCATTTTTTAGATTTGTTTTTAAAATAAGTAATTCCAAATACTTTAATGAGTCTGCCTCCGGTGAAAAGATACATACTGAATGAGATAATTAAATTATCTAAAAAGGTATAATTGTTCATCCTTGTACAATATTCTCAAAAACATGAAATGTGCAGTTCATATTTCTATTTATAAACCTATATGGTCTACCTAAGAGTTTGATTTTAAATTCAAAATTAAGCTATACGATGTTTTAAAATTTATTACTTTAACAACTCTATTTTTTCAAAATGTAACATTTTGTATTCATAATAATTCCAACAGATAGTGTATTCATATAGAAAATTCTATAAAGAAAAGGAAAATCCACAAGGAATACAAGTTGCCAAAATCCATCAACCAGATAGCACATCACTTTTTCATGTGAGTTGTATTTGTAAAAAATACATTAGCTTCAAATTAAAATCACATTATAAACGTAGAACATTTTCTAATTTTTTTTCAATTACTCCAACAGATCTGAAGAAAAAAGAAACACATCCTACAAACAAGAAGGAAGAGACATCGTTGAAAAAGTAACATTAACAAACTAGTTTTAATGAATATGATCTGTCTTTTTTCAAGATTAAGACGTTTTCTTAAAATAATGGGTTACTATTTTTTCAATTAAAAAAAGATTGCATTCGTATCACATATTACAAACAGAAATCAAAATAATATCTACTTTTTAAACCATTTTTTCAATATCATGTGCAAGGTAAAAAATTATATATTTCTGATGTTATGCAAAAATGTTTACATGTCTCTCTCTTTTAGAAAAGTTGTCAATTTATCAAAGAAGGAGAATAATAAAACTTTTAATCATTAACATTACTACAAGATTTTTATAAAATCACAATTCGAATGTAGATTAGTAAATATTGATTATTATTGTTTGCAAAATTATTTAAATATTGTTAACCATTTTTTTCTTGTTCCACTTTAATAATGCATTTTTTTTACATAAAAGATAATCTGAATTCCAAATCTAATAAAAGGTATGTTTCATAACTGTCCACAGACATTAACCATAAGAATAGAGCTCAGTCGAAATCCATAAAACAACTGCTTTGCCACACCATTCAAAGAAAATTACGAGCATTTTCAAAACCTCTTAAAGATTTAGGAAAGGTAGGTTCTAGATAAAAAAGTATATTTAAAAATTAAAATGACTACTTTTTCTCCTAAACTACCAACATGCAAATATATTTAAATATTAATAAACAAAACATATATCCTTTCCTATTCCAGGTTAAAATAATTGACACTACAAATACCAAACTGAAGATCAACAAAGACCAACTTGAAGCAAAACCAACCAAAGCAAAGGTGAAATAAACTGAAACAAGTCGTCAAATGTATAATTTTCAATAAGATAGAGGAATTTCAAATTAATGTACAAAACTAGGAAAGCAGTTAATTTTCCAAATTCAATCAAAGCATTTCGAAAAATTATTAAATAATAAAGAAATACAAAATAAATGAACTAATGAATAAAAATAGATGTAAACTTACAAAATATCCTACTTTTTCTTATCATTTGAGATAATGTCAACGGACAAGACAGCACATTACATAACTTTGAGCAAGGAAAACCGCCTCCTACAGCATGCAGGGTACATTTATTGCAAGGAGAGACTAACAGAACCAAGGTGTCATTGGAGTTGTGTGCAATACTACTCAAACCATTGCACAGGCAGAGCGGTTACTCTGGGTGAGTCTGTTTTAAAAACTACAGATCATAACCACTCTGCCTCTGCAATGGGGATTGAAGTGAGAGAAACTATAAATGAAATGAAGGATAGTGCATGCACCTCCAATGACTCCTGTGGTTCTATTTTAAGGGAGGTTGCACAACATGTCCCAAGTCATGTTGCCAGCAGTATGCCCATTATACCCAATCTGAGCCAAATTATACAACATAAAAAACAGGCAAGTAACCCAGAAACCTTTTCTGACATTCTTATTCCTCCTGAGCTCTCTTTATCTATTTCTAATGAACCTTTCTTAATACATGACAACCAAAACCCTCATAAACGAATTCTCATCTTTAGTATACCACGTAATTTAGTTAAATTGGAGAATAGTGATGAATGGATGATGGATGGGACGTTTAAAAGCACGCCTCATCCTTTCACCCAAATACACACTATTCATGCCAAAATTAATAATACAGTAGTCACCTTGGTATACAGTTTGCTACCTGATAAGCTATCATCAACTTACACTGAACTTTTAACAGTGTTAAAATCAAAAACATCCAACAAATGTCCTAGGAAAATTATTATTGATTTCGAATTTGCAATGGTTAATGTTATTTCCAAAATGTACATGGATACCCAAATTCAAGGATGTTTTTTTCACTTTTCCCAGGCATTTTGGCATATGATACAAAAAACATCCTTAGTTGTGGATTACGTATCGGATAGCAAACTGCAATTCGAACTAAAAAAACTAACTGCACTTTGCTTGTTCCTGCAAAGAGTACTACACTTCAATTACTGAATCTGACTTTTATACAACAAACGAAGAAAAATTGGCACCCTTACTAAATTATTTTGAAGACACGTGGATTGGTCATCTAAGCAGGTCGTGCCGCAGGAGGAAGCCACGATTCCATGTGCAGTAGTGGAATTGCTACTCGAGCTGTTTAGAAGGAGAAGAAAAGACAAACAATGCCATATGGCACAACTCCTTCAACCACACAATTGGAAAAGCTCACCCTAACTTTTATCATTTTTTGGAAACTTTGAGGAAGGAGCAAAGTTTTCAAGAAATGAGAATGAGTCAAGCCTTAACAGGTACTCTGAACCCACGAATTAGCAAATAAACTAAAGAGATGTCTGAAAGACTATTGGCAACTTTACACAATTTTTCGTTGAGTGTGGCTTCAGACTACCTGGATAATGTTGCTCACATTATACATTACTAATACTCACTACACTTTCACTTTCCTGTTTTGCCCTAAATTGTACAACTCTGTTAAAATGGCATTTTTTTTAAACAGTATATTAAAGTTATAAGTCGGGTCACCTTTCCTTTGATGTTTTCTTTTTTCAAGTCTTTAACATTTTTAAATCCATAAAAATATGGTTGCAATAGCATGCTTTTTATCGTCATACATTCTAAACATGTTACCCGACGTGGGCATACACTAACAAAATGGTTTGTGACATGTTACGATTTAACATCGTAAACACATTATTTACTTCTATAAACCTCCCTCTTCTCTCCTTGCAATAAAAGTCACTCATGCACGATATAAATCAACTTTTCAAAAGTTTATAACCTTTGCGCAGGTCTTACTTGCTTCTGCTCTGCCCGGCGACGTTCCTCAAAATGGCTGCCTTCATGCGTGACGTCTAGGCGTAACCGTCATATTGAACAACAAAAATAGTAATAGGACATTTTTTTTAACATTATGTTTAACTTACTTTAAATAATAAACTATATTTATTTGAAATAAAAATATTTCATTATTTTAATAATATATTTGGATATAAAATCATTATTAAATAATTTTTATACAAAAAACAGTGTTGCATATTCTGACTCCAGTGGGGTGCATCTGTAGGCTAAATGCTGGAAAGTGTAGGAGTAACAATTAATATTGTAAATCCAGGGAGGTGCATATGTAGGGTAAATGCGCTGGGAAACCTCCGGGTAGCTGCACGCTCAACAAATGTAATAATAATAATAATAATAATAATAATGCTGGATTGTGTAAAAGTAACCATTATTATTCTAACCCAATGGGGGTGCATCTTTATTGTAGGTGCTGGAAAATGTAGGAGTAACAAATATTATTCTAACTCCAGGGGGGTGCATATGTAGGGTAAGTGCTGGATTGTGTAGGATTAACAATTACTATTCTAACTCCAAGGGGTGCATCTTTAGGGTAATTGCTGGATTGTGTATGAATAGCAATTATTATTCTAACTCTAGGGGAGGTGCATCTTTAGGGTAAGTGCTGAATAGTGTAGGAGTAACAATTACTATTCTAACTTCAGGGTGGTGCATCTGTAGGGTAAGTGCTGGATTGTGTAGGAGAAACAATTACTATTCTAACTCCAGGGGGATGCATCTTTAGGGTAAGTGCTGGATAGTGTAGGAGTAACAATTACTATTCTAACTCCAGAATGGTGCTTCTGTAGAGTAAGTGCTGGATAGTGTAGGAGAAACAATTACTATTCTAACTTCAGGGTGGTGCATCTGTAGGGTAAGTGCTGGATAGTGTAGGAGTAACAATTACTATTCTAACTCCAGTGGGGTGCACCTTTAAAGTAAGTGCTGGATAGTGTAGGATTAACAATGACTATTTTAACTCCAGGGGTGTGCATCTTTAGGGTAAGTGCTGGATAGTGTAGGAGTAACAATTACTATTCTTACTCCAGGGTGGTGCAACTGTAGGGTAAGTGCTGGACAGAGTAGGAGTAACAATTACTATTCTAACTCCAAGGGGGGGGGGTGCAACAGTAGGGTGATTTGTGGATAGTGTACGCGATAAAATTACTATTCTAACTCCAGGGTGGTGCAACAGTAGGATGAGTTGTGGATAGTGTAGTGGATAAAATTACTATTCTTACTCCAGGGTGGTGCAACAGTAGGGTAAGTGCTGGATTCTGTAGGGGATAAAATTACTATTCTAACTCTAGGGTGATGCAGCAGTAAAGTAAGTGCTGAATAGTGTAAGGATAAAATTACTATTCTAACTCCAGGGTGGTGCAACAGTGGGGGAAGTGCTGAATTCTGTAGGAAATAAAATTACTGTTCTAACTCCAGGGTGGTGCAACAGTAGGGTGAGTTGCTGATAGTGCAGGTGATAAAATTACTATTCGTTCTCCAGGGTAGTGCAACAGTAGTGTGAGTGCTGGATAGAGTAGAGGAAAAATTACTATTCAAACTTGAGGGTGGGGCAACAGTAGTGTGAGTGCTGGATAGTGTAGTGAATAAAATTACTATTCTTACTCCAGGATGCTGCAACAGTAAAGTAAGTGCTGAATAGTGTAAGGATAAAATTACTATTCTAACTCCAGGGTGGTGCAACAGTGGGGGAAGTGCTGAATTCTGTAGGGAATAAAATTACTGTTCTAACTCTACGGTGGTGCAACAGTAGGGTTAGTTGCGGATAGTGTAGTGGATAAAATTACTATTCTTACTCCAGGGTGGTGCAACAGTGGGGGAAGTGCTGAATTCTGTAGGGAATAAATTACTATTCTACCTCCAGGGTGGTGCAACAGTAGGGTGAGTTGTTTATAGTGTAGTGGATAAAGTTACTATTCTTACTCCAGGGTGGTGCAACAGTAGGGTAAGTGCTGGATTCTGTAGGGGGAAAAATTACTATTCTAACTCTAGGGTGAAGCAACAGTAGGGTGTGTTGTGGATAGTGTAGGGGATAAAATGACTATTCTTACTCCAGGGTGGTGCAACAGTGGGGGAAGTGCTGAATTCTGTAGGGAATAAATTACTATTCTACCTCCAGGGTGGTGCAACAGTAGGGTGAGTTGTTTATAGTGTAGTGGATAAAGTTACTATTCTTACTCCAGGGTGGTGCAACAGTAGGGTAAGTGCTGGATTCTGTAGGGGGAAAAATTACTATTCTAACTCTAGGGTGAAGCAACAGTAGGGTGTGTTGTGGATAGTGTAGGGGATAAAATGACTATTCTTACTCCAGGGTGGTGCAACAGTAGGGTAAGTGCTGGATTCTGTAGCGGATAAAATTACTATTCTAACTCCGGGGTGGTGCAACAGTAGGGTGAGTTGTGGATAGTGTAGGGCAGTGGTTCCCAAACTGTGCACCGCGGCACCATGGTGCACCATTAGAAGTAGACAGGGGCGCCACGCACAGCTTGGGAAAGTGGAAAAAGTAGCAGGTTAAAATTTGTAGATTCTCTTAGTGGTGCCGAATAACCCATTTTGAACTGTCGTGGGGTAGTTAAGAAAGCCCCCCTGTCAGCATCTCACTCACACACAGCTCTGGTGCGTCCGCCTCCCAGCAGGCACTAATGAGCCATGAATGAGTGTGAAAAGCACAGCACCGTGTCCCATTCACACACAAACACTGCAACTCTACGGAGGCTGCCTCCCAGCAGGCTTACACTGCACCACCCACCCTCCCCAGCCCTCTGATAATATAACCTAGCTGCCCATGGACAAGAGCTTGGGCACGGATGGGCCCGCATTCACTATTGAAGTGCTTTACCATGAGGAGCTTCGACTAGTGCCCCTCAGGACCCGCCTCACAGATTCCCTGGGTGAGCCACAGTGCTCCTGAATGCCTCGATACTTTCTGCCCCGGAGAAGTAAACTATTTTGGAGGGTTTCTTGAAAAACACAATTTCCTCCGGGTCTCAGGGGCATGGATCTGCAGGGTGGCCCTTGGCAATGAGATCCAGATCTTAAATTGTCTCGGTAAAGAAGAGTCTGGTCCCTTACTTCACCCGACAACATCCCACTGGCACCAGCCCCTCCCCTGCACCCCTCAGCAGCTGCTGTTTGAAATGGCTTGCCCAGGGCCCCAGATGCCTGGAACGCCGAGTTACTGACAATTCGCTACAGTGAGTCTACACATTAACAACACTGATCAAGCCAATGAAATGGTAGCTTAATTCTCACAGCAAATAGAGTCACAGTAGCAGAAAATTATGATGTATTTGATAAGTAACCAAACAAAAACATAGACATTTACTGAATGTAGTAGTATGACGATGTTTATGTTGACTTCATTTTGCGATTTAGTCCCAAGCTTGAAGGACTAAGGATCTTTTGTTTACACAAGGAACAATATATTTGAAGACGGGCTGATAAATCGTTTCACCACTGAGAAGGTGTCCCAGTGGTACAAGTGTTTTCTTCATCATTAGTGCTTCAATTCTAGATTAATAAAAGCACAACAAAGCAGCTGGGTTGTGTCTGTTGCAGGTCACTTTTTCATGAACCAGCTTGTTTTCGCTCCTTAAGAGTCCAGATTTTATTGTGTGTACTCAGCAGTACAAACACACTACTATTTCATGGTGAATGAGTTTCGTACAAAAGTTTAAGTGAATGGTATATGTTTAGAGTGCATTCCATAAATGGAGATATATGCATAGAATACACTGTTCGAGGCATAGACCAGGAACTGTGCATATGGTACATCAGTTGGAGGCCAAGACGTCTTCATAGACATATGGATATCTTGTTAGCATACTTGACATTTATCATTGATGACTGTTGGACCTGACCATTTCTGCAGGGTCACCCCAGATTTTTGCCTTCTTTGCTAAATCAGATTATTTTGGCTTTTAGAGCTTTGTGCACATTTTCCCTGCCCATCAATGGTACAGTACTCTCTTCCTAAATCATGGTAAAATTGACCCACCTAATTGGCACATTTAATTTACTTATAATTTCCTAGTAAATGGTGCTATCTGTACTTAGGGCCTGTAAATTAAATGCTCCCAGTGTGATGGAGCACTCCTTGTGCCACGCCTTGTAAAACATGTCACAGGCCTGTCACTACAGCCTGTAGTGTAGATTTAAACTGCCATTTCGACCTGGCACAATAAACCCTTTGCCAGGCCTAAACCTTTATTTGGCCCTACAGGCTTATAGATCAGGGTGCACAGTATTTAAAAATTAGGACATGTGTACTTAAGTTGTACTGTTCTGAAAATGCCACTTTTAGAAAGTTGGTTTTGTTCTGCCTAAAGAAACGGTGCTTTCTGCCAGTGTTCAGGGTTACATGACTGTGAATGGCTGTCCTGTGGTGTTTCGTGTATTCCATTGAGACATGGGTACAAAAGGTCTTTGGGTGGGGTGCAGGGTGTTTCTTCCCAGAGTAGGATGTCCTGGGAGTTGTACTCTGCCTTTCCCGAGCCTCAAAGGGTAGACTCAGGTGTTGCACCCCCTTCCTGACTTCAAAGAGCTCCCTCCCCTGCCACAGATAAATGCAACTCACATCTAGGTCTGCCTTCCCTTTATTAGTCTAGAAAGTTTGAAGCCAAACCCAGCAAAGGGGTAAGGTTAGACAAAGGGGGCAGCCCCCACCCACAGCTTGGCACTAGGGTGAAGAGTGGCACTGACAGAACCTCTCATCAGAGCACACCTGGAACAGTGAATGATTCAGGAAAAGGATGGCCATGTTGTCTGAAGAACGATTGGACCTGCTTGCCTTGAACCCAGGTTCCTCAGATATGACTCCAACGGTCTATTGGCTGACCTCCTGTTTGAGCTAAATGGACAGTACAAGATTCCAGAGGCTTCCTTGAAACTGCCAAATGCCCTTGGGACTCTTCTTTCTGGCCTCTCAGCCTCGGCAGTCCACCCCGTCCCGCCAACTGTGTCAAAAGTCTGGGAGTCGTCATCAGTAGCAACCTCTCCATGACGCCCCAGATTAGCGCGGTAGTCTCCTCCAGCCATTTTCAATTAAGGAAAATTAAGAAAATCTCCCGGCTACTTACTTCCGAGGCCCTCACCCTGGCCCTGATGGCGCTTGTAATATCGAGGTTAGACTACGCCAACGCGCTCTATGTAGGCATCCCAGCCTACCAACTTAGGCGGCTTCAGCTGATCCAGAATCAGGCTGCCCGCCTGATTCATTTCCTCCCAAGAGATCAACATGTCCGCCCCCTTCTAAAAAGCCTTCATTGGCTCCCTGTAGCCGCCCGCTGCAAGTTCAAGTTGGGATGTATCATTTCTAAATCTCTAGCCGGTCAGGGCCCCCTTTTTATTTCCTCCCTTCTTCAACCCTACGTCCCTTACCGCACTCTCCGGTCTTCCCAAATGGTCTTGCTATCCATCCCTAGATATAAGAGGAAGAAACACGGCGGGCTCAAGTTCTCCTTCCTGGCCCCCACTTTTTGGAATTCCCTCCCTTTGTCCCTCAGATTGACCACTTCGTACCCCAGTTTTAGATCTGCCCTTAAAACTTTTCTTTTTACAGAATCTTATCAATAAATGGCCTTTTTGCTCTATCTTCTGCTCTCTTTACTTTGGCGCCAAGAAACCTAATGGTGTTAGTTGCGCCTTATAAATTTGTTTAACATAACATAACAAATGACCAGCACCAACTGGACCTCTGCTTGGAGTGAGTCCTAATCTCCAGTAGCCCCTCAGGTCCTGGAGCCTTGCCTGGCATCAGAGTGTTTTCCTGATTAACTCTAGGTGAAAAATACAGGTTTTTGGGCTCCTCGCACCCGCAATATAGATTCTTTACTCTGAACAATGACCATCTAGAATGACTAACGACGGGAAGCTCCACAGAAACTTGCACTTCATGACGACACTGACTGCCTGCAATGACCTCCTATTCAAAAGACCAGCGATGACCAGCTCTTTGCACCAAAACAGCCATCATCTACGAGGCCCAACCTGCTCGTTGCACACTCAACAACTTACGTCCCCCACCGGACAAAAGTGACATAATGGGGAGCCACGGCCAATGGCCAATAGGTCAAGGGAGCCGCAGGCCAAAAAAGTTTGGAAACCACTGCTGTAGGGGATAAAATTACTATTCTAACTCCAAGGAGGTGCAACAGTAGGGTGACTACTGGATAGTGTAGGGTTTAAAAGTAATATTCTTACTCCAGGGTGGTTCAAAAGTAGGGTGACTGCTGGATAGTGTGGAGAATAAAATTAGTATTCTAACTCCAGTGTGGTGCAACAGTAGGGTAAGTGCTGGATAGAGTAGGAGTAACAATTACTATTCTAACTCCAGGGTGGTGCAACAGTAGGGTGAGTTGTAGATAGTGTAGGGGATACAATTACTATTCTAATTCCAGAGTGGTGCAACAGTAGGGTGAGTTGTGGATAGTGTAGGGGATAACATTACTATTCTAACTCCAGGGTGGTGCAACAGTAGGGTGAGTACTGGATAGTGTAGGGTATAAAATTACTATTCGTACTCCAGGGTGGTGCAACAGTAGGGTGACTGCTGGATAGTGTAGCGAGTAAAATTAGTATTCTAACTCCAGGGTGGTGCAACAGTAGGGTAAGTGCCGGATAGTGTAGGTGTTAGAAGGGCGCATTAAAGTCCTGATCCGAAGACAAGGAACTTTAATAAGCTAGCGTGACTTTATTAGCCTGTTTAGCCCAACTACGAAGGGCTATATGACTATTATAACAATCTACAACTAAAGGACAGAAAGTTCTAACGAATAAAACAAAATCCTCTCCATGCTTGATTTGATTTATATCCCCTCGTGCTTCGTGAGTCCTTTGTAAGACATTTGAATGTTGCTCTGTGGTCCTTTACCGGCCCGTAGAGGCAAAGAGCAATCCATTTTCTACAATGTAGGTCACAACTGTTGTTGTTATTTATTTATTTGTTATTTTTTTTTAATTTTATTTATTTTAATTCTCCTAAAGCATTAAATATTATTTCTATTTACATACCATACGTTACACAATAACCCAATCACATATGAAGTTGCACCAAACCATGAACCCTTAGCATATGAGTCAAGAATCTTATGCTTACCCATATTAATATGACGTTGTGCGTAATGCTGCACCTCGCAATCTTCGTTTTTACAAACACGCATGTGTTTTGTCCCTAGACGTGGTTTAATATTCATTGGCTGTGAACCATTTAAAGAAGAACTATTACCAACCATTCCCTTCCCCTGCGGGGAGTTTCAGAGACATTTTATTGGCTTTTGTGTTCCGGACTGGAGCTTTCTTCGCATAACGTTGATTGGCTTTGATTTTTTTATCTTTATGTGACATTAACCATTCCCTCACTATCCACGTAGCTATTTTGTGACGCACTTTAAATTGCATTGTGTTAAAAAAAAGTGGAGGGAAGGTATTTTACACTAAAACTTTCTACAGTGCTCATGTGTTGGTGGACTGTGAAGGTAAAAAAATTATTATTAATATTTATAAACTATAATAATTGTTTTCTTCTTTAGCGTGGAGTACTACTTACTCGCATTATATGTATAAGTCTAGTTACGCTACAGAAAAAAAGACATGCTTTGAAAATATTTGTATTAAGTCTTCAAAAACATCAGATGGGTGACATACAAAATCGGTATTCAAAAAGTTGTCTTACGTGTTGGCACGCACTCCATTTTTTTTACCGCAAGCGCTATTTTCTGCTGCCCCATCTTCTTTTCAATATAATTGGGCTGGTTTTACTTTCAGATAAAGTAGAATAGAAGTGCTACAAGAAACACTCCCTCACTACATCATCTTTTTTTTAACATTTTATTTCAATTAAACATTTTGCAAACAGTATGACTTATGAAAAACATTATTTTAAAACTATTAAATTGACAATATTTTGTTTTTGGAGGAGCTACGCTGGCAAACAAGATGGCTGCTTAGGCTCCCGGCTCCGCCGACCTCCGTATCCCGCCACAAGATCCTGTACATTATCCTGATTTTACGCCCAGCCCCTGTGTGAATGACCTGTTCCTCACTCCGATGGTGAAATCCGGAAACTTTTATCGGCTGGTTTGACAAAGTTACATCGAGTTGAAGATTGTGGCCTACTCCAGCGGTGAAGCCGGGGCCTCGAGTATCTGCAAAGCGAAGCTGCAGTGCAACAACATCGGCTGAGAGACCCAGGCAGGGTCCGGTCAATCGTAGCGGAGGCTTCTTTTACGCCTGAATTTGGCGGCGATTGTTTTCTTTGCTCAGCATTGATGGAGGAGCGACTTTGCTTGCTGCTGACTGTGGGTGGGGGTCCCCGTCCCGCAGACCCGGTGTTGGTCCCCGCCAGGGTTCGGCGGGTCGGGGCCCCGGCCTGCGGCGTTAAGCCGGGTGAACGCGGCTGCAGATAACAACGGGTCACCCTCCACATTTGCCCTTTCGTGATCCTGTTTGTCCCCCCCGGAGATGCCAGATTCACCCGGAGAGGTGATTGTGATTGGTATCGGGCGTGAAACTATGGATCGAACGGTGCCTGAGCCATCGCTGAGGTCAATATTGGCAGAAATGTGGGCGTTTCACTCACAAGTGGATGTTTTATTGAACAAATTGGATGCAAGCCTATCTGAGATGCTGTTTGGGTACCGGACCCTGCCCCACTGTTATAACAGCAATCTGCAGCCATTCAAGCTGCGGCCATTTTGACTCCATGCGAGGACCCCGTGGGGAAGAGAGTATTGAAACCATCGGATGGTGCCCTGGAAGACGGTGTTCCCGAGGTCGTGAGTGTACCACCCAACCTTCCATCGCTATTGACTTTGGAGGTATCGAAAGTCGTTCCCCCCCCCCCGTAGACATGTGTTGTAGACTCTTCTTTCATCTCGTGGTCGTCTTCTCCCTTCTTGGAGACTTTACGACTCCGGGGCAAGATACATCGGGACTGTCCATCTAGGAGAAGGAGACTTTCTGCGTCTGAAGTTCTCGTGGACTTACTATCTACGAGTGGTAACGGATTGACTCTCGATGACTTCCTTCTCCTCTATGACTCCTTTGTGTGCTTTTGGGTCTCATTGGGGGGGTTCGTGTGCTGGTTCAGAAGGGTGAAGGTTAAGATCAATTAGATTGGAACGGTTTGGAGTGGCTATTATGGATGTTCGATCTGCAATTGTTTGATTTAAGAGGCTGGGCGGTGTATCACGGTGCCGCCTAATTTCTTTTATAAGGGTCGTTCTACATCGGTCTTTTTGCGACAGGGGGTGTCTGTTTCTGGCAGGGGGACTAAAGGGGCTGGGAGCACATACGGATATGCCCTCCTCCATTCTTTTTCCTACTTTTAATGTTTTAGTTACTTGGGGCGACAGGCACGCTGCTAGTGGGATTAGGCTGTAGCCATCTGCAGGGGTGCAGGGTGGGGGGTTGGAGACTTTTTTTATTTTGCCTTTATTATTTTCTATGGCCTTTTTCTTCCTTCCCTTTCTTTCCTTTAGGATCAGTATAGCTTGCGAATTATTCTGATTTTTACTGTGTTCTGGAGTTTAGTGCTCATGCTTCTTACGTCATCCGGATTTCCGGGTGGGCAGGCCCCGAGAACTGGCGCTTACGAAAACGAATATTGTATTGTTGTTTACTCCGATTCATATGCTTTGGCACCAGAGTTCCATTTATAGCTGTTCCTAGGTGCATATCCTGTCTCTTGGCCCCTGTATTCTTTTGTTTGATTGTATGGCACCTGATCCGTTTATTTAGATAATATAAAATAAAACCCTTATCTCATCCTGTGACTTAATTATGCGTTCTAATACAAGTTCTATCCTGAATCGCTGCCGGACCTCAGGGTTGTCGGCTGATGAGCTGTGTCGTACTGTGATATAATGGGTCCTAATTATGTTTAGCGGTCGGCCCCTGCGGTTGTAGGCCCATGCTTGTATTTTATGAATGCTGCAATAAAGGTTTTTCACAAAAAAAAATTGACAATATATTTTTTCATGTTTACTGCTTGTGAAGATAAACCTCCAGTTCATCATGAGTGAAATTTGGTAAAAGCACTACACAATATAAATATTTTTAAACCCATTTTCACTCTAGAAGAAAAAGAGTATTAGTGGTACATATTTCAAACCCTCTGTTCTCCGTGTCTTCGTAGTATTTTCTTTTTGCGACGATTATTGTTTAACTGATCTTTCGTCATGTCGTTAGTAAAGTACATTTATACTTAAACATACTACTTTTTCAAATCTTTTAAATATACTAGCATTTAAAAAATCTAATAATCATAAACTTAAAGCATTAATTTAGCTCTCTTTAAAATTGTTTCCAGCTTCCGTCAACATACATCCAACTCCTCTGGAGGCAACATAATGTTTTATATTTTACAATATATATACATTAACATTATAGTCCCTCTGAGGAAATGAAAGATAAACAGAAGATGATTCCGTCGCTAGTAAACTTTACCTTGCTCGTAGTTTCGTCACCCGTACTTGATTCTCTGAAATGAAACTAATCATCCTATGGGTGTGGTTTATATACTTTTTTGTTAGTGAAGTCCCTATGGAAACAATTTACTGCTTCTCCCATTTTTTGGTCACGTTTTTCAGTTGACATGTGCTATCATTTCCACTGTTTAACTTAGTCACGTGTTTATGTAAACGTGAAACTTGTAAAACAGTTTTACTATCGTTTTATATCCTCATACCTTTCCGCAAAAATCATTTACTTTTAATTTGTTCTCTCTTTTATCACACGATTATTTAAATTGATTCCCGAGTATTACTTTTTTAAATCGAGTTTTTATATTGATCATTTTGTTTAGTTTCTGCCTACATTTTAATACACTTCCCCACCCAAAACCCCTATTTTCCCTGCATCACGTGCCAGGGGTTATTTTACAATTTAATTAAATAAGGTGCATTGTGTACTTTTTAATATATTTGAGCACTTAAATTAATATCTGAGTATTAATTTTTAAAGCAAGTTCTTTTTTTGGTTATCATTATTGTCAACAATTTCTGTCCATAAATATATATTTTGAAAAATTCATATACTTTGAATTTGTTCTCTCTTTTATTATGAGTAATAAATGTGATACACGAGAATTAATTTATTAAATCGACTATTTTTATTGATCAGTGTTTATAGTTTCTGCCTGCATTTTAATACACTTCCCCACCCAAAACCTCTATTTTCCCTGCATCCCGTGCCAGGTGTAATTTTACAATTAATTTTAATATGGTGTAAGGTGTTTATTGTAATGTATTCTTGTTCTAAAATTAATAACTGAGTGTTATCTTAAAAAGCGAGTTTTTTTTTTTTACCTAATTTGCGTTGTAATGGCATGTGTTGTAATGGAATATGCGTTGTAATGGCATGCGTTGTAATGGACCTTATGATGTAAAAGTTGCGTTGTAATGGCATTACGCTGTAAACGTTGCATTGTAATGACTTTCTCCCGTGTTAGACAATGGTAGTGAGTTTTGATATGGAAGACAAAGTAGGTCGAGGAGGGTCTGGAGCAGCAGACAGACTGATATGTCACCCTCGTAAGGGGCCCCAGTTACTTTGCAAGCAGTAAGGCCTATGGCAACCTAGCTATGCCACTACATCCAGATAATCTATGCCATTTTTCTAAAAAAATACTGGTGCTGGATACAAGTTCATGTAACTAGATTATTTTGTTCATTGGCCATAAACTAGATTTGTTTCTGCCATTTGGTCCTTTTCACAGTGGCGTCCGTCACGGCTTGCAGGTGGCAAGCCAGATGCGGGATGGGCCTGGGGGCAAGCGTGGGGCAGAACGGGTTGCAAAGTAAAAAAAATAAACACTTATCTTAGCGCAAGGTCCCGCGTCTTTGCTCCTGCTCTCCTGCATCCAGAACAGGAATCCCCAGCCAGGGTCCCCTGGCCAATTACAACACTTCAATGCAGCGTTGTGATTGGTCTGAGTGCTGTGACACGGCTCTCAGCCGGGACTGGAAGGGGAGGCATGCTCTCCATGCAGGCTGTAATGTAGCCTGCATGGAGAACAAGGAAAGTGTGTATGACTGTTTTTGGCGGCCAAACAGTCATTGTGCACTTAGGAGGGTTCTGCCACTCCTCCCCTGCTCTGCAGCCCCGGCCCCTCACGGAAATCTGCCACAGCAGGAGGACAAAATAAATAGACAATAACATTATGTTATTATCATTTTATTTTTTCCTTTCTTTTACTGCTGCAGAGCAGTGGGGCGACGCTCCTCCGCCTTAGCAGAGGAGCCACCACTGCCTTTTCATATTTCTTCTGGAGCCCAGTCAAGTTGGTCTCCAAGATACCAAACCGTGTACCAGATGCTTGATGGGAGTGAAATTCTTCAGAATAGCACCACCAGTTCCAGTTTTATTTTCTGGACCTAGCCCTTTAGTTTGGCTCAGCTTGTTTTGTGAAAGATTGCCCTGGAGCTTAAAGACAGGTGAAAAGAAGTTCTCTGAAAGTGATGATATATTTTTTCAGTTTTTATCGTTTATCATGCACAGTAAATACAATTCAATCAAATGTAACAGCCATCTCATTTAACAGTCAATGACTAATGGACGATTATTTCGATAGAGGTGAATTTCCTGCACATGATCAACAAGTAATAAGAATACTATGCTTCTTAAATGTCAGCATCTGTGGGTTCACCTTTATGTCATTTTTAGGTCGAGCTATTTATAGCTCTGAACGATTGGAGTTAAAACAAACTCTCTGACCATCAGGATTCCAAGCCGGATTCCTCCCAATGCATGTTGTCTACTGAACCGGGACGCTTCGCCAGGCGCGCGCTTGGCCTCACTCACACCCCATGCTGGTTCCCTCCCACTCGCTTGCTCCCCTGCTCCCCCGCCTCTCACCCTCATCCCCCTCGCACACCACATCAAAGGCTACTGCTCCCCCACCCACTCACCCCCCCACAGCAATGCAGAGAGCTTGTTGCTTTTCTTGTCATAACACACAACAGTCAGTATTTTGTTCACTTTGTCATGCACTCTAATCTGCCACCTATTCTTATATTTTAGCCTCCCCCTGCCTCTTCCTATACCCTGTACTCTATCCTCCTACATATCCTATTGTTGTTCCCTGCTCCGCCTTTTACTCTGCCACGCACTCTCTCCTGCCACTTACACATATGCGCACACTTTACCTTCGCTTCCGCCACACTCTCCATGCCAATACCTCTGCCCCTCACTCTCCATTAACACTTATTCTCATGCTCTATAACTCTCAATGCTTACATTCCACTACGCACTTCATCCTCCCACCTATACTCATGTTCTAGCTTCTCTCTGCGTTTCACTCTGCCCCGCACTTTATCTTGCTACTTATCAATATGTTTTTAACTCCCTCTGCCTCTTTCTCGTGTTTTATTATATGCCACATGGTATTGCATCTACGTGCCTGTAACTTTTCACCGCACTCTTTCCTGTTACCCATACTCATGCTTTTACTTCGCCCGGAAACCCGACCCTCCTTCTGGTCTTCCACAACATCATGCACACAAACCCTGACCCCCACCTCCACCCCAACATTCCTTCACCTCCATTGAGCCTCCTGCAGTCCGGGAAAAAATCCACTTCAAAGGCCTCCCCCTGTACCCATCCCTCTTGCGCCTCCTCCTCTGCCATGCGACCCCGTCAGGTGACACCCATACTCCCTGTGGGACTTTGAACACTGTGCCAGGCGCCATTATGCCACCCTGTTGCCTCACCCCACACCACACCGAATTCCTCTTTTTCGAAACTGTGGGTCATTAATACTCTGCCCAGGATCACCGGATGTTGATGAGCCACGCCAAGATCTAAACATTATTCCCCCGCTCCAATGACGGCAGTTTTGAACACAGGGCCCCTCCGCTCCTGCATCCAACCACCAAATGCATTACTACCAAGACGATGCTCCCGCAGTAGCCCTCGCCACTTCACCGCTACCCGCCGGCACCTACCCTCTAGACCCAACATAGAAAGAGAGAGAGAAACTCTGCTTATTTAGACCGTAGTCTTTAAACACCGAGATCTTATAAAATACACACTGTACATACTTATTAAAACAAACGTGTACACAAATAACGTTTTAAAATCACACCATTTCTTTCCAGATCGCTCTGCTTAGTGTTTCTATAGTAGAACAGTAGCTGCCGTCACCCCTTGTAACCTCTAAATTTCTTATTTTCCATAAAATCAATTAAAAAGATAAAAACCTCATAGAACGTTAGTAAAACAGAAGTAACAAAAACTCTTAAGAATAAAAGTTCTTTACATTTATCGATCTTCATTAACAACGATAGATTAGACAGTTTGGAGTAAACTTTCTTCAGTCTTAAGCCTTTAGCTAATAAGTAGGGTGTCAGGCGACGTCTTCCTCAGGGTCTGTCGTGAAGTAATAAGGGCCCACCTCTCGATACCTCCAATTCCGAATGTAATTACTACACAGAATCTTGGAGTGATCAAGCGAGGGGAAAAGGGAATTGGGAAGGGAACTGCGGGGAAGGAGATCTGAAAAGGAAAAGTTAGTAACAAAATATTCTGCAAAATCTAAATTGACTATGACCTTGTTCCAAAATTGATATTATACTAAAACACAAGCCTTTAAAACAACCTCTCTAAAATTCCGATAAGCTTCCTGCACAGTTGTATTAAAGAACCAAACTCTTTATTAATTATGTTGTTAATTTTCAATCACTTGCAAAGAGAAACTTTCAATACTTGTGAATTGCGACTTTCAATCACTTGTGAATAGCGACAGATTCTCCATCAAAGAATAAAAACCACCCTTCAGCAAATAAATTCCTTTACCGAAGTCTTGAAGGAATAACTAAATGAATATCACATAAACATCATCAGCAAAGAATATGGCCACTTCGCCTGAATTCTAAAGAAAGAAGTGCGCCTAGACAATTTGCAATTGAAACAGAATTTACGCGCATTCAAAACAAGCTTTGCGTTCCCCAGAAATACTTTCAACAACCCTTGCCAGCAATGGATTGCAATTCACTACTTGAGGAATAAAACATGAAAGATACGAACTTTCTGTGTTGAAGAAATCATCAAAAATGAATTAACAGCTTTACTTATCACCTTTTAAAAGAAGAAAGCAATTTCAAGCATTTTTGCCATGAACTAGGAATTCCTATTCCCTACCTGTAGAGTACGACCTACTCTACCACTTTGATGAATTAAACATCCCCTTGAAATGCTGCAACTCGATTCTTCTGTACAGGAAAGCTGAAAATGGAGCAAGCTGGAAACTGCCACGCCCCCTGCAACGAACACCGAAAGCCTCCGATGAAATCCCAATCCAAAACGCTGGAGCTGTGGGAAACAGGAAAGGGAGCAGGAAGAAACCACAGCCACACCCTAGGAATCGTCCAGAATAGTGAGCGCAGGAGACAGGGCGCGGTCGCGTAAGTCAGCGTGCTTCCGGCGCTTACGCATGCGACTAGGCAACCAATCCTCACGCATTAGGCGTGAGCATGCCGAACCTCACGCATTAGGCGTGAGCATGCCAAACCTCACGCATTAGGCGGAACAGCAGCAGACAGCAGCTAAAGGGCTGGCGAACTGCGCAGATCTACTAACATGGATGCAAATGAGAGGCACAAGCAGGTTTAAAGCACAACAACCACCAACGCCCTCCCAAGGAAGACCGATGCACTTTGCCACAAGGGGAACCCCGAATGCTGAGTGGGGCGGGCCCTAGACCACAAGCCACCCTAGCCCTGACAGTACTCCCCCCTCCCAAGAGTGGTCTAGGGCCCGGCTTCAGAGGGTGAAGGAGGTGGAAGCGGCGCAACAAGCGCGGGGCATGGACATTGTCAGCCGGCTCCCAGGAGTCATTTTCAGCACCGTACCCCTTCCAGGAAACAAGGTACCACAACTTGGAGCCTCGTCGCTTAGAATCCAAAATGTTCTGCACTTCATATTCCCAACTACCATGAACCAAAATCGGTGCTGGACGGGGGGCCAGGTTCTGATTAGCAGGTTTAAGAAGGGAAGTATGAAACACCGGATGGATGCGTAGAGACCTGGGCAGCAAAAGTTTGAATGTCACAGGGTTCACCTGGCGTAGAACTGGGTAAGGACCAATGAACTTAGGGTGAAACATACTCTTGTGTTTAAAGTTCAAGTTTTTTGTCGACAACCAAACTTTGTCCCCAGGGGCATACCCTGGACCTGAACGATGTCTTTTATCATACTGCTCCTTATATTTCTTTTTGCTTTGTAACAAACGATCTTGAATACGACGATGAATAGTTTGCATAAGTTGTACTGAGTCCCTAACTGCCGGCACACCATCCCCATCATTGGGCAGAGTCAGTGGAATGGTGTTCGGTACATAACCATAAAGTGCCTCAAAGGGAGATGATCCGGTTGAAGAATGAGGCGAAGTATTGTACGCAAATTCAGCAATCCAAAGTAAATCTAACCAAGATTTCTTAGAGTCTGTAACATAACATCTTAAGTATTGTTTCAAAGTTTGATTCAGTCTTTCAGTTTGCCCATCAGTTTGAGGGTGATAACTGGTGGACATATTGGAAGTGATCATTAGATTTTTACACCATTGTTGCCAGAACTTGGAGGAGAACTGAGAACCACGATCTGAGAGTAAAATCGAAGGCAGTCCATGTAAACGAACCACATGTTGCAAGAATAATTGTGCTAATTGACTAGCAGAAGGTAATTGCTTACACGCAATGAAATGTGCATATTTGGTTAAACTGTCCACAACTACTAGAATCACAGTATGCTGATTGATTGATGGCAAGTCAGTAATGAAATCCAATGAGATGTGTTTCCAGGGTTCAGTTGGAGTTGGAAGAACCTGAAGCAAACCTTTTGGTTTAGTGTGATCGGATTTACATCTTGCGCAGACTTCGCAATCATTAGCCATCTTTGTTACGTCTTTTTGTAGCGTTGGCCACCAAAACATCTTTTGAATTTTCTCCACAGTTTTTCTAGGGCCTGGATGTCCAGCCATAGGATGCGAATGTAACCAGTTGAACACAGTTTCCTGTAATTGCAAAGAGGGCAGATAAACTTGTTTTCCGTGGAAAGGTATCCCTTCTTTGATTGTTTGGTCAACGTTGGGTTTCAGCCATGATTTCCACTGAGAAAGAGGAAAATATTCTCCAGGAATTGATCCGCCGAGAGTACACTGATTACTTTGCCAGGATCGATAATAGGTTGAGGAGTTCCTTCAAAGCGAGTCAAAGAAGAGTCTTTTCTGGACAAAGCATCAGCTTTCTTATTGTCTTGACCTGGACGAAAAGTTATTATGAAATCATACTCAGCAAAGAACATCATCCATCTGAGTTGTCGCGGGGTTAACATTCTGGCTGAACTCATGAACTGTAGATTTCTATGATCAGTGTAAACGGTCACTGTAAATTTTGCTCCCATAATGTAATGTCTCCATTCTTTGAAAGCTTCTAGTATAGCAAGTAGTTCTTTTTCAGCTATAACATAGTTTTGCTCTGCAGGATTTAGTTTTCGAGACATGTAGGCCACCGGATGCATTTGACCAGTAGTGTGATGCCTTTGAGAAAGAATGGCTGCAATGGCTACATCTGAGGCATCAGCTTCTATGATGAAAGGTTTTTCTACATTGGGATGCATGAGAACAGGTGCTTCAGTAAAGGCCTTTTTTAATTTCTGGAATGCGTTTTCAGCTTCTGAGGACCATTCAAATTTTACCTTCTTTCTCAACAATCGTGTGATGGGAGCTACCACAGCAGAGAAGTGATCAATGAAGCGACGGTAGAAATTCGCAAAGCCCAAAAAACATTGAATATCTCGAACTGATGTTGGAGTGGGCCAATCAGCAACAGCTTTAATCTTTCTGTCGGTCATTTTCATTCCAGTTGGAGTAAGGAGAACTCCCAAAAATTCAACTTCTCGGACATGAAAATCACACTTAGATAGTTTACAGTACAAGTTATGAGACTGAAGAGTACTCAAAACCTTTTTGACGTGGCCTTCATGTTCAACTTCGGAATTGGAATATATCAAAATATCGTCTATGTAAACAATGACGAAAAGATCCAAAAATTCCTTCAAGGCATCATTCAGAAAAAACTGGAAAGCTGCTGGTGCGTTGCACAGCCCGAATGGCATGACCAAATACTCGAATAGTCCATATCTAGTTTTGAAAGCAGTCTTCCATTCATCACCTTGCCTAATACGAACCAAATGGTAGGCCCCTCTAAGATCCAATTTAGTGTAGATTTCTGCCTTTTTGACTTGGTCCAATAGAACAGGGATGAGTGGCAATGGATATTTATTTTTGACAGTGATTTTATTCAAGGCCCTATAGTCGATGCAAGTCCTTAGTTCCCCATTAGCTTTTGGAATGAAAAACAATGGAGAAGCTGCTGGTGACTTGGAGGGGCGGATGAATCCATTCTCTAAATATTGATCAAGATATTGTCTTAAATGTTGGTTTTCTTTTTCAGACAGAGCGTAGATGCGGCAATTTGGGACACTAGAACCTGATACGAGATCAATTTGACAGTCATAGCTACGATGAGGGGGAAGGAGAGCCGCCTTGACCTCACTAAAGACCTCTGTGTAATCCTTGTACTTTTCAGGCAAAAGTGTTTCCTTTTCTTCTGCTGTGGCCACTTGACTTGGAGTTGGTTTAGAAGTGTTTAAACATGAAGTATGGCAAAAGTCGGACAGGAAAACCAATTCTCTCTTCCGCCAATCTATGGTTGGGTTATGTAAACACAGCCAAGGCATTCCCAGAATAAAACCATATTGTGGTGCTTGGATCACATCAAATTGAAGCTCTTCCTTATGAGTTTGTTGCTTAGCATCTTCACAGAACATAACAACCTTGGAAGTTTGCATGGTTACTGGTCCTCCAGCTAGTACTTTGCCATCCACTGCTTGGACAATTTCTGGAGTTTCTTTTTGTTCACAGATAATTCCAAGGCGTTGGGCAGTTTCTAAGTCTACAAAATTACCTGTAGCTCCAGAATCAACTAAAACCTCCATCTGGCATATTTCCTGAATTAACCTGATTTGTACTGCTAATCTGAAATGTGCTTTGTAGTTAGAGACACATGAGTTCACAGAAGGGAAGGCAATGGTTCCCAAGAGATCTCCCTTCAAACATCTTGGGCCAGTTAGTTTTCCGACTTTTGATCTGTTTTTTCCAAAGCCGCTGACTTACTAGGATTAGGAAACCTCCCTTTAGGCTTAGTCAAACAGTCTTTCACAAAATGACCTTTCCGACCACAATAAAGGCATTGTCCATTCTTTCTACGATTGTCTTTTTCTTCTTTTGACAAAGGTTGTCTTAAAGTTCCAATTTCCATTGGTTCTGAACTAGTCTCAGAGTTTCCGAATTGAGTTCTTGGTTTGACTTCTGATCTCCAATTAGGTTTGTCTGTCCTCTTTTTATCAGATCTTCGTTCAGAGAGCCTGTGATCTAAACGCAGAGTTAGATTAATAAGTTCAGAACAAATAGTTAGTTGAGGATCAATTTGCGCCAAAACATCCTTTAGATCACCTTTTAATCCTTGGTAAAAGAGAGCTGCTCTTTTTTCCTCTGGCCAAGAAGTTTCGGCGATCAATCTATTAAAGTGAGACAGATACGAAACCAGATCCCTACTACCTTGTTTTAACTGAAGTAGTTCTCGATCTGCAGATAAAGTCACAGTACGTCGATCGAAAACCTTTTCAAATTCTTCCACAAACCTTTTCCAATTATATAACAGAGTGTCATCTTGTCTGACCAAAGGAACAGCCCAGTTCGCGGCATCTCCAGTCAAATAAGAAATTAGAAATGCAATTTTAGACTGTGGGGTTGGAAAGGCCGCTGGTCTACAAGCGAAATGCAATTCAATCTGGGTCAAAAAGATCTGCACCTTGGAAGAGTCCCCAGAAAAACGTTCAGGAGCTGCCAAAGGAATCTGGGGGGGCACTGTAACAGCTATATTCGTAGATCCCCTACTAGCCCCAGTTTCCTGAATCTCTTCAGGTAGAGGAGTACTCTGCAATTGAATATTATCTACCTTAGCTGCTAACAAAGCAGTTGCACTCATGGTTTCCTTTAAATCAGCTTGCATACGCATGATTGCCGACATTATGTCGTTGATGGTGGTCATTATGACTTCACGTACAGACCAGGAGGAAAATAATTCGTGGGCTCACTATTCTGTCAGGCGACGTCTTCCTCAGGGTCTGTCGTGAAGTAATAAGGGCCCACCTCTCGATACCTCCAATTCCGAATGTAATTACTACACAGAATCTTGGAGTGATCAAGCGAGGGGAAAAGGGAATTGGGAAGGGAACTGCGGGGAAGGAGATCTGAAAAGGAAAAGTTAGTAACAAAATATTCTGCAAAATCTAAATTGACTATGACCTTGTTCCAAGATTGATAATATACTAAAACACAAGCCTTTAAAACAACCTCTCTAAAATTCCGATAAGCTTCCTGCACAGTTGTATTAAAGAACCAAACTCTTTATTAATTATGTTGTTAATTTTCAATCACTTGCAAAGAGAAACTTTCAATACTTGTGAATTGCGACTTTCAATCACTTGTGAATAGCGACAGATTCTCCATCAAAGAATAAAAACCACCCTTCAGCAAATAAACTCCTTTACCGAAGTCTTGAAGGAATAACTAAATGAATATCACATAAACATCATCAGCAAAGAATATGGCCACTTCGCCTGAATTCTAAAGAAAGAAGTGCGCCTAGACAATTTGCAATTGAAACAGAATTTACGCGCATTCAAAACAAGCTTTGCGTTCCCCAGAAATACTTTCAACAACCCTTGCCAGCAATGGATTGCAATTCACTACTTGAGGAATAAAACATGAAAGATACGAACTTTCTGTGTTGAAGAAATCATCAAAAATGAATTAACAGCTTTACTTATCACCTTTTAAAAGAAGAAAGCAATTTCAAGCATTTTTGCCATGAACTAGGAATTCCTATTCCCTACCTGTAGAGTACGACCTACTCTACCACTTTGATGAATTAAACATCCCCTTGAAATGCTGCAACTCGATTCTTCTGTACAGGAAAGCTGAAAATGGAGCAAGCTGGAAACTGCCACGCCCCCTGCAACGAACACCGAAAGCCTCCGATGAAATCCCAATCCAAAACGCTGGAGCTGTGGGAAACAGGAAAGGGAGCAGGAAGAAACCACAGCCACACCCTAGGAATCGTCCAGAATAGTGAGCGCAGGAGACAGGGCGCGGTCGCGTAAGTCAGCGTGCTTCCGGCGCTTACGCATGCGACTAGGCAACCAATCCTCACGCATTAGGCGTGAGCATGCCGAACCTCACGCATTAGGCGTGAGCATGCCAAACCTCACGCATTAGGCGGAACAGCAGCAGACAGCAGCTAAAGGGCTGGCGAACTGCGCAGATCTACTAACATGGATGCAAATGAGAGGCACAAGCAGGTTTAAAGCACAACAACCACCAACGCCCTCCCAAGGAAGACCGATGCACTTTGCCACAAGGGGAACCCCGAATGCTGAGTGGGGCGGGCCCTAGACCACAAGCCACCCTAGCCCTGACATAGGGGGCATTTATAGTTAATTTCATCCCTAACATTGCTTAAGTTTTTCCCTAGCAAAACAATTTACCTCTCTCATATAATTTCCTAGTGCAATTGCAGTATCCAGGTTTTCCATTTCTATCAATAATGTAATGGCTTGATCTCGAGACCTTATTCCATATTTTATAAATAATGGCCGTAGAAATAGTTTTCTCGCTTCTACCGTCATAAGGCAATCTACCACTACATGCAATATATCGCACTTTGTCCTCAGCCCGCATTTGCATAGCCCATCAGGGTATAACATGTCTGTTTTTAATCTTCCCTCCATTAACCATGGGTTGGTGCCAATTCGTAATTTCAAGATTTCATATCTAAGCCCATGGTTAGGCAAGGTTTCTAAATATGGGTACCATGCGTCTTTTTCCCACGCTTTTACCATGCATTGGACCGACTTTTTATTTCTTAAGTATTCTAGGTCCTGGTTCCTTGATTGCTCCATGCCTTGTGCTCTAAGTAGACTCTTTGAAAAGGCAACGTCTAAAGGATTCTGGTTTACTCTCACATTTAGACTCCCAGTAATCTCATTAATTTTCTTTCTTGCTTCTATTGCCCATTTAAGGCTGCTATGCCAAATTTCCTCACTGCACCAATGTGATAACTTCTGCACGCCCTCTTGGTATTGGCGTTTCCAAAATCTTGCCGGAGACATTTGGACCTGGATGTTCCATGCTATTGTTCCTGTCTCTATTCTGATTGCTTGTATCATTGCTGCCTTTGGTAGAGACAGTAGCATTTTTAGGGCCTTGCCTTCCTCCCGATCCCACACATCCTTTACCACTAAGATGTAAAGCTTCTGCTCCATACAATACTTTGGGAGGGATCATAGCTTCATAAGCTTTTAGCAAAGGTTTATGTGACATGTCCCCATAATCTTTATTACATTTTTCAGGCCACAGATAGAGGATGATGCTTTGGCTTTTTGGGTGTCCAAATGTATCCCCCATTTTAACGAGCTTTCGAACCATAAACCTAAGTATTTGTATTCCTTTACAGATTCTAGTTTCGTTTGACCTAGGTACCAGCTAAAGCTTTTAGACTTTTTACCAAAAGTCAGGATATTTGTTTTGTCCATGTTAACCACTAAAAGTTTGGCCTTACAGTATTCACTAAAAGCATTTAATTTTCTCTGTAGCCCTATCTCCGTCTGATCGATGATAACAAGATCATCTGCATATAGCAGGCTTGCTACCTTCCTGCCACTCATTCTAGGGCTCTCGCTTCTTTCCACTTCCAGGGCTGCTGGTAGGTCAGCTAAAAATATTGAAAAGAGGAGAGGTGCCAGGATGCAGCCCTGTCTTAGCCCGTTCCCTATGGGTATTTTCTTTGTCAATGCCCCTTGAGTGTCTTTGATCACTTGGGCCCAATTACCTCTATGCAATTCTTTTAGAATTGCAAGTAGGCCCGGTGGGGCCACCATAGCATGCCCAACCATGCTCCAAGCCCGTCACAAAGCGCCATAACACCCATCCTCCATCCCCAGGATGCGCACCTCCCCACACATATCTCCTGCAATCCTGTTGCGGTCTGTGCCCAATATGCCCAGCACGAATCACAAACCATCTGGATACCAGTGCACCACAATACCCTTTCTGCCTACGACTAAATCAGTTATTTGAAGCTATTACCCATACAATTTTTAGCCTCGGTGCCAGGACTGCTGTTTTAAAAAATCGCAACCAGCATAAACTCATTTAATCCTAAACTCTCACCCCCATCCTCCGTTTTTCTGTCTGTTTACCAGAGCTGGAGCAAGATCACCGCCGAGCAGCTCACCGCCTCCCTCAGCCAGAACACTCCCACCAGCACAACAGACCCCAACGAAGCAGCCAGCAACCTCACCAAGTGGCTGACTGCCTGCGCCGATGACCTCGCACCACTAAAGAACCCTCCCAGCAGACCCGACAGCAAGAAAAACCCCTGGTTCACCGAAGAACTCAAGGAGTCCAAGAACTGCCGCACCCTCGAGAAAGCCTGGCGGCTCGACCAGACCACAGACAACAGGACAGCCCTCAAGCACGCCACCCGCAAACACCATCAGCTGATCCGCGGCACCAAGAAGTCGGCACTCAAAAAACAACTGGACAACAACGCCCACGACAGCAAGGAACCCTTCAGCATCGTCAAAGAGCTCTCCAACCCCAGCGCCGGAAACAACGACATCACTCCCTCGCAAGACCTCTGCAACTCACTCGCCTCGTTCTTCCACCGCAAGATCGCCGACATACACAACAGCTTCGACACACAGACCACGCACCCTACCACCGAACCAACGCCTGCCACCACCACCCTCTGCAACTGGACCCCGATCAGCACCGAAGACACCACCCGCACGATGAACTCCATCCACTCCGGATCTCCAACCGACCCCTGCCCACACCACGTCTTCAACAAAGCCGAGGCCATCATCGCACCCCATCTCCGGGACATCATCAACTCCTCCTTCCACACCGCCACCTTCCCGGTGAGCTGGAAGCACGCCGAGCTTACCGCCCTCCTGAAGAAACCAACGGCGGACCCAACCGACCTCAAGAACTACCGTCCCATCTCGCTCCTTCCTTTTCCTGCCAAAGTCATCGAGAAGACCGTCAACAGACAGCTCGCCGCCTTCCTTGAGACGAACGGATCCCTCGACCCCTCGCAGTCCGGGTTTCAGTCCAACCACAGCACCGAGACCGCCCTAATCGCAGCCACCGACGACATCAGAACCCTGATCGACAACGGGGAAACATCGGCCCTCATCCTCCTGGACCTCTCAGCGGCGTTCGACACTGTCTGCCACAGCACCCTAGCGAAGCGCCTTAGCAACATCGGAATCCGAGAGAAAGCACTGGAGTGGATCATCTCTTTCCTCGCCGGAAGAACCCAGAGAGTTCGCCTCCCCCCGTTCAGATCCGAGGCCACCGAAGTCATCTGCGGCGTACCACAAGGATCTTCACTCAGCCCAACCCTCTTCAAACGTCTACATGAGCCCCCTCGCAGCCATCGCACGCCAACACAACCTCAACATCATCACCTACGCCGACGACACCCAGCTGATCCTCTCCCTCACCAACGACCCCACCACCGCCAGAGCCAGCCTACACGAAGGGATGAAAGACGTTGCCATCTGGATGAAGATCAGCCGCCTTAAACTGAACACAGACAAGACGGAAGTCCTCATCCTGGGATCATCAACCTCCGCCTGGGACGACTCTTGGTGGCCCCCGGCCCTTGGCACCGCTCCCAAGCCAACGGACCACGCACGCAACCTGGGCTTCATCCTGGACTCCTCCCTGTCGATGACCAGACAAGTCAACGTCGTCTCATCTTCGTGCTTCAACACCCTGCGCATGCTCCGCAAGATCTTCAGATGGATCCCCACTGAAACAAGGAAGACCGTTACCCAGGCACTCGTCACCAGCCGACTGGACTACGGGAACACCCTTTATGCCGGAACCACAGCCAAACTTCAAAAAAGACTCCAACGCATCCAGAACGCCTCCGCACGACTCATCCTGGACATCCCCCGACACAGCCACATTACCGTACACCTGGTAGACCTGCATTGGCTCCCCGTCAGCAAGAGAATCACATTCAGACTCCTCACCCACGCACACAAGGCTCTCCAGGACCTGGGTCCTAAGTACCTCAACGACCACATGACCTTCTACATGCCCACCCGCCAGCTACGATCGACCAGCCACGCCCTCGCCACCGTACCACGCATCTGCAGAGCCACCACCGGAGGAAGATCCTTCTCCTACCTGGCAGCCAAGACTTGGAACACCCTCCCCACCCACCTTTGGCGAACCCAAGACCATCTCTTCTTCAGGAAGCAGCTCAAGACCTGGCTGTTCGAGCAGTAACATACCCTCTCCCCCAGCGCCTTGAGACCCTCCCGGGTGAGTAGCGCGCTTTACAAATGCTGTGATTGATTGATTGATTGCTTATTGCTAGTAATGTCTTTTGGGGTGTATATGCACTGCATGCACACGTTAGTCTCTCCATTGTATTTGTATTTGTATTTGTATGTGGATTTATTAAGCGCGATTGATGCCCGGGGGCGTCCAAGCGCTGTCTCACTTTTGTTTGCATATGGTTGAGCTTTCTATACATTTTATGGAGGCAATGCCATCTAGCTGACTAATGCACCGCAGCGCCCCCTCATGTAACAAGCATTTGCAATGCTATACGTTTCCAGTGGCGTCGTTTTGTTTTCACTTTTCTTGCCATAACACACAACAGTCAGTATTTTGTTCCCTTTGTCATGCACTCTATTCTGCCACCTATCCTTATATTTTAGCCTTCCCCTGCCTCTTCCTATACCCTGTACTCTATCCTGCCACCTATCCCACCTATCCTATTGTTATTCCCTGCTCTGCCTTTTACTCTGCCACGCACTCTCTACAGCCACTTACACATATGCGCACGCTTTACCTTCACTTCCGCCACACTCTCCGTGCCAATATCTTTGCCCCTCACTCTCCATTAACACTTATTCTCATGCTGCACACTGCTGCATTACTCATACTGCTGCAGTCTGCATGCTGCACACTGCTGCCCGCCTCACACTGCTGCAATCTGCACGCCTCACACTGCTGCCCGCCTCACACTGCTGCACACTGCTGCATTACTCACACTGCTGCATGCCGCACACTGCTGCACGCCACACACTGCTGCACGCCTCACACTGCTGCACGCCTCACAACACCACCACATCACTCAGGGACACCACCATATCACTCTAGGACAGCACCACATCACTCTAGGACGCCAACACATCACTCTAGGACACCACCACATCACTCTGGGACACGACCACATCACTCAGGGGCACCACCATATCCATCGGGGGCATCCCTCAGGGATACCACCTCATCACCCAGGGACACCACCACATCACTCACAGACACCATCACATCACTCACAGACACCACCACATCACTCAGGGACACCACCACATCACTCAGGGGCACCACCACATCACTCAGGGGCACCACCTCATCACTCAGGGAAACCACCACATCACTCACAGACACCACCACATCACTCACAGCCACCACCACATCACACAGGGACACCACCACATCAATCAGGGACACCACCACATCACTCAGGGGCACCACCACATCACTCAGGGGCATCCCTCAGGGGCACCACCCCATCACTCAGGGACACCACCACATCACTCACAGACACCACCACATCACTCACAGACACCACCACATCACTCAGGGACACCACCACATCTCTCAGGGACACCACCACATCACTCAGGGACATCACCACATCACTCTGGGACGTGATACCACCACATCACTCTAATACACCACCATATCCCTCAGCCCAACCACATCATCACTCAGCACCACAACAGCACTGTCCTTGCTTGCTACCAACAAACATTGCCATAGCCAATAGGACTTGCATTAGGAAAGTGTAAGCTATTTGCTTTGTGAATAACAATGCTATTAATTTATATACTTTCAAAGCCAACACATATTCAAAAAAATTGTCATTTACAATACTAATAGCTCACACTTTCCTAATGCGAGACCTAGTGCTTTGCAAATGCTTGTTTCCTTGTGTTCAGGTCTCCGGGTTCTTCTTCCTCGCCCTACAGCCCTTTCTTTTAGCTTTCTTACCATGCTTACTAAATGTTATCCAATTTGTTTTGACAGCCCTGACCAGCAGAGTTTGGATTTAATTGCCATATGCCAGTCCATTCTCCATTTAAGTATTGCAGAAATAGCATCACTACCCCACTGCCTGGCTATGTCAATGTGAGTAGTCATGAAGGCTATGCTGTACAGACACATTTTGCATCTATTGAGTACCAGATATACCGCCAAACCCTTTATTGGCAGCTTGAATTTTAAGTCAAATTAGAAGTCCTCAAAGCTTACTGATTGAGTGTGCATTTTGGGCATTTCTGCAGTGAATGAAAAAAAACTGGTTGACTCGCTTTGGCATCTAAGATATGTTGGATGAGTCGCTAGACCCAATTGGTGTAGCCATGTTCTCTTTTAAGTTATTTCTATGTAAAATCTGAATCTGAATCAATACTAACCTGGGTTACTTTACAGCCTCATCCCAGTATTCATCTTCAACCCAGATCAATTGCTCACCTTTCTCCAGTCCTCTAAATGTATCCAACAAATTGTAAATGATTACTTTGTGTATCCCCAAAACTGCCCCTTTCCAGAGATCATCCTTTAATATCTTTGCCTCTGGTGATCTAGTAACGTGACTTAGCATAGGCCAAAGGCCTGATTTGTAGTGTACATTTCACCTGTGAGTTATGGAGGAATTCTGCTGCAGCTAATTCAAATTCTGTCCGCAAGTCCGAAATTTTTTTCAGGCTGATAGTATCACATATGTCTCCTAATTCAGCAATCCATAGAAGGTCGCACGGTTTGAGGTTTTAGCAATTGCTATCGTCTTTGGGAATGTACCACAATATTAAAATATTCCTTTAATAATTATCCCTGCCCATTTTATTGCTTTTAGTTCGATTTTTCAGCCTGGGGTGATCATGTTACATACCTCAGGGAGTGCCCTTGGTTTTGTTATGTAAACTGCACTTTAGGTTTATGCTCCTCTCCATTCTGCCCACTCAGAGTGAGGGTTCCCCAGTTGAAATATAGCTCCAGTCGTTCGTGGCAACTAAGTGGAATGCCCAGTAATAGCCTCTTAGGAATGGTAACTACTTTTTCCCCTCAAATACGGTAAGTTATAACTTAGGCAAAGCTATTTAACATGTACTGTTGCCTAAAAGGAGGGGGCATATGTACAATGAAATGGAGGGGAGTGAAGCTGTGGCAAATTGTACAGCGCTGTGCTCCGCCATTTCCAAAATGCAGGGATGCGCCATATTTGCAGCAATACAGTGCACCCCTGTGTTTTCCCTAACGCTGGCGCTAAAAATAGCTGCCTAGCGCCAATACAGACCCCATTGTGCCATAGTGCAAGGGTGTCTGCGTTGCAGGGAATGAATGTGTATGTGCAGTAAGGTATCCCTTCCTGCACATAAACAATCAATAATGGTGATTTGCTACTTCTATGTGTGCTGCATTCTGCAGCACACACAGAACACATAGAATTAAATAATTGCCATTATTTAATTATTGCTTATGTGTAGGAAGGAACAACCTCAATCCCATGGTATCATAAGTAACATTGGATTGATATGGGTGCATCTATCTGGTGTAAGTATTCCCCTGATTATCTCTGATAGGATCAGCGACATTGTAAAAGTTGCCTCCCATTATCAGGTCAGGTTTGCCACCTCATCCTCTAAAAGCAGTGTATCAATTTCTGTTAGGACCCTGTTTTGAAGCCTCAGGTGTAAACACTACTGTAACATCTAGATTTCAGCAAGTGCTGTATTATAAATAGTGATTTGCATTGAGCCCCGAGAGTACCGCCGTGTGCCTTGACCATATATTTGTGCTATCACCCTACCAGGCATTCTGTTATAACATACCACAAACTGGCACTCTATGAAACCTATATAAACAAAAGGATTCTATCAATGTGTAACGGTGACTATTTTTATTTTTAATTTTCAATATATAGTGTGATACTAGGCTCTCTCTTAGATCTGGAAAGACGAGAGCACTATGTGCTTTTTAAAATACCCCTCACACACTAAAAAGTCCTTTAGTGTCATGCTTCATCATGGGGGTCTTCCCGTCCCTCTACGGGGCCGGGCGTGCTACAACCTACGAACTACGCGGGAACACTAGTTATTGTGACAGAAGGCTATGTGTTGGTGCTGTGTAAGTGATGTCAGTGAAGTGTAGGGACCTAAATATGTGAGTGCAAGTAAAAAAGAAAATTAAAAAATTCCCTGGCTAGTAGAAAAAATACTAGGAGGGTGATTCTATCATTACCTCTATGCTTCCTCTATTGTTTTGGAGGGACTCTATGAAACCTAACATGGAACAACTTTGTAAGGAAATGACTATTTTTGCATGATACCCCTTAAACTTTCGGACTGATGCTGCTGGTTTTTCAACTCTGAAAGTGCAGTGGGACCTGCCAGCCAGGACCCAGTCCCAGCGTTCTGAACCTTAAACAGTACATATTTAGTTGGTTTATTCACAATTGGCATACATTAACTTACTTATAAGTCCTTAATGTGTGTTATCAGGTGTACCAAGGACCTGTAAGTTTAGTGTACCTCATGGATTGAAGCACTGATTGTGCCACTACAAGGGTGACAAAGCAAAGCATGACTCCAGCATGCCAATGCAAACTGGCAGAGTGTTTTTTAAACTGCTAACTTAACTTTGCCATTTCACCATTGGCAAAACCTAAACCTTCCTTTATAATTTTTATACATCACCCCGAATGTAAGCCTAACAGGCCCCTAAAGGCATAGTGCACTGTATTAAAAAGAAGCACATGTGTTTTGATGGCTTCCCATGTCCTGACAGTTAAAACCCAGCATTGTTGTTTTTACTGTAAAAGGGCTAGTAGCCTCATTGACTAATGTGAAGTTTCAAGCTGACAATACAGCAGTGCTAAATTCCAATTGAGACTACTAAATCTGATACTTCAAGGTATCAACACAATCAGTAAATTACACTCGACTTTTGCCCAAGTCAAATTAAATGTAACTATTTTACAAGTGGCAACTTTACAAAGCTGCTATTTTGTTGTCCAAGTTTTCCATTAACCAGTTTCTCTTGCAAACAGCTGCTGTCCTCGCAGGTGCCTCCTGCCGTATTGGGGAGAGGTGATGTGAGAAGTTGGCCTGGTATATGATGTCCACTAATTAAAGTGGGCACCTTGCACCAGTCCAAACAACCCTTATGGTGATTTAAGAGGTAAAATATAACCTTAGAAAGCTATCCAAGTGGTAGCTGTTGATTGCAGCCTTCAGGCTTAGTCTTGAAGGAATGTTAATCAGCTTGTTTTACCAGACTGCAACGTTAATGTATTGGTTAAATGAAAGGAGAACCACACAGTAGTTATAAAAATATGTATTTATTCTTATAACACACCTTAAATACCTCACAGTATCTGCTACACGCAGATAAACACAAAGCACATAATACTGTAACACAGAAACAAACATAAGTAGCACTGATACACAGTGGGCTCCAGGGGGAGACCAAACCATATACTAAAATAGTGGTATAAGAACAACGACGTAAGTCAAGACAATGTCTAGCGGTTATACAATCACTGGGACCCCAAGGAACCACCCAAGGTGAGTAATTAGGGACCCCACGGAGGACGACTGCTGTGTGAGAACACGACTGCGTGCTATGTACAATTCAATGTGAGAGTCGCGGTTGGATTCTTAGTGTTTAAGGACCCTTCCTAGTGAATTACGAAGAAACCCTTAGGGACATAGAAGGTTGGAGAGCATCCACACCCATGTATGCTGAAGTACCAGAGTTACCTATCCCAGGGAAGCCAGATACATAGGGTCGCAGTGCATCGGAAACCGCTGTCGTTCTCAATTGGACCCTTCAAAGTACTGCCACTGCTGGAAAGAAACAAATGTGTCAGGTGGAAGGCACAGGTGTATTTGTGAAGGAAGGAACCTGAAAGCAGAGGCGACAGAGTCTGGGTCATTCAGGAGTGACGAGGGGCTTCGTAGACGAATGCCCACTGATGTCGGGTGCTTCAGATGTGGAGAATGAGGCCTTGACTTTGCAGCCATGGGGACCAGGAGACGTTGAGGACAACCAGGAGCCGAATACGAGCAGTCCCATGAAGGATGACGAGTGCTGAGGAGTTGGTGTCTGGTGGGAGCACCAACAAGCCTTGGCAGTGGCAACCCACGAAGAAGGTCCATGAAGGTCAAGGTCTGGCCCAGCAAGGACCAAGAGACTCACCACAGCAAGGGGAGTCAGGGCAGACCTGGAGCAACTAGGGGAGCCCAAGAAAATCAGTGTTGTCCCTCAAATGGACCCACAGGCCGAAGTCACAAGGGGACTTTTCGGAGTTTCACAAAGTGACAGCTTGCAGGGAACAGAGTGCGAGAAGGCCAAAGTCTTTTGTACGAACTATGCGCAGGGGTTGGGGCTTTTTGAACCCAACGCACTTAGTTGGAGAATGCCAACAAGCATACACTTGCAAAAGTACACGGTGCACAGGGGTTTGGGTTATGCGGTCCCCACGAGGGATACTGGCCTCAAACTCGGTGAGAGGGCAGCTCGACCTCAAGTAACATAGGAACCCACCTCCTGTGTTACTGGAGCCTTCGGAGTCCACAGAAGCTAAGGTGCAGCAGACCGTTCAGTTGCGTTACAGTGCCTGCAAATGCAGGGGAGTCACTCCTTCACCCCAAGGGATATACTTCTGATGTCCTTGATGCTCCACAGGTCCTGCACGGAGCCTGTATGGTGCATGGGCACAGACAATGCTTTGGACCGAGCGGGAGACTAAATCGGGCCCAGTCAAAGTCCAGAGTGTCCAAACGGTCGAAGTTCAGTGGTTTCTTGATCAGAATCTTGTCCACATCTAGGGTCCTACAGCCGGGTAAGCCCTTTTATACCCACAGGAGAGGGTTGGAAAGATTCAGGGGACCCTCCCAGGGGAGGGTCAGGACAGAGGGGAGGATACTCCCATGTCCTTTGTCCAGTTTTGCACCAGAGCAGGAGCCAACGGCTCCCAGGACTGGTTTGAACTGGACTATGCACAAGGACACCAAGTGTGCCCCAGATGCAGACTTGCAGGCACTTTGGAAGTGCACCCACCCAGCCCCAATGCACTAAATGCTGTCTGTGACAAGTTGCCTATTTTTCTGCCTTCCCCTGCTCAAGCTTGGCTCAGCAGCAGGAGGGCAGAAATGTGTCTCTGGTCGACAGAAACCATTTTGTGCTGCCCGGGTCGAGAAGGCTGGTACCGGAAAGACCAGTGACCCCACAAAGCTCTGTTACCAGTGTGGAGGTATGATTCCAAGGTGTTTGATATCAAACACGACATGTTTTGTTGCAGCCGTTTTCGAGATAGCATTTTTCGCGGGTATAAATGCACCTCTACCTATATGTCTGGCTGCATCACCGACAACCCGGGAGAATGGTCTCTGAAGGCTGCAGAGGGGCTCTGCTCATGCAGGGGCACCCTCTAACGTAAAACCCAGAACCCTGCCTTCGGGATTGTCAAGGCCTGCTAGAGGGGTGACTGATAGGTTTTAAGTGTAGTGACTTATAGATATAGTAAACCTATATCTAAAGTAGGTGGTGCAAGCACCAGCTTACACAGGTTACAATGGCAGGCCTGTAATTCCATTTTGCATGACCTCTCATGAGTGGCATAATACATGCTTCAGCCCATCAGAGGCCTCTGGGGTACCTATGCCCTGGGTACATGTGTACCATATACTAGTGACTGAAAAGGGTACCCCAGTATCCAATCTGGAGTGCACCTAAGTATATGCATAACATTTTAAGGAGAAAGCAGATACACTGGGGTCCTTATTAGCAGGATCTCAGTGAGACTAGTCAAAAACAGTCTAACATCAAGCAAAAAGTGGGGGTAACCAGATCCTACTTTCCTACAGGTGAGAACAACTCTCAGAGAGAAGAACAAAGGACCTGCCGAGGGAAGAATTTTGACTTTCTCCTAGCAGGATAACCAGTGTGGTTGTGAGCCCAAATGGAGAGCTTCAAAGGAGACGACGTCTTTGAAGGGCAAATGGTAATCACACTACAAAGGGGCTGCTTTTTTTGGTTAGGCTGACAGACTTGCATCTCGGGCAGAGAGGGAAAACCTGTAGTCAAATTAGTATTTCAAGGGGAGCGTAGCCCCCAGGTAGCCACACCTATGGGTTGAACTACTGAGCTCTACACGTCGGTAGATGGTTCTCACCATGTTGGGAACAGGGAGAATAGCACACTTTTGGATAGCTAGATGCCACACTTCACAGGAAGTAGTCATCAGGCGGGAGGTAACATTAAAGCCCATTGGCAAGTTTGTCGCCACCACCCCCTAAGTTCTTAGCAGACATAAAAGAAGCATTCCTGGTACTGAAGAAGGACTATCCGGCAGCTTCCTGGACAAAGCAAAAAGAGTTTGCACCAATGACTGGACTACACGTACTGCACCTGAGGGCTGGCAAAGAGAGGACTTTGCCTGCGGTGCCCCACTCATAGAAAAGTTTCCCATTTGAGCCAGGGGTGGCCACAGGAAGGCCCACAGCAACAGCCCACCATCCCCAGAATCTTTAGCATCCACTATCCCTTGCATCAGGACCACTTCCACTGACTTCAAAAGTGGTCCTGCTTAACCCTTTCGATGCTCATGACGAGCTGAGCTCGTCATGAGGCACAGTTGAGCTGTGCTTATGACGAGCTGGCCTTGTCATGAACAATGGTAAATCTGCAAATCCAGCACCGGGGGGAAAACCTCTAGCAGCCAAGGTGTTAAGGAATCAGAAATGGCAGGTAACTGTCCCCCTAGAACTGTTTGGTCCCTATAACTGATCCCTATCGGAGTTGGCCCACCCAAGTGTGCCTAGATAGCCATTTTTAACTTGTTTTTTGTGGCTAGCCCTAAACCCCTATTGTGATAATTTACAATGAGTTATAGCGTTGTAAGTAAAAAGCAATGATTTCGTTTTTCTTTTAGAAATCATATCTCTAGATCCCACCAGTGAATATTTGTTGCTCAGGTGTCTATGTAAAGATAAAAATACACTATATTTGTATAGATTGGTGCCAGTTTTTTATTGTGTCATGTTTTCTCCTTATTTGCTGTTTTGGTACTTCTTAATGCTTTGCACTTGTTCCTTAGATAAATCCTGACTGCTCTGTGGCAACGCTACTCAGGACTCAGCTAAGGTTTTACAAATGAACCTAACTGGACCTGATATGGACCTTAATATTACAATGTGAGATTGCACAACCACACCATATAATAAAGCCTATTATCATTAACTTCAAGTCCGGTTTGTTTCTTTGCCAGACTATACCCTGCCTAATTTTATCCCTTAGTCCGTTGACATTCCATTAAGCCACTTTTCTGAGTCCCTGGTGCTACTGTGATGAATGCGAGCCAGGACGATTTCCTTATCTAGCTCTTCTAGCTGTTGTTGTACCTATCTCCTTTTCCGATCTGGATGCAGCCAAGACAAAAAAACAATGCTGTGCTACACTTAAAAACTCTATATGAGTGAAAACTCAATTTAGGGAATCTGATGGGGCAACAAGGTCAAATCAGCCAGCCCAAGGGTCACCATTGATAGAGCAGCTTGCCTAGGTTTCATCTGCAAGGCTTCCCTTCACTGTTGGAACCCTTCATTCCTCTCTTTGGATCCTAAACAGTGTACATTTGTGTGGTTTTGGCCACCCCATTGAAGCTCACTTCCTCATCTCACCCCAGCAACCGTTTCTTATGCTGGGCTATGGGACCCAAAACCAGTTCACGCTTCCTTTTTCAGACTCAATCACCTTTTCTTGTAAGTCTCTGTGTGCCTTTGTATTTTGTGCCATCCAAGCAAGCATGGGTTCTCTTCACTGAGGTCCTAGGTCTGATACCTTCTGGGATCCTAGGTCTGACTCTTTTGTGTACTTCACTCTACATCATCTGCAGTTTCTGATTAACACAGCTATTTCCCCAGTGCCATCTCTTTTCCCACTTGCTCTCTCCCTAATATTCACTGTACGTCTAGGTGGGAGGGCAAATCAGAGCTTTCCTTCTAGTAGTGGCAGGAAAGATCTGTCTCCAACAACCCTAATTCTCCCACACTTAGATTCACTTGCTCTTGTGGATGACTGGGCTAGTTGTCTGGTATAGCCATTAAGTGACAGGATGTTTCGGGATGCTATTGATGGACAGGGCAGAACTCGATGCTCAACAGCCATCACATTGAATGTTTGGCCACTCTCATTGTGATAGAAATGTTTGGTCTGCTAGAGAGTACCTACTCTATTGAGGCATTGCCTTTCTAGAAATGAATTTGAAATATGACATAATATGAATCTGGGTCATTCCACACCTCCACACCTGACAGCGGATATTAATCTATATATTGTCCGGGTTATCAAAGCCATGGGAGAGGTATTTAACTTTTATTATTGAGAACATAAATGCACTCCTGGAGCAAAATACTTGGCTTTGTCTACTGTGGTCCGAAAGGGGTGGGGGTGGAGGGGGATAACTGATTCTGCTGTGCAGATTAGGGTGTAATTTATTTTTTTATTTTTTTATTTTATTTAAGAAGATTTATATAACGCTGGCCTGACCCGAGGGTATCGGAGAGCTTTACAACAGATACATTGCAGAGATTCACAACAAACAAAACATAAGAAGGACACATTAAAATTGCAGGACGCTGGTTGGGAGATCTGCTTCGTAGTCTTGAGGACATGGAGTTGGAGCAGTGCGAGGTGTCTGCTTCCCCGCTCCGATTGATCCTATCGACTCCCTAGGGAGCGGTTGAGGAACAGGATTTTGAGTTGGCTTTTGAATTTTACAAAAGAGGGAATGCTTCTGATGTGAGGGGGAATAGAGTTCCAGATTGTATGCGTGCTTCCAGCGAAGGATCGTGCAGCAGTTTTTTGTTTTCGAGTTTTTGGCGGGCAGAGTAGGAGGGAGTTTGAGCTTCTGAGGTTCCTGGCCTGACCGGCATTTTTTAGTTTGGCCGCCAAATACTCGGGTTTGCCGGTATGTAGGGCTTTATGAGTGAGGCAGGCTGTTCCGAAGCTAATACGCATTTTGACTGGGAGCCACTTAAGTTCTCTGAGTGCAAGAGACATGTGGTGTGATAAAGCAGGTGCCTTCCGCGCTAGCCATGGTTTAGGATTGAAGTCAGGATTGTAGTGGAAAAGGAAATACAGTCCAGAATAAGGGCAATCTGATGTGGTAAATTCCAATTTGGGAGGGTGTGACTCCTGGTTATAGTAGTGATAAACTGGGTGAGGGCCATTATGGAACTAAAATATCAAGTGCGTTTATAATCTCCATACTCACCCAAAAAGGAAAAAAAGTGCAGCAATGAATGGGGCACTTGAATCATAGCACATGCATTATGACTCAACAACAGCACCAGCTTCATGACCTGTACATGTGCATGGGTCGACATGCATGTGCGCATATGCATGATAATGCATTAGCTATTTTGTTTTTGTTTTAATTTACCTCCCTTCTTGGGGTGGTAACTTAAAATAAAGTGTGCCAAAGAGCATTGGTTCAAAAGGAGAAGCCTGCAAGTATAGTTCAGCTGCCAGGCCAACCAAAATATAAAAAACTTAAAATATTTTGTAAAAAATATGATGCAGAGGTGGGGAAGCAATGGAGGAATGGCTGAGGAGGAAAAAGTAAATACTAATGAGCAACTGAAGGAGAGGGGGCAGGAGATTTGCCCCATGGGAGGACAAATGCAACAAGACGAATGAAAGGCATTGAATAAGATGCCAGCAAATGAGATTGACAGGAAAGCCAAACAATACTAAGTGTCTGACGCAAAACAAATTGTACGTATGGGTGCTTTCAACGATAGGGCTTCAACAACAGACAGCTACAAACTTTTTTGTAGGTGGGACCAAAAAAGGCTATGATGGCAATATGTGTGCTATAAAATATGCACATTAAAAAATAGACCATCACCTATCATTTTAATAGCACAGGCAGGGGTATTAAGATTACTTATAGATAACTTTTTTGCTGTAATGCAAATCAGAGGTGATGGAGCGAGTTTCAGAAATAATTTTATTCTGACTCGCAAAATTAATTCCCTGTAACATGAACTAATCTATTAATAAATTGTTGCACGTTTTTTTTAATTAATTCAACCTAGAGTAAAATTGCATTCACACAAACACGCGGGACTAATGTTATGTGCTCTCGTTGCATTTGCGAGTTTGTCATGTAACACATGATTAATATTGTTTTGTTCGTCTAATTGTCCTTGTCACTATTAATGCGGCTGATCATTTTATGTCATGTGCTTTCATTATGTGTGCTTATGTGTTTGTCTTATGTTGTGACTGTTTGTCTGTGCATTATTCGATCATCTTTTTACTCTTTCAGATACATAAAGACTTCAGCTGGACATTATGAAGAATGGTAGATATTAAATGTGCTGCTTTATTTGTTTGCTTCTGCTATATGAAATTTATTAATGGGTTAATTATTAACAATGGTAGGGTGGGTAACAGAAGGGTTTATTTTTCTTGAATTAATCATCTTTTTGTGTTTGTTTAAATACTAGCTCGAGTGAAAAGTTTGGGGCCTAGTGCTAATGAAAAGTTGGTTGGCCTGACAAAAGGAGCAGAGCGCAACGTGACGATCCTGTCATTTAAAAAACTTCCACGGAAATGTGCAGAAGCTCAAACAAAGAACGTTCAGTGCATCTAGCTCCGAAAGCAAAAGCGTCAAGGCCAGGGAAGTGTGTAGAGGCGTTTGGCTAAAATCCTGGAGGAAATAACTGAGAACTTTTAGTTTTATGTATCAACTCTGGGAAGTCAGTGTTGCTTCGTGTCAATGGACAATGACATAATGATGTCACCAAGACTGATGCGTTGGCCTCTCGGTGGTCTGATGGATGTCAACCAATTAGGTTGCTGCTTTCCTTAAAACATATCATTTAGTTAGATTAGTGAGTTAGAAAAGGTATATAAACTTGGCCTCTTGAGGGGAGCGGGGCTGACTGTTTCCTGAGGGCGAAGTGCTGTCCGTTTTCCTTGGGACACGTAAGGCATGTTTGCTTAATAAATTGTTTTCCTTTTCAGGTCAGAAAGCTAACTTAGGGAATAGGGTTGATATTTTCTTTAATTCATTATTCAATGCAAAGTTGAAGTGTCAGACCTTTTGAGCCAATGATTTAATGAATAAAACTGAATTAATAAAATGCTTGGAATTAATAAATGAGCTAATAAAGATTTTGAACCTTTAAGATTTTTAAAAAATAAAAGACTTAAAACGTCAAGCTTGTCTTGATTATTTAGTCGTTACAATTAGTATATTTCCATTGGCCTCAGTGGTCTAATTAATGTTTCTTTGATAAATCTATAATTATAAATGTTATACTGCAGTTATAAATATGTATATATAAGTTTGATAGTGTGATTAATTAGGCCATATGATTCAGCTTCATGATATTCTGTCCTGGTTGCATGGGCCTAGTTATTGATTAGTTTGGTGAGTATTAGGTAGTGAATGGTGACGCATATGAGACAGAATTTCTATAGTGACGCTGGATCAATTCTTTTGGTAGCAGAGGATGGTTACTATGGTAACATACATATTACATGTAAGTTACATAGGATACCTGTCTAAAAAATGTTGTTAGGTTTGTTCACTTGTTGTATGTAGTTGAAAGGATTTTTTCCAGCAGTGTGAAAAATTCCTGGTTATTTGCCGGCAAAGAGTAGTGTGACTAGAAGAGTTACACAGTGCATTTGTTCTGTTTCAAAATTGTGGTATAGAATATATCACGTGTTGTGGACGTACAACACAAGTTTAGGGACCTTAGATGTGACTGGTTGAATGTTATAGTGAGGATTGCCTATGAAAACGTAGCATTAAGCATAGGGAAGGTGATGACGTGGCTTAACCTGATTGGCTTGTTGGTGTCTTTCGCGCACGGATTGGCTGGAATAGCGGAACACCAAGAGAACATTTCGAAGCTTACGGAATAAACGATTTTGATTTAAAACATGAGTTTTTGGAATGATAGTGAGATAAAAAAGCCTTCATGGTTTCAGAAAGTGAAAAATTTGTTTAAACCTGACAAGAAAATTGAAACGCGTTGTGGTAAATTACTTCATAAGTACAAAACACCTGCAGCCTATATGGAAGGCGAATATGGCTATCATACTGTAATTTGGTTTGATAATTGAATGCATTATACAAAAACGATGGCGTATTAGCCTGGCCAGAAGATGGGTCATTTAATATCAATCAATCATGTCATTTGTATAGTGCACTACTCACCCCGGAGGGTCTCAAAGCGCTGGGGGAGGGGAAAGTTACTGCTCGAACAGCCAGGTCTTGAGCTGCTTCCTGAAGGCGAGATGGTCTTGGGTTCGCCGAAGGTGGGTGGGGAGGGAGTTCCACGTCTTGGCCGCCAGGTAGGAGAAGGATCTTCCTCTGGCGGTGGCTCTGCGGATGCGTGGTACGGTGGCGAGTGCGTGGCCGGTCGATCGTAGCTGGCGGGTGGGCGTGTAGAAGGTCATGCGGTCGTTGAGGTGCTTGGGGCCCAGGTTGTGGAGAGCCTTGTGTGCGTGGGTGAGGAGTCTGAACGTGATTCTCTTGCTGACGGGGAGCCAGGGCAGGTCTCTCAGGTGTCTGGTGATGTGGCTGTGTCGGGGGATGTCGAGGATGAGTCGGGCGGAGGCGTTCTGGATGCGTTGGAGTCTTTTTTGAAGTTTCGCTGTGGTTCCGGCGTAGAGGGTGTTCCCGTAGTCCAGTCGGCTGGTGACGAGTGCCTGGGTGACGGTCTTCCTGGTTTCCGTGGGGATCCATCTGAAGATCTTGCGGAGCATGCGCAGGGTGTTGTAGCATGAGGATGAGACGGCGTTGACTTGTCTGGTCATTGACAGGGAGGAGTCCAGGATGAAGCCCAGGTTGCGTGCGTGGTCTGTCGGTTTGGGAGCGGTGCCCAGGGCCGGGGGCCACCAGGAGTCATCCCAGGCGGAGGGTGATGATCCCAGGATGAGGACTTCCGTCTTGTCCGAGTTCAGTTTAAGGCGGCTGTTCCTCATCCAGTCGGCGACGTTTTTCATCCCTTCGTGTAGGTTGGCTCTGGCGGTGGTGGGGTCGCTGGTGAGGGAGAGGATGAGCTGGGTGTCGTCGGCGTAGGAGATGATGTTGAGGTTGTGCTGGCGTGCGATGGCTGCGAGGGGGCTCATGTAGATGTTGAAGAGGGTTGGGCTGAGTGAAGATCCTTGTGGTACGCCGCAGATGACTTTGGTGGACTCGGATCTGAACGGAGGGAGGCGGACTCTCTGGGTTCTTCCGGTGAGGAACGAGATGATCCATTCCAGCGCTTTTTCTCGAATTCCGATGTTGCTGAGGCGCTTCACTAGAGTTCGGTGGCAGATGGTGTCGAATGCCGCAGAGAGGTCCAGGAGGATGAGGGCCGCTGTTTCCCCGTTGTCGATCAGGGTTCTGATGTCGTCGGTGGCTGCGATCAGGGCGGTCTCGGTGCTGTGGTTGGCCCGAAACCCGGACTGCGAGGGGTCGAGGGATCCGTTCGTCTCGAGGAAATATGAAAGTTTTGAGAAACTTGAGAGGAAAAATGATGGATCTTGTGCCGAAGCCTAGACCTACACAATTTGAGGCACTGGTTGAATGGGAAGTTGAGATGATGGAACTTGAGAGTGAAAGCAAATGCTTGGCACCTAGAAATTCTAAATATATTCTAAATAGAGAAACACATGAAGACAAAGTGAGACGCTGGAGAAAGGCAGATATGTATGATGGTCTGTATCCAGTGAGAATAACGATTACTGAAGATCTAGAACAAAAGAGAGCTGGGCAGCGAGCTTCGTTGCGCTAGCGCTGGGCAGCGAGCTAGGACTGCCACAAGCGTTTATTATGTTTTAACTTGCAATTTTAAAAATTTGTGTATCCTTACTTGCATTCTGTCCGCTCACTCCCCGGTCCACCGCAGCAACCTGTGCTGTTTGTTGTGGAGGGAGGCAAGCGGTACCACTTCCTGGTGGTTCCATCATAGGCGGCCATCTTAGGAGGGTTGACGCGCTAGTCTACCCCTTTGCCCAATCTATATAGTTCCCTCTCCGCTGCGCAGCGGTGACGCACAGCGGGAGCGCCGTAGACGCGCCGAAGAGGCACCAAAGAGAAGCCAGTCTGCGCAGTCCGCGTCCAGATGCTTCCTGCTGACTGGTGTCTAGGTTCGCTCGCCATGGTAGGACCTCCGCTTTCTTATGATTTTTCATCGCTTCTTGCTCTTCGTCCTTCCATTAGTCTGACATGTGATCACACGTTCCTTCCATCCTACACTGATTATGTCTGTAAAAATTGTAACTGGAGTCCATCTCTCCGTCATACCTGCCCTTTACCTCCTACTCAGGAATGGAGAATGTTTCTTCTAAATTGTAGGTCCGTCTGTAAACATCACACCGAACTACACACACTGATTGAAAAGCTTAATCCTCATGCTCTCTTCCTTACGGAAACGTGGCTTCATACAGATAATGATCCAGCTATTGTCTGGGCCATTCCACAAGGATTTACGTTAAAGAGACTGGATCGCCAGACTGGGAGAGCTGGGGGATTGGCCATTGTTTATCGTGACAGCTACAAATGCCGAATCACCCCCACCACTTCACCAACCTGCGAAAGTTTTCACTTTTCGCTAGAATTCTCCCCCACTACCACCTTCTCTGGCATCCTAGCCTACCGTCCTCCTGGCGCTCTTAACAATTTCATTATTAAAATTACGGATCTTGCTGCAAGTATCGTGTTATCCTCACCCAACTTCACCTTGTTGGGGGATCTCAACTTGCATCTAGATGATCCTCACGATACTGCAGCCAATACTCTTTGTTCCAACCTTCAAGCGCTGGATCTACATCAAAAGGGGTTTCATGTAACCCACAATAGAGGTCACCTGCTTGACCACATTTACAGCAATATTGATGATTTCATGGTTGAGCCCCCATTCCATTACCTTGGACGGATCACTTTTTGATACCCTTTACCTGGCGTACAAACCCCCCTCCTCCACTCACGGCCTGGTTAAACACCGAGGTAGGAAATGGTCCTCACTCCCCCTCCCTGCTTGGGAAGTCGCCCTGGCTAGAGATCCACCTAGGAAGGCATTGAATGCCAATACAGCAGCCAACAACTTTGATGATTGGATCTCTTCCACACTTGATATGGTCCTCCCCGTACAGGCTAGTAACCTCACGAAAAGACCTAAAGCTGCCCCATGGTTTACTCCCACTCTCAAGACTATGAAATTAGCCTGTCGTAAATACGAAAGAGCCTGGAGACAGGACTAATCCAAACCTAGGAAGGATGAATATAGAGCTGCCATTAGGCTCTATAAACAGGAGATAAAGGCGGCACAAGCTTCTTTTTATGGTAGCAAAATTAATGCAGCCGCCAACGCCCCAAGGGAAATTTTTAAAATTGTTAAATCACTCATCTCACCCCCTGAGGAATGCCCTTCTGCTGATGGTGCCCAAAACCGTTGCAATGATTTGGCTGTTTTCTTCTCTGAAAAAATTCAGACTATATACTCCTCCTTTAGGGATGCTAACAACGATTTGGAACCCCCCGTCTCCACAACCTCTGACGCCTCTGTCCTCTGTAAGCTTGACATAATCCCACTCTTAGACATTCCGGTTCTAGACAGACTTACCTCCAAAATTACCTCCGGCTCTTCCAACGATCCAGCACCCCCTCAGACCCTTATTAAGGCTATGGACGTGATCCGCCCGGTCATATTGGACGTTCTCAACACTTCCATCTCCTCTAAATCCGTACCTCCTTCATGGAAGTGTGCGATGGTGAGGGCCTTGTTGAAGAAGCCCAATCTTGACCAGTCCAACTTGGCGAATTACCGTCCTATTTCCTTGCTCCCTTGGTTGAGCAAACTGCTTGAGAGGCACGTAAATAACATCTTGACAAACTATTTGGAGTCAAATAGCCTTCTGCGTGCCTCTCAGACAGGGTTTCGTCCTTTACATAAGACTGAAACCGCCCTCCTAGCAGTAACAGAGGAAGCAAGAGCAGTGTTGGACCGGGGTGGAAAAGTCGCCATCATCCTATTAGACCTCAGCGCCGCGTTCGACACGGTCAACCATGTCACGCTGTTACAACGACTGGCGGACATGGGCGTGTCGGGCCCGGCCGTGGAATGGCTGACATCCTTCCTGGCTGACCGTTTCTTCCAGGTCTTTGAGGGTGAGGCGGTGTCACCTAAACATCCACTCAGGTGTGGGGTTCCTCAGGGCTCCTCCCTGAGCCCCACCCTGTTTAATGCCTACATGGAACCCCTAGACAGGATAGTCCATCGCTTCGGTGTGCGTATTGTCACCTACGCGGACGATACCCAACTGGTGGTCTCCTTAGACCACTCGGAGGGATCGTCCAACACCTTAGGCCCCTGTCTGGAGGCTGTTGCCAGATGGATGCAATCCTCCTGTTTAAAACTTAACGGGGAGAAGACAGATGTCATCTTATTGGGTAATCCTTCTCCCTCTGACTTTGCATCCATGTCTGGGCCCGCCCCCCATTCCCAAGTCCCAAATAAAAAGCTTGGGGATTTGGTTGGATACAGCCTTGAACTTCTCGGTTCAAGCCACAAAGACCGCAGCTACCTGTTTTGGATTGATGAGGATGTTGCGGAAGGTGCTCCCTCTGCTTCCATTTCAGGCAAGGAGGATCCTGGTCCAGGCTCTTATACTATCTCGCCTGGACTACGGGAACGTCCTCTATATGGGAGCCCCCTCCTTTGCCACCCAGAAGCTCCAAGTCACCCAAAACAGTGTGGCCCGTCTACTCTACAATCTTCCTCGCTCGCAGTCAGCAAGGAATGCCCTAAGGGAGCTTCACTGGCTCCCCATAGCGGCTAGAGTACAATTCAAAGCCATGTGTATTTTACACAAAGCCTTCCATCGCATCGGCCCTGCAATTTTACAGCCCTTGGTCACTCCCTATGTCCCGTCCCGCTCCCTCCGATCCTGTACCCTCCAGCTGGCACCTCCATCAGAGTCAGGAAAGCCCGCTGGGGAGGCCGCTCCTTTTCACACACTGCGGCTAAGCTCTGGAACACCCTCCCTTTATCCCTTCGAGGAACTACTAATCATCTTTCCTTCAGGAAAGCCCTGAAAACTCACTTGTATGCTAAATCCTGCTGATCTGCCCTGAGCCCGCGCTAAGTAAGTTTTCAGTCAGAAGCGCTACGAGGCCTCTGGGTAGATAGCGCTATACAAGTGCAGTTTCATTCATTCATTCATTCAAAAAGACTTGATGAGGAATTAGATGATGCAGTTTTAGAAGACATTTATGCTACTAAACGCAAACCGCCACCTTATCAAGCAGGCTCTCAATCTACCCCGAGAGTTTCTACAGGAACTTCTCCAAGTGCACCTCCTAGAGAAGCAGAGGAAGTCTCTCCTAGATTTTTAAAATTACCTGAAAGAGTAGGGTCAACAAATAATTGTAGTACACCTAGGGAAAATAGATTTCCCCAACAGGAAAATAATTTTGTGAGAAATCAGGAAGGAATGCTTGCTAACATGCCAGAAATTTCCAGTTATAATAAAGCGAAGGAAGATTTAATTCATCAATTGACAAAAAGCATGGAAGCAGTAACAGTACCAGTAACTATTGGTCCTGTGGTACCAGTTTCCGAACAAGGAGAAAATAGACATTCTGCCTTGACAGTTCCATTAAATGCAGAAATTCAAAAAGTGGCTGAAAGATTTTATTCAGAACTTTCAGAGATTCATAGAGAAAAATCTATGATGCCAAATTTAACTTTAAATGAGAGTCTGTCAGGTTCGCAAACACCATCTGTGGCAGAATCAGATCCAGGTCTGTCAGAGAGAAGTCTAAACAGAATAGATTTAACCCAAAATGCATTGTCTCCTGAAGCTCCTGATTATAAAAAGCTTGATGTTGCAAAATTAAAAGCTGATTTAGAAGAATTAATTATTGGCACAATTGGTACTGACAATTTGAAATTGTATCAGGATGATGAATTGCTTTTTATCCGTAAAAGTATTCAGTGGAAAACGAAAAACAGGTATGAACAACTGGAAGAAATGGCTGCTGAATTAGAAATTGATTTGAGTAAACAGAAACATTTACAGAAACACTACAGAGTGGATTTTTCTGAAAGAGATATTGACAATCTCAATGCTGCTGGAAGGATAGCCCATATAAAAGAATTAATAAGTTTTCTCAGAAAATTAGGCGAATTAGGTAAATGGAGAATAAAATGGTCAAAGAATAAAGAACAGGATAAAAGGTTGAGAAATGTATTTATTTATTTTTATTTATTATTAATCTTATAAAGCGCGACAGCTACCCGTAAGGGTTTCCCGGCGCTGATTGACAGAGGTAGCATAATAAATCCAAGGGGAAAGTTATTGGGCAAAAAGCCAGGTCTTTACGGCTCTACGGAAGCGGAGATGACAGTGCTCCACACGTAAGTCCAGGGGAAGAGAATTCCAGAGTTTGGGTCCTAATACAGCAAAAGAGCGACCACCCACTCTGGAAAGCCTGAACTTAGGCACACAGAACAGATGTTGGGAAGAAGAACGGAGGGAACGTGCGGGTACATAAGGTTTAACAAGAGATTGGAGATAAATGGGGGCGGCTTCAATTTTAATCTTATGCATAAAGCAAAGTGCCTTGAATTTTACCCGATTGTCAAGATTGAGCCAATGCAGTTCCTTGATGCGTTCAGTAATTGGATCGTATTTCCGGCATCCACAGAGAAGCCGTGCGGCAGCGTTCTGAACTAGTTGGAGACGGCGCATGACCGCCCTGGTAGCCCCCAGATAGAGCACGTTCCCATAGTCCAATCTAGAGGTCACCAGGGCCGTCACGACAGAACGGAGAAATGAAGTGGTTTCAGAATTTCCAATGAGGGAAATAGCAGGAGGAGGGTATGTGCATGTTCCTTGGTCCAGACAGGATATTCTACTGTTTACCAATGATTTTCCTCATTTGAGAGAGAAGCCAGTTGAGTGGTATCGACAGGTAGACAGATTTATAAAAGTGTCAAAAGTTCTGTGGATTGATCTGGATGGATTCTTTGACATTGTTGTCCCATCAGATCTTTGGACAGAATGCAAAATTTCTGTGGATTGGCCAAAAGAAGAACCTGCCCGAGACACAATTGCAGGTGCCCCATCAAAAGATGTCATGGACCTTTATAATAAAGTAATTTACTGGCTGAAAGGGAAAATTCCCCCGAAAGAAGTGGACTGGATTAAAATTGACAGAACGAACCAGGAACCAAAAGAGTCAGTTCATTCATTTTATGAAAGGTTACTGTTAGTCTTCAAACAGTATAGTGGCTACGAAAAATTAAGTGAAAAGGACATGAGCCATTTTATTTACAGATTTGTTTATGAGCTGAGACCTGAAATTGGCGATATGATTAGAAACGGGATTGTGTGCTGGCAATCACTTTCAGTTGATGACATCCTGAGAAAGGCAAAATATTGCAGTGATGAGATAGATGCAAAACAGAAAAATCTCAAGGAAAAGGCGATGAGGGCACAAGTGAAGGTAGCAGAGCAGCAACAACAGCAGTTAGCTTCTATGCAGCAGCAGAATCAAGGCAAATTCAAGAATAATTTTAATAATAATAACAAGCCTAAATTTAATGTAAATGTTGAAGAGCGTAAAAAAACCCCCCCGGGTTTTATTTGCGGCGAGATTGGACACTGGAAGCGCGAGTGTAAAAACCCGCCCAGAAATTTTAAAAATAATTCATTGAATCCACAGGTGCAGTGTGAGTTAAATCAGCAGCAACAGCAACAGCAACAGCTACAGCAACAGTTAAACGAGTTAAGTCAGCAGCGACAGCTACAGCGACAGATAGCAAATCAGCAAAGCCAGATACAGCAGAGCCAGATACAGCAGAGCCAGATACAGCAGAGCCAAATTCAGCAGAGTCAGGTATCACAAGCACCATTCCCTAATAGTGCTAATGCTCAGAGATTTTCACCTGAAACAGGTTTCTGTGGAGGTAATTTGGTAAATAATGTGTCAAAAGTTAACATGTCAAATGCTTCTCAATTTTGGCTGAAAGATAAAGAAGAGAGTGATTCTTCAGAAGATTACTCATGACCTTGCCTGAGAGAGGAAGAAGAGTGTGTGCTTGGACCCACTCTTGAGGTAGATCAGTCTGGTCCATTTGTTAATGGGAAAGTGAATGATAAGGATATTACTTTTCTGGTGGACACAGGTGCTACCCGTTCTACTGTTAGATCAGCGGAAATAAAGAACCTTCCTCTCTCTGGTGAGACAATCCAAGTTGTAGGTGTAGCTAATCAGTAAATTAAAACAAGTTTAACAGAACTGGTTAAGGTGGAAATAGGGAACTACAAAGATAAACACAGATTTCTAGTTTGTGACAGCAGTCCTGTGAATTTGTTGGGTCGTGATATATTATGCAAAATGAATTGCAAGATATATTGCTCACCAGATGGCATTGAAATGCAAACATCAGAAAAAGATGGGCTTTATAGATTGACAATGTTAATGGTTGATGAAGAAAAAACATTACTGTTTCCTGTTTTTGATAAAAATTATTTGCCAGAAGAACTCAAAAAGCCAGTTAATCCAGCAATTTGGGATCTAACTGGAAATGACATGGGTCTTATGAAAAATGTAGATCCAGTAAAGATCACTGTTAAGCAGGGAATAGATTTTCCAAATGTTCCTCAATACAAAATGAAAGCTAAAACAATTGAAGGTGTCATTCCAGTGATTGAGAAATTCATAAGTCAAGGTGTGCTAAAAGAAATTGAGAGCAGCCCATGTAATTCACCGATTATGGGTATTAAAAAGCCAAACGGAACATATAGAATTGTTCAGGACCTGAGAAAAATTAACCAAATTGTTGTTCCATGTCGCCCAATTGTTCCAAACCCTGCGGTAATTCTTTACCAGATTCCGCATGATGCAGAATGGTACACAGTCATTGACTTGTGTAATGCATTCTTTACAGTTCCATTGCATCCAGAAAGCCAGCAAATTTTCCAGAATCGCATCCTAGCATGGTGTCATATCCCACAAGGGTATACTGAGAGTCCATCTATTTTTAATAAGTTATTAAAGAAGTCTCTGGAAGATCTGATATTGCCTGGTAATTCCACACTGGTACAGTACATTGATGATTTGCTTGTGGCAGCAAAAACACGAGAAAATTGTGTTACTGATACCATTACTCTTTTAAATCGTTTGGCAGATGAGGGACATAAAGTGTAACCTGCAAAATTGCAGTTTTGTAAACAAGAAGTAAAGTATCTTGGTCACAGAATTGCAAAAGGAACAAGAAAAGTGACAGTTGAAAGAATTAAAATGATTCGAGCAATTCAGCCACCGACAACACAAAGACAGGTCAGAATGTTTCTGGGAATGGTTGGTTACTGTCGACAATGGATTAGTGGATTTTCAGTAATTGCAAAACCACTTCAGAGACTAACAAAAGCAGACATAAAAGATCCAATCAGATTGTCAAAAACTGAACTGGAAGCTTTTGAACAATTAAAAAGGAGCTTATGTGAAGCTCCAGCTCTTGGTATGCCAGATTATGAGAAAGAATTTGAACTGTACTGCAGTGAAAGGGAAGGATGTGCATTGTCTGTGTTGATTCAGAGACATGGTAAGTTGAGAAAGCCTATTGCATATTTCTCAGCTGTTTTGGATCCTGTTGCAAAAGCTTTGCTAGGTTGCTTAAAAGCAGTGGCTGCAACAAGTGTAAGTCTTGAACAAAGTGAGGGTATCATTATGGGATTTCCTATAAAAGTATATGTACCTCATTCAGTTGAAATTCTTCTTACCAGAAGTAAAACCCAACATTTGACAAGTAGCAGACTGACAAAATATGAGAAAACAATTCTGGGATCAGATAATGTATCAATTGCGAGATGCGTGAACCTGAATCCTCCACACTGTTGCCAGATGGAGTCGTTACTGAGGTAAATAATGAAAATGACATTGATCATGAATGCCTGGATGTTGTAGATTATTGCACAAAACCACAACAGGACATAAAAGATGTTCCTTTGCCTGAATCAGACATAGTGTACTTTGTGGATGGGTCCTGTTTCAGAACTGATGAAGGGATTCTGAGAGCAGCATATTCGGTATGTACAGTTTTGGATGTTGTTGAAGGTCCACCTCTTGATGGAATTCGTTCTGCTCAAATTGCAGAATTAATTGGTCTAATTCAAGCTTGTGAAAAAGCAGCTGGCAAAAAGGTAACCATAGTGACTGATAGTCAGTATGGATATGGCGTAGTTCACGACTATGGACAGCTATGGTCTCAAAGAGGTTATTTAACCTCTGTAAGTTCGCCAATCAGAAATGCAAAATTGATCAAGAGATTGATTGATGGCATTCAGTTACCAGAGCAAATTGCTGTTGTCAAATGTGCGGCTCATAAGAAAGGTGATGATTACATCACTAAAGGAAATGCATACGCAGACGAAATCGCAAAGTACTGCGCAAAGAATAATTATTCAATCAATCGGGAAAAAGACAAAAGTCACACGTTGAATTCTCTCATGCTAATTTCTGTAGTTGAAACATGGCAGGAGGTAAAAGAATTACAGGAGGAGGCAGATGATGAAGAGAAAAACACATGGTTAAAAAAGGAATGCAGACAGCGAGAGGAAGATGGAATTTGGGTTTACAAAGATGGAAGGCCTGTAATGCCAGACTGCATGATTGCTGACATGGCACGGATGTACCATGGTCCAGGGCATTTAGGGAGAGATTCTATGATTAGACTATTCAGAGAAACATGGTTCAGTCCAAAATTTAGGATCATTGCAGAGTCACTTTGCCAAAGATGTTTGACCTGTCAACAGATGAATCCAAATAGGAAAACTGTTGTAAGCATGGGAACCATAGGACGGGAGGGTGGTCCTTTTACCAGATTACAGATGGATTTCATTGAAATGCCGATGCACAACAGGCTAAAATATGTGCTTGTGTTTGTTTGTCTGTTTTCAAGATGGGTGGAAGCTTTCCCAACTCGTCAAAATGACTCAGTCACTGTGGCAAAATTGCTTTTGAGGGAAATCATACCTAGGTACGGATTTCCAGTGACCATTGAAAGTGATTGCAGAACCCATTTTGAAAACAGATTGATGAAATTGATTTGTGAAGCCTTACACATTGAGCAAAAGCTGCATTGTGCATACAGACCAGAAGCATCAGGTGTTGTTGAACAGATAAATGGAACTATCAAAAATAGAATTTCAAAAATGTGTCTAGCTACAGGAGTAAAGTGGACAGATGCTCTTCCACTTGTTCTGATGTCATTGAGAAGTACTCCTGAGAAAAAGACAGGCCTTAGTCCCCATGATATTGTAATGGGTAGAGTAATGAGGCAAGCATTTGTTCCAGTTGGCAAATTATTGAGTATTAATGATAGTGCAATCATTGAATATTGCCAAAATCTCTTTGATGTAGGTAATTCTGTATTTCATCAGGTGGGAACAGATGTAATTTCTAAGGAGAAAGAGCAAGCACATGATTTGTTACCTGGAGACTGGGTGAGGACTAAAGTTCATCGAAGAAGAAACTGTTTAGTACCAAGGTGGCAAAAAGCAAGGCAAGTGATTTTGGTCAAAACAAATGCTATCAAGTGCAAGGGGTTAAAAAGGTGGGTGCATGCGAGCCACACAATTCGTGTACCACCTCCTGAAAATCCTGATGAAGACTGTGAGGCAACAACTGATTCAGATTCAGAAGGAGATCCAGAAAATCCAGAGTCTGATGATCAGCAAGAAAATCAACATCAAGAAAATCCAGATGAGAATCAGAACTTGAATGAAGAAGATTTGAATATTGAAACTGGAGATCGAGGTGTTGATGAAGACGTGCTAGAAAAAGAATCTCAAAAAGAAAAGGGAGATTCGGGAGCAGAAGATTCTGAGCAAGACGAAAATCTGATCCAGGAGAGTATTGAAAAGCAAAGAAGTAACTCTGTGTACGGGAGCAAGAAGCCTGAAACTGGGAAGCTGAAGGTGATTCCTGAAGACGAGGAAGAATTACCAAGTACCAGTAAGGATATTGTTCCTAATGGAGTGAAGCTGCCGAGTAAAGAAGTTCCTAGGTACAGATTTGAAGTCTCAGATACAGATACTGATGAGAGTGATGAAGAATCTGAAATAAGAAAATTCAGAAAAAGAGCTTGGAAAGCTGAATGTAATGAAAACGTGCCAAAGAAAAAGATCCTGAGGAAAGGAGATATTTGGCCTGAAGATAATTTGAAATTCAAACTGGTGAAGAAATCAAAAGAGCAAATCAACGAAGTTTCTAGTCAGGGGGGTGACTCTGAAAAGAAAAACGAGAATAAAAAGATTGAAGTGATCTCTCGTAAGACAAAAAGAGTAATAAAGCCAAATCAGAAGTATAAGTCCCCAGAGTGGACCTATATTATCATACCACCAATTGTAGAGGTGGAAAGCAGTAGTCAGGAAGATTTGGAAGAACTCAGTGACAAAGATTGATTTTGTTGGGGCGTGGCTTAGCGGGCGTTGATGGCGGACGCAGCTTTCTAGAGCTCAACCGGCCCGACGATTATCCGACTGATTATACTGCCTGTGGGCCGATTGTGGCGGACAGTGCTGGGAGTCATCCGGCACTGGGGGCGACGCTCCAGGACCGTCCAGGGCAGCGAAACCGGCCGAAGCAGCGAGCGGCCTAGTCTCGGACGACAAAGCCGGGGCCTCAATTTTGTGCACCCGGACCGGAGGGCTCGCGCAGGGGCCGGCGGCGCAATCCTCCTGCCCAAGCCTGGGGCTACCTGGTACCAGCGGCGCACCGAGGGGACCCCTGACCAACACTGCAGTGGCGGCGGAAGAGACTGGTGCCCGGAGGCCGCCGATGGGGAGCAGCAGCCTACCTGGCCTTGGAGAAGCCGGGGCCTCGAGTTTGGTGGTCCCCGCCCGGCGACACCAACATCTGTCCTCGGACAGGAGTGCAGGCGCAGCGAGACCCGAGGAGCAGTGGGGTCAGACGAACGCCTAGACCAGATTGCTGGGATCACCATAGCTGTGCTCACCGGGGAAGTGGACTGAGGGCCTGTAGGACGGACCGGAGTGGCTCACGTCCGTGCCTGGAGGGACGTGCCTGCAGACCTGGTGTGGACCTGGTGCTGAACCTGCGGAGGTGAACAACGAACTGTGAGTGCCTCCCCCCTGGTGACTCCCCCCTCACATTGGAGTGATTACTAGTGGGGCGAAAGGGACCGGTGGGACCGGATTAGACTCGAGCTGGGGCCCTGAGCAGGCTGCCGGACCTGACTGCGTACCTAGGATACCCCCGGGCTGCCGTGGAGGATCACGAGGTGGGCGCGTGCAGACTGTGGCGGTGGAACCCATAGGGAGAGGTGTCCCTGGTGGATCTTATTCACGCTGGGGCTCGGCCTGCAGGGATCTGCGGGGGCTCGTTGAGAGGCCCTTCCCCCCCATCCGGAATAGACGGCGGCGGTGTGTATGAGGCGTGTATCGACTGTTGGGGTGTCTGGACAGTGAACCACCCTTGGCAGCTGTTGGAGGTGTGGATTGCCCCGCCAAAAGAATCCGCTAACGTTTTGAGGGCGGTGGTACCGGAGTAAGACTTGGCCATGACCAGAGGGGGCGGGGTGGGCCCGCTAAGCAAGGGCCCATCGACAAGTTCACGGAACCGAGTGGCAGCCCCGGAGCACAAGGCGGCCAGGGGTCGGGGCCGGACATCGCGGCGCTAATGGCGGCGATAACCCAATCCAGGGATATGCTGGACGCCAAGATTGGGGCTGTTGGGGCGGATGTGACCCTCCTGAGACAGGACCTGCACAACGCTGTGGCGCGAATTACAGAGGCCGAGTCCAGGATCTCGGTAGTGGAAGACGATGTCGGGACCCTGAAGCAGAGAATGGCGGCGATGGAGAATATTCAAAAGGGTGTGGAGGATGCCGAAGGACGGGCGCGCAGGAACAACCTTTGCTTTGTAGGTTTTCCGGAGGGCTGTGAAAAGGGCAGCATGGAACGATTTCTTTCCCAATGGCTGGAGAGCTAGCTCCCCCCGGATGCCTTGTCCCGCTGCTTTGTGATTGAGCGCGCTCACCGGGCCTTGACGCAGAAGCCGCCGGTGGGAGAGCGGCCCAGGCCGGTGATAGCCAGAATCCTGAACTTCCATGACAGAGACACTATACTGCGGGAGGCGAGGGCCAAGGCTTCCCTTTTATTTGAAAACCAAAAGATCATGATCTTCCCCGACTACACCAAGATAGTACAACACCAGCGGCACTCCTTTCTGGCCGCCAAGGCGAAACTTCGGGGCCTGAAGATTCAGTATTCCTTGCTCTATCCGGCCCGCCTACAAGTGGTCTTTCAATCCCGGACTCACTTTTTCGATACGCCAGAGGATGTCTTCAGGTGGACGGATGAAACGGTGAGAGTCAGGCCCCATGCTCAACCGGGCCTTGATCCGGGACACACGAGTGATTCATCGCAAAACCGGAGTGACCAGAACGCCCGAAGCAAAAGGAATAGAAAGTCCAGATCTCGGAAGCGCATTGCCTCCTGCACTGAGTCTCGGTCTGCTGCGCCCACTGACTCAGACCACTCGGGAGGGGGTAGCTGAGGGGCTATGGGTGGTCCTGCCCACCTACGGATACCAGCTGCTCCAGCTGAGGGGAGTGGTCCACCTGTGCTTTGCTTTACAGACGACTGAACGCTGAGTAGATTGCCATGCTTAGTTGGTTCTTCCAACGATTGATGGGACTGTGATAAGGGTTCGGGGTGCTCAGATACAGGGGCTACCTGCCTCCTACGTGAGTGGGAGATGTTAGGGGGAAGGGGGGAGTTCTTAGTTTAGTGGGTGTTTGGGATCCATTGGTATGGTTGGCCTTGGGCGCTCTGTTTTGGGCCCGAGGTTGCCCATGCCGCGACAGATACTTCAGTGTTCTATGAGGTATTGGGGGGGGGGGGAGTAGGCAGTTGAGGGACTTGTTTGGGGGTCAGGTGGGGACAGGGGCTGGGGTTGGAGGGGAGGTTGGTGTTGCTGGGTGGGGTGGGTGGTGGGGGAGGGGGAGGAGGGCAGTGGGGGGGTAGATAAGTTTGACACAGTGTCTGCGCTAATTTGGCAATTGTATTGTATGTGTGTGTGGCTCCGAGAGCCCAGGCTTCTGCATTTTCTTCCCATTGACAATGGTTGACGCCCAGAGATCAGGCCTCCCGCAGGCGATATTACGAGTAGTGAGTTGGAATGTCCGGGGGATGCTGGATAAAATAAAGCGTGGGGCGGTGCTGCGGCTGGGAAAAAGGGAAAGGGCTGACGTTCTCCTCCTACAGGAGACGCACCTCCAGGGCACCAAGACCCTCAGTTTGCAGAGATATGGCTATCAACAAGTGTTTCATGCGGGCTTTGTGAGGGGGTTCCGGGGGGTGGCGGTCCTGGTACATCGCAGGCTCTCTTATGTACACGAGACGCAATGGATCGATGCCCATGGTAGATATGTGTTTGTTAAAGGTATGGTTGGGGATGAGCCGATGGTCTTTGGCAGTGTGTATGCTCCGCCCCCGTTGCAAGACGCGCTTATTGAGAAGTTGTTTGAGGTGTGGGCCGATATCCCGGATGTGCTGGCGATTGTGGGAGGAGACTGGAATGACGTGATGGATGGACGGATGGATCGCTATAGGCCCGGTAGGGAACTCCAGGCGGCAGCACCAACAAAACTTAATGGCCTGGCACAGGGCATGGGTTGGATTGACTCCTGGCGCTACCAGCACACTCTGAGTCGCGAATACTCCTATGTTTCGGCAGTGCATAAGTCCTTCTCCAGACTGGATTACTTGTTTGTGCCGCTCCCCTGGCTGGCGAGGGTCGCTTCCACAGCTGTGCTTCCTCGTGGTATCTCGGATCACTCCCCTGTGTCCCTAGATCTTTTGTTAGACAAGAGGCGACAGCCCTTCCGATGGCGCCAGTCTACGTGGCACCTGCAACAGGATCGCTATCGATCACACCTACGTGAAGCCATTTCTAATTATTGGGAGGAGAACGATGGGCCGGAGGTGGACGCCGCCACCCAGTGGGAGGCACTGAAGCCAGTGCTCCGGGGGGTGGACATCGCTTGGTGTGCAGGGGCCCGCAGGACCCGGCAGAGAGAGGTGGAGGAGGCAGCGGGGCGGGTCCGAGACCTGGAGAGAGAATGCACTATGGGCGACACAGACGAGGTTGTGGGGCAGCTCCTGATGGCGCAGCAATCATACACATCCCTGTTACTCAATGAGGCGCGCCAGCTCTGGCTGGCCACACAGAGCAGAATTTATCAATGGGGGGATAAGTCCAGCACCATGCTCTACAGACTCTGCCAACACACCTTCCGGGCTCAGACTCTGCTGGGTATTCGGGATGAGCGGGGGGACCAGATGTCGGCCCCTGAGGACATAGCGGCCAGCTTCGCACAGTACTATGCGGATCTGTATGCCCCCCGGGAGGTCCTCCCTGCGGAGGACGTTGATAAATTCTTGGCGGATCGCTCGCTCTCGGATGAGGGCCGTGATCGGCTGGAACTCCCCCTGTCCCTGGAGGAGCTAGGCACAGCACTTGGGGAATTGAATTCTGGTAAGGCCCCGGGACCTAATGGGTTCCCGTGTGAATTCATGAAAACCTTTCATCTCCAACTGGAGGGGCGCTATAGGTTGGCACTGGAGGCAGCCAAGGAGTGTGGTCGCCTCCCAGCGGATTGGAAACATGCCGAAATTGTTGTTTTCTGTAAGCCCGGGAGGCCCCCTGAACATCACTCCTCATACAGGCCGATTTCCCTTTTAAACTTTGAGGCGAAGATATTGGCTAAGGCCCTAGCCAAACGCCTCCTCCCGTATATCACCGATCTGGTTCACCCTGATCAGGCGGGGTTTATGCCCCATAGGGCAACGAGACACAACATTCGCCGCGCGCAGGTGGTGGAAACGGCCCGAGCCGCTGGGATCCCATCGGCGCTCCTTCTAGCCGACATAGATAGGGCATTCGATTCTCTCAGCTGGGTGTACCTTCGGGCGCTTCTGTCCCGCCTCAATCTTGGGCCTGGTTTCCTCTCATATCTGCGCCTGCTTTATATGGACCTGACAGCGTCTGTGAGAGTGGCGGGGGCGGCGTCAAAACCCTTTCCCATCGGACGGGGCACCAGACAAGGTTGCCCTCTCTCACCCTACTTATTCGCATTGGCTATGGAACCCCTGGCGGCGTGGGTGCGGATGGACGCGCAGTTATGGGGGCTAGAGTGGGAGATGGGTCCGTCCGATCGCATTGCATTGTATGCCGATGACGTCCTCTTCTTCCTTACAGCCCTCAATAGGTCCGAGCCCAGAGTCCTGGAGATAATGCAAATTTTCGGGGAAGTTTTGGGCTTGCATTTAAACGTGCAAAAGTCTAAGCTGTGGGTGCTGGGGGGTAGTGAGGAACTGGGTGCATGGGCGTCGATGCTGCAGACGGCGGCAGGTGGACTCAAATACCTGGGCGTCTTTATTACGGACGTTCCGAATGTGGCATGGGAGCGCAATGTGGTGCCCGTTTGGGATAGAGTAAGGTCGGACATGAAAATTTGGTCCAGAATGCCACTGAACATCTACGGCCGATCAGCGATCTTTAAAATGGTGGCCCTCCCGCGCCTCCTATACCAACTGCAAAACCACCCGTACCCTATAGCACCGCAGTGGTTTCGTCAAGTGAACGCTGCGCGGAGTCAGTTTCTCTGGGCCAGGGGAGTGGCGAGGGTGGCTCTCCACACTTGCTTCCTGTCCACGTACTGCGGGGGCCTGGCCACCTCAGACATTTTATCATACTATCAGGCGTCACACTTATTGGTGCTTAATGACTGGTGGTACGGGAACCGGAGTGACCCGACCTACGCCCTAGAACGGTATTTGATGGATCCGGACACAGTACACACCATTTTGTACTCGGCGACTATCAGGAAGAGGCTCCCCATAGTCACCCAGGTGGTCTTCCGAGTGTGGCGTGCGGCTCTACGCCGCATGGGGTGGTGGAATAAGTTGACGAGGGAGACCCGCTGTGGCTGAACGGACGACTGCCGGCGCTGGCATCCCTACGGGGATTCAGGGGCTGGGACGATATAGGCATCTCAACGCTAGGCCACGTCATGAAGGGTACTGCCCTTAAGTCTTTCCAGACCTTGAGTGAGGAATATGCCATGCCCAAAACCCAATTCTTTAAATACTTGCAACTGCGACATGCATTGTCCCCCTCTCTGGTGGGCTTAGAGTCCCTGCCCGAGTTCAGCCCCCTGGAGGCTATGGTGTTTATGGGGCAATTAGAGGAAAAGAAAATTTCTAATATATATCAGACCCTGGTCACACACTGTTCCTCCTCCCTGGATAAACTACGCTCCGCGTGGGAGGGGGATGTGGGAGCTCTCGAAGAGGAGGACTGCAGGGAGGCCCTGGAGGCCCCGAGGGGGGCGGCCATTGCGATGCGCCTACGCTTTATTCAATTTAAATACTTACATAGAGCCTATTTTACCAGAGAACGACTGTGGAAAGAAGGTTTGATTGCCTCCCCTGAGTGCTTGAGGTGCGGACGGGCGGTTGGGACGTTTATCCACACTGTGTGGTCATGTGCAAAACTGGCGAGATACTGGATGGGTGTTTGGGACTGCTTGGCTGAGGTCTTGGGATGGGACCTTCCCCGATCGCCGCAGCTCGGTCTGCTGCATGTAATGGAACAGGTGGGGGGCAACATATACAAACGTCACCTACTGGTTTTGGGCCTCACTGTGGCCAAACGAGATATAGCCCGGGCCTGGAAGGACCCCAGGGCCCCCTTACTGGAAGTTTGGAGACGGGGATTGGACTTTTGCATGGGGCTGGAGCGTCCTGTCTTTGAGGCCAGGGGATGCCCTCGGAAACATTTTAAGATATGGAAAAGATGGGCGGAATATAGAGGGTTGTGGTTGGAGCCACCGGTGCCCCAGGACGCTGGAGAAGAACTTTAACTATTGGACCCTGGGCGGCAGGGAGCACGCACTTTTTGTATTTTCTTGCTTTATGCCTTGAGACTTGCAGACACTGTGTAGGGGAATGGGTGGGACCCGGGGGGGGGGGGGTGGTAGGGAGTTGGGAGTTAGGGGGGCGAGTGTATAATTTATTATTGCTTGTACTGACTGCATATCTTCTTTCATGACTATGCTCACTAGTCCTGCGATGTAATGCAGGACGGTGTCCCCCTTGGTATTTTGTCGGTACTACAATAAAATTTTGTTCTGAAAAAAAAAAAGATTGATTTTGTTCAAATTTTGGATAAGGGTTTTGTTTCCTGGCATAGGGCTGAAGAAAATGTGTTAGGTGACTTTAGGTCGAAGAAATTGTGTTTAGTTGGAAAGCACATATTTATGTGACACAAGGTCGAAGAAATTAAAAGGGGGATATAGTTTATAGTTTAATAGTTTACTCACATTTTAGATTCACATTATTTTAAATTTTTGTTTTTCAAATCGTTTTTCAGAATGCCTATATCTGATACTTCAAGGTGTTCAATACTGAGAAGATGTTGCAAAAGGACGTCAATTTGTGTGGTTTTATTAATTTTAGTTTGGTTAATATTAGCTGTTGTTTACCCTTTTGGTATTGACAAGCAAAAAATCAAGACTAATATAACAAGTAAGGCAGAGACTAAACATGAGAAACATGCTGGCAAGTCTAGCAGAGTTATTGAGCATGATCCAGATATTCATCAAGACAGATCTGTTGGAGATTTCTCAAGCAATTCATTTTCAAGGCTACTGTCTGAATATGTTAAAGTAATGAATGTTAAAGATTGTTATGTTTGCGTGAAGCTGCCTGCTTCTGTTTCAGAGGGGGTGACTTATAATATGTTACCTCTCACTTATGGCGTTACTTGCAGTGTAATTGCTAGCTTGTTTTATCAAACTGGTCGTCTGGAGTATTATTATTCAGACTTTGATGAGGTTTTTGCGAATCTCAAAGTTGTAAATAGCTTGAACAAAGTAAAACCTGTGAAACAGATGAGGGAATTCTTTTTAGTTACTAATGAACTCAACTATGAGTACGCATATAGAATTAATTTAACATGCAAAATGAGAGCAGAAGAAAAGACTTTCCTGAACATGGTTGAGGAGAGAAGGGCTGTTTACAAGAGAAATGAGATGCTTAAACATGCCAAGTCAAAGTATTGGCAAATGGAGGACGCTAAACTTAACGGTGTTAACACAAATGCTGCTATACACATAGATGAACCAGTTAGTGGTACATTTTGCATTAGAAGAGATAACAATCTTTATGATAACTTCTTTGTGGGTGCTAGTCAATGTGAGGATACCTATTGTATCATAGGGGGATGGGGATTTAAAGGTGGTAAGGATCCAATTTTTCCTGGAATTTATTTTATTTGTGGCAATAAAGCATATTTTAGCCTCCCAGACCATTGGTATGGGACATGCTATCTTGGCTTAGTTTTTCCAAATAATTTTCATGTTGACAGAAATGATAAGGGTACCTTTGAATTTGGTGAACATCTGAATAGGTACAAAAGAGAAAGTTTTACAGAAGTCCTGGGAGACATCTTTGGTGCTGTCATTCCTATGGTAGGAATTACCATGAATTCAATCAAAATCAGAAAGGTTTCTACAATAGTAGATAGATTGTCAACAGATACTGCAAGTGGTTTCCAATTAGTCAATACAGAGCTTGTTGCTACCAGGAGCATGGTTATGCAGAATCATCTTGCATTAGACATTCTGCTTGCAAAAGAGGGAGGAGTCTGTGGGGTCTTACATGTCCAACATTGCTGTACTTATATTCCTGACAAGAGTCGGAATATAGAGTTGCTTATTAAGAACATTACTGAGTTTCACGAGGAAATAGAACCCATGGAAGAAGAAAGTTTCATAGAACGAATAGGCAAAAGAATGGAGGCTATAAAAGAATGGTTTTCAGAAGTTGGAAGCTCCATCATTGGCAAAGTGCTTTATCCAGTAATTGTCATCATTATAGTGATAATGTTACAAAAAATTAGTTGCATGATTCACAAAAGGAAGAAGCATCAGAAGGAAAAGAGGAGGATTTACAAACTCAGAAAGGAACAGGAGAAGGAATATGAGTTAGAAGAAATGCGAAGGGCTCAGTTTGAAAGAGATGACCAGACAGCAGAAACAGGGGTTTAGGGAAACTAATACCGAGAGAATTCAAAGTGTGATGTCTCTAAATTGGGTTCAAAATTTTCCTGAAATTTTTAAGTGTTGTTTGGTGATTTTTAAATCACCAGATGAGGGAGTTGATGGAGCGTGTTTCAGAAATAATTTTATTCTGACTCGCAAAATTAATTCCCTGTAACATGAACTAATCTATTAATAAATTGTTGCACGTTTTTTTTAATTAATTCAACCTATAGTAAAATTGCATTCACACAAACACGCGGGACTAATGTTATGTGCTCTTGTTGCATTTGCGAGTTTGTCATGTAACACAAAAGAATCACCTTCCGCCTCCTCACCCACGCACACAAAGCCCTACACGACCAAGGCCCGAGCTACCTCAACAGCCGAGTCAACTTCTACGCTCCCAAACGCCACCTCCGATCAGCCAACCACGCCCTCGCCGCCGTCCCCCGCATCCGAAGAGCGACTACAGGAGGAAGGTCCTTCTCCTACCTGGCCGCCAAGACCTGGAACTCCCTCCCGACCGACCTGCGCCTGACCCAAGACCACCTCTCCTTCAGGAAGAAGCTGAAGACCTGGCTGTTCGAGCAGTAGCGGCACCCCCCCCCACCCCCAGCGCCTTGAGACCCTACGGGTATGTAGCGCGCTCTATAAATGTCATTGATTGATTGGTTGATTTTGTTCGTCTAATTGTCCTTGTCACTATTAATGCGGCTGATCATTTTATGGCATGTGCTTTCATTATGTGTGCTTATGTGTTTGTCTTATGTCGTGACTGTTTGTCTGTGTATTATTCGATCATCTTTTTACTCTTTCAGATACATAAAGACTTCAGCTGGACATTATGAAGAATGGTAGATATTAAATGTGCTGCTTTATTTGTTTGCTTCTGCTAGATGACATTTATTAATGGGTTAATTATTAGCAATGGTAGGGTGGGTAACAGAAGGGTTTATTTTTCTTGAATTAATCATCTTTTTGTGTTTGTTTAAATACTAGCTCGAGTGAAAAGTTTGGGGCCTAGTGCTAATGAAAAGTTGGTTGGCCTGACAAAAGGAGCAGAGCGCAATGTGACGATCTTGTCATTTAAAAAACTTCCACGGAAATGTGCAGAAGCTCAAACAAAGAACGTTCAGTGCATCTGGCTCCGAAAGCAAAAGCGTCAAGGCCAGGGAAGCGTGTAGAGGCGTTTGGCTAAAATCCTGGAGCAAATAACTGAGAACTTTTAGTTTAATGTATCAACTCTGGGAAGTCAGTGTTGCTTCGTGTCAATGGACAATGACATAATGATGTCACCAAGACTGATGCGTTGGCCTCTCGGTGATCTGATGGATGTCAACCAATTAGGTTGCTGCTTTCCTTAAAACATATCATTTAGTTAGATTAGTGAGTAAGAAAAGGTATATAAACTTGGCCTCTTGAGGGGAGCGGGGCTGACTGTTTCCTGAGGGCGAAGTGCTGTCCGTTTTCCTTGGGACACATAAGGCATGTTTGCTTAATAAATTGTTTTCCTTTTCAGGTCAGAAAGCTAACTTAGGGAATAGGGTTGATGTTTTCTTTAATTCATTATTCAATGCAAAGTTGAAGTGTCAGACCTTTTGAGCCAATGATTTAATGAATAAAACTGAATTAATAAAATGCTTGGAATTAATAAATGAGCTAATAAAGATTTTGAAACTTTAAGATTTTTAAAAAATAAAAGACTTAAAACGTCAAGCTGGTCTTGATTATTTAGTCGTTACCATTAGTATATTTCCATTGGCCTCAGTGGTCTAATTAATGTTTCTTTGATAAATCTATAATTATAAATGTTATACTGCAGTTATAAATATGTATATATAAGTTTGATAGTGTGATTAATTAGGCCATATGATTCAGCTTCATGATATTCTGTCCTGGTTGCATGGGCCTAGTTATTGATTAGTTTGGTGAGTATTAGGTAGTGAATGGTGACGCATATGAGACAGAATTTCTATAGTGACGCTGGATCAGAGGCAAATGTGATTCTTATAGATGCAAAGAAAAGGTACTATGGGCTTTGAATTACAAAAGCCTGACAACATTGGTTAACATTTAAATTGGTTAAACACTGAGGATGATGAAAAAGAAGTGTAAAGAATGAAAAGAAAATAACACTGTCAAATAAATGTATTGCCCCATAAACCTTGACATGGTCCTACACTTCTTTTAAGATGCATGTGCACGTGACCAGAGAAAATACCATTGCTCACAGTGCAAGAGAGCCGGTGGCAGAAGTGGGTTGACCACTGTCCCATGCAGTATGCTGTGGTGATTGAAAGCAATGTGTGAATGACTGCTTAACAGGCCAATGGATTTAGATGTCTGAGCCAAAGGCTTCTGTATTGGTTGATTCTGTTGTTTTGGAATGGACATTCCCAAAAAGCCCTGGACCCCTTTCGATCATAGGTGCTCCATGCAGCATGACATGAAACACGGGGGCATATTTATTATTATTTCACCCAATGCAGCGCAACATGGGACCTTTCTGTGCAGCGTTGCTTGAAAAGAAGAGAGCATTATTGCTCCCTATTTACAAAGATATGGAACATCTCTGCTCTCTCCCTGCATTGGCTCACTGTTTTTTATTTATTGTTATTTATGCGTTTTTATGTAGTGCGGACTTTACCTGAAGGCGTCAGAGCACTTCACAATAGGAACAGTAATGATACATGAGGAGAAAATTACAAGTGAACAAATTACAAAAGCAGACGTTAAATTAAATGAGGTAAAAGTGACAATTGTGAGCAAACAAAATACATGAGGTAGCAAACAGTGCATTACAGGAGGAACAAGTGACAAGTGTGCAGGTTACAAGAGAAAACAAAGTACAATTAGTGGTATATTACTGCAATATATGCTAGACACTCAGGCACAAGAACAAACGTTACGTAGGCAATGGTGGCACTTGTGCAAGTATCAAAAGCAAATAAAATGTGAGAGGTAGCAAACAGTGTTTTACAAGAGAAAAGTGGCGTGTGCATGTTACAAAAGAGTACCAAACACAGGTACAAGGATAATACTGCATTAAATGGCGAACACTTCAACCACAAGAACACACTGGGAAGGCACTTCCATAGTCATGGAGACTAGAATTTTCAGTAATGGGAGGTCTTTCTTCAGATAGTAGAGAGGGCGTGAATTACTTTTGGAGGTGTCTTTCGAGGAGGAGAACTTTGAGGTCCGTTTTGAAGGCCTGGGAGGAGGTGGTGGTCCGGAGCTTAGACGGAAGGGAGTTCCAGATTCTCACTGCTTTGCCTGAAAAAGATTGGGCCATCGATCTTTCGTTCTTGAAAGTGGGAGGTTCAAGCAGTAGATTTTCTGCATTACGTGATGGTCTACAGCCTCCAGAGAGTTTCAGTTTATTCACCAGGTAGCGAGGAGAGGAGGAGTGCAAGGCTTTGTGGGTGATACAGGCAGTCTTGTAGATAGCTCTAACCTCGATGGAAAGCCAGCGGAGGGTGGATAACATCAATGTGATGTGGTCGCATATTTTGGCCCCATCAATGAAATGAGCTGCTGAATGGAGAACAGATTTAAGGGGGGACAAGTGGGATTTGGGGAGGCCAGTAAGAAGAGAATTGCAGTAGCCCAGTCTGGAGAGGACCAGCGATTGCACCAGGGTTTTAAGGTCCTGCTCCGGGAAGAAGCAACGAATTCCCCAAAGAAGACGCAGTTGGTATCGAGCAGACTTGCAATGAAATTGATGTGGGAGATTAGATTGAGTTTTTTGTCGAGTATGACACCAAGGGATTTTGCGCTGTCGACAATGATGGGTTTATTGTTAAGTAGATTCATCTGATCCATCCATGATTGAACCGGGGGAGGAGAGAGTGAGGAGGGGAGGAGGAGGAATTCAGTTTTGGAGGGATTCAGAATCAGTTGATGAGTTGGCATCCAGTTTTGAATGGAGTCGAGAGTAGAGCTTAGGATGGAGAGATCGTGAGTGGAGGCAACCTTGAGGTAGATTTGAGTGTCGTCTGCATAGAGATGATAGTGTATCCCGGATTTACTTAGGAGATTTCCCAGTGGTTCTAAATAGAAATTGAACAATGTGGGTGCAAGTATAGAGCCTTGAGGAACACCTTGACCTACCGCCACAGGAGATGAAAGACTGTTCGCTATTTTGATCATTTGGGATCTATCAGAGAGGAAGGAAGCAAAACATTTAAGCACAGTGCCCTTCATGCCCATTCTCTGCTGAAGAGTGTTGAGGAGGGTGTTGTGATTGACAGTGTCAAAGGCTCACTGCCTAGTGCCAACAGACGCATCCTTGTACCAGAGTGCGAGGTGCCTAAATTACGGGCAGGTTTGTTTTTGTGCAAACCTGCACCTTCCTGCACAAAAACATTCCTTAGAGGCAATTTCATCTTTCTATGTGTGCAGCAGAATACAGCACACAATGAAAGAGGAAGTAACAAGAATGAATAAAATTATTTCTCCTCTGTCAGTTAGGCACACAATTTGGGCACAAACTCAGGTTTGCAAGTCTTTGTAAATGTGGGTTTGCATCAAAATACACGGGTGGATGCATGGGAAAATCCATGCACCACCCATGTAATGCCTACCCAAAGAAAAGCCAGGCAAGGCAGCGCTATGTGATGCCTTTGCTATACTTTATATTTACTAAACCAAGCAAAGCCACGCAAAGCTGCTTTTTTGTGGTCTAATAAATGTCTAAAATGATTTGCGTTTGCTCCACAAAACTGACACAACTCCGATGCTAAATCATAGCAAATCTGAGCCATGATACTTGATACAAGCTATGATGATCAGGTGAGTCAGAGGCACTGAAAGTCTGTGCCTTAACAGACATGCTACTCTGATACAGTCTTTGGTAATATACTGTAGGGCAGATTTGCTCATTTGTCATGCAACCCAGTGCAGCACTCAAAGTTGCGGTGCTGCATTGCATTAAATGAAAACAGCAAAAATACTCCACATCAATTAAGATATGGTGTCCTGCTGCCTCGTAGCACTGGCGTACTGTGTGCTGTCTATTTATTTATTTATTTATTTATGCGATTTTATATAGCACGAACTTTACCCGAAGGTGTCAGAGCGCTTTACATAAGAACCAGTTGAAAAACATAAGGATTTAGGATTACATGCGTTACATAAAGGATACAAACAGAAAACAATTGCAAATGTACAAGGTGTAAAGTCACACAAGGAGATACAAATGGATATACTCTAAGAGTCACATAGGTCTACTGCATATACTAGGGATTAGAGTTATCTCTATATACATAGGGAAGAGATACAAATGGATACACTCTAAGAGTCACATAGGAATGGTAGATAGTACAAAGGTCTACTGCATATACTAGTGATTAGAGTTATCTCTATATACATAGGGAAGGGATACGACTGAATATACTCTAAGAGTCACATAGAAATGGTAGATAGTACAAAGGTCTACTGCATATACTAGTGATTAGAGTTATCTCTATATACATAGGGAAGGGATACGACTGAATATACTCTAAGAGTCACATAGGAATGGTAGAGAGCACATCGGTCTACTGCATATACTAGTGATTAGGGTTATCTCTATATACATAGAGAAGGGATCAAAGTGGGGGTCAAATGCAAATAGATATTCTCTGAGAGTCACATAGGAATGGTAGAGACCACAACGAGCTACTGCATATACTAGTGATTAGAGTTATCTCTGTATACATAGGGAAGGGATATGACTGGATATACTCTAAGAGTCACATAGGAATGGTAGAGAGCACAGCGGTCTACTGCATATACTAGTGATTAGAGTTATCTCTATATACATAGGGAAGGGATATGACTGTATATACTCTAAGAGTCACATAGAAATGGTAGATAGTACAAAGGTCTACTGCATATACTAGTGATTAGAGTTATCTCTATATACATAGGGAAGGGATATGACTGAATATACTCTAAGAGTCACATAGGAATGGTAGAGAGCACATCGGTCTACTGCATATACTAGTGATTAGAGTTATCTCTGTATACATAGAGAAGGGATACAAATGGATATTCTCTGAGAGTCACATAGGAATGGTAGAGAGCACAACGAGCTACTGCATATACTAGTGATTAGAGTTATCTCTGTATACATAGGGAAGGGATATGACTGGATATACTCTAAGAGTCACATAGGAATGGTAGAGAGCACAGCGGTCTACTGCATATACTAGTGATTAGAGTTATCTCTGTATACATAGGGAAGGGATATGACTGGATATACTCTAAGAGTCACATAGGAATGGTAGATGGTGCAAAGGTCTACTGCATATACTAGTGATTAGAGTTATCTCTATATACAGAAAAGCAGAGTTCCATAAGTGGGGTCGGAGGGGGGATGCAGTCACAGCACAAAGGAAGGGTGGGAGGGATGCAAGGGTATGGAGAAAAGGCAAAGCAGAAAAGGTAAGAAACATTTGAGGATCATCAACGGGGAAAAGGGTTATAGGACGAGGGAATGGATGGAGGGTCAGAGTCCATAGAAAAGTGTCCGAAATCAGCAGCAAAATGGTGGCCCGGACAAAACAAAAATGAAAGAAGTCCAGGAGAGAAGGTGGTGGTGTGGTACGGCTGATCGTAACCCACCAGGAGCATGTTGCCCAGGTGGGAGATGAGAAGAAAGACCACAGGCGCCATGGCATGGTGGGTTGTTGTCGTCGGGTAGGCACTTCACATTAAGGCACTGCAAATGTCAGGTAGATCGTGGTAGCAGTGTGACATCAGTGTGGTTGTCTCCTCGCTGACACCACGTTTGTCGCGGATATTGTGGCGCTCCTCGCCACGCACATCTCGCACACCTAAGATATTTCTCCTAGTTACACCTCACTGTGGAAGGCATAGCATTTTGATGCCTTCCCAGGTTTACATGTCTTTGTAAATTTGGGGAACCAGCAAACTACATGGGTGGATGCATGAGAACCCTCATGCTCAGCCCTTGGAATGCATTCTCCACCCTTTAAATGCCTTCCCAATGCAGGGGGAAATGCAAGGCAGTGCTAAACCACACAAAACCAAGCAAGGTGTCTTTGCATGGGTTAGTAAATAAAATAAATGATTTTGCGTCAGGGCTGTGCTACAAAAATGATGCAACCGCAACGCAAAATCTTAGTAAATATGCCCCTTAATTTCATTCTTGTATCTATGGAGGACACAGTAGTAGTTTGAATTACTAGAAATAAAATACTAAATACTTAATTTACGGCGACGTTATGCCACAACAAATTGGGTCATCATTGGTTTACAACATTAACTTGCTTTAAAGTACTTCTCATGAAAGTTCTTTTACAGTTGCACTTTAAAAATCCTCAATTTACACACATTACAGACAATTTAACTATTTTGTTTTTTTAAACCTGAACACCTTCTTAAGTGGAAAAGGTCAAACAGATTGCACAAGCTACTAAGCATCCAGATCGACCGTCAACCTCTCATTTCAAGCAGATTGGGTCATTATTAGTAAAGGTGTGAATTTGAACCCCACAAAGTGAGCCACAGGGATGTCAATTTTAAGAAATGGAACAAAGATAACTATAATAAACTTGCCATATTGTGCATAAATAAAAATGATTTACATTTGCGCACTGCAAATCCAAATTTATTTATTTATTTACTTAACTCCCTTCAGCCGTATGCCGGAGTTTACTACTCCCCACCCTGCACCTCCCCCCCCATCCCCCGCCCCGCCCCGCCTCACCGCACCGCAACACTCTCTCGAGAAGCCGCCACTGTTGTGCACAATCATCATACCCCTAAATGGAATTACCAAAAAACCCTTCAATCTAAAAATGCAGTAGATTGTGCGGTTTCATTGTAGTCAATTGGTTGTGTAGGTTGAATATAATCAAGTCAACATATCTGTTAATTACAGAGGAGACTTGGTTGATTGTTTCAAAAACCTATTGTGAATTACATCTAAAAATGCTTGGCATACAGTAGTTTTGTCATTTTTGCTGAATAACAGAGGAAATTACTTTGTAAACCTCTGATCTTTCCAAAACAAATTCGATAGGTTTGCAATCAAATTATGAAAACATCTGTGAGGACATTGTGTATTTAGCTTTATAACTTTTACTTCATGTTTGTTGCATGTACGTTTGTGTACACAAGTCATCCAAACTGCTTCCCTGCTCTATGAATGAATCATTGCTTCCAGGCAAACTATGCCTCCTTTCCCTCAGCTCTGATTTGGATTAAATAAATGGAGAGCATGGCCATTCACAAACTGACAGGCCGGTAACAATGTCCAGGAATCAGTTCATGGTGTGTTTTATCACTCCACTGTATTGCGAAGATACAATGTCAAATTGAGGTGAAGGTCACCAGTGTTTAACACACCCATGAAGATGTGGAATATACCTGTGGCAATCTTGTTACTGATGATTATTCCTTCTCTATACTGCCAAATTGATAGGGCCACTGGTTTCAGGAGGGGAGGACCAAATTATGCACCAGGGCTGACTGAAATATGTGGCAAAAAAAAGCAAATTATGCTGCATCATTTTGAGAAAAATTAGTGGTTTAGATGCAAATGACGAACGAATTATTATGGGACAATCAAGAGTACAGTAAGGAAATGACAAGCACCTTTGTTGTTTTTAACAACCTGTCTGTAGCAGTGTCATCTATCTATTCGTTGTTTTGTTTTGCATGAATACTATATTAAAGATGTAGTTGTGAAGCAGAGCTTAGTTTTGTGGAGCACTGGCCTTTAGTACAACGCACTTGTCTGTTTTAAAGGAAGATAAGTCAGTAAGCATGTGCATTTTAGCTAGGTCTTTATTTTGTATTACTATATCCCTGTTTCCTCAAATATGGCTTGCTGGCCTGATAGTTGACAATAAAATTGCAACCCAGCCCCAACTTGAAACGCCTTTGGTTTACATGCTGTCTTAATAATAGATCACCAGTATCAAGGCCTGTCAAGTACCTACTAACCATCAGATTTATAAGAGCCAGATATCAAGGACACTTACAAAGGAAGTGAGTTGGAATGTGACAGACTTTTCATGGTAATGGAATTTTACAGAGAGAGATTTAATCAAATTCTGGGTAACCTCGCTGCCTGATTCCTAGTTATTATAGCTTAGCAGAACCTACGTCATCTCTGGTACTGGAAAAGTCACTACGTTATGCGCTACAAAGGATATAGGGGCCGATTCACAGAACTAACTTAAGACAAAATCCTAAACTAACTACTTTTGGTATTCACAGAAGGCATTTAGTAGTAGTAAAGTTAGGATTTTGTCTTAATACAAACTTAAGACAGACTTAAGACAAAATCTTAACTTAAGTCTGTCTTAAGTCTGTCTTAAGTTTGTCTTAAGTCAAACTTAAGAAAAAAAACTCACTTTACTACTACTAAATGCCTTCTGTGAATACCAAAAGTAGTACGTTTAGGATTTTGTCTTAAGTTAGTTCTGTGAATCGGGCCCATAGTTTTGCAAATGCACTCATCAGCCTTGTGATCCTTGCTGATCCAAGCACGACACTTAGGTCCTGATTATGAATCTGGCAGTCCGCGTACCGCCAGACTCCCAGTGGTGTGGCGTGGCGTGGCATGGCCGTCCAGCCACCAGTGCACCGGTGGTCCAACTGCCCTATTACACCAATTTCACTGCTCCAATAGCCAGGGATCTGAGATCCCTGGTTGTGGGGTGTGGCAGTCTGAGGGCTGAAATATGTTTGGTTGTGCCCTGAGGCACAACCAAGCATATTACGACTTTCCTCACCACCAGCGGTGTCATAGTTGTTCTTCCTCTATGTAACTGCTGGCGGCGAGGAAAGAAAGGGGGCCTTATCCTGCCCCTGTGCACGGGAGTGCATGTAGGGGGCACATGTTGAGCCCCCCCCCCCTTGTAGTTTTTCTCTCCCAGTTCCTGCACGGGAAGGTATGAACAATATGGTGCATTCCATCCCGTGCAGGGACGTGTACTGGCGGTCCAGCAGAGGTGAAGTTTAAGGCTCTCAATGAGCCTTTACACAGCACAGCCGCAGGACTGCCATGCCTCCCACCCACCAGACCACAAAAATGCTTGTATTCTGGTGGGTGACAGCGAGCTTTGGTGGTGCGGGAGCATGGCAGTGGCATGCCATCCGCTCCCACACTGCCAAAACTCATAATTAGGTCCTCGGTATTTGGACATGTACCTATTTTAGGTGTTTGTAGTTTTCAAATAAGGTGCATTGTCTCTGGCGGAAGTCTCCAAAGGCGTCTGCCAGAAATTGCGGGAAGTTCTTGAGAGAACGGATAGTACTCTTTTAGCAGAACTGGTCAGGCCTGACTGAAAGAAAATTTCCCAAAACCTTTGCTAGCTTGGCATGTGCCCTTCCAGGAAGTAGCTTCAATGTAGAGTAATGCGAAAAAAAAGTCCCTGTGTCATGTTGAAAAACAAAGAAAATGAGGAATTGGTAACAAGGTGGCTCTAAGATGAGTCCTTGCTAGCTTCCTAACATAAGAAGTGAGGCATAAAGAAGGATGGCTCTGTGAACCACTTGGAATCACACTGTTTAAACTTGTAAGGGACAAGATTTGATTCTGGCCCCAAAGGTGCTAGAAGCTTCACAAAAGTTGAGAACAGAGATCAGCTGGGCATAAAAGTACACAAAGGAGATGTAAGAATCCACAACTCACAATGTGCGGTGTAGTAAATGCCCTTGAATAAGTAGCTGTCGCACATATCATTGCACCCAGTTTTGTACTGGAAAGGTACCCTTCTATTACAAACTATTATGTCATTAGCCTTATGTCTAGACTAAGGGGCTTATTATGAGAGCCCTGCATCACTTTTGCATCAAGTAAAGTGATACATGCGTGACACAGGGCTCTCAATCCTGTTTATGAAGCCACGCAAAGCCATTCTGCATAGCTTTGAGTGGCCTCGTAACCCTTGAGTGAGACAACGCAGCACAAAACACTGTGTCACCTAACTCTGTACTCAGGAGGCGTTCCATGGGCGTTGCAGTGGGTTTTCCCATGCAACAAATATGGATTTTAACGCTTCCCCAGATTTACAAAATCATGAAAATCAGTGGAAGTGCCAAGTCCGTACACCTCCCAAGGTGAGGCGTAACAAGGAAAAATATATTTATTTTTCCGTATTTTAACTCTTTCTATGTGTGCTGCAGAATGCACCACACATAGAAAGATGAAAACATCACTTAGGATTGTTTTTGTGCAGGAAAGTGTCTTTACCTGCAAAAAAACAAAGCTGCATGCAACCAAGGCACCCTTGCACCATGGTGCAAGGGTGTCTACCTTTACACTAGGCTGCCGAAACAGCACCAGCGCAGGGAAAAAAGACTGGAATGCACTGTACTGCATAAATACGGTGTATTCCTGCCCTTTCACTTTGGCGTAGGGCAGCACAGGAAGGCACCAAAATCCATTAAATGAGGCCCTAGGTTTTAAAGTTTTCCTACTATGCGTGTGTTCTTTACAGTGCAGCACACATGCAATGCTGGAAAAGGTTTGAGAAATAGAAGCATTTCTCCTCAATAATGGCAATGTCAAAACAACATTATTTTGTATGCAAAACCCTATCCAAAATGTTTTATTGGATTGGGTTTTGTGTAAAAAACCATTGGTGGTTTCATAGGAAATCCCACGTACCACCCATAGGACACCCCTTGACGCAAGGTAATGCAAAGCAACGCTTTGCAATATTTTCAGGCGTATTTCCAGCGCAAAGTAAATTTCAAATAAACCTCATGGTCGATTGGTGTCATTTTAGTGATGGAAACCCAGCGCAAAAAGTAAGTAAATGTACCTCTGTACATCTTTCTGTGACAACCCCCAGTCAGCAGTAGTATGCTGGAAATTGGGTTTCGAGACATATTTACCCCTCAGGTAACCCATGCCTCACCTCGTGGTCTCAGATAGGAGTTCGCTCATCTCACCTCAGATTCCTTATGTTCCATTAGCACTTTCCTGCCTCTGAAGTGTCTACCAAATAACCATGTACCTGGGTGATTATCAATCAATCAGTATTCGGAGATTGCAGTAATCACCCTGAGGGGTATCCAGGCGGGTTGTATGACGATCCATCGTGTACTTTGATTTTGTGCACATTTACAGCGCGGCATTTACATTGCAACGGCGCTTACATCGCCATTGTTTGCATCGCACGTTGTTGTGACGCTAATGCGGCCATATCATTGGATAGCGTGTCACATCGCAGAGGTTACATCGCGCGACATGACAACGCGATGTTTGTGCCAGGTTTAAAATCTTTATAGCCAATGAGTGATTGGGGGGGCTCGGGGGGTATATACTGTATTGCCCACCCTCTCTGCAGCCATTTGTGTTTCTGTTGTGGATGTGAGCAGCCGTGAGCCCGTGCCTGAGGTGCATCATCAGAGCTGTGTGAATAATAACTGTGTCAGCCCCGTGCGTGAGGTGCATCATCAGAGCTGTGTGAATAATAACAGCTGTGAGCCCGTGCCTGAGGTGCATCATCAGAGCTGTGTGAATAATAACTGCGTCAGCCCGGTACCTGAGGTGCCTCATCAGAGCTGTGTGAATAATACCTGCGTCAGCCCCGTACCTGAGGTGCATCATCAGAGCTGTGTGAATAATAACAGCTGTGAGCCCGTGTCTGAGGTGCATCATCAGAGCTGTGTGAATAATAACTGTGTCAGCCCGTGCCTAAGGTGTATCATCAGAGCTGTGTGAATAATAACTGCGTCAGCCCCGTGCGTGAGGTGCTTCATCAGAGCTGTGTGAATAATAACAGCTGTGAGCCCATGCCTGAGGTGCATCATCAGAGCTGTGTGAATAATAACTGTGTCAGCCCCGTACCTGAGGTGCATCATCAGAGCTGTGTGAATAATAACTGCGTCAGCCCCGTACCTGAGGTGCATCATCAGAGCTGTGTGAATAATAACAGCTGTGAGCCCGTGCCTGAGGTGCATCATCAGAGGTGTGTGAATAATAACTGCGTCTGCCCTGTGCGTGTGGTGCATCATCAGAGCTGTGTGAATAATAACAGCTGTGAGCCCATGCCTGAGGTGCATCATCAGAGCTGTGTGAATAATAACAGCTGTGAGCCCGTGCCTGAGGTGCATCATCAGAGCTGTGTGAATAATAACTGCGTCAGCCCCGTGCGTGATGTGCATCATCAGAGCTGTGTGAATAATAGCAGCTGTGAGTCCGTGCCTGGGGTGCATCTTCAGAGCTGTGTGAATAATAACTGTGTCAGCCACGTGTCTGAGGTGCATCATCAGAGCTGTGTGAATAATAACAGCTGTGAGCCCGTGCCCGAGGTGCATCATCAGAGCTGTGTGAATAATAACTGCGTCAGCCCCGTGCCTGAGGTGCATCATCAGAGCTGTGTGAATAATAACAGCTGTGAGCCCGTGCCTGAGGTGCATCATGAGAGCAAAATAAAGCAGGTGCACGCGTTGAAGGGCACAATCCGTTTTTTCCGTTTTGTGCATAGTGTGTAAAGGTGGCTCATGGGATTATGCCACCTTTGTGAAGCAGCTTGCCATAAATATATTTCAGTTATTTTGATTGCATTATTTGAGCGCATTGGCGGCATTGGCGGTGACATGCTGCGATCTAACTGTAAACGCGCAGTAGTCACATGCATTGAGAAAGCATCTATCCCCACCGCTGTTTCTGTGAAGCGCTCTGATATCTGTAAAGATCTTGTTCGCGCTATATAAAACTCTGAATAAATAAATAAATAAATAAAACCACCCCGCAATGTAAAGGTCGCGATGCGATGGCAGCGCGACGTAACACTGTCGGTGTAATGGGTGTTCCCCATCCAGGCGCTGTATGGCTATGGGCTTCTCGAACACCCATGTCTTGAGGCCACTCCAGAATTTGGCAAGGGCGGTAGAGGTTCGGAGGTGGATGGGGAGGCTGTTCCAGGCCTTGGCAGCGAGGTGGGGGCCGGACAGGCCCGGACTGGGAACGCAAAGCAGCCCTAGCAATTTAGTCGGGCTGGCAGTGCGGGATGGGTTGGGGGGAGGAGGTGTGGATGGAAAACACTACAGCTGGTTTTGTTACAGGGGGCTGATATTACAGCTATGCTGCAAGACCGGGGCGGGTAACAAAAACGACCCCCCCGCCCCCCAGGTGTCCAATAGCGGCCCCCCAACCTGGCGGCCCACAGGGGAAACGGCCGGTGCCCGCTCTGGCCAGTCTGGCCCTGGAGGCGGAGCATCCTCTGGCTCGAGCACGATGGATGACGCTTATTTACCCAGTCCATTATGTCCATGAAGGTGGCTACGTCACAGCTTTCTTATACATTGCGATTTAATGGAAGTGTGAGCTGTAGAGGGAGTAACGTATTATAGAAAATCTTTAAAAGCATTCAGCTGTCCTGTTTTCACTAATTTGGAAACTCCACTAGGATTACAAACAGGACATTCTATTTGAAGTTTATACTGTATATTTTGATTTTCGAAATATTATAACAATAATATAAACTGCGCAACTGGCGGAGTCCAAATGCCCTTTGATTTCCGAGTGTTCCCTTTTAGTGAGATATGCCTAGTGCATTGCATGTCTGACATGGACATATGACCGAGGCTGGAACCCTGACTTTCACTGTTTTTCCGCTCCTCCGCCTCACAGCATATCTGGGCCAGTGAGTACTACCATGCCCTGTCATTTGTGTCATAAACAAATGTACTAAAACTTTGCCAGATGAACATTTCCCTCCCCCGCAGTCCCTGCTCCGTGACCTACAGCAGGATTCAATCAGGGAGATGTTCAAACCTTGCATCAGAGGCTTTTGGGGGTCGGAGGTCAGAGGTCAGGCTGCAGCATGTGTCTTTGATTTCTCAAGTCTATTTGAGATCGTTGAACTCTTTCTTTGATTCGTGGACCCCTAGTCTGGGGGTTTATGTTTCAGCATTGCGTCACCCTGTACTAATGGCCAACACGCTCTCAAACCAACTATACCTTTTAATAATATGCACAGCACTTTAAGCAGACCCTAATTGCAGCCACTTTTCTCTTATGAAAGTAGTGTATAGCTGTCACACTTGCACACTAATATCTCCTGATATTTTCTGAATTAGAGGTGTACTTAAAAACAATAATTTCCATGCCGCGGTCTTGAGAACCAGCCTCGTACCGGGGGCCTCATGGACAAAGAAAAGATCAAATGGGTATTTTGTGCAACGTGTAAACGTACTTCTATGCATAGCCACAACATGCACGGGGGCTCACAAAACACTTAGGTAAATTAAGAAAATTACGACAAAAGCTCATTAATCTCTGGAAAGGCATCTAAGAATGTAGTGTTAATAATTGCAGCTGCTCCTCGCTACCCCGTCAGATAGGTGAAGCGCTATTTAATGGGTCCAATACAAAAGCCCGCACATATTATGCACCTGTGTTTATTTATTCAATATTTATAAAGCGCTACATTGTCACTTTGTGGTCATTTCGGTTGTGCCGGAAAAGATGCTGGGCGTGACGTGCGCAGTGACGTAAAGCCACGCTGCTAAATGCACCCTGCATGGTCATTAGAATACAGTGCTCCTGCCTCCTCCAAACCGCTTGCAAGGGTTGGATTGGAATTGAAAATCGGCCCGGGCACGCAAAAAAAAAAAAAAATCGGCCTACATTTGCATAATCACTCCTCAAATCATTGCTTTGAGGTAATATTCTGAAAAAAACTTTAGGAGGGGGGTAAAAAAAAATGCACGTGTTAGTTCACAGGGGTGAAACAAGTTAGGCCACTTCTACTCAGGCCCCCTGCCACCACTCAGTATGTGCACACATTAATGGTCCGGCCAGCAAGACAAAGGGAGTGACACCTCTTGCTAAACGGAGGAATGAGCGCCCATCTGCCTCTAGAAAGGCCACTCAGACACCTACTGGGACTGACTGTATTCGAACAACAGAGACAGCGCCCAAATGCCCCCCCAGACTGCTAAAAAAAGAGGCCCACAGCAGCACTCAGACACCGGCCCCTCGGGCATTGCCCGAATGCCCGCGTTACCAATCCGACGCTGGCGCTTGCCCCCCCCCCCCTTCTCTCTCTCTTGCCACACAAAATCTTATTGCTGAATTCTGATTTGCTCTTCTTGATCCAATTTTTAGTTATTCTATGTAAGGACGTCCATGATCTCTTCGGTTTTTCTTTCGAAAGGTATTGATACCAGATATTAGTATAGGCCGCTGTATAAAAAGGTAAAACAAATAAAATAAAAGTCCAGAAAGGTGCAGGGAATCCCTATGTGGCACTCCCCCACTGTTACCCATGCAGATGTGCTTTAATGAAGGCCAGGTTAACCAGCTCCCCTTTCAGCAGTTTCCTGTAATGTCGGTGATTGGCTTCTGCAGTGCGTAATTCCAAAGTTGGCGCCTAGTACACCCACGGACCTTCCTTCATGTTTTAAACTTTTAAAACATTCTGGCTTTATCAATTTGAAGAAAGCCGGACAGAGGGCTTTCACCAGGGTTAATAAAATGAAAATTTTCAGAGATAGTTTGGGACTACACCACAGTAGGTCTTGTGAATGGTGCAGAACACTTTAAATCTAATTCTTGATCAACCAGTAGTCAGTGGGGTGATTTCAGCGCATCTCACATGGTCTTGTTTCCTGAGATGAATACAAAATCCTGCCACTTCGTATTGAACTCCCGCTAGCCTGTATGTAAGTTTCTTTGGCACTCCAGAATATTGGGTGTTGCACCAATCCATCCGGGCCACCATTAAAGCTCACATTAACTTCACTCTATGTTGAGTTTGAAGGAGCAGTAACTTTTTCCGCTGGATTGATAGAGAAATATTGATACATTGATCTCTGTATTGATCCGAAGTGTAAACAAAAGGTGGGAAACATCGTTTACAACGCATTCGATACATCGCATGCCATTACAACGCAGTCATTACAATGACCGCGTTGTTACATCGCATACCATTATAAAGCAAGTCGTTAGAACGACTTGCTGTAGGGGGCAGAAGGTATGGATTTAAATTCCAACACCTTCCCTACTGTGGCCCAGACTGGAGTTGGAATAGTAAATTATACTATTTCAAAATCCAGGCCCCCCCCTACAGCAAGTTGTGGTAACAACTTGAATTGTAATGGTATGCGATGTAACAACGCAGTCCTTGTAATGACTGTGTTGTATTGGCAAGCGATGTATTGCATGCGTTGATACATGGCCTATTCGTTTAATCAGTAGTGGTGAGAGGACAGCATATTTCTGTAGGATAGGAACCTCGCCCGTATTAGTGAATGATGCATTAATTAGGCTTGTGAAATCAGCAGTAAATAACCTAAGGAATTGCTTCATGCATGTAAAAAGATACACATGCTGATAACTATGCATGCATAGAACAAGCATACATCAGCGACACAATGCAGATGGATTCAATTTCAGGAAAGCCATTCGGCATCGTAGTAAATGAAAGTTTGCAAACTGATAAGGAGCCCAATCTAGAGTAGTGGCATGGCCCATTTGCAGTTTGTGCCCAGTGAGAATGATGTATGACCCACTTTTCATACCTGTATAACATATGAATGTTCGTTTATCAGAATCGTCAACATCGCAACCTGGTTGGTCAGTCACCATAGATTACTATATTGTTCACCAATGTAGGAAATATATTGGTCGCACACGCCTGGCATTTATAAGCTTAACCTTAGACACCCACATATCTAACTCCTTTAACTACACATGGATGTACCACTCAAAGGCACATCTTTGCCTGTTTTTTAAGCCACTACCCATGCACACAAACATCACTTTATGTGCACATAATGTTTGCAGGAATGTGAGCATCATATGTAGTCCCCCTAATCTGTTAAATTAACTATGATACATAACATACATGTGTGAAAGCACATACAAGAAGTAGTGGGCTACGTCAGCGACGTGTGCGAGACACGTCTCACGAAAATTAATGTAGAACTAGCACTGACAGGTACTGGCATTATATCTGTCACTGTTAGAGTTGTTGCACCACCATCTATTCAACGGTATATGTTTGATTTCAAAGAGGTAAAAATCCATAGGGTCCATAATCTAATGTCGTTTCCTCCTCACCTCATATATTATAATAGTACATCAGCCATATAGTGGTCAACTGCTGCCATGCCTTTGCAGTCAGCACCATCCAGTTTGGGTGCATTTGATGAATGCACTTTTCATTCTACTCATCCAAAAAACATGATGAGTGCAAAAGTTAAGACAGACATACTACTTATCTTAGTTACTTCGTCCATACCTTGCCACTGTTAGATACCACAATCCTTCCCATAAACTGAATTTTGACCCTCATTACAGTTTTGCTCTCCCGCGGTAAGCCTAGCCAAATTGCTCAGCAAGTGCAGTCTTAAACACACTCTTTACCTTGCCCTAACCCTTCACAGGTTTTACATGTGAACCATATGCACTACACTGGGAATATTATAGCCACACAACCCAACTCCACCCTAATAGTTTGGGCTCACTCACATGCTTTCAAATTGGTCGCAAACACCACTACCACGCCAGAGAAGCATGCCCAGGGTACACATCTCGAATGTGTCTCACCTTCACAATGTTGTCCCAAATTCTGGAGAACAAGTTTCAGAAGCGACATTGCCATCAAGCACCTCACATCCCTCTATACAATAACCCCATATGCTCCATTAGGGCTCCTCTCAAAATCTTGGAGTACTCAAAGGCACCGGCCAAACCTAATGAATAATCTTGCAAAGGGGCTGGGGGTAAAGGTGATCCTGGCAAGTTGTGGCCGGGGCTTTTTGTAGCAATTAGTCCATTCCTCACATAATCGTGGCCTATACTTGATATATTTGTGCATTCCTTTACAACATTTTGGTTACTCCTGCCATCCATATCCATGTGCCAGTAATTCTGGGTCCAGATTTTACTGTGGGATCCCAAGTTGATCTCCCGTAAGACCAAATGGAAGGGGAAATAACATGTAAAAATTGGTGTTAGTAGACCAATTTGCAGAAACATTTCTTGCATTAATGCTGCATCTGGGAACACCAGATGAACTAACATAGCTTCCCTTGTGTTCTCACTTTGACTGTTTCTGCCCCAATGAGATTACCTAGCTACTTGTAAGAAGGTCTTCATATCCAAACCTTGGACCTGATTCACAAACTGCACTTTGTAGTATGTACAGTAGTGCTCCAGTAGTATTACCAATTTACCGCAAACTGCTATTCACTAACCCACAACCGAAGACCTCTGTGTCCGGATCTCTTCTCTTTTCTGTGCAGATCTCCTCCTCCTCACATATAGGCATACTTTTTTTTGTAGTACCTATGGGAGGGACCACAAAAGTGGCTGAAAAATGTGGAATACTTAGTACTAAATAGGAAGGGTATAGGGAGATTTAAGGGGGAGTTTAGGGAGGGATATGCTAACACAAACACAAACCTACGAAATAGTAAGACAATTAAAATTGATAAACTACACTACTGAATTTATTACGGCTCTAAAGGTGTCATAACAGGCTCAAAAGTACTCCAGCCCAGCCTTGGAGCAAGTATAGCACCACACATGGCTACTCACCGGTACTGCAGCACACCCCCACAACAAGGAAGGCATATAATTAAAATAATACTATGTCATAGGAAATAATATTAAATACATTTAATTATAGATTTTTAATATGTATATATTATATATTTATAAGCATTTATAGATTGTAAATGAGGTATTTTATTACTTTAAAATTTGATAAGAATCTTAACTTAAAAAAGAACGTTTTAAACATATAAAAAATGATTAATAACTCAAGACATATGAGAAGTGTTACTATATAATCAATATTTTTTTTACAAAGGGGTTGATTTTTAAAAAAATTATTGTTTAAAAATATGATCTATAATCACTATTAATATATTCACATTAATTAAGTATCTAATAGCAATTTAATTTGATAAATTATTCAGCTGTTACATTTTATTTCATCTAGGTTAATAATATATATTTTACATTAATTTACATTTACATTATAGAGTAAAGTATTTTTTTTAATTTTTTAAAGAATAATAAATGTTAGTAATTTTCTCTATACTTTTCCATCTGACAACTACACCACAGTGGTGTATATGTGCAAAGATACTAGTAGTAGGAGGCTCCGCTCCCTAACTGGAAGGAGTAGAGACATGAACGTCTACATCTACATATAAATCTACACTCTGAAAAGGTGAATTGTAAAAGATTGTAGAGCTACATCTAGGTGTAGCGGTAAATATACATGAGAGTGATTATACATTTGTATATGTACCTCTGTGGATAATGCACTTCGTGACTAAATTGTTGAAATTCAAATCTCGAGAGGAGGCACTGGTCCAACATTTTTATTTGTGTGAATGATTTCAAACTATTTTAACTTCCGATGTGTCAAACTGCAGGTATTTGTTTGGTAGAAATGTGAAAAGAAATCAGCTTGACAATATACTGTTGAGGATTATCTCAAATATGTGTTTCCATTCTTTCCTTTAATCAAAATCGTCTTTTATTCACCCTACGGTCCTATAAACAGCCCATCATGCCTGAAATGCTTCTGCTTTTACAGAAATGATCTATACACAGTGCTCATCTGCAACTTTAAGCTATCAAATGCTATATAAAAAAAATGGTGGGAGAATTTAGCCGACTGCAAGAAACGTTGGGGAAAAAAAGAGTTCTTCTGGATACCTCTCACTTCAACCAGTAGGAACAAATGGAATGTTCAGCTGTTCATTTCAAGAAAAGAGCTTGTCACACTGTTGGATCTCTGTGGATGTAAACCCCCTTAATCCATATTCATGCTGGAGCCTCATCATGGTGCTGACAATTCTCCTCTTGACAGGCACAAAAACGGTGCCCTTCGTGGTTACATGGAGCTCGGCGTTCTTTGTTTCCTCAATATTAGACCCACAAAATAGAATCTGGGTATGTTCACATGCGCAAAAATATATATTTAGAGACTCTGCTTTTGGACCAAATTATATGAGAATGACCCGAAATCTAAAAATTGTATCAAGAATAAAACGCATGTAAGTGGTAACCTTTCCTAGGGTATCACTAACATTTTTAAATTCAGTTCTTTGGCTCTGCCACTTGACACGTTATCACATTATCGCTTCCCAGCTTTGTGCTTTCAAACAAAGCTGGTGATTACAATGAAACAGACACGTCTGAGTGCACATGGTCAAAGCTTTGTTGATGCCACAATGTAGGGTCATAGAATTTCATTGCCAAGCCCTCTACTCGGTACAGTTATTGAACAAGTAATATTCTTTACCCACCGACTGGTGCTCGTCCACCTTTGGGAGCCTTCGGGATCATGAGAGAGTCTGGGCTGCAAACACCTGCTCAAAATTTTGATCTCCTTAGGACTAGCTGAGCTAGGTAAAATATAGGATATTGAAGATTGTGTAAAATCCTCCTCGGGATAAAAATCATGCTTTCTCTGCTAGTTTTGTCCTCACTTATGATATGTATTTGTACAGCAGTATGTAATATCACTGCTTTAAAAAAGGAGCATGGCTCCTGCTCATGCAACCGACTTTCATTTTTGCAACTGAAGGCTTAATTTTACTCTTCTGACAGCACGTTGCCATATGCATTATTGGGTCTTCTCTTTTGGGTGTACATCACACCGCACGCTACTGCCCTTCTGTCTAGGTCGGTGGTGCTGTGTACCTGTCTATTTGTTTCGTCCCAATTTTGCAGCTTGTGGTGCCCTGTCCCTTCTAAGAGATATACAGAGTCCCAATCAATCAATCAATCAAGACTTTTGTAAAGCGCACTACTTACATGTGAGGGTCTCAAGGCGCTCGGGGGGATGCTGCTACTGCTCAAATAGCCAGGTCTTGAAGAGTCTTCTGAAGGTTAGTAGGTCCTGGGTCTGCAGTAGGAGGATGGGGAGGGTGTTCCAGGTCTTGGTGGCGAGGTGGGAGAACGATCTGCCGCCGGAGGTTGTTCTTTGGATGTGGGGGACTGTGGGGAGGATGAGGTCGGCGGAGTGAAGCTGGTGGTTGGCGGTGTAGAAGCTGAGTCATCTGTTGAGGTATGCTGGTCCGGTGTTGTGGAGTACCTTGTGTGCGTGGGTGAGGAGCTTGAAGGTGATCCACTTGTTGACGGGGAGCAAGTGCAGGTCTCTCAGGTGAGGTGTGATGTGGCTGTGGCAAGGGATGTCAAGGATCAGGCGAGCAGAGGCGTTTTGAATGCGCTGGAGTTGTGTCAGGAGTTTGGCCGAGGCTCCTGCGTAGAGGGCGTTTCCGTAGTCCAGCCTGCTGCTGATGAGGGCCTGGGTGACCGTTATTCTTGTTTCAGTGGGGAGCCACCTGTAGATCTTGCGGAGCATGCGGAGGGTGTTAAAGCAGGAGGACGAGACGGCGTTGACCTGCTTTGTCATGGAGAGAGTAGAGTCGAGGATGAACCCTAGGTTGCGTGCATGGTCGTTGGGTGTTGGAGCTGTTCCTAGTGCGGTCGGCCACCAGGAGTCATCGCAGGCGGAAGGCATGGAGCCGAGGATGAGGACTTCCGTCCTGTCCGAGTTTAGCTTCAGTCGCTGTTCTTCATCCAGTCAGTGACAGCTTTCATTCCTTCGTGGAGGTTGGTTTTGGCGGTGAGGCAGTCCTTGGTGAGGGAGAGGATCAGCTGTGTGTCATCGGAGTAGGAGAGGATGTTGTGGTCATGCAGTCGGGCGACATGGGCGAGCGGTGCCATGTAGATGTTGAACAATGTTGGGCTGAGGGATGAGCCCAGATGTAAACCTCAGATGATCTCAGTGGCTTTGGATCGGAAAGGGGGAGGCGGACACTCTGGGGTCTGCAGGAGAGGAAGGAGGTGGCCCAGTCAGAACCTTGTCTTGGATCCCAGCTATCCCCCAATCCCACAATCTGTAATGACATAACCTGAATTCTTCTTAAAGTGTGTCTTTGGACAGTGTAAAACTTTGTGCACTGCAAGGCATCCTTGGGACGGTGGTAATATCATATAGAAATTTCACCTGATATTTTACCAATCCATTAACTGGATACATACCTTTCTCCCCTCCTCAGAGAAACAGGATCAAGTGTGCTGATGCTCAATTATTTAGGTGACACAACGGGGAACACATGATGGGATCCATGTCAGGGCATTAAGCCCATCCAATCTTTCTGGATGGCGTCATCTGTCCACACCACTCTTTACAAAACCACAGACACACTCAATGGCCCTAATAGTGCTGCACAACATGCTCGATGTAGTGTACTATGTATTCTAGGGCTTATTACTGTCACCAGGCTCCCCGGGCTAGCCATCTTCTAAGCTCTGTGGCATCCCTACATCTTGATGCACCCACTATCTGATGGAAGCAAGAGCAGTCTCGAAGGAGAGCCAGTACAGCCCAGTGCGGAGCCATTGCCACCATAAGGTGAGGTAAGAGGGACGCATCAGAGTGCAAGCACAAGATGAAGCTAAAAAACAAGGAAAGGCCCAATAACTTTCTTTTCCATGGTGGATGCAGGCTACTCAAACAGCAAAGACTTTTTGTCTAGAGCCAGCCATCCTTGCACCTTTGCTGGGCAGTGGTGTCATTATGAAGGAAGGGTCCCTCCTGATTAGTACTTAATTTGAGCCGGTGGGTTCTGGTGCTAGCACCGTCACTTAATTGTGCAAATCGGCATTTGTTACCACTTGCCACATGGTGGTGCTGTCCGGCAAATTTAGAGATGACCACAACAACAGTCAATTATTAATTCGATATACATTAAAACTGACTATTACCTGCCGCCCAAGCCATTCTTATAGCTTTGGAGGCCTGGAATAGTCCGAACTGTCACACTTTTATGATGTGATGGTGTGTTGTTGTTACTATCATTGGCAGCATGGCCGGGGCAGTGTGTAGTGCCTGGTGGTTGCAGCAGTCCTATGGCGGTCCGACGGCTGTAGTTTTAATGCGGAGGTCGGACTGCCAGTGCAGCGGTACACAACCGCCACGCACCTCCACCGCCAGTTTGGCAGTCGGACAGACGGCAAAACTCGTAATTAAGCCCTTAGTAACCATGATGATGTCTTCCGTGTCAGGCTCCTTTACTGTGCAGTGCGCTACTGGCTCTTGCTTTTTTCCTCACACAGCATTGTATATTTATAAGATAGGCAGATGTGCAGACAAGAGAGCAGGAAGGTAGAACAAGAAGAAGGTAGAAGCCTGGAAGGTAGAAAGCAGTCCTACGGTGGACAGCTTGGAAGACAGAAAGCAGGCATACAGACCTGGACCCAGAAAGGTAGACAGCCTAACAGATAAAAGAAAGACTGACAGACATAAATAGAAAGACAGCAATGCAGGTAGACAGGAAGGTAGATAGGCATGGAAGCAGACAAAGCTAGTGTCACACTGACAAGCTAGCAGAGAGGTGGACACACAGGCAGATAGACAGACAGACAGACAAGTGCCAGGCAGGCGAAAAGAGTAATATACATCAGAGGAGACAGACAGATATTCAGGACAACTGATAAAACAAGCGATAAGACAAAAAAAACAAGCAAAATATATTTAAAAAATCGTGGCATTGTCAGTTACACGACACTGGTGTTTATTGAAGTTGTTTTTCTCCTCCACGTACTTGTTTCCGCAGATTTACTGTACCATGAACTGTAATTCTCGCTGGCTGGACAGTCTGCCAAACATGTCCAGGCAAAGAGTTCAGTGCTGCTCGCCGCATTGCCCTTGCAAGCGAGCTGTCATGGTGTCTGTGATTCTTTTACAAGATCCGGACATTCCAGAAAGTCTGAGGGTAGGGCTGTGTCTCTGCCAAGCCAAGGGGGTCTGCTTCTCTGACCGGAAAGACAAGCAGAGTGCCTGCAGAATGCACATGGGGAAACATTTACATAAAGTGATACACAAGGTCAGGACAAGGGCTACAAAATGATGCCAGATGGGAATTTTCTTTTTTTTCAGGGTTTTTAGTTTCTCGTGATTAATTCTGCTGCTGGGGTATAGCCAGCCACTCTCGGATCGTGAAGTTCGGCATATTTCTTTAAGAACTAATATTTCATAAGCGTATCTCAGTATTAAAAACAAATATGACCACAGATTGCTGTTTCCAATGTCTTGAAACTGTCAAGCAATCTATGAGCTTGGCTACTTTCTTATTACTGCATATTTATGAACTATAAAGCTATTACTGTCACTTAAATATCAGATAAGAAATTCTATTATTCCCGCCATGAAATTATATAAAGTTATGTAGGACATAAATAAATTAGGAGCTTGTTTCCTTCCCAGTGTAAGAATTGGGGGGCATATTATCAAGGGGGTTTATCTCTGCTTTTTTGGCTTTAAAAGCCAAGAAAGCGGAGATAAAATTATCTCCCTATTACCAAGCTGTCGCTAACACCAGTTAGTGACAGCTAATAGGAGATAGCGACCATCTTGGGCCTTGCTTTGCATGTCAGTGATATTTATCACTAATGACATGCAAAGTGGGCGTGCCAAGATGTTAGCGACTGGAAACAGTCCCTAACATCGCTATCTCCTATTACCAACTTTTGGAGATATTCGCGCTAAGCGCGAATATCTCCAAAAGCTAACACCTGCCCTGAGCAGTTCTTCGCCATGTTATCCAATGGGAGGTGGATAACATGGCTAAGAGCATTTGCTCGATAATGCATGAATATCGCGGACTTTTCAGCGATATTCATGCATTTCGGCCGTTTTTTATCGCATTTGCGATAAACCTTGTTAATAGCAAGGTTTATCTGCGATAAAAATCGCCGATGTGCGGCGATAATTTTTGTCTCTAAACAAGTTAGAGACAAAAATTATCGCTAGTTGTTGGTAATATGCCCCCGGCTTTTGTAGTTTGGTTTGCCCTGTTCCCATCATGCACTGGGACAGGAACAGACTAATTTGCATACAGCCAGGTTCTGAAACTGGGATGGTGCAGTGAGCTAAAAAACGGTGTTGGATCTAGCCCTGATCTCTTGACTAGGTGAGAGTTTTCTGCTTAATTCAGAGACTCTGTCCCTCACCACCCCTTGTTGTAAATAATTTTGTCCACCCTAAGCGTGGAAGGGTATACTCAGACATGAGTCCCTTGCTCATTGCACCATCAGGATTCAAGCAAACCGGGCCGAAGACGGCTGTAATGCCAGAAACCGGTCCCGGGAGCTTGTTTCCTTCCCAGTGTAAGAATTGGCTTTTGTAGTTTGGTGTGCCCTGTTTCCATCATGCACTGGGACAGGAACAGACTAATTTGCATACAGCCAGGTTCTGAAACTGGGATGGTGCAGTGAGCTAAAAAACGGTGTTGGATCTAGCCCTGATCTCTTGACTGGGTGAGAGTTTTCTGCTTAATTCAGAGACTCTGTCCCTCACCACCCCTTGTTGTAAATAATTTTGTCCACCCTAAGCGTGGAAGGGTATACTCAGACATGAGTCCCTTGCTCATTGCACCATCAGGATTCAAGCAAACCGGGCCGAAGATGGCTGTAATGCCAGAAACCGGTCCCCGGGAGCTTGTTTCCTTCCCAGTGTAAGAATTGGCTTTTGTTGTTTGGTTTGCCCTGTTCCCATCATGCACTGGGACAGGAACAGACTAATTTGCATACAGCCAGGTTCTGAAACTGGGATGGTGCAGTGAGCTAAAAAACGGTGTTGGATCTAGCCCTGATCTCTTGACTGGGTGAGAGTTTTCTGCTTAATTCAGAGACTCTGTCCCTCACCACCCCTTGTTGTAAATAATAAATAAATTAGTAGCAGTCTGATTAACTCAGAAGTCTGGTCACTTGGCAGCCACCAATGGGCAAGGTGCCACCAGGGGTGTAACAAAGGCACCCGAAGCCCCCTTGAGGGGGTG